>NC_080409.1:41777000-43198000 GCF_030265065.1 Corythoichthys intestinalis | reverse complement strand
CGATTCCGATTCTTTTAAGAGGCAAGGTCAAAATTAAAAAAGTGAAGGGTCCAAAAAATTGCATAGTTCATATTAAAGTCTTAACTTTTCGACGTTCTTTGAAATTAAATGAACTTCTCACAGGGCTAATTATAACTTGTATATAAATATCAGTCTTTAAACTAGAGCAATTTTTTTTCCACTCGGCAGTCAGGGCATCGAAACAAGGAATCGAAACTTAAAAATTCGAACGATTCCGGGAGCATCGGAGTGTTCGAACCGGTTCCCGTCGATGCCCAACCCTACTTATAGTCCTAAAATTACGGTATATATCCAACCCCCCGGAAAGTGAGTAAGGGGCCACTGTTAATTTCTAACTGGCTGGTTTCCGACCAAAAATAGGCAAGTCATTTCTTAGATTTCTAAAGTCTGGTTTATACATGACGCGTTGAAGGTTCTGTGCAGAAACGAGACATATGAGGTTCATCTGGCACATGTTTTTCAGAATGTATACTCGTACTGAAACCAATATTCTCTCAGACTACAGGGGGAAGCAAAAAGTGTCTACGACATACGAGCAACTTCACAATCGACAGCGACAGAGAGAGTGACAGAAGAGAATCCATTTCTCTGCAACGCCCTCCACCCCCTGCAACATGGAGAAGATCAAAGCTCTCATCAAGGAGGAGCAACTTCTTTGTTCTTTGATGCCATTCTCATCCCTTTGGTCTTTATTGGCCGAATCATACAAATGTTTTGTACTTGTGAATTTCTGCAATTAGTATTTTGTTCTCCAATCTTTCCACAGGAGCTGATGAGTACTCTCCACTCCTCAACTCGCTTCCGCCAACAGCAGCTCATTCAGCGTGCATCTCCATGCCGAAACGTGCAGGTGGTTTTAAAATTTCAGCAGGTACACTGTCATGGCTCCCACTACCACCACAATTTAGTGTTTCAAGTAGGGGTGTCAAAATTATCGCGTTAACGGGTGGTAATTAATTTTTCAAATTAATCACGTTAAAATATTTGACGCAATTTACGCACATGCCCCGCTCAGATTAAAACGACAGCAGTGTAATGTCCGCTTGTTACTTGTTACCTGTTTTTTGTTCTTTGGCGCCCTCTGCTGGCGCTTGGGTCCAAATGATTTTATGGGTTTGGGGAGTGAGCATGGTGTAATGACATCAATAATGGCGAGCTACTAGTTTATTTTTTGATTGAAAATTTTACAAATTGTAACAAAATGAAAACATTAAGAGGGGTTTTAATATAAAATTTCTATAACTTGTACTAACATTTATCTTTTAACTCAGACCTAAAATTTGATAGCCATCTAAAGTCTGTCACTAAATCCGCTTATTACCACCTAAAAAATATAACCAGAATTAAGGGGCTTCTGACTCAACAAGACATGGAAAAACTTACAACGGTATATTTACGGGTCTTGATAAAAAAATCAGTCAGGAAGCTGCAGCTAGTACAGAATGCTGCAGCTAGAGTCCTCACAAATACAAGGAAGCTGGACCACATTACACCGGTTTTGAAATCGCTACACTGGCTTCCAGTGAGTCAAAGGATAGACTATAAAATACTACTGCTCATCTACAAAACACTTAATGGCCTTGGACCAAAATACATGCTTGATTTGTTAGATTCCTATGAGACATCTAGACCCCTAAGGTCGCCTGGAACCGGTCTTCTGCATGTTCCAAGAACAAGAACCAAGCAGGGAGAGGCGGCATTTAGCTATTATGCTCCTCACCTATGGAACAAGTTACCTGAACGTCTGAAGTATGCTCAAACTGTTAGCTCCTTTAAATCAGGGCTAAAAACGCTTTTGTTTAGCACTGCATATCCATAACTGTCTATATATTTCAATCTACTTGCTTTCTATTCCTCTTGTGCTTATCTCCATTGCTGATTTCAATTATTATTAGTACTAGTAGTTTTTGTTTTATTTTTATTTATTTATTTTCATTCTATTTGTTATTAAATGTGATTTTTATGTATAATTTGATTTCCGATTTTGATTGTCTTGGTTTTTACGTTGTATTGATTTAAATGTGATTTTTATGATCTTCATGTGATGTAAAACACTTTGAATTGCCTTGTGTTGAATTGTGCTACATAAATAAATTTGCCTTGCCTTTTAAGAGCTACAAGTCTTTCTATCCATGGATCGCTTTAACAGAATGTTAATAATGTTAATGCCATCTTGTTGATTTATTGTTACAATAAACAAATACAGTACTTATGGACCATATGTTGAATGTATTTTTCCGTCTTGTGTCTTATTTTTCCATTCCAACAATAATTTACAGAAAAATATGGCATATTTTATAGATGGTTTGAATTGCGATTAATTACGATGAATTAATTATTAAGCTGTAATTAACTCGATTACAAATTTTAATCGTTCGACAGCCCTAGTTTCAAGATTTAGTTAATTATTTAAGTGATTTTTTTGAACATATATTTTCTAATGGGTGCACACTTTAGTTAATATTTGTCTGAATGCTTACTAGATTTAATTTGCCAATTTGAGGTAACGACCACAGCTGTGTAAGATCTGGCACCTACCATTTTGAAGGGGGGATATTTGAGTTGATTTAATTACGACTGTTTGGAGTAAAGTTTTCAATTTGTTTAAATGCACATTAGTTAATTATTGTTTGAATATATGTATATTTTCCATTTGTTGTCGTTTTATTACGTTGACAAAGTTTGGTTAATTTCTCATACCTCCTTCAGGTGGTCGTTAGTGGAGTCCACCCTGATTTAAACGGCCACAGAGATATGTCTGGAGGTCAGTTTGGTTAAAGCCTTTTGTTGTGTTGGCCTCTTTTATGTTGGGCCCAAGATATTTTGTGAAACTTTTTCTTTTGTGACTTTTATTAAATTGGATTTTCACTTAAGTTGAAACACCATTGTCCTCGTGTATGTCAGTCCACTACATACACGGTGTGTAAATTTTGACATGTTCATACGCCATGCAGAAAGGCATGGTCGCTGGACTGATGTCATTTTTCCGTGTGAAGCCGCATCAGGTATAAACCAGCCTTAAGACTGTACAGGTATTGGGATTTCAGTTGACATTAAACCTTAACCCTAACTCAATAAAAATAATTGTTTTCATTCCATTTTCTTCTGGCTCACTAGCTCTGTTGCCTCACTGCATCTTAACTTGCAGTCAGATGTTTAGCTGATTAGATAACAAAAACTGCATCAGGCCACCAGAAATGACAAAGGTCAGGGTGTGCTAAAGGGCAGGATTTTGCATGGACTCTTGGTAACATATTAAGTCAAAGACATGTCAAGAATGTGATTGCTGAATGTCTCTACTTGTGACACAATGCTAGTTTTCTGATGTCGTGAATGTTCTGTATCTGTGAAAAATGCTTCTGTGATAGATACCATGTGTGAAAAGTGTTGATTTGAGGCTAGAAAAAAAGTCACTGACAACAGATAATGCACCTTGGTGCACTCCCATTTTAACTCGCCCTCCACTAAACGTGGGCAACCTTTGTTCTCCAGCCTTCCACACCCTTGGCAAAGATCAGTGCTGGGACTATCAGCAATTGAACCATTGCATCAGAATGTTAAGTTCCGCAAATTAAAAATCAACTTGATAGACCGCGAGTGACAGCCAAATATAAATTGCAAAAGCCTCACTGTTAATAAAATGTACTTCAAGGGAATGTCGGACTTATAAAGACTTGTAGGCTCTAATAACCCTCAATCGTTTTCTTTTACTAAAATATGTTATTAAAAATCTATAATATTTACTACATGTTTTGACCTATGGATGGTGCCATGTTTACGCGCAATGGACGCGCGGGTTGATGACGTAGTTTGTCACTGTCACTAGACTAACACTAGCGGGTTACTCCAATTCCTTTTACACAGAGACGTCCAGCACATGCGCTCATCGGATAAAAGCTGCGAGTACTTACTATTTGTTTTTACTGAGTCTTTTATTACCTTTTCATTGCCTCAAAATACTTTTTGCATGTGTTACCCTCGCATACTTTTAAGCACAGTGTTTTCTTGTGGTATCTTTAAAGCTGATTCTTGATCTGTTGACCACATTAGTCACTAGTAAGGCTGGGTGATATGGCCTAAAGTACATATCACAGTAAATTGAGCAGAATTACCTCAATAACGATAAATTGGCCCAAACGGACTGTTACCGTATTTTTCGGACAATAAGTCGCACCTGAGTATAAGTCGCACCAGCCATAAAATGCCCAATGAAGAGGAAAAAAACATATGGCGGAAAACACAGGCAAGACTGAAAAAGCAGTTTCTGTTCTTGCACCCCTCTTTAAAATAAACTGCTGTATTTTAAGCCAAAATTACTTGTGTTTGATAGAACAATATGTCTATATGCTGCCGTAGCAGATTCATGGCGCATTAAGCCCCCGAACTATTTTTAATTTGTCCCTTTTACCCTGGAAACCCCCATTTACAGACGTCCGCAACCGCTTTTGTTTCAACCCAGCCATAAAACAAAGGTAATTCATTATATTTATTATTCAAAATGACTGTCATTTTTAGCTTAGAATCATTAATTGATGTCTAATATTTTGTTAAAAAAAAAAAAAAACGACTAAAAAAGTATTCACCTGCAAATTTTAAACTTTTAAACAAATGACGTCACAATGAAAAATTTGGCGTCTGTAAAAAAGTCACGGATATCTACCTCATAACTGTCACTTAATTGTATTTTTTGTTACTGTCGCATTTTCCCCGATATGTTAGATGATAAATAATTGATCCAAACAAAGTAAATTGAAAAATAACGTTTAAAAGGGTAAATATATGAAAAAGAACATCTCGACCACTCCTTGTTGTCTGCGATTTCTGCATCGTGACCCTTGTTGTATCACCATGTTTCACCCATAAAATCCCCCAAAAATCCAGCTGTGGCCATTCACAGCTGTGTCTTGACACTCAGTGATACATGATGCTACATGGAGTTTTTGGATCAAAACAAGGTAAGCACTCGGTAATATCTCGTTAAAGTCATGGCGTCTAATTCTGCTCTCGCGTGCTCTTGCCTCCAGATGGGGTTTTGCTTTTTAAAAAAACTTTTTTTTTTTTTTTTTTTTTTTAAATGCCCTCCTGTTCAAAATTTTTATTCCCTCAGAAAATTGAGATTTTAAGCTTTCCAATGATGTATCACACATGCATATTGGACAATTTTGAAAGTTGGCTAAATTGGGGGTCTCAGAGCAGAACTTCAAATCACCTGAGTGTTTTCCGCCATATATAAGTCGCACCGGAGTATAAGTCGCATTTTGGGGGGAAATTACTTGATAAAATCCAACACATGGAACAGATATGTCATCTTGAAAGGCAATTTAAAATAAAAATACAATAGAGAACAACATGCTGAATAAATGTACAGTATGATAATGTTACATGATGCATGAACAACAAAATGCTAACGTGGCCGGTATGTTAACGTAACATAGCTATTAAGAGTTATTCAGATAACTAGAGCATAAAGAACATGCTAACAAGTTTACCAAACGATTAGTGTCACTCCAAAACACCAAAATAACATGTGAAATGATATAATAATGTGTTAATAATTTCACACATAAGTCGCTCCAGAGTATAAGTCGCACCACCAGCCAAACGATGAAAAAAACTGACTTATCGTCCGAAAAATACGGTATATAATTTGAAAATGTGAATCAATGCATGAAATACAGATTAACCGTTTCTCGTTGATTTATTTACCAGTTTTCAATTTAACATATTTAAGAATTGTACATGCAGTCTAAACATTAAGTATATAAAAAATTATTGTAAACAATAAGAATTCAAGTATGAACATTTATTACAGCTTGTATGGCTTGAACAATGTACATGTCATTGTAACACAAATGACTTACAGCTTTAACAGTACACTTCAAACAGACAACTTATTGTTAATGGCTGCTGTGACATAATTACTCAACACAAGTGTTTACTTCAAAGTTTCAGGTTTTTTTTCCCAGTGCATTTTTAATACATGCACACACACATAAACCCCCACACAGACACACACACACATTAAAGCTATATTGATCTTCTGCCAATTTTAAGATTTTATGATGGCAGTAATGACACAGAATTAAGCAAGCAATTACAGAAAAATAGCTGTGGCCATTAAACGGTCATATAAATTTCACTGTTGGATTGTACTTTATGCTGAATGATTTACCATCACAAAAGCTATCAGAGAAATCAAACACAGACAGAGATGCAAAAATAACGTGACATACTAATTGCAAAATGAAGTCCGTGCCCAATCCACTCATTAAGTTCAGCCGTTTCGGTTAGAGCCGCTAACCGACTCCATCACGTTCATTTGTAGCGTTAGCCGCTAGCATTAACCGCTAGCGTTAGCCTGTGGCCTGGCTACCGGTAGAAAGCACTGAAAGCACCCTCTCCAGAAATCGTGAAAACCAGGGAGGACAGCGGGTGAAAGCCCGTCTGGATGCCGCCAAGAGTCTACTTAATGTCTGGTGAAAGTATGGCGAACCTCCCTTAAGCCGCGTTAGCCGCTACTGTGAGCCTATCGGGCTTCTGTTTGACTTCCTGATAACCACGTGACTCCATAAGTAAGCACATTGACTGCTTTCTTTAAGGGGAATGAACGTAGCCGAACGGCAGGGTCAACGCGGGATGAAAAAACTGTATTTTCTTGTTTTATTAAATTACCGAATTTACAGGTAAAAATTACGTCGGTCATCGCGAAGAGTTTCGGTAACGGTAAATTTTCGGTTTACCGCCCTGCTCTAGTCACTAGCATATTTAAACCACCCTTATTTGATATTACTACATTGAAGTATTTTCTTAAGGTTTAGTATGTTCTGTCTGTATGCATCTAAACAAAATATAATACAATATAATATAATATATACCGTATTGGCCCGAATATAAGACGGTGTTTTTTGCATTGAAATAAGACTGAAAAAGTTCGGGGTCGTCTTAAATTCGCGGTCTAGACGTGACACCCATTCATGACGCTAGATGGCGCCAGATATCATTGAAGCGATGTTCTGTCATGACAGATCTCAGCTACTCTCAAGTTTAAACAGTTTGCATTATTTTATTGCAATGTTTTTCCTTATTCAGATTTGTTTCAAGACTACAGTTACAGGTAGACTTTACTTTGATAGTTAATGCAGTTATTGCAATTTTGTTGTTTTTTCCTTATTCATATTTGTTTCAAGACTACAGTTACTGTTAGACTTCAATTTGACGGTTAATGCAGTTATTGCAATTTTGTTGTTTTATCACAATAGATTGGTTTATTTACATTTCAAAAACCACAAGCCATTCATTTACGAATGTGATTGCACTTTAGTTTACATATTTAAATGTTCAGATATTAAGATTTGAATGGGGCAAAATAACATGCTTTTTCTTTAAAATATATTGTTATTAGGGCTGCAGCTATCGATTATTTTAGTAGTCGATTAATCGATGAAGTAGTTCGAATAATCGAGTAATCGAATAAGGAACATGAAAAATTTAAATAGCTGAGCTGAGCCTCAATTGGTATGAAAAATTAATAAATGAGGATCTATGTACAACAAAAGAACAATTGGCTAACTTACATAGCAAAGGTCCGCTAGCTTAAACGCTATAAAATGCTAAAAAAAATTTTTTTTTTTTACAATGCTCTTAACAAATGGTTCAGACACATCCCCCCCAACAATGTCAAAATATACTTATGAACTAAATTACGAATGCATTAAAAAAAACATTAGCTCAAACAAAAACTTAGCTCATGTTTGTCTTAACAGGGAGCAGATGGATTCAGCCATGTGAAATGAGACAGACCAGAAGGCAGTGTAAGCTCATGTTTGTCTTAACAGGGAGCAAATGGATTCAGCCATGTGAAATGAGACAGACCAGAAGGCAGTGTATCCACCCAAATCAATAAAATGAATTGCAAACACTTTCAAAATAGATAATTACAACGCCACTTTAATTGAACGAATACTCGAAGCAGCAAAATTTAATTCGATTTTTTTTCTAATCGAATAGTCGAGTTAATCAATTAATCGTTGCAGCGCTAATTGTTATGATCGTTTGTTTCAGATGTACTGTAAATATTTTCTGTATAAAAATTAATTTGGTGTTCAAAAAGTCTTTCTTCAAACTTGAGTCTTGAAAAAGAGGGGGTCGTCTTATAATCAGGGCCGTCTTATATTTGGGCCAATACGGTAATTCAATATAACATCGCAAACTCCCCAAAAAGATAGGTTTTCCAAAATCGTTCGGGCCTATTCACTCCTCAATGCCGTCCCAAACTTGGAGAGGAACTGGCCTGTGGCAGGGATAGGACAGGAGAACAACAACTTCCCTTGTAATTTCCTTGGACTACCCTTTCTGGCCACACCTTTTTTACGACGCCAGAAAGGCCATGTTCCGCTTTACAATATGACCCCTGGCCTCATGACAATAAAAATGCATTTTGGACCAATTTACAAGCAGGATGAGATGGAAATATAGCGGCTGTTAAAGTCCCCCCACTTCAATAAAGGATGTGGGGGGTGATGGGTGCAGGAGGGGCTGTCAGTCAGGCAAGGGTCCCTGGGGTGAACAGAAGGCAGGCGGCGGTGTCGTTCAGCCATGACCAGGGCACAATGACCAGGACCTGACCCTTCAAAAGCACCATCTCACACATGCCAGCACAGTCACAGGGAGGGGGGGATAAAGGGTCTAGACCCCCAAAATAGGAAGTTAGGGCACTTTCACATTAGACCAAGAGGATCAGGGTCCGGTTGGAAAGCTACCTCGTAACAACACTTGCAAATGGCTTGTTCAAAAGGTTTCATATTCACACTGCGCCAACCGAACTTTCCGAGTAGCATCACGTGGACAAAAGCGCGCTCATTGATTGGACAAATTTAGAAGCGGAAATACATCTCTCGGACCGGAGGGAGCGTGGTGTGACGCTGTAGCAAAGCACACACTGATCCGCTTGCGTTCACAAGTGAAACAGGGTGCTTAAAGCGGACCGAGACCCAAGATTTTTGAGCGGACAAGAGTTTCTTTGTTTGGTCCGAACTAGAGTTCGGATGCACGTTCACATTTAAAAAACTAAGTGGATTATCTGAGAAAAACAACTCTCATCCGTTTAAAGCGGACCAATGCTGCAACGATTAATCGATTAACTCGAGTATTCGATTAGAAAAAAAGATTCGAATTAAATTTTGCTGCTTCGAGTATTCGTTTAATTAAAGTGGCGTTGTAATGGTTTATTTTAAAAGTGTATGCATTGAGTTTTATTGATTTAGGTGGATGCACTGCCCTCTAGTCTGCTTCATTTCACATGGCTGAATCCAGCTGCTCCATGTTAGGACCAACATAAGCCAAGTTTTTGTTTGAGCTCATGTTTTTTTAATGCAGTCGTAGTTTAGTTTAGAGGTATATTTAGCTGTTTTTTGTTGGAAAGTGTGTCCGAACCATTTGTTGAGAGCATTGTAAAAAAAAAAAACACACACAAAAAACAATATCGTCTTACGGCATTTCAGCTAGCGGTCTTTTGCTACATAAATTAGCCAATTGGTCTTTTGTTGTACAGAGATCCTTATTTATTTTTTATACTGTTTGAGGTTCAGCTCAGGTATTTTAATTTTTCATGTTCCTTGTCCCATTACTTGATAATTCGAACTAACTAGTTCATCGATTCATCGACTACTAAAATAATCTATAGCTGCAGCCTTAGCTACATCCATTCTAGGACAAGGTCCATAAGAGGAAGAAAGTTAAAACAGGGTAAAACAAGGGTCTACATGGTCAATTCTATTCTTTTGAGTTCTTCCCCCACGTGTGATTCACAAGGCAACACACAGGGAAAGTTAGACCAGGATGGTACAAACAAAGGCTGTCCTGAACACCCCTCACTGGGAGCACACAGTCCACTGCACTGGACACACAATTGAGAGCGGAAGCACATCAGCTGGCTTGGGCCTGTGAGTGCACTGAATGGGGGAAGGGGTTGATGGGGGGAGAAAAGCCCCCCCCCCCCCCCCCCCCCCCCCATGTTCCAAATTATTCCAAGTTATTCTGCTGGATGACTGACTTCATTTCCGACCAAAAGCAGTAGAGAAAAACAGAGGGACGGAGGGGAGGGAGGGTGAGAATGTAATGGAGGACTGTGGGGGAGGACGTGGCAGCGGATGGGAACAGGGTGGAGACCAAGGTGACAGTCAACAGCTCCCAACTACACGTGAATAGAGCCTTTTCTATGCACAAAAAGGATGTGCGCAGGCTTTCACGGACACTCTGAAATGGGGCGTTTGCATTAAGGGAATTTGAGCTATTTGACTACTGTATTTCTGCTAATAGATGCCGTGCCCCAATTAGTCATCGGGTGCGTCACCCACTTTATAAACGCTTCCCCTCAAATAGACACCTCCCTTTTCCCTTAAAAGGAAAAATCAGGTAGTAGGGCGATTGTCATGAAGCTAACCTAAACTATGTCTTTGAAGATTTCAGGGAATTAGTCACGAAAACAAGAAATCGTTCATTTTTAGTTGAAATATGGTTATGTCTAGGATGTGGCCCGGTCCACGATTTGTTACCAAAATGGTATTTTGTATGTTCAACTGATTTTGGAGTCGTAAATTCCTGTAATGTGTCCATGAAAAGCATGTTTTCAGCTCAATACAGCATCATAAATATTCAATTTCATATAAAAATCATATATAAATGTTTAAAACTATATGATATAGATTAGAATAAGCTATTATAGTTTCTTTCTTTGTATAAAACAATAAGAAAACGCTAGTGTCCAAGCATGCTTTCATTAGTGTTGAACAATGTTCATGCTCCCGACATTATTAAAAAAGAAAAAAAAAAAAATCTAAAGTTATTCTGACCGAGAATGCACCACAAGTAAGGCAAGACAAAAGATGGTTACAAGGTAAGACTGTCTGGCCTTTGATATTTTTATTTGTTAGATTTATGTTTTAATTTGGGCTGTCAAAATTATCGCGCTAACGGGCAGTAATTAATTTTTTAAATTAATCACGTTAAAATATTTGACGCATCTAACGCACATGCCCCGCTCAAACAGATTAAAACGACAGCACAGTGTCATGTCCACTTGTTACTTGGGTTTTTTGGTGCTTTGCCGCTCTCTGCTGGCGCTTGGGTGTGACTGATTGTATGGGTTACAGCACCATGAGCATTGTGTAATTATTGACATCAACAATGGCGAGCTACTAGTTTATTTTTTGATTGAAAATTTTACAAATTTTATTAAAACGAAAACATTAAGAGGGGTTTTACTATAAAATTTCTATAACTTGGACTAAAATTTATCTCTTAAGAATGACAAGTCTTTCTATCCATGGATCGCTTTAACAGAATGTTAATAATGTTAATGCCATCTTGTCGATTTATTCTTATAATAAACAAATACAATACTTATTAGAGCTGGGAATCTTTGGGCACCTAACGATTCGATTACGATTCAGAGGCTCCGATTCGATTATAAAACGATTATTGATTCACCCCCCTCCTTTTTTTTTTTTTTTAATATAAAATAAAGTTTTGTACATTAGTTCCAAAATTGTTCAAAAATACTCTCAGGCTAAACCAAACTACTATTTCAGTATCAAGTTAACATATAGCAGTAAACAAATATACAAAAATAACATTAAATAAAAAAACTCCAGTCCCCATTCTGTATCAGCAGCTTTAAACTACATTCAATTAATTTAATGTTGTGAATCAACCGTTAAAGTTGTTAAAATTGCTCCCGTTATTCCATAATTTCCCTTTTGTCTACTTTTGACATGTGAAAGTTTTAAAACTATTTTAAAGATAGATTCAAGTCAATATTTTACCGATTTAGGAGTATTTTAGATAAAAAGTTAATTATGTTTGCTTGGAAGGTTCGCTACAACGGCATTGCAGGGAAGTTTACTGCTTTAAGATGGCGGCCGTTTACTAACGCCCGCATCTAGCTTTTTGCAGATGTGCTGCTACCGCTACCGAGTCTATAATCCATCTAGTCCTATATAAATTATATCTACCGTAACATTATGTAGCTTAGCTGTACTTGTAGCAGCTTTTCGGCAGCAGTCAGGTATGTTGTTGTGTTTTTTTATCTCGTGGCATGAGTTGAGCTAGAGCCGTGAGTTGAGCGTTGGCAACGGGTTAGGGCCCGAGGGGCCGGTTAATGAGAAGCATAATGTTGAGCTACTCCCGCTCCGTTCCGTCCCGAAGTCCGCGCGGCGCGCTGAGTGTGTTGTACTTCCGCTTTACTTGGCATATTTCAATAATCAGAATTTGGATGTTTGTGAATCGTTCTCGAATCTTCCACGGCCGAATCGCGAAAAATCTAAGAATCGGAAATTTTGCACACCTCTAGTACTTATGTACAATATGTTGAATGTATATATCCGTCTTGTGTCTTATCTTTCCAATCCAACAATAATTTACTGAAAAATGTGGCATATTTTATAGATGGTTTGAATTGCGATTAATTCTGATTAATTTTTAAGCTGTGATTAAATCGATTAAAAATTTTAATCGTTTGACAGCCCTAGCTTTAATATTTGCCAACTTACCCACAAAAGGTGATCATTACCATCATATGTAATGTTACATATTTTTAAACATCAATTACATACCGTGGTACCTCGACATATGATCGCTTCGACACTCGATCTTTTCGACTTCTTGCCATTTGTTTCTACTAAGCGTCATCATAGCATTCTTCTATTTAAGATGGCTTTGGTAAATGTCCTTATTTACCGTAATCGCCCAGTAACTGCAGCTTAGTTCAGATACACTTTTGTTGACACATCTAATAACTGAGCCCAATTACTAACCAAAACAGCAGGACTTTTCATATACCATAATTTTCGCACTATAAGACGCACCTGACTATAAGCCGCCACCCACCAAATTTTCATAGACATGTTTATAGATAAGTCGTACTGGACTACAAGCCGCAGCTGTCCTCACTGTATTATGGGATATTTACACCAAAAGCTATTAACCGGTAACACTTTACTTGACGGCAGTATCATAAGACTGTCATAAGACCAAATGAACCAGCATGACCATTCATTGCTTCAAGAAGCTTCATTTGGCCTTCTCTGCTCCCTTGGAGGACAGTCAACCTCTGCTGCCACCTGCTGTCAACACCGTTGTCGTCCAACATGCCTCCTAGCATGCATTGCAGCGCTACAAATGTAAATAACAATCGAAATTCATGTTCTGTGCCAATTACTTCTTCAGTTACTGTTGCAGTTGTTTCATTCATGAATGCTTGTAACAGATGTCATTTACTGTTATCCGGCAAATTATCTCACTTTTGAATGGATGTAAAAGATCCAAACTGGACTTGAATGGAGTTAGTAACATAATTTGCCAGATTAAACTTAATGACATCTGTCATAAGCATTCAGTAATGCCCATGATAGTGTCATGTCTTTTAGGTTTTGAGTTGGTTACCTCCTAGTGTGTCCCTGTGATTGCCCATTGATTTCACCTGTTGTGCCTGCTCCTAGTGTATCCTCCAATCTGCATTCTCCTGTGCCACCTGCCTGTTCCTCGTTGTCTCGTTACCCCTTGTCTGTGTGTGTGTATATAAGCTCCCAGTTTCTTTTCACTCCTTGTCGTGACATTTTCAATGAGCATGTTCACTTCAACCTCAATTCTTGCCCGTTCCTATGTCACAGCCCTCGTGTTCCTCAGCCTAAGTAAGTTTTTGATACTTGTCTTTTGTTCGTACCCAGACTTTTGTTTGACTTAAGTTGTTGAATTCCCCAGTCGTTTTGTTTGTACTTTGTTTTTTGTTGGCTTTAATTCAATACTTATTGCACCGTCTATCTGCCTCGCCTCCCATTCCCTGCATTTGGGCCCACACACCACCTGCCTGCCCGCAAACCTAACAATGTCATAATTATGACAGTCTTATGAAAGTCTTATGACGCCGCTGTCAAATAAAGTGTTACCTTTTAACCCAAATAAATCAAGAAATAAACCGCACTGGACTATAAGCCGCAGGATTAAAAATGAAGGGAAATTGTAGCGGTTTATGGTCTGAAATTTACGGTATATTACAGTATAACTTGTAAACACTTGTTTTAAAAAATAATAATAATAACTCGTAATGCCAAAACACATATCAAAACATGAGAAGCGCACACTTTTATTTTTCATTTTGATTTCATAAAGGCTGCCACTGAATGTGGATGGGCCGGATGTGGCCAGTGGGACGTACTTTGCTCAGTTGTGCTGTGAGTCTTTAAATTCATCTGTGAGGATGGTGGTGAGGCAGGAAAAAAAAACACCAAACAACAACCTCTGGTACTCATTTGACAACCACACCGAAATTGTTATGTGCACCCTAAAATCCTATTAAAAGACATGTTGCGTTGTTATATTTATGCAACCATTTTAA
This sequence comes from Corythoichthys intestinalis, assembly GCF_030265065.1. Lineage (NCBI taxonomy): Eukaryota > Metazoa > Chordata > Actinopteri > Syngnathiformes > Syngnathidae > Corythoichthys > Corythoichthys intestinalis. The sequence goes on along the minus strand of NC_080409.1, from coordinate 43,183,587 downwards.
AGCGTTTTAGTAATGGATTTAAAGTGAACTTTTTAAGAAAAGGCCTTTGATAAGCATTATTCCAAAAATTGTACAACGTGAGCGCGAAGAGCGTGAGCATCGACGGTGTTAAAATAAAAAATAAAAGATTTCGAGGGGAAAGAGGAAGACAAAGCAGGACGTTGTGGTGAAGAGAGGGCGTGATGATAAAGCACGTGCAGACCAGGCAGGCCTGGGCCTCGAGACCGGCTGCTCTAGTGTGTGCCGGAGAAGGGAGATCCTGGGACTAGCATTTCCTAAGTGGACAAAGTGGCCGTTTGTCCACTCTCTCTGGCCCATGGCTCACTAGGCTCCAGTATGCCATCATGCTTTTGCTTGTGTCTTGGTCTTTGGCTTCCCATCCCTATGGTGAGAGGTGGGTGGATGGAAAGAGGGGGGCACTGAAAGAAAGACATGAAGAGGAGAAGGAAGAGGAGGAGTGACGAATGAGAGGAGAGAGAAAGGATGTGGCCTGAGCCCTGGGAGCTGGCCAAGTCGCCCTCCCTTCACTCCGTTCTGTCTCCCCCTTCTACCAAAACCCCTCCCCGCCTGCCTGTTGCCACACAATGGTTGCTTCTCTGCTGAAATTTCACGTTATTGGATCCCGGGCCTGGAGTTTTGTACTCCCACAATGTCCAGGCACTGGAGCATGCTGCAGGGGAGACACACTCTGCAAGCTAAAAGCTGGAAAACCATTCCTCCTTTCATTAACATCAGAAAAGGGGAGAAAAGTCCCCCACCCAAACTCATTTTTTCCATCTCCCCATCGCTCCTCTATATCAGAAATGTTGTCCAGCGTTACGAGACAGATTTGGCTTGTGGGACTTTTTAAGCTTTCGAGGGTAAAGAAATTCATTAAAATATCGTTGGCAAAATAAACTAGCTACTTATCACAATCCGATTCTGCGGCTTATCCTCTATTGGGATATTGGTAGTGTGAAGGGAGGTGAAAGTTGTTCAAAGCTCAGATAAGTTTAAAACAAATCAAGCACGACTTCGACAGGTTAAAACAAGACATGAAAACTACAAGACATGAAGACTACAGTTTATTATTGAAGATAAACAACATGCAATCTGGGCCGCGACTGTCGATTCCAGCAGTGCTGTCGCCAGCCAGCTAATTAGCCACGGTTCAAGCTCTCTAAATAACCAGCCAACTTGAAGGGCAGCGCTAAACAAATGGCACGACCCAACATGGATGCAGAGCAAATTATGACAAGAGCAGCAACAAGAAGGCTCATAGGGGTGCTTTATGTTACCCATTAATAAAAGACGAATTCGTAATTGGACAACGCCCACAAAATAGGCCGTGTGTGTGCAAGCCTGCTTTATTAGCTATACTGAAAGCTAATACTTTGACTGTAGAAGGAGAAGTGAAAGAGAAATGCAGCTGTATCTCCTTGCAACACCTCGAGGCTGCTGGTGAGTCATCTCCCTCACAAGAACATTCGGCCAAAGCTACCAACTGACTCAGGGAAAAACAACACCGCACTTAACAAAGAAAGTACATTTTACCTCTTGAACAAAATAGCAAAAAATGTGGTAACACTACCAAATTTGGTAATTGTTATCACGTTTAGTGCTGCAACGATTAATCGATTAACTCGAGTATTCGATTAGAAAAAAATATTCGAATTAAATTTTGTTGCTTCTAGTATTCGTTTAATTAAAGTGGCCTTGTAATGGTTGATTTTGAAAGGGTTTTGCATTTAGTTTTATTGATTAGAGTAAATACACTGGCCTCTGGTCTGCCTCTTTTCACATGGCTTTATACAACTGCTCCCTGTTAAGACCAACATAAGAAGTTTTTGTTTGAGCTAATGTTTTTAACGCATTCATAATTTAGTTTATAGGTATATTTAGCCGTTTTTTGTGGGAATATGTGTCTGAACCATTTGTTAGGAGCATTGCTTAAAAAAAAAAAAAAAATAAAAAAAAAAAACTAGCATTTTATAGCATTTAAGCTAGCTGACTTTTTCTTTGTAAGTTAGCCAATTGTTCTTTCATTGTACTTAGATCCTCATTTAAAAAAAAAAAAATTGTACCGTTTGAGGCTCAGCTCAGGTATTTTTTCATGTTCCTTATCTGATTACTCGATTATTCGAACTATTAAATTCAATTTTATTTGTATAGCCCTAAATCACAACAAGGTTGTCTCAAAGGGCTTTGCAGAGGCAAAATGATACACAGTCAGAAAGAGTAGATAATTTAAATAAAGTTCTAGTCCAAGTCCTGGGCATCCCTCATCCTTAGACCCTCCATGTCAACAAGGAAAAACTCCAAAAAGCCTTTGGAAAAAATGACAAACCTTGGGGAGAACTAACTAGTCCATCGATTAATCGACTACTAAAATATTGGATAGCTGCAGCCCTACACATGTTCATATCATTTATAGTCCTTGCGATGGACATGAACTATAAAGTTTTCTGAATCTGGACAAGGTTTAGACTAGACACTTGATCCAGTAAGATTTCTCTTCACGTTGGTTGGAATTTTTCGTAAATGTCGAAAATCATACGACTTCGATATCCGAGTCCAAACCTGACCAAACCTGGGTTCCCCCAGGATTTTTCTATTCAAATTAAAAAGGTCTTAAAAAGTCTTAAAGACCACATCCAATGAAATTTAAGACCAATCTCGCACCTATTCGGGCATACATTTATGAAATAACGCAAAAGAATCTGTCAGCATAACTAAGAATAACAGCATAAGACATTGTGGTTGAGTGACTCAAAATATTGAGTCACTCAACCACAACGGGTTAAATCTGTACTTTCCCATCCCAAAGCTTTAATGTAATGCTGCATTTTTGAAAACGCGGAAATCTGGATTTTCCGACCCAAACAGTGCATTTATCGGTCAGAGAACGATAATGGAGAAAATGAAAAATAATTTTACGACACAACATTCCATACTTTTTTTGTTTGTATACTCATTATACAGTAATAAGCTCTATCACGCAGATAAGACAGGGAAGAATTAAGACATTTGAGAATGAAATTTAAGACTCGTAAACAAAATTTAGGACCTTTTAAAGGCCTTATTTTACAGTTATCAAATTTAAGACTTTAAGACCCTGCGGGTACCCTGCAAACAAACAGGAAAAATGAAATTCAATATTATTAAAATGGACTAAAGAGTGCTTTTGTGAAAAGCAGACCAACTATTATTGGATTACCAATGCATTTTTTTTAACCTGGAAAAAAAAGCCACAGAATGAGTAGATCTTAAATTAAGCCACACGCATTCCGGTAAATTAAAACCTTGCGCCTAGCATTACCGGAAGAAAAAAATGAAATACAGAAGAGGAAGCACAAGTTTTGACTATTGTACAGTGTCTATGCTCTGCTTTGATGTTAGAGCAGTCTCAAGAGACCCTGATTCTAATTGTAGTTTCTCTACAACTATAGCAGGGGTAGGGAGGAAGGAGGTTTTAGGCCTCAGCACACACCAACCTCCTCTAGCAGACATCATTGTAAGAATTTCGACAGTTACCATCTTCGTACTGCAAGGATGGGGAGAGATAAACAGTCCAATTGGACTGTTTACCAGCTATGCGATAATTAGAAATAATAATCAATTGATGGTCAATAATTCAGTCGGCGGAAGAGATTGTCGATTGGGTCTTGAAGCAAATATGGGAAAAAAGGGTAGAAAATATAATTGGCCCGGTAGCCTGGACGTACAGTGGTACCTCTATATACATTAGTTCGTTCAGGGCCTTGTTTCTAAGTCGAAATGGTCGTATGTCGAGCAGGATTTTCCCATAAGAATTACATTAGAATTTGATCAATTCGTTTGATAGCCCGAAAACCTACACTAAATCCTTAACTCATTTGCCCCCAAAAACGTATAAATACATTCTATTTTTAATTGTTTCAGTGTCCCAAAGACGTATTTATACGTCTTTTACGTTTTGTTTTGTTTTTTTCCTTCAAAAAAGACATCTTTGGGTTCTGATTCAATTTAGTTCCAAAGCACAAAGCTAAAAATCCATTTTAAAGCAATAAAACTTTGGTATGACCCGCAACCCGACTAAACGGCAACGAACGGCCAAGCCGCACGGCTGGGGTGCCGGCAGAAGACGACCGAATGGCTGCCAGGCGGCGGACGACCGAGCAGAATAACGGGTAGGACACCCGGGATGCCAGTCGATGGACGACCGAGCAGAACGACCGGGACCACTATTGCAGCGGACGATGCCTTTGAGTCCGTGCTGCTCGCGAGCAGAGCTCACAGAGACTCAAAAAAATTCATCTTTAAGAGACAGGCGGCGATGAGGGAAAAGTTTAACTGGCTCTCACGGCCGGAACAGCGTAATCTTTCAGTTTGTTATGTGTAAATAAATTGCTACTTTGCTATCAAAAGCTCTATTTGTCTTGTTGTTCACCTTATTTTGTAAAAGGAAAACATTATCTAGATGTTTGGGATGTAACTAAAGCAAAAAATAGCTGTGTTAAAGTCAAAGTTATGTTAGAAATGTATGGTTTCACAAAAAGCTCAATTTCTCCGTTTTTTCATCAGAAATTGCTCAAACTAAGCTATTTTCTAATGCTGATTTCTAGACAATGGAAAAATATATGAACTAACTTTTTTTCTGCTGAAAGAAGAGAGTCTAATCTTTCTTTTGGTGAGTTCTATGTTTATATAGCAATAGAACAGAATTTTCTGTGGGCCTTGCAAAATCAGTCAAAATCCAGTAAAACGGCCGGGAACGAAGGGCCTTGCTCCGGTAAAAATGGCTGGGAGTGAATAAGTTAATAAATGCTTCTGGTACTATAGCAAATAACAATTACACAGAGCAAAACAAATAAAATATGGCTAAAAATCATAATAATAATAGTAATAATACTACCTGTAACAATGTAACGAATAGGGATTTAATGTGGCGGATGTATTTTGCGTGGTGTACCTGAACGCGCCACACGGCTGACTTTAAAGAGAGAAAGGGGCTTTTTACTTTCACTTTGTTCAGCTGCGGCGGACAGTAGGCATTTTGTGTTGCACAAGTTCTGAAATAAATTAATAAAAACCTGACGAAGCTGGCGATTTTTTGGTGATGTTACCACAATAATAATTGTCACCTTAACTTATAAAGACTGGCGATCGGAGTTCGAAGGAGGACCGTCAAGATCGTAGACATTCTATGGCCGTATTGTCGAGCCAGTTCACGGACGCGTGGACCACGCTCATTTTCTATCATTTCAATGGCAAGCATCACATTTTTCCTGTTTTCCACCACCTGCACTCACATTCTTAGAACCCATGTTGATTTCTCTCACGAGAAAATCTGCTGTATGTCCTTTCTTGTGAGTAAACAAAGAAACTGTGGCACGGTCATAAATCCTTGTAATCCGAGCATATCGTCAGATGCACAAACAAATGGCGAATCAAATTTTACGTCAGATATCGAAAAGATCGTGTGTCGAAGCGATCGTATGTCAAGGTACCAGTGTACTTTGAATACAGTCAAGGCAACCAGAATACTCCAACCACTGGCCCGGTGGTGCTAGTAAAAATAATGCGTTGATTAAAAATAAAAAACAATCTAATTTCACATTATTTCCCAGTATTTACGTGTTTTGATGACGTTATGCTATCCTGATCAAAGACAACCTTACAGTCTATGCAGTCAGCCGTTGCTCTCCGTGGGGCGTAAACACACCTCGTTCACTCGCTCGCTCTCGCATGAATGCGCGCAACCTTATTACTGCTGCTGATTGATAGGTGGGTACTCAGATACTGACATTATACTACAATACAACATGTTTCTGAAACCACCAGCACCCGGCCAAGCACCGGGAAAAAAAAAGACTGCTCAAGAAAGATAGTCACCAGAGGAGTTGAGGGAAAGCGAAATCAAATATGAAAAGAAAAGGGAGCGAAAGTTTCAGCCGCAGTGGCGAGACCGCTGGAATTGGCTTGGCTACGATGACACAAAAAAAATGAGGTTTACTGTAAGATGTGCAGATCAATGCCCACATATGCAGACAATTAAGTTAGAGTATGAAGCCTATGGTATAAACATAACGTGATAATTCATCCGCGTGACTATGGAGAAAATAATATCGTCATAACGACGGTGTAGCTTGAAAATTCTAACCCATAATTGCCTTAGTCATCTCTTTGACTTCTAAATTGTTGCCACGACAGGCGAACCGGAGGAGACTTCCAGAGGGCGGTAAGGGGAGGATAGGAAAGCTTCGCCCATGCACGGGGCTCTCCCACGGGACGGCCTCCCCCTGGAGCTCCCAAGAAAAATTGCTGGCTATACTGGAGTGATTATGGATGAGATTATGGAATTGGAATAGGATTATTTGCACTAGATTCATGTTTTTCCCCACAGTTATTGGGATCAATGACTGACGTGTTGACCTGGGCCAGTGGTTTTGATAGTGGGGCCAGTGGACATCAAAAACCACTGGCTAGTCGCTAATTTCCCTTTTTGTCTACCCTGGGACAACTTGGCTTCAAACTGTAAACTTGATTAAATGGCAAGTTTGCTGAGTTTGCAGTCAAAAGAAGCGCCACGAGACATCTACGACTGTAAACTGACTTAGCCAACTTCTCAAGGCAATTGTTCAAACATGTTCAGCATGGATGATCAAGGACATTGGATTAAATATCAAAAAATGTCAAAATAGAAATTGTTACTTAACTCATTTGCTCCCCAAAACGTATAAATACGTTCTATTTTTTAATTGTTTCAGTGTCCCAAAGACGTATAACGTCTTTTACGGTTTTTTTCTAACAAGAAACATCTCTAGGTTCTGATTCAACTTAGCTCCAAAGCACAAAGCTGAAAATCCATTTTAAAGCAATAAAACTGGCCACTGGAGGGCAGTAGCGCATTTGGTAAGACCCCCAACCCAATTCAACGGAACGAACGGCCGGCCGCACAGCCAGAGCACTGGCGGAAGACGACTGAATGGACGTCCAGGATGCCAGGCGGCGGACGACCGAGCAGAACAACCGGGAGGATGCCCGGGATGCCAGGCGCTGGACAACCGAGCAGAACGACCGGGACCACCAGTGCAGCGGACGATGCCGTTGAGTCCGTGCTGGAAACACTAAAAAAAAAATCCATCTTTATGAGACAGGCGGCGATGAGGGAGAAGTTTACCCCGGCCGTCGCGACCACAACATCGTCATCTCTCAGTTAGTTATGTGTAAATAAATTGTTACTTTGCTATCAAAAGCTTTATTTGTCTTGTTGTTTATGTTATTTTGTAAAATGAAATCATTCAGATGTTTGAGATGTAACTAAAGCAAAAAAATAGCTGTGGTAAAGTCAAAGTTATGTTTGAAATGTATGCGTTTACAAAAAGCTCAATTTCTCCGTTTTTTTCATCAGAAATTGGAAAACTGCTCAAACTAAGCTATTTTCTAATGCTGATTTCTAAAGAATGGGAAAAGACTTTTTTTTCCTGCTGAAAGAAGACAGTAATCTTTCTTTTGGTGGGGTCCATGTTTATATAGCAATAGAACATAATTTTCTGTGGGCCTTGAAAAATCAGTCAAAATCCAGTAAAACGGCCGGGAGCGAAGGGGGTTGCACCGGTGAAAATGGCTGGGAGTGGATAAGTTAAACATAAGACACATAGAAGATGGACATGCTATGCTATCTTTACGCGATTACGCAATTGCAATACAATGTGTGCAAGTTTCAAAACTGTTTGGCAGATGTTCAAAATATGGCATTGTTAACTTTCATACAAAATGTAGTTCATCACAGTCTATTGAACACACATTTGCCTGGTAAATTCGATTGAAAAGATAAATACGGCAAGTTGACAAAAGAAACAAATAACAGACTTCCAGTATTATCTTCCTCTACAAAATGTCTAATTTATTCAATGAATAAATGGAACTTAATGTTTTAAGATCATGGCTCATCTCTCGAGAAACACATCCCAGCAACGAACATTTGGCACGCACAGAAACCCTTTCCTGTTTTCAAAGGGTTTGGGGAACTCAATCAAAGAAACAAGGTTTAGGATTTACATCTGTGCCTTTTTATGTCTGCGGCCTCGCAGGAAAGAACCACCTCAGACCAGCTGTGAGCAAAGAGCTCGCAACAAGGCGCAGCCTTCATGTTCCCCACATGCCGCACAACTGCAAACAATATCCACGATTGAGGAGCTTATTGCTCAAAGCGTCTTCTCACAGGCCCTGAGATATAGTCTGAGCACATCAGAGAAGCCTTCTATGACCAACACAAAAACAGTGTATTCTGATGTTCTTCTGTTGTGGTACCAACCCGCAAACAGCATATAGGTGTCTACAAAGGTGTTAAAAAAAAAAAAAAAAACCTCAACAGTGCTGACATTTAAAGCGCTTAAAATACTCAAAGAGGAAATGAAAAATGCAAAGAGGAAGTGGCTTGGCTTTTAAAATGCACAGAATCCAGGCCCAACTCCAACCATGGGAATGGAATAGGCTCTTCGTCACAGGCAGTCCGAGCAGTCTGGTTACTCAGAACACCGCTGCCATTAATCACCCAAACAATCACGTGGCAGCTTCGAGAACAAGCAGACACTAGATAATAAATATTGTGTCTGCAAAATAACTTTACGAACACTCTCTGAGAGCAAATTATTCTGCAATACATGTATGGTTGTAGTAAAAATTTGGGCTGTCAGACGATTAAAATTTTTAATCAAGTTAATTACAGCTTAAAAATTAATTAATCGTAATTAATCGTAATTCAAACTATCTATAAAATATGCCATATTTTTCTGTAAATTATTGTTGGAATGGAATAATAAGACAAGATGGATATATACATTCAACACACGGTACTGTATTTGTTAATTATAACAATAAATCAACAAGATGGCATTAACATTATTAACATTCTGTTAAAGCGATCCATGGAAGAAATACTTGTAGTTCTTAAAAGATAAATGTTAGTACAAGGTATAGAAAGTTTATATTAAAACCCCTCTTAATGTTTTCGTTTGAATAAAATTTGTTAAATTTTCAATCAAAAAATAAACTAGTAGCCCGCCATTGTTGATGTCAATAATTACACAATGCTCATTGGTGCTTAAACGCATAAATTCAGTCACACCCAAGCACCAGCAGAGGGCAACCAAACTCCCAAAAACACAAGTAACATTGCACTGTGCTGTCATTTTAATCTGTTTGAGCGGGGCAATTAATTACCGCGCGTGAACGCTGTAATTTTGACAGCCCTAGTAAAAATGTATCGTGTCTAGGGCTGCAGCTTTTGATTATTTTAATAATCGATTAATCGATGAACTAGTTAGTTTGAATAATCGAGTAATCGGATAAGGAACATAAAAAATTAAACTACCTAAGCTGAGCCTCAAACAGTATAAAAAACATAAATGAGAATCTGCGTACAACAAAAGAACAATTGGCTAACTTACATAGTAAAAGTCCGCTAGCTTAAATGCTATAAAATGCTAACTTTTTTTTTTTTTTTTAACAATGCTTTCAACAAATCGTTCCGACACATATTCCCACAAAAAACAAAACAAAAAAACAGCTAAATATACTTATACACTAAATTCCAAATGCATTAAAAAACATGAGTTCAAACAACAACTTAGCTTAAGTTGGTCTTAACAGGGAGCAGGTGGATTCGGTCATGTGAAATGAAGCAGACCAGAAGGCAGTGTAGCCACCCAAATCAATAAAACTAAAAGCAAACACTTTCAAAATAAACCATTACAACCCCATTTTAAACGAATACTCGGAGCAGCAAAATTTAATTTGAATCTTTTTTTCTAATCGAATACTCGAGTTAATCGATTAATCGTTGCGGCACTAATTGTGTCAATTAATATTCACGACTAGGCATGTGCCGGATACTGGTTTCAAGGTTTACCGTGGTATGAAAACGTCACAGTTTCAAAACCACTAAAATTTTCAGTCATACCGTAGTACTGTATTAGCTATTTTTATGTCCCAAAAATGCAGCTAGAAATGGCTTGGAGCGGCAGCGCTTACCCTTCCGCGGTTGTTGCTTTGTCCTGTGTGTTGGTGGCACTGCTGTCGATGTCAAAACTACACCTGATCTTTTTCAAAACCCCTTCAAAAAAGTCTAGTCTAGTATGGGATTATTTCCGCTACCGAAAAGAAACAGACGGCCGCAAGGAAGGACAGTCATTGTGCAGGCAACACCTCCAACATGATTTCACAGTTACGTGACCATCATCCGTCACTTTACACAAAATTTAAGGTAATTAAACGCTGTCATGAACGTTTCCCACCAGCTACCAAGGTTCCAATGTGTTTAGTGTGCCTAGCGATGGTAAAACAAATACTATAATGAAAGTTTGTTAACGTGGCTAGTTAGCATGCCAATACAGCTAATAGTATCCTCACTATTAGCGTACTTTTATAAAGTCTTGGTAAACATCTGTTAAATAAAGCCTTAGGTGTTTTTTCTCTCTGGCGAATTTCTGTGTTGAGAGAGGGTGTGCGTGTGTGAATAATGTGTAAATAATGATACGAATCATACAGGCACTCCATCTCTTGCTCTCACTCTCTATTAATATTCAACTAATTAATAATAGTATAGTAACAGTGGTATAGTAACCCTGAAAAAGGTGAACATACTCACATTTCTGCATCATAACTTGAACTGAGAAAGAAATATGTAGAAGATGAGCAAGTCTCTAAAAATGCCGAGATGGAGCTTTAAAGTCAGTGAAGAGAAGAACAATTTTATTTAGAAATGTTTTTACTTTTTATGGAAAATAATTATTTTGTTCTAATGTTAAGCAACTTGAGGTGTGGCTTTATAAGTTCTATTTCAATTCTATTTAAAATATTTTTGTTGTTTTTGTTATTTTATTGATTTAACATTATATTCATGTTTATGTTCCAGTTCGCAAATATTTTGTGAAAAATTAACCCATCCCAAAATGACATTTTAGCGTTATAGTTGCAAAACCATGATACCGTGAAACCGCGGTATTTTTGCTTAAAGTTATCATACTGTCAAAATCTCTTACCGGCAAATGCCTAATTACGACTGTCTTTGGATACCAACAGAAGTTTATTTGAACAAATTGGCCAAATCTGCTATGCAGTACTTAGGTCAAATGATCAGTTTAAGACAAGATAATTTAAGAGTCTTTGCACTCAGAAGTCTGGAATTTTAATAGAGATGAGGTATAAAATACATGTCACAATCCTTCCATGGAGTTTGCTAAATGTAATATTGCAACAATGGGCTCCACAGAGTGGCTTTTAAAATGTTTGCTAGTTCCTCTATGGGGAAATAGTCACATGGCCTATGCCAACCATGTTTTGGGCTTGAGACTGGATGGACAGTCAGGACACCGTGTGAGAATATTCCGGTGGTTCATGCAATGACAGAATTGATGTCAATATAGTGGCAGCACTAAAATCGAAAGCCCTTTGTGGTATTGAGGAGCTTTTCCCCTCTTTAAAGGGATCCAAGGATAGAAAGACTTGTAGTTCTTAAAGACAAACATAATTATGAGTTAAGATAATTTGATATTGAAACACCTCTTGCTGTTTTCGTTTTCATACAATTTGTAAAATTAGTTTAACTAGTAGGTCACCAACGTTGTTGACGTCGCAGGGCACTGACGTCACATTGTTACGCTGCCGGGCTTCCAGAGTATGATTTTGGCGACATAAACATGTCATCTGTTCAGCCCATTCAATTTGAAGCAGAGAGGAACATTAATGAGCATGACAGCACTGTTGATATTTTACAAAACGAGCAGCAAACGCTAAATGAACAGGAAAGACGGGATGAGACGAGACGAAAGTAGGGGGGAAAAAACGGTGTTGTGACAAAATGTGCTTCAGCGGCAAAACGTCCTACAAAAGGCGAATTTGACACCCAAAGTACTACGGTGCGCTTTCAGCTTGTTTTGTTTACATGTATACAGACAGATCATATGAAAGATGCCTTAAGAAAATACTTCAACGTACTAGTAATATCAAATAAGGGTGGTTTAACTATACTACATCACTTATGTGGTCAATAGCTCAACAATATGCTTTAAAGTGCATGTGATACGAAAAAGCATGTTTATTTCATAATACACGCGGTATTGTATGCTCCTGAATGATATGGACTGCTTGGATGTGTGTGGAAGTGATCGCTATATTTATTTAGTTTTTTGAATCCCGCGCCATGAAAATGAGTGACTTCCGGCTTCGGTCTTGCATTGAGGAGGAGGGCGCAGTGACGTGTACGAGTGAAGGCGTCCTCTTCACTAAACAGCCGTACTGTTGTGTATGACTAAGGATTCAGCTGATTTTGCGGATTAATACGTTTTATTTTTCGCATCACGCCAGCCAAACGGCTGCTGAAAAATCTTGCTTTATGAGGGAGAGGCGTGTGCGCCTTTTTGGAGTTTCAAAAGGTTCCCATTCACCGTGGATATTGGCCAAAACAAGCCCTACTACTGTGGGACCATTGGACTTACGAGGAATTGAGTAAACATCTTGTTTTGTATTATGTCAAATACGAATACAGTGATTACAAAGTAAACACTACAAACTTTCTTTAAATAAAGGACTACTTACGTTTGATCATTGATAGGCATATAAAAAGCTCTCCTCATGCACATTAGCTGCACGTTAGCTGCACAACAACTGCAGCCGCCCTCCTCCGGGGAACGAAGTGTAAATTGCTCTCCGCCGGGCGGTTTGCCGATCCGCGAACTCAATCGACAACCCAGTCGTCGTGTCAAATAATCCGGGCTAGTTATGCGTGATTTTTCGCTTCGCTTTGAAACATCACTCGGTTCGGGTTAGCGTGTCGGCTAGCTGTCACGCCTCTTGGTTTGTTTATATTCTCCGAAGCCGGGGAAGGGAAATGACATATGTCCGATTTAGGTGTCATAAAATATTGTTCGGGAGGTGCGACAGTAAAGGTGAAGTCGACAGTTTTGACCATTATGGAGTAATTTTGCCATGTCGTCCTGAATAAGTGCATTTTTATTATTTCATATTCCATTTAGCACAAGACTGTTATTTGTAATGACCATGCCATTTATTTAGCAATTGGGGAAAATACTTGGATAAAAAGAATATCCTGTAAAAAATATTGAAAAGACAGAAACAATGACATTTTGCGGCTCTCTTCGTCGCATTTTCCTCGTTCTGAATAATTCCCTCTCAATGGGCTGAATAGTAGAACCGATGAGCCCAGTCTCCCACTGACGTCATCCACCTGTTGGTGACGCTAGAGCCCTATAATGGTAGACGTGGCTAACCGGCAGATTAAAAGACTAATTTCTTGTCATCTGCGCTTTGCTAAATTGTTGTATATAGTCGAATCGTCTCAAAATATGATTCTAATTCACATAATAATGCTATTTAAGACTTTTTTTCTCCTGTCGTATGCTCCTTAAAGCTAGCACAAGAAAACGATGCTTAAAATTATGAGAGGGAAACACATGCAAAAAGTATTTTGAGGCAACGAAAAGGTAATAAAAGACTCAATAAAAATAAATAATTAATAAAAAAACCAAGGTAAGCAATGATGGGATCGAGAGTGTTCGTCTAGTGACAATGACAAACTATACGTCATCACACCGAGTGTCCATTGCGCGCATAAAACATTGCGCCCTCTGTAGGTCAAAACATGTACTAGATATCATAGATTTTTAAATCAATGGCAATATTTGATGTGTTTATAACAATTTTGGCTTATTAGAGCTTATACATCTTTAAGTCCGAGGTTCCCTTTAAGAATCACAGAGAATCTTTGCACTTGACCCATTTGTCATGCATGATGTCCAGTAAGCAGTGAGTATGTTATTAAAAATAATTCCCATGATTTCTTATCAATCAAATATTTTTGAAATACAAAGTGGGACCCTAGAGCAGGATAGTTTTAAAATGTAGTCTTGCTGTTCTAAGTTACACAGTTTAAAACATAATACACATACCACCTGTAAATCTGAATTTCTGGACATTTCTTGCGCTACTCCATCTCACTATGTGCCCATTGTAAAAACATTTTCGTTGGAAAGATTCAGAGGTTGTGATTTAGGCTGTTTTATTTAAGCCACTGACAGCACCCGTCTGAAAAATAACCTCAAACTTTAAATGTGGGGTTGTGTAGTAGATACACTCAATAGTTTGGTCCTTCTACTTTCCAAGGTCAAATGACATGCGGTTGTATCAGTGACAATGGACGTTTATGGCTTTAAAACGCAAAAACTGGCCTAAGGAAAGTAGTCTGGCTGTGTTAACTCGTCATGAGTTGTGGTTTGTTGCCATCGGCAGCTTGTGTATGAATGTGGTTATTATGTGTTTGTTTTCCTACATTTACTCAAAGTGTTTGAAAGTGCACCGGCAGCTGAGTTTTTTGTTGTGCACTTGTGATTACATTACAGTTCATTCTAACTTGCAAATAGTAGGATCTGTTGTTATGATTATTATTTAAATAACATAAACATAATGGTGTGGCACGTTATTATTATTTATTGTCAACTGCGATATGGCGCCTAACTTCGGACACTCGTTTTTATCTATTGACTCTTCTTCTGGCTAGCAACCATTGCACTATGTTATCTAGACATGTGAGTCTTCATGGTAAAATGATTATCCCGAAACTTTGAGACAGGGTTTTGCTTTAACCTTTTTTTGTAATTCATTATTTATATGATTTGATTAATTATGGCAGTCCTCATTTATATTGATAGTAGGAGTGGGAACCTCTTGTTACCTCACGATATGATACGATTTGCGATACAAAGCTCACGATAACGATGATCTGACGATACAACGATTATCGATACATTGTAGAATATCCAAGAATGATTTCCTGACCAAACAACTAATAAACAGAAAAACAAGCTTCTGCTGTGAATTGGAATGAGTTTATCACTAGTAGACGTCCAATCCATTTGAACTGGGAGAGTGGCAGCGAATGAACATCCCTCCCACTTCAAACGGATTGAACGTCTATGGTCGTCATTGGCAGCCAATGCCAGGCAATGAGGTAATTTTGGGCCATTTACTTGTTGATTTTCAGTTACTTCCTGTTGATTTGGGGGTATTTTAGGTGTCATTTCCTGTTTATTTTAAGTTACAGAACAGGAAGTGACCTGGAAATCACCCAAATGATTAGTGACTCAAACTCAACAGGAAATGACCTATAAATGAACAGCAAGTGACCTGTAAATGACCCCAAAAAATTGGACAGAATGACTGAATACTCTGGTGTCGAATTAGTGCTGCAACGATTAATCGATTAACTCGACTATTCGATTAGAAAAAAAGATTCAAGTTAAATTTTGCTGCTTCGAGTATTCGTTTAATTAAAGTGGCGTTGTAATGGTTTGTTCTGAAAGTGTTTGCATTTATTTTCATTGATTTGGGTGGATATACGGCCCTCTAGTCTACCTCATTTCACATGGCTGAATTCATCTGCTCACTGTTAAGACCAACATAAGCCAAGATTTTTTTGAACGCATTCTTAATCTAATTTAAAGGTATATTTAGCCATTTTTTGTGGGAATATGTGTCTGAGCCAGTTTTTATGAGCATTGTAAAAAAGCGTTAGCATTTTATAGCATTTAAGCTAGCGGACTTTTGCTATGTAAGTTAGCCAATTGTTCTTTTGAGGTACATAGATCCTTTTTTTATATACCGTTTGAGGCTCAGATCAGGTATTTTAATTTTTTATGTTCCTTATCCGATTACTCGATTATTCGAAATAAATAGTTCATCGATTAATCGGCTACTAAAATAATCGATAGCTGCAGCCCTATTTCGAATGAACGAACGTTCCCAGTCTAAACGGATTGGGCGTCGAGCACCGTCAATGGCAGCCTTTGAGTTATCTGAGACACTAATATGGTGGAAGAATTTGGTAGCAACTTGTTGGTCCCACTGACACCTTTTTAAAACAATATCTCGGTTCTTGGCAGGAGCATATCGATAACCTTTTGGGATACAAAGTATCACGATATACCATCATTTCAATATTTTGTCACACCCCTAATTGATAGTGTTAAATTAGTTTTGGTGATGCAGATACAGGTGCCTCTTTCAGCTCAGCAGACGTTGTAAAAGGGCAGACGCATCTCGATCGGATTAGCAAGTAAAAATCCACGTGTTCAAGATTATATCGAGCCACTGCCAACAACCCCGAAGATGTACTTTTTAAAAAAAATACAGGAAATGATAACATGACGGGTACAGGATATTAGAAATTACCCAGGTCCGTAAAGCTTAGTGCCTGAAGTAGCAGTCTCGTCTTGTTGTTTCATGACTTGATGAGGGCTGTTTGGGAGGAATGCATTTAGAAAGCACCACCACAGGAATGGGAGAGCAAAACAGCCACAGGTGATAAGATCATAACAGCCGCATGGCAGATAAAAATGCTGAGCTGTCAAATCAATCATGCAGATAGGAAGAGGACAAGAGAAGGACCTCCAGAGTCTACCTGACCGGCAAGCGGCAACAAGACAAAAGCACGACACAGCAGGAGTCTTGAGACAATGGGGGCCCTACCATACATGATCATTTCAGTGAAAGCACTATTGACCTCGCCCATAAAAAAGAGCAACACTTTATTGGCTGCCAATGACAAGAATCCAACAGCTTAATTTGTAATAACATTTTACGATACACGGCAAGCAATAGTCATGTGGCGCCATAAAAATTCAGATGTCAGAATATTAATAGGAAGTGAAGGGCGTTGCTTTTCTTATAAGTAGTCTTCCTAACGCCATTTCTCTGCTATACAGTTATGGCTACAAAGAATAGTGCCGTTGCAACTAAAGTTGCACCAATACCGATACCAGTATCGGCAGGGGGCGCGGCCGGCCCGAATTGGTGGTATCGGTAACGACGAGTACTAACATTTAGGGTGCCGATACCATCTACTGGCATCACTTGAACGCAAATGTACTGTCCTCCCCACGTGAGCTAACTTCCCAAATCCCGATGCATGACATCTGTATGTCTTTTTTGTCTCGAAATTACCAAACGAAATTAACTCCTTCATCTTCAATTTAAGGATGTAAACTACAACGCATATCCGCGATGTTACGCTGCTGGCATTCACAAACGATTAGCATGCGTAAGCTAACGCCTGCTATTATAGCGCCGATGGGATCAGAAAGGTTAAAACCGTGGGAGACTAAACAGACTCATGGTTTCATGATGAACAATGAGTGGCAAATTAAGAGCGCCGTACTTCAAACTCGTCCTGTTTATGAAAGTCGATTGTCATATGTGTTGTGCAGTAATGAGCAGAAGTGACTTTTGCGGCCAGAAAACACTCAAGCGGTGCAGCGCGTACATTAGATATCATCAAATAGCAACCTAGATGTCCTATGTTAGATCCCATGCTAACTCTCGCACGCACACACTAGATATCATCAAATAGCAACCTAGATGTGCTACATTAGATCCCATGCCATTAACTGCGTGAGCCCAGAGCGACGCGTAGTCCATATACTACATTGATGAATTAGAAACCGCCATGACTGAATGAAAGTTAAGCAGACCAAATCAATCCATACCAGTGACAATAGATAATGGTGCAAATACTGTTAATTCAGTACATGTTACAGATGGACTCGGACCACAAATAGGATGTTTTGCTTATATGGTAAATATAGCTGCTAAGAGAGCTGCAGCAATCAACAGTGTGCCCCACTTTACAAACAGTAAAGATTGTTCTCAGCACTTACATACAAAATTTCTCCAGATAAGTAAGAAGCACATTAATATTATGCATTAAATGCTTGTTTATATGATGTTATTTTTGCTTGTTAGCAAATAAAAATAATAATAATAATAATAACAGTTGTATTTTCTGTTTCAGAGCATTAAATGTATTGAATTGTATCGAAAATTGTACCGAACCATGACTTAACTGTATCGTTGCATCCCTTATACGTACGTACATATATATATATACATATATATATACATATACATATATACATATATATATACATATATATATACATATATACATATATATATACATAAATATATATACATGTATGTATATACATATATATATATATATACATACATATATATACATATATATATGTATGTATATATATGTATGTATATATATACATACATACATATATATACATACATATATATGTATGTATATATGTATGTATATATATACATACATACATATATATACATACATATATATGTATGTATATATATGTATGTATATATATACATACATACATATATATACATACATATATATATATGTATGTATATATATGTATGTATATATATACATACATATATATACATACATATATATATATATATATATATATATATATATTGCTAACAGAGTGGTATCGGAATGGTATCGGTATCGGCTGATACTGCACAGCCAGGTATCTGTATCGGTATCGGGCCCAAAAAATGGTATCGGTGCAACACTAATGGCAACCTGAGAATACCATGTTACACTGAAGGCAGCAAAAAGACTGATGGAAATTCCTAAATACAGTGGTACCTCTAAATACAAAGTTAATTCGTTCCAAGACCTTGTTTGTAAATTGTAATGTTCGTATGTCGAACAGGATTTTTCCATAAGAATACATTATAATTCCATTAATTTGTTCCACAGCCCAAAAACCTGCATTAAATCTGTTAAAAATGTTAGGATGTTTGCATGTTACGTGTTTTGAATCCCCCAGGTGGCCATTTGCAATTTGTTGTTTTTATGATCAGGCATATTTTGGCCACCTAAAGAAAGCTAAGACCTACGTTCTCATAGAAAGAAAATAAAAAGGCAATGCGTTGATGAAGTTTTGGTCTAATTAATTCGGGACAGGTATCATTATTGTTCTAAAAGGACTACCCGTAATTTCCCGAATATAACACACACCCGTGTATAATGCGCACCCCAACTTTACCTGTAAAATCTAGGAAAATTCTTGTACCCGTGTATAAAGCGCACCCTAATTTTAGCACCAATAAATACGAGTCTCGTGTCTCGAACTTTGATAAAGTAAGCGGTTGCAGCATTTTTTAATCCTTTTGTCAAATATTTTTTTTAAAGGGATCCTCTATTTTTAAGACTAGTAATTTTTAAAGATAAATGTTAGTATGAGTTATAATAATTTGATATTAAAACCCCTCTTAATAATTTTGTTTTAATAAAGTTTGTAAAATTATTTTAAGTGATAGGTCGCCATTCTTGGTACGTCGCAGTGCGTGACGTTACCGGGCCCGTTGCCACTCGTTAGCTTCCCCAACATGTCGTCAGTTCTACCCCTCCTATTTGACCCAGATCTGAAAAGTGAAGAGCAGGACAGCACTGTCGGTCGTTCACAAAACGAGCTTCAGGGAAAAATGCGTGCAGCAAATACGTGATAAGACAAAAGTTGATCAAAACTGGTGATGCACTCGCTGCAAGTGAGTCTCGATGGCAACAGAGCGAGAGACTGCTGTTGGGAACTCCGGTTGGGAGCGAGAGTGTATGCTGTTGGGAACTCCGGTTTTATTAGCAGATATTCAAGGTAAGCATATTGTGTTTTCAAACTTATCCCAATATAATTATGTCGATTGTTAGCATCCAGAGCTGTTGTGTGCTTTACATACAGTACAGGCCAAAGAGCACACCTTGTGTAATCCATGTCTTGTACATTGTAACGCGTGGCAGGTAGGATACGTGTATAAAAGTACCAAAAAGGGGAGAAGCTTCCACTTATGCACATTTTTTCACCAAAAAATCATATTTCTACCTTGACCACTCTTTACTCGGGAGCTCAGCAGTACGCTGTTCCCTGACGAACACAAACATTGTTGTAAGGGCCACGTCAGAGTCACTGTCGTCACTGTAGCGTGCCATAGTGCTTTAATTATTTCGTATGATTTGGGGAAAACTCCCACGAAGAATAGTCAACAAAAAAGATAGCAATAGTAATCCAAATCCGCGTTTTTTACTCACTCGAAGATCCAGGAATTAGACCGATCCCATGGCAATGTCGCAGCCGCTATCAGGCCGTCGATTCCACAAAATAGACTGATCCAAAAAGCCGCTGTGGGACCGATGAATCAAAAAAATGGACAGATCCGAAACCAATATTGCAGACGCGGTGGGACCGTCGGATCCAGAAAATAGACGGATCCCTTACTTGACTGAGGATCCAGGAAAAATGTTCGGGCGGCGGTTGTAACGCGTGGTGAGTAGGATACATGCATTCAGGGACCAAAAAGGGGGAGAAGCTTCCACTTATGCACATTTATTCACTAAAAATAATAATTCCACCTTGACCGCTCACTTCACTCCCCTTGTTTCCATTTGACTGTAAATTGCATACAAAAGCAGCAATTCGTGGCATTTTACTTCGCGAGTTTAGGCAGCAATAAGCAATTGTTGAACCCGCTACACATTTGGAAAGATCCCAGTGACGTCATCACTGCGAGCCCGCAAACCATGGCACCAACTAACGGTCAAAATATGTACTAAATATTATAAAATATTGTCATTGATTTAACATTTTATGTGTTTCTAACAACATATTTTAGTACAAGAGAACAATTGTGGTTTAATTATTAGAGCCTTCATGTATTTAAGTTAGAGGATCACTTAAAAAAAAAAAAAAAAAAAAGAATATTATTTTTCTTTAGTAAAATTGCTCACAGTATACGATAATAATTTTCATAAAGTAAGGAGTTGTAGCGAGTTTTAACAGAATTCACCAGCGGAACTAATGTTGCAAGTTGTGTAGTTCCCGGGGGGGGAAAGAGTTTAGTTAAGGGAACAGCCGAAAGTAAACAAATGTCCTGCGAGTTGCGTGCAAGACGTACGTTGTCACTTTGTGAGTTTCAATGTAAATAAAACAACTCTGCTTGGCTCAGTGGTTCGACACTCTTCCTCAGACTCCCGTCCTAGCTCGCCACACGGTCAACATTGATACAAAACGGATCGCCATCTACGCTCTATTCAAGACAACATCGCCACGTTGCAACGATAAGGTAAGAAAAATGTACCGGTAAATAATAAACGAATAGTACAAAATTTTTTTTAAATTTTATTAGATGTGAAAAATATCATGAAAACAATTATTTACCACATGAAACTTGATTACTATATCACTGTCGTTCGGATTAGGTAATATTGTGCTGGTCCATGTTTACAATGGAACATGAATCACGATGAATTTTTTCTGTCTCCGTCTCTGTACCCGTGAATAACGCGCACCCATGATTTTACGAGTAAATTTTTGGAAAAAAAGTGCACGTTATATTCGGGATACTACGGTATCTGCAGTGGTATCCATTCTTCTAGTCACACCAGCTCAGTGCTTTTTTACAAAATCCCTAATAAATACTGCTGTTACTATTGCAAAAAGCAATTACAAGAGCAACACAAATACATTATGTATTTTGCGTAGTGTACCTGAACGCACCGCAGGGCTGACGGCAGTGAGAGAGTGCAGTTGACTTTCTCTTTTCACGTCTTATTGTTGCCATCAGTTGGCGACGCGTTTTGTTGAACAAGTTCTGAATGAAATGATTAAAAACCTGACGAAGCTGGTGATCTCTTTGGCGATGGTACCAGAATAATAATTGTCACCTTAACGTACAAACACTGGCGAACAGAGGTCGTCGGAGTATTGGCAAGCACTTCATGGGCGTGCACTTCACGCTCATATTTTTCCCATCATTCCATTTTCATTTCAATGGTAAGCCTCACCTTTTTTCTATCTCATTACTGCTTTAACGTTCTTGGAACCCATGTCATGTTGATTTCTCTCACAAGAAAATCCGCCGTGCAAAAAATGAAATTGCGACTGTCATGAATTGTCGTATTTCGAGCATTTCGCCGGATGTGGAAACAAATGGCGTGTCAAATTTTACGTTGGATGTCGAAAAGATCGTGTGTCGAAGCAATCGTATGTCGAGATATCACCGTACAAAGCTTTAGCAACACGCTACGCTAATTTCGTATGCATTTTGTCGTTGTTTTTTCCAATTCTTCATCTTAGAATATGACAAAATTGTGACTTTGCTCCACCAATAGGTGCTAAAATGTAAAACCATTCTTTCTGTGGTGACGCTACCAGAGTTTGTAAGTAAACCACAGCACACAGTAGTCTAAATATTTGTTTCAAAAACACTTCTTGACCCAAAATATGTTTTAGTGCAGTGCATGCCATTTGTTGCCACAAAACCTTGTATGTCAGGACTGTCGCAAACAGACACACTGAACTACTGTTGGAGAAAGCACTTTTGTGGTTCCTCTTTTTTACCATTCAACAATTACTGAATATGATGACTAAAGTGCCTTCAAAGATGTTCTATATGTGATAGAAATCAAATTAAGCTCACAAAGGACAACAAAATAGAATAAAAATAACCAGTGACTATCACTGTGGTGCAAATTAACATGTCCACAATAAAGAGTGTATTCATTAGTTTGTACAACCTCCAATAATTCCTTGGAATTAAACATTTTAGTGGACAAATCAAAACGCGATGGAACGCCTTGAAAAAAAGACAAGAGAGAAAAGAATGGAGACCAATGCTGCAACATTCAGTATTCCGCACCCTCTGCGTTTCTATGAATCATACACTCAGGCAAGACAGGTGGTGGAATCCTAGCAACAATGTTTGGATCACTTCGCCATCTTAGCTGCCGCCATCACGCATACAGGAACAAACCACAGCACATCACATAGCAAATGTAAGCAAAACACAGTCCGAGGGCCATATCCAGCCCATCCAGTCGCTGACCGGCCAACGCAATGTTTATTGAGTTTGAATAAAATCTCAAATATGTGGTGCCTTTATTTTGAAAGTGGATCTTGACTATTTAAATTATTCCACACAAACTACACACACCAGAGCTAAATGACAGTTGATTCTGCGACACTAATGCGTTGTTGTTTTCGTCAACTAGGACAATAAAATTATTTGGTCGATGAACATTTTTCGTCGAGCTAAAAATGTGTCTTGGGAGACAAAAATATACAGCACCAATATCAATTTTTGTCTGACGAGACGACAACGGGACAAAAATGAGTCAGCTTCCTTCATATTTTGAGGCATGCAAGAATTCACAGAATTTCACACACCTTTATTAACAACTCAATCACTCATCTCCTGCATTTAACAACTATTTACAATTATGGTGCCACCCATAAGTTTTTGCGCCTGCAAACGCACAAATAGGAGCATTGCGTTGTTACTCCGAATGCCCCAATAGGACTGCAACGAAGTAGCATTGCTACACTATTGCGACGCTGCAATTTTAGGAATGTTTCGTCGATGAAAATTAGATAAAAACAAAAGTATTTTGACACAACTTAAAATTAGGGCTGTCCAAATTATCGCGTTAACATGCGTTAATTAATTTTTCTAATTAATCACGTTAAAATATTTGACGCATTTAACGCACATGCCCCGCTCAAACAGATTAAAATGACAGCAAAGTGTCATTTCTACTTGTGTTTTTTGGTGTTTTTCCGCCCTCTGCTGGCGCTTGGGTGCGACTGATTTTATGGGTTTCAGGCTTCAGCACCATAATTATTATTGACATCAACAATGGTGAGCTACTAGTTCATTTTTTGATTGAAAATTTTACAAACTTTATTAAAACGAAAACATTAAGAGGGGTTTTAATATAAAATTTCTATAACTTGTACTAACATTTATCTTTTAAGAACTACAAGTCTTTGTATCCATGGATCGTTTTAACAGAATGTTAATAATGTTAATGCCTTCTTGTTGATTTATTGTTATAATAAACCAATACAGTACTTATGTACAGTATGTTGAACGTATATATCCGTCTTGTGTCTTATCTTTAAATTCCAACAATAATTTACAGAAAAATATGGCATATTTTATAGATGGTTTGAATTGTGATTAATTACGATTACTGTAATTTTTAAGCTGTGACTCGACTCGACTCGATTAAAAATTCTAATCGTTTGACAGCCCTACTTAAAATATGACTACCTTAAGATGAATAAGTATTTTCGTTCAAAAGGCAGACAAAAATTAGAAGGACTGCCAAAAACAACTGCACTAGTGTCAATGCCATTTGTTTGAGTTTTCAAAACAAGATTTCCCAGTCACATCAATCTTATTTAGAACATTTCATTCCAGAGTCCAAACCGTTGCCGCCATAAAAAAGTTTATCAACTAAACAGCCAGTGTTTAAGTAACATTTTAACATTAATTGCAGCAGTATGAGACAAAATAAACTAAACCAAACCTCTACCATACGTATATGTGAAGAAACAATGCTGGTGATGATCCCCAACTAACATGACACCGAAACACTTACTTGACTAAGTAGTGTTCTTGGACACTGCCGACGCCTTAAGTCTTTTCAGAGTAAACATGTTACAAGGTCTACTTACTGTATGTGAGGTGTGCCGACACAACAGGTTAATGTCCACAATGATTGAGTTATATACAACATACATATGAGTAGAGGTGGGAATCATGGGGCACCTAACGATTCGATTACTATTACGATTCAGAGGCTATGATTCGATTATGGATGCATCCCCCCCAGCTATTAGCTGCTTTTAATGTTTTGTACATTAGTTTAAAAAAATGTACAAAAATCATTTCAGGCTTAAAATAAACTACTATTTCAGTATCACGTTAACAGTTCAAAACAGTAAATAAAATACTCAAGTCCCCATTCTGTATCAGCGGCTTTATACTAAATTAATTTAATGTTGTGAATCAACCGTTAAAGTTGTTCAAATTGCTCCCGTTAGTCCATAATTTCCCTTCTGTCTACTTTCATCATTTAGAGATAGATTCAAGTCAAGATTTTGCCGATTTAGGAGTATTTTAGATGAAAAGTTAATTAGGTTCACTTGGAAGGTTCGCTATAACAGCCTTTCACAGAAGTCTACTGCTTTAAGATGGCAGTTGTTTACTAACGCCGGCGAATCTGTCATTTCGCATCTAGTTTTTCCAAGTCATAGGGTGTTTTGGCCTTTATCACTAGGCAGCCTCATCGATGGTTGCCAGAGATAAGTTGATCACGCCTGCGCCTGTGTCCCATGCTCAATTAGAGGCTGTTTAGATGCTCCAGTCCAATGAACGATGTAAGGCAAGGACATCCTTTTCCCTGAGTCAAGCCTTGTGCTGACCTTATACCCTGTCCACCCTCCTCCTGGAGGGCTCTGACCTGGGTTTGCAAGTGTGTGTGTGTGTGTTGGGGGGTCATGTCAATGACCTGCGAGCCCAGCATGGGTCCTTCCGCTTCAACCCTATCCACTGGCGGCTGCTTTCAGCTGCTTCCAAGAGTGACCTAACTGTCTGTTGCAGAGCCTGTCCATGGACACCAAGGTCTTTTTGCAGTTTTATTGGTGGATACGGCTACAAAGCCTCTGCATCCCACTTCAATGGGAAAGACCTTCTTAGCATTGAGAATTTTCTGCAGCTTTGTAATGATCTAGACAACTTCAAAATGGCTCCTCTTGATAGTACTACGCAACTTCGAAATACGCTAGTTGTCGTGGATAGGGATGCAACGATTAATCGAGTAATTTGATTGGGAAAAAAAAGCTTCGAATCAAATTTTGCCACTTTAAGGATTCGTTCAATTAGAGTGGCATTGTAACGGTTTGTTTTGAAAGTGTTTGCATTTAGTTTTATTGATTTGGGTGGTTACACTGCCCTCGAGTGGCAACAGTGATTATATGACACAACTCATCTAACATAACTGGACCCAGCTGCTCCCAGTTAAGAACAACATAAGTTTTAAATTTTTGTTCGAGCCAATATGTTTATGCATTTGTGATTTTGTTTAGAGGTAGATTTAGCGGTTTTTTGTGGAAATATGTGTTTGAATGATTTGTTTAAAAAAAATTCTAAATGATCTTTTCAAAGCATTTAAGCAAGGGGATTTTTGCTATGTAAGTTAGTCAATTGTTCTTTTGTTGTACTTTCATCCTCATTTATCATTTATACTATTTGAGGCTAAGCTCAGGTATTTTATTTTAAAATGCATTTATTTCTCTTGTGAAATGAAAGTGCAATTCTGCATAGTTTGAAAAATACTCGAGAATTTTCTTTTGTATTTGCATTTTATGTTCTTTTTAAAGGACAACCTTAGCAAGCCTTTGTTTTAAATCTCCTAAAATTTATTCTGCAACGAATTAAATGTTCCTCATCCGATTACTCGATTATTCAAACTCATTGATCGATTCATCAATTACTTAAATAATCAATAGCTGCAGCCGTAGTCGTGGGAAGCTGAAGGTTAGATAGCGTAATGCATAGAATATGTAACGAGTTTACATTTGGATGTGCTTTTTGTCTCCCTAATACTTTGCTGAGCAATCTGATCGGTACTCTGTATCGACAGATCCTTAAAAACAGGTGACTCTGACTCGGTTACAAAAATATGTGATCAGGACAAGCCTAATAATTAGAGCGTTTACTTCACCACAGTGACGTTCTCAGCCGAGAAATGTCGGATGTTCAGGGCATTGCGTGAAGGCGATACCTGCCATAACACTCGCCTCTTGTCTTGCATTAAATTAAGCAAATGCCCTAGAATCTCTGTAGATTTGCTAGCTGATTTTATGATCCACCATAGACATCATCACTATAGACTTGTCACTTTGTCATTTGCGCAACACCTTATCAGAGGGAGCCGAGCTTCATTTAGCAATAGCCGAAGACTGCACACGCTCATTTCGGATTCTTCTGTTTACACATTGAGGCGGCTAATTTTCGTAACTGACTAGCCTCATAGTTTACTTTTAACCAAGAATCGAGACTGTTTTACATCCATATCTATAAGAAATTCAGGGATTAAAGAATTTATTTACAAGAATTTTCACCACAAAAGCTAGGTTTACGCCAGGCGGCCACTAGCCTCATTCGCTAACATAGTAGCATTGTACTTCGTCAATATACATAACGCTAACTGCACGGTTTCCTTGCTTTAAACCAAGAATCGAGAATGTTTTATGTCCATATCTATTAAGAATTTGGGGATTTAAGCATTAATTCATAAGAATTTTTGCCAGAAAAGCTCCTGTCGTGCCAGGCGGCCGCTAGCCTCATTCGCAAATAGTATATCGTGTGTAATGATAATAAAGGGCTATCCTATTCTATAATAAGTTGTGATTGTATATGGAATTTATTAATAATCTATTTACATATTTCTAATTGATTCTGCATGTTTTCCTCAAGTATTAAGTTTCTGATGTTAAATTGAGCTATTGATTAGCTGTTGAAAACTTGCAGTAAATAATAAAAAAAAAGTTGCTATTTTGGTCAAAAACTTATATATGTTAAGTATTGCTCATGATCCTGAAAGTATAGGTGATTATCACTGCATTTGGTGATTTTTGTGCATCTAGTGTAAAATGAGACTTTTATCGCCCTTTTAAGTAGTGTACTACATATATAAAAAATAATCAGGATTTTATAAGGAACTTTGAATTTTTTTATGCCGCTGCCCATGGAAACTCATATGGCTAAGGTAGGTGCCGGTTTTGGTTTTAGGTCAGTAGCAGGTTTGGTTTGGTAAATATTTGAATTTGAAGTTTTTGAAAATAGGCCCCCTACGAATCGGCCCCGTTTCCCGTGTCATGTCAATAGGTTATGAAGTCTATGGCTAGGGCTGCAGCTATCGATTATTTTAGTAGTCGATTAATCGATGAGCTAGTTAGTTCGAATAATCGAGTAATCGGATAAGGAACATAAAAACTTGAAATACCTGAGCTGAGCCTCAAACGGTATTATAAAATATTATATTATTACGGTATTAAGAACAATTGGCTAACTTACAAAGCAAAAGTCAGCTAGCTTAAATGCTATAAAATACTAACTTTTCTTGTTGTTATTTACAATGCTCTTACCAAATGGTTCAGACACATTTCCAGAAAAATTGGCTAGATTTACCTTTAAACTAAATTACGAACGCATTCAAAAAAAAAAAAAAAAAAAAATTAGCTCAAACAAAAACCTATCTTATGTTGGTCTTAACAGGGAGAAGCTGGATTGGGCCATGTGAAATGAGGCAGACTAGAGGGCAGTGTATCCACCCAAATCAATAAAACTAAATGCAAACACTTTCAAAATAAACCATTACAATGCCACTTTAATTAAACGAATACTCGAAGCAGCAAAACTTAATTCGAATCTTTTTTTCTCTCATCGAATACTCGAATTAATCGATTAATCATTGCAGCACTACTATGGACCCACACTGATGGGCAAACACATGAGTTTGAAATATACACTCACCGGCCACTTTATTAGGTACACCATGCTAGTAACGGGTTGGACCCCCTTTTGCCTTCAGAACTGCCTCAATTCTTCGTGGCATAGATTCAACAAGGTGCTGGAAGCATCCCTCAGAGAGTTTGGTCTATATTGACATGATGGCATCACACAGTTGGTGCAGATTTGTCGGCTACAAATCCATGATGCGACTCTCCCGTTCCACCACATCCCAAAGATGCTCTATTGGACTGAGATCTGGTGACTGCGGAGGCCATTTGAGTACAGTGAACGCATTGTCATGTTCAATAAACCAGTCTGAGATGATTCCAGCTTTATGACATGGCGCATTATCCTGCTGAAAGTAGCCATCAGAAGTTGGGTACATTGTGGTCATAAAGGGATGGACATGGTCAGCAACAATACTCAGGTAGGCTGTGGCGTTCCAACGATGCTCAATTGGTACCAAGGGGCCCAAAGAGTGCCAAGAAAATATTCCCCACACCATTACACCACCACCACCAGCCTGAACCGTTGATACAAGGCAGGATGGATCCATACTTTCATGTTGTTGAAGCCAAATTCTGACCCTACCATCCGAATGTCGCAGCAGAAATAGAGTCTCATCAGACCAGGCAACATTTTTCCAATCTTCTATTCTCCAATTTCGATGAGCTTGTGCAAATTGTAGCCTCATTTTCCTCTTCTTAGCTGAAAGGAGTGGCACCCCGCGTGGTCTTCAGCTGCTGTAGCCCATCTGCCTCAAAGTTCGACGTACTGTGCGTTCAGGAGATGCTCTTCTGCCTACCTTGGTTGTAACGGGTGGTTATTTGAGTCACTGTTGCCTTTCTATCAGCTCGAACCTGTCTGGCCGTTCTCCTCTGACCTCTGGCATCAACAAGGCATTTCCGCCCACTGGATATTTTTTTCATTTTCGGACCATTCTCTGTAAACCCTCGAGATGGTTGTGCGTGAAAATCCCAGTAGATCAGCAGTTTCTGAAATACTCAGACCAGCCCTTCTGGCACCAACAACCATGCCACGTTCAAAGTCACTCATAATCACCTTTCTTCCCCATACTGATGCTCGGTTTGAACTGCAGGAGATTGTCTTAAACCATGTCTACATGCCTAAATGCACCGAGTTGCCGCCATGTGATTGGCTGATTAGAAATTAAGTTAACGAGCAGTTGGATAGGTGTAGAGAGAGATTCTGTACATGGGCGTGTTTGACACATTAAAAGCGTGACAGTGTAAATGGCTATGGGCAGAAGAGAGGAAAAAAGGCAGCAACACATGACTTCCTCTGTGACAAATACATTATCAAAAGACACAGAACAGTGTTGATGTGTTGCGCGTGCTCGCACACACACGCGCGCGCGCGCACAGTGAAAGAGAAATTGCGTGAAAAGGAAATGTGATCATTGTGTGACCGTGGCTGCAATGCGAAACAGCGTACAGTTGAATGTGAATGGGGCCTGGCAGGTACTTTATGAATGGAGGGGATCATGTGACCGCAGCACCTCCCGAAGCAGATATTTCTCACTGACTGTCAACAAGGGCACACAAGGGATCAACCGTGTAAAACCATAACACCTAAAACTCCCTTCTAAATAACAATACTAATGGATTCGAGACACGTAAATTATCCCTTTTTATCCAACGTGTTTCCATAAGTTTGCGCGGCGCTTTTGTGTATTTAAAGCTTTTTTTTTTTTATGAATGAAAGTATGTAAATGAGCGTGATTGAAGAAAAACAGCCCATCTTCCGCCTTATGGGAAAGAAGCATCCATTTTAAGGCGTTTAATGTCTTGTTTTTTACAAAGACGACGACACCCGCATTATTATACATATGCGGTTTGTCACGTATGAATGCTGAAAAATGGCGTTTTCGCCCTTGTACTGTTCACGATATGATCTTAAAAGACGTTCACTTGTGGCCTTTTAGACGAATTACATGCCGAAATGAGGTTTAGTTGATGATTATACTCATGACGACACGCCATTCAAAAAAATACATTCATATATTACCAGGGTCGTATTTATGAAGCATCGCTCGTTATGAATGCATATAAGCAACATGCTAAGGGTAAGAAAAAATAATGTTTACAAGCTTGTTCGTGAGAATTTGTACTCACTCGTTGTTTGGATTTGTTGACTCTTCACTCATTTTCTTCCTCACGGAGATCCGAGTCCTAGCACTAGCATCGACGGCGCTGTGACGGCGGGATAAAATAGCACAATATTCACCATTTTCCTCCACATGCGTACAACAGTCTTTGAGTTTGGTGTTTATTCAGGGTGGGGTGCTCAGTAAAAAGCGTAAAAACGGACCCCCGCGGTGGGAAAAAAAAAAAGCGAGCAAAAAAGGAAAGAAATGGAGCTAGCGTTAGCCGTTAAATCGCGAGGAGGAAGAATGACAATTTCGCCTTCTTCTCCTTGGAAGTAAAATCCGACCAAGGCACAAAACTGGCCATCTTCTTTCCAAGCAAGCTCCGTTTTTTTAGTGAGAAAAAATAAATAAAAATAGCCCCGGCTGCTTGTGGATATATCCTCAAAAAACGCAGAAAGTGTTGAAGCCCGTCACGTTCGGCTGCGTATTAGTCGTGGCTGACTGTCGAGCATCCATTCGCCAACTTGAGAGCGCTCCGGGACGACACTTGAAACAGCGCCTTGTTAGAAAGCCAGCCTCGCTCCGCCAACGTGTCCGAGTAATGTCCGCTTAAAGGCAACCACGACGCCTGGAGGGGAATGCAAGACAGGGATGAAGAGAGTAGTCGCGTCCCTAAACGGGGTTCCTGCACAAATGCTAGTTAGAAGCGAGAGGAAAAAAATAGTTTAAATTTCCCCCTCAGAAGTTGGTGGACATCTGCTTTAATCGAACTCCATTTTCAACAAGGGGAGGGGAGGAGGAAGGAGGGAGGGTGGGCATCGGAAAACTGGGCGGATGTGTCGACCCTCTCTCGAGAAGAAAATTAGATCCTTCCGCAGCTTGCTAAAAATGTTCCATTCAAACGCACCGCCGCGCTATCTATGTGATTCCCGATCGCCTATTTTTTATTTTGAGACACTAAGTAACACCTAAAAGACAAACTACATGCTAATAGCCCGTATTTCCGCGTTGCCGTAAAGTAGTCCCGGTGGCATGTTTCCAGACAAGAAGTTTCCCGTCAATCACGTATTGCTACGAGTCCGAGATAAACACGCGATGTAGAAAATAATCCCATCAAAAGGGATTTCGTCATTAAAATTGATATTTTTGCTCCTCTTTTCGATTCACAAGAATTTTTTTTTCCTTCAACACCTGAAGGAACATGGAAAGAGTGCAAACAGAGCGTGAGAGCACACAGGGACAACACGTGAAATTACATCAGATCCCGTTCATGATTTCTGTGCTCAAAACAAGGTGGATAGAATCGAAATTATTCATGAAAAACATCAAATTCGGCCTCAAATACAATTTTTACTTAATTGTCATGCTGGTTGATTGTTATATAGACCGGATAACACAAATAAAAGAATATATATATATATATATATATATATATATGTATGTATATATGTATATATATATATGTGTGTGTGTGTGTGTGTATATATATAATATTATAATATATTAATATGGCGGAAAACACAGACAAGACTGAAAAAGCAGTCTCTGCTTTTGCACCCCTCTTTGAAATAACCTGCTATATTTTAAGCCAAAAAAACAGTGTTGTGTTTGATAGAACAATATGTCTATATGCTGCCATAGCAGATTCATAGAGCATTAAGCCCCAAACTATTTTATATATATATATATATATATATATATATATATATATATATATATATATATATATATATATATATATATATATATATATATATATATATATATATATATATATATATATATATATATATATATAAGGGCTGTCAAACGATTTAAAAATTTAATCGAGTTAATTACAGTTTAAAAATTAATTAATCGTAATTAATCGCAATTAATCGCAAGTCAAACCATTTATAAAATATGCCATATTTTTCTGTAAATTATTGTTGGAATGGCAAGATAAGACACAAGATAGATATATACATTCAACATACGGTACATAAGGATTGTATTTCTTTATTATAACAATAGATCAACAAGATGGCATTAACATTATTAACATTCTGTTAAAGTGATCCATGGCTAGAAAGACTTGTAGTTCTTAAAAGAAAAATGTTAGTGCAAGTTATAGAAGTTTTATATTAAAACCCCTCTTAATTTTTTCGTTTTAATAAAATTTGTAAAATTTTCAATCAAAAAAATAAACTCGTAGCCCGATTTGTTGATGTCAATAATTACTTACACAATGCTTATGGGTGCTGAAGCCTATAAAATCAGTCGCACCGAAGTGCCAGCAGAGGGCGGCAAAACTCCATAAAACACAATTAACAAGTGAGCGTTTCACTGTACCACGTTGCTCCTGGTGCTGCGTCACCAGTAGGTAGATGGCGAGATAGTGTAAAGCGCTTTGAGCGCCTTGAAAGGTGGTAAAGCGCTATATAAGTATAACACCAACACCATTTACTGTAATTTAAATCTGTCTGAGCGGGGCATCTGCGTTAATTGCGTCAAATATTTTATCGTGATTTATTTTTAAAAATTAATTAACGCCCGTTAACGTGATAATTTTGACAGCCCTTATATATTTATTTATTTATTTATTTATTTATTTATATATAATTTTTATATATATATATTTTTTTTTTTGGGGGGGGGGGAGAATTGTTTTGAATCATATTGGAAAGGCGAAGTCAGTGTTCTGAATCTGTTAAATTCCATTCTTTTGCACTAGTTAATGATATCAGCATTTGACCTCATTGTTTATTTGTTATTTATTATGGTTATTTACGTGTTTATTTGTACTTTAATAAAGAATGTAAGTGTTCCAAAATGTTTTTTTATTGTGAATTAATTAGCATCAACAAAAATTTCATTGCTAAATTAGTAATATATATATATATATATATATATATATATATATATATATATATATATGTATTATACAGTGGGGAGAACAAGTATTTGATACACTGCTAATGGGAAAACCCATATATTAGATTGGGTGACTAATCGTAAAAATAGTTTGGCTGACAAATCGGGAGAAAATTAGTCGTTTGGGACAGCCCTAAGAGCTAATATAGATACATACAGCATGTGTTGCCTTCATTATGAGGCTTATATAAGGCTTTTAATGTTTTTGCGGCTCCAGACATAGTTTTTTTTTTTTTTTTTTGGTCCAATATGGCTTTTTCAACATTTTGGGTTGCCAACCCCTACTACACCCCATTGAAGCAAAAAAAATAAAAATAAAAAATAAATTAAAAAAACTTCTTTTAAACTATACTAGTATATTGTTTAACAACTATGCTAGCAGTGACCTAATACAAAAGTATTAACCTTACAATTGACCAATCAAATATGCTTGATTAGGATAATACAATTGATCAAATTATCATCCTTCAGTTCCAGTTTTGACAAAACCACCAAAGTTACCAGAAGGGCTG
Organism: Corythoichthys intestinalis; assembly: GCF_030265065.1. Classification (NCBI taxonomy): domain Eukaryota; kingdom Metazoa; phylum Chordata; class Actinopteri; order Syngnathiformes; family Syngnathidae; genus Corythoichthys; species Corythoichthys intestinalis. Next base: position 43,149,840 of record NC_080409.1, on the reverse strand, counting down.
TTTTCAAATATTTCATAAGCTTTCGCAGAGCTGAATCAATTGCCCAACTTGCTTAATGCTCAGATTTTATTGGACTGCTGTGGGGTGTGTGGAAAGCAAGAGATCAAGCTATGATTCAAGACGGTTGTCATAGCGACATGTTGTGAGAACTTTTTCACTTTTGATACTCAATTGTGCCACATAATATGCATCACCCAGACTGAGACTTCATTTTGTATGGAAGAGGGAAGACTTAATTTTCACATGATGCAATGCAAAACAATTTTGTTGGGATTTTTAGGGAAGCTGGTGTCATAAGACTGTCATAACACCATCACAACTATGACATGACACTGCCATAAGCATTAATGAATGCTAATGACAGATGTCATTTTTTGTCATCCGGCAAATTATTTTACTTTTGAATTGTTGTAAAAGATCCGAGCTGGACATAAATGGAGTTAGTGACATAATTTGCCAGATGACATGGAATGACAACCGTCAAAAATATTCATTAATGCCTATGATAGTGTCATGACATAATTATGACAGTTATGGCAGTCTTATGACACCGCTGTCAAATAAAGTGTTATCTATTAACCCAAATGAATCTACAAATAAGCCACACTGGACTATAAACCGCAGGATTCAAAATGAGGGAAAAAAGTACTGGCTTATAGTCCGGAAATTACGGTACTTGTGTTGGTCATCCATAGTGTGGAAGTTTTCTGCTGACATCCGAGGGGGGATGGGCTTGGCACTGGCCACCTGTGAAGGGAGCTGAGCCTGTGCGATCACCCCATGTGTCAACCAGTCAAGGGGATACCATTAGTGTCCCAGTACCCAGGGCGGTCCCCCAGTCACTCCGAGTGTAGGGAAGGGAGACTAGACCACCACTCCCAGAGCCCATCATCACAACCCCATGGGTGTTTTGTGCCTGACGTGATGTGCCTCATTTGTACAATGCAAATAAAATGAAGTTTAGACCAGTGGTCCCCAACCTTTTTGCACCACGGACCTGTGTAATGTGGGCCTTTTCTTTCACGGACCGGTAATCTGTGGCAAAAAAATACAGTAAATATAAAATAACTCAACAGAGCTAAAACGAACATTAGGGGCAGGGAAAATGTAACTCACCAAACGCTGAATCAACCTTTTTTTTTTTTTTTTAACGGCGGGCTCTCCTAAAATTTGACAGCAAAATCCTTGATTGAAGGCATAATGAGTTCTTCTTCAATTGTGAAAAGTTTCTTGGGTTTACCAATACGGTTCGCCACAATGCTCTCAGTCCATTCACTTTTATTGTTTGCTAGCTTTTAGCCACATATTATGCAGAATGGTATTCGTTGTAGGCTGCTCTTCTGGCTCAGCAGGTGGCATTTTCCCAGTAAACAAGCTGCTCAAAGACGCTGTCGTTGGCAGCACAAAGCCAACAGCAGCTAACGTTACTGTTTACGTTGACTGAAAACCCCAGAAACGGTGGCCACCCACTAGATGGTGACGTACACAAATCTTTACTCGGATAAGTCAATAGAGTAGACAGTAGGGGTGTGACACTTGAGAAACTTGAGAGTAGCTGAGATCTGTCATGACAGAACATTCTTCCTCAAGTTCAGCATTCGCTTCAATGATATCTGGCGCCATCTAGCGTCATGAATGGGTATAATGTCTAGACCCCGAATATAAGACGACTCCCACTATTTCAGTCTTATTTCAATGCAAAAAGCACCATCTTATATTCGGGCCAATACGGTTCTCATTGCCTGGCATCGGCTGCCACTGACGGCCATTAACGTTCAATCCGTTTGAAGTGGGAGGGGTGGCAGCGAATGAACACCCGCCCAGTTCAAATGGATTGGACCTCTATTACTGATCTACTACTAATAAACTCATTCCAATTCACAGCAGAAGCTTGTTTTTCTGTTTATTTTCTGTTTGTTTTAGAATATCCTAGAATGATTTCCTGACCAATGTATCGAAAGTCGTTGTATCGCCATATCGTCAGATCATCGTTATCGTGAGCTTTGTATCGCAAATCATATCGTATCGTGAGGTACCAAGAGATTCCCACTCCTAGTAGACAGGAATATTGATGTGTCAGGTGGCACTGGCCAGATTGCGGTCGTAATCAAATGATTTATTATTTCTAAGGCTGTCAAACGATTAAAATTTTTAATCGAGTTAATCACAGCTTAAAAATGAATTAATCGTAATTAATCACAATTCAAACCATCTCTAAAATATGCCATAGTTTTCCTGTAAATTATTGTTGGAATAGAAAGATAAGACAAGACGGGTGTATACATTCAACATACTGTACATAAGTACTGTATTTGTTCATTATAACAATAAATCCACAAGATGGCATTAACATTATAAACATTCTTTCTGTGAAAGGGATCCACGGATAGAAAGACTTGTAATTCTTGACAGATAAATGTGAGTATAAGGTATAGTAATTTTGATAGTTTGTATATTGTGACTAAATATCGCCATCCAGTGTATTTGTTGTGCTAAACGAAATATTTGAATAGAGTTTGAGCAAAGTCTGAGTCTTATTTTGCATAGCTATTTTGATTGGGAATGCCAGTTCTCTTTGTATTGAGCACTTCTCTTTTTGTGAACATTTTTCTTTTTTTTGAGAGCGATAGGAATATTATTTTTGTTGTGCTTTCACTAAATGATACTGTAGCGACTTAACTGTTCTTAACTGCCCAAATGCATGATGGGAAGTTGGGCAACCATGACTGTCAGTGGTGGCTGCAAATGGTATATCTTCTCTGCATTGTGTACAATACAAGGTGTTAAGAAAAAGATCATCTCCTGTCATTCTTACCCACATCGCATGCCATAATAGTTAAAATTGTTGTGGAAGAGATGCAAAGCTTATGCCAATAAATTGAGTGGCTCCAATGAATGCCTCTGTCCACTCCACTCGCTTGACTCTGCCTCTTTGCTCTCAATATACATAAAACGGCGCCATTGTAGTCTATTTGCGGCAATGCATGAGTAGGTCGTTCCGCGCATGTGTTAGATGCGTAAAATGTTTTAACGTGATTAATTTTAAAAATTATTTACCGCCGGTTAACGCGATAATTTTAATAATTGTATAATTGTATATAATTTAATAATTGATTAAAATGTTTAATCGAGTTAATTACAGCTTAAAAATGAATTAATCGTAATTAATTGCAATTCAAACCATCTATAAAATATGCCATATTTTTCTGCAAATTATTGTTGGAATGGAAAGATAAGACACAAGATGGATATATACATTCAACATACGGTACATAAGTACTGTATTTGTTTATTATAACAATAAATCAACAAGATGGCATTAACATTATGTTAAAGCGATCCATGGATAGAAAGACTTGTAGTTCTTAAAAGATAAATGTTAGTACAAGTTATAGAAATTTTTCTATTAAAACCCTTCTTATTGTTTTCGTTTTAATAAAATTTGTACAATTTTCAATCAAAAAATAAACTAGTAGCCCGCCATTGTTGATGTCAGTAATTACACAATGCTCATGGGTGCTTAAGCCCATAAAATCAGTCGCACCCAAGCGCCAGCATAGGGCGACAAAACTCCCCAAAACACAAGTAACAAGTTGCCATTGCACTGTGCTGTCATTTTAATCTGTTTGAGCGGGGCATGTGCGTTAATTGCGTCAAATATTTTAACGTGATTAATCAAAAAAATTAAATACCGCCTGTTAACACGATAATTTTGACAGCCCTACTAATAACTTCTCTGAGCCCGGTAGCAAATGTGCCATGTACCGGTAACGGTCCCCGGCCCGATGGTTAGGGATCACTGGTTTAGACAATTCACAATCAAACAGAGTGGCTACAGAATATGCATGTAATTATGTCAAGGTAGATGTTGGAATGTTGTGTCACGACTCGCGACAATAAAGATGGCGGAGTAAAAAAGCAACTGACGTTCAATTCAAGGTATGTGACTCGCTACCTATTTCTGAGTTGCATGACTGTAAATGCAGTAAATGATTATTCAGCAATCATAAGCTCTTTCCCAATCTGTTTTCTATTTGTTTCTGTTTCCTGTTTGTTTCATTGTTTGAGGTTGGAAGCATTCTGATTACATGCAATTTAAGGTTATGTAACCCATGTCATCAGGAACTTTAATGTTAACTGAATGATGCTATGCTATGGTCAAAACAAATTGAGGTGGTTCAATTTGAAGGCGCCTGTCATTTTTATAAGGACCCCATGAAATCTCGCCTTTTTCACAAGGTGTTACCAAGAGGTGTGGCTTTCACAGTCGCTGATTTTGTTTTCAAGGTACCAGACAGATGAACTCAACAGTACATACCCATGATTATGTAGTGTCCAAATCCTTGCTCTCCTCACAGGACAACACTTTTTAGGTGTCCTAATTGCAGGGTAGTGAGTAATGAAGGTATTGAGGCGAGAAGAAAAGCAAGTGTTCGGGGCCTTCAGGCGTGTTTGACTGGTTCTTTCTATGAAGTGTGACCACCCAAAAGGATCACGCTTACTCATTTGTGTGATGCATTAAGCGCCTTTGTTTGTCGTGCAGCACTGTCTTCATTTTGTAGGCGCATGGGTGAAGTTTGTCTTGTGATTGCGATCAAGGATGTTGGTTCAGATGGAAGGCCAATACAGTTGAAAAGCCCTTGAGGAAAACACATATTTGTGATGTTCTAAGTTCTGTAAATAGCTAGAAAGTAAAGTATGTGAGCATTTGAAAACTACAGTGTTACGTAAGTTGGGTTAAACAGACCCAAATGTACATTTAAGTGAGTTTATCCCATTACATAGAGGCATTTGACCTTCTGCTGAATGAATCTAATAAAACTGAAATAATAAAGTTAAAATACGCTTTGTAAACGAGCACTGGAACAGGACAGGAATATCTGTGAGTAATTGACACGCACTATAAAACGTTGTATTTTAATCTGATGAAGGTACAGTAAAGCTTCTCTAACTGAAACTCTCCCCTTAGTTTAACATAGTTGCGGGCAACCAAAATGTAGCACCATCATAACTTGGGAAAAAAAAGAAACTTTTCTTTTGTTAAAAGACTTTTTAAAAAAATGTGTATTGTTGGCGAGATGCCCCCAGACCCCAACAGCAGTCCTGGTCAAGAAAATGTATAAAAGTTGCCTATTTGTCTTATAGTTCACGAACAGGAACCTCAATGTAAAGCTTACTTTTCAAGGCCCTTTGGTACATCAATGCATTAATATGCCTTTAAGGCAAATCAAGGTAATGTGAGAGGTCAGGAACTGAGCTTTCACCACACAATTATTTCAGCATTAGCAAATTCTCATGGTCTTTGTTAGTGTCTTATTTTGTATGTGACTAACACGTGAAATATTCATCAGAAGGTGTATTAAGCTCCCTTCACATACACCGAAACACCGTTCAGTGGCGCCACCAGGGGCTATAAATTGGCCACCCCGCTTGCCAGTATATCGTTAGATTGTTGTAGCAACAGTTATGCATTTCATCCCAAATGAATGCATTTAATTCGTTTTGTTAAATGAAGGACTGTGAAGTTTATCGCGTTAATGGGCGGTAATTAATTTTTAAAAATTATTCACGTGAAAATATGTATCGCAACTAACGCATTCGCGGTACGACTCATTCACGCATTGCCGCAAACAGCCTACAATAGCGCTGTTTTACTTATATACAGAGATAAGAGGCAGTGTCAAGTGAGTGGAGTAGATACAAGCATTCATTGGGGCCGTGCTTTCAATTGGCAAAAGCTTTGTCATCTCTCCCACAGCAACTATAAATATTGTGGGAAGCGACGTGGGGAAGAATGACAGGAGTTGATCATTTTCTTAATACCCTGTAGTCTACCCAACGCAGAGAAGATATAGCACTTGCAGCCACCACACACAGTCATGGTTGCACCACTTCCCATCAAGCATTTGGGCAGAACAGTTAAGTCATTACAGTATCATTTACTGAAAGCTCAACAAATAGACTAGATGGCAATATTTAGTCACAATATGCAAACTCACATTTATCCTTTAAGAATTACAAGTCTTTCTATCCGTGGATCCCTTTCACAGAAAGAATGTTAATAATGTTAATGCCATCCTGTGGATTTATTGTTATAATAAACAAATACAGTACTTATGTACAGTATGTTGAATGTATATATCCGTCTTGTCTTATCTTTCCATTCCAACATTAATTTATAGAAAAATATGACATATTTCAGAGATGGTTTGAATTGCGATTAATTGCGATTAATTACGATTAATTAATTTTTAAGCTGTAATTAACTCGATTAAAAATTTTAATCGTTTGACAGCCCTAGTTAAATGTACACCTTATGTCTAATATATACATAACACAATAAAACAGAATTGTTGTCGAACTCAAAATGTTGACTGGACAGTTATGGACTATGCACATTAAATCATTAGTAACATCAAATATTACACAATACACCAAGGTACATCAGTAGCAGTGTCCTTAAGTCTTTCTGATAGTTTTCCCCTGACCTTTTTACTGCAATGATAAAACGAAAACCTGAAATTATGGCTTTTAGTTTTGGCCACCCCAAGATTTTAAGTGGCCCCATCTGGCCACCCCTATGAAAAATTTCTGGAGGCGCCACTGACACCGTTAAAATCCCGGAATTTAAACGGGCAACCCTTGTACTGTATGTGAGTACAATTTCCCGGGTCGACTGACACGGAGATTATGCAGACATTTCATGGGTTGCGTCTTAGTATAATATCCGGGAAAGTCCCGGGACGAGGCATAAGTGAAAGCAAGCGTTAAATTCCCAGGTACCAACACGATGGCTGATGATGTAAATATCATGGCGGCCTGAACGTTACTTCCTCTTTCTTCGCAGCATGACGAAAAACGGTAAACAAACATCGCAATTATCAACATAGCAAGCTGGAAATAGCTAAATTAAACTGAAAACCATAGACATCATTACTATTGAATGTGTCACGTTGTCATTCTTTGCCCGACGCCTTATCAGATGGGGCCGAGCTTCATTTAGTAATCGCCGAAGACGACACACGCTCATGTCGGATTTAAGCTTGGATTTACTTATGATTGGATTTAACTACGAAAGCTGTACTGCATAGGCTACAAACAGGAAGGATTGTCTCAGGAGTGATTTGTTCGAGGATTCAAGGTAAGATATTTTTCGTACCATGCATGCGTGATAGAAGCCTTTATTCACAGGAATTCTCTTTGTTTACATATGGAGGCGGCTAATTTTTGTAACTGACTGGCCTCATAGTTTACTTTTAACCAAGAATTGAGACTGTTTTACGTCCATATCTATGAAGAATTAAGGGAGTTAAGCAGTTATTCACAAAAATTTTTTGCCACAAAAGCTCTGTTTACGCCAGGCGGCCACTAGCCTCATTCGCTAACATAGTAGCATTGTACTTCGTCAATATACATAACGCTAACTGCACGGTTTCTTTGCTTTTAACCAAGAAACGAGACTTTTTTACGTCCATATCTATGAAGAATTTGGGGATTTAAGCATTTATTCATGAGAATTTTCGCCAGAAAAGCTCCTTTTACGCCAGGCGGCCGCTAGCCTCATTCGCTAACATAGTAGCATTGTACTTCGTCAATATACATAACGCTAACTGCACGGTTTCTTTCCTTTTAACCAAGAATCGAGACTGTTTTACGTTATATCTATGAAGAATTTGGGGGTTTAAGCATTTATTCACAAGAATTTTCGCCAGAAAAGCTCCTGTTATGCCAGGCGGCCGCTAGCCTCATTTGCTAAAATTATATAGTGTATAATGATAATAAAGGGCTATTCTATTCTAAAATAAGTTGTGATTGTATATAGAATTTATTAATAATTTATTTACATATTATTTATAATTGATTCTGCATGTTTTCCTCAAGTATTAAGTTTCTGATGTTAAGTTGAGTGATTTATTAGCTGTTGAAAACTTGCAGTAAAAAAAAAAAAAAAATTGCTATTTTGGTCAAAAACCTATAGGATATGTTAAATATTGCTGTTGATCCTGAAAATATAGGTGATTATCTCTGCATTTGGTGATTTTTTTTGTGCATTTAGTGTAAAATCTGAGACTTTTATAGCCATTTTAAGTTGTGTTATACATATATAAAAAATAATACATCGGGATTTTATAAGAGAACGACTTTGCATTTTTTGATACGCTGCTCATGGAGACTCATATATGGCTAAGATATGTGTGTGTTTTGGTTTTAGGTCGGTAGCAGCTTTGGTTTTGTAAATATTTGAATTTGAAGTTTTTGAAAATAGGCCCCCTACGAATTGGCCCCGTTTCCCGTGCCATGTCAATAGGTTATGAAGTCTATGCTGAAAAGTTAACATAACGAAATTAAATTGCTTCTGGATCGTCGAGCCGAGAAAGAGAGACCATCGTCCATCTTTGGAAATGTGTGGTTTATTTTTGTTGCCGATGTTAAGCAAGGTTGTACCTCAAAGCACAAAACAACGGAGGGAAGCGTTCAAGGGTTTATTAAATAAAAACAAAAATACACGTGATCGCGGAAAAGGGGGAATAACACAATGGGGTCCGTGACAGTAGGTTGACGGGGATCAATAATACTAACCTAAGCGGAAGGCAGAGAGTCGATAAGACATCAAAACAAATACACTCCAATACCAGGACAACGTAGGGGATTTCAAAACCCGGGCAGCAGAGGTGTCGTATTGCGCCCAGCAAATTAATATCTCGGTACCTTTGTCTTGGATCGCCTGGGCTTCAATACAGTCTTGATAAGCTTGGATTGGCTGCAGTTATGACGTCGGGAATGCTCCCACAAATGGCTCTGTAAAAAAAGCATGATTTGACCAACATTGTGACTGCTGATGCCGACCAAAAATGAAGTCATGTCCGGGTTATAAAATCCCGCCAGCAGCCCTCCCTGCTCAGAGAGCACCAGTGGGCAACACGGGACAAGTCGGTGAAAGTGTCCAACCCTTGTCATTCCCGGGATATCTCTACATGTGTGAAAGCAATGACGCGAGTAAATCCCGCGTCATCTTATACGGGAATTTACCGGGGTATGTTTGTGAAAGGGGCTTTAGTGATAGTGGCTTTACGTTTTTTCACTGCAATCGAGTGATATCTCGGAAACTTGCTCGAGTCAAATTTTTGGTCACAACACAAAACCAATGAATTATTACTTGAAAAACTGTAAGTTCTGGCACTTGCAATTGGCTCCGTCCGTTAAAGCTAATACATATATTAGTGCTGTCAAATTTATCGCATTTACGGGCGGTAATTAATTTTTAAAATTAATCACGTTAAAATATTTGACGCAATTAACGCATGCATGGAATGACCCGTTCAGGCATTGCCTCAAACAGTTTACAATGACACCGTTTTAGCACATTGAGAGCGAAAAGCCAGAGAAATGCAAGTGGACACAGGCGTTCATTTGACCGCGCATTTTAATGGCTTAAGCTTTGGCAACTATTACACAACAAATTTAAATATTGTGGGGAAGAACATGGGGAAGAATGACAGGATACGATCTTTATCTAAACACGCTTAATTGAACACAACGGAGAACATCCTGTATACCATTTGCAGCCACGACTGACAGTCATGGTTGCCCAGCTTCCCATCATGCATTTGAGTGGAACAGTTAAGTCGCTGCAGTATCATTTAATGAAAGCACAACAAAAACAATATTCCTATCTCTCATAGAAGACGATCTTTTTCTTAACACACTTAATTGAACACAACGCAGAACATACTGTATACCAGGGGTGCCCAAGTCCGGTCCTCAAGAGCCCCTATCCAGCTTGTTTTCCATGTCTCCCTCCTTGAACACACCTGAATCGAATGATCAGCTCATCAGCAAGCTCTGCAGGAGCCTGATAATGATCCTGATTATTTGAGTCAGGTGTGGTGGAAGAGGGAGAAATGGAAAACAAGCTGGATAGGGGCTCTCGAGGACTGGACTTGGGCACCCCTGCGGTATACCATTTGCAGCCACCACTGACAGTCATGGTTGCCCAACTTCCCATCATGCATTTGGGCGGAACAGTTAAGTCGCTACAGTATCATTTAGTGAAAGCACAACAAAAATAATATTCCTATCTCTCAAAAAATAGTGTTCACAAAAAGAAACGCGCTCAATGCAAAGAGAACTGACATTCCCAATCAAAATAGCTATGCAAAATACACATAAAACTTATTCAGACTTTGCCTTGGCTAGATCTCTAATTAATTTAAAACTCACCATTGACACCTCGTGGTGTATTTCAATCACTACCTTACATAGTTAAAGACACTGTGGAAGAAAGGCAGGGAGCCCATGTTAGGTCCCGCTCGGTAGAGGTTAGATTTTGTGCCCGAACCCCAACCCGACCCGACCCGAATGTCGGGTCGGGTCGGGCCCACAATTTAAGCATTCACGTTCGGGTCAGGTCGGGTCGGGCCGCCATGCCGGACTAATAAATTATTTTTTTTTAAAAATGGAGAGCATGCTCTCTGTATTGCGCTTTTGCTTGTGCGTGTGCACGAACGCCGTGGCGCCGGCCGCTTTTTCTTCTTGTCCTCCCGCTGCACGGCCGAGGCGCCGCCCTCTCCTGTTCCCTCTCCTTGTCAGAGAGGCGCGTCCATGTGAGAACAATATCCCACACACTCAGAAATATGTTTAACAAACTTTCCCAGCGTTATTTCGTTGTGTGAATGCTTTGATAATTAAAAAAAAAATATGTAGATTATTTAAACATTAAAAAAACTTGCGTTTTTTTCTGCCAACTCGAAGAAATGAAAATAAATTGCTGCTGCTGCGTTTTTTTCCGCGTCACTCAAAAAAAAAAAAAAAAAAAAATAAATAAATAAATAAAATGGAGAGCAGGCTCTCTGTATTGCGCTTTTGCTTGTGCGTGTGCACGAACGCCGTCCTCCCGCTGTAGTTTGCGCACGGCCGAGGCGCCGCCCTCTCTTGTTCCCTCTCCTTGTCAGAGAGGCGCGTCCATGTGAGAACAATGTCCCACACACTCAGAAATATGTTTAACAAACTTTCCCAGCGTTATTTCGTTGTGTGAATGCTTTGATAATTCTAAAAAAAATATGTAGATTATTTAAACATTAAGAAAACTTGCGTTTTTTTCTGCCAACTCGAAGAAATGACAATAAATTGCTGCTGCTGCGTTTTTTCCGCGTCACTCAAAAAAAAAAAAAAAAAAAAAAAAAAATCGGGTTTTTCGGGCTCGGGCCTGCAAATCTAGTTAAGTGATCGAGCTCGGGCCGGGTCGGGCCTCAATACCAGCGGGCCGTGTCGGGTCGGGCTGGATTTTTTAGGCCCGAACTAGGCTCTACCGCTCGGCGACGTCAACAATGGCGAGCTATTAGTTTATTTTTTGTTTGAAATTTTTACAAATTTAATACAATTAAGATTTTAAGAGGGGTTTTTAATATAAAATTACTATAACTTTGACTCACATTTATCTTTTAAGAACTACAAGTCTTTCTATCCGTGCATCCCTTTAACAGAAAGAATGTTAATAATGTTAATGCCATCTTGTAGATTTATTGTCATAATAAACAAATACAGTACTTATGTACAGTATGTTGAATGTTTATGTTCGTCTTGTGTCTTATCTTCCCATTCCAACAATAATTTACAGAAAATATGGCATATTTTAGAGATGGTTTGAATTGCGATTAATTACGATTAATTTTTAAGCTGTGAGTAACTTGATTCAAAATTTTAATCGTTTGACAGCCCTAACATATATTTCTCTACTTTGTAATCGGGGTATGGGAAATGTGGCATATTTCCACGACTGCATTACATTCATCTGGTGTGAATGACGATCCCCCCTTACTACTTCCTATTATTTGTATGCTGTGCGTGGGTTTGATTGAAACCCGATCCAGCCGGGGGAAACTGGTGTTTAGGGTGAGGTGGACGGGCCTTGGTGCTGCCTGAGGGGTGTTTATTTGGGCGGCTTCACTGGTCTGCCCTGTAATCATGGTCCAACCCCACAGGATTGAGGGGATAAATGAATATGTTGGAGGGGAAGTCGCAGATTACTGTTTACCATTCACATGGGGACGAGAGGGAACAGCATGGGAGGCTTGTATATGTGTTTGTGTGTGGGGTGTGTGTGTGTCTAAAGGGGGGCATGTTGAAGCATTTGCAGATGTTTGTGTGATGACACATGGAACCAGGGCAGGCATTCTGACCACCGCAATCTGCTAATGAGCCGGACCCCTCCAATTGGCCAAGAGAACATTTTGCTTTAGGTTCAATTTTAACAACAGGCCAGACTTGATATGTGAGGGTTCCCCTAAAACTAGTTGACTATGTAAGATCTTCAAATTTCTGTGAAAATACTGTGATAACATATCTTGAAATTCAGGGTAAGTGTGGGAACACATAACACAACCAGGAAATTCCCTAGAGGAAAAACTGTTTGGAGTTTATTTACTCAATGCAGTTGAGGGTTGTGGGGTGTGGCTAGGCTATTGTTTGAAGTCGGTGTACAAAAAGGTATTTTATGAATGATAGTAAACACGTTTCAATTGAACTTTAGGGGAAACTAGAGTTTAAAACAAAAAAAAAAAACTTAAGTCATAAAGATAAACATGAACTCACACAACACTTGTGGAGTGATTATTTGTCAGAGTTTGGATTATTTGTCAGGGAAGCTCAGATTTGAACTCCAAGACAAGTGTTACCTCGATAGCTCAATTAAGAGAAATGAATCAGACCCAACCAAAGATTGCCTGCTTCGAAGACTTTATAAACATGATATATCAAGGGTAGAGACGCGGAGCCACGCACAAAGCATCCTCTCCGCATGTGGACAAAAGAGAAATGCAGGGCATGCCTCAATTTATGGGTTGACATCATAGAAACAAAACCAAAACTTACTATGGCATATCCTGGTAAAAACATCTCAAGTTACAGAAAAAAAATCTCTAGGAGGGGAAAAACACCTCAAGTTATGACCTTGAACACCGGCTCTGGCTAGAACAATGATGAGCTCAGTCTGATAAGCCACAGTCGCCTAATGTATTCATTCAGGGCATATAGACCCCAATCACGTGACGTCACAACTCCGCCCCCCTGACTGGTGCCGCCATATTGTCCGTCAGCTCATCGTGTTTACATATTACCGCTACGTACATTCCTCCTATTACTGCGTGTTTTTCTGCTTGTCTAATGAATCACCGCCTAGTAAACGAACCCAAAAACCTTCCTGACAATCGTTAACATTGATTTATCAAAATGGTGAAGGGATGTGTGGCGGTTGGTTGCAGTAACAGAGAAGATAAACGGTCATTTTAGAAGTTGCTGTGTGCTCATTGTTAAAAGGGCAAATCTCTAAAGCAGCACGGTTTGTTTATCTCGGTCCATGATGCGTTTGTGTCGACAGCCGTTAGACAGCGGCGAAAACATCAATATGATGCCACCACGATTGCAGACATCATCAGACGGAGACTACGAAGCTCGTCGCCACGGTCGCGCAGCAAGAAGGTGAGCGAAACAACAGGTTTTGTGCCGAAAAATAGCCCACCTGCGTGAAATGTCCCTCCTGACGGGAGCGCCCACACGGAAACGACTGTCTTGTACCGTGAATATGTATTATTTTACTCTGCTTGAACTAATAAATGTCATACCTGTGTGATTGTCATTGGGATATGGTCGTGAAAACCTGTAGACTAATACATTTCTGTTCAAATATGGTTATGTGGCCCAGTCCACGATTTGTTACTATAATACATTACTAATATTTTGTGTAATGTAATTATTTAAAACTGATCTTACAGTCGTAAATCCATTACTGTAACACAGACCTCCTCTAAACATTTGATGTTTTCACGCCAAAAAAGCGTTACAAATAACCGCCCCCGGCAGGGGGAACATTTCACGCGGGGCAGCTATTTTTCGGCACACACCGGCCTGTTGTCGATCAAATTTCATTTTACAATCGTGACAACGGTGACGCTCAGCTGACCAAATGTCGGTTTATATTCGGGCCCGTGCCGATTTTGGGTACCCGACTCCCCATCGTGACATAAACTGGAGTATGATTGGAAATTTTGTGGTCTCAGGACGAGCTCTGACACACTGGACGGGACCGGACGGGAGGAAACATCGGTTTGGGCATCAAATATGGATCCGGCGACTGGATCGACCGAAGCTTTTCCAAATAACGGCTTTTATGCAACTCATCCAATGAGTTTACAGCGTCTGAAAGCATCGGGGCTTCCATAATTTGCAAGTGAATCCACCTTTACAAACTACGATCATTGACAATATGACACACAATGACGGACAATATGGTGGCACAATACAGCGATCATGTGATTGTGTGACGTTGGTGATTGGGGTCTATTGGAAAACACAGGAACATAATGTTAGGTTTTGTGTTGGTTTTCTCCTTGTGTGACTTGTCTCTGTGATTGCCCATTGATTTCACCTGTTGTGCCTTCTCCTAGTGTCCTGCAATCTACATCCTAGTGTGTTACCCAGCTGTTCCTCGTTGTCTCGTTACCCTTTGTCTACGTGTGTATATAAGCTCCCAGTTTCTTTTCAGTCCTTGTTGCGTCATTGTCAATGTCAGTTTCTGTGTCACCGTTGAAGTCAAGTCCAGTCCCGTCCAAGCCCTCGTGTACCTGTCCCTCCGTTTAAGTAAGTTTTGTTGGAACATTGCCTTTTGATCCATAGTCCTTTTGTTTGTACTTTGTGATTTTTGTTAGTTATTATAAAAAGGTTTTTTGAGTTCACTGGCACCTGCCTCGCTGCCTTTTTCGTTTCCCTGCATTTGGGTCCACACCACCTGCCTTCCCGCGTTTCCCTGACAGAATGACGCAACAAGGACTGAAAAGAAACTGGGAGCTTATCTACACACGTAGACAAAGGGTAACGAGACAATGAGGAACAGCTGGGTAACACACTAGGATGCAGATTGCAGGACACTAGGAGAAGGCACAACAGGTGAAATCGATGGGCAATCACAGAGACAAGTCACACAAGGAGAAAACCAACACAAAACCAAACACAAAACAGTCCATATTTGGGCATATTGTGATACAGTCTACAACAGTCAAGGCTATGGGAAGGCACACTCAAACAGGTTAATATAACGATGATGCTCTATGCTACAATGTTCTCATGCAAGCATAACAAAAGCATACAAAATATGATGTATAATGGTTGTTTTTTTAAGCATGAATAAAATTCTCTCACATTATTGTATTGTCAAGACAGCATGGAGAGCTAGCATTCCATTGGAGAGCCCATCAATGTTGGTAGATGGTAGGTGTTGCTGTTTTTGATTAGCATCAGACTTCAAAGAGATCAGCAGTGAAAGCTGTGTGATCACTTTTACAACCTGTTTTTTTCTCAATGGAGGTATTTGATATCCTAAAACATCCTAATCAATGCTGCAACGATTTATCGATTAACCCGAGTATTCGATTAGAAAAAAAACATTCGACTTAAATTTTGTTGCCTCGAGTATTCGTTTAATCAAAGTGGCGTTGTAATGTTTAGTTTTGAAAGTATTTACATTTAGTTTATTGATTAGGGTGGATACATTGCCCTCTGGTCTGCCTCATTTCACATGGCTGAATCAAACTGCTCTCTGTTAAGACCAACGTAAGCTAAGTTTTTCTTAGGGTTAATGTTTTTTAATGCATTTGTAATTTAGTTTATATGTATATTTAGCCATTTTTGTGGGAATATGAGTCTGAACCATTTGTTAAGAGCATTGGAATTTTTTTTTAGCATTTTATAGCATTTAAGCTAGCAGACTTTTGCCATGTACAGTGGGGCAAATAAGTATTTATTCAACCACTAATTGTGCAAGTTCTCCAACTTGAAAATATTAGAGAGGCCTGGAATTGTCCACATGGGTAAACCTCAACCATGAGAGACAGAATGTGGGGAAAAAACAGAAAATTATATTGTTTGATTTTTAAAGAATTTATTTCCAAATTAGAGTGAAAAATAAGTATTTGGCCACCTACAAACAAGCAAGACTTCTGGCTGTCAAAGAGGTCTAACTTCTTCTAACGAGGTCTAACAAAGCTCCACTCATTACCTGTATTAATGGCACCTGTTTTAACTCATTATTGGTATAAAAGACACCTGTCCACAATCTCAGTCAGTCACACTCCAAACTCCAAAGAGCTGTCGAAGGACAGCAGAGACAAAATTGTAGACCTGCACCAGGCTGGGAAGACTGAATCTGCAATAAAACGCTTGGTGTAAAGCAGGGGTGTCCAAACTTTTTGCAAAGGGGGCCAGATTTGGTGTGGTAAAAATGTGGGGGGCCGACCTGGGCTGACGTCCTTTACACAGAATATATTTAAGCAAATTTTAGCAAGCCATTCTGTGTGTCATATTTGCTTTTTTTTTTTTTTTTTTTTTTAGCTAATAATTTTAAATATCTCGCAACTAGCCTTTGTGGCGTTCTCTTTCGACTCTCGGGCTCTTGTGAAATACTGCTGCTGTGAAATTAAACTAGCTTCAAGTTGCTTCAATTTCTCACTGCGTATCTTCCCTGTTATCTTGTCGTACATGCCAGCGTGTCTTGTTTGGTAATATTGCCTCACATTGAACTCTTTAAAAACAGCGACTGTCTCTTTGCAAATGAGGCAGACACAGTTGTTACGAATTTTAGTGAAGAAATAGTCCAATTTCCACCTATCCTTGAAGCGTCGGCCGTCGCAGTCAACTTTCTTTTTCTTGTTGATTGTCGCCATTTTAGAAAATTGGAAGTAAAGGGTCACACGGGGGTAATGGTGCTGCTGCCTTTTAGTGCGTAAATGAGGAGCAGCATTTACTGTGTAAGGTACTTCATATGCTTGTAGCAGTACTGCTGACCAATTTATTAAGTCTATGTGTGGGCCAGACGTTATTGATTTTATGGCAGAGGATGGGGGCCAGATGAAATTTGACCACGGGCCGCATTTGGCCCGCGGGCCGGACTTTGGACATGTCTGGTGTAAAGAAATCAATTGTGGGAGCAATTATTAGAAAGTGTAAGACATACAAGACCACTGATAATCTCCCTCGATCTGGGGCTCCATCTCACCCCGTGATAACAAGAACGGTGAGCAAAAATCCCGGAACCACACTGGGGGACCTAGTGAATGACCTACAGAGAGCTGGGACCACAGTAACAAAGGCTACTATCAGTAACACAACGCACCGCCAGGGACTCCAATCCTGCACTGCCAGACGTGTCCCCCTGCTGAAGCCAGTACACGTCCAGGCCCGTCTGCGGTTCGCTAGAGAGCATTTGGATGATCCAGAAGAGGAGTGGGAGAATGAGTTATGGTCAGATAAAACCAAAATAGAACTTTTTGGTAGAAACACAGGTTCTCGTGTTTGGAGGAGAAAGAATACTGAATTGCATCCGAAGAACACCATACCCACTATGAAGCATGAGGGTGGAAACATCATGCTTTGAGGCTGTTTTTCTGCAATGGGACCAGGACGACTGATTTATGTAAAGGAAAGAATGAATGGGGCCATGTATCGAGAGATTTTGAGTGAAAATCTCCTTCCATCAGCAAGGTCATTGAAGATGAGACGTGGCTGGGTCTTTCAGCGTGACAATGATTTCAAAAACACAGCCAGGGCAATAAAGGAGTGGCCTAGCCAGTTTCCAGATCTCAACTCCATAGAAAATCTGTGGAGGGAGTTGAAAGTCCGTGTCACCCAACGACAGCCCCAAAACATCACTGCTCTAGAGGAGATCTCCATGGAGGAATGGGCCAAAATACCAGAAACAGTGTGTGAAAAGCTTGTGAAGAGTTACAGAAAACGTTTGGCCTCGGTTATTGCCAACAAAGGGTACATAACAAAGTACTGAGATGAACTTTTGGTATTGACCAAATACCTATTTTCCACCATGATTTGCAAATAAATTCTTTAAAAATCAAACAATGTGATTTTCTGGGTTTTTTTCCCCACTGTAAGTTAGCCAGTTGTTCTTTTGTTGTACATAGATCCTCATTTATTTATTTCTAATACCGTTTGAGGCTCAGCTCAGGTATTCTAATTTTTCATGTTCCTTTTCCGATTACTCGATTATTCGAACTAACTAGTTCATAAATTAATCCAACTACTAAAATAATCGATAGCTGCAGTCCTAATCCAAATGTCATGCAGTGTCTTGTTGGGGTAACAATAGAAATTGATAAAAGAATGAAAACACTTTACTGAACAATAAATTATCTCCCTTCTTCACTTGCTTCTCGCACTCAGCCTCCAAGGTTGCTTATTTTAGAAGATGCTGCTGTTTTGGTGTGCGACAAAGGATCACCAGTTAACTCTTTCCTACAGTTACAATTCTTATTTCTGGTCGAGGGGTATTGATTTGTTTTAAGTAGATAATAGGGGCACAATATCAACTATTTGTGAAAATAATGGCGTACATACACTTTCCAGAACAATATATTTACCAGCCAGACTCAGCTGCTCTCCCCCATGGGCCTCCTCCACTTAATCCTCTCCCGCTCATCTGGGAACCACAAGCAGCACTCCTCCATGAAGAGATGCATTGTGCCCAGATTATTTGATTGTTTTCAGATGTCGGAGCTTTTCCGACACAAATGCATGGGAGAGAGGGGTCGGGAGGTTAGACCTTAGGGCCAATAGACATTCTAGGAAGGGTGGGGTCCGGTGTTGAGACGCACAAGTCGCAGGAAGTGACCCCTGCTCAGGCCGATGATAAACAATGGGTTCACACAAACTGCTGCAGTCCTCCTCTATGGAACGTACCACTCGTGCCAGATCTAAAGGGGTGACACTTGAAGGCAGAAGAAAGAAAGGACAGCGTTAGTCCTGTCTTTCTCCTCAATTCACTTGGTGGCCAGTAAGCCACTTCACTGATGAAAAGTTGGAACATGGGAAGAGGAAAAAAGTGGGCTGATGGAGGAATAGAAGGTAGAAGAGTTGAAGAAAGGCAGGAATTGGATTTTTAAAAAAAAAGTCTTGGAGCAATGGGAGGATAGCCACAGCAATAGAACAAGGCGACCGTGACGTGAAGGAGGAATCATCTCGTCAAGCTCTGGGTCCCGTGCCTGTCCAATTGCATGAAACAGGCAACTTGTGTGCAGGGGGAAGCAGCACATTAAAAACTGAATAGTGCTTTTGTTCTCAATGCCATGCGAGCCCACAGATTACTTTGAATCAAGGCGAGCATCAACAGAAATTCCCACTCCCCCCCCAACTATCCACATTTGGTTCCCTGCATGGAAAACCTACACGGACTCTGAAGGGCCGGATGGATGAATAAAAACAGAATGTCGGGATTAGAAGCGTGCATAACGCCGCCCCCGTGAGCTGCGTCATGTGTGACTCACCGCAGCAAATCGCAACCGGCGTATAAACTTCACAGCAAGGCTAGCTGTACATTCACACCATGCGCTTTAAATAGCTTGGTCTCCTCACCTAAGTACTAATGAAATTCACGCATTGAGCAAATGACTCAATCATACACCAATTAAAGAGAAACAGATCATGTTTGACATCACATCTGTTCAGACTCTGAGGAGGTTTTCAATCTACCAAACGGTTGAAAGGAACTTTGCTTGCCTGTATTGATTTTATTTTGTTATTTCTGTTGAGAGAAATGGTGGAGGAAATGTTTTGTATTCATAAATGTGTCCTCAGTTGATGTGGAAATAATGTTCCTATTGCTTGTTATTATTGACATATTAACTTTTCGCCACAAGATGGTAGGATGGGACTTAATTGTCTAAAGTGCTACTTTTATTACTTCTTCTTGTTTGACTTTGATGACTTTGATTTGTGGAATTGCCTGTGAAGACAGCAATGAGAGAGGATGTATCCGCATGTCAATGGAAATTAAAGATGCCGAGTTTTGGTTAAAAGACAACTTATTCTCCGTCAATTCTTCCTACGAATGCAACGTTGAGCTGCAACCACCTCAACAATTTCTCTATGCTCCCACACTCGCTAAGAATTTAAAGTAGTTAAAGATGTGAAATTTTCCAAATGTGTCAATTTGAGTATAACGTTCTGCAACTATTTACCCTGAGAATTGCTTACGGTCACTCGGTGTTAGCTACCGTATTTTTTGGACTATAAATCGCAGTTGTTTTCATAGTTTGGCTGGGGGTGCGACTTATACTCTGGAGCGACTTACAGTGGGGCAAATAAGTATTCACAAGTAATTTTCACACTATGAGGCGCAACTGACTATAAGCCGCCACCCACCAAATTCGACACGAAAACGGCATTTGTTCATCGATAAGCCACACTGGACTATAAACCGCACCTGTCCTCACTGTATTATGGGATAGTCACACCAAAAGATATTAACCGGTAACTCTTTATTTGACAGCAGCATCATACGACTGTAAGACCAAATGGACCACCATGAAGGTTTAAACCAATTGGCTGCAAAGCTTTATTGCTTCAAGAAGCTTCATTTGGCCATCACTGCTCCCTTGTTGCCACCTGCTGTCAACACTGTTGTTGTCCAACCTGCCTCCTAGCATGAATTGCAATGCTACAGATGTAAATAAATCAAAATTCATGTTCTGTGCTAATTATTCATTTGGTTACTGTTCCAGTTGTTTCATTAATTGCTAGTCATGGTATTTGGTAATCCTTTATTTGACAGTGGCGCCACAAGACTGTTATTATACAATCATAACTATGACATGACACAGTCATGAGCATTAATGAATGCTTATAACAGATGTCATTTAGTGTTATCCGGCAAATTATCTCACTTTTGAGTGGATGTAAGATGGATGGAAGATCCAAACTGGACATAAATTGGATTTGGTAACATAATTTGCCGGATGACACTTAATGACATCTGTCATAAGCATTCAGTAATTCCCATGATAGTGTCATGTCATAAATATGACCGTCTTATGATAATGTTATGACGCGATTGTCAAATAAAGTGTTACCAAATACCATAACAAGGAATTAATGAAACAACTAGAACAGTAACTGAATAAATAATTAGCACAGAACATGAGTTATGATTGTTATTTACATCTGTAGCACTGCGATGCATACTTAGAGGCATGTGTTGCCTATTGACCCAAATAAATTAACAAATAAGCCGCACTGGACTAAAAGTCGCAGGATTCAAAATGAAGGAAAAAGTAGCGGCTTATAGTCCGAAAATTACGGTAGTCAACCACCAATTGTGCAAGTTCTCCTACTTGAAAAGATCAGAGAGGCCTGTAATTGTCAACATGGGTAAACCTCAACCATGAGAGACAGAATGTGAAAAAAAAACCCAGAAAATCGCATTGTTTGATTTTTAAAGAATTTATTTCCAAATTAGAGTGGAAAATAAGTATTTGGTCACCTACAAACAAGCAAGATTTCTGGCTGTTAAAGAGGTCTAACCTCTTCTAACGAGGTCTAACGAGGCTCCACTCGTTACCTGTATTAATGGCACCTGTTTTAACTCATTATCGGTATCAAAGACACCTGTCCACAACCTCAGTCAGTCACACTCCAAACTCCACTATGGCCAAGACCAAAGAGCTGTCGAAGGACACCAGAGACCAAATTGTAGACCTGCACCAGGCTGGGATGACTAAATCTGCAATAGGTAAAACTAGGGTTGTTCCGATCATGTTTTTTTTTGCTCCCGATCCGATCCCGATCGTTTTAGTTTGAGTATCTGCCGATCCCGATATGTCCTGATCCGATTGCTTTTTTTTGCTCCCGATTCAAATCCAATCATTCCCGATAATTTTTCCCGATCATATACATTTTGGCAATGCATTAAGAAGAAAAATGAATACAACTCGGACGAATATGTACATTCAACATACAGTGCATAAGTACTGCATTTGTTTATTATTACAATAAATCCTCAAGATGGCATTTGCATTATTAACATTCTTTCTGTGAGAGGGATCCACAGATAGAAAGACTTGTGACTTTGTATATTGTGACTAAATATTGCCATCTAGTGTATTTGTTGAGCTTTCAGTAAATGATACTGTAGTCATGCCCAAATGCATGATGGGAAGTAGAACCATGACTGTGCGTAGTGCTATCAACTGATATATCTTCTCTGCGTTGGCAAATAACATAAGGTGTTAAGATAAAGATCAATTGCTACTTTGCTTCACATTGCTTTCCATGATATTTCTAATCGTAGGGAGAGGGATTTTAAGGTTTTAGCCAATTAAAAAAAGGCTCCAAAGGCTGCCAAAATTCACTCTACTTATTTTACGCTGCCTTTTATCTCTCTATATAGGTAAAACGGCGCCATTACAGATTGAGCGCGACAATGTGTGAGTGGGTCGTGCAGCGCATGCATTAATTGCGTTAAATATTTTAACGTGATACATTTTTTAAAAAATGAATTACCGCTGTAATTAGGATAAATTTGATAACCCTACCATAAGCCTAAACTAAAGACTCTGGAAGAGTGGAACATATTATGTCTGTAACGTTAAATACAATTAGAAAACGATTTAATGAAAAAAAAAAATTTAAACAAGTTATGGCCGATATTTTTTTGCTGATTCCGATACTTTGAAAATGAAGTGATCGGACCCGATCGATCGGGACATCTCTAGGTAAAATGCTTGGTGTAAAGAAATCAACTGTGGGAGCAATTATTAGAAAATGGAGGACATACAAGACCAGTGATAATCTCCCTCGATCTGGTGCTCCATGCAAGATCCATGGCGTCAAAATGATAACAAGAACGGTGAGCAAAAATCCCAGAACCACACGGGGGACCTAGTGAATGACCTACAGAGAGCTGGGACCACAGGAACAAAGGCTACTATCAGTAACACAATGCACCGCCAGACAAGACAACAACAAGTTTTGTTGGATTTACGAGACACTTTTTCCACATGATAATTTGGTCAAACTGAAAACGCGGCCAGGTTTGGAAATTCTGCTTTTACATCTAAAACAATACGCACAAGGTAAAGTTGAATAGAGTATGTGTGCGTGTGCGGGTGTGTGTCTTTGTGTTCACTCTGGAATGCACCTGGCCTGATATGCAGGCGCAGGAATGCTGAATACCTTCTTCTCTCACCCAGGGAGGCAGGGCTGGAATGTGGCCTAGGCCCCATTCTTCTTCTACTTCTTCTCTCCAGTGTGCACATACACATGGACACACACACCTACACACCTGTGTGTTTGTGTGGGCTTTTATGTTCAGGTTCAGGAGACAGGTTGTGGTGGCGTGATGTGGGTTTGGATGCAAGGCTTTTTATGACCAAACTTGAGTTACACAGTACTGTCTTGAATTGTAGTCAAAAAACTCCAAAATGTTATGGGCTAACAGTGTATGATCATGTTTCGCTGTCACTGATGGTGATATACATCCAGTCTATTTGAGCTGGGAGTGGCTGGCAGGTAACTAATCATTGCATTTATTGTTGGTTTTCGGCCATGTCACTTACATACAACGATTTCTCCAGTTTCAACTGTAACTCATTCGTTGACATCCAATCAATTCAAACTCAAAATGTATTGGACATCCGTCACCGTCACTGGGAGTGAATGAGTGATCATGCGCTGCCAACTCTCCCAGTTAAGGCAAGGCAAGGCAAATTTCTTATGAACATACCGGTTCCAGACGACCTTAGGGGTCTAGATGTTTCATAGCATGTATTTTGGTCCAACGCCATTAAGTGTTTTATAGACGAGCAGTAGTATTTTATAGTCTATCCTTTGACTCACTGGAAGCTAGGCCTGAACGATATTGGAAAAAACTATTGTTGAGATTTTTTGGGGGTTTGCGATACAAAAAAAAAAAAAAAAATATATATATATATATATATATATATATATATATACAGTGCTGCTCAAAAGTTTGTGAACCCCCTCAACATTTTGGAATTTTCTATTATTTCAACCTGATTTCCTAATCAATCAATTCAGTAGTTTTTTTTTGTTTTTTTAACAGTTGTGTTGTCGAGACTAAATTAAAAAGAGTTTTCATCAACTGATGTAGGTGCAAAATTGAACTGTTTGGTCACAACCAAAACCGCCATGTCTGGCGAAAAGTCAACACTGCATACCACCAAAAGAACCTTCTCCCAACAGTGAAGCATGGAGGTGGGAATGTCAAGATCTGGGCTTGCTTTTCATCCTCAGGACCTGGACAACTCCACATAGTCCAGGGAATCATGAATTCTGAGGAATATTGTCAAATCCTAGAACATAACCTGAAGCCATCTGTTTTGAAGTTAAAGCTTGGCAGAAGGTGGATCATGCAACATGATAATGATCCAAAGCATTCCAGCAATACAACCAAGGAATGGCTGAAAAAGAAGAAGATTCGTGTTCTGGACTGGCCCAGTCAAAGTCCTGACCTAAATCCCATTGAAATGCTGTGGCGGGACCTGAAGCGAGCAGTTCATGCCAGACGCCCATCAAACCTCTCTCAACTGACTGCGTTCTGCAAGGAAGAATGGGCAAAAATCCCCCAAAGTAGATGTGAGAGGCTGATTAGTCACTACAGAAACCGTTTGGTTGAGGTAATCTCTGCAAAAGGAGGCGCAATAGCCTATTAACTGAAGGGGTTCACAT
This sequence comes from Corythoichthys intestinalis, assembly GCF_030265065.1. Classification (NCBI taxonomy): domain Eukaryota; kingdom Metazoa; phylum Chordata; class Actinopteri; order Syngnathiformes; family Syngnathidae; genus Corythoichthys; species Corythoichthys intestinalis. The sequence continues at coordinate 43,125,318 of NC_080409.1, read as the reverse complement.
ACTTTTGCACACATGATATCTGAGTTTTTCTTAAATCAACCACTTTTGTTAAATAAAGAATGACAATATAACTATTTCTTTTGTTTCAGTCCATTATTTGGAATGTCAGTATTGTGGATTTGGGTATAACTTAACATTTAATAAGGTTATTTTAGTTTTTTTTACAAAAAATCTGACCATCGCTGTGGGGTTCACAAACTTTCGAGCAGCACTGTATATATATATATATATATATATATATATATATATATATATATATATATATATATTAGGGCTGTCAAAATTATCGCGTTCAGACAGATTTAAATGACGGTACAGTGAAACACCACTTGTTAACTGTGTTTTATGGAGTTTTGCCGCCCTCTGCTGGCGCTTGGATGCGACTGATTTTATAGGCTTCAGCCACCCATTAGCATTGTGTAAGTAATTATTGACATCAACAATGGCGAGCTACTAGTTTATTTTTTGATTGAAAATTTTACAAATTTCATTAAAACGAAAACATTAAGAGGGGTTTTAATATAAAATTTCTATAAATTGTACTAAAATTTTTCTTTTAAGAACTACAAGTCTTTCTATCCATGGATCGCTTTAACAGAATGTTAATAATGTTAATGCCATCTTGTTGATTTATTGTTATAATAAACAAATACAGTCCTTATGTACCGTATGTTGAATGTACAGTGGGGAGAACAAGTATTTGATACACAGTCAATGGGAAAACCCATTGGCATTGTATCAAATACTTGTTCTCCCCACTGTATATATCCATCTTGTCTTGTCTTTCCATTCCAAAAATAATTTACAGAAAAATATGGCATATTTTATAGATGGTTTGAATTGCAATTATTCATTCATTCATTCATTTTCCATGCCGCTTTTTCCTCACGAGGGTCGCGGAGGTGCTGGAGCCTATCCCAGCCAACTATGGGCAGTAGGCAGGGGACACCCTGAACTAGTTGCCAGCCAATCGCAGGGCACAAGGAGACAAACAACCATTCACGCACACACTCATACCTACGGACAATTTAGAGTGTTCAAACAGCCTAACATGCATGTTTTTGGGACGTGGGAGGAAACCGGAGTTCCCGGAGGAAACCCACGCAGGCACGGGGAGAACATGCAAACTCCACACAGGAAGGCCGAAGCCCGGGATTGAACCCTTGATCTCAGAACTGTGAGGCGGACGTGCTAACCACTCAGCCACCGTGCCGCCGAATTGCAATTAATTGCGATTAATTACGATTAAGTTTTAAGCTGTAATTAACTCGATTAAAAATTTTAATGGTTTGACAGCCCTAATATATATATCTATATCTATATCTATATATATCTATATATATCTATATCTCTCTCTCTCTCTCTATATATATATATATATATATATTTTTTTTTTTTTTTAAAGAAATTTTCACTAGATGACTTGAATAGCTGTTTGGAAAGACTTTGGATAACTCACCATCACCACAGTGCACAGTGGACCAGAACCCACTGCGATAAAAACCGCGATGTAGCGATTTTTATTTATTTATTTATTTTTGGTGTGTTTTTTGTGCTCAATGCATTTATTTAGATTTAGCATTGGAAACAGATACATATAAGACATGTTTTTTTTCTCACTTTTCCCCCCAAAGTGATTTTAAAAAATGTATATAAATAAATGGGTTCTAAGCACTTCAAATGTCATAATTATGACCAGTTTAAACATAACTGTCCAACCAAATCATTTTTGAACAATAATAAAGCACTGTAGTAGAAAAATGCTTGGCTTTATTAAATGTTTCTGTTTATCTACCTTAGCTGCGACTCTTGGAGTGACATGTAGAAATTTCAAACTCCTCATGATCACTTCTGGCATTTATTTTATATGTCTCCAACGTCTCCACACACACACATTCATTCGAGCTGCTACTCCTCCGCGTCGAGAGGAGCCAGTTGAGGTGTCTCGGGCATCTGGTTCGGATTCCTCCTGGACGCCTCCCTTGAGAGGTGTTCCGAGCATGTCCCACCGGCGGGAGGCCCCGGGGACGACCTAGGACACGCTGGAGAGACTATGTCGCTCAGCTGTCCTGGGAACGCCTTGGAATCCCGCCGGAGGAGCTGGCTGAAGTGGCTTGGGAGAGGGAAGTCTGGGCTTCCCTGCTAAAGCTGCTGCCCCCGCGACCCGACCCTGGACTAAGCGGAAGATAATGGATGGATGGATGGATGGATGGATAAGCTGAATTAGTGACTGACATTAGATGGCTATCAAATTTTAGGTCTGAATCAATAATAACGCCAAGATTTCTGACTTGATTTGTAGCTTTAAGTGACATTGTGCTAAGGTGCCTGCTTATCTTTGACGTTTCCTTTTTTTGGCCTAAAAATGATCACTCCTGTCTTCTCCACATTTAGCTGGAGAAAATTCTGGCACATCCATTCATTGATTTGATGAATGCATTTACTCAGGGAGACTAAGGAACTATAATCATTTGGAGACACAGAAATGTAGAGTTGTGTGTCATCTGCATAGGTGTGATGGAAAATGTCATACTGTTCCATAATCTGAGCTAGGGGAAGTATATAGATGTTAAATAAGAGTGGTTCAAGAATTGACCCTTGAGGGACTCCACACGTGAGTTTGGTTCGTTCTGACTGATGGTTTCCGATTGACAAAGAAATCCCTATCATTTAAATAAGATGTGAACCACTGAAGAACAGTGTCAGTAAGCCCAACCCACTGTTCCAATCTGCTGAGTAGTATGTCGTGATCAACCGTGTCAAATGCGCTGCTGAGATCCAATAGTAGCGGAACAGATGATTTGCCCGCATAGGTATTCCGACGAACATCATTTAGGGCTTTGATAAGCAAGGTCTCGGTGCTGTGTTGTGGCCAAAATTCAGACTGAAATGAGTTAAAAAGATTGTTTTGTATCATAAAAAACTGGAAAAGTTCAAATGGATTTGACATCTGTAACTGCCAATGGCACTGAAAGAGGTAATCTGACAAACACGTCCACTACTAAGCAGTTTCACTTTAAATTAGATTAGCTTAATTTTCTCAAAAAATTTCTTCCTTAAGACGTTTTATCCAAAGATTTAATTGAATTTGTTCATGACATGATTTCCTCTCCATTTGTTTTGAAATTCGAACAACTTAGTCGCCAACCAGTGTCACATGTTCAAATTTGGCGGTGCTGCGGCTTGGGTTATTTTAACATGTGGTGAAGGCAGGCGCAATTTTGATGACACTCGTCCCTAGTATTTACACAACAGCTACCTAGAAACAATACAAACAAGGCCATAAATTTTGACAGGAACATAAATAGGAGTGTGTCGACGTCCTCCTTTCCTGCTGCGGTTTGTAAGACACGCTAGCCATGCTCGACTGGGCCACAGACTAGAGTAAATTACAGAGAGCATGATCGTTGGAGAGGAGGGTGATTTTTTTGGGTGTGTGTGTCAGGGGGGTAGCCTGGTGCATTCAGCCTCTGTGGTTTTTGTGTCTGTCACTAACCAGAACACACAAATGCATTTTTGTAAACTTTCTAGTCTTAATTGATTGAAGCAGCCTACTTCCTTTGCTGGGAATAGCCTCTTCCAGTAACACTTTTTATGGAAATTTGAGCATTTTGTTTATTTATGTTTCTACTTGAACATTTTATTCATTAAAAAAAATATCGCAGTATAGGTATTCAGTGGGGCAAATAAGTATTTAGTCAACCACTAACTGTGCAAGTTCTTCCACTTGAAAATATTAGAGAGGCCTGTAATTGTCAACATGGGTAAACCTCAACCATGAGCGACAGAATGTGAAAAAAAAAAAAAAAAAAACAGAAAATCACATTATTTGATTTTTAAAGAATTTATTTGCAAATCATGGTGGAAAATAAGTGTTTGGTCAATAACAAAAGTTCAACTCAATACTTTGTTATGTACCCTTTGCTGGCAATAACGGAAGCGAAACGTTTTCTGTAACTCTTCACAATCTTTTCACTCACTGTTGCTGGTATTTTGGCCCATTCCGCCATGCAGATCTCCTCTAGAGCGGTGATGTTTTGGGGCTGTCGTTGGGCAACACAGACTTGCAACTCCCACCACAGATTTTCTATGGGGTTGAGATCTGGAAGCTGGCTAGGCCACTCCAGGACCTTGAAATGCTTCTTACGAAGCCACTCCTTTGTTGCCCTGGCTGTGTGTTTGGGATCATTGTCATGCTGTAAGACCCAGCCACATCCCATCTTCAATGCCCTTGCTGATGGAAGGAGATTTTCACTCAAAATTTCTCGATACATGGCCCCATTCATTCTTTCCTTTACACAGATCAGTCTTCCTGGTCCCTTTGCAAAAAAGAGCCCCAAAGCATGATGTTTCCACCCCTGTGCTTCACAATGGGTATGGTGTTCTTCGGATGCAATTCAGTATTCTTTCTCCTCCAAACACGAGAACCTGTGTTTCTACCAAAAAGTTCTATTTTGGTTTCATCTGACCATAACACATTCTCCCAGTCCTCTTCTGGATCATCGAAATGCTCTTTAGCGAACCGCAGACGGGCCTGGACGTGTACTTTCTTCAGCAGGGGGACACGTCTGGCAGTGCAGGATTTGAGTCCCTGGTGGTGCGTTGTGTTACTGATAGTAGCCTTTGTTACTGTGGTCCCAGCTCTCTGTAGGTCATTCACTAGGTTCCCCCCGTGTGGTTCTGGGATTTTTGCTCACCGTTCTTGTTATCATTTTGAGACCACGGGGTGAGATCTTGCATGGAGCCCCAGATCGAGGGAGATTATCAGTGGTCTTGTATGTCTTCCATTTTCTAATAATTGCTCCCACAGTTGATTTCTTTACACCAAGCCTTTTACCTAATGCGGATTCAGTCTTCCCAGCCTGGTGCAGGTCAACAATTTTGTCTCTGGTATCCTTCAACAGCTATTTGGTCTTGGCCACAGTGGAGTTTGTAGTGTGACTGACTGAGATTGTGGACAGGTGTCTTTTATACCGATAATGAGTTAAAACAGGTGCCATTAATACAGGTAACGAGTTGAGCCTCGTTAGACCTCGTTTGAAGAAGTTAGACCTCTTTGACAGCCAGAAATCTTGCTTCTTTGTAGGTGACCAAATACTTATTTTCCACTCTAATTTGGAAATAAATTCTTTAAAAATCAAACAATGTGATTTTCTGTTTTTTTTTGTTTTTTTTCCACATTCTGTCTCTCATGGTTGAGGTTTACCCATGTTGACAATTACAGGCCTTTTCAAGTAGGAGAACTTGCACAATTGATGGTTGACTAAATACTTATTTGCCCCACTGTAATTAGCGCAGAACATAAATTTTGATTGTTATTTACATCTGTAGCGCTGCAGTGCATGCTAGGAGACATGTTGGACGACAACAGTGTTGACAGCAGGAGGTTGACCGTCTCCCCCAAGGGAGCAGTGATGACCAAATGAAGCTTTTTGAAGCAATGAAGCTTTGCAGCCAATTGGTTCAACGCTTCATGATGGTTCATTTGGTCTTATGACAGTCTTATGATGTCGCTGTCAAATAAAGTGTTACCGGTTAATATCTTTTGGTGTGAATATCCCATAATACAGTGAGGACAGCTGCGGCTTATTGTCCAGTGGGGCTTATCAATGAACAAATGCCGTTTTCATGTCAAATTTGGTGGGTGGCGGCTTATAGTCAGGTGTGCCTTATAGTCCGAAAATTACAGGTTTAATTGTCCACTGCTTGACTGGTTCAACAAAAGTATAATTAGTAGTGGAAAAATAGTACGCCTTCTACACTCTACTCTTATGTGAAGACAATGAGCACATCATTTCTACATTTACAGAATATGTATGTCAAAGATGCAGAATAAAGAAAGGCCCAAACTGGTTTCCATAAGCTTTCCCAATGGTCGTCATGTCTTTTCAACCCTTCTCTTTATTTTCAACCATGTCGGAGGAGGAGATAGCGATAGCGTGCTCACAGTGCTGTCATTCAGAGCCAATTTCCTGCATGGTGGTCTTGAGACTCGCACTGCCAATTGATTTGGGCCTCGGCCTTTTGATCTCTCGCACAGCATCGGGAAGGCAGGCCTGGATTCTAAAAAAAACAGAAGACATTAAATGACAAACAAAAAGTAGTCTTGTGTCACATTTGGTAAGACGTCAGCTCTGTGAGCTAGCTCTTTTATTTTTTTTAATCCATAGCAGGAAGTGGTGCTCATTGGTGTATGCATCAGTGTCCTGGCTGCTACTGTACAAGTGCCAATGATAAGTGAAGAATTATTTTACAGTGAATGACTTCTTTTTGCACTTTTATAGCAATGATAATGTCAAAATGTTGTGTGATTAGTTGTTATTTGGGTGTGTGTGGGGGTTTCGTAGGTCTATGGAACTTGTAAAGCTCTTAGATCAATTCAGATCAGTTAGATTTGTTGATATGTTAAAACATCATGTTTCGTTTAAAGTGTGTGGCATATTTTCCAATTACAAGTTGAGTTTACTCAGCAGTTAAAAATGCAACTGAACTTGACAAATCTCCTTTCTTAGTCATTACATCGATAGAATGCTAAAATGTCAAAGGTTGACAAAGAATGCTTTGAAAGAAAAAAAATAGACTAATTTGGTTAACTTCTTTCCATACACTTGTATGATACCTTAGAACAGGGGTCCCCAAACTTTTTCCTGTGAGGGCCACATAACTTTTTCCTTCTCTGATGAGGGGCCGGGTCAGTTTGTAACAGAAAAGTGTGACGATTGCAGGAGTGCCTAAATGTAAAAATTTATTGTGTTTCAGAAAGCCACAATCAAATAATATAAAATAAATAAAAACAAAGAAATAAAAATAATATAATATAATATAATATAATATAATATAATATAATATAATATAATATATGTCAAAATTATCACGTTACCGGGCGGAAATTAATTTTTTAAATGAATCACGTTAAAATATTTGACGCATTTAACGCACATGCCCCGCTCAAACAGATTAAAATGACAGCACAGTGTCATGTCCATTTGTTACTTGTGTTTTTTGGTGTTTTGTCACACTCTGCTGGTGCTCGGGTGCGACTGATTTTATGGGTTTCAGCACCATGAGCATTGTGTAATTATTGACATCAACAATGGCGAGCTACTAGTTAATTTTTTTGTTGAAAATTTTACAAATTTTATTAAAACGAAAACATTAAGAGGGGTTTTAAAATAAAATATCTATAACTTGTACTCACATTTATCTTTTAAGAACTACAAGTCTTTCTATCCATGGATCGCTTTAACAGAATGTTAATCATGTTAATGCCATCTTGTTGATTTATTTTTGTAATAAACAAATACAGTACTTATGTAGTGTATGTTGAATGTATATATCCGTCTTGTGTCTTATTTTTCCATTCCAACACTAATTTATAAAAAAATATGGCATATTTTATAGATGGTTTAAATTGCGATTAATTACGATTAATTAATTTTTAAGCTGTGATTAACTCGATTAAAAATTTTGTTTCACAGCCCATAATATAATATAATATAATATAATATAATATAATATAATAACTATTCATTAAATAGATAACAACAAAATAACCCTCTCAGGGTTCTTCACAGAAAAAAACAGGAAATAAATAACATTATTGAGAAAAAAAAAAAAGTAGTTTTTTAGGGTCGTAGTTTGGGGACCCCTGCCTTCGAATTTTACAGATTTAACGGGGGACCGGTGGGGCATTGCCCCCCGTTGGCCAAAATATGTCATCGCATGTGATTGACTTTCCTATAGACCAGCGGTCTCAAACCGACTCCACAAAGGGCCGCAGTGGGTCCTGGTTTTTGTTCCAACAGGTCCAGCACAAACAGTTCAACCAATTAGGTTTCTACTAACATAAGCAGCACCTGATTGCAATCAACTGATTACACTTGTAAGAAACCAGATTGGTGAAAAGGTATTTGTCTCGTTTGGTTGGAATGAAATCCAGTACCCCCTGCGGCCCTTTGAGGACCGGTTTGAGACCACTGCTATAGACCCTACCCACGTGACGTCACAACTCCTTCCTCCTGACTGGTGCCGCCCAATTGTCCGTCAACACATCATGTTTCCCTGTTACGGCTACGTACATTCCTCCTATTTACGACGTGTTTTTCTGCTCGTTAACATTAATAATCAAAATGGTGAAGGCGTGTGTGGCGGTCGGTTGCAATAACAGAGAAGATAGACGGAGAAGACGGAGAGACTTGAAGTTCTACCGGATTCCGAGAGACCCGGAGAGAAGAAAGCGAGATGGGCTGCTGCAATTCGACGAGAAAACTGGGCTCCAAACGATTACCACAGATTATGTAGTAGTCATTTTATATCTGGTAAGATCCACTTAATATATATTTAGAGGGTTTTGGGCTGACAACCACAATTAAGATCATTGCTAGGCTAATCGCCGACAACATACACGTATGTATGTAGTGAGAGTGCTATCGCTAAACCATATAAACATTAAAAGCCCTAACTCCATTGACAAACGACATGAAATACATTAGACTTGACAGTGGATGTTAGCAATAACAAAAGATTTTGAATTGAACATTTCGTAACTCACCTTTCCAAGCACAAGATAGATTCCTGCCGAATTTTCGTGGACGAGGACCTGTTTCACCCAACCAGCAACGAAGTATTTATAAGCCTCCAAGCTCTTAAAGTTTTTCAAACTTTCGTGAGAATAGGCTGATTTTGTGTGGACAAGATAGTTGTACAGTTCAGGGTAGCTAGCAGATGTCAGGCAAATACGGCGGAGACAGCCGGTCGAAAAACATCGATTTAGGCATCAAATATGGATCTGGCGAATGGATAAACTGAAGCTTTTCCACATAACGCCTTTTATGCAACGCATCAAGTGAGTTTACGGCATCCGAAAGCACCGGGTCTTCCATGAAATGCATTATAAATTGCTCGATCAATTGAGACCCTTGATAATACAGACACAAAATGACGGACAAGTGGGCGGAACCATACAGCGAGCACGTGATTTTGTGATGTCGGTGGGTAGGGTCTATACAGTGTCTTTGAATTTAAAATTAAGACTTTGCCAGTAAAATGTTGTCCATAAACGGTGTAAAGCAATAAAACAAACAACAGCAATGAATGAAATGAACAAAAATTATGTTTATAATGGGTCAAAATAATTTTTCGAACAGATCATGTGAATAGCACCTTAGAGACGGTCATTTACTTAAGCTTTCAAAAGCGACAACAACTGCTGAGTGAGAACCAAGGACTGACGATGTGGACCATTAAATGCCGGAGAGCACTGCCCAAATGCTATGCTGAGTTGTAGTTTCCCCCACTAAAGACGCTAATTGTACAACAGAACCACCTCTGGGCGTACCCTATTCAATGGACACCGATCTTGGCCAAAAGCATAGCTGTCTTAACCAGCTTGACTAAAAATTTCCCTCAAAAAATGATTGGAAACAAAAAAACTTTCATTTTCAAGTTATTATTATAAATATTCCTGCCTGGAATATTACCTCATTCACTCCCAGCCATTTTCACCGGAGCTACCCCCTTCGCTCCCAGCTGTTTTACTGGATTTTGACTGATTTTGCAAGGCCCACAGAAAATTCTGTTTTATTGCTATGTAAACATGGAACCCACCAAAAGAAAGATTACACTCTTTTCTTTCAGCAAGAAAAAAAGTTAGTTTATATCTTTTTCCATTCTTTAGAAATCAGCATTATAAAATAGCTTAGTTTGAGCAATTTTCCAATTTCTGATGAAAAAACAGAGAAATTGAGCTTTTTGTAAAAGCATGAATTTCAAACATAACTTTGACTTTAACACAGCTATTTTTTGCTTTTGTGAAATCCCAAACATCTGAATAATATTTTCCTTCTACAAAATAACATAAACAACAAGACAAATAGAGCTTTTGATAGCAAAGTAACAATTTATTTACACATAACTAAACTATTGAACTGAGATATGACGCTGTTGTGCGCTTTTCCGGCTGAGTCATGATACACTAGAGCAGGGTTCACTAAATCCGGACCTCGGTGCCGCTTTTCCTGTCATGTTTTCCATGTCTCCCTTCTCCAACACACCTGAATCAAAATAATCAGGATGATTATCAGGTTTCTGGAGAGGTCACTGATGACATAATCATCTGATTCAGGTGTGTTAGGGGAGAGAGACGTGGAAAACACGACAGGAAAAGTGGCACCGAGGTCCGGATTTAGTGAACCCTGCACTGGAGAGTCACGAGAGACACGAGCGGCCGAACACGGCAAAGCGAACTCTACTCAACGAGCAACATAGACTCAACAACATCATCCGCCACACTGGTGATCCCGATCGTTCTGCTCGGTCGTCCAACGCCTGGCATCCCGGACGTCCTCCCGATTGTTCTGCTCGGTTGTCCGCGCCTGGCGTCCTGGACGTCCTCCTGGTCGTCGCGCTTGGTCGTTGATCGCCTGGCGTCCCGGACGTCCTCTCGGTCGTCGTGCTCGGCCTACCCACACCTGGCGTCCTGGACGTCCTCCTGGTCGTTCGTTCGGTCGTCTTCCACCGGCGCCCCGGCCGTGCCACCCGACCGTTCGTGTCGTTAAATCGGGTTGCGCCTGACGTCCTATGTGGGTGGATTCTGGGGGGACCTGTGTGGTTACTGCTGCCTCATGGCAGAGTTCACCCGGGGAGCTTGTGTGGGGCATGTTGTGTTCCTGGGGGGGAACTGGTTTGGCCGTGCATGTTTCCAGCTGGGTCGTTCTCCACATTTTTCTCACGCTTCTTGCTTCTTCTGACTTCCGTTTCCTGACATATGACTTCTTATTAGGGTTGTTCCGATCATGTTTTTTTGCTCCCGATCCGATCCCGATCGTTTTAGTTTGAGTATCTGCCGATCCCTATATTTCCCGATCCGATTGCTTTTGTTTTTACTCCCGATTCAATTCCAATCATTCCCGAAAAATTTTCCCAATCATATACATTTTGGCAATGCATTAAGAAAAAATGAATAAAACTCGGACGAATATATACATTCAACATACAGTACATAAGTACTGTATTTGTTTATTATGACAATAAATCCTCGAGATGGCATTTAACATTATTAACATTCTTTCTGTGAGAGGGATGGATAGAATGACTTGTAATTCTTAAAGGATAAATGTGACTTTGTATATTGTGACTAAATATTGCCATCTAGTGTATTTGTTGAGCTTTCAGTAAATGATACTGTAGTCATTTAACTGTTCTGCCCAAATGCATGATGGGAAGTGCAACCATGACTGTGCGTAGTGGTACCAATTGATATATCTTCTCTGCGTTGGGTAATAACATCGGGTGTTAAGAAAATGATCAATTACTACTTTTCTTCCCCACATTGCTTCCCACGATATTTGTAATCGTAGGGAGAGGGATTGTAAGGCTTTAGCCAATTAAATAAAGGCTCCAAAGGCTGTCAAAATTCACGCTACTCATTTTACGCTGCCTTTTAGCTCTACATATAGGTAAAACGGCGCCATTACAGATTGAACGCGACAAAGCGTGAGTGGGTCGTGCAGCGCATGCGTTAATTGCGTTAAATATTTTAACGTGATAATTTTGAAAAAAAAATTAATTACCGCCATTAACGGGATAAATTTGATAACCCTACCTTAAGCCTAAAAACTCTGGATGAGTGTAACATATTATGTCTGTAACGTTAACTACAATTAGAAAAGGATTTAATTAAAAAATATATATATATTTTAAAAAGGCATGTCCAATATATTTTTGCCGATTCCGATACTTTGAAAATGACGTGATCGGACCCGATCGATTGGCACATCTCTACTTTCTACCAAATGCGCTACTGCCCTCCAGTGGCCAGTTTTATTGCTTTAAAATGAATTTTGACCACTGTGCTTTGGAGCAAAGTTGCATCAGAACCAAGAGATGTCTCTTGTGAAAAAAAAAAAACATAAAAGACGTATAAATGCATTTTTGGAACACCGAAATAATTAAAAATAGAACATACTTATACGTTTTTGGGAGCAAAAGAGCCAATTTTTGTCTTAGTCTTCGTCATTTGGACGAAAATAATTATTAATATTACTCATATTTGAGTCATTTTAAAATGTGTCCGTCTTCATCTAGTCTACTCCAAATGTTTTCGTCTTTAAACTTCAAAAGTTTTAGTCCATGAATAACAACAGGAAAACGGCACATAATTTTCAATTAACCAAACTCACCTGGACGCAGCAAACTGTATTTAAAAAGTTCTCCAAGAGTTGAAAGGCCGAGCTATACTTCCGCGTCAGACCTACGCAATCAAGGAAGACCCGACTTACGACCCTGCGCCGTAGCCTGACGCGCTCCTCTCGAATTTTCTAACCTTCGCGTCGCGTAGACGCGTATGACGTGGCAGAAACAGACTGTGATTGGTCCGCTCAGACTGTTGTTTCCAGTTCAGCGCGAAATCACCGCCATTGCAGAATAGAATCGAACATTATTTTCTACACGCAAAAATGGACCAAGCCGACGGGAGTATCATCGAAGAGCAAGTCTCGTCAAGACATTATTGTGATTGCCAAATGGCAAGGTCGGCGATTGAAAAAAAAAAAAAAAATGGAAGAACCACCGAGACGTGTTTGTTCGGAATCGAGTGGCCACACGAAGCGATGACCCAGTCGGCATAAAACTGCCAACTTTTTATCACTTTATGTCTATTTTTGGTTGGTGCACTTCATCATTTATTGTGTACATACAGTGCCTTGCAAAAGTATTCGGCCCCCTTGAACCTTGCAACCTTTCGCCACATTTCAGGCTTCAAACATAAAGATATAAAATTTTAATTTTTTGTCAAGAATCAACAACAAGTGGGACACAATCGTGAAGTGGAACAAAATTTATTGGATAATTTAAACTTTTTTAACAAATAAAAAACTGAAAAGTGGGGCGTGCAATATTATTCGGCCCCCTTGCGTTAATACTTTGTAGCGCCACCTTTTGCTCCAATTACAGCTGCAAGTCGCTTGGGGTATGTTTCTATCAGTTTTGCACATCGAGAGACTGACATTCTTGCCCATTCTTCCTTGCAAAACAGCTCGAACTCAGTGAGGTTGGATGGAGAGTGTTTGTGAACAGCAGTCTTCAGCTCTTTCCACAGATTCTCGATTGGATTCAGGTCTGGACTTTGACTTGGCCATTCTAACACCTGGATACCTTTATTTTTGAACCATTCCATTGTAGATTTGGCTTTATGTTTTGGATCATTGTCCTGTCGGAAGATAAATCTCCGTCCCAGTCTCAGGTCTTGTGCAGATACCAACAGGTTTACTTCCAGAATGTTCCTGTATTTGGCTGCATCCATCTTCCCGTCAATTTTAACCATCTTCCCTGTCCCTGCTGAAGAAAAGCAGGCCCAAACCATGATGCTGCCACCACCATGTTTGACAGTGGGGATGGTGTGTTCAGGGTGATGAGCTGTGTTGCTTTTACACCAAACATATCGTTTTGCATTGTGGCCAAAAAGTTCAATTTTGGTTTCATCTGACCAGAGCACCTTCTTCCACATGTTTGGTGTGTCTCCCAGGTGGCTTATGGCAAACTTTAAACGAGACTTTTTATGGATATCTTTGAGAAATGGCTTTCTTCTTGCCACTCTTCCATAAAGGCCAGATTTTTGCAGTGTACGACTGATTGTTGTCCTATGGACAGACTCTCCCACCTCAGCTGTAGATCTCTGCAGTTCATCCAGAGTGATCATGAGCCTCTTGGCTGCATCTCTGATCAGTTTTCTCCTTGTTTGAGAAGAAAGTTTGGAAGGACGGCCAGGTCTTGGTAGATTTTGCAGTGGTCCTTCCATTTCAATATGATGGCTTGCACAGTGCTCCTTGAGATGTTTAAAGCTTGGGAAATCTTTTTGTATCCAAATCCGGCTTTAAACTTCTCCACAACAGTATCTCGGACCTACCTGGTGTGTTCCTTGGTTTTCATAAGGCTCTCTGCACTTTAAACAGAACCCTGAGACTATCACAGAGCAGGTGCATTTATACGGAGACTTGATTACACACAGGTGGATTCTATTTATCATCATCGGTCGTTTAGGACAACATTGGATCATTCAGAGATCCTCACTGAACTTCTGCACTGAAAGTAAAGGGGCCGAATAATATTGCACGCCCCACTTTTCAGTTTTTTATTTGTTAAAAAAGTTTAAATTATCCAATAAATGTTGTTCCACTTCACGATTGTGTCCCACTTGTTGTTGATTCTTGACAAAAAAGTTAAATTTCATATCTTTGTTTGAAGCCTGAAATGTGGCGAAAGGTTGCAAGATTCAAGGGGTCCGAGTACTTTTGCAAGGCACTGTACGTGTCACACTTCAAGTATATGAAGAATAAAGCACAGATTTGGTGCCAAAAGAGTTGTTTTGATCTTTAATTTTCAATAACAGACAGTTCACACACGATACATCATCACTGATTGAGAGAGCCTCGGTGCTTTTTATGATAACGTTAAAATGAAGGCTCCCAACGCAGTTTGGGAAGTTCCATAGACACCAGAAATCTGCAATGGCTTCCCACAGACTGGTTGTAGGACACGGCAAACAATTCAGGCTGGAGGGCTTTGAAGACCTTGAACGCAGTGCTCGACGCCAGTTTGAAGATAGCCGCCACAGGTAGCTCTCTCCACCCGAGTCTAAAACTCTCTGCGGCATCAAAAGTCGGCCAGACCGCCTCGAAACCGTCTTCTGTGTCGCCTGCCCTTCAACATTTGTATGTTCAATATTTATTCAGTGTTGATGAGCAGAATAGTTACTTTCAAGAGTTCCATCTTGCATTGTTTATTTTTTCCCCGTTAAACTAGACTAGCGGAAGTCAACAAGCATGCCCACTAAAAACGTACATAACGCCACACCCCTCTAGTGGCTTGGCGGTGAATTACAGAGCAACGCGTTCCCTCACCGCAGAACTATCAAATGTCGAATGACGCCGTAGTCGCTGCGCCGTCACCGCAACGCGGGAGTGTAACTCGGGCTTAAGACGACACTCACCATGCTAATGCTAATGCGAACGCAATGCAAACGCTACAAGTTACATAGTGTGTGATGATCACTCAGCACAGGCCTTAACATGTCCATTTCATTTAAACTGAGATCAGTGGTGGTGGATGCTCATCTTTCAGTTGACTTTTTGACTAGAGGGACGGCAGCAAATGATGAATAGATTGGACATGTAGCGCCGTTAGTAGCAGCCGATGAGTTAAACGGGTGCCCGATAAAGGGTTATGCATATTATCTGTGAACAGATTTTGTTTAAATGAATTAAGTAAAAAAGGATGCCGTCTCCTGTTTTGCTTGCCGCCATTTTCAAGCTGACCACTCTGAGGATGTGTTTCGCAAAGGGTGTGAGTGATTGGAAAAAACATGGCAGTAAATTGGATATCTATGCGGAACGCAAAAAACGGTTTACTTCTCCACTAGGTAAGACAAAAAAACGCGCGCACTCACACACACACGTTCACCCCCCCCCCCACACACACACACACACAGCTGGGATGCCTGTATTCATGAACATCGGGCTAAGCTACTAACCGAGCATATATCTTGTAAATTAATTTCATTGCTGACACTGCATTTCGGGCTCAGCAACATATTTGCCCCACCCCCCCCCGCCACAAAAGTCAAAACTCCACCTATTATTTTACTGCAAATTCACATTGACCTGTGCAACAATTCTGGAATGACGCAACGAAACAAGTTTGATAAAGATGTGGGTCAAGTTAAATGATGGACGATGATGATGAGGGTTTGTCAGGGTGCGTGTTGCAACAAGCATTCACTTGACTCAAAGTGGCTTATATATTATCACTCAATTATTTTTAAGTCCATTGTCTGCAACTCTGCATATACACACGTAAATACTTTTTCTTGGTAGCAGTACGTATATGCACGTGTATGTACTCATATACAGTGGTATGCATGAAAGCACTTGTGCCTTTGGTGGAGAGCCTATGGTGGAGGGTCACGTGTAAGTACGGAGTTATGTGAATGAACAAGCACGAGTGACGCTGCTGGGTGTAATTTGAACTGCTTTGTCGGTTCCTCTGTTTGTTCTGTACTGACATCGTGTGGCTGAAGATTGAAATACAGATGGCAAAAAACGTGTTTTTTTTTTCCCACTACCAGGTGGCAATTAAACAACACAGTACTACTGTATATAAATGTAAAATAACAGTATTCCAATTCAGAAAATACGAAAAAAAATTTGCATACAAAATTGGTAGTTTTCCCCTTTTGGCTAACGTTTAAGTTGCCAAAATTCGCTGAAAATTACTAGGCAGAAAATTGACTCCCTCCAAAAGTACACTTTTGTTTCCCACGCTTTCTGGCCAAAAGTGTTTTTGAGCCGTTTAAAAAAAAAAAAAAAAAAAAAAAAAAAAAAAAAAATTTTTAAATTATTTTTCAAATAACGATCTACTTGCCAAATAGCAAGTTTTGATAATACTCGTCCTCCACCAATGGGCGAGCAGGTTCTAAGCAAGTGTATGCTGAAAGGATCTCGTTGCGAGCGAGTGTAAACGCAGCCTTTTCTGGCTTTTTGAGACGTTTACAAAGAACACTTTTGAAAAATAGGTGCTCCGAAATAACGTGGATTCAACTGACGACTCTTTGCTTTGTTGGATTTGTAAGTAAAATGAATTTTACTGCTGTCACTAATTCAGTGGATGAATATAAATGTTTACTTAATGTTTTGCGATGTCGTTGCGGCTTGTATTTATTTATTTATTCTCCAAATTTTCTAAAATGCTATATATTAAAAAAAAAAAAAAAAAAAAAAAAAAAAAAAAAAAAACACTTTAGGGACAGGGAAACGTTCCAAACTCGAATCAGCACTCATGGCACAGCCCAAATATGCCCAAAAAGTGCAGTTTTGAGAGAGAGTCCAATTTTCGGCACTTGTATGAAGGGCCTAGGTTTGTATACAGTGCCCTCCATAATTATTGGCACCCCTGGTTAAGATGTGTTTTTTAGGTTCTAATATTTTTTTTTAATTCAAATAATATGGGACCTTAATGGAAAAAAGAGAAAAATCCAACCTTCAATACAAGTGCATTTATTCAGTGGGGAAAAAAATCCCACATAAAGAAATAATTATTTGACATCAAATAATGTGTGTCACAATTATTAGCACCCCTGGTGTTAATACTTTGTACAACCCCCTTTTGCCAACAAAACAAGGTCTGGGGACTGAGATGGCCATGGGAGGAGCTTGATTTTGTGTCTTGTGAACCATTTCTGTGTACATTTGGCCATATGTTTAGGGTCATTGTCTTGCTGAAAGACCCAGTGATGACCCATCTTCAGCTTTCGGGCAGGAGGCAACAGATTTTGATTTAAAATGTCCTGGTTGCCATGCACCCTAACAAGGTTCCCAGGGCCTTTGGAAGCGAAACAGCCCCACAGCATCACTGGCCCACCCTCATACTTCACAGTGGGTATGAGGTGCTTTTCAGCATGTGCATCTTTCGTGGCACGCAGGACCCACTTAGGAGTGTTTGTTGCCAAAAAGCTCAATCTTGGTCTCATCTGACCAAAGCCAGTTGAAGCCTGGGACCGTGTGCTTTGTCTTCCCAAATGTCTCCCAAAAGACCAGTCAGAGACGTAAGACAACCAGGGGATATAATATATAAGAAAGATTGGGCTTATGGTGGTAAAGGATACATTGTTGAAATTGGAGAATGTCATTGTCAGTGGCGTAAGAAAAAGGTGTCGATAAAAAAGCTAAGGGAAGCTTAGGTCGGCTTTGTTTTTTTTCCGTCTTTTTCAGCCGTCGACACTCAAGCCATCTATTTAACTCAGGGGTGGACAAACCGGTCCTCGAGGGCCGCAGTGGGTCCTGGTCTTTGTTCCAACTGACCCAGCACAGATAGTATAACCAATGAGGTTTCAGCAAAAATGAGAAGCACCTGACTGCAATCAACTGATTGCACTTGTAAAACAGCAGATTGGTGAAAATGTGTCCTCTTAATGGGTTGCAACAAAAACCCGCAACCACTGCGGCCCTTTGTGGAATAGTTTGCCCACCCCTGCTTTAACTGAACATTTGTATGTTCTACCACATCTTTACCAGTGAATTTGGCACCAGGGACATCATTTTCGGACAGAATTGGTAGGTTTAGCTCTGTAAACATCTCCGTCGTACACTATTCCCATTGCTGGTATACCAGACTCCCCGCTGTACCAGCGATTGAGTCTGGCGACTGTCCGGTGGATCAAATTTTGAGGGCGCAGCAAGCCACAGCAAACAGACAGCGGAGTGGACCAATCAGCGACAGGCAGACGTGACGTTGTTAAAGCGACAAGTAATTAGCGTGAGCGGAGAATGGAGAAGTTTATTCAACATGGCTAGCGCGAGCCATATTGACTGTTGTCAATGACTTGTTTCGATGTGTTTTTGGTAATCTAAAACTGGTTTTACCGCGGATTGAAACATATTCTCGGCTCTCCTGTTCGCCGTATGTGTTGTTGTAGAGACGACTTTCGGCGCAAAAGAGTGACGTTACTCGTTAAGAACACGTGACGCAAATAAATGAATCTGATTGGATGCTTGATTTTGTACGTTGCTCGAGAGGCCGTTAATGGCCTGGGTTCCAGGTTATTTCTCATAGTGTTTGAAAAATACAGGGAGAATAGTCTGGCTGTGCCAGGCAACTATTCCCATTCATTTCCTATTAGGGACAAACAAGAGCTTGTCTCCCCTTAGCTAACAGAAGAGCCACAGAAGTTAACCTCATAAATATTCTAGGGCTGTCAAAATTATCGTGTTAACGGGCATTGATTAATATTTTAATTTAATCACGTTAAAATATTTGACACGATTAACGCATGCACTGAATGACCCGCTCACGCATTGCCTCAAACAGATTACAATGATGCCGTATATGGACATTAAGAGTGAAGAGAATGCCACCGGCCGCTTGGGGGCAGCGCCGTTCCATACTAATGTCATTCCTTCTAAACGTGGGAGAATGAGTAGTTGTGAGACGTTTATGCTGTTGCATTGTGCTATTTATGCTCCACACATATTTCTGTAAGTTTTCTTTCTTTTAGTGGCAATTATGCGTCTCTTGTTGTATTTTGGGTAATATATGTACAGAGATATATATGTTATAAAGGCGAGTGGACACAGGCGTTCTTTGGACTGCACCATTTATTGGCATAAACTTCGGCAACTCCTTCACAACAAACATAAGTGTCATTTAGTGAAAGCGCAACATAAATAATATTCCTATCTCTCAAAAAAAATAATGTTCACAAAAAAAAAAAAAAGAGCACTTCAGTCCATAGTAATTATGCCCTATTCTCACACAATTAAACAGCAATGCAAAATGAACTGGCATTCCATATCAAAATAGCTATGCAAAATACACGTAAAACGTACTCAGACTACGGTCACTCTATTCTTATTATTGTTATATTTATTCTTCTTCTTATTATATTAATTCTACTTTTGATCGAAAATTTTACACATTTTATTAAACGAAAACATGAATAGGGGTTTTAATTAGGGCTGTCAAACGATTAAAATTTTTAATCGAGTTAATTACAGCTTAAAAATTAATTAATCGTAATTAATCGCAATTAATCGCAATTCAAACCATCTATAAAATATGCCATATTTTTCTGTAAATTATTGTTGGAATGGAAAGATAAGACAAGATGGATATATACATTCAACATACGGTACATAAGGACTGTATTTGTTTATTATAACAATAAATCAACAAGATGGCATTAACATTATTAACATTCTGGTAAAGTGATCCATGGATAGAAAGACTTGTAGTTCTTAAAAGATGAATATTAGCACAAGTTATAGAAATGTTATATTAAAACGCCTCTTAATGTTTTCGTTTTAATAAAATTTGTAAAATTTTCAATCAAAAAATAAACTAGTAGCCCTATTCTGTCCTCAATGTGTGTGAGTACACAAATTGACAGACAGCGAACATAAGTTCCAAAAAGAAATCAGACGGTGTGGCAAAGTTGCATGGGCTTTACTGAAGTCATCTCTTTTTGACAGGAGCACGTTTCTTGTATTTTTGTAAAACTGAAAATAACAAGGCAATGTGTCAATAACTTGCATAAATCACAAAATAACATAAAATGTACACACACGTGTCCATTTGAGCAGTAGCACTAGCCAATTAGCTCACAAGCATCTAACAATGTAACTGCATTTCACCATATATGTGAACAAATTCAAATACACATCATCAATAACTATCTAATGCTCATGAATATAAACAAAGGAGGAATATAACTCACAAGCGATGCATGTATTAGACACAAACAGTGTGATGGGGCTATGAGAACTGCCACTGAATACTGGATGCGGACGTTAGCTGGTCTGAATAGCACTGTCTATTAGTGTGAATTCGCGTCGACGTATAATCACATCAGAAAAACGCGCCGAAACCCAAATAATCAGCTGCACTGAATCGCCAGCAGAGGGCGACATTACGCCAGATAACATATGCAAGTCACACCCAAGCGCCAGCAGAGGGCGGAAAAACTCCATAAAACACAATTAACAAGTTGGCCTTTCACTGTACTGACATTTAAATCTGTCTGAGCGGGCCTAGTGCGTTAATTGCGTCAAATATTTTAACGTGATTAATTAAAAAAAATTAATTAACGCGCGTTAACGCGATAATTTTGACAGCCCTAGTTTTAATATAAAATTACTATAACTTGTAACTATAACATTTATTTTTTAAGAACTACAAGTCTTTCTATCCGTGGATCACTTTAACAGAAAGAATGTTAATAATGCCATTTGTGGATTTAATGTTATAATAAAGAAATACAGTCCTTATGTATATATCCGTCTTGTGTCTTATCTTTCCATTCCAACAATAATTTACAGAAAATATGGCATATTTTCGAGATGGTTTGAATTGCCATTAATTACAATTAATGACGATTAATTAATTTTTAAGTTGTGATTACCTTGATTAAAAATTTTAATCGTTTGACAGCCCTAAAATATTCATGAGCGGAAGTGACGTGTAGCGTGCGGTATCCCATTTAGACAGACAGTGTTGAGAGGTCTAAATATAAATGTTTATTTTTTTTGCATTCCTGGACAGTTAAGAGATTATTAATAGGTTTGTATTTATTGTGTATGTTGAATTTGCTAATAAAATCCAGAAATTTATTCTGGAAGTTTTCAAGAATATTTCTTTAATAGTTTTCGAAAACAAAGGTGTATCACCTGAACCAATACACATGAAAGTTAGTATAAGTCAAAACAGATTTTTTTTGCATTGATCATTTGGCCTATCAATTAATTAGGTTCATACTCATGAGAAATGTTGCCCTGACCCCCGTTCACCCAATCTGTTTGGGTTTAAAAAGTGCACTTGCAGGTTATGCTGTAATATCGTCCCTACCGTTGTTCAGACCAAACCTACGCCCTTGATGTATATGTAAGAAAAAAATGTATCACCCAATATTAGACTGGATGCAGTGACACTTTACTGACGCAAGGGGGTGCAACGCCCCCTCTGCCGCCCTTGCAAGCGCCGCCTATGCAAAACACGTGAAATTCTTCACCCAGTCACAACTGACATTAGTGGAGAAATAATACATTTCTTTGGTAGCAATCTTAATTGGCACTGAAGTTTAAAAAGACGTCAACCATCATTCAATATTACACTCCCTTTAAAAAAATCCCAATTTTCCTGACTTTGAAAAAGTGAAGCAGCCAGATATATGCTAAAGTGTCAAATGACACACAGGCTTAAACAACAAAATGGCTACAAATATGCAAATTAGATCAGTTTATCACAGATAAACAGATGTTTGAAGATGTTGAGGAAACTTGTCTGTATCCCACCCAAAATATGGCACACACTGACTTGTCTCCTCCAGGCCTGCCCAGTCACAGTCACTTTGATCAGTGTTCATCCCTGCACCGTGGAGGGATCAACGTCATTTGTCATTTAACACACCCTAGTAGAAAAATAAACAGCTGCCTCTACCGGATACTTATATGTGTAAACGCAGCATGTGTGACTCCAAAGTGATCATCGAAAACACCAGAGGTTTGCAGCTTCTTTGCCAAACTTCAACATCTGGCATCCTGATGATTACAAACAAACTTCATTTTGTTTTAAACGATCATTTGTTAGGTTGATGGGTGAGTCACAGCACAGTAATACTTATTACTACATGTTTTTGTCATTGTCTAAAAGTCGAGCTTATATACAGTAAGTGCTTCTCAAATTTTAGGACCAAGTGTGGTGATTGGAAAGAAAAGTGTGACCAAAAATATTCAATTTCTCACATGCAGCTGGAAAAGCTAACATTAAACTACAGTGGGTTGAAAAAGTATCTGAACCTTTTGGAATTTCTCACATTTCTGCATAAAAATCACCATCAAATGTAATCTGACCTTTGTCAAAATCACATAGATGAAAATACGGTGTCTGCTTTAACTAAAACCACCCAAACATTTATAGGTTTTCATATTCAAATGAGGATAGCATGCAAACAATGACAGAAGGGGGGGCGGGGGGTAAGTAAGTTAACCCTCTGCCTAAGGAGACTTACAGAGAAATTGAAACCATTTTTTACCAAATATTTTATGTTAGGTGTGTGCCCAGTCACTGATGAATGGTTTAAAGCTGCCCTGCCCACTATAAAACACACACCTGGTAAGAGTTGTCTTGATGAGAAGCATTGTCTTATGTGCATCTTATGGCTCGGTCGAAAGAGCTGTCTGAATACCTGTGATCAAGGATTGTTGATCTGTATAAAGCTGGGAAAGGATACAAAATCATCTCTAAAAGCCAGGATGTTCATCAATGGACAGTCAAAGAAGTGGAGAGAATTTGGCACTGTTTATTCTCTCCCAAGGAGTGGCCGTCCATCAAAGATGACACCAAGAGTTCAGCGCAGAATACTCAGGGAGGTAAAAAAAGAACCCTAGAGTGTCTGCTAAAGACTTACAGAAATCACTGGCACAGTCCAATATCCCTGCACACATCAACTATATGTAAAACTATGGCCAAGAATGGTGTTCATGGGAGGACTCCACGGAGGAAGCCACTGCTGTCTAAAAAAACATTGTTGCTCATTTAATGTTCCCAAAAAGGCACTTGGACACTCCACAGTAGTTTTGGCAAAATATTTTGTGGACTGATGAAACCAAAGTTGATTTGTTTGGGAGTAACACACAACGTAATGTGTGGAGGAAAAATGGAATAGCTCACCAATATCAACACCTCATCCCCAACATGAAGCATGATGGAGGAAGCATCATGATTTGGGACTGTTTTGCTTCCTCAGGGCCTGGACAACTTGTAATCATTAATGGTAGAATTAATTCAAAGGTTTATCAGGATGTTTTGCTGGAAAACCTGAAGCCGTCTGTCAGACAGTCGAAGCTAAAAAGTGGATAAATGCTGCAACATAGCACAGAAGTAAATCAACTTCAGAATGGTTTCAGAAGAACAAAATACACGTTCTGGAGTGGCCAAGTCAAAGTCCAGACTTGAACCCCATCGAGATGCTGTGGCATTACCTAAAGACAGCGATTAATGCCAGACATCCCAGGAATCTGACTGAAATACATCAGTTTTGTAGAGAATAATGGGCCACGACTAGCCCTGATCGATGTGCCAGACGGATCTGCAGGTACGGGAAGCGTCTGGTTGAAGTTATTGCTGTTAAGGGGGGGGGTCCACAAAATATCAAATGTGATGGTTCACTTACTTATTTCCCCCCCTTTTGTCACTGTTTGCACACTTCTCATTAAAATATTAAAAACCTATAAATGTTTGGGTGGCTTTATTTAAAGTGCATGTGACACGAAAAAGCATGTTTATTTCATAATACACGCGGTATTTTATGCTCCTGAATGATATGGACCGCTTGGATGTGTGTGGAAGCGATGGCTATATTTATTTAGTTTTTTTAATCCCGCGCCATGAAAATGAGTGACTTCCGGCTTCGGTCTTGCATTGAGGATGAGGGCGCTGTGACGTGTATGGGAGAAGGCGTCCTCTTCACTAAACAGCCGTACTGTTGTGTATGAGGACTAAGGATTCAGCTGATTTTGCGGATTAATACGTTTATTTTTCGCATCACGCCAGCCAAACGGCTAAACAAAAATCTTGCTGTATGAGGGAGAGGCGTGTGCGCCTTTTTGGAGTTTCAAAAGGTTCCCATTCACCGTGGATATTGGTCAAGCCCTACTTCTGTGGGACCATTGGACTTACGAGTAAACATCTTGTTTTGTATTATGTCAAATATTAATACAGCGATTACAAAGTAAACACAACAAACTTTCTTTAAATAAAGGACTACTTACGTTTGATCATTGATCGGCATGTAAAAAGCTCTCCTCGTGCACATTAGCTGCACGTTAGCTGCACAACAACTGCAGCCGCCCTCCTAAGGGGAACAAACTGTAAATTGCTCTCCGCCGGGCGGTTCGCCAATCCGCGAAGACAATCGACAACCCAGTCGTCATGTCAAATAATCAGAGCTAGTTATGTGGGATTTTCCGCTTCGAAAACTTTGAAACATCACTCTGTTCGGGTTAGCATGTCGGCTAGCTGTCACGCCTCTTGGTTTGTTTACATTCTCCGAACCCGGGGAAGGGAAATGACATATGTCCGCTTTAGGTGTCATAAAATATCGTTTGGGAGGTGCGACAGTAAAAGTGAAGTCGACAGTTTTGACAATTATGGAGTAATTTTGCCATGTCTTCCTGAATAAGTGCATTTTTATTATTTCATATTCCATTTAGCACAAGACTGTTATTTGTCATGACCATGCCATTTATTTAGCAATTGGGGAAAATACTTGGATAAAAACAATATCCTGTAAAAATATTGGAGTAGAGAGACTGAAACGATGACATTTTGCGGCTCTCTTCGTCGCGTTTTCCTCGTTATGAATAATTCCCCCTCAATGGGCTGAATAGTAAAACCGATGAGCCCATTCTCCCGCTGACGTCATCCACCTGTTGGGGACGCTAGAGCCCTATAATGGCAGGCGTGGCTAACTGGCAGATTAAAAGACTAATTTCTCGTCATCTGCGCTTTGCTAAATTGTTGTATATAGTCGAATCGTCTCAAAATATGATTCTAATTCACATAATAATGCTATTTAAGACTTTTTTTTCTCCTGTCGTATGCCCTTTAAAGCATAGTTTTTTCATCAGTGTGATTTTGACAAAGATCAGATCACATTTGATGGCGATTTTATGCAGAAATGTGAGTAATTCCAAAAGGTTCAGATACTTTTTCATACCATTGTACATTAAAATACAAAATAAATTGAAATACAAATACCACACAACCAAACATTTTCTTTGCTGTTTTAATGCCGTCAACTCATTTTCCTTCTCTTTCTTGCTTTTCACTGATACACATCTGTAGTGGCGGCACAAAAAAGTCAAAAGAAAAGTGCTTCACAACGCTATTCAGATGTTTGCTGTTTGCAAGAAAGGCTTGTAACTAGGGTTGTTCCGATCATGTTTTAGATTGAGTATCTGCCGATCCCGATATTTCCCGATCCGATTGCTTTTTTTTGCTCCCGATTTAATTCCAATCATTCCCGATAATTTTTCCCGATCATATACATTTTGGCAATGCATTAAGAAAAAAATGAATAAAACTCGGACGAATATATACATTCAACATACAGTACATAAGTACTGTATTTGTTTATTATTACAATAAATTCTCAAGATGGCATTTACATTATTAACATTCTTTCTGTGAGCGGGACCCACGGATAGAAAGACTTGTGACTTTGTATATTGTGACTAAATATTGCCATCTAGTGTATTTGTTGAGCTTTCAGTAAATGATACTGTAGCCATGGCTAAATGCATGATGGGAAGTGGAACAATGACTGTGCGTAGTGCTACCAATTGATATATCTTCTCTGTGTTGGCAAATAACATAAGATCAAGTGCTACTGTGCTTCCCCACATTGCTTCCCATGATATTTCTAATCGTAGGGAGAAGGATTGTAAGGCTTTAGCCAATTAAAAAAAGGCTCCAAAGGCTGCCAAATTTCACTCTACTCATTTTACGCTGCCTTTGGTCTCTCTATATAGGTAAAACGGCGCCATTACAGATTGAGCGCGACAATGCGTGAGTGGGTCGTGCAGCGCATGCAATAATTGCGTTAAATATTCTAACGTGATACATTTTAAAAAAAATTTATTACTGCGGTTATTGGGATAAATTTGATAACCCTACCTTAAGCCTAAACTAAAGACTCTGGGTGAGTGTAACATATTATGTTTGTAATGTTAAATACAATTAGAAAACGATTTAATTAAAAAAAAAAAAAAAAATATATATATATATATATATATATATTAAAAAAAAGGCATGGCCGAAATTTTTTTGGCGATTCCGATACTTTGAAAATGACGTGATCGGACCGATCGATCGGGACATCTCTACTTGTAACCTTATATGCCGTGCAGTGGTCCTATAAAGCTTTGTAAAAGTATTAAAAATGTCTAAAGAATTCAAGAATCCCATAGTCAATGTTAAGCTCTATTCCTGCTCACAGTTTGCCTTATGGGGGCTCCTGCTGGATTTAGAATCAAGACAAAGCAAAGCAAAAAAAGTACTCAACTGTTGCAGCAATAGCTCACCTTAAAGTTGACGTGACCACAAATAGAAATGCTATTTTTAGTTTCGAGACTTCTAAGGTAAAGCTCACTCTTTCGTGCATAAATGTATTGTTTGCTTGTATCTGTTCCCTACTGGTTTATGCTTTGCTTTTATCACATGATTTAAGTGGAAAGAGGTCTCCGCGGGGGAGATCATTATTTACATTGGCAACGGTGCTTTGTATATCAGAGCTATTTGCAATGCACTTAAAAGGCAGCCTACTCTAACCGTAGATACATTATTTAACACAACTGCATGGCGGGATAGCAGAAGTATTTCTGTATGCCTATTATTGCACATTTTGTTTCATGTGTACCAACATTTTGGTACATGTTATTAAGAGTTGTGAGTTGTTGTTCAGGTACTGTATATCCAAGCTTGGTTTCAGAGTTGAGTTCGACGACTACATTTGTGGTAGTTAGAACTTGTGATCAACATAAAAACCATGCAGGAGCCTTTAGGTGGAGAAAAGCAGTTGTCAAGGTGAGAGAAGATGGATAATCAATAGGGTTGTTAAGATCATGTTTTTTTGCTCCCGATCCCGATCGTTTTAGTTTGAGTATCTGCCGATTCTGATATTTCCCAATCCGATTGCTTTTTTTTTGCTCCCGATTCAATTCCATCATTCCCGATAATTTTTCCCGATCATATACATTTTGGCAATGCATTAAGAAAAAAATGAATAAAACTCAGACGAATATATACATTCAACATACAATACATAAGTACTGTATTTGTTTATTATGACAATAAATCCTCAAGATGCCTTTTACATTATTAACATTCTTTCTGTGAGAGGGCTCCACGGATAGAAAGACTTGTAATTCTTAAAGGATAAATGTGACTTTGTATATTGTGACTAAATATTGCCATCTAGTGTATTTGTTGAGATTTCAGTAAATGATACTGTAGCCATTTAACTGTTCTGCCCAAATGCATGATGGGAAGTACAACCATGACTGTGCGTAGAGGCACCAATTGATATATCTTCTCTGCGTTGGGAAATAACAGGGTGTTAAGAAAAAGATCAACTACTACCTTTCTTCCCCACATTGTTTCCCACGATATTTCTAATTGTTGAGAGAGGGAATGTAAGGCTTTAGCCAATTAAAAGAAGGCTCCAAAGACTGCCAAAATCCATTCTACTCATTTTACGCTGCCTTTTAGCTATATATATATATATATAGGCAAAACGGCGCTATTATAGATTGAACGTGACAATGCGTGAGTGGGTCGTGCAGCGCATGCGTTAATTGCATTAAATATTTTAACGTGATTAATTTGAAAAAAAATTAATTACCGCCGTTAACGCGATAAATTTGATAGCCCTACTTTAAGCCAAAACTAAAGACTCTGGATGAGTGGAAGACATTTTGTCTGTAACGTTAAATACATTTAGAAAACGATTTAATTAAAAAAAAAAAGATATATATATATAAATTAAAAAAAGGCATGTCCGATATTTTTTTGCCGATTCCGATACTTTGAAAATGATGTGATCGGACCTGATCGATCGGCATCCCGATCGATCGGGCCATCTTTAATAATCAATCTACTTATAGCCAAGTAACACTTGGAATGGCTAGGAAAAATACTTGTTTATTTAAGTGCCTGTGACAGCATAAAACAAAATATTAAATAACATTGTTGTGTGAATTGTAATCATATTTTGAGAGGATTCGACAATATACAACAATTTGGCAAAGTGTAGATGACGAGAAATTAGTCTTTTAATCTGCCATTTACACCCGCCTGTCATTATAGCGCTCTAGCATCCCCAGCTGGATGATGACGTCGGCAGGGTCACGGTTTCATCTGATTTAGAAGTCAGCCAATTGAGGGGGAAGATTCAGAATGAGGAAAATACGACAGAGAGGAGCAATGAATGTTTCAATCTGTCCAATATTTTTTCAGGATATTATTTTTATCAAACTATATTTTTCTTTCTATCTATTTCTTCTTAAATTCGCGGTCTAGACATTATACCCATTCACGACGCTAGATGGCGCCAGATATCCTTGAAGCGATGTTCTGTCATGACAGAACTCAGTTTAACCAGTTTGCATTATTTTATTGCAATGTTTATTCAGATTTGTTTCAAGACTACGGTTACAGTTAGACTTTACTTTGATGATTAATGCAGTTATTGCAATCTTGTTGTTTTATCACAATAGTGTGGTTTATTTACATTTAAAAAACCAGACGCTATTCATTTACGAATGTGATTGCACTTTAGTTTACATATTTAAATGTTCAGATATTAAGATTTGAATGAGGCAAAATAACATGTTTTTTCTCTCAAATATATTGTTATAATCATTTGTTTCAGATGTACTGTAATTATTTTCTGTATAAAAATTAATTTGGTGTTTAAAAAGTCTTTTTTTCAAACTTGATTCTTGAAAAAGAGGGGGTCGTCTTATAATCAGGGCCGTCTTATATCTGGGCCAATACGGTATTTTTGTTCTGATGATGATAATGTTAAGCTATGGGTTTACGCTCACTTGAAGGACTGCATTTATTTACATTTTTTAAAATGAATATATATATATGTTTATATATATATATTTTTTTATTTTAACTTAACATTATACTTATGGCGGCACGGTGGCTGAGTGGTTAGCACGTCTGCCTCACAGTTCTGAGATCAAGGGTTCAATCCCGGGCTTCGGCCTTCCTGTGTGGAGTTTGCATGTTCTCCCCGTGCCTGCGTGGGTTTCCTCCGGGAACTCCGGTTTCCTCCCACATCCCAAAAACATGCATGGTAGGCTGATTGAACACTCTAAATTGTCCATAGGTGTGAGTGTGTGCGTGAATGGTTGTGTGTCTCCTTGTGCCCTGCGATTGGCTGGCAACCAATTCAGGGTGTCCCCTGCCTACTGCCCGAAGTTAG
Source organism: Corythoichthys intestinalis (assembly GCF_030265065.1). Lineage (NCBI taxonomy): Eukaryota > Metazoa > Chordata > Actinopteri > Syngnathiformes > Syngnathidae > Corythoichthys > Corythoichthys intestinalis. Next base: position 43,095,779 of record NC_080409.1, on the reverse strand, counting down.
CTGGGATAGGCTCCAGCACCTCCGCGACCCTCGTGAGGAATAAGCGGCATGGAAAATGAATGAATGAATTATACTTATGTTCCATTTTGCTAGTATGTTTTGAAAAATAAAAATCCTGTTACCCAGATACCTTAAAGTAACACATTCTAGAGCTGTAATTGCAATACCGTGAAACCGTGATATTTTTGCTTAAGGTTATCATATCGTCAGAATCTCATGCCGGTGCATGCTTAATTATAACAGGTTAGTTTCATGCTATTTTGATATTTTTAATATGCATGTAACGAAGTAATGGTAAGTGTCCACTAGAGGGTGACATTGATTACTGTTTTGGAGTCAGTCGAGTTTTTTTCTTTTTCTTTTTTCTTCATTTTATTAACAACAACGACAACAACACAACAAAATAAACAATACAAACACAAAAATCCAGACAATACAAATACAAACCAAAAAACAAAAGAATACACACACAAATATGCCAGGGGGTATAAACATACCAAACATTGCATATCAGAGAAAAAAATAAATAAATGAATAATACTATAATCAACTATTCACAAAAAAGTCGTGGCTTTTCACAAATATCAATTATTTTCTCCGCTTTCCTATTCTTTGATTTTTTTCAACAGATTTATGTAGTATACCGTTTCATTGTAGAAGTCAGAAAAAGATGGTGGAGTCAGTCGAGTTGTACGCTTGAATTGTACAGGGATTGCATCACCACAAAGGCTGGCAGTACTAAATATACTGTTGAGTAAATTGTTATATAATTAATAATTTTCAAAGTCTTCCAAAATAATGCTGGTCACATACAGCTTCACTGTGTATAAACACAAATGCTTAAAAAATGCTTTTAACTCACAACAAATCATTGGTTTAGTGGGAAAAAAATGGCGTAATTTCAGTATATCACATTAAATCGCAGTTAAAGAGATGTCTTTATTAAATTTTCCAAACACGGCAAATAGAAGACATTAGGTAGAGCAGAACCCTGGAATACAGTACATGGCAACATAGGTCATGATTAAACTCAATTGCATTTCCACTTCAGTAAGCATGCCCCATTGAATGCATTGGGACAAAGAAAAATAATCCCAAATTCCCAAGAGCAACTATGCGACATCTTACCGCTCTGTGAACCTTCAACTACACAAGGGCGGGAAAAAGAAGGGAAGAGGGGATCAGGGTGGGAAAACGGCGTTACATGAAACAGGGAAGATCATCCTGTGATAAACACATAGCTACACATCCCACCGGACCCCGTTGTCTGCGTGCTAAATAGCAATTGTGTCTGCGCCGAGCCACTACAAGGCGAGCAGCCGCGCCGAATCCGTGTTTTGTCCCTAGGTTGTTCGTTTGAGAGCGTCACTTCGCATTCTCCAGACACGCTCGGAAGTGTTCCGCAGCGCCCCTCGTGCGAGACGTGCATAATCACGGCAAGCGTGGAGGGTGCTGGAACAAAGACTGGGGATATGTAAAGCATCATATGCATAGGGCCCTTTCTTATTGTAACCCTTTCAGGTAGTCTTATGGGTGTTTTTGGTTCCTGGTTTGATTTGACACACACGCACACATGCACACACGAAAGCGTCTCATTTCAGTTCTTCAAAAAGGGCAAATCCCTCCTCGACGGACCATATTTCGGTGGTACATGGTACGAGAAAGTCAAGAGCTGTTGTGGCTTCTCATTAAAAAAAAATAATAAAAAAGAACAGCGTTCCTATACACATGGAAGACACCCTCGCAGCACAAAGCTGTCAAATAAAGTATACAATTGTGAAACCCTGATTCGCAACCTTTAAAAGAGACTAAATATTTTTCAGAGAAATGATTGATTGTTTACTTATAGTGATATGAGCAGTCTTCTTTTTGTAAGGTTGTCAAGACAAACGCATGGTCAGGGTGTGGTCAGGTCCTGGCGTGGTCAATTGCCCTTTAATTTATTAGGAAAGTAATTATACATTGATCCAATCGGTATAATGAATCAAATTGAAACACAAAACATGGTTGTACATAATCATCCTTTATATATCCCATTTTGTTGAAGCACAAGACAAGGTTTTGAATGATCAAGTGCAGGCAGCAGAAAGAATCTTTTTTTAACAATTTGGGATTAAAAAAAAAGAATTGTTATAATTAGGGCTGCAGCTATCGATTATTTTAGTAATCTATCAACTAGTTAGTTATAATAATCGAGTAATTGGATTAAGAACGTTTAATGTTTTGCAGAATAACTTTTAGAAGATGTAAAACAAAGGCTTGCTAAGATTGCACTTTCAAAAGAGCATTAAATAACCTGAGTGTCCGTTCAAACTATGCAGAATTGCACTTTCCTTACAAATAAATTGAAATATCGGAGCTTAGCCTTGAACGGAATTAAAAAAAAAAAAAAAAAAAAGAATTAGGATGTAAGTACAACAAAAGAACAATTGGCTATCTTGCATAGCAGAAGTCCGCTAGCTTAAATGCTATGAAATCTTAAGTTTTTTTTTTTTTTTTTTTTTTAATATATATAATGGTCCTAACAAGTCATTTAAACACAAATTCCCACAAAAAAGCTGCTAAATATACAAAAAAACTAAATTACAAATGCATGAAAAACATATTAGCTCAAACAAAACCTTATGTTGGTCTTAACAGGAAGATGCTGGATTCAGCCGAATCTGCAGAATTGCACTTTCATTTAGAAATAAATTGAAATATAGGAGCTTTTGCCTCGAATGGTATTAAAAAGAAATTAAAAAATGAGGATGTAAGTGCAACAAAAGAACAATTGGCTAACTTGCATAGCAAAAGTCAGCTAGCTTAAATGCCAAAATTTTTATTTTATTAATTTTTTTTTATATATATAAGGCTACTAACAAGTCATTCAAACACATATTCCCACAAATAACTGCTAAATATACATATAAACTAAATTACAAATGCATGGAAAAACATATTAGCTCAAAAAAACATTATGCTGGTCTTAACAGGGAGCTGCTGAATTCAGCCGAATCTGCAGAATTGCACTTTCATTTAGAATTAAATTGAAATATCGGAGCTTAAAAAAAATGAGGATGTAAGTACAACAAAAGAACAATTGGCTTACTTGCATAGCAAAAGTCCGCTATCTTAAATGCTATAAAATGTTGTTTTTAATTTAAAAAAAAAAAAAAAAAAAAAAAAAAATATATATATATATATATATATATATATATATATATATATATATATATATATATATATATATATATATATATTAGGGCTGTCAAATGATTAAAATTTTTAATCGAGTTAATTACAGCTTAAATATGAATTATTCGTAATTAATCGCAATTAATCGCAATTCGAACCATCTATAAAATATGCCATATTTTTCTGTAAATTATTTTTGGAATGGAAAGACAAGACAAGACAAGATGGATATATACATTCAACATACGGTACATAAGGACTGTATTTGTTTATTATAACAATAAATCAACAAGATGGCATTAACATTTTTAACATTCTGTTTAAGCGATCCATGGATAGAAAGCCTTGTAGTTATTAAAAGAAAAAATTTAGTACAATTTATAGAAATGTTCTATTAAAACCCCTCTTAATGTTTTCGTTTTAATGAAATTTGTAAAATTTTCAATCAAAAAATAAACTAGTAGCTCGCCATTGTTGATGTCAATAATTACTTACACAATGCTCATGGATGGCTGAAGCCTATAAAATCAGTCGCACCCAAGCGCCAGCAGAGGGCGGCAAAACTCCATAAAACACAATTAACAAGTGGTGTTTCACTGTACCGTCATTTAAATCTGTCTGAGCGGGTAATCTGCGTTAATTGCGTCAAATATTTTAACGTGATTAATTAAAAAATAATAATTAACACCCGTTAACGAGATAATTTTGACAGACCTAATATATATATATGTATATATATATATATATATATATATATGTATATATATAATGCTCCTAACAAGTCGTTCAAATACATATTTCCACAAAATACTGCTAAATATAAATATAAACTAAATTACAAATGCATAGAAAACATATTAGCTCAAAAAAACATTATGTTGGTCTTAACAGGGAGCCGCTGGATTCAGCCTTGTTATGTCATATTCACTGTTGCCACTAAAGGGCAGTGGATCCAGCCAAATCAATGAAACAAATTGCAAACACTCTCAAAACAAACCATTACAACGCCACTCTTATTCAACGAGTCCTCAAAGCAGCAAACTATGATTCAAAGCTTTTTTCTAAGCGAATTACTCGAGTTAATCAAATAAGCGTTGCAGCACTAGGATGAGTAATAGTGGAGAAAAATAAATCCACAATTTCCTGAAAGTAGGCGAATAGACATTGTCAGACATTTTTAAAGGAGTGGTATTGCATATTTTTCAGGCATTTACTGTATTTTTTGGACTATAAGTCGCACCAGCCCAAAATGCGCAATGAAGCGGAAAAAAACAAGTCACACTGGAGTAAAAGTCGCATTTTCTGGGGAATTTTACTTGATAAAATCCAACACATAGAACAGTTGCACCCCCAGCCAAACTATGAAAAAAAACTGCGACTTATAGTCTGAAAAGTACGGTATCATTTCAAAGCACATTCAAGCAACAGTTTTACTTGATGTTGATTTCTGAAAGCTAAATAAACCATTCCCGTCTCAATAGAAAAATGACTGTCATCATGGCTAGCGGGTACAGAGACTTTTTCAAGATGCATCTAATTGGTAAATATCCTCTAACCCTCAGTCTCTGCTATCAAATGAGCTTTGTTGTGAAAGCAGTCTTCTGTAGAATGTCTTGCAAAAGCAGTGGATAATTTTGGGAGGAGGGTGAGAGCTGCACAGCAGTGGGAGTGGCTGTAGAACACACATGTCAGAGCAGGGGAGGTGCTATGCATTAGGGGAGGAGCTTTGGAGGACCAAGCATTTGCAGCATTCCCGCTGACAAACATTCTTGAATTGTTATTATGTATTTCTGTTCTCTGGCAAACAGTAAGTGGAGTAAAAGTGCATTTGTAACTGCGTAACAATGAACTCATAATACACCTTTTATTCTGGGAAAATAACTTCCATTCTGTAAATCTGACTCTAAAGAGTGGTATTACTAGTTGCGGGTAAATAATTACTGCATTAAATTCTCAAAATGTTCATGATTCTACAGTGGGTTAAAGTTTGTTTTCCAACCAGCTTAGTACAAATATTAAGTCTAGTTTACTGTAATTTTCTCACTATAAGCCACACCTGACTATCAGACGCCACCTATCAATTTTGACACGAAAACGACATTTTATAGATAAGCCGCCGCTGTCCTCACTGTATTATGAGATATACAAGTATAGCACCATTTACCATTTACACCAAAAGATATAACCGGTAACACTTTATTTGACAGCGGTGTCATAAGACTGTCATAAGACCAAATGAACCACCATGAATGAAATGCTTAAAAAAGCTTCAATTTGGACATTACCGTTCTTTCGGGAGAGACACTCAACCTCAGCTGCCGCGTGCTGTCAACACTGTTGTTGTCCAACATGCCTCCTAGCATGCATTGCAGCACTACAGATGTAAATAACAGATCAAAATTCATGTTCTGTGCTAATTATTTCTTCAGTTAATGTTCTAGTCGTTTCATTAATGGCTAGTTATGTAATTTGGTAATCCTTTATTTGACAGTGGTGCCATAAGACTGTCATAAGACCATCATAATTATGACATGACACTGTCTTGAGCAATAATGAATGCTTATGACAGATGTCATTTTGTGTCAGCTGGCAAATTATCTCCCTTTTGAATGGATGTTAAAGATCTGAGCTGGACATAAATGGAGTTAGTGACATAATTTGCCAGATGACACTTATTGACATCTGTCATAAGCATATATTAATGCCCATGATGTGTCATGTCATGTCATAGTTATGACCGTCTTATGGCAGTCTTATGACGCCGTTGTCAAATAAAATGTTACCTATTAACCCAAATAATTCAACAAATAAGCCGCACTGAACTATAAACCACAGGATTCGAAATGAGGGGAAAAAAGTAGCGGTTTATAGTCGGAAAATTACCGTAATTGTATTCAACTCCACCAACTCCATAGCTTATCCTATTCAAAATTATAAGTTATGGCTTGACGACTCGGGTCACAGTTTTAAGAAACTGTCTAAATAGATACACTACTCTAGTATTACATATACAGTACAGAAGTTGGCAATCATAAACTACCTATGAAAGCCTCTGGATGGCAGTATCAGACTGCACTAGCTCCAGCCAACCATGTCTCTCTCCCCTTCTCCTATTAGTGAGGCCTAGTGGAGGCCTCCTACAACATGCCTCATAAATGTCAACACCAATACAAAAGGGCCATCAGGCCAGTGTGTAACAAACAGAGACGTTGTGAAAGTCCACGCTGTCTGTCAAATCAATCAACCAGGCCTGACCGACTAGAAACTTGCATGTTCACACCTCACTCAGAAACTACTTGCAAGTTTGTTTTCTTGGGTTTTAAGACCAGAGAACAAAATACCAGTGTGTGATCGTGACGAAACGTTTTGGTTGATTTGAGCAAACCTTATATTATAGATGGACTTATTTTTTGGTCACCCAGCAAGCAAACATTCATAACTCTGTTGTGTTCTTTATAGTGGTTGACTGGTGTCGTTTCTCTGAATAGCCCGACAGTTTGACACGTTGGAATAAAGGTGTAGACGACCCACCCACTGGTCTGCTTAATTATGGGTGTCAATTGTGATTAAAAGCTAAGGTGTTATGAGTGTATTGTTTTTTCTTTTTTATTACAGCAGATCCCAATTTATTACAGGAGTTACAGTATGTTTCAGACTCCACTGGAATACATGAAAATACTCAAAAAAGATACCATTATAATGATACATTTAAAAATGTTATACTAAAGTTTACTTTTTTACTTTAGCATTCTCGATGTCTTTAAATGACCAAAAAGTGCACATACTGAGGTGGCCTCTTTAGTAGTAATACTGTAGAAACCAATGTTGTTTTCGTCAACGGTGACTAATAACTAAAACATTTCGTTGACGGACGATTTTTTCATGACGATGACGAGATGATAATGAGCTAAAAACGTGTCTCTAGAGACTAAAACATAACGAAATGAATGCCAGTTTTCATCTGACCAGACGAAAATGCGTCATATTTTCGTCTAATGTTCACAATGTTATGACATTTTTATGTGTAGTTATTCTGCATCGTAGCACTGTCTGGTTGTGTCACTCATGTGACGTGCTGCGTCCCCCCAACTCACCAGTGTAATCTCCAGTCTCCCCATTGCTTGTTTTGAAACACACATGATAAGATTTCTTTACCATCTTGGCAGGAGAAAATATGCAATGTTACATGTTATATGATCACACTAAATGTAACTCGTAGCTTTAGCATACCGTCCTCCTTAACTCATGGACAACATTTTTTTACATACAGTTCGTGGCATCAGGTGGGTTTAATTAATTGAAAATATTGTTTTCTTGCTGAGTGTGTATTATCTACAAGTTGTTGATGCTTGTAGAAGCTATAATATGTACTCGTCTGTCATTGTTCATTCAAAATAGTTGGAAACCTTTATTCATTTTTTAACTTTACAGACGAAAACACTGAGTAAACATCGACTAATAATAGATGGAATTAGTCTGCGTTTTCGTCAACAAAAACTAGACGAAGACAAACACATTTTGAAATGACTAAAATATGACTAAGACTAGGGCTGCAGCAATCGAATATTTTAGTAATCGAGTAATCGACTGAAAATTCCATCGATTAATCGAGTAATAGTATAAAACATTTTTTTTAGGTAAAGAGCAATTATAAATATACATGAGAAATAATATTAAATATTGAACCATTTTCAGTCAATCAATGTCTTTATTTTCGATGTACATTGTTGAAAACAGCTAACAATTGCATCTCAGATGTGACTAGAAAAAAAAGTCACTGCTTTCACTCAAAAAACTTCTAGATCTTCAATAAAAACAACATATTTCTTACCTAAAAATGTAATTACGCTTGATAACACACATCACATGAAAGCTACGTGTTTTTCCCACGTGTTTCATTTGAATTTTCATTTGTGTCAAGCTATTTTTAATTTCTAGTTAAGTTTTAAGTTAGTCTAACCTGTAAGTACTGATAGGATTTTGAGTTTTTGCAGTGTTCAAAATAAATGTATGATACCTGCTGTATTGGAGCACATTAGGGACCAGTGCTACTTGGTGTTTTATTCAGCAATGACTACTGAGCTAAAACTGACAGTTAGCTTTATTATGTTTTAATTTTACACGCTCATAACTCTACAGCGCTGTGTTTTTAGATTGGATAAAGCCTGTATGTAAGACACGCTAGCCACGCATCGACAGTAGTCTTAATCAATAGAAACCTAGCCCTCCGAAGGGCTAACGTTACGTGTGCGAGTGACAGTAACGTTATATTTATTAGCGTAGTTTTTAGCAACGTCGGCGTAGTTTGTAGTGGTTGTCGGCTGCAGTAAGGTTTTTTTTAATTTTTTAAAATTGCTTCTTCCTCTACGCGCGTGACGTCAGCGCATTGTCCCGCATTAATAGTAGTCCGGGCAAAACGTGATGCTTAGAGCTGGCAAAATGAAACGATTCCTTGAGGTGAATAAAATTACTCGGATCAGTTTTTAAACTCGAGTTGCTCGAGTATTCGTTTCAGCTCTAACTAAGACTAATAAGTATTGTAGTTAGGGTTGTTCCGATCATGTTTTTTTGCTCCCGATCCGATCCCGATCGTTTTAGTTTGAGTATCTGCCGATCCCGATATTTCCCGATCCGATTGCTTTTTTTTGCTCCTGATTCAATTCCAATCATTCCCGATAATTTTTCCCCATCATATACATTTTGGCAATGAATTAAGAAAAAAATGAATAAAACTCGGACGAATATATACATTCAACATACAGTACATAAGTACTGTATTTGTTTATTATGACAATAAATCCTCAAGATGGCATTTACATTATTAACATTCTTTTTGTGAGAGGGATCCACCGATAGAAAGACTTGTAATTCTTAAAGGATAAATGTGACTTTGTATATTGTGACTAAATATTGCCATCTAGTGCATTTGTTAAGCTTTCAGTAATTGATACTGCAGCCATTTAACTTCTGCCCAAATGCATGATGGGAAGTGCAACCATGACTGTGCGTAGGGGCACCAATTGATATATCTTCTCTGCGTTGGGAAAGAACATAGGGGGTTAAGAAAAATATCAACTACCACCTTTCTTCCCCACATTGCCTCCCACGTTATTTTTATTGCTTAGAGAGGTATTATAAGGCTTTAGCCACTTAAAAGATGCCTGCAAAGGCTGTCAAAATTCTCTCTACTCATTATACGCCGCCTTTTAGCGCTATCTATAGGTAAAACGGCGTCTTTATAGATTGAACGCGACAATGCGTTAGTGGGTCGTGCAGCGTATGCGTTAATTATTTAACGTGATTAATTTAAAAAAAAAAAAAATTACCGCTGTTAACGCAATAAATTTGATAGCCCTACTTTAAGTCAAAACTACTCTGGATGAGTGTAAGACATTTTGTCTGTAACGTTAAATACAATTAGAAAACGATTTAGATAAAAAATATATATATTAAAAAAAGGCATGTCCGATATTTTTTTGCTGATTCCGATACTTTGAAAATGACGTGATAGATGCCGATCGATCGGGACATCTTTCGTAAAAACTACAAATACAAAAATAAAGTGCGGGTAAACTCATTAGCTGACATTTATAAATCCATTCTGAACAGAGGGGCTAGCATCAAATGATCGCTGTCAGTTCTCCCAATCAAAATGGAATTGAAATCTATCGCCGTCAATGACAGACAATGAACCTAACGTGCATAATTTTGAAATTTTTGAAGGAGTAATTCTTAAATGTGAAGCTATCCAAGGTCTCTAGATGAAACTGCACACAGAAAGGCTCGAGACGAGATTTGAACTGAATTTATGTAAGGCCTACTAATCATCACTACGTTACTGTTCTGCACATTTGCATGATAATGTTACATAGAAAAATGCCTGAACAGAAGATGAAGATAAAGATAGTTTAATATGACTAACTTCTCATATTGTCTCGATAACATTTTTACTTAGCCCTCCCATCACTATAGCTGCCTCCATTTTTTTCCTTCCGCCCACTCCTGTACACTTTCTCCATTCGCTCTCTCATTATCAAGAATACGCTTTCCCCCCTCCCCCTCTTATTCACTTCCAGTCGGTTCACAGGAGCAGGTGGATAGGAGATAACTCGTCTTTGCGCTTTTGTTTTCTCCCCAACACGGTCATTAATCATAGGCAAAGGCTGCACTTGAACATGTAATAATAAGGACTGGCTGCCCGCGCCTTTCTTTGCCGCCATGCCAAATTGGAGGTGAGCGGACATAGGCAGACACTACTCCCCTGTCCCCTGACTGTCTCATCATTTAGGTATTTATCCATCTCGGGGTTTGTCTGCCGAGCGTCTCCGAGCCTCTCCCGGGAGGCCTGAGATTGTTAGGGGTGGGAGGATCAGATTTGTTGCTTTGGCTTTTTTCCCCCTTTGATTCTGTGCCTATAAGTTAGGGATTAGAAGCAAATTTCCCACAGGGCAGCGGTGGATTTGCTGGTGTTTAAGTGTTTAACCTGACTTAGTCCTGTGAGGCAATAGTGGGCGTGGGTGGTGACTGGGAGGGAAGAGGAAGTTGGGTTTTAGGGCGAAGACGTGGTCAACGTCCTGAGAGACCCGTGTTGATGAACGTAAAGCCGGGCCTGCCATTGACAAAGGCAAGCTTATCCGTCACAATGCTTATATACTATTTTTTTAGCGGTGCACAAAATATTGATTTTATTGTTGTCTGTTGTGTTAAGGTGTGGATTTGTCTGCATCAGATACAGATATTGTTGCCATTTGATGAAAACACTTCTTTATGAGATTTTTATATGACACTGACTGTACATTTTGGGTAAAATGATAGGGAAAGTACCGTAATTTTCGCACTTATATGCCGCATCTGACTATAAGCCGCACCCCACAAATTGGACACGAAAACCGCTTTTGCCCATAGATAAGTCAGGTTCATTCCGACTTACACGGAAATTCGGGTTACATCTAGAGGAGTTCCAAAAAATCGATTATTACCTGCATCGCGATTCGACACGTGATGATTCGATTACGATTCATAAAGGTTCAAAAACGATGATCTTCCCTTATAACTTTTTGACAGCCGCTCGTAGTGTAACGAAATTCAAGACACGTCTGCCACCCGGACACCTTTTATATTCTAGCTGGCCTGTTGTCACTTTCAAGCCCAGAAGACGGGTTGTGGTGAAAAAGCCACCATAAAATAGACCAAACTACTGACAGGATGTGACTTTTCTTTTTAAGTGTTTACTTGTCCCTTCAACTCTTCCAGTTTTATCCTCTGCGTAAACCAAATGGAACATACTAATCAGGTTTCTTTTTTTTTTTTTTTAAACTTCATGCATGGAACCATACTGTGGACAGACTTACAGTATGTCTAAAATATACTGTATGCGTGTGTAAACTATATAGAGACAGAAAGGTGCCATTGGATGGTAATCTGAAGCAATGAACACCTTTAGAGGTTATTTCCTCTCCCCCTTCCGAATAGGCTTGTCCAATTGGACATAACAGTTGTTGCTTGCCAGACAGTGGACCGCTCAGGCAGGCAAACGGGCGGACAACCTTTTTATATCTTCTAAAAGCTGCAGTTTGCCTACAGTACAAGGGACGGTATAATAAAAAACAAAACATTATTTATATATACATATATACATATCTTACATATGACATTACGCCCTTTTCCCAGGGCTAGGTGTTGCGGGCTGTTGCCGAAGCAATTTTTCCTTCTGCGCCTTCTTTGCGCCCACATGAGAGTGAACCAGTTCCTTTGCAAGACCCACCAAGAAGTCCACCTGTCTCTCTTATATTCAAAATGTTAATTGCAGCTATCCAGAGTGAAACCCCCCCTTCACACCTAGGCAGCGACTCCATAGAGTGTGTAGGGGGGGGTGACCTGGTTAATAGCTTCTTTGAGTGGTCTATTTTTTGACAACGCCCAGTAGTCAGTTTGGTGTCGGTGTCATTTGACGCCTTTCTGGTATTTCTTTATAGCAAAAAAAAAAAAAAAACACAGGACTTCCAGTGTTAACTGACGCACGCACAACGTTATGATGGATGCTGCCGGTTATTTTCCTAAAATAAATTATAAATAAAATAAAATAAATTTGTGTAAGAGACAGGCAGGGACCTGGCGGTTGCGCTACTGTGCACAAGTTATTTTTAAGAGTGAGAGGGGAAGAGAGACAGTTCGTTGCTCCTTGTCTTTCAGATGTCCAGCAGTAGTTTTAAGTCATGTAAATTGAATAATGTCCTGAGAGTGTTGCTAAGACCCGTGTGTGTGTATAAGAGGTGAGTACACGAACCCGCTTGTACTGTTAAGCCTTTATTGTTGTTGTTTTTTAGGTGTCAATAGGTAGCGCCGAGCGCTAAGCTAATTAGCTAACGTGTATTTCATATGCAGAACATGTAAAACCATGGTTAAATACAGCGGTAACATGACAAACATGTGAAATAGTACAGAAATCTGTGAAAACAAAGTATATTGGGTAAAAGAAGTCTTATTTCGAAAGACACTTTGTTTCCAGAAAATGTGGAATACATTCCACCTGTGTGAATTTTATTGTATTTTTGAGAGAAATAAGTACTGCCTTTAAAATGGTTACTGGTAATGTTTTTGCACTTTCTTGTAAAAAGAAAAAAAAAAAAAAATCAGCTTAATGGCAGCTTTTTGTTGTATGGGCATATTTCCATCGTTCCTGTTGAATCATTAGGTGCTTTAGACAAATAATGGACAAAAATTTGTTTGGCTACTTTATTATTTCGTAATGCACGATGCATCAATAATCGTGATAACCGTGATCATCGTCAATACCATGATCATCGTTCAGGAATCGAATCGTAGCACCCTGAATCGTAATCGAATCGAATCGAATCGTAGGGTGCCAAAGATGGCATAGCCCTTCTTACGTCGCCAGCGTAGGAACTCGTTCGTAACCCGGCGACTACCTGTAAATAATGAGAAATGTCAAAATGGTAAAACCAGCAACGAGCAAAGTTTGCAATTTGTCTCCGCTTGTTTTGTTGAACCGTTTTAGTTGTGTTAATGGAAACTTAATGAGACATCCTAAGGGTTCCGGATTTCGTATGATTTTGTCATTTCGAACTTCTGCTCTCTGACTATATCAACAATTTATTGTGTAATTTTGGCCATTTTTGTTCATTTGAAAAGCATAAAAACTTTGTGAGAATTGCTCAGTGAATTGGATCACACTTTGGGTAAAAAAAACAAAACAAAAAAAATAGAAGGGTCATAAAATAGAACAAGGCCTAAGGGTTAAGAGGGCAGCTAATGGAAGCAATGACAGCCAATCTTTTGTGTCTTTGTTGACATTGGCCTGCCTAGGACACCTGTGCACTGACCAAAAAGTGGCGGAAAAAGTGCTCTCTAGTACCATCCAATGTAAGCACGGCTTAGGATTTCCCTGTTTGCATTAGATAGAAGGGCCTTAAGCGCACACCTTCACGCCCAAGGCCCTAAAGTTGCCCTCAGATCACTGTAATCCATCTAGATTATGTTTGACAGGACATGGATCCTCCTGCTGGTCTAGGCCCGTTTTGACAGAGTATAGCCAACAAAAGGTGTCTTGTCTGCAGACATGACCCTAAAACAAGAAACAGCCTGCTTATATTTGACAGATTATGGACATTTTAAAATGGTAAATGTTTGAGCATTTCAATTTTGCAAATAGTACCTTTCTATATTGAAGTTTAAAAGTAATAAAGGATTCGTTCCAAGAAAACAGGAGGTAAAGGAAAGGTCTGAAAAAAAATAATAAAATCAAAACAAAACAACAGTTTTTTGTATGTATTTAAATTTAAAAACAAATGAAAGAAAAAAATACAAGGTCAAATTATTTTTTAAATAAATGGGAAAAAAATACTTTTTAAAAAAATTCATTGTTTTTAATTAATGAAGTTTTCCAATATTCACTCAATGTAATCGTCCTCTAATTATTGTTTGAATTTTTATCCAAATAAAATGGAAAAGGACAACCTTTCAAAAATGGGTATATGGCGGAAAACACTAAGGTGACTTGAAGTTCCGCTCTGAGACCCCCAATTTAGCCAACTTTAAAAATTGTCCGATATGCATATGTGACACATCATTGGAAAGCTTAAAATCTCAATTTTCTGGGGGAAGAAAAATTTTGAACAGGAGGGCATTTAAAAAAAAAAAAAAAAAAAAAGAAAAAGTTTTTTAAACAGCAAAACCCTATCTGGAGGTGATAGCACGCGAGAGCAGAATTAAAGAGGCCATGACTTTAACAAGATATTATCGCGTAATTACTTTGTTTCGATACAAAATGAGTGTCAAGACACAGCTGTGAATGGCCACAGCTGGATTTTGGGGGGATTTTATGGGTTAAACATGGTAATATAACAAGGGTCGCGATGCAGAAATCGCAGACATCAAGGAGTGGTAGATTTTCTTTTTCATATATTTACCCATTTAAACTTTTTTTTTTTTTTCACTATTTTTTTGGGATCGATTATTTAACATCTAACATATCGGAGAAAGTGTGACAGTAACAAAAAAAAAAAATAGAATCAAGCGATAGTTATGAGGTAGATATCCGTGACTTTTTTACAGACGCCATTTTTTTCATTGTGACATAATTTGTTTAAAAGTTTAAAATATGTGAGTGAATAATTTTTTAAAGTTGTTTTTTAAACAAAATATGAGACATCAATTTATGAGTCTAAGCTAAAAACGACAGACATTTTGAATAATAAATATAATTAATTACCTTCGTTTTATGGCTGGGTTGAAACAAAAGTGGGTGCGCGACGTCTGTAAACAGGGGTTTCCAGGCTCAAACGGAGAAATTGAAAATAGTTCGGGGGCTTCATGCGGCATGAATCTGCTATGGCAGCATATAGACATATTGTTCTATCAAACACAACAGTTGTTTTGGCTTAAAATACAGCAGTTTTTTTTCAAGAGGGGTGCAAGAGCAGAAACTGCTTTTTCAGCCTTGTCTGTGTCTGTGTTTTCTGCCATATGGCAGATTCATGGCGTATTCATGGTGCATTAAGCCCCCGAACTATTTTTAATTTGTCCGTTTTACCCTGGAAAACCCTGTTTACAGACGTCAGCGCAGCTGCTTTTATTTCAACCTAGCCATAAAAAGAAGGCAAGTACAGTTGTGGTCAAAACTTTACATACACTTGTGAAGAACATAATGTCATGGCTCTCTTGAGTTTCCAGTTATTTCTACAACTCTGATTTTGCTCTGATAGAGTGATTGGAACAGATACTTCTTTGTCACAAAAAACATTCATGAAGTTTGGTTCTTTTATGACTTTATTATGGGTGAACAGAAAAAAGTGATCAAATCTGCTGGGTCAAAAATATACATACAGCAGCGCTAATATTTGGTAACATGTCCCTTGGCCATTTTCACTTCAATTAGGCGCTTTTGGTAGCCATCCACAAGCTTCTGGTTGAATCTTTGACCACTGCTCTTGACAGAATTGGTGCAGTTCAGTTAAATTTGATGGCTTTCTGACATGGACTTGTTTCTTCAGCATTGTCCACAAGTTCTCAATGGGGTTTAAGTCAGGACTTTGGGAAGGCCATTCGAAAACCTTAATTCTAGCCTGATTTAGCCATTCCATTACCACTTTTGATGTGTGTTTGGGGGTCATTGTCCTGTTGGAACACCCAACTGCGCCCAAGACTCAAGACTGATGACGTTAGGTTATCTTGAAGAATTTGTAGGTAATCCTCCTTCTTCATTATCCCATTTACTCTCTGTAAAGCACCAGTTCCATTGGCAGCAAAACAGCCCCACAGCATAATACTACCACCACCGTGCTTGACGGTAGGCATGGTGTACTTGGGGTTAAAGGCCTCACCTTTTCTCCTCCAAACATATTGCTGGGCATTGTGGCCAAACAGCTCGAGTTTTGTTTCGTCTGACCACAGAACTTTCCTCCAGAAGGTCTTATCTTTTTCCATGTGATCAGCAGCAAACTTCAGTCGAGCCTTAAGGTGCCGCTTTTGGAGCAAGGGCTTCCTTCTTGCACGACAGCCTCTCAGTCCATGGAGATGCAAAACATGCTTGACTTTGGACACTGACACCTGTGTTCCAGCAGCTTCTAATTCTTGGCAGATCTGCTTTTTCGTGATTCTCGGTTGAATCTTCACCCTCCTGACTAATGTTCTTACAGCAGCAGGTGATAGCTTGCGTTTTCTTCCTGATCGTGGCAGTGACAAAACAGTGCCATGCACTTTATACTTACAAACAATTGTTTGCACTGTCGTTCTTGGGACCTGCAGCTGCTTTGAAATGGCTCCAAGTGGCTTTCCTGACTTTTTCAAGTCAATGATTCACTTTTTCAGATCCATGTATGTATATTTTTGACTCAGCAGATTTGATCACTTTTTCTGTTAACCCATAATAAAGTCATAAAAGAACCAAACTTCATGAATGTTTTTTTTTTGTGACAAAGAAGTATCTGTTCCAGTCACTCTATCGGAGAAAAATCAGAGTTGTAGAAATAACTGGAAACTCAAGAGAGCCATGACATTATGTTCTTCACAAGTGTATGTAAACTTTTGACCACAACTGTAATTGGATTTATTATTCGAAATGTATGTCATTTTTACCTTAGAATCATTCATTTATGTCTAATGTTTAGTTAAAAAAATTGACTTTAAAAAATTAGTCACTCGCATGTATACTTTTAAACAAATTACGTCACAATGAAAAAATTATCGTCTGTAAAAAGTCACGGATATCTACCTCATGACTATCGGTTAATTGTATTTTTTTTCGTTACTGTCGCATTTTCCCCAATATTTTAGGTGATAAATAATCGATCCAAACAAAGAAAGGTGATGTGATGTGTAAAGATTCTAATCGGGAGAGCAGGAAAGTATGGTGGATTGTATCGAAGGCAGCTGTGAGGTCCAGGAGGATGAGGATGGTGAGTTGTCCGGAGTCCATGGAGAGGAGAATATCGTTGGTTATTTTGAGAAGGGCTGTTTCGGTGCTGTACTGTGAGCGGAAGCCAGATTGAAAAAGTTCAAACAGGTCATTGCTGGTGAGGTGGGTTCTGAGTTGGGTGACAACGGCCCTTTCCAGGATTTTTGACAGAAAAGGGAGAATGAATGAAAATCATCGAGAAGTTAAGACTTGAATATAAACCGTGCAATTTTTTTGACCCTGCCTCTTTAAAGAATCTGAATCAAGAATCGTTCGGAACCGGAATTGAAAGGTGGAACCGGAATTGTTCAATTTCAAACGATGCCCAACCTTATTCTATCACTTACAACTAGAGCTGAAACGAATACTCGAGTAACTCGAGTTTAAAAACTGATCTGAGTAATTTTATTCACCTCGAGGAATCGTTTAATTTTGCCAGCTCTAAGCATCACGTTTTGCCCGGACTACTTTTCATGCGGGACAATGCGCTGATGTCACGTGCGTAGAGGAAGAAGCAATAGAAATATATAATAACATAAAAAACCTTTCTGCAGCCAACAGCCGCTACAAACTACGCCGTCGTTGCTCAAAACTAGCCCGCATGACGCGGTGGTAGCTGGTAGCATCTGATTTGTCTCATAGATATCACATGTATGTTGAACTAGATGCGAAATGAAAGAGTCAGCGGTGTTAGTAAACAGCCGCAGTCTTAAAGCAGTACACTTCTCAGCGCTAATAAATAAGATTAACGTTACTGTCACTCGCTCACATACGTAACATCAGCCCTGCGGAGGGCTAGGTTTCTATTAAGACCACTGTCGATGCGTGGCTAACGTGTCTTACATACAGGCTTTATTTAATCTGTGAAACATAGCGCTGTAGAGTGATGAGGGTGTAAAATGAAAATATGATAAAGCTAACTGTCAATTTTAGCTCAGTAGTCATTGTTGGATAAAACACCAAGTAGCACTGGCCCCTAATGTGCTCCAATACGGCAGGTATCATACTGTAACGTTGACAAAGAGTCACCCGCTTCGTTAGGTTGCAATTATTTCTTTTTTGGAACTTGTGGAAGGACAACAACAAAAGTAAGGCACTTCTCTCGCTCTCCCACACCTCCCTCACCCCCGCACGTCAAGCGGTGCATTCAGGAACGCATGCAAATATCCCCGCCATATTATAACCTGATATGTTACAATACATTTATTTTGAACACTGCAAAAACTCAAAATCCTGTCAGGATTTACAGTTTAGACTAGAGATGACACCGATCGATCGGGTCCGATCACGTCATTTTCAAAGTATCGGAATCGGCAAAAAAATATCGGCAATGCCTTTTTTTAATATATATATATATATTTTTTTTATTAAATCGTTTTCTAATTGTATTTAAAGTTACAGACATAATGTTACACTCATCCAGAGTCTTTAGTTTAGGCTTAAGGTAGGGTTATCAAATTTATCCCGATAACGGCGGTAATTAATTTTTTAAAAAATGTATCACGTTAAAATATTCAACGCAATTAATGCATGCGCTGCACGACCCACTCACGCATTGTCGCACTCAATCTGTAATGGCGCCGTTTTACCTATATAGAGAGATAAAAGGCAGCGTAAAATGAGTAGAGTGAATTTTGGCAGCCTTTTGAGCCTTTTTTTTATTGGATAAAGCCTTACAATCCCTCTTCCTACGATTAGAAATATCATGGGAAGCAATGTGGGGAAGCAAGGTAGCAATTGATCTGTTTCTTAACACCTTATATTATTTCCCAACGCAGAAAAGATATATCAATTGGTAGCACTACGCACAGTCATGGTTCCACTTCCCATCATGCATTTAGGCATGGCTACAGTATCATTTACTGAAAGCTCAACAAATACACTAGATGGCAATATTTAGTCACAATATACAAAGTCACAAGTCTTTCTATCCGTGGATCCCTCTCACAGAAAGAATGTTAATAATGTAAATGCCATCTTGAGGATTTATTGTCATAATAAACAAATACAGTACTTATGTACTTTTTGTTGAATGTATATATTCGTCCGAGTTTTATTCATTTTTTTCTTAATGCATTGCCAAAATGTATATAATCGGGAAAAAATTATCGGGAATGATTGGAATTGAATCGGGAGCAAAAAAAAAAGCAATCGGATCGGGAAATATGGGGATCGGTAGATACTCAAACTAAAACGATCGGGATCGGATCGGGAACAAAAAAACATGATCGGAACAACCCTAGTTTAGACTAATTTAAAACTTAACTAGAACTTAAAAATGGCTTGACACAAATGGAAATTCAATTAAAACGTGGGGAAAACACCTAACTTTTAAGTTAGGTGTTTTATCAAGCTCAACAAAGCTCAACAAATACACTAGATGGCAATATTTAGTCACAATATACAAAGTCACAAGCCTTTCTATCCGTGGATCCCTCTCACAGAAAGAATGTTAATAATGTAAATGCCATCTTGAGGATTTATTGTCATAATAAACAAATACAGTACTTATGTACTGTATGTTGAATGTATATATTCGTCCGAGTTTTATTCATTTTTTTCTTAATGCATTGCCAAAATCTATATGATCGGGAAAAATTGTCGGGAATGATTGGAATTGAATCGGAAGGGAAAAAAAGCAATCGGATCAGGAAATATCGGGATCGGCAGATACTCAAACTAAAACGATCGGGATCGGATCGAGAGCAAAAAAACATGATCGGAACAACCCTAGTTTAGACTAATTTAAAACTTAACTAGAACTTAAAAATGGCTTGACACAAATGGAAATTCAATTGAAACGTGGGGAAAAACACCTAACTTAAAAGTTAGGTGTTTTATCAAGCGTAATGGCATTTTTAGGTAAGAAATATACCCTAATTTTCGCACTATAAGCCGCAGCCCTCCAAATTTGGCCCGAAAACGGCATTTGTACATAGATAAGCCGCACTGGACTATAAACCGCAACTATCCTCACTGTTTTATGGGATATTTACACCAAAAGATAGTAACCGGTCACATTTTATTTGGACAGCGGCATCATACGACTGTCATAAGACCACCATGAATCTTTGAACCAATTGGTTGCAAAGCTTCATTCCCTCAAGAAGCTTCATTTGGCCATCACTGCTCCCTTGGTGGAGACAGGCAACCTCTGTTGCCACTGTTGTCATCCAACATGCCTCCTAGCATGCATTGCATTGTACAGATGTATATTTTAATCAAAGTATTTTAAGCTAGTTATTTCTTCAGTTACTTTTCCAGTTGTTTCATCAATTGTTAGTTATGGTATTTGCTAATACTTTATTTGACAGTGGCGACATAAGACTGTCATTAGACAATCATAATTATTGACATGACACTGTCCTGAGCATTAATAAATGCTTATAACAGATGTCATTTAGTGTTATCCGGCAAAATATTTCACTTTTGAATGGATGCAAAAATTCAAGCTGGAAATAAACGAAGCTAGCGACATAATTTCCTGGATGACACTTAATGACATAAGCATTCAGTAATGCTCACGATAGTATCATGTCATAATTATGACTGTCTTATGACAGTCTTATGATGCCGCTGTCACATGAAGTGTTACCTATTAATTCAAATAAATCAACATATAAACCGCACTGGACTATAAGCCATAGGTATCAAAATGACGGAAAAAAGTAGCGGCTTATAGTCCGAAAATTACGGTATATATTTTTTATAAGGTCTAAAAGTTTTTGGAGTGAAAGCAGTGAATTGGTCTTTTTTTTTAAAAATTCTAGTCACATCTGAAAGGCAATTGTTGGCTGTTTTCAACAATGTATATCGAAAATAAAGACATTGATTGACTGAAAATGGTTCAATATTAGATGAAATCTCTTTTTTTCTCATGTATATTTATAATTGCTCTTTACCTAAAAAAATATGTTTTATCCGATTACTCGATTAATCGATAGGATTTTCAGTCGATTACTCGATTACTAAAATATTCGATAGCTGCAGCCCTACTTACAACTCAAATGTTTGTAACTCAAGGCATAAAATCTGCTCATATAAAAACTCTCATTCCGGGTCACTTGTAGTGTGAAGTTCCAATTCGAATCGCATTTATTTATTTATTTTAGAGCTGAAACGAATACTCGAGCAGCTCGAGTAACTCGAGTTTAAAAACTGATCCGAGTAATTTTATTCACCTCGAGTAATCGTTTATTTTGACAGCTCTAAGCATCACGTTTTGCTCGGACTACTTTTAATGCGGGACAACGCGCTGATGTCACGTGTGCAGAGGAAGAAGCAAAAAAAAACAACTTACTACAGCCGCTACAAACGACGCCGACGTTGCTAAATACTAGCCCGCTCAATGCTACGTTGGTTGGTACCAGGTAGCGTCTGATGCGTCTCATAGAGATCACATGTATGTTGAACTAGATGCGCAATGACAGACTCGGCAGCGTTGGTAAACAGCCGCCATCTTAAAGCAGTAGAGCGCTAAGCGCTAATAAAGAGCGCTAAGCGCTAATAAATAAGATCAAGGTTACTGTCACTACTAGCTCACGTAACGTTAGCCCTGCGGAGGGCTAGGTTTCTATTATTCATGACCACTGTCGATGCGTGGCTAACGTGTCTTACATACATGCTTTAACATAACATAGCATTGTGGAGTGATGAGGGTGTAAAATAAAAAACTTAATAATGCTAACTATCAATTTTAGCTCAGTAGTTATTGCTGGATAAAACGTCAAGTATCACTGGTCCCTAGCTCCAATACAGAATGTATCATACATTTATTTTGAACACTGCAAAAACTCAAAATCCTATCAGGACTTACAGTTTAGACTAACTTAAAACTTATCTAGAACTTAAAAATGGCTTGACACAAATAGAAATTAAATTGAAACACGTGGGAAAAAATCCTAACTTTTAGGTGAGGTGTGTTATCAAGTGTAACGGCATTTTTAGGTAAAAAAAAATATATACATATATATATATATATATATATATATATATATATATATATATATTTTCTAATAAGATCTAAAAATTTTTTAAAGTGAAAGCAGTGAATTAGTCTTTTTTTTTTATTCTAGTTACATCTGAGATGCAATTGTTGGCTGTTTTTAACAATATACACCGAAAATAAAGACATTGATTGACTGAAAATGGTTCAAGATTAGATGAAATGTCTTGTTTTCTCATGTATATTTATAATTGCTCTTCACTTAAAAATATATTTGTTTTATCCGATTACTCGATTAATCGATAGAATTTTCAGTCGATTACTCGATTACTAAAATATTCGATAGCTGCAGCCCTAATTTATTTAGCCCTTAATTATGACAATGCTTCAAAGAAAAAAAAAAATGATAAACTTGAGCCTGTAACACCAATCTGTAATACATTTTACGAGGTGATGCACGGTGGAGCTGTAAAAACATTTGCTGCTTTTTTTCTGATGTGGAGGGATAAAAATTTTCCAGAAAGTATACCATTTCGGTGCGTGCAGATAGTGTTAATTTTGCACTTTTAAAGTCTTGATAACATCTATATCACTTTGACACATAGACAGTAAAGTGTCCCGTGCCTACTTGGGAGCCGTTGAAATATACGGCAAAACCGTATTGATCTTTAATTAAAGAAGCTCTTAACCTTGGCTCGGTGGCGGGCCCTCAGGCCAGCGGGTTAATTAATGCACTAATAGTCATAATATTTGTGCTGTGCACGGAAGGTACATAAAAGATTATCTATTGTATGAGCAGTTTATCAGTCCAATGATGCCAGAGCCCCGTGCTGTACATATATCACTGTTATGGGCCGAAAAATCTGCCATACGGTCAGAAGGAAAAGCAGGTGGAATACTTCCCCCCTGGGTTCACGAGCAGTTTAGACAGACCCCCCGTTTTACCTCCTGGGATTTTCCCCCGCGCGTCGTAACCGGGTCTGCATTGATGGGACTTTTTAAAGGCACTAACGCTTTGCTACCTTGACAACGCGGCACCCGCTGTAAGCCCTCGAAAAGATCCACTTCTTCACCAGAGGAATCGACAAGGTGGGGGTGCAATTCTCATCCTTCGATCAAAACCCCATACTACTGACCCTTATGTTGTGTATCCCTATAACCAGGAAGAGGAAGGAGGACGTGTGTACATGACAGGACCAACACTCTGTGATATCAGCCTTTATAGCCTTATTGATTTCCTCTCAGGATGCAACTATTAACGTCGAGCCGCTTTCCCCAGTGTTCTCCACAGGTACGCACACTGTCTAGCAATCCCCCTCGGGTCTTGTGGATTCTATGACAGGGGGCTGGGCACATGCTTTTATAATTAAGGTCAGCTGGGATGCATTACGACATTTGGAGGTGTTAAAACAGGCCCTCCTCAGAGAGTATGTTGGCATTGCCCGTGCTCGTAAATTAGCCACA
This sequence comes from Corythoichthys intestinalis, assembly GCF_030265065.1. Lineage (NCBI taxonomy): Eukaryota > Metazoa > Chordata > Actinopteri > Syngnathiformes > Syngnathidae > Corythoichthys > Corythoichthys intestinalis. The sequence goes on along the minus strand of NC_080409.1, from coordinate 43,072,278 downwards.
CTCCCTGCTGATGTAAGAAACAGGAGATGCTGAAGGGGTGGAAGAAGAAGGCGGGCTGTGAGGCGGGGCATTAGCCAGATTTCATAAGGCTAGAAGCAATAAACCTGTGTGTGTGTTTTAAATGATTCCTACTACATTTGGAGATTTAATGGTTTACTCCGAAGTATACTCAATGAAAGCTGGAGACGGGCATAATGTACAGGTGCAACCATAGGCGGAGTTTGACTTTTGTGGCAGGGGGCACAACATGTTGATGACCCCAAAACGCAGTGTCAGTAATAAAATTAACTTACAGGAATATTTAAAATAATAACTTGACAACGAGCGTTTTTTGTTTCCCATCATGCTTGAAGAGAATTCTAAATCAGGCTGCTTAGGCAATACTTTTCGCCAAGATCGTCATCCATTGAATTTGGTACACCCACCGGTGTCGTGCTAATGTAGTTACCCCAGTCAAAAATTGTATCCCCTGAGCGGAACCATATGGAGGTAGATTTGTGTCTTTATTATTCAACTGCGGCCGTGGCGCAGTTGCTAGCTACAGTGCCTTGCAAAAGTATTCGGCCCCCTTGAATCTTGCAACCTTTCGCCACATTTCAGGCTTCAAACATAAAGATATGAAATTTAATTTTTTTGTCAAGAACCAACAACAAGTGGGACACAATCGTGAAGTGGAACAACATTTATTGGATAATTTAAACTTTTTTAACAAATAAAAAACTGAAAAGTGGGGCGTGCAATATTATTCGGCCCCTTTACTTTCAGTGCAGCAAACTCACTCCAGAAGTTCAGTGAGGATCTCTGAATGATCCAATGTTGTCCTAAATGACCGATGATGATAAATAGAATCCACCTGTGTGTAATCAAGTCTCCGTATAAATGCACCTGCTCTGTGATAGTCTCAGGGTTCTGTTTAAAGTGCAGAGAGCATTCTGAAAACCAAGGAACACACCAGGCAGGTCCGAGATACTGTTGTGGAGAAGTTTAAAGCCGGATTTGGATACAAAAAGATTTCCCAAGCTTTAAACATCTCAAGGAGCACTGTGCAAGCCATCATATTGAAATGGAAGGAGCATCAGACCACTGCAAATCTACCAAGACCCAGCCGTCCTTCCAAACCTTCTTCTCAAACAAGGAGTAAACTGATCAGAGATGCAGCCAACAGGCCCATGATCACTCTGGATGAACTGCAGAGATCTACAGCTGAGGTGGGAGAGTCTGTTCATAGGACAACAATCAGTCGTACACCGCACAAATCTGGCCTTTATGGAAGAGTGGCAAGAAGAAAGCCATTTCTAAAAGATATCCTTAAAAAGCCTTGTTTAAAGTTTGCCACAAGCCACCTGGGAGACACACCAAACATGTGGAAGAAGGTGCTCTGGTCAGATGAAACCAAAGTTGAACTTTTTGGCCACAATGCAAAACGATATGTTTGGTGTAAAAGCAACACAGCTCATCACCCTGAACACACCATCCCCACTGTCAAACATGGTGGTGGCAGCATCATGGTTTGGGCCTGCTTTTCTTCAGCAGGGACAGGGAAGATGGTTAAAATTGACGGGAAGATGGATGCAGCCAAATACAGGAACATTCTGGAAGAAAACCTGTTGGTATCTGCACAAGACATGAGACTGGGACAGAGATTTATCTTCCAACAGGACAATGATCCAAAACATAAAGCCAAATCTACAATGGAATGGTTCAAAAATAAACGTATCCAGGTGTTAAAATGGCCAAGTCAAAGTCCAGACCTGAATCCAATCGAGAATCTGTGGAAAGAGCTGAAGACTGCTGTTCACAAACACTCTCCATCCAACCTCACTGAGCTCGAGCTGTTTTGCAAGGAAGAATGGGCAAGAATGTCAGTCTCTCGATGTGCAAAACTGATAGAAACATACCCCAAGCGACTTGCAGCTGTAATTGGAGCAAAAGGTGGCGCTACAAAGTATTAACGCAAGGGGGCCGAATAATATTGCACGCCCCACTTTTCAGTTTTTTATTTGTTAAAAAAGTTTAAATGATCCAATAAATTTTGTTCCACTTCACGATTGTGTCCCACTTGTTGTTGATTCTTGACAAAAAATTAAAATTTTATATCTTTATGTTTGAAGCCTGAAATGTGGCGAAAGGTTCAAGGGGGTTGAATACTTTTGCAAGGCACTGTAGAGTTGTCCTTGGACCAAAGGGTCAGTGGTTCGATTCCCGGCTATGACTGCCCACTGTCGAATTGCCCTTGGGCAAGGCACTGAACCCTGATTTGCCTCAAATGGGTTGACAGCGCCTTGCATGGCAGCAGCCCCTTTGGTGTGTGAATGTGTGCGTGAATGGGTAAATGTGTGCTAATGTAAAGCGCTTTGGGCATGGTAACCATGCAGATAAATGCGCTATATAAGTACAGTCCATTTACCATTCAATGAAAAAAAAAAAGTCGCTTAAATCAAAATATGTATTTTCAACCGAATAAAGTCGCTTCAATAACAAAATTTAAAAAAATTCTTTGATTGCAAAAATAAATTCCTTTCCTTAAATCCTTGTTGTGTTTGGGCCATATTAAAAGTTGCTACAATTAAAAATATTTTCAATCAAAGAAAAAAAATCATTTAAAAAAATGTTTTTTTCCTCTAATATATATATATATATATATATATTATATTTTAAATTGTATGCAAAGCAAATGAGTAAGGTGCTTGAAAAATAATTTTGACCTATTGTAAAAATGTTTTTTTGTTCATTTCATTCATTTTTGTTGCAGTTTTATTGCTTTACAACTTCTATATATATATTTAGGAAAGTCAATTTCATGCAATGACACTTTGCGGCCACCAGGGAGGGGGGCTGGACCCCCTGTCCCCCCCTTACAATCCGCTTATGGGTGCAACCACACATTTAAAGGGAGTAGAACCCGTTTCCTCCATTTGTCAAATCAGGAATATTAACGAGTACCTTATTATTCGAACTATAAAGCGCACCGGATTATAAAGTGCACCATCAATGAGCAGGTTTATTTTCATACATACTGTATGCACACATACTTTAAATAATAGGCAGGTAGGTCAACTGCCAAGGTGTATTCTCTGTGGACTTAGAGTGACTCCGACAAGGCGAGCCAAACAAAACCTGGGCCCTTATTTTGCACAATAGGGACACTGTGGAGTGTGGACACGAGGTGTGGAAAGAACAGGGAGCAAACAAAACACAAGAGTGTCACAAACAACGTGAAGTCACAAGGTATTCAGCGAGACTGGTTGGACTGGGATGGCCAGCTCACACTCGTTGGGTTCAATCGGAGGCCAACGTGCTTTTATTTTGGTCGAGCCATTGTTAGTTGGTGTACTATGGTATCTACCTGTACTTAACTGGGATATACAAGTGGAATTTTAACACCTTAACATATTTTTAACCTTACAGTACATGCTGTACTGCACACATACTGTTGGATGTTTTGGATATTTTTTGGAATATGAAGGAAATTTATTGGCTACTTTGCAGGTATTTGATTTCGCAAATGGAGATTTCAGGCCTGGCAAGGAACCCTCAGACTACTATACTATACTATACTATACTATACTATACTATACTATACTATACTATACTATACTATACTATACTATACTATACCAGTGTTGTTTTCGTCATGATAACAACAACGAAAATATTTTGTCAACGAACAATTTTTTCCATGACGATGGCGCGCTGAAAACGTGTCTTGGGAGACTAAAAAATAAGATGGATGCCAGTTGTCGTCTGACGACACGAGACAGAGATGAAAATTTGCCATAGTTTCCGTAATAAATTCACAATGTGTGATATTTTCTAATTGTATGTGTAGTTAGCACGCATTTCGAAGTGTTTGGTCGTGTCACTCATGTGACATTCTCCGCCTCCCCCCGACCCCCGCGCCTCACACACCCGCTTACTCACTGGCCGTTGAGTAAGCCTGTGCCCATACCAGGCTCCTTTTTTGAAACATATGCGTCAGGTGCAGCATGGTCAATTTTTGCTTTCTGATCTTGGCTCGATTTGCTATGTTGCTATAGCTTTTAAAAGTTTGTGTCATCACACACTAAACTAACTTGTAGCATTAGCATAGCATTTGCGTTAGCATTAGCATTTAGCGCGGTGACTCTGTGTCTTGTTAAACTCCTGGAAAACATTTTACATACAGTTTGTGGCGTTAAGGTGAGTTTAATTAGTTGCAAATAATGTGCTGTTTTCCTGCTGGGTGTGTATTATAATCATGAAAATGGTGATGTCCCTTTAGACTACAGCTATGTGCTTGTCTGTCATGTTCATTTGAAATTGTTTGAAACCTTTCATTTATTTATCTATTTATTCATGGACTAAAACTTAAAGTTCACAGACAAAAACATTTTGCGAATTGTTGACTAAAACGAAATTTGTTTTTGTTGACTAAACTAGACAAAGACGAATACATTTTGAAATGACTAAAATATGACTAAGACTAATAAGTATTTTCATCCAAAAGACCTAAGACTAAAATTAAAATGGCTGCCAAAAACAACACTGCTTTGGTGCAGGTTGCGTGGATCAATTCCAGTTCAGTAACTGTGTGATTGTGGGTGTGAATGGTTATTTGTCGCCATGCGTACCTTTCAACTGACTGGGGACCAGTTTAGGCTGTGGTCCCCATTTTGCCGGAGGTTAGGTGCTTGAGGCTCCAGCACTCCGTGAACCTGACAAGGGTATATTTGTAATGTTGGAAATTATTATTGTTATAAACACTAAATGCTCAATAGCGTGGCTTAGTCTTGTTAACCGACGTGACCATTGGCACCTTTTTAAATTAGTCGAATTGATTTTTGCTTGTCAGTTAACACTGTGATCCAGGGCATAGTTCAAAGTGGATGGTGTACAGAGTTGTGCCTCATTGGATTATGCATCATTGTCATCATATAGTAAGGCTTGCAGAAATGGTAATATACAGTATATAGTTATAATATTAGACACTGTGAGGTCCTTGTAAAAGAAGCGTTTGCAACATGTACAGTAAATGAAAAAAAAAAAAAAAAAGCTTTCATAACAATTCATTTATCAGTTTCTAAAATGGATGTTTTGTTGTGCCTTGAAGCAAAAACCTTCAACTCCAATCTGCTATGGAAAGTTGAACTACATACAGCGGGCACAATTCCTCCGGAAAGCAATATTTTGATCAACACGCAGAGATGTATATCAATTACATCTACAAATTAATGATCAAGAGAGTCTTGAGAGTCTTAATGTAAAGCCTGTTGTATGTAGTCACTTGTGGCACTCTGGCTGGATTCAGTATTTAAAAGCTCCAATTTTGTAAGAGACCCCAAAGAAAATATCACAAAGAATCTCAACTCACTGCTGAAGATAGTAGTTTTTTACTTCGGTATTTATTTGACCATTATTTTCAATCGTCGCCATAAAAGACACACTTGGCAGAGGCGTCCTCTGAATGTCGGCGCGAGCCACTAAAGAGTACCACTGGGGGATAGTGTGTTCCCATCCAACTCGATAAATAAAGCCAGTTTAGTGAGGATTTAGCAGGTTTTTCAGAGGTAACGCTTACAGGGGGTAAAGTTCTCTGCTTTTGGGGATACTTTAAAGTTTCAACACTTTGCTTTTAAGGGTAAATTTAGATGAGACACTATGTATAATCTACCACAAGGTTTCAAATGGTAGTTTAGGGATACTCCAAAATTCTTTCATTTGAGATTCTGAAATTAAGGCTTTATAGCCTATTATGCTTTGAAATGAGACATAATACCTAAATGCATCCCTGTTTTTTTATTTAAACCCCCTAAAAATACTGAAATGAGACGTAGTACTTAAAAATATATCCCTTCTTTTATTAATGAATCGCACCAAAATAAAGATTAAGTCTTAGGTCCAGAACCTCTGTATGTTGTGATGCAAAAGTTTACCATAGGCGAAGTTTGACTTTTGGGGCAGGGGGGACACAACATGTTGATGAACCCGAAACACAATTTCAACAATAAAATTAACTTCCAAGAATAATTAGAATAATAAGTTGAAAATAAGCGGTTTTTGTTTCCCATAAATTTTGAGGGGAATTCTAAATCGGGCTGCTTAGGACAGCTATACTTTTCGCCAAGATCGTCATTCATTGAATATGGTGTTAACAGGTCTTCTGTCAAATTTTAAACCCCATCAGAAATTGCAGCTTTGTGATAAAACTGCAAACACAGCGGTTACAAAGTAAACACGACAAACTTTCTTTAAATAAAGGAACATTTACTTAAGTTTGATCATGGACGGACAAGTAGAAAACTTCTCCTCGGGCACATCCTGCCATGTTAGCTGCACACAACAACTGCACACACCTCTCTCACTGTTTAATTCTTCGCTGTGTAGTTAAGCATTAATTTACGCCATATCCGTGTGGAACATGAATGTTTACGATGTTACTTGTTTATTTAGCACCCGTGGATAACATTGAGAATCCAACTGAAAGTAGAAGAGGGCTTATTCACCGCCACAACAGCTTTGGGAGCAAAATATTATAAGGGTGCGAAAATTTGTTGTACAATTACCGTCTTTTTTAGTGGGGGAAATTAAAACTTCGCTCACCATTTTGGCGATGCTCTCTGGCTTTTCATGGTCCACATTTTCAATCCTTGGTTCTTGCTCAGCAGTTGTTGTCGCTTTTGAAAGCTTAGGTTTGAAAAAATTACGTATATCCATTAGAGCTGAGAATCTTTGGGCACCTAACGATTCAATTACGATTACGATTCAGAGGCTCTGATTCGATTATAAAACGATTATTGATGCACTCCCCTCCTTTTTTTTTTTTTTTTTTTTTTTTTTTAAATGTTTTGTACATTAGTTCCAAAATTGTTCAAAAATACTCTCAGGCTAAACCAAACAACTATTTCAGTATCAAGTTAACATATAGCAAGAAACAAATATACAAAAATAACAGTAAATAAAAAACTCCAGTCCCCATTCTGTATCAGCAGCTTTAAACTACATTCAATTAATATAATGTTGTGAATCAACCGTTAAAGTTGTTAAAATTGCTCCCGTTATTCCATAATTTCCCTTTTGTCTACTTTCGACGTGTGAAAGTTTTAAAACTATTTTAAAGATAGATTCAAGTCAATATTTTACCGATTTAGGAGTATTTTAGATAAAAAGTTAATTAGGTTCGCTATGAAGGTTCTCTACAACAGCCTTGCAGGGAAGTGTACTGCTTTAAGATGGCGGCTGTTTACTAACGCCCGCATCTAGCTTTTTGTAGATGTGCTACTAACGCTACCGAATCAATATTGCATCTTGTCCTATATAAATGATATCTACCGTAACATTATGTGGATGTACTTTGTAGCAGCTTTTCGGCAGCAGTCAGGTATGGTGTTGTGTTTTTTTATCTCGTGGCATGAGTTGAGCTAGAGCCGTGAGTTGAGCATTGGCATTACCCGAGGGGCCGGGTAATGAGAACCATGATGATTAGCTACTCTCGCTTCGTTCCTCATTGCGTCCCGAAGACCGCGCGGCGCACTGAGTGTGTTGTACTTCCGCTTTACTTGGCATATTTCAATAATCGGAATTTGGATGTCTGTGAATCGTTCTCGAATCTTTCATGGCCGAATCGCGGATAATCTAAGAATCGGAAATTTTGCACACCTCTAATATCCATCTAGCGTCTTCGTTCCTCAGGTGGTTTTGGCTAAGCAAAGCAAATGACCGTCTAAGCCAGTGGTCTCAAACCGGTCCTCAAAGGGCCGCAGGGGGTACTGGATTTCATTCCAACCAAACGAGACAAATACCTTTTCACCAATCTGGTTTCTTACAAGTGTAATCAGTTGATTGCAATCAGGTGCTGCTTATGTTAGTAGAAACCTCATAGGTTGAACTGTTTGTGCTGGATCTGTTGGAACAAAAACCAGGACCCACTGCGGCCCTTTGTGGAGTCGGTTTGAGACCGCTGGTCTAAGCCGTGCTAGTGCTAGTTGTGTTACTTTGTATTTGTGGGTTTCTTGAATAAGACAACTTACTGAAAGGTTTTTTTTTATTTTACTGACAGATCTTTAGTTAGAGAACAGAAGAGCGGCATCATCAACATTAACTGTCCACTGGCGGGCTTTTTAATCAGCTGTCTCGTGCTCGCTGCATATCGCGGACTTCTGTGTGCTGTGACGAGCAGACATTACTAATCAAACATGCAGATACGATTTGCTCATATCATTACAATAGTCACATGATCTGTTCGATAAATAATTTTGACCCATTAGATATATTTATTTTTTGTTAATTTCATTCATTTTTGTTGTTTGTTTTATTGCTTTGCCACTTTTGTAGACAAGATTTTACCGGAAAATTATTAATTCTAAAAATCATATATAGGAAAGACAATTATATACAATGACACTTTTCGGCCAACAGGGGGGCCCCCCTTTAAAATCCACTTATGATGTTTACATGACGAGTGCGTTTGACTTCACAGAATACTGAACAAGAACAAGAAGCAGAAAGTCTCGCTAATTACATTCACCCAGGTTTAAAATAGTAATGGGCGGAAACTAAGAGATACTAGGTCCTTCATTAAACCCGTTGGACGCTGCCTCAGTATACCCCCCAACACACCTCCTTCAGCAATTTACACTTAGACCATTGGAGTGCGACGATGGTGTTGGGCCCTCCTCTTCGACCTCTGTCCTTTTGGAGAAGCAGGTGAAAGTACGGTTTCCCTGATTAACGACCACCTCAATGTGTGCAACTCCAACTTCAGCACCCTGTCTCACCAACGTTGAGGTGACAGTCTCCTGGGCTCTTTATGGAAATTAACGGCACAACACGGGCCAATTAGAGCTGCATTATTTAGAATAAAAGCACAACCTAGAAGAGACACTCCGGCAAATTAATGTAAAGTGGAAATAAATTGCGATAACCCACATCCTATTAAAATGAAATTATTCTATAACTGAACTGGATAAAGAAGGACAATCACAGTCCCATCTCTGATTTGATAAACAAACAAAAACTAAATATTGCTTTGAACAGTTCATTCAATTAGAATAATTTGTTCTTAAAATCAAACTGTCACCTCATGATATCTTTAAAAGTACAGGCAATGTTCTGATAAACTGCTATTCAAGTATAACATAATTTATATGAAGACTACTGTAAATTCCACACTAAACAGCACACCTGAGTATTACCCACACCGACCGAATTTAAAACTTTTTCCCTCCATTGAAGAAAACGAAATTGCTGGTATGGGAATACTTTGGCTATAGAAAAAGTTACAGACGGGCGGGGCTAAGAGGAGGAGGGCCAACCGACATGTAAAACATGTTTGCGGAGGGTGGCCACCGAGGAGGTAATACCTTCAATATGATTTCGCATTTATACAATATTAATGGTGTGTAAATACTGTCATGAACGTTTCCCACCAGCTACAAGAGTTAACTCCAGTGTGTTTAGTGTGTCTAGCGGTGGTAAAACGTGTTTTTTTTCTCTCTCTGGCAACTGTCTGTGTTGAGAAAGAGAGTGTGTGTATAATGTAAAAATGAGTCATACACAGGTGCTTTTCAAACAGTTGCTAACCGTCATATGCTATTGTTTAGCCACAACTGAATTAATTACCTTCATACTATTCATCCATCACACAGCCGCTGGAAACAGAAATGTTGATTAATCCATCCGCAGGCGACTGAGAGATCATGATTTTACCACACTGTGCAGGTGTGCGCTGGTTCTCATGGGAAATGCAGTCTTCCTTAAGGCTGAACACTATCACTTTTGTCCACTGGCGTCGCTAAAATTGACCAAAACTGAAAAGTTACCTAGTACTGCTTTAATTAGGAAAAAACAACTAAAAATACACTGCTGTATATATACACACATATACAGTGCCTTGCAAAAGTATTCAGCCCCCTTGAACCTTGCAACCTTTCGCCACATTTCAGGCTTCAAACATAAATATATAAAATTTTAATTTTTTGTCAAGAATCAACAACAAGTGGGACACAATCGTGCACAAACATTTATTGGATAATTTAAACTTTTTTAACAAATAAAAAACTGAAAAGTGGGGCGTGCAATATTATTCGGCCCCCTTGCATTAATACTTTGTAGCGCCACCTTTTGCTCCAATTACAGCTGCAAGTTGCTTGGGGTATGTTTCTATCAGTTTTGCGCATCGAGAGACTGACATTCTTGCCCATTCTTCCTTGCAAAACAGCTCGAGCTCAGTGAGGTTGGATGGAGAGTGTTTGTGAACAGCAGTCTTCAGCTCTTTCCACAGATTCTCGATTGGATTCAGGTCTGGACTTTGACTTGGCCATTCTAACACCTGGATACATTTATTTTTGAACCATTCCATTGGAGATTTGACTTTATGTTTTGGATCATTGTCCTGTTGGAAGATAAATCTCCGTCCCAGTCTCAGGTCTTGTGCAGATACCAACAGGTTTTCTTCCAGAATGTTCCTGTATTTGGCTGCATCCATCTTCCCGTCAATTTTAACCATCTTCCCTGTCCCTGCTGAAGAAAAGCAGGCCCAAACCATGATGCTGCCACCACCATGTTTGACAGTGCGGATGGTGTGTTCAGGGTGATGAGCTGTGTTGCTTTTATGCCAAACATATCGTTTTGCATTGTGGCCAAAAAGTTCCATTTTGGTTTCATCTGACCAGAGCACCTTCTTCCACATGTTTGGTGTGTCTCCCAGGTGGCTTGTGGCAAACTTTAAACGAGACTTTTTATGGATATCTTTGAGAAATGGCTTTCTTCTTGCCACTCTTCCATAAATGCCAGATTTGTGCAGTGTACGACTGATTGTTGTCCTATGGACAGACTCTCCCACCTCAGCTGTAGATCTCTGCAGTTAATCCAGAGTGATCATGGGCCTCTTGGCTGCATCTCTGATCAGTTTTCTCCTTGTTTGAGAAGAAAGTTTGGAAGGACGGCCGGGTCTTGGTAGATTTGCAGTGGTCTTCCGTTTCAATATGATGGCTTGCACAGTGCTCCTTGAGATGTTTAAAGCTTGGGAAATCTTTTTGTATCCAAATCCGGCTTTAAACTTCTCCACAACAGTATCTCGGACCTGCCTGGTGTGTTCCTTGGTTTTCATAATGCTCTCTGCACTTTAAACAGAACCCTGAGACTATCACAGAGCAGGTGCATTTATACGGAGACTTGATTACACACAGGTGGATTCTATTTATCATCATCGGTCATTTAGGACAACATTGGATCATTCAGAGATCCTCACTGAACTTCTGGAGTGAGTTTGCTGCACTGAAAGTAAAGGGGCCAAATAATATTGCACGCCCCACTTTTCAGTTTTTTATTTGTTAAAAAAGTTTAAATTATCCAATAAATGTTGTTCCACTTCACGATTGTGTCCCACTTGTTGTTGATTCTTGACAAAAAAATTAAATTTCATATCTTTATGTTTGAAGCCTGAAATGTGGCAAAAGGTTGCAAGATTCAAGGGGGCCGAATACTTTTGCAAGGCACTGTGTATATATATATATATATATATATATATATATATATATATATATATATATATATATATATATATGTGTATGTATATATATATATATATGTATGTATGTATATATATATATATGTGTATGTATATATATATATATATATATCTGTATGTATATATATATATATATATGTATATATGTATATATATATGTATATATAGTGTGTTACAAAAGTGATTACACCCCTTGCATTTCTGCAGATATTTATATCTTTTCACGGGACAACACTGACAAAATGACATTTTGACACAATGAAAAGTAGCCTGTGTGCAGAATGTCATGTGACTCTTCAGCAAACTGTTTGCGGGCTTTCTTGTGTACCGTCTTCAGTAGGGATGGGAATTGAAACGATTTTTACAATTCCGATTCCATTATCGATATTGCTTAACGATTCGATTCTTTATCGATTCTAATTTGGGGAAAAGAAGGAGAAACGTTTTGATTGGCATCGAGTTTGTTTAATCAGAAGTCACAACCTTACAAACTCACAAGGAGGTGAAAAGAGGCCCAAAGCCTTATAGTTAACTGTGGGAATAAGTGGCAAATACACAAGGATGTGTAACATTTTGCTGAAACATTTTTCTAATAGAAATAATACATATTGGTATATATTGGCATATAGGTCATTGTTCTGCCTTTGGCAATATGTGTTAAGCAGGGGTCCCCAAACTTATTCCTGTGAGAGCCACATAACTTTTACCTTCTCTGATGAGAGGCCAGGGTCAGTTTGTAACAGAAAAGGTGTGACGATTTGCAGGAGTGCCTAAATGAAAATATTTATTGTTTTTCAGAAAGCCACAATCAAATAACCCTTTCTGGATTCTTCATGGAACAAAAGTAAATAAAATAAAATTAAAAATAATAATATAATATTATATAATTAGGGCTGTCAAAATTATCGCGTTAACGGGCGGTTTATTACGTTAAAATATTTGACGCAATTAACGCACATTCCCCGTTCAAACATTAAAATGACAACAGTGTCATGGCGACTTGTTTATTGTGTTTTTTGTCTCCCTCTGCTGGCGCTTTGGTGCGACTGATTTTTATGGGTTTAAGCACCATGAGAATTGTGTAATTATTGACATCAACAATGGCGAGCTACTAGTTTATTTTTTGATTTAAAATGTTACAAATTTGATTAAAACGAAAACATTAAGAGGGGTTTTAATATAGAATATCTATAACATGTACTCACGTTTATCTTTTAAGAACTACAAGTCTTTCTATGCATAGATCGCTTTAACAGAATGTTAATCATGTTAATGCCATCTTGTTGATTTATTGTTATAATAAACAAATACAGTACTTATGTACAGGATGTTGTATGTATATATCCATCTTGTGTCTTATCTTTCCATTCCAACAATAATTTACAGAAAAATATGGCATATTTTATAGATGGTTTGAATTGCGATTAATTACAATTAATTAATTTTTAAGCTGTAATTAACTCGATTAAAAATTTTAATCGCTTGACAGCCCTAATATATATGTGCTGTATATGTATGCATATATATATATATATATGTATATATGTATGTATATATATATATGTGTGTGTGTGTGTGTATAGTGTATCACAAAAGTGAGTACACCCCTCGCATTTCTGCAGATATTTATTTCTTTTCATGGGACAACATTGACAAAATGACACTTTGACACAATGAAAAGTAGTCTGTCTGCAGCTTATATTATAGAGTTAATCTATTTTCCCCTCAAAATAACTCAAAATGTACCCATTAATATCCAAACCCCTGGCAATAAAAGTGAGTACACCCCTTTGAAACCCTTTGAAAAAACGTACATCCCTAAATGTCGAAATTAAGTACTGCTTGTCATTTTCCCTCCAAAATGACGTGACTCTTCAGCAAACTGTTTGCGGGCATTCTTGTGTACCGTCTTCAGAAGAGGCTTCCTCCTGGGGTGATAGCCATGCACACCAATTTGATGTAGAGTGCGGCGTATGGTCTGAGCACTAACAGGCTGATCCCCCCCACCCCCCCCCACCCCCCACCTCTCCAATCTCTGCAGCAATGCTGACAGCGCATGGCATTTTGGAGGGAAAATGACAAGCAGTAGGCCTACTCAATTTGGACATTTAGGGATGTATGTATTTTCAAAGGGGTGTTCTCCCTTTTGTTGCCAGGGGTTTAGATATAAATTATTAAATAATTTAATAATTTAAATTAAATAATAATTTGTTAATTTATTTTATAAATAAAATAAATTAACTCTATAACGTAAGCTGCACACAGACTACTTTTCATTGTTTAAAAGTGTCATTTTGTCAGTGTTGTTCCATGAAAAGTTATACCTAAATATCTGCAGAAATGCGAGGGGTGTACTCACTTTTGTGATAAACTATATTAGGACTGCAGCTATCGATTTTTTTAGTAGTCGATTAATTGATGAAGTAGTTAGTTCGAATAATCGAGTAATCGGATAAGGAACATAAAAAAAATAAAATACCTGACCTGACCTTCTAAAAAAAAATAAATAAATGAGGATATATTTACAACAAAAGAACAATGGGCTAACTTACATAGCAAAAGTCCGCGAGTTTAAATGCTATAAAATGCCAACTTTTTTTTTTTTTACAATGCTCTTAACAAAAAGTTTAAACACATATTCCCACAAAAAATAAATAGACCTTTAAACTAAATTAGGAATGCATTAAAAAAAAACATTAGCTCAAACAAAAACTTAGCTTATGTTGGTCTTAATAGGGAGCAGCTGGATTCAGCTATGTGAAATGAGGCAGACTAGAGGGCAGTGTATCCACCAAGATCAATAAAACTAAAGGCAAACACTTTCAAAACAAACCATTACAAAGCCACTTTAATGAAACAATTACTCGAGGCAGCAAAATTTAATTCGAATATTTTTTTCTGTAATCGAATACCGTACTCGAAGTAATCGATTAATCGTTGCAGGACTACACTATATATATACAGTATATACACATAATATCAAGTTCAAAATGAACTAAAATCACCTGGCTTGCTCCCTAAATGTCTAAGCAACCCAGTGTGCGTGCGCCCTTTACTGGTATCATTAAGTCCACGAATAATTAATGTACGGTAATTAATTAGCCCTGAAACATTTTTTTTCTTTTAAATACAAATAGGCCTCCAAGGATCGATGCATGTATGTCCCTCTAATTTACAGTACAGTACCAGTACAGCAAATTTCATTCGGATCCATCCACAAATAATTAACTTTTTTAGGAAATCCTGCTAACTTAAAACTCACTGTTTTATTGGCAAATGTATTAACTTTAATTAAGTAATGTAGTTCTTTGCTGTCTTTGTTTACAGTTTTTAAAAAATTTTTTATTAGGAATGTGAAAACTGGGAATTAAGCATCGACATAAGGTCTTTTGAGATCGGCCCCTCAGCCTGATACGCTGTCTTAATTTCTCCCTTTCTCTGGTCACTGCAGTGAGTTTTAAAAGCGGCGAGGGGAGGGTCTTTACTTCTATGCGCCGGAATACATTGTGGAAGTTGCAAAAGGGCAGAGTCTCTAGGAAATCTACTCTTTCTTTTGGGGAAAATGTCACGGCAGAGATAGGAGATTGGCACCACAAAGAGCCCAAAATAGCACCGGCTGCTACGCGTTGTCACAGGAAATTTGGGCCGAGACATTGACTTTTGTTCAGCAAAGAACTGGCCCCTGAAAGGGAGACGGGAGGTGTAAAAATTGTGATTTCTCCTCTTCGCCCCCTCCAGTTGTAATGCAATACACTAGCCTGGGGTTGTCCCAAACGTGTGGAGCTCCACACCCAAAAATTAGGTTCCTCCCCAGGATTCAAATTATACCAACCTGCCCAACATGAGGACAACCTTTGCAAAATGATGCCAAAATGCTGGTTATCAGTTTTGCTCCTCCAATGTAGGCAAAATTGGCTCCATGTAACATAGATATAGAAGCCTTTTTTAACTAAACAGCGAATTGTAGTGATTGAAGATTTTCCAAATTACCAGGCAATATGCTTGTTTTGGTGACGCTGCGTGCGGTTCATCGTCAAAGATTGTTCCAAGTAGAGATGTCCCGATCCGATATTTGGATCGGATTGGACGCCGATATGGGCAAAAAAATGCGCATTGGTATCGGATCGGAACACGGAAAAATTCCGATCCAGATTTCAGATCCAGTTTTTTTTGAAAATCCGATCCGGGTTTTCCATCGCACCGATTTACGTAATCCATTCCAGTTTTTGCCTCGGTTGCCCTAAAATCCGGTCCGTATTTTACGGCACACCTTCAACACACTACATTCACATTACCGTCTCCCAATTTACCGAGAGACTTTATCGGTAAAAATGTCAGCTGTGTGGGATCATTTCACCTTAAAGGACGACAAAGACGAAGAGGCAGAGTGCAACATATGCCACAATAAAGTCTAGCGTAGTGGTAAAGCTGTAAGAAGTTTTAATACAACCAACCTAATCAAGCATTTAGCGAAATACCACCACAAACAACATGAGGAGTATGTTAAGAAAACCGAAGACAAAAAGAAAGGTCCTACGCAACTAACACTGGCAGAAACTTTTGCTATGCGTGACAAACTGGCACTCGACAGTCCCAAAGCCCAGGGAATAACAAGAGTCATTGCCGAAGAATTCATTCCGGATGACGAGCCATTATCTCTCGTGAGTAAAGACGCACCATCCAACACTTAGAACCATGGTACAACATGCCCAGCCGTCATTACATCCTTGAGCGATTCGGCCGTGGAAGATTCGAGAACGATTCACAAACATCCAAATTCCGCTTATTGAAATATGTCAAGTAAAGCGGAACTAATACACAGCGCGGGCTTCGGGACGCAATGAGAAAGTGACCGCATTGCGTCCCGAAAGTAAACATAATGCTTGTCATAGACCCGGGTTGTGTGTTATTCAAACTCACCTAATTCAGCTGGCTAGTTGTTATCAAGAGTACTAAAACCTTTTTCAACATGAGTCTGACAACTAAGTAAGGAGGCCAAATAACTTTAAACTTTAACACATGCTCAGATAGGTTGGTATCGGTATCGGCCAGTATCGTTATCGGATCGGAAGTGCAAAACAATATCGGTATCGGATCGGAAGTGCAAAAACCTGGATCGGGACATCCCTAGTTCCAAGCAAGGGCATAGGTTTGCATAGGGACAGTTGGACAAAACTACCAACTTTTCAGGAAGCTCAAATTGTCCCCACCAACTTTTAAGCAACTTTATTTGCGTTATATAATGATTTCAGTTATATAGGTCATTTAGATTGTCTTCCCATATGTTTTAATTGTTGTAATTGACCCCACCATTATTAAGTGAGTTATTTTCATTATTTTCGGACTTACATGTACCTCTTTTCATTTACTGAATGTGCCGGTCCATTCCCCCCCCCCCTCCTAAACGCACATTTAATTGGCTGATGATTGTGTGCTTATTAAAGTTAGCAATGATTGACAGACGTTGATGTTTGATGTTGCCAGTGAACTGAGCTTCAAAGCGCCGCATGCGTCAATCATCGTTTAGCTTATTAAACAGTTGCTGTGGCAACATGTGCGTAAGTGAGCAGCTTTGGATTTTTTAGTGGACTCACTCAATGAAGCATTAAATAAAGCCAAGCATTTTTCTAAGAATAATAATAATATATGGCAGAAAACACCCAGGTGACTTGAAGTTCTGCTCTGAGACCCCCAATTTACCCAAATTTCAGAATTGTCCTATATGCGTGATACATCATTGGAACGGTTAAAATCTCTATTTTCAGGGGGAAGAAAAATTTTGAACATGAGGGCATTTAAAAAAAAAAAAAAAAAAAAAAAAAGATTTTTAAACAGCAAAACCGTAACTCGAGGCGAGAGCAAGCGAGAGAAGAATTGATGACGCCATGATTTTAACGAGGTATTATCTCGTACTTGCCTTGTTTCGATCCAAAAACTCAATGTAGCATGTATGACCGAGTGTCAAGACACAGCTGTGAATGGCCACAGCTGGATTTTTGGGTAACTTTATGGGGGAAACATGGTAATATAACAAGGGTCGCGATGCAGAAATCTCAGACATCAAGGAGTGGTCGAGATGTTCTTTTTCATATATTTAGCCTTTTAAACGTTTTTTTTTTTTTTTCCAAATTTTCTTTGTTTGGATCAATTATTTATAATCTAACATATTGGGGAAAATGCGACAGTAACAAAAAAAAAAAATACAATTAATTAGGGCTGTAGCTATCGATTATTTTAGTAGTCGATTAATCGATGAATTAGTTAGTTCGAATAATCGAGTAATCGGATGAGGAACCATGAAGAATTAAAATACCTGAGCTGAGCCTCAAACAGTATAATTTTTAGGGCCCGAGCACTGAGCGTGCGAAGGCCCTATTGTTTTGCAAAGGATTATTATTATTAGGGCCCGAGCACTAAGCGTGCGAAGGCCCTATTGTTTTGCAAAGGATTATTATTATTATTATTATTTTTTTTTTTTTTCAGGGCAAATGAAAACGGCCAATTTGGAGGCCTGAACATGCACGAAAAGTCACCAAAATTTGCACATACGTCCGGAAAATTGTAAATTTCGATAATTTTGCAACGTTGCAAAAAAATATAACAAAATGGCTCAGTGGCGCCCCCTTGAAATTTTAAAATTGGCCTATAACATTAGGGTATGTCAGCGTAGAGCAATGAAATTTGGGGGGTCGATACCTTGTCCAAAACCGCTCCAAAAAAGCATTTACACGCATATTCCAAACCCAACAGGAAATCGGTTATTTTGGATCAAATATGAAATTTTTATCGATTTACAGGGTGCACATTTGAGACCTTTTCGCCGAAGGAGTTAGTTGGATCATCTTCAAAATTGGTGAGACTGTTCAGGAGACATATGAAATCTTAAGTTTTGAAAATGGTGCGTTTTCATTCACGGGTCTGACCTGGGCGTGGTGCCAAAGTCGACCATTTTTTCGGCAAAATGACAAATTCAGTAAATGACTTATAGTTCCTTGACACAACGTTCAATCTTTTTCATATTTGGCATGTATGTGTGGTATCCCACCCTTAACACGAGTGCATTGAAATATTACCCATTAGGTCTAGCGCCCCCTAGTGAGAACAGGAAATGCCTTTTTTTACGAGACAGGTTCCTCCTCCAAGGGAAAAAAATCTGTTGACCTCAAACCTGCATCAGGGGAGCCTTAAGACCTGTGTTCAGGTGCCTGATGAAAAATATTGAGGTTTCGTTGAGGCGGAGGGGTCCAAACAGGAAAGTGAAAATGAACGTCAACAATTTGTCACGCAAAAAACTTTGAACAGTCATAACTCGGCAGATATACAACATATCTGCGCCAAACTTCCCGTGTTTGTTGAGAGTCATACCCTGAAGGTTCTTGTAGGGGTCATTTGCATCAACTCTACAGTGCCAACTAGTGGCGACAGAAAGAAGTTTTAAAAAAGGCCTTTCCTATTGGGTTTTTTCAACATAGAGCAAGGAAATTTGGGGAGTAGATACCTTATGCAAAACTGCTCCAAAAAGTCTCTTGCACCCATATTCCAAATCCAACAGGAAATCGGGTATTTTGGATCGAATGTGAAATTTTCATGGGTTCACAGTAGGAGTTTACATTTGGAGGCTTGAATATGCACAAAAACTTGTAAAAATTTGCACATACATGCGGCTTTAGATAACGTTCGATAATCTTGCAATGTTACGAAAAAATGTAGCAAAATGCCTCAGTGGCGCCCCCTTGAATTTTTCAAAAAGGCGTTTCCTATTAGGTTTTTTTAACAGAGAGTGATGAAATTTGGGGAGTCGATACCTTGTGCAAAACTGCTCCAAAAAGTCTCTTGCACCCGTATTCCAAATCCAACAGGAAATCGGGTATTTTGGATCGAATGTGAAATTTTTATCGGTTCACAGTAGGAGTTTACATTTGGAGGCTTGAACATGCACGAAAACTCACAAAAATTTGGACATACATGTGGCTTTGCATAACGTTCAATAATCTTGCAACGTTACGAAAACATGTAACAAAATGGCTCAGTGGCGCCCCCTTGAAATTTTCAAAAAGGCCTCTCCATTTAGATTTTTTCAACGTAGAGGGATGAAATTCGGAGAGTCGATACCTTGTACAAAACTGCTCCAAAAAGTCTCTTGCATGCATATTCCAAACCCAACAGGAAATCGGGTATTTTGGATTGAATGTGAAATTTTTATCGATTTACAGTGTGCACATTTTACACCTTGGCACCTAGGGAATTAGTTTGATCATTCTCAAAATTGGCGAGACTGTTCATGAGGCATATGAAATCTTAAGTTATCAAAATGGTGTGTTTTCATTCACGGGCCTGACCTGGGCGGGGTGCCAAAGTCGGCCATTTTTTCGGCAAAATGACAAATTCAGTAAATGACTAATAGTTCCTTCACACAACGTTCCATCTTTTTCATATCTGGCATGTATGTGCGACATCCCACCCTTAACACGAGTGCATTGAAATATTACCCATTACGCCTAGCGCCCCCTAGTGAGAACAGGAAATGCCTTTTTTTACGAGACAGGTTCCTCCTCCAAGGAAAAAAAATCTGTTGACCTCAAACCTGCATAAGGGAAGGCTTAAGACCTGTCTTCAGGTGCCTGATGAAAAATATTGAAGTTTCGTTGAAGCGGAGGGGTCCAAACAGGAAAGTGAAAATGACTGTCAACAATTTTTCTCTCCAAAAACTTTGAACAGTCATAACTCGGCAGATATACAACATATCTGCGCCAAACTTCCCGTGCTTGTTGAGAGTCATACCCTGAAGGGCCTTGTAGAGATCATTTGCATCAACCCTACAGCGCCAACTAGTGGCAATAGAAAGTCACTCGTTTTTCCAATACATGTCCAGTTCTTTTCAGGTTGGTCATTGTAATTTGAAGACCTATTGTAATACTTATTTACGGCCCATGTCCACGTGTCTCTGTCTGTTGCCGTGACGACCCTTTATTCGCCATTTAAAGGAAATATTTTTTTTCAAAGACTCAGGCAGCTTATATAGCCACAATATTTGGCACACTTCGTCGAATTGGCCCAGTTAGAAGATTAATTTTGGTTTTGAATAAGGGCTTGGCTGCACAGCTCAGTAGTGGCTCCTTTTTTGTAGTACTCTCTCCAATAGGGGTTTTTATCTCTTGGGTGTGGGAATGTAAATAGGCGACTTTCGAGCATGTTATGTTCTAATGAGATGATTAGAGAGGAGCATCTGCCACCACCCTGACCTGCACACAGTCCGAGTTGCGTGACGTCCGAGTTGCGCTAGATTGCGAGGGCCCGTTCAGTCCTGCTTGCAGGCCTAGTTATTAGGGCCCGAGCACTGAGCGTGCGAAGGCCCTATTGTTTTGCAAAGGATTATTATTATTATTATTATTATTAGGGCCCGAGCACTAGACGTGCGAAGGCCCTATTGTTTTGCAAAGGATTATTTTTATTTTTTTTATTATTATTTTTTTTTTTCAGGGCAAATGAAAACGGCCAATTTGGAGGCCTGAACATGCACGAAAAGTCACCAAAATTTGCACATACGTCCGGAAAATTGTAAATTTCGATAATTTTGCAACGTTGCAAAAAAATATAACAAAATGGCTCAGTGGCGCCCCCTTGAAATTTTAAAATTGGCCTATAACATTAGGGTATGTCAGCGTAGAGCAATGAAATTTGGGGGGTCTATACCTTGTCCAAAACCGCTCCAAAAAAGCATTTACACGCATATTCCAAACCCAACAGGAAATCGGTTATTTTGGATCAAATATGAAATTTTTATCGATTCACAGGGTGCACATTTGAGACCTTTTCGCCGAGGGAGTTAGTTGGATCATCTTCAAAATTGGTGAGACTGTTCAGGAGACATATGAAATCTTAAGTTTTGAAAATGGTGTGTTTTCATTCACGGGTCTGACCTGGGCGTGGTGCCAAAGTTGACCATTTTTTCGGCAAAATGACAAATTCAGTAAATGACTAATAGTTCCTTGACACAACGTTCAATCTTTTTCATATTTGGCATGTATGTGTGGTATCCCACCCTTAACACGAGTGCATTGAAATATTACCCATTAGGTCTAGCGCCCCCTAGTGAGAACAGGAAATGCCTTTTTTTACGAGACAGGTTCCTCCTCCAAGGGAAAAAAATCTGTTGACCTCAAACCTGCATCAGGGGAGCCTTAAGACCTGTGTTCAGGTGCCTGATGAAAAATATTGAGGTTTCGTTGAGGCGGAGGGGTCCAAACAGGAAAGTGAAAATGAACGTCAACAATTTGTCACGCAAAAAACTTTGAACAGTCATAACTCGGCAGATATACAACATATCTGCGCCAAACTTTCCGTGTTTGTTGAGAGTCATACCCTGAAGGTTCTTGTAGGGGTCATTTGCATCAACTCTACAGTGCCAACTAGTGGCGACAGAAAGAAGTTTTAAAAAAGGCCTTTCCTATTGGGTTTTTTCAACATAGAGCAAGGAAATTTGGGGAGTAGATACCTTATGCAAAACTGCTCCAAAAAGTCTCTTGCACCCGTATTCCAAATCCAACAGGAAATCGGGTATTTTGGATCGAATGTGAAATTTTCATGGGTTCACAGTAGGAGTTTACATTTGGAGGCTTGAATATGCACAAAAACTCGTAAAAATTTGCACATACATGCGGCTTTGGATAACGTTCGATAATCTTGCAATGTTACGAAAAAATGTAACAAAATGCCTCAGTGGCGCCCCCTTGAATTTTTCAAAAAGGCGTTTCCTATTAGGTTTTTTTAACATAGAGTGATGAAATTTGGGGAGTCGATACCTTGTGCAAAACTGCTCCAAAAAGTCTCTTGCACCCGTATTCCAAATCCAACAGGAAATCCGGTATTTTGGATCGAATGTGAAATTTTTATCGGTTCACAGTAGGAGTTTACATTTGGAGGCTTGAACATGCACGAAAACTCACAAAAATTTGGACATACATGTGGCTTTGCATAACGTTCAATAATCTTGCAACGTTACGAAAACATGTAACAAAATGGCTCAGTGGCGCCCCCTTGAAATTTTCAAAAAGGCCTCTCCATTTAGGTTTTTTCAACGTAAAGGGATGAAATTCGGAGAGTCGATACCTTGTACAAAACTGCTCCAAAAAGTCTCTTGCATGCATATTCCAAACCCAACAGGAAATCGGGTATTTTGGATTGAATGTGAAATTTTTATCGATTTACAGTGTGCACATTTTACACCTTGGCACCTAGGGAATTAGTTTGATCATTCTCAAAATTGGCGAGACTGTTCATGAGGCATATGAAATCTTAAGTTATCAAAATGGTGTGTTTTCATTCACGGGCCTGACCTGGGCGGGGTGCCAAAGTCGGCCATTTTTTCGGCAAAATGACAAATTCAGTAAATGACTAATAGTTCCTTCACACAACGTTCCATCTTTTTCATATCTGGCATGTATGTGCGACATCCCACCCTTAACACGAGTGCATTGAAATATTACCCATTAGGCCTAGCGCCCCCTAGTGAGAACAGGAAATGCCTTTTTTTACGAGACAGGTTCCTCCTCCAAGGAAAAAAAATCTGTTGACCTCAAACCTGCATAAGGGAAGGCTTAAGACCTGTCTTCAGGTGCCTGATGAAAAATATTGAAGTTTCGTTGAAGCGGAGGGGTCCAAACAGGAAAGTGAAAATGACTGTCAACAATTTTTCTCTCCAAAAACTTTGAACAGTCATAACTCGGCAGATATACAACATATCTGCGCCAAACTTCCCGTGCTTGTTGAGAGTCATACCCTGAAGGGCCTTGTAGAGATCATTTGCATCAACCCTACAGCGCCAACTAGTGGCAATAGAAAGTCACTCGTTTTTCCAATACATGTCCAGTTCTTTTCAGGTTGGTCATTGTAATTTGAAGACCTATTGTAATACTTATTTACGGCCCATGTCCACGTGTCTGTCTGTTGCCGTGACGACCCTTTATCCGCCATTTAAAGGAAATATTTTTTTTCAAAGACTCAGGCAGCTTATATAGCCACAATATTTGGCACACTTCGTCGAATTGGCCCAGTTAGAAGATTAATTTTGGTTTTGAATAAGGGCTTGGCTGCACAGCTCAGTAGTGGCTCCTTTTTTGTAGTACTCTCTCCAATAGGGGTTTTTATCTCTTGGGTGTGGGAATGTAAATAGGCGACTTTCGAGCATGTTATGTTCTAATGAGATGATTAGAGAGGAGCATCTGCCACCACCCTGACCTGCACACAGTCCGAGTTGCGTGACGTCCGAGTTGCGCTAGATTGCGAGGGCCCGTTCAGTCCTGCTTGCAGGCCTAGTTATTATTATTAGGGCCCGAGCACTAGGCGTGCGAAGGCCCTATTGTTTTGCAAAGGATTATTATTTTTTTTTTTTTTCAGGGCAAATGAAAACGGCCAATTTGGAGGCCTGAACATGCGCGAAAAGTCACCAAAATTTGCACATACGTGCGGAAAATTGTAAATTTCGATAATTTAACAACGTTGCAAAAAAATGTAACAAAATGGCTCAGTGGCGCCCCCTTTAAAATTGGCCTATAACATTAGGGTTTGTCAGCGTAGAGCAATGAAATTTGGGGAGTCTATACCTTGTCTAAAACCGCTTCAAAAAAGCATAGGCACCCATATTCCAAACCCAACAGGAAATCGGTTATTTTGGATCGAATATGAAATTTTTATCGATTTACAAGGTGCACATTTGAGACCTTTTCGCCGAGGGAGTTAGTTGGATCATCTTCAAAATTGGTGAGACTGTTCAGGAGACATATGAGATCTTAAGTTTCTAAAATGGTGTGTTTTCATTCACGGGTCTGACCTGGGCGTGGTGCCAAAGTCGGCCATTTTTTCGGCAAAACACCGAATTCAGTAAATGGCTAATAATTACTTGACACAACTTTCAATCTTTTTCATATCTGCCATGTATATGCGGTATCCCAACCTGAACACGACTGCATTGAAATATTACCCATTAGGCCTAGCGCCCCCTAGTGAGAACAGGAAATGCCTTTTTTTACGAGACAGGTTCCTCCTCCAAGGGAAAAAAATCTGTTGACCTCAAACCTGCATCAGGGGAGCCTTAAGACCTGTGTTCAGGTGCCTGATGAAAAATATTGAGGTTTCGTTGAAGCGGAGGGGTCCAAACATGAAAGTGAAAATGATCGTCAACAATTTGTCTCGCAAAATACTTTGAACAGTCATAACTCAGCAGATATACAACATATCTGCGCCAAACTTCCCATGCTTGTTGAGAGTCATACCCTGAAGGGTCCTGTAGGGGTCATTTGCATCAACTCTACAGTGCCAACTAGTGGCGACAGAAAGGAGTTTTAAAAAAGGCCTTTCTTATTGGGTTTTTTCAACGTAGAGCAATGAAATTTGGGGAGTAGATACCTTATGCCTAACTGCTCAAAAAAGCCTCTTGCACCCATATTCCAAATCCAACAGAAAATCGGGTATTTTGGATCGAATGTGAAATTTCTGTCCATTTCTAGTACAGTTTACATTTGGAGGCCTGGACATGCACGAAAACTCACCAAATTTTGCACATACATGTGGCTTTGTGTGGATTTCGATAGTCTTGCAACGTTACAAAAAAATGTAACAAAATGGCTCAGTGGCGCCCCCTTGAATTTTTCAAAAAGGCGTTTCCTATTAGGTTTTTTTAACGTAGAGCAATGAAATTTGGGGAGTCGATACCTTGTGCAAAACTGCTCCAAAAAGTCTCTTGCACCCATATTCCAAACCCAACAGGAAATCGGGTATTTTGGATCGAATGTGAAATTTTTATCAATTAACAGGGTGCACATTTGAGACCTTGTCACAGAGGGAATCAGTTGGATCATCTTCAAAATTGGTTAGACAATTCAGGAGACATATGAAATCTAAACTTTTCAAAATGGTGCGTTTTCATTCATGGGTCTGACCTGGGCGTGGTGCCAAAGTCGGCCATTTTTTCGGCAAAATGACAAATTCAGTAAAGGACTAATAGCTCCTTCAATCTTTTTCATATCTGGCATGTATATGCGGCATCCCACCCTTAACACGAGTGCATTGAAATATTACTCATTAGGCCTAGCGCCCCCTAGTGGGAACAGGAAATGCCTTTTTTACGAAACAGGCTCCTCCTCCAAGGAAAAAAAATCTATTCACCTCAAACCTGCATCAGGGGAGCCTTAAGACATGTGTTCAGGTGCCTGATGAAAAATAGTGAGGTTTGGTTGAAGCAGAAGGGTCCAACAGGAGAAGTAAAAATGACTGGAGCCATTTCGTCTCACCACAAGTTTTGAACAGTCATAACTTCTACAACATATCTGCGCCAAACATATCGTGCTTGTTGAGTCATAGTCTGAAGGGTCCTGTAGGGGTCATTTGCATCAACCCTACAGCGCCAACTAGTGGCAATGGAAAGTCACTCATTTTTTAAAATATATGTCCAGTTCTTTTCAGGTTGGTCATTGTAGTTTCAAGACCTTTTAAAATACTTATTTTACGGCCCATGTCCACATGTCTCTGTCTGTTGCTGTGATGACCCTTTATTCGCTCCTTTTTTGTAGTCCTCTGTCCAATAGGGTTTTTTATCTCTTAGGTGTGTGAATATAAAGAGGCAACTTTCGCGCATGTTAGGTTCTAATGAGATGATTAGAGAGGACGATCTGCCACCACCCTGACCTGCACACTGTCCGAGTTGCATGACGTCCGAGTTGCGCTAGATTGCGAGGGCCCGTTCAGTCCTGCTTGCAGGCCTAGTTATTATTATTCTTTTTTCAGGGCAAATGAAAATGGCCAATTTGGAGGCCTGAACATGCACGAAAAGTCACCAAAATTTGCACATACGTGCAGATTCGCGTAAATTTCGATAATCTAGCGTCGTTTTGAAAAAATGTCAAAAAATGGCTCAGTGGCGCCCCCTTGACCCTTAAAATTTTCAAAAAGGCCTTTCCTCTCAGGTTTTCAATGTAGAGCGATGAAATTTGGGGAGTAGATACCTTATGCCTAACTGTTCAAAAAAGCCTCTTGCACCCATATTCCAAATCTGACAGGAAATCGGATATTTTGGATCAAATGTGAAATTTTTTCGGTTCACAGTTGGAGTTTACGTTTGGAGGCCTGAACATGCACGAAAACTCACCAAAATTTGCACATACATGCAACTTTGCGTAAATTTTGATAATCTACAAAAAAATTTAACAAAATCGCTCAGTGGCGCCCCCTTGAAATTTTCAAAAAGGCCTGTCCTATTAGGTTTTTTCAACGTAGAATGATGAAATTTGGTGAGTCGATACATTGTGTAAAACTGCTCCAAAAAGTCTCTTGCACCAATATTCCAAACCCAACAGGAAGCCGGAAATTTTGGATCAAATGTGAAATTTTATCGATTTACATTTGAGACCTTGTCGCTGAAGAAAATAGTTGGATCGTCTTCAAAATTGGTCAGACTATTCAGGAGACATATGAGATCTTAAGTTTTGAAAATGGTGAGTTTTCACTCAAGGGTCTGACCTGGGCGTGGTCCCAAAGTCGGCCATTTTTGGGCAAAATACCAAATTCAGAAAATGATTAAAAACTCCGTGATACAACGTTCAATCTTTTTCATTTCTAGCATGTATATGAGATATCCCAGCCTGAACACGACTGCATTGAAATATTACCCATTAGGCCTGGCGCCCCCTAGTGGAAACAGGAAATGGCCTTCTTTACGAGACAGGCTCCTCCTCCAAGGGAAAAAAATCTATTGACCTCAAACCTGTTTCAGGGGAGCCTCAAGACATGTGTTCAGGTCCCTGATGAAAAATATTGAGGTTTCGTTGAAGCGGAGAGGTCCAAACCGGAAGTGAAAATGACCGTCAACAATTTGTCTCGCCAAAAACTTTGAACAGTCATAACTCGGCAGATATGCAACATATCTGCGCCAAACTTTCCGTGTTTGTTGAGAGTCATACCCTGAAGGTTCTTGTAGGGGTCATTTGCATCAACTCTACAGTGCCAACTAGTGGCGACAGAAAGAAGTTTTAAAAAAGGCCTTTCCTATTGGGTTTTTTCAACATAGAGCAAGGAAATTTGGGGAGTAGATACCTTATGCAAAACTGCTCCAAAAAGTCTCTTGCACCCATATTCCAAATCCAACAGGAAATCGGGTATTTTGGATCGAATGTGAAATTTTCATGGGTTCACAGTAAGAGTTTACATTTGGAGGCTTGAATATGCATAAAAACTCACCAAAATTTGCACATACATGCGGCTTTGGATAACGTTCGATAATCTTGCAATGTTACAAAAAAATGTAACAAAATGGCTCACTGGCGCCCCCTTGAAATTTTCAAAAAGGCCTCTCCATTTAGGTTTTTTCAACGTAGAGGGATGAAATTCGGAGAGTCAATACCTTGTACAAAACTGCTCCAAAAAGTCTCTTGCATGCATATTCCAAACCCAACAGGAAATCGGGTATTTTTGATTGAATGTGAAATTTTTATCGATTTACAGTGTGCACATTTTACACCTTGGCACCTAGGGAATTAGTTTGATCATTCTCAAAATTGGCGAGCCTGTTCATGAGGCATATGAAATCTTAATTTATCAAAATGGTGTGTTTTCATTCACGGGCCTGACCTGGGCGGGGTGCCAAAGTCGGCCATTTTTTCGCCAAAACACCGAATTCGGAAAATGACTGATAACTCCCTCATACAACGTTCAATCTATTTTAAATCTGGCATGTGTGTGAGGTATACTAGCCTGAGCAGGACTGGATTGAAAATTTACCATTTGTGCCTGGCGCCTCCTAGTGGGAACAGGAAATGCCCTTTTTTACGGGACACACTCCTCCTCTAAAGGGAAAAAATCAATCTACCTCAAACCTGCAAAAGGGAAGCCTTAAGACCTGTCTTCAGGTGCCTGATGAAAAATATTGAAGTTTCGTTGAAGCGGAGGGATCCAAACAGGAAAGTGAAAATGACTGTCAACAATTTTTCTCTCCAAAAACTTTGAACAGTCATAACTCGGCAGATATACAACATATCTGCGCCAAACTTCCCGTGCTTGTTGAGAGTCATACCCTGAAGGGCGTTGTAGGGGTCATTTGCATCAACCCTACAGCGCCAACTAGTGGCAATAGAAAGTCACTCGTTTTTCCAATACATGTCCAGTTCTTTTCAGGTTGGTCATTGTAGTTTCAAGACCTATTAAAATACTTATTTACGGCCCATGTCCACGTGTCTCTGTCTGTTGCCGTGACGACCCTTTGTTCGCCATTTAAAGGAAATATTTTTTTTCAGAGACTCAGGCAGCTTATAGAGCCACACTATTTGGCACACTTGGTCGAATAGGCCCAGTTAGAAGATTAATTTGGTTTTGAATAAGGGCTTGGCTGCACAGCTCAGTAGTTGCTCCTTTTTTGTAGTACTCTCTCCAATAGGGTTTTTTATCTCTTGGGTGTGGTAATGTAAATAGGCGACTTTCGTGCATGTTAGGTTCTAATGAGATGATTACAGAGGAGGATCTGCCACCACCCTGACCTGCACACAGTCCGAGTTGCGTGACGTCCGAGTTGCGCTAGATTGCGAGGGCCCGTTCAGTCCTGCTTGCAGGCCTAGTTATTATTATTATTATTATTCTTTTTTCAGGGCAAATGAAAATGGCCAATTTGGAGGCCTGAACATGCACGAAAAGTCACCAAAATTTGCACATACGTGCGGCTTTGCGTAAATTTCGATAATCTTGTGTCGTTTTGAAAAAATGTCAAAAAATGGCTCAGTGGCGCCCCCTTTACCCTTAAAATTTTCAAAAAGGCCTCTCCTCTCAGGTTTTCAACGTAGAGCAATGAAATTTGGGGAGTAGATACCTTATGCCTAACTGTTCAAAAAAGCCTCTTGCACCCATATTCCAAATCCAACAGGAAATCGGATATTTTGGATCAAATGTGAAATTTTTATCGGTTCACAGTTGGAGTTTACATTTGGAGGCCTGAACATGCACGAAAACTCACCAAAATTTGCACATACATGCAACTTTACGTAAATTTTGATAATCTACAAAAAAATTTAACAAAATGGCTCAGTGGCGCCCCCTTGAAATTTTCAAAAAGGCCTTTCCTATTAGGTTTTTTCAACGTAGAACGATGAAATTTGGCGAGTCGATACATTGTGCAAAACTGCTCCAAAAAGTCTCTTGCACCCATATTCCAAACCCAACAGGAAGCCGGAAATTTTGGATCAAATGTGAAATTTTATCGATTTACATTTGAGACCTTGTCGCTGAAGAAAATAGTTGGATCGTCTTCAAAATTGGTCAGACTATTCAGGAGACATATGAGATCTTAAGTTTTGAAAATGGTGAGTTTTCACTCAAGGGTCTGACCTGGGCGTGGTCCCAAAGTCGGCCATTTTTGGGCAAAATACCAAATTCAGAAAATGATTAAAAACTCCGTGATACAACGTTCAATCTTTTTCATTTCTAGCATGTATATGAGATATCCCAGCCTGAACACGACTGCATTGAAATATTACCCATTAGGCCTGGCGCCCCCTAGTGGGAACAGGAAATGGCCTTCTTTACGAGACAGGCTCCTCCTCCAAGGGAAAAAAATCTATTGACCTCAAACCTGTTTCAGGGGAGCCTCAAGACATGTGTTCAGGTCCCTGATGAAAAATATTGAGGTTTCGTTGAAGCGGAGAGGTCCAAACTGGAAGTGAAAATGACCGTCAACAATTTGTCTCGCCAAAAATTTTGAACAGTCATAACTCGGCAGATATGCAACATATCTGCGCCAAACTTTCCGTGTTTGTTGAGAGTCATACCCTGAAGGTTCTTGTAGGGGTCATTTGCATCAACTCTACAGTGCCAACTAGTGGCGACAGAAAGAAGTTTTAAAAAAGGCCTTTCCTATTGGGTTTTTTCAACATAGAGCAAGGAAATTTGGGGAGTAGATACATTATGCAAAACTGCTCCAAAAAGTCTCTTGCACCCATATTCCAAATCCAACAGGAAATCGGGTATTTTGGATCGAATGTGAAATTTTCATGGGTTCACAGTAAGAGTTTACATTTGGAGGCTTGAATATGCATAAAAACTCACCAAAATTTGCACATACATGCGGCTTTGGATAACGTTCGATAATCTTGCAACGTTACGAAACAATTTAACAAAATGGCTCAGTGGCGCCCCCTTGAAATTTTCAAAAAGGCCTCTCCATTTAGGTTTTTCTAACATAGAGTGATGAAATTTGGAGAGTCAAAACTTTGTGCAAAACTGCTCCAAAAAGTCTCTTGCACACACATTCCAAATCCTACAGGAAATCGGGTATTTTGGATTGAATGTGAACTTTTTATCGATTTACAGTGTGCACATTTTACACCTTGGCACCTAGGGAATTAGTTTGATCATTCTCAAAATTGGTGAGACTGTTCATGAGGCATATGAAATCTTAAGTTATAAAAATGGTGTGTTTTCATTCACGGGCCTGACCTGGGCGGGGCGCCAAATTCTTCCATTTTTTCGCCAAAACACCGAATTCGGAAAATGACTGATAACTCCCTCATACAACGTTCAATCTATTTTAAATCTGGCATGTGTGTGAGGTATACCAGCCTGAGCAGGACTGGATTGAAAATTTACCATTTGTGCCTGGCGCCTCCTAGTGGGAACAGGAAATGCCCTTTTTTACGGGACACACTCCTCCTCTAAAGGGAAAAAATCAATCTACCTCAAACCTGCATAAGGGAAACCTTAAGACCTGTCTTCAGGTGCCTGATGAAAAATATTGAAGTTTCGTTGAAGCGGAGGGGTCCAAACAGGAAAGTGAAAATGACTGTCAACAATTTTTCTCTCCAAAAACTTTGAACAGTCATAACTCGGCAGATATACAAGATATCTGCGCCAAACTTCCCGTGCTTGTTGAGAGTCATACCCTGAAGGGCCTTGTAGGGGTCATTTGCATCAACCCTACAGCGCCAACTAGTGGCGATAGAAAGTCACTCGTTTTTCCAAAACATGTCCAGTTCTTTTCATGTTGGTCATTGTAGTTTCAAGACCTATTAAAATACTTTTTTACGGCCCATGTCCACGTGTCTCTGTCTGTTGCCGTGACGACCCTTTGTTCGCCATTTAAAGGAAATATATTTTTTTCAGAGACTCAGGGAGCTTATAGAGCCACAATAGTTGGCACACTTGGTCGAATTGGCCCAGTTAGAAGATTAATTTGGTTTTGAATAAGGGCTTGGCTGCACAGCTCAGTAGTGGCTCCTTTTTTGTAGTACTCTCTCCAATAGGGGTTTTTATCTCTTGGGTGTGGGAATGTAAAGAGGCGACTTTCGAGCTTGTTAGGTTCTAATGAGATGATTAGAGAGGAGGATCTGCCACCACCCTGACCTGCACACAGTCCGAGTTGCGTGACGTCCGAGTTGCGCTAGATTGCGAGGGCCCGTTCAGTCCTGCTTGCAGGCCTAGTTATTATTATTATTCTTCTTTTTTCAGGGCAAATGAAAATGGCCAATTTGGAGGCCTGAACATGCACGAAAAGTCACCAAAATTTGCACATACGTGCCGCTTCGCGTAAATTTCGATAATCTTGTGTCGTTTTGAAAAAATGTCAAAAAATGGCTCAGTGGCGCCCCCTTTACCCTTAAAATTTTCAAAAAGGCCTCTCCTCTCAGGTTTTCAACGTAGAGCAATGAAATTTGGGGAGTAGATACCTTATGCCTAACTGTTCAAAAAAGCCTCTTGCACCCATATTCCAAATCCAACAGGAAATCGGATATTTTGGATCAAATGTGAAATTTTTATCGGTTCACAGTTGGGGTTTACATTTGGAGGCCTGAACATGCACGAAAACTCACCAAAATTTGCACATACATGCAACTTTGCGTAAATTTTGATAATCTACAAAAAAATTTAACAAAATCGCTCAGTGGCGCCCCCTTGAAATTTTCAAAAAGGCCTTTCCTATTAGGTTTTTTCAACGTAGAACGATGAAATTTGGCGAGTCGATACATTGTGCAAAACTGCTCCAAAAAGTCTCTTGCACCCATATTCCAAATCCAACAGGAAGTCGGAAATTTTGGATCAAATGTGAAATTTTATCGATTTACATTTGAGACCTTGTCGCTGAAGAAAATAGTTGGATCGTCTTCAAAATTGGTCAGAGTATTCAGGAGACATATGAGATCTTAAGTTTTCAAAATGGTGTGTTTTCACTCAAGGGTCGGGCCTGGGCGTGGTCCCAAAGTCGGCCATTTTTGGGCAAAATACCAAATTCAGAAAATGATTAAAAACTCCATGATACAACGTTCAATCTTTTTCATTTCTAGCATGTATATGAGATATCCCAGCCTGAACACGACTGCATTGAAATATTACCCATTAGGCCTGGCGCCCCCTAGTGGGAACAGGAAATGGCCTTCTTTACGAGACAGGCTCCTCCTCCAAGGGAAAAAAAACTATTGACCTCAAACCTGTTTCAGGGGAGCCTCAAGACATGTGTTCAGGTCCCTGATAAAAAATATTGAGGTTTCGTTGAAGCGGAGAGGTCCAAACTGGAAGTGAAAATGACCGTCAACAATTTGTCTCGCCAAAAATTTTGAACAGTCATAACTCGGCAGATATGCAACATATCTGCGCCAAACTTTCCGTGTTTGTTGAGAGTCATACCCTGAAGGTTCTTGTAGGGGTCATTTGCATCAACTCTACAGTGCCAACTAGTGGCGAAAGAAAGAAGTTTTAAAAAAGGCCTTTCCTATTGGGTTTTTTCAACATAGAGCAAGGAAATTTGGGGAGTAGATACCTTATGCAAAACTGCTCCAAAAAGTCTCTTGCACCCATATTCCAAATCCAACAGGAAATTGGGTATTTTGGATCGAATGTGAAATTTTCATGGGTTCACAGTAAGAGTTTACATTTGGAGGCTTGAATATGCATAAAAACTCACCAAAATTTGCACATACATGCGGCTTTGGATAACGTTCGATAATCTTGCAACGTTACGAAAAAATTTAACAAAATGGCTCAGTGGCGCCCCCTTGAAATTTTCAAAAAGGCCTCTCCATTTAGGTTTTTCTAACATAGAGTGATGAAATTTGGAGAGTCAAAACTTTGTGCAAAACTGCTCCAAAAAGTCTCTTGCACACACATTCCAAATCCTACAGGAAATCGGGTATTTTGGATTGAATGTGAAATTTTTATCGATTTACAGTGTGCACATTTTACACCTTGGCACCTAGGGAATTAGTTTGATCATTCTCAAAATTGGCGAGCCTGTTCATGAGGCATATGAAATCTTAAGTTATAAAAATGGTGTGTTTTCATTCACGGGCCTGACCTGGGCGGGGTGCCAAAGTCGGCCATTTTTTCGCCAAAACACCGAATTCGGAAAATGACTGATAACTCCCTCATACAACGTTCAATCTATTTTAAATCTGGCATGTGTGTGAGGTATACTAGCCTGAGCAGGACTGGATTGAAAATTTACCATTTGTGCCTGGCGCCTCCTAGTGGGAACAGGAAATGCCCTTTTTTACGGGACACACTCCTCCTCTAAAGGGAAAAAATCAATCTACCTCAAACCTGCAAAAGGGAAGCCTTAAGACCTGTGTTCAGGTGCCTGATGAAAAATATTGAAGTTTCGTTGAAGCGGAGGGGTCCAAACAGGAAAGTGAAAATGACTGTCAACAATTTTTCTCTCCAAAAACTTTGAACAGTCATAACTCGGCAGATATACAACATATCTGCGCCAAACTTCCCGTGCTTGTTGAGAGTCATACCCTGAAGGGCCTTGTAGGGGTCATTTGCATCAACCCTACAGCGCCAACTAGTGGCAATAGAAAGTCACTCGTTTTTCCAATACATGTCCAGTTCTTTTCAGGTTGGTCATTGTAGTTTCAAGACCTATTAAAATACTTATTTACGGCCCATGTCCACGTGTCTCTGTCTGTTGCCGTGACGACCCTTTGTTCGCCATTTAAAGGAAATATTTTTTTTCAGAGACTCAGGCAGCTTATAGAGCCACAATAGTTGGCACACTTGGTCGAATTGGCCCAGTTAGAAGATTAATTTTAGTTTTGAATAAGGGCTTGGCTGCACAGCTCAGTAGTGGCTCCTTTTTTGTAGTACTCTCTCCAATAGGGGTTTTTATCTCTTGGGTGTGGGAATGTAAATAGGCGACTTTCGAGCATGTTAGGTTCTAATGAGATGATTAGAGAGGAGGATCTGCCACCGCCCTGACCTGCACACAGTCCGAGTTGCGTGACGTCCGAGTTGCGCTAGATCGCGAGGGCCCGTTCAGTCCTGCTTGCAGGCCTAGTTATTATTATTATTCTTCTTTTTTCAGGGCAAATGAAAATGGCCAATTTGGAGGCCTGAACATGCACGAAAAGTCACCAAAATTTGCACATACGTGCGGCTTTGCGTAAAATTCGATAATCTTGTGTCGTTTTGAAAAAATGTCAAAAAATGGCTCAGTGGCGCCCCCTTGACCCTTAAAATTTTCAAAAAGGCCTCTCCTCTCAGGTTTTCAACGTAGAGCAATGAAATTTGGGGAGTAGATACCTTATGCCTAACTGTTGAAAAAAGCCTCTTGCACCCATATTCCAAATCCAACAGGAAATCGGATATTTTGGATCAAATGTGAAATTTTTATCGGTTCACAGTTGGAGTTTACATTTGGAGGCCTGAACATGCACGAAAACTCACCAAAATTTGCACATACATGCAACTTTGCGTAAATTTTGATAATCTACAAAAAAATTTAACAAACTGGCTCAGTGGCGCCCCCTTGAAATTTTCAAAAAGGCCTTTCCTATTAGGTTTTTTCAACGTAGAACGATGAAATTTGGCGAGTCGATACATTGTGCAAAACTGCTCCAAAAAGTCTCTTGCACCCATATTCCAAACCCAACAGGAAGCCGGAAATTTTGGATCAAATGTGAAATTTTATCGATTTACATTTGAGACCTTGTCGCTGAAGAAAATAGTTGGATCGTCTTCAAAATTGGTCAGACTATTCAGGAGACATATGAGATCTTAAGTTTTCAAAATGGTGAGTTTTCACTCAAGGGTCTGACCTGGGCGTGGTCCCAAAGTCGGCCATTTTTGGGCAAAATACCAAATTCAGAAAATGATTAAAAACTCTGTGATACAACGTTCAATCTTTTTCATTTCTAGCATGTATATGAGATATCCCAGCCTGAACACGACTGCATTGAAATATTACCCATTAGGCCTGGCGCCCCCTAGTGGGAACAGGAAATGGCCTTCTTTACGAGACAGGCTCCTCCTCCAAGGGAAAAAAATCTATTGACCTCAAACCTGTTTCAGGGGAGCCTCAAGACATGTGTTCAGGTCCCTGATTAAAAATATTGAGGTTTCGTTGAAGCGGAGAGGTCCAAACTGGAAGTGAAAATGACCGTCAACAATTTGTCTCGCCAAACATTTTGAACAGTCATAACTCGGCAGATATGCAACATATCTGCGCCAAACTTTCCGTGTTTGTTGAGAGTCATACCCTGAAGGTTCTTGTAGGGGTCATTTGCATCAACTCTACAGTGCCAACTAGTGGCGACAGAAAGAAGTTTTAAAAAAGGCCTTTCCTATTGGGTTTTTTCAACATAGAGCAAGGAAATTTGGGGAGTAGATACCTTATGCAAAACTGCTCCAAAAAGTCTCTTGCACCCATATTCCAAATCCAACAGGAAATCGGGTATTTTGGATCGAATGTGAAATTTTCATGGGTTCACAGTAAGAGTTTACATTTGGAGGCTTGAATATGCATAAAAACTCACCAAAATTTGCACATACATGCGGCTTTGGATAACGTTCGATAATCTTTCAACGTTACGAAACAATTTAACAAAATGGCTCAGTGGCGCCCCCTTGAAATTTTCAAAAAGGCCTCTCCATTTAGGTTTTTCTAACATAGAGTGATGAAATTTGGAGAGTCAAAACTTTGTGCAAAACTGCTCCAAAAAGTCTCTTGCACACACATTCCAAATCCTACAGGAAATCGGGTATTTTGGATTGAATGTGAACTTTTTATCGATTTACAGTGTGCACATTTTACACCTTGGCACCTAGGGAATTAGTTTGATCATTCTCAAAATTGGTGAGACTGTTCATGAGGCATATGAAATCTTAAGTTATAAAAATGGTGTGTTTTCATTCACGGGCCTGACCTGGGCGGGGCGCCAAATTCTTCCATTTTTTCGCCAAAACACCGAATTCGGAAAATGACTGATAACTCCCTCATACAACGTTCAATCTATTTTAAATCTGGCATGTGTGTGAGGTATACCAGCCTGAGCAGGACTGGATTGAAAATTTACCATTTGTGCCTGGCGCCTCCTAGTGGGAACAGGAAATGCCCTTTTTTACGGGACACACTCCTCCTCTAAAGGGAAAAAATCAATCTACCTCAAACCTGCATAAGGGAAACCTTAAGACCTGTCTTCAGGTGCCTGATGAAAAATATTGAAGTTTCGTTGAAGCGGAGGGGTCCAAACAGGAAAGTGAAAATGACTGTCAACAGTTTTTCTCTCCAAAAACTTTGAACAGTCATAACTCGGCAGATATACAAGATATCTGCGCCAAACTTCCCGTGCTTGTTGAGAGTCATACCCTGAAGGGCCTTGTAGGGGTCATTTGCATCAACCCTACAGCGCCAACTAGTGGCGATAGAAAGTCACTCGTTTTTCCAAAACATGTCCAGTTCTTTTCATGTTGGTCATTGTAGTTTCAAGACCTATTAAAATACTTTTTTACGGCCCATGTCCACGTGTCTCTGTCTGTTGCCGTGACGACCCTTTGTTCGCCATTTAAAGGAAATATTTTTTTTCAGAGACTCAGGGAGCTTATAGAGCCACAATAGTTGGCACACTTGGTCGAATTGGCCCAGTTAGAAGATTAATTTTGGTTTTGAATAAGGGCTTGGCTGCACAGCTCAGTAGTGGCTCCTTTTTTGTAGTACTCTCTCCAATAGGGGTTTTTATCTCTTGGGTGTGGGAATGTAAATAGGCGACTTTCGAGCATGTTAGGTTCTAATGAGATGATTAGAGAGGAGGATCTGCCACCACCCTGACCTGCACACAGTCCGAGTTGCGTGACGTCCGAGTTGCGCTAGATTGCGAGGGCCCGTTCAGTCCTGCTTGCAGGCCTAGTTTGTTTTGTTTTTTTAAATGAGGATCTATGTACAACAAAAGAACAATTGGCTAACTTACATAGCAAAAGTCCGCTAGCTTAAATGCTCTAAAATGCTACCGTTTAAACATTTTTTTAATAATGCTCTTAACAAAGGGTTCAGACACATATTCCGACAAAAAATGGACAAATATACCTATAAACTAAATTACGACTGCATTGAAAAACATTAGCTCAAACAAAAAGTTGGTTTACGTTGGTTTTAACAGGGAGCAGTTGGATTCAGCCATGTGAAATGAGGCAGACCAGAGGGCAGTGTATGCACCCGAATCAATAAAACTGAATTCAAACACTTTGAAAATAAACCATTACAACGCCACTTTAATTAAACGAATACTTGAAGCAAATCAATTTAATTTGAATATTTTTTTCTAATCGAATCCTCGAGTTAATCGATTAATTGTTGGAGCACTACAATTAATCGATCGTTATGAGGTAGATATCCGTGACTTTTTTAGACGCCATTTTTTTTTCATTGTGACGTAATTTGTTTAAAAGTTTAAAATATGCGAGTGAATAATTTTTTTGTCGTTTTTTTTTTTTTTTTTTTTTTTTTAAACGGGATATAAGACCTCAATGACTGATTCCAACATAAAAATGACAGACATTTTTATCAATAATATAATTACTTACCTTCTTTTTACGGCTGAGTTGAAACAAAAGCGGTTGCGCGACGTCTGTAAACGGGGCTTTCCTGGGTAAAATGGACAAATTAAAAATAGTTTGGAGGCTTAATGCGCTATGAATCTGCGATGGCAGCATATAGACATATTGTTCTATCAAACACAACAGTTCTTTTGGCTCAAAATACACAGTTTATTTTAAAGAGGAGTGCAAGAGCAGAAACTGCTTTTTCAGTCTTGTCTGTGTTTTCCGCCATATAATAATATATAATCATAATAAAATAATTCGGTGGGACAGTAACATGTTTAAAACCTGTCACAGTTATGACATTTGAAGTGTTTAAAAACCATTTATTAACATTAATAAAGTTTATTTATTTTTTTTTTTTTTACTTTGGTGAAAAAAAAGCAAACTTTAGAAAAAAATTTTGGGAAGCGCTACTTTGCGGTTTTTCACTTATCGCGTCAAGTTCTGGTCCCCATTAACCGCAAAAACCAAGAGATCACTGTATACGTAAACATTTTTTATTCAATTTTATTCATACTTTGGGAAAAGAAATTGAAACAATACATTTTATATGCATCCCTTTCCAATGCTAAATCTGAATAAACAAATGAACACACACACAAAATTTTGGAGGTGACTTGGCATTTTTTCACTTATCGCAGCGGGTTTTTTACCCTATTAACCGCGAAAAATGAGGGATCACTGTACTTTCCGAGCACTAAGTCAGGCATTCAGAAACAACTTCAGTTCCATGCTGTTCCACAGTGTCCAAAAACCAAGCCTGTTTTGGTAAATTTCCGAGACTTCTTTTGAAAGGATTATGCCTAACTTTTCTCTTCCCCATAACTCCAGTGAACCCAATTCTGATGCCTTGATAACAAAGGCTTCATATTTTATAATGGGGTTGCACCCTCGGCCACATAATAGGATTATGATTAATTTCTGCAAATAAAAAAAAGAAAAAAACAATCACATGGGCTGACTTAAGCATTTGTTAATTATGCCTCCATAGTTGATAGATCAAAGCTAGGTCCAGCCCCTGCAGAGCCAGGCGAGTAGGTTGACCCCGGTCTGGATTTTCTTAATGAAAGGGTTAATCTCTTGCAAGTTGACCATTCAGGATCAAGCAGTGTGACCACATGGAGATAAGTACAAGAATGATCTTCTCCAAGGTGCAGTTTGCTTACACCAAGAAAGGGTGACTCCATTTCAGGTCCGGAACCACGAAAGGAAGATGTTTATGGAAGCCATGCCTACCTATGGTTTAATTGAAATTTAATTATAAATTGATTATTTCGCAACGTAAATTCTGCTCATTCTAGTGTGCCCAAGAGTATTTCATGCTCAGTGAGCTAAAAATGTATCAAATCTATATTCCACTTTGAAATAAAATCTAAATGCAATTAATACAACCCCTGGCAAAAAGTATGGAATCACCAGTCTCGGATGAGCACTCACTTGAGACATTTTATCATGTGAAACAAACTCAGATAAAAATATTGAAAAAATAATGAATTAATTGATTAGCATTCAGATACACTAAAAGAAGTGAATAAAAAACATTGTGGTGGTCAGTAAATGTTAATTTTATAGAGCAAGTCCAGGGAAATATATATGGAATCATTCCATTCTGAGGAGAAAAATATATCATCATAAGAAACAAACAAAGAAATAACAATCAAAACACATCTCTAGTATTTAGTAGCTCCACCTCAGGCTTTTATGACAGCTTGCAGTCTGTGAGGCATGGACTTGAATATTCTTCATCAATTTGGTGCCAACTCTCTTTGATTGCAGTTGCCAGATCATCCTTGCAGGTCGGAGCCTTGCTGTGGACCATTTTTTTCAATTTCCACCACAGGTTATCAATAGGGTTGAGATCTGGGCTATTTGCAGGCCATGACATTGACTGGATGAGTCTTTCTTCAAGGAATGCTTTAACAGTTTTAGCTCTGTGGCATGATGGATTGTCATCTTGGAAAATGACAAACATATTTTCAATTGAAGGGATAAGAAAGGTGTGTAAAATTTCAATGTAAACTTTTATTGAAGATTTACCCACAGCATCTCCCCGCTGCCTTAGCCTGACATGCAGCCCCATCAAGGGCTGAGGGAATTTTGATGTTTTTTTCAGGCTGTCATCTTTGTAAATCTCACTGGAACAGCACCAAACCAAAGTTCCAGCACCATCACCTAATCTAAAGTCAATAATCTATATTGGACAAGGTATCAAGAGTCAAGAATCTGCATTGGACAAGGTGATGATGCTGTAACTTTTGTAGGAAGGAGAAAGACTCATCCAATGTCATGGCCTGCAAATAGCCCAGATCTCAACCCTATTGAAAACCTGTGGTGGAAATTGCAAAAAAAAAAAAAAAAAGGTCCACAGCAAGGCTCCGACTTGCAATGATGATCCGACAACTGAACCAAATTGATGAAGACTCATCAAGTCCATGCCTCAGAGACTGCAAGGTGTTATAAAAGCCAGAGAAGGTGCTACTAAATACTAGAGATGTTTTTTGACTGTTATTTCTTGGTTTGTTTCTCATGATTCCATATTTTTTCCCTCAGAATGGAGTGATTCTATATCTACTTCCCTGCACTTGCTCGATAGAAGTAATGGACGAAGGAATTTTGATGTCTTCTTCAGGCAGTCATCTTCGTAAATTTCACTGGAACAACACCAAACAAAAGTTTCAGCATCAACACCTTGTCAAATGCAGATTCTTGACTCTTAACAAGGCGATTGTTATTTCTTTGTTTCTCATGATTCCATATTTTTTTCCTCAGAATGGAGTGATTCCATATATATTTCCCTGCACTTGCTCTATAAAAGTAACGGAGGAAGGAATTTTGATGTCTTCTTCAGGCAGTCATCTTTGTAAATCTCAGTGCAACAGCACCGAACAAAAGTTTCAGCATCATCACCTTGTCCAATGCAGATTCTTGACTCTTGACTCATCCAGTCAATGTCATGGCCTGCAAATAGCCTAGTTCTCAACCCTATTGATAACCTGTGGTGGAAATAGAAAAAAATGGTCCACAGCAAGGCTCCAACCTGCAAGGATTATCCGACAACCGCTATCAAAGAGAGTTGTCACCAAATTGATGAAGAATACTCATCAAGTCCATGCCTCAGAGACCGCAAGCTGTTATAAAAGGCAGAGAAGGTGCTACTAAATACTAGAGATGTGTTTTGACTGTTATTTCTTTGTTTGTTTCTCATGATTCCATATTTTTTTCCTCAGAATGGAGTGATTCCATATATATATTTCCTTGCACTTGCTCGATAAAAGTAACGGACAAAGGAATTTTGAGGTCTTCTTCAGGCAGTCATCTTTGTAAATCTCACTGGAACAGCACCAAACAAAAGTTTCAGCATCATCACCTTGTCCAATGCAGATTCATGACTGTTGACACCTTGTCCAATGCAGATTCTTGACTCTTGACACCTTGTCCAATGCAGATTCTTGACTCTTGACAAAGGTGAATGTTATTTCTTTGTTTGTTTCCCATGGTTTCATATTTTTTCCTCAGAACAGAGTGATTCCATATATATTTCCCTGCACTTGCTCTATAAAAGTAACGGAGAAAGGAATTTTGATGTCTTCTCCAAGCAGTCATCTTTGTAAATCTCACTGGAACAGCACCAAACAAAAGTTTCAGCGTCATCACCTTGTCCAATGCAGATTCATGACTGTTGACACCTTGTCCAATGCAGATTCTTGACTCTTGACACCTTGTCCAATGCATATTCTTGACAAGGTGATTATTTCTTTGTTTGTTTCTAATGATTCCATATTTTTTTTTCCTCAGAATGGAGTGATTCCATATATATTTCCCTGCACTTGCTCTATAAAAGTCAGGCAGTCAGCTTTTTAAATCTCACTGGAACAGCACCAAACAAAAGTTTCAGCATCATCACCTTGTCTTAAGCAGATTCATGACTCTTGACACCTAGTCCAATGCAGATTCATGACTGTTGACAAAGGTGAATGTTATTTCTTTGTTTGTTTCCCATGGTTTCATATTTTTTCCTCAGAACAGAGTGATTCCATATATATTTCCCTGCACTTGCTCTATAAAAGTAACGGAGAAAGGAATTTTGATGTCTTCTCCAAGCAGTCATCTTTGTAAATCTCACTGGAACAGCACCAAACAAAAGTTTCAGCGTCATCACCTTGTCCAATGCAGATTCATGACTGTTGACACCTTGTCCAATGCAGATTCTTGACTCTTGACACCTTGTCCAATGCAGATTCTTGACAAGGTGATTATTTCTTTGTTTGTTTCTAATGATTCCATATTTTTTTTTCCTCAGAATGGAGTGATTCCATATATATTTCCCTGCACTTGCTCTGTAAAAGTCAGGCAGTCAGCTTTGTAAATCTCACTGGAACAGCACCAAACAAACGTTTCAGCATCATCACCTTGTCCTAAGCAGATTCATGACTCTTGACACCTTGTCCAATGCATATTCTTGACAAGGTGATTATTTCTTTGTTTGTTTCTAATGATTCCATATTTTTTTCCTCAGAATGGAGTGATTGCATTTATATTTCCCTGCACTTGCTCTATAAAAGTTAGGCAGTCAGCTTTTTAAATCTCACTGGAACAGCACCAAACAAAAGTTTCAGCATCATCACCTTGTCTTAAGCAGATTCATGACTCTTGACACCTTGTCCAATGCAGATTCATGACTCTTGACACCTTGTCCAATGCATATTCTTGACAAGGTGATTATTTCTTTGTTTGTTTCTAATGATTCCATATTTTTTTCCTCAGAATGGAGTGATTGCATATATATTTCCCTGCACTTGCTCTATAAAAGTCAGGCAGTCAGCTTTTTAAATCTCACTGGAACAGCACCAAACAAAAGTTTCAGCATCATCACCTTGTCCTAAGCAGATTCATGACTCTTGACACCTTGTCCAATGCATATTCTTGACAAGGTGATTATTTCTTTGTTTGTTTCTAATGATTCCATATTTTTTTCCTCAGAATGGAGTGATTGCATATATATTTCCCTGCACTTGCTCTATAAAAGTCAGGCAGTCAGCTTTTTAAATCTCACTGGAACAGCACCAAACAAAAGTTTCAGCATCATCACCTTGTCCCAAGCAGATTCATGACTGTTGACACCTTGTCCAATGCA
Organism: Corythoichthys intestinalis; assembly: GCF_030265065.1. Taxonomy (NCBI): domain Eukaryota; kingdom Metazoa; phylum Chordata; class Actinopteri; order Syngnathiformes; family Syngnathidae; genus Corythoichthys; species Corythoichthys intestinalis. The sequence continues at coordinate 43,028,800 of NC_080409.1, read as the reverse complement.
GATTCTTGACTCTTGACATCTTGTCCAATGCATAATCTTGACAAGGTGATTATTTCTTTGTTTGTTTCTAATGATGCCATATTTTTTTCCTCAGAATGGAGTGATTCCATATATATTTCCCTGCACTTGCTCTATAAAAGTCAGGCAGTCAGCTTTGTAAATCTCACTGGAACAGCACCAAACAAAAGTTTCAGCATCATCACCTTGTCCTAAGCAGATTCTTGACACTTGACAAGGTGATTGTTATTTCATTGTTTGTTTCTCATGATTCCATATTTTTTCCCCTCAGAATGGAGTGATTCCATATACAGTATATTTCCCTGCACTTTCTCTATAAAATTAACATTTACTGACCACCACAATGTTTTTTATTCATTTCTTTTAGTGTTTCTAAATGCTAAAGAGTTGTACTTTTGAACCATCATTATTTTTACAAGCTTTTCATCTGAGTTTGTTCTACATGATAAAATGTCCGAGTGAGTGCTCGTTCGAGACTGGTGATTCCATACTTTTTGCTAGGGGTTGTACAGCCAAACTGTCCCAAAACATCTTTTTTTGTTGTTTTTAAATGTTTGTAATAATAAAGGCCAATATAGGGAGCCCCGAACCCCCTTTCCTTCCAATTAGGCGAAGTAGCTTAATGTTATTTAGCCCTGGCTGTTTAGGCTAAACTGAGTTGTGAAGCACCTCTTATGCTTACTGTAAGCACACATGCCCTCTTGTGAGTCGTTAAACATGAATGCCTTGAACAGAGCCAGAGAAAGCAGGAGAGACAAAAAAAGAGCCACTTTTATAAATACATATAAGCTGTGGCTGGTGAAAAAGGGTTTGGGAATCTCATCAAGTCAGCGGCAAAATGGGCCCCTTTTGTAATTAAGAACAAATGAAAATTGCTTATCGCTTACAGAGTTACTTTACCCGCCGTTTGGCCGCCTTCGGAGGGATTAATCAGTGGGCTATTGACATTACATTGTTCCACAATTATCATTCATACGCTCTATGGTAATTGGGCATATTTCATTAAGGAATTATGGCGCCCACGTAAGACGTGGCAAAACTGAGATAGGCGAAAACAAACATTAATCATACGCTGGAAGTAACAGAAAAATATTTCAGCTGCTGATGCAACAAATGCTTTAGAGTCTAGATGTGGAACACAGTTAAAAATGGGTTATATTAGGTATGATTCAACACGGACAGATAACAGTGAAGGTTAAGGAATAGTGGTAATAATGGAACCAGAATTGGAATTTACTGTGACAAAAACAGTTGTAGAATCTCAGCAGTACATAGTAGGGATGTCCCGATCCAGGTTTTTGCACTTCCGATCCGATACCGATATTGTTTTGCACTTCCGATCCAATACCGATATTGGCCGATACTGATGCCGGCCTATCTGAACATGTGTTAAAGTTTAAAGTCATTTAGCCCCCTTCCTTAGTTGTCAGACTCATGTTGAAAAGGGTTTTAGTACTCTTGATAACAACTAGCCAGCTGAATTAGGTGAGTTTGAATAACACACAATGGTTGGTAACAAGAAACTGACCTGTTTATTCAGTGACAAACACAAAGCATTATAAATAACAAATAGAAATTGCATAGTCACTCAGTAAAACGTGCAAATAATATTGTAAACTGTCTTAAAAAAAAGCAAAACACACAAACAATCTCAGTGGAAAATCCCACAAAACGCCCAAGTTATTAGATGCTTTTAATGTTTGTGCATTAGTTACAATAATTGTATAAAAAGCCTCTCAGGTTTAAATAAACGACTATTTCAGTATCAAGTTAACATTTTAAAACAGTAAATAAAATACTCAAGTTCCCATTCTGTATTAGCAGCTTTAAACTACATTCAATTCATTTAATTTTGCGAATCAACTGTTAAAGTTGTTAAAATTGCTCCCGTTATTCCATAATTTTCCTTCTGTCTACTTTCGACATGTCAAACTTTTAAAACTGTTTTGAAGATAGATTCAAGTCAAGATTTTGCCGATTTAGGAGTATTTTGGATAAAAAGTTAATTAGGTTCGCTTGGAAGGTTCTCAACAGCCTAGGGAAGTCTCCTGCTTTAAGATGGCGGCTGTTTACTAACGCATCTAGTTGTCCATACTTCAATGTTGCTACCGCCGTTGAGTCTGTCATTTTGCATCTAGTTCTATTTACATATGATATCTATTATCTACAGTAAAACGATGTTGACGTAGTTTGTAGCGGCTGTCAGCAGCAGTCAGGTATTCTTGTGTTTTTTTATCCAGCGGCATGAGTTGAGCTAAAGCCGTGAGTCGAGCATTGGCATGACCCGGGTCTATAAGTAGCATGCTCTCATCATACTTTCGGGACGCGCGATCCATTTCTCATTGCGTCCCGAAGACCGCGCTGTGTATTAGTTTCGCTTTACTTGACATATTTCAATAATCGGAATTTGGATGTTTGTGAATCGTACTCGAAGCTTCCATGGCCGAATAGCTCAAGGATGTAATGACCGCTGGGCATGTTGTACCGTGGTTCTAAGTGTTGGATGGTGCGTCTTTACTCACGAGAGATAATGGCTCGTCATCCAGAATGAATTCTTCGGCAATGACTCTTGTTATTCCCTGGGCTTTGGGACTGTCGAGTGCCAGTATGTCACGCATAGCAAAAGTTTCTGCCAGTGTTAGTTGCGTAGGACCTTTCTTTTTTCTTCGGTTTTCTTAACATACTCCTCATATTGTTTGTGGTGGTATTTCGCTAAATGCTTGATTAGGTTGGTTGTATTAAAACTTCTTACAGCTTTACCACCACGCTTGACTTTATTGTGGCATATGTTGCACTCTGCCTCGTCTTTGTCGTCCTTTAAGGTGATATGATCCCACACAGCTGACATTTTTACCGATAGTCTCTCGGTAAATGAACTGCAGACGGTAATGTAGTGTGTTGAAGGTGTGCCGTAAAATGCGGACCGGATTTTAGGGAAACCGAAGCAAAAACTGGAATGGATTATGTAACTCGGGGCGCTGGAAAACCCGGACCGGACTTTCAAAAAAACTGGATCGGAAGTCTGGATCGGAATTTTTCCGTGTCGGCCGATCCGACACCGATGCACATTTTTTTGCCAATATCGGCGTCCGATCCGATCCAAATATCGGATCGGGACATCTCTAGCACATAGTGCTGGTCAAAAGTATTGGCACCCCTGCAATTTTGTCAGATTATGCTCAATTTCTCCTAGAAAATGATTGCAATTACAAATGCTTTGGAAGTAATAGCTTCATTTATTTTGCTTGCAATGAAAAAACACAAAAGAGAATAGGGGGAAAAAAAACATCATTTTACAGAAAAGTCCAAAAATGGGCCAGACAAAAGTATTGGCACCCTTTGAAAAATCATGTGATGCTTCTCTAATTTGTGTAATTAAGGCAGTACTTCTCAAATAGTGGGGCGCGTATTTGAGCGATGTCAGGGGTGGCGCATGTGACTTCAGGGAAGTGTTTTTTTTGCCATACTACAATAAAGTGCACATCCACTCAGTGGGTGGCAGTGGCGCTCTGATTTTCAGAGTGCGCGCAGTACTTTTTAACTAAGCAAGAGCACACAGAAAAGAGATATGAAGAGCCGTGCGCCTTTTTCGAAAGCCGTTTTCCGGCCGGACTCACGCACCGACTCACTGTCTTCTTCGGTTCTCACGTGTCTGCCCGAGAAGTGCCATTTTCGGCTTCGGATCGCCACGACGACCGCCCTCACCTACGGTTCTCCCTCGGCCGCTTTTTTTCGTGCCGTTTGCCTTTTGGCTTTGACTTTTAATACAGTGGGAGATGAGGAAAGTTTACTGTGTCTAAAAATGATAATAGTGGACAGCCGGAAGCCAAATCAATTAAGACGCCACTTAGACATTAGACCCCAATCTAGCTGATAAGCCGCTTGATTGTTTTTCAGCGAAAATGTGCCGAATATTGCCAACAATCGTCCCGCTTTGTCAGTGTTATATCAGTAAACCAGTGAGCACTATTAGCATGCTCAGTGCAAAATAACCCCACACCATTGCAAAGGAGGTGATACTGTGAGCTAGAGCAGGGCGGTAAACCGAAAATTTACCGTCACCGAAATTCTTCACGATGACTGACGTAATTTTGACCATGTCGGTAAATTCGGTAATTTAATAAAACAAGAAAATATAGTCTTTTCATCCCGCTTTGACTCTGTGTTGTTCGGCTATGTTCATTCCCCTTTAAGAAAGCAGACAGCGTGCTTACGTAAGGAGTCACGTGGTTTTCAGGAAGCCAAACAAACAGAAGCCCGGTAGGCTAACGCTACAAGTAAACGGGATGGAGTCGGGCTTAAGTTAGCTTTGCCAAACTTTCACCCGACATTAAGTAAACTCTTGGCGGGTTCCAGATGGGTTTTCACCCGCTGTCCTCCCTGGTTCTCACGATTTCAGGAGAGGATGCTTTCAGTGCTTTCTTCTGGTAGCCAAGCCACAGGCTAACGCTAGCGGCTAACAGCGGCTACAAATGAACTTGATGGAGTCTGATAGCGGCTCTAACCTTGTCGAAACGGCTGAAATTAATGAGTGGACTGTGCACGGACTTCATGTAGCAATCATTATGTCGCATTATTTGGCATCTCTGTGTGATTTCTCCGAAAGCTTTCATGATGGTAAAGCACTCAGCATAAAGTATAATCCAGCAGTGAAGCCTATATATATAATATGACATTTTAATGGCCACAGCTATTTTTCTGTATGTGTTTGCTTTATTCTGCCATCATAAAACCTTAAATGTTTCATTGGCATCAGAGCAATACAGCTTTAATCTGGTTGTGTCTGTGTGGGGGGTGCATGTATTAAAAAATGTTTCGGGAAAAAAAGAAAAAAAAAACTAAAACCTTGATGTAAACACTTGTGTTGAATAATTATGTCACAGCAGCCATTACCAATAAGTTGTCTGAAGTGTACTGTTAAAGCTGCAAGTCATTTGTGTTAGAATCACATGTTTGCACAGTCGTCATATTGATTTTTATAATGTTGTACATTTTTCAAGTCATACAAGCTGTTATAAATGTTGACACTAGAATTCTTATTGTTTACAAGATTTTTTTTTAAATACTTAATGTTTAGACTGCATGTGCAATTGTTAAATTGAAAGCTGGTTACATAAATTTAACGAGAAACGGTTATTTTGTATTCCATGCATTGATTCAAATTTTCAAATTATATAACAGTCCGCTTGGGCGAATTTATCGTCATTTATCGTTATCGAGGTAAATCTGCTCAATTTATCGTGATACGTACTTAAGGCCATATCGCCCAGCCCTACTGTGAGCAGCAAAAATAAAAACTGTCCTTCTGTCCAAAGACACTCTTTTTTTTTTTTACTTCTATTCAGTTTTGTTTTTTCGGTCAAATTTTTTAGCATCCTCATGAGTTAATGTTTCTAATCAATTTGAATTTGTTAGTATTTACTGATTTGATTACATTTTATATTTCAGTATCAAATGTTCAAAAATGTACCTTGAGTGTATTTTTACAGTTTGGATGTCACTTTTTTTTAATTCAGTCAAATTGATGCGCGTTAAGTCTTTTCTTTTACAAACAAAACAATGTTAATAAAGTTATACTTTATTATAAGTTGATCTATGTTACTTTTTTCTTGAATAGAATAAAAAGGACAATGTTAGGCAGAGGCGTACTTATAATAGTAATATTATAGACAAATGGTACTATTTACAGTGGCGGCAGAGAGTTGGGGGGGGCGAAACATTTACGTCTTCCTTGGGGGGGCGTAACAGAAAATAATTGAGAAGCACTGAAATAAGGCAAGGCAAATTTATTTATATAGCACAATTCAACACAAGGCAATTCAAAGTGCTTTACATCACATGAAGATCATAAAAATCACATTAAAATCAATAGGATGCAAAAACAAAGACAGTTGAAATAGGAAATAAAATTATACATAAAAATCGCATATAATCATTAATAGAATTAAAAATAAATAAATAAATAAAAGAAATAAAGAAAAAAAAATGCAAAAGAGGAATTGAAAGCAAATACAGTGGTACCTCTACATACGATCGCTTCGACACACGAACTTTTCGACATCCGACGTAAAATTTGACTCGCCATTTGTTTCTACATCCGACGACATGCTCGAAATACGACGACAATGGCAGCACCGCAGACGAATGCACGGCGGATTTTCTTGTGTGACAAATCAACACAGGTTTCAGAAAAGGTTGGTACAGGTGGTGAAACAAGGAAAAAGTTGACGCTTACCTTCTGAATGAAGATGCAAATGACAGAAAAATATGAGCGTGGGGTGAAATGGCTCAACAATACATCTCCACGGTCCTCCTCCGACCATCGTTCGCCAGTCTTTATAAGTTAAGCTGACAATTCTTATTGTGGTAACATCACCAGAGAAATCGCCAGCTTCGCCACGTTTTCATAATTTCTTTCACAACTTATTCAACACAAAACGCCTGCTGTCTGCCGCAATTGACGATGTTCTCAAGAACGCATTGAAAGCGAAAGTAAACTCTCACCCGCTCCCCTCCCTCTTTGTCACGTCAGCCCCGCGGTGCCTTCAGGTACAGAAAAAAACGTCCGCCTTATTAGAACCCGTTTCGTTACACTATTACAGGAATTATTATTATTATTATATTATTAATCCGATTTTTATTTATTATTTATTTGTTTTGCTATATGTAATTGCCATTGATAATAGTACCAGCAGTATTTTTTAAGGATTTAGTGCAGGTTTTTGGGCTGTGGAACGAATGAATGAAATTACAATGTATTCCTATGGGAAAATCCTGTTCGACATACGACCATTTCGACTTACAAACAAGGTCCTGGAATGGATTAACTTCGTATGTAGAGGTACCACTGTAGATGGAAATATATAGACACTTATGGATAAGTAGTGCTAAACAAAAGTGTTTTTAGCCCTGATTTAAAGGAGCTAACAGTTTGAGCATACTTCAGACCTTCAGGTAACTTGTTCCAAAGGCGAGGCGCATAATAACTAAATGCTGTCTCACCCTGCTTGGTTCTTGTTCTTAGAACATACTGGAGACCGGTTCCAGATGACCTTAAGGGTCTAGATGTTTCATAGGAATCTAACAACTCAAGCATTTATTTTGGTCCAAGGCCATGAAGTGTTTTGTAGACGAGCAGTAGTATTTTATAATCTATCCTGATTTCAAAACCGGTGTAATGTGGTCCAGTTTCCTTGTATTTGTGACGACTCTGGCTGCAGCATTCTGTACTAGCTGCAGCTTCCTGACTGATTTTTTATCAAGATCTGTAAATATACCGTTGCAATTAACAGCACCTGTTATTTACCTGTTGCACATAACAGGTGGTGGCCACAGAGACATAATAAAATAATTTGTTAACTACCGCAATCTGGCCTGTGCCTCTTGACTAATCTGAGTACAGATTTGCGTATGTCACCCTCTAGTGGTTGGCCGCCAATACTGGGGTGTTTGCACACCTACTGTATAGCAGCCCAGCGTCAGTCAATGTAAACAGTAAGTTAGCTGCTGTTGTAAGCAGTTACTTACAATGTTACTCATTACTTGAGTATTCTTTTCAAAGAATAACTTTTTTAGTTGTACTTGAGTACATTTTTGGATGACTACTTTTACTTGAGTAATATTATTTAGAAGTAATGCTACTCTTGAGCAAAAGATTTGGTTACTCTACACACCTCTGCAAATGCAAATTTATTTATATAGCACAATTCAACACAAGGCAATTCAAAGTGCTTTACATCACATGAAGATCACAAAAATCCTATTTAAATCAATACAACGTAGAAACCAAGACAATCAAAATAGGAAATAAAATCATACATAAAAATCGCATTTAATCACAAATAGAATAAAAATAAATACCGGTTAATGAAAATAAAACAAAAACTACTACTAATAATAATAATTGAAAGCAGCAATGGAGATAAGCACAAGAGGAATAGAAAGCAAGTAAAGTGAAATATATAAACTGTTATGGATATGCAGTGCTAAACAAAAGCATTTTTAGCCCTGATTTAAAGTAGCTAACAGTTTGAGCATACTTCAGACGTTCAGGTAACTTGTTCCAGAGGCGAGGAGCATAATAACTAAATTCTGCCTCACCCTGCTTTGTTCTTGTAACATACAGGAGACCGGTTCCAGACGACCTTAGGAGTCTAGATGTCTCATAGGAATCTAACAAATCAAGCATTTATTTTGGTCCAAGGCCATGAAGTGTTTTGTAGACGAGCATTAGTATTTTATAGTCTATCCTTTGACTCACTGGAAGCCAGTGTAGCGATTTCAAAACTCGTGTAATGTGGTCCAACTAACTTGTATTTGTGAGGACTCTGGCTGCAAAATTCTGTACTAGCTGCAGCTTCCTGAATGATTTTTTTTTTGGATCAAGACCTGTAAATACACCGTTGCAATAGTCCAATCTGCTGAAAATGAATGCATGTATAATTTTTTCCATGTCTTGTTGAGTCAGAAGCCCCTTAATTTGGGCTATATTTTTTAGGTGTTGATAAGCAGATTTAGTGACGGACTTTAGATGGCTATCAAATTTTAGGTCTCAGTCAATAATTATGCCAAGGTTTCTGACTTGATTTGTAGCTGTAAGTGACATTGTGCTAAGGTGCCTGCTTATCTTTGACCTTTCCTTTTTTGGCCCAAAAATGATCACTTCTGTCTTCTCCACATTCAACTGGAGAAAATTCTGGCACATCCATTCATTGATTTGATGAATGCATTTACTCAGCGAGACCAAGGGACTATAATCATATGGGGACACAGAAATGTACAGTTGTGTGTCATCTGCATAGGTGGGATAGGAGATGTCATACTGTTTCATAATCTGAGCTAAGGGAAGCATATAGATATTAAATAAGAGTGGTCCAAGAATTGACCCTTGAGGGACTCCACATGTGAATTTGGTTCGTTCTGACTGATGGTTTCCAATTGACACAAAGAAATCCCTGTCATGTAAATAGGATGTGAACCACTGAAGAACAGTGTCAGTAAGCCCTACCCACTGTTCCAATCTGCTGAGTAGTATGTTGTGATCAACCGTGTCGATTGCGGCGCTGAGATCCAATAGTAGCAGAACAGATGATTTGCCTGCATCGGTATTCCGACGAATATCATTTAGGACTTTGATAAGCACGGGTGCCTTGCCCGAGGGCACTTTGACAGTTGGCAGTCATAGCCGAGAATTGAACCTTGATCCTTCGGTCCAAGGACAACTCCAGCTACCAACTGCGCCACGGCCGAAAGTAGTCCTATTAAAGGTTTATCGATTGTCAATTTGTCGCTCTATTTGGGGGTGATTCGGTGTGAAAATTTCCATGTTGATTGCCAATGAGCCCAACAACAAATCTGCCAATTTTTGTTTAAATCCGACATACAGTTTGGGAGCAGTGTTGTTTTTGGCGACCCTTTTAATTTTCGTCTTAGTCTTTTGGACGATAATACTTAATTGTCTTAGTCATATTTTAGTCATTACCTGGTTTTCCTTTGGAAAGATCAGTTATATGTTATTCTTTTTTTTTTTTTTTTTTTTTTTAATGGGAATCCTTCGGCGCGCCGTGCAGCCCGAAGGCCCCGAACCGCTTGACCGATCGGCACCGCTCAAGTATCGACACGTCCGGAATTTTCGCGCGATGCAGGCTGCCGATATACTTGGATTCCATTGACGCCTATGTAAGTCGATGCCATTGACGGCCATGGACGTCCAAATTTTTCCCATTCATTTTCAATGGTAAAAAAAAATAATGTCCTTAAATCAACAGGAAATGACCAGATATAATAGGACGTGTCCCCCAAACTTCCATGATACCATTGACGCTTATAAAGGGTGCTGCCATTGACGGCCATGGTCGTCCAAATTTTCCATTCATTTCTAATGGCATTTAATATGTTTAATGCCATTGACAGGCATGTTTGTCCATTCTATTGATAGCCCTGAGCGGGGCTACGATCTGTATAGCCCCACAGGAAAGACCAGGTGTAATTTCTCCAGAAATTGCAGTTTCTAGTCTCAAAATGTGTTTGTCTTTGTCTAATTTTTGTTGACAAAAACTCAACACTAATTTCGTATAGTTTTAGTAATAAATTTATCCTGAAAACATAGCCAACGCTTTTGATTCCATGGGTCCTCGATTTTCATGTTTGCATATGTTTTTTTATTGGCATGCTAAGTCAGCCCAATTGAGCTAGCTTAGCCACTCTGGAGCCCTGAAACTAACAAATAACAAACTACACGGAATTTGTTGAAATCAACTCCACTGACTAATTAAACCCACACTAACTCGAATATTCAGCCTGATGTCAAAAATTCTGAACTCTGCAGCCCTTCAAGGTTTTTTATTTATTTTTTTTATTTCTTTTAAGGTTTATACTTTAATCATTATTCCTGAAAGGTCCACTAAAAAGCACAGGTTGACACCAAACAAATAAAACCAATTAAACCCTCTTTGTGCTGTTTACAGTCTAAACTTAGATTGTAACTCTCCCTTCGCTTGTGTTCTGTTTCCAATAAACTCACAAACATGAAAACCCAGTGTCATTGTTCCAATGGCCTGGGGCTCTTGATAAAGGAAGAGTTTGCCTAATGCTTCCATAAACAAGTTAGGCAAAGTCCAGCAGGTTGTAATTGTGTCTAATATATTTACAGAGGATCGATTTCCCTCCCTCCTATCCAACCACCGCTGTGACAAGCCGCACTCATTTGGCCTGGGTCACCGCGGATGAGTGTCCTCGACCGGGCCAAGACAATGGAAAGTATTGAAGCGAGGCTTAATGAGGTCATTATTCAAAAGCCATGACGAATCCTTGGAGGCTAATACCTGTCACCTCTCGATCCTAGATTCCTGACACATGTCTCTGGAGGACATACAGGAAAAAATAGGCACAAAAATCCAATTTGTTATCCCGACGTTATTATAAGATTTTGAAATAAAATTTTTAAAGTGTACTGATCAGCTCTCTTTGTGATTTAACGTTTCCTGGAATCGTGGGAATTGGTGCAACTCGCTTGACATAATTTGGATGAATTTTGGTTTTATTTCAAGGATGACAAAAAAGTAGGGCTGTCAAACGATTTTTACGAAATTTTAATCGAGTGAATTACAGCTTAAAAAATAATTAATCGTAATTAATCGCAATTCAAACCATCAATAAAATATTCCATATTTTTATGTAAATTATTGTTGGAATGGAAGGATAGGACACAAGATGGATATATACATTCAACATGCGGTACATAAGGACTGTATTTGTTTATATGAAATAAATATAATAAATAAATATGAAAAAAAACGCGACTTATAGTCCGAAAAATACGGTAAACACAGAGAGGCATTGGATGGCTTCTTGTGGGTACTTTTATTAACAAAACAAAAGCAAGTGGAGGACGTAGCACTTGAGCCTGCGCTAACTGCGCACTTTCTCGACTCTCTCGCTCCCTCTCTCGCTCGACCACTTTCTTCCTCACTGCTCAATCTGACAATGCCGGTCACATTGAAAATAACAGCGGCCCCCTTGGCGGGTGCCGGTAACACCTGCGTCCACTCCAATTGCTTGTCTCTGACCTTAGCTCTCAATATACTTCAAACGGCGCCATTGTAGTCTGTTCGCGGCAATGTTTGAGTGGGTTGTTCCGCGCATGCGTTAATTGCGTTAAATATTTTAACGTGATTAATTAAAAAAATTAATTACCGCCCGTTAATGCGTTAATTTTGACAGCCATAGTTTGGAGATATAAGTTAGTAAGAGTTGGCAGCAGGCAGAATAGAATTGAGAAAGCAGTAGCTGATATTCTCCCCACTCCCCATCTCTTTCTTTTCTTTTTATCAGGTTACATGACTGGAGGCTTCATTAATCACCACCTTGACAGCCTCCGGTGGGGTATGGGGGGGTGAGGGTTGTGAGGGGGGGGCTAACAGCATTTGGTCCAATTAGACGCCACCGAGACAATAGGAACAGTGAGTTGCGCCTCGTGTCACAAGCCAAGCTTTGCCTCCCTGTCATTACCTTAGAGAAAGGGAAAAAATTAACCCCTACCAGCGTTTTCCTGCTTTCCTTCCATTGATTCGAGGCTTTTGTGTTGTCCCTGGAGCGTGGCGCACAATTACAGATATTATTACATCTGCATTGATTTCTCTAAGAGAGCCGAGTGTCTCCAAGCAATTAAAAAAAATTACACTTACCAAGTGGGCCAATTAAAAAGGCCCTGGCCCTTGAGGGTGGCTGCTGCTTTGGTGTTGATGGAAAAGGAGGACTTTGACTATCAAAATGTTGCAGTTTATCTTTGATCTTCTTGCATACTGTAACATGTGTTCTTTATACAAAAGGTGTAGATGCCAATGATGGTACTTAGTCACGATGCAAATTGTCACAGAAACACTCACAAAAGGAGGGCTTGATATTTACTTGCTGAGTACACCACTATATACAGAAAAATTCACTTGAGATTTTATGCCATGTCCAGTATACAAATTAAATCCAGCATATATGTGAGCCATTCCACCAAAACCGGCACCTTTTACCAAAACTAAGAGAAATAAGCTAGTTTTTGAAGAGCTTTCCAAAACTGCAAAGATATTTGAAGTCTGATGAGAATGGAGAGGACGTGAATTAATCAATTATTTTCTGTTAAGCCCCCCACAGGAAGACGTAAACGTTCTGTGCCCCCCCAACTGTCTGCCACTACTGTAAATATACTGTAGTATCATTTGTATATAAAATTCTTATTATTATAAGTTCAACTCTGTATAACATTGTGTTCTTTTTAGGGCTGTCAAAATTAATGCGTTAACGGGCGGTAATTAATTTTTTAAATTAATCACGTCAAAATATTTGACGCAATTAACGCACATGTCCTGCTCAGACAGATTTAAATGACAGTATAGTGAAATGTCCACTTGTTAATTGTGTTTTGTGGAGTTTTGCTGCCCTCTGCTGGCGCTTGGGTGCGACTGATTTTACAGGCTTCAGCACCCATGAGCATTTTGTAAGTAATTATTGACATCAACAATGGCGGGTTACTAGTTTATTTTTTGATTGAAAATTTTTAAAAATTTATTAAAACGAAAACATTAAGAGGGGTTTAATATAAAATTTCTAAAACTTGTACTAACATTTATCTTTTAAGAACTACAAGTCTTTCTATCCATGGATCGCTGTAACAGAATGTTAATAATGTTAAGGCCATCCTGTTGATTTATTGTTATAATAAACAAATACAGTCCTTATGTACCGCATGTTAAATGTATATATCCATCTTGTGTCTTATCTTTCCATTCCAACAATAATTTACAGAAAAATAAGGCATATTTTATAGATGGGTTGAATTGCGATTAATTACGATTAATTAATTTTTAAGCTGTAATTAACTCGATTAAAAATTTTAATCGTTTGACAGCCTTAGTTCTTTTAAATATTAAAGAAAAATGTAATCTAGATCAACTTACAATAAAGTGTTAAAAAAAAAACACATCCATTCTGTAAAAATGCACTCAAGATATACATTTTTTGACCGTTTGCCACTGAAAAATAAAATTTTATAAAATCAGTAAATATTAATAAATTCAAATTGATTAGCAACATTAACTCATGAGGACAATATGTCAAACAATTAGACGAAAAAACAAAAATGGATAGAACAAAAACGACATGGCATTGGACAGATTGGATTTATTTTTTTCTGCAGGCAGTATCAGCTCCTTTGCTATGGTGTGGGGTTATTTTGCACTGAGCAACTTGGTATGCCACCTTATATGATGCTGACAGTGCTCGCTGGTTTACTGATGTAACACTCACAAGGCGGGAGGATTGTTGGCAATATTTGGCACTCGCGGAAAAAAATAATTCCTGCTGTCCGCTACGAACATTTTTAGACAAAGTAGACGGACTGGTCTTTCTTCGTCTCCCACTGTACTAAAATTTAAAGCCAAAATCTAAGTGCTACATACGCTTCCTCATATTTCCTTGTCTTAGCTTTTCATATCTCCTGTGCTCTTTGCTGTGTGCTCTTGTTTGGTTCAAAAATAAGATTTAATTCAAAAATAAGATTTAAATTAATTTTGGCTGCTTCGAGTATTCGTTTAATTAAAGTGGTGTTGTAATGGTTTGTTTTGAAAGTGTTTGCATTTAGTTTTATTGATTTGGGTGGATGCATCGTCCTGTAGTCTCCCTCATTTTACATGGCTGAATCCATCTGCTCCCTGTTAAGACCAACATAAGCTAAGTTTTTGTTTGAGTTAATTTTTAAAAAAATGCATTTGTAATTTAGTTTATTGGTATATTTAGCCATTTTTGTAGGAATATGGGTCTGAACCATTTGTTAGGGGCATTGTAAAAAAAACGTTAGCGTTTTAAATAGGGGTGTAACGGTACACAAAAATCTCGGTTCGGTACGGACCTCAGTTTTGAGGTCACGGTTCGGTTCATTTTCGGTACAGTAAGAAAACAAAATGCAAAAAATAAATGTGCTAGTTGTATTTTACACACCTTTGTGCTTTCAACAATAGGAGCATTAGCCTATACAAAGCTAGAATTCTGCTCAAAAAGTAGCGAGTATTTAAAGATAATCCAACAATAATTTGCCTGAATGAAGTCCTGTGCTAAAGAGAAAAGCAATCCCAATGACAAAGATTTTAACATGTATTTTACAAATGAAATGCCTCGATGAATCTTTTTTTTTCTTCTTATGAACGGTTTTCAAAAGCTTTATTGGTGGATTTTGTCAAGTTAATGTGCCACAAGAAATTAATAAATTTAATTGTGTAAGCAGGATCTGTGTATTATTATTTAATTACAGGTGTTTTAGCTATTTCGAATTATTTTATCTAAATGGGCTATTATTTATTTTATTATGTGTTTATATTTTATAAATGTGATGTAGTATTCATTTCTATTGTATATTTTATGTTGTATAACTTTAGTTCTTATGTGAATATTACTTTCTACATGTTTTGTTGTGGTAGGAGGGTTTTGTATTGAACACGGGGCCGTGTTGGTTATTATTATAGCAGAGAAGACAGCAGTAAATCAACAAAGACAAGTCAACTGTGCCCCAATCTACCTCTCAAGAGATCTGATGGACTCAAGAAGTGGGTTACGATTGCATATTAGTTTGAAAATCTACCGGATCCACCGTATTTTTACACGAGTGACTTCCGGTCTGCCCGATCCTAGCTACCAGTAGTAGTATTGACGCGGGAGGGTCGCGTCTCACGTCAAATAATAAACTCTGCCGTTCTTTTCGCGTGCGTCGTGTTGAGCCGCTTCTGGGACGCGTCTAACACGCGGCCGCACTGCGACTGGTGTGCATTGGCTGATTGACTTAAACGCCCGCGTTTCACTGTGTTCTCGTGGCGGCCCTGTTGTCGCGCCATTGACGTTTCTGTGTTATACTGTCCTACCGGGTTGGTCTTCATTATAGTAGAGAAGACGGAGTAAATATAATCTACTCAAAAAAACTGTAACCCGATCGACTCACAGCCTCGAAAAGTAAGGGTTACATTACGTCAGAAACTCGTTCGGAACGCCACCGTTCCGAACCGAGAACCACGAACCGAAACGGTTCAATACAAATACATGTACCGTTACACCCTTAGTTTTAAAGCATTTAAGCTAGTGGACTTTTGCTATGTAAGTTAGCCAACTGTTCTTTTGTTATACATAGATCCTCTTTTTTTTTTTTTTTTTTTCTAATCCCGTTTGAGGCTCAGCTCAAGTTTTTTAATTTTTTGTGGTCCTTAGCCGATTACTCGATTATTCGAACTAAATAGTTTATCGATTAATTAACCACTATAGTAATCGATAGCCGTAGCCCTAGACTCAAGTTTTTTTGTATGGATCAGAACCCCCCACCCTAAAAAAAAAAAAAAACAAGGAAGAGCGTAGCATCCTTCATTTGTTTGAGTGTTAAGAAGCTTTGAACGTTTGAACCAGGTTGACTGAGGGAAAATTTTGTTTTTTTACAACGTGGAAAGACAATATACATTACAGAACAGAAGGAAAATATATGTTTAAAAAAATGGCTCACAAGGAAAAAGGACAAATGAAACCTCCCGTTCGGAGCTGCAGTTGTATTATCATCTGGGATGTGTTTGAAGTGGAAAATCACTGTTTTCTTTAATCCATGAAACATTCAAATACATTTACTTCTTCAGGATTAAGAACAGTAACAATAGCAGGCGGCTAGAAAGCAAACAAACCGAGGCGAGGTTGAGGCGTCTGGTTTACAGCGGGGTAAGCCTTCCATACTGTACATCCTGGTCTGTTTCATTAGCGGAAATGTTTTATTATTGTTTATCTATTCAGCTTCTGATTAGAAAAATTGAGCTGTGCTTCCTTTTTAGGATTACAGAGTTTGTGGAAAGGGTTTGGGCTGGATTTCAAGTGTAATCCACAAAAATTCAAAAACATCCACCGCAGAAGTTGCAAACAAAAAACAGGAGCTACAGCTGGAGTGCTTTATTAGAAAGTAGCATTTTATGTTTTTAAATGTCATTGCATGTACATTCATTGTAATTGTAACAAATCATCAAATCAGCGAGTCAAAGTGCAAAAAGTTGAAGATTTCAAGTCAAATATGCAAAATTTCTCTAAAAATGTCTCATTTGTACCTATTATGTAGGCAGTTATTTTTTTTATGACAAAATAAGCCAATTGGACGGCCTAACTAAAACCATCCGGAGTATTCCCTTTGGCTTTCATCCGTAAGCTGTTATCGCCCGCTCACATTTCCACATTGAGCCCCCAAAATCATTCCAGACCAGCACCTTTTGAGAAAGACCCCCTGCTGAACTGAAACCTGAACATTCAAATGAAATCACCCAGACATGCCTCTCCTGACAGTCAACTGCGATGACACGCTTTAGGATCCCATTTTGGTGAGTGGAAGGTGGGGGCTTTAAATGCGCTGACATGTAAATGACTGGACGCAATAGAGGCCCGAATGGGACGCGTGATTCTACATGATTTCAAGATGGGAAGACTAAAGATAGTGAGATAGACGAGAGGGGAGATTCTTAGGTCGAGCATTAAGGGGTGGACACACCCTGCCACTTTCATTATGTGGACTGTCGCATCAAGAGGTGATGTAAAGGGCCTGCCTTTACTTTTTCTGGCAATGCACCCCAGGAACTGAAGTTTACCCTAAAAGAGGAACCGGCTTTATTTAAGCGTGAACTGCTAACTTTAGTCATGGAATCAAGTATCACATTTGTTTATGGTAAAGCATATTAATTTCCAGTGTAACCTCCAGAGTCAAACCTCTTAACAATATGCAAAATTATGGATATTATGGATAATGTCACTACATCCGAGTGTTGTTAATCTTATTTTAAAAATGAATTACAGTAGTTACAATTAACTTCTCCCAAAAAGTAATTGAGTTAGTAACTCAGTTACCTCATTGTAAGAATAATTAGTTACTCAGAAAAGTAAATGACGTTACTTTTCATGCTCTATGTTAAATTCTATAACATCTTTCACATCAACATTCTATAACATTTTTCACATCATATATGTTTATATTAACTGACTGACTTGAATTGAATTAATTTTTTTTCACTCCCCACCCCAAAAAAAAAACAGAATAGAATAGCCCTTTATTATCAGATATAGTTGTACAATGAAATTGTGGAGTCTCCCTTTACAGCAGACATGTCTAAAGTCCGGCCCGGGGGCCAAATGCGGCCCGTGGTCAAATTTCATCCGGCGCGCAGCCTCTGTCATAAAACCCATAATGTCTGGCCCGCACATAAGACTTAATTGAGCAGCATATGAAGTAGCTTACACTAAATGCTGTTCCTCATTTATCTACTATAGGGCAGCAGCACTCTGAGTGACATCACTGCGTGTGACGCTTTACCCCCAATTTTCTAAAATGGCGACAATAAACAAAAACAGGAAAGTAGACTGTGAGGGCCGGTTCTTCAAGGGTAGGTGGAAATTGGACTATTTCTTCACTGAAATACGCAACAACTTTGTCTGCCTCATTTGCCAGGAGACAGTGGCTGTTTTTAAAGACTTCAATGTCAAGCGACATTAACAAACGAGACATGGTGACATGCAGTGTTGTTAATAACGGCGTTACAATATAACGGCATTACTAACGGCGTTATTGTTTTCAGTAGTGGGTAATCTAATTAATTACTTTTCTCATCTTGGCAACGCCGTTACCGTTACTGAGGACGGAAAGGCATGCGTTACTATGCGTTACTATATTGGTCGAAAAGTCTGAGGGAGACAGACTCACCGAGACGACAGAGCAGAGCAGGAGCGGGGAGGAGGCAAGAAAGTTGTGACGCCGAGCAAACGCGATGCTAGGTAGCTCCAATAATACATGTTGTAGCCGATAGCCGTCAAACTACGCCCGCATGTTATGGTAGATATGGTAGACATGGTAGATATCACATGTACTGTATATAGATATAACTAGATGCAAAATGACAGACATGGCACTAAATGCGTTAGTAGACAGCCGCCATCTTAAAGCAGTAGGCTTAGGCTTAGGACGGCTCTGTTGTAGAGAACCTTCCTAGCGAACCTAAGTAACTTCTTATCTAAAATACTTCTAAATCGGCAAAATCTTGACTTGAATCTATCTTTAAATGATGAAACAGTTTTAAAACTTTCATATGTCGAAAGTAGAGAGAAGGGAACTAATGCAATAATGGGAGCAATTTTAACAACTTTTAACAGTTGATTCAGGGTAAAGGGTAAATTAGGGTAAAGAATTGGGCTCGGGCCAGTTGTACCAAAAACCTCCACAAAAAACTTCACATAGTGTGGCCAATGTTTTTTTTTTTTTTTTTTTTTTTTTTTTTGAGGGGAAAAACAAAATAATAATAATTATCACCAATTACTTTGTCAAGTAACTAATTACTCTTACATTCAGGTAATTGAGTTACTAACGCAATTACTTTTTGGGAGAAGTAATTTGTAACTATAATTAATTACTTTTTTTCAGTAAGATTAACAACACTGGTGACATGTTCGACAAGATTGGAGGGAAGGAACGCTGAGAGCCGCAGTTGGCACCAGCAACTTTCGCTCACCAACTTTTACCGACGGCTGGTTAAGAACTGGTTTCGAGAGATTTGAGCATTTGCTTAGAAAATGCTCAGCTTGTTTGGGTCGATGTATTTGTGTGAGAAGACATTCTCGGTTATGTACATAAATAAGAGCCGTGTGAGGACACGGCTAACGGACACTCACTTGTGAGACATCTTGCGCATCAATACCACTGCCTTTGAGCCAGACCTGGCCTTTGTGCTGGAGTCCAGATCTCATTATCACTCGTCACATTAATGGAGGCAAGTCATTCGACATTTACAGTAAGTTGCTGCATTGATTTTGTTTGTTAGGATCAAAATCAGTAGAAATTCAGACGGGTTATCAGTTTTCACTCCAGAATAAACTTTTAAAAGTTCAATCAACGTTTATAGTTACTGATATGTCAATTCCAAATGAGCCTTGCATGATTGTTACTTTCTCATTTGTCTAATATTTTATTCAAAAGTTCTGTGAACATTGAACTGCCATGTTGTTATATTTAGTTTTTCAAATGCAATTTGCACTCAAGAGTACAATTTTGTTTAAGAAAAAAAAGTGAATATTCAACTGCATGTGATATGCATGTTTCAAATGAACCAAAACACATGCTTAAGACTGTTGAAACTGTCATAAAAAAGCAAATGTGAAACAGAATGGCTTGCTAAAATTTGTTTAAATATATTGTTGTTGGTAAAGAACCTCAGCCAAGGTCGGCCCCCCAGATTTTTACCATACCAAATCTGGCCCCCTTTGCAAAAAGTTTGGACACCACTGCTTTATAGTCCAGGACAAGTAAAAATCTTTAAAGTGACTTGCAAGTATAAAATCTAAAGGTATGAGCTATGACGTAGTCCTATGTTCTGGCATTGCAAACAATCGAAGTAAAGTAGCAGTAGTTTGACAATGAAGGCATTGGAATATTGCACATAAATAGTATTGCACATACTGAAGAATATGTGTTGAAGGGAATAGTATCTTTTCTCGTATTTACCAATCGACTGTCTCTATAACTCTAACACACTGGATATAATCAATCAGGGAATAGTATTTTTTGTCGTATTTACTGTTTGTATTACTCTAACACACCCAAGATGAAATAAATAGCACTTATACCATAGTTTAAGGAAAACAAGCAGAAATTAGGGCATAAGAGATACATGACGCCTTCTTATCACGGAAGCCCAAGGTGTGCGTCATGCAACTGACTGAGCAAGATTGACGCTGACGAGGCAAGATATCTACAAGCCCATGTCTGCACCACCAACTCTTGCAATCAGTTCTTCCGGACAGTCCAGAACAAATGGCGGGACGTCCTGTCCCAACACAAGGAACACTGGAGAACGCCCAATATCCAACTGATAACACGACTGATAAGACTCCAAGAGCCCCTTTGACGCTGAGGTGACAAAATCCTCAACCCTCATTGTCCTGACAACAGTAACTCCCAAATCCTCCGGTCCAATCCACAAACAGACAAAATCCTATACAATGCCCCAGCACACCTTTCTTCTGCCCACAGCCCGCCCCGCGAGAGCCTTCAAAGAGACTGAATGTTAAACTAATCGTTGTCATTTTTCTCGGGAACCTTTTGTTGACTTGTGATCTGGTGACATTGGAACGAGCTTCCCCGCCTGAGTTTGTTACTGTTTCGCCTTGCTGTTTGATCGCTGTCGACCTGAATAAATTGTCAATTTGTGCTTCGAAGCCTTTTTCCAACTTTCAAAATTGAGTTAGTACAAGGGGTTATGTTACGGCAAAGTTGATGTGGACCAAAATGCGAGCCGGAAACAGATGAAGTGTGAAGTGATATTTATTGAACAAGGGCAAGGTGTTGAGCGGCTGGTGGGTTGAATGGTCAATGGCTGTGGTGGTGGCTCCGTGGGCTTTGATGGGTGGGTGTCCTGATGGCAAAAAGACAGAATTATTTAAGAGTTCAAAGACAAGAGTCAAACACTACAGGCTCAGTTGGCCAATGTACCAGTGGTGACTGGCAGAATCATCTGGCACCTGCTTGCTGCCCAGGCTGATCATTATGAGCAGTGTTGATTGTTGATGAGCTGCAGGTGCACTCCCAGGTGAGCCAAGATTGAAGTGATTCCATATATCAAAAAAAGGAAGTGTTATGCCAATAAAAGCCAGCAGAGGGGAGTGTGGGCAAGGACCACCACAGGTTAAGACTAAGCTGAACGCGCGAAGTTTGGCCTTTTGACCGGTTTGTCTCAGTTCCGCCGGCCCGGGTCGTTGGAGCTGCGCCAGCGCGGGTCTGGCTGTTCGGCTGGTGTGATTCCAACAGTCAGGCTAAAAGGTCAGATTCCTTAAGTGTGAATAGAAGTGAAGTCGCAGCATTTTGACAGTGAAGGCATTGATATTGTACGTTAATATTGCACGTAAGTAAGTATTGCACATAGAATAGTTCATGTAAATGAATATTGTACATTGGGTGATATGGTGTTGCATATGGCAGTTCAGGGTGGAGATAGCTTTAACAACGAAACTGTTCCTCAGTCTGTTTGTTCTTGCTGTTTTAGGTCAGACTTTTTACTTTTTCTTTTCTTTTAATTTCACCTACCGTAATTTTCGGACTACAAGTCTCTACCCTCCAAATTTGACACAAAAATGGAATTTGTTCATAGATAAGCTGCAGATGTTCTCACTGTATTATGGGATATTTACACCAAAAGATATTAACCGGTAACACTTTATTTGACAGTGGCATCATAGGATTGTGGTTACATCTCCTCTCCTTTTTGTTATGAACTTCCTTAATATAAGTAAATGTCAGGCCGAGACTTGAATGGAACAAGACTTCTTTATTCAGCATGTTTCTCAGCATATGTGCCACCAACACATCACAGAGGTTCCTTTTATACTGTAATACCACACCCACAGGAAGTGCACACTCTGGCAACAGCAGTGTGACATTAATATGTTACAATTGAGTTTAAGATGAGGCTCACCATGCTAAATGCTGATGCTATGCTAACACTCCGAGCCACCTAGCATCGTGTTTGCAACAGCGTCACCACCCATTTCCCTCCTCCTCTCTCCCACTCTGCTACCTCCCAGGCAGCTGGGACAAAATCAGACAACTGTTAATTCAACCAAATTGTAGTAACACTGCTAACGTGCCCCTACACGTCTTCAGAAACGGTAACGGTATTGCAAAGATGCAAAAAGCAATATTTAGATTACTCACTACTAAAAAAGTAACACCTTTATTAACGCTGTTATACCCTAATGCCGTTATTAACAACACTGCATCCGACTAGGCCTCATTTTGGCCAGCAACAAGGATGTGTAGTTTTTTTCTTTGTATTTTGTTTCCTATTTTAATCTAGTTGTTGACTGATCAACTTTTTCTGAACAAAAGACTTTGGAGTTGCGAATTCAAGGCCATCTGTTTGTCATGCTTGGGAGTGCTGAGTGAAGATGTAAACTGCTAGGCTAGCTTCTCAAAGGACTTTGATTTGACTGATGCTGTAAATTTGGGTCCATATGCTTGCCATGTTTGGAGAACAGAGTTGTTAGCTGGCTATGCTTGTCATTCATGATAATGTTAATTAAAATATCTGCGTTTCCCTGAAGTGTTCTGACTTTCGAATCACCTATTTGTAGATTTATTTTTGGGAACTTCCCCTGTTTATTTGCAGAAAGACTGTCCAATACAAAACTATTGTATTGCTTTAGTGCCATCATGGTCGAATTCACATGTGTATAATTATAGCCAAATATATCAAATATTCAATCAATGCAATAAAAATTGTGAAAAATACCGCCTGCCTTGCAAATGCAGGACTGTATGGATGTACTCGTTAGAGTAGACCGCCAGCGGTCAGTCACGCACATGCCTCGCCTTTCCTGGCTCCTTGTGGGCAATGCTCAGTTTACCGGCTGAGAGAGGCAGTTTATTCGGCACCCTTGAATTGAATCTGAACCCTGTCAAAAGCTGCTTCGTTGAGAATCAGTAGGCTGTCACTGGACTGATGTACCCAGTGTTGGCCACTGTTGCATGGAAGGCGGATGCCATCCGAGGTTTCCCGGGCGGTGCTCAATGATTGATTTTTCTTCTTCTACACTGCGCCTCACAACCACCAACGTAGTGCGTTATTACACAAAGCCCAAGTAACATAAAACACATAAACAACTGTGGAAATACGTATTTTGCAGTGGTTGTAACTAGAGGTGTGCGAAATTTCCGATTCTTGGATTATTCGCGATTCGGCCGTGGAAGATTCGAGAACGATTCACAAACATCCAAATTCCGATTATTGAAATATGTCAAGTAAAGCGGAAGTAAAACACACTCAGCGTGCCGCGCGGCCTTCGGGACGCAAAGAGGAACGGCGAGAGAGTAGCTAAACATCATGCTTGTCATTACCCGGCTCCTCGGGTAATGCCAATGCTCAACTCAAGGCTCTAGCTCAACTCATGCCGCGAGATAAAAAAACAACAACATACCTGACTGCTGCAGACAGCTGCTACAAAGTACGTCCACATAATGGTACGGTAGATATCATATTTATATAGGACTAGATGCAAAGCGACTCGGTGGCGTTAGCAGCATATGTACAAAAAGCTAGATGCGGGCGTTAGTAAACAGCCGCCATCTTAAAGCAGTAGACTGTTGTAGCGAACCTTCCAAGCGAACATAATTAACTTTTTATCTAAAATACTCCTAAATCGGTAAAATATTGACCTGAATCTATCTTTAAAATAGTTTTAAAACTTTCACATGTCGAAAGTAGACAAAAGGGAAATTATGGAATAACGGGAGCAATTTTAACAACTTAAATGGTTGATACACAACATTAAATTAATTGAATGTTTTTTTGACTTTATTGATATGATTTATGTATTTAAGCCTGCTTTGTACAAAACATTAAAAGCAGCTAATAGCGAGGGGGGGTGTAATCAATTATCGATTTATAATCGAATCGTAGCCTCTGAATCGTAATCGAATCGTTAGGTGCCCAAAGATTCCCGCCTCTAGTTGTAACTTGTGGGCATAGCTTGATGGCTAAGTTATTATGAATGAGGTGAAGTACCACTGTAGGAACCTGATTGAGGAAGGTTTATTTCTTTATATTTAGTATTTCATAGCTCACTGTAATCGTCGGATTATAAACTGCTACTTTTTTCCCGTATTTTGAATACTGTTGTTTATAGTCCAGTGTGGCTTATTTGTTGATTTATTTGGGTTAATAGGTAACACTTTATTTGACAGTGGCATCATAAGACTGTCATAAGACCGTCATAATTATGACATGACACTATCATGGGCATTACTGAATAGAGGTGGGAATCTTTGGGCACCTAACGATTCGATTACGATTACGATTCAGAGACTCTGATTCGAGTATAAATCGATTATTGATGCCCCCCCCCCTATTTTTTTTTTTTATGTTTTGTATATTTTTTCCAAAACTTTTCAAAAATCCTCTCAGGCTAAATAAACCAAACTACGATTTTAGTATCAAGTTACCGGTTAAAAACAGTAAATAAAATACTCAAGTCCCCATTCTGTATCAGAAGCTTTAAACTACATTCAATTAATTTAATGTTCTGAATCAACCGTTAAAGTTGTTAAAATTGCGCCCGTTATTCCATAATTTCCCTCATGTCTACTTTCGACATGTTAAAGTTTTAAAACTGTTTCATCATTTAAAGATAGATTCAAGTCAAGATTTTGCCGATTTAGGGGTATTTTAGATCAAAAGTAATTAGGTTCTCTACAACAGAGCCTTCTAGAGAAGTCTACTGCTTTAAGATGGCGCCTGTTTACTAGCGCGGGAAAGTCTGTCATTTCACATCTAGTCTAGATATATGTGATATCTACCATAGCCGTGTGTTGCCGTATGTTTGTAGCAACTAGCAACTGGGAGCTGTTTGTAGCGGCTGACGGCCGCAGTCAGGTATTATTGTTTTTTTTTTGTTTTTTTTTTACCAAGCAGCATTAGCTGCACATGATATTTACTGTCGGTCCATTCCTCATTGCGTCCCGAAGACCGCGCTGACTGCGTTTTATTTCCGCTTTACTGGTATAATTCAATAAAGCTGGTATAATTCAATAATCGGAATTTGGATGTTTGTGAATCGTTCTCGAATCTTCCACGGCCGAATCGCGAATAATCTAAGAATTGGGAAATTTTGCACGCCTCTATTACTGAATGCATATGACAGATGTTGTTAAGTGTCATCTGGCAAATTATGTCACTAACTAACATTTATGTCAGGATTAAATCTTTTTTAACATCCATTCAAAAGTGATATAATTTGCCAGATGTCACTAAATCACATCTGTCATAAGAATTCATTAATGCTCATGGCAGTGTCATGTCATAATTATAATGGTCTTATGACAGTCTGATGGTGCCTGTCAAAAAAAGTGTTACGAAATTCCATAAATAGCAATTAATGAAACAACTGGAACAGCAACTGAAGAAATAATTAGATCAGAACATGAAGTTTGATTGTTATTTATATTTGTAGCGCTGCAATGCATGCTAGGAGGCATGTTGGACAACAACAGTGTTGACAGATGGTGGCAGCAGAGGTTGACCGTCTACCCCAAGAGAGCAATGATGGCCAAATGAAGCTTCTTGAAGCAATGAAGCTTTGCAGCCAATTGGTTCAAAGCTTTATGGTGGTTCATTTGGTCTAATGACAGTCTTATGATGCCGGTTAATATCTTTTGCAGTGAGGACAGCTGCGGCTTTTAGTCCAGTGTGGCTTATTTATGAACAAATGTCGTTTTCGTGTCAAATTTGGTGGGTGGCAGCTCATAATGAGGTGCGCCTTTTAGTCCGAAAATTAGGAAAATCGTTTTCAGTCTTCTTACGTTTAAACAGTTATCGTCAAACATCTTACATGAATTTAGAAATCATAGAGGACCTTTAAATTTGTGACTGTACTAAGT
The DNA here is from genome assembly GCF_030265065.1 of Corythoichthys intestinalis. Taxonomy (NCBI): domain Eukaryota; kingdom Metazoa; phylum Chordata; class Actinopteri; order Syngnathiformes; family Syngnathidae; genus Corythoichthys; species Corythoichthys intestinalis. Next base: position 43,002,819 of record NC_080409.1, on the reverse strand, counting down.
TAGGGTTCATTTCAAACAGCTCGTCTAAATGGCTTAGTTTGTGTTAATATTCGACCTTATATTTTACTTGAATTTAATTTCTAGAAATACCAGCATCAAATCTGCTAGAGTTTATTTAAAAAGTATCTATTTGGTGCCTGGAGCCCATGTTTGTCATGCTCCGTCACCATTTTACTGCCTGTCAGTGTCATTAAATCTCCATGGAGCTCACTCGTGATGTCTGACGTGCCTTATCACTGCTCAAATGTGCTCCCTGCGCGCTCAACACAATCTTTTAAAACGCACCCATGCCTTTTTGTCAGGAGAAAATCCCTCAATAGTCAACTCGTAAACAGTAAGTTTGTCTTAAAGATGTGTGTATTCAACAACCAATTCATATCTTATCACTTTCAGTCCTACTTTTGTGACAATGATGCAAAAAGGGGCCCAAATGCACAATTCACAGATGTCAAAAATAGATATGTTTCCATAAATGGGCATCTTCAAAGACATGAATAAACATTGCAAACACAGGAAACATGACAGTAACCCCCCCCCCCCCCCCCCAAAAAAAAAACCAAACAAAAAAAAAACACATGAGGTAATACGAGAAAAACAAAACTTATAAAGAGAAAAATCAGAAATACAACAAACCTGGTAAAAAGAGAAAAGTTCCAAGCTTTTCAAAAGACAAAACAAGCTCAGGAAGCACAAGAAACAAAAAGCATTGACTAATAACATTACTGAAACAAGACTGCAAGCAAAATAAAAGCAGACACGACAACATGAAAGACGAGAAAAAACCTAGGAACTTCAGAATCGGAATTTGTTTATTTTCACTGGGCAAGAAGCGCACTGATACTGAAAGTTAAAATGACACTATGCTTTGCCATTTACCACATAGACAATTTTCCCGTCAACGTCATCATTGCACATCAGCATTGGCAAAAATAAAGAAAAAACAATAAACAATGTTAAAGTAATTCTCTTTATTACATGCTACTGTCAACAATTTTTAAACAATTGGTTAGCTATAACTAGGGTGATTTTTATTTTGATTTCCAAAAAAAGAGGGCACTCAGTCCGGCCTCAAGATACGTGAATTTTACTCGAAGTTCACTCAAAGATGCAGTCTGAAAAAAAAAAAAAAAAATAATGACTTAAAAAAAAAAAAAAATATATATATATATATGTATATATATATATATATATATATATATATATATATATATATATATATATATATATATATATATATATATATATATATATATATATATATATATATATATATATATATACGAATAATTTTTCATGCAGACCCATAGAAAAATTTAGTCCAGTCAATACACATACACACAGTAGGCTATGTGCCAACTAAACATTTTTATAAATTACTATCACGACAATTGTCATTGACAAATTGTTATTCCCGTTCAATTGATATTCTCATTCAATGTTCTAGATTGCACACAAACAAAAACCGAAATAAACTGACAAACTATTCAACCAGCATGTTTCCAGACGTAGCAGTTCAAAACTACGTTTCCAATAATGCCTAGCGCGGTTTAGCTTACTGATAGCTAGCTGAGGCAAAAATCAAACTTTGCTATAAAGTTGACTTCCGACGACACGAGAACGAGATGAAAATTCGCCATCATTTCCATCATAAATCGAACGCATTTAGCAGTGTATAGTCGTGTCACTCATGTGATGTGGTGCCCGGGAACATTTTATTTATTTATTAATTTATTAATGGACTAAAACTTTTGAAGTTTATAGACGAAAACATTTAGACAATTGTCAAATAAAATAGATGAAATAGACGAAATTTAAGTTTTCGTTGACTAAAACTAGACGAAGACGAATACATTTTGAAATGACTAAAATATGGCTAAGGCTATTACGTTTTTTCGTCCAAAAGGCTACGACTAAGACGAAAATTAAAATGGCTGCCATAAACAACACTGCTACAGTGGGTAGCCAATATGTAAGCGGGACAATCTGAAATAGTCGCATTTGATTGGCTAAAATAGTCCGTCATTTTAAAATGGTGCCTGGAATATTGGCTTCTATAGAATGTTTTCCTCTATTAACCCTTGAGAGTCGAAGGACGCGCCGGCGCGTCCTCAGCGCACGTCGTCTTTGAAGCGCCCTCACGTTTTAATTACGTCACCCACATGCCGTTGGCTGGTCTCGTTTTAAAGTGCGGAAGTTGCGGTTTACTCTCGTTATTATTTGAAGTCAATCGACCAACTAAAACGTGTGATATTGTCATTTAAGTTTTATAGTTTTATTGTCCTCTCAAAAAAACATTAAAACGCTGCATGGATCATTTGTTTATGTCTATATTTCCATCATTTCTTGTCCTTTTTCAAAACGGAAGCTCCATGAAAAAAACACGAATCAAACGAACCCTTTCGAAGTCACAGTGGAAGCACAAAATGTGTTTTTTTTTTTATAAATATAACTGCCGTGCGAGGTTCCACCGAACGAGAGGGAGGAGTGTTCTGAAGCAGCGAGGTGGCGAGCGACGCCCGTTTGGATCGAGCAGCGACTTTGTGTAAATTGTGTGACTTTGAGAATGAACGGAAAACTAAGTTTTGCGCAAGCAATTGTGCTTTTTGATCAACTTGAAGAAGAGGATGGTCCAAATTCGTTATCATCGTCTTCTTCAGAAGAGTCCTCGAGTGAAGATAGTGACGGATTTGAACACGTGGGTGACGCCATCGACGAGCAGAGGTAAACCAACTCACTTTTTTTTTTTATGCTGAAAAAGTTTTTTGAAAGTTTCTTTTGATATTGCAAGACAAAATTAATTTTGATGCAATATAAGTGTGTGTTTGTGTATATAATAATAAAATGTGCATATCAGATCAAAGTCGTACGTGCACTGTGTGTATCCCAGGCAGGAATTTATAATTTGTGGTGTTATTCTTTCTATATGAAGATTAGGGATGTAGCACATATTCAGCTATGGTATTCTTTCTATTGTCAAACATATAGATTTCCATTATTATTTATTGCTGTATATATTTTTATTTTATACTTTATTATTTTCATAAATACTGACTTTTTTCATGTACATTTATAGTGACAATGAAAGTAAAGTGAAATGAAAATGAAAGGGTGGAAAGAGGACCGACACCCCATGGAAGTGTGGATTGTGTGATGTAGCCCTGTGTCTAGTTCCAGGACGAAACTGCTTTTCGGAGTGGCATGCCTGAAAAAAATTTAACTTGTTTATTCTAAATATTTTTGAAAATACTTTTTTCCCCAATGTTATATATATATTTTTTTTCTCCCACAATCAGTCTTCTCAATTTGTGTATATAAATGTGACTTCAAGAAGCTTGATTGTGTGTACGTAGTTTTCATCAGGTGATGGGCCGCAATACCTAAACTCATTAAGAGATGGCCTCTAAACAATTTTTGTGTTAGATGGTATATATTTTTTCACTGTTCTTCACTGTTTGGTCTGCTGTATGTAACCTGTTTTGACTAGAGCATATATAAAGGCAAAAACCGCCTATGGCTATACCTGTTGTTTATGTTGAACTGTCAAATATAAGACTATTTATTCAAAATTTTTTTGGTTGAATGTTCATCCTAACATGTTGAATAAATATTACAAAGTTTCAAAACGGTTCGTTACGCATGTTTGGTTGTCAATTGCACATCAATATTAAAAATTTGGCAAAACGATTTTGGAATTTTTGTTCCTTTTGGGCCCAAAATGATGATTTATAATTGGTCAGTGAAGGAAACAACAGTTTGGACATGAAGTTCAAGGTGTCACAACAAAAGGGACCAAACCAGGCCATCGTAAACAATTCTTTCTTTGAAATATAAAGGCAACTTCAAAGGCATGCAAAATCAGACAAAGTAGGCCCAGACCTTAAAGGGTTAAACATCATAAAAATGACTTTCAAGAAATATTATATATCATAATCACACAGACGCGAATATCAGTGAGCCATGACATATTTCTTTCTTTTCCATTTGAACTCTGCAGGAAGTGCAGCAAGAAACTTTCCCCTGGCAGCCAGTAAGTGCCAGGCCGTGTCAAAAATGACATGCATTTCCCGGTTCCATGTCATACCAGGCGTATGATGTGATGGGCGAATGACGCCGCTTCCTGCAGAGACTAGTGGGAGGTCATTATTAAGCCTCTTAAATTAGCGCCAGCCTACAAGTAAACCCCCCTCCATCAGCCTCACCCTGCCATTGCAAATGCAAGACTCACAACGACATGCAAACTCCCACCTTTGAATCCCACCCATCAGAATTGACAAAGAAAACCATTTCAGAAGTTTACTTGCAGCAAACTCATTTCATGTGTGATTGAATTGTACTTGTGCGGCGCGACCCATTTAAACTAGAAGTCACACATGGATGCTTTGAGGAGCAACCCACGCTGTTGGCTTTCTACACACTCTACCAATTGCATGTCCTGTGCAATACAATTTACATGTCTCTCTGTCACGTGCACGTTTTATATGGTTCACCTCACAAGGGCTACCACTTAGATGGAGGGGAAGGATGCTACATGCACTGGTCTAACAGCATTTGTACTACGGCAGCAGGCTGAATGCTTTACTTGTACGCAGCTGAATTCTATGATGCCTGTTTTTAAAGCCCCTTACCGACGTACGAAGAAGTCCAGTAATGCACTGGTATTTACCTGGCATTTGCGATGTGTAAACACAATTTGCCAACTCAGCTGACAAAGACATTAGCCAGAACTTTAGCAGTTAAAGTATAGCTTCTGAGCACAGACGTTGATAATGTAGCTAGGGTTGTTCCGATCATGTTTTTTTGCTCCCGATCCGATCCCGATCGTTTTAGTTTGAGTATCTGCCCATCCCGATATTTCCCGATCCGATTGCTTTTTTTTGCTCCCGATTCAATTCCAATCATTCCCGAATTTTTTTCCCGATCATATACATTTTGGTAATGCATTAAGAAAAAAATGAATAAAACTCGGACGAATATATACATTCGTGTACTGTATTTGTTTATTATGACAATAAATCCTCAAGATGGCATTTACATTATTAACATTCTTTCTGTGAGAGGGATCCACAGATAGAAAGACTTGTGAATTTGTATATTGTGACTAAATATTGCCATCTAGTGTATTTGTTGAGCTTTCAGTAAATGATACTGTAGCCATGCCCAAATGCATGATGGGAAATGGAACCATGACTGTGCGTAGTGCTACCAATTGATATATCTTCTCTGTGTTGGGAAATACAATAAGGTGTTAAGAAAAAGATCAATTGCTCCCTTGTTCCCCCACATTGCTTCCCCTGATATTTCTGATCGTAGGGAGAGGGATTCTAAGGCTTTACCCAATTTAAAAAATGCCCCAAAGGCTGCCAAAATTCACTCTACTGATTTTACGCTGCCTTATATCTCTCTATATAGGTAAAACGGCGCCATTACAGATTGAGCGCGACAATGCGTGAGTGGGTCGTGCAGCGCATGCATTAATTGCGTTAAATATTTTAACATGATACATTTTTTAAATAATTAATTACCGCCGTTATCAGGATAAATTTGATAACCCTACCTTAAGCCTAAACTAAAGACTCTGGATGAGTGTAACATATTATGTCTGTAACGTTAAATACAATTAGAAAACGACCTTCCCCTTCTCCCCCGGCTGGCTGGGTGGGGGCAGTGGCCCTGGTAGTGTCTCCGCTCGTCTGTGTGGCTGTCACATGTTTGGTGGGGCTCGTGCACGGCTGGATGTGATTGGGCGCGTTCGGGTGGGGGGCCCCGGTGCCATGATTGGTGATGGGACAGTGTAGGGTCAGTTGCCAACTGGCTTACACTCACAAGGGAGTCACACGATTACTGGTTTCTACATCACAGGGCTGATTTGTGTACACTCCACCCCTCCCAATCACTTATCTTATAGACCCCCCCCTTCTTTCCCTGATCAACAGGCTCCCCACATGGTGTCAACTGGAATAAATCTAGCTGACGATAGCACCAACATATTCATAGCTAGTGTAGGTGTTCAATGTATTTCCTGTTGTTGTTTTTTTTTTGTTCTTTTCTTGTGTTTCTTTTCTTTACAAAAAAAAAAAAAATTCTGATTTTTCCCTACAAATTCAATTATCGGAAAGTCAATTACATGCGATTACATTTTTCTGTTGTCATTCTTATGTTGAGGTAGCAAAGAGAGAAAAATTGGTAAAAATGAACTGATAATTACTTTTAAAGTAACGTAATTATTGTGATAATAAAGTAATCAGTAAAGTAACTAGATTACTTTTTTGAGGGATGTTCAGTAATCAGTAGTTGAATTACTTTTGCAAGTAATCTGTGACCACTGTTCATAACGCAGTTTCTTTGTTTGACTGTGACTACTACTCACTTGAATAATGGGAAAAGAAAGATGGCTTCAGGAGTAGGACTAAAACGAGTCCTAGAATGAAAACACCTAATATCAATGGTTGGAAGAGACCCCATTGCCGAGGTCACCCTTTCACTTCTCTGATGCTTCTATTTCTGATTCAATCTGGAGACCGGAGACGATCCCTGGCGTTCCCCCTTCTGCCGCCGCGTCGTGCGTATGTATATTTACAGGAGTGCACATAAATGGGGTCTAGGGAAGAAGAAGAAGAGTCGGTGGTGAAGGGAAGCCATTAGGGGAATAAAGAGAGGTGCTGCCTCACAGCCGAGCTTCACAGGCCACTGGAGCAAATCAAATTGGTTCTTGTTCTGCGCCGCACACACATACACACACAAGCATTATACTCAGTGACAGTGGTAGAAGAGCACAGCTGACAGGATGGCCTTTGGGATGTAGCATGTTTAGGCTAGCCCACAAGAGGATGCAGGCTTGACCTCCTACCCTCCTGAGCCACAGGTGAGCTTATACAGGAAGCCTCACTGTCAAGTTTATTGTCACTCTTGGCGGCCCCAAGAGACCTCAGCATTCTTGTGGTTTGCTGTACTTGGAGAGGGATTGATATGTACAATAAACAGCGACACATTACCCGTTTCTTAACTTATATTTTCGAGTTACAAGGAGTCGCTATGGCAATTCTTTTATTTTCATTTCTGTAAATTAATATAATCTTAATGTAATTAATAAAGATCGGGTCCGATCACGTCATTTTCAAAGTATCGGAATCGGCAAAAAAATATCAGACATGCCTTTTTTAAATATATAATCATTTTCTAATTGTATTTAACGTTACAGACAAAATGTCTTACATTCATCCAGAGTCTTTAGTTTTGGCTTAAAGTAGGGCTATCAAATTTATCGCGTAAACGGCGGTAATGAATTGTTTTAAAATAATCGCGTTAAAATATTTAATGCAATTAACGCATGGGCTGCACGACCCACTCACGCATTGTCGCGTTCAATCTATAATGGCGTCGTTTTACCTATATGTAGAGCTAACAGGCAGCGTAAAATGAATAGAGAGAATTTTGGCAGTCTTTGGAGCCTCTTTTTAATTGGCTAAAGCCTTAAAATCCCTCTCTCAACAATTAGAAATATTGTGGGAAGCAACGTGGGGAAGAACGGTAGTGGTTGACCTTTTTCTTAACACCCTATGTTACTTCCCAACGCAGAGAAGATATATCAATTGATGCCACTACGCACAGTCATGGTTGCACTTCCCATCATGCATTTGGGCAGAACAGTTAAATGGCTACAGTATAATTTACTGAAAGCTCAACGAATACACTAGATGGCAATATTTAGTCACAATATACAAAGTCACATTTATCCTTTAAAGAATTACAAGTCTTTCTATCTGTGGATCCCTCTCACAGTAAGAATGTTAATAATGTAAATGCCATCTTAGTACTTATGTACTGTATGTTGAATGTATATATTCGTCCTAGTTTTATTCATTTTTTTCTTAATGCATTGCCAAAATGTATATGATCGGAAAAAAATATCGGGAATGATTGGAATTGAATCGGAAGCAAAAAAAAGCAATCGGATCGGGAAATATCGGGATCGGCAGATACTCAAACTAAAACAATCGGCATCGGATCGGGAGCAAAAAAACATGATCGGAACAACCCTAGTTACAAGGAGTCGCTAAGGCAATTCTCTTATTTTCATTTATGTAAATTAATATAATCCTAATGTAATTAAGTACATAACCTTAATGATCATGGTATTGTCTTGAAATACGGAGACAGAAAAATCCGGAACATGGTGGTATATCACTGCTGACATCGTCTTCGACAGTTTAAAGGTCTAATGGCAATATCCATCTACCTTGACTGCTGCTAATACCTCATTTAGGGTCAAATTCTGTATCCTAATGTTCTGAATGAGATTTAAGTTATTAGTAGGATCATAGAAAAGCTGACGAATTGGCAGATAATGGCAGAGAACGGGCACTAATGCTTATGAAACATGAGGGAGAGCCCTTGTTAATTCTTTGGTTTCATTAGGAATACATGGTAAAAGCAGCAAAACCTTAGTCAACATAATGTCCATGGCCATTTATAACGCACCAATGCCTATAGGGCAGTATTCTTCCAAAGAGAATGAATGGAGGTAAAAAGATGAAATACATGCAATGCTTACAATTCATTCCTCTTCGAAGGATTAGCACCACAAATCACTTCTGCGAAATTCATTAGATGGCCTGTAGAGAACGTGCATATGTATGATGGATGCTTGTCTGCAAATGGACTGGTGCATAATAGAAAAATGCACAAACTTTAATTAAAGAGGGCCGGACAAGCGCATCACCGCTGGGATTGTTGGTTGTCTATCTACATCTGTACAGACAAGATCATACATCACAGGGGTAGCAAAACTTGCAGTATAGAGCATTTAAATGAGTAAGAACCATAATTAACAATTCAAAATAGTGAATATAATATCAACAATTTAAAATGCAATACTCAGATGAGTTTAAACTATTAATACAAAAACCCTTGACTAATCTATTTAAACTATTTTAACTTAGAATTAGATATAAATTCCCATCCTACAAAAATGAAAGCAGATTGTAGGTTGCAATGATTAATATATGAAATGCAAAAATTGAACTTTAAATTAACTATGAATGTCTCACGGGGCTATTTTTAACTTGTATATACATATCAGTCTTTGAACTTGATTATAATGATTGATTATTTCTAAAGGAGTGCACTTTTACAAAGATGTTTATTTTTCAAAAGCTTATAGAGAAAATAGTTACACATATTCTTTTGCCTATGTTTTAGAGTGTCTTATGCTGCAGGCATTTTTATATGTTATTGAGCTCCCCCTAATGGGCTAACTTGGTGCAGAATAACAAACAAACAAACAAAAAAAAAAACAACTTGTAAAACCCAGTGGCGGGTACATTATAAAATCTGAAACAGTTTTTTGTTGAGGAAAATGATCATATCTGCCTTCTCAGGCAGTAAGCGTGAGCGTTCTGAACAGATAGTGTCTCCTGCAGTGGAGAACACACGTTCACTGGGTGTAGATGAAGCTCGAATGCATAAATATGAGTAGGTGAGAAAAAGTCGCAAATATTACGTAGGTGTAAGGTAGCTGTGAACTGCTACGCACTTTTACATGTACCTTAGCTGGGATCTACGACACAGCATCAATATAAAATTTTCTATTGATTATAATTTGATGTAGATGAGGCAAAATAATAAGGGTTTGCTTATTTGTAAAACCGATTCTAAAACAAAAGATGCTTTTAATACTGTTGATTTTAATGGTGGCGGTACGTAAAGTACGTAGCTGCTTTTATAGCTACATCAGCCCGACGTATTAATACGACTTATTCTCTTACTATTCCATCCATCCATCCATCCATCCATCCATCCATCCATCCATCCATCCATCCATCCATCCATCCATCCATCCATCCATCCATCCATCCATCCATCCATCCATCCATCCATCCATCCATCCATCCATCCATCCATCACCTACCACTTAATCCGGGCCAAGAGACATAGTCTCTCCAGCCTGTCCTGGTTCGTCCTTGGGGTCTCCCACCGGTTGGACATGCCCGCAACACCTCTCCAGGGAGGCGTCCAGGAAACATTCGCACCAGATACCCGAGCCACCTCAACTGGCTCCTCTCAACGCGGAAGAGTAGCAGATAGACACGGAGTCCCTCCCAGCTGACCGAGCTTCTCACCCTATCCCAAAGGGAAACCCCGGCCATCCTGCGGAGGAAACTCATTTTGGCGGCTTGTATCTAGGATCTTGTTCTTTCGGTCACGACCCACAGCTCGTGACCATAGGTTAGGCTAGGAACGTAGACCGACTGGTAAATTGAGAGCTTCGCCTTTTGGCTCAGCTCCTTCTTCACCCCTACAGATCGGTGCAGAATCCACATCACTGCAGATGCTGCACCGATCCGCCTGTCGATCTACTGCTTCCTCCTACCCTTGTGAACAAGACCCCAAGATACTTAAACTCCTCCACTTGGGCAGGATCTCATCCCTGACCCGAGGGGCACACCACCCTTTTCCGACTGTGGACCATGCTGTTGGTTCGAGGTGCTGATTTTCATCCCAACTGCTTCACACTCGGCTGCAAACCGTTCCAGTGAGAGTTGGAGGTCACGGTTTGGTGAAGCCAACAGCACCACATCATCTGCAAAAAGCAGAGATGCACAAAACCAGACCCCCTGAATGCCTCGGCTGTACCTTGAAATTCTGTAAACAAAATCGGTGACAAAGGGCAACCTTGGCGGAGTCCAACCCTCAATGGGAACAAATTCGACTTACTGCCGGCAATGCGGACCAAACTCTGACACCAGTCGTACAGGGACCGAACAGTCCTTACCAAGGGGCTTGGTACCCCGTACTTCCGAAGCACCCCCCAGAGGACTCCCCGATGAATACGGTCAAACGCCTTCTCCAAATCCACAAAACACATGTACATCAGTCAGGCGAACTCCCATGCACCCTCGAGGAACCCGCGAAGGGTATAGAGCTGGTCCATTTTTCCATGGCCAGGACGAAAACCATACTGCTCATCCTGAATCCGAGATTTGACTTCCCGATGGACCCTCCTCTCCAGCAACCCTTAATAGACTTTACCGGGGAGGCTGAGGAGTGTGATCCCTCTATAATTGGAACACACCCTCACCACCAGAGGCACTGTCCCTGATGTCCACCCGATGTTGTAGAGGCATGCCAGCCACAACAGCCCCACAACATCCAGAGCCTTTAGGAACTTCGGGTGGATCTCATCCACCCCTAGGGCCTTGCCACCGAGGAGCTTTGTTGCAGCGTATATTAAAAAAGAAAATATATGTATATACAGTGCTGGCCAAATTGTGTCAGATAATGCTCAATTTCTTCCAGAAAATGAATGTAATTACAAATGCTTTGATAGTAATATCTTCATTTATTATGCTTGCAATGAAAAAACACAAAAGAGAAAAAAAAAAATAAATAATCATTTTACACAAAACTCCAAAAATGGGCCGGACAAAAGTATTAGCACCCTGAGCTTAATACTTGGTAGCACAACCTTTAGACAAAATAACACCGCTTCCGGTACCCATCAATGAGATTCTTACAATGCTCTGCTGGAATTTTAGACTATTCTTCTTTGGCCAAATGCTCCGGGTCTCTGAGATTTGAAGGGGGCATTCTCCAAACTGCCATTTCCAGATCTCTCCACAGGTGTTCTATGAGATTCAGGTCCTGACTCATTGCTGGCCACTTTAAAAGTCTCCAGTGCTTTCTCCCAAACCATTTTCTCGTGCTTTTTGGAGTGTGTTTTGGGTCATTGTCCTGCTGGAAGACCCATGACCTCTGAGGGAGACCCAGCTTTCTCACACTGGGCCCTAGATTATGCTGAAAAATTTGTTGGTAGTCTACAGACTTCATAATGCCATGCACACGGTCAAGCAGTCCAGTGCCAGAGGTAGCAAAGCAACCCCAAAGCATCAGGGAACTTCCGCCATGTTTGACCATATTCTTTTCTTTGAATGTCTCGTTTTTTTCCCCCTTGTAAACTCTATGTTGATGCCTTTTCCCAAAAAGCTCTACTTTTGTGTCATCTGATCATAGAACAATCTTCCTAAATGTTTTTGGCTTTCTCAGATAAGTTTTGGCAAAGTCCAGCCTGGCTTTTTTATGTCTCTTGGTCAGAAGGGGGGTCTTCCTGGGTATTCTACCATATAGTCCGTTTTCATTCAGATGCCGACAGATAGTACGGGTTGACACTGTTTTCCCCTCGGACCGCAGGACAGCTTGAACTTGTTAGGATGTTAGTCAAGGTTCTTTATCCACCATCTGCACAATCTTTCGTTGAAATCTCCCGTCATTTTTTTATTTTACGTACATCTAGGGAGGTTAGCCACAGTGCCATGGGCTTTCCACTTATTGATGACACTGCGCACGGTAGACACAGGAACATTCAGGTCTTTGGAGATGGACTTGTAGCCTTGAGATTGTCATGCTTCCTTACAATTTAACTTCTCAAGTCCTCAGACAGTTCTTTGGTCTTCTTTCTTTTCTCCATGCTCAATGTGGTACACAAAAGGACACAGGACAGAGGTTGAGTCATCTTTAATCCATTTTAACTGGCTGCAAGTGTGATTTAGTTGTCGCCAGTTTTCCACCACCGGTTATGTGCCACGGATAAGTAACAAGTGCTCTTAATTACACAAATTACAGAAGCATCACATGATTTTTCAAAGTGTGCCAGTACTTTTGTCCGGCCGATTTTTGAAGTTTTGTGTAAAATGTAAGGGTGTAACGGTACATGTATTTGTATTGAACCGTTTCGGTACATGATGCTCGATTCGGTCGGTTTGGCTGGTGTCCTTCGACAGCTCTTTGGTCTTGGCCATAGTGGAGTTTGGAGTGTGACTGACTGAAGTTGTGGACAGGTGTCTTTTATACCGATAATGAGTTAAAACAAGTGCCATTAATACAGGTAACGAGTGCAGCCTCGTTAGACCTCGTTAGAAGAAGACCTCTTTGACAGCCGGAAATCTTGCTTGTTTGAAATGAATTCTTTAAAAATCAAACAATGTGATTTTCAGTTTTTTTTCTCCACATTCTGTCTCTCATGGTTGAAGTTTACCCATGTTGACAATAACAGGCCTCTGTAATCTTTTCAAGTAGGAACACTTGCACAATTGGTGGTTGACTAAATACTTATTTGCCCCACTGTATACTCATGTATGTACTATTTGTTGCAACATATATATATTAAAAACTGAGAAGATTCAACAAATGAACAAACAAATACATAATAAAACTGGCGAGTATATTTTTTTATGTTTTGACTGTCAGGCAATGTAATCTGATTGCTTGCACTTTTTGTTGTTTTATCTTCCATGTATTCAGTTTTTTTTTTTGTCATGAAATGTTATAAATCGTGAGAGAGTACACTGTAAATCATGACCATAACATCTCACAATCCACTTCTGTGTTCCCTGGCAGGTCATGACAAAAAAAAAACCCTACTGCTTCTACTTTTGTCTGAGGCTGACGCATTAATGAAGAGCTCTTCAACTAAATACATCTTTATACTACGATTAAAGAAACCACTCCAAGTGTGCGGTGACGTGAGCGGTGGTTGAGGCCCCTTCAGTGAAGTCCGAAGCCTTAACAGCCACTCCGCCATCAATCAGGCCTTGTGTCCAGTAAGTGCCGCCAACATTTATGAAATATTCATCAGCTCCCCACTTTTGCTTTTCCACTCAGCCCTAATCGTTATGTTCAGGCGGCATTGTGTCACCTCTTGTCTTAAAAAAAAAAATAAAAAGCCCACAATCACTCTCGTAAGGGGAAGCAAATTTCGGAATTCCTGCTATTATGCCAGCCAGGCACTTTGGTATTATCGTGTCAGTCACAGGTCTCTCCCACCCACTTTGGATGTTTCATTATGTTTACTGAGGTCACTGTGCAATCTGACTGCAAGCGTAGAGTTGTGGGTTCCGACTAAAGACTGCCAAAATAGAAATATTAAGAAAAATGTTCAATCTAACATAAGTATGAAATTACGTAGTCCTCTTAAATTTAACTTCTTGGCAGCAGTGCATACAATAAATTTGGCCGACTCTTTTCCAATAGAGTGAACCCTGCATATTTGCAATTTGGCATCAGGTAGCATATTTGGTGCCAAGAAAACAATTTGAAATGATTTGAGGCACTTCATTAAGGCAAAAGTATTCCTAAATAAACTTCAAGGCTCAATTACTGTAGGAGTTTCGATTTTTGTGGCAAAGGTTGCTTGGTCTCAGAGTTCTGTTCTCACACTGCCATCGTAGCCTGAATTTGTACATGTCTTTTAACAATTCTGAATGTTCATATCACTAACCTAGGCTAATTCAGCGCAACACAAATGCTACCGTCTTTTCTCACTAGTTTTAGGATGGGTCTTGTCGTAACCTCATAGGCGGAGTTCGAGTTTGCGTTGCATTCGTAGGAATAATTGACTGCGAATAGTTTTCTTTCAGCCAAAACTCGGTGTGTTTAATATCCACCGACACGCCGATACATCCTCTCTCATGCTGTCTTCACAGGCAAATCCCACTAATCAAAGTAATCAAAGTCAAACAAAAATGACGCACCACAAGTAGCACTCTAGACAACTAAGTCCATCCTGCGATCTTGTGGCACAAAGACAATATGTCAACAAAAACACGCAATAGGAACATCATTTCCACATGAACTGAGGACACATTTATGAATACAAAACATTTTCCCCAACATTTCTCTCAACACCCCCACTTGTTCTCATGTTGATGCCCTTTTTAACAAACAAATGAACTTTTACACTTTAAATTCCAAAAATAACACTGTCAAATTTCTTCAATGTTAACTTTGTTACACGTTTTGTCATGATCTATCATGTCATCCGTTGGACAATATATCAATGTTACTCTTCCTTGACTCACAGTAGATCTAATGAAATGATATTTTATGTCTACATGCTTGCATCTCTGTCTGGTAACAGGATTTTTGGCAAGAGCAATTGTCCGCTGGTTGTCATCGTGTTCAGTTGGAGTGTACTGATAATGATCAATGCTACCCAGTAGTTGTTCCAAATATAGGGATTCTTGTATGGTTGAAACCAGTGCCATATATTCAGCTTCAAAGGTAGATAGTGCGACTGTAGGTTGTTTCTTTGTTTTCCAAGAAATTGGAGAACTATTCTTGCTCAAGAAAACACAGTATCCTGAAGTACTGCACCTGTCGCTATTATCAGCTGCCCAGTCAGTATCACTATATGCCTGTATACTAAGTTTCGCATGGTTGTCTCTTTTGAAACGAAGGCTCTTTTTGGAAAAATACCCATGCGGCCAAAACACTGCCACACCAAATTGCCGTAATTCCTTTCATTCTGCAGGACGATTTTTTGGGGATGTGTAGTGCGACCAGTCGTGCTCAGTCTGCTCGGGAGTCCCTTTCGTTCCCACAAAAAAAAAAAAAAAATAAAATAAATTTTTTTTTAAATCAGCGGTGAAAAAAAAACGATGTGATATTACTCGACCCTGCTTGCCGAGACATTCTGTTCCCTGCAGAGATGCTGGATTACAAATGTTGCTGTTCATACTGCAAGTATTGACATGAAATGGTAGGTTTTAATAACTTTATTCTGAAAACATAATCCAACACTATTGATTGCATGGGTCATTGGTGATTCTCATGTGTGCACATGATGTTTTTTTTTTTTTATTGGTATGCTAAGCAGGCACGATTGACTCGCGCTAGCTTAGCCATGCCGGAGCCCTGAAACTAACAAATAACTAACAAACTGCGCAGAATTTGTTGAAATCAACTCCATCGACTAATTAGGCACTAATCCTAACACACGTTTTTAGCGTGTCATCGTGATGTCATTGTCATGAAAAAAATTGTTCGTTGACAAAATAATTTCGTTAACGTCATCGTTAACGAAAACAACACTGTAGAAAATTAAGCCTCATGTCCAAAATTCTGAACTTCCCCTTCAAATTCATTTATAGGAAAGTCAATTACATGCAATGACATTTTTCGGCCACGGGGGTGATGGGGGCTGGGCACTGCCCCCCCCCCCCCTCAATCTCCGCCTTTGCCTAACCTAGTTATTGAATTGTATATGGAAAACCCCCGTGGTGGTATTTTGTAAATTACATAAATTGTGATGTCGTATTTTGGAATGGCTTGCTTAGATTCCACACATTATTTCTAGAAAGCTCACAGAATGATTATCCTGTGGAACTGAGCCCATTGTAAATCGGAAGGGGGTCAACATATACGCGCGCTCACATACCAATGCTATTACTGCTTGTTTTCTGCCAGTAATCTTTCAAAAAGGAACATGCCGATTAAACACTGCTGCAATGGAACTTGTAGAAACGACTCTAGACATTACGACCGTCCATATATGAAGGATGCTTTCTTCATATGTTTCCCAAAGCCATAATATCGGAGGGAAAAGATGTGAACAATGGATTAATTTGTGCGGATGTCTAAAAGATCAGTTTAACGCCAGCAAGGTGAAGCCATTCACCTTCATATGAAGTAGATATTTTGTTGGGAGCCATAGTCCTACAGATCAACAAACCTGCCCTGAAGAGGTAAGCCATTTTGGAATTTTGTCTGACAATGAATGACCTGAAAAAAAAATCAAATATTATTTATATATCCCAACAGTCATGTAGGCCTATTTTTCTAAAATACGGATGTTTAAATTAATTAGCCATGTTTTGCCTTGGTCTTTTTGTATAGTAATCCTGTTCATGCCTACAGGTAGGCTCTAGATTTAACAGCTTTACCTTTTCTGTTGTAAAGCAACAACCTTAGTCAGGGGGAAGTGTAAATAAATTAATAGAATTAAGATTTGTTATTAGTGGGAAAAAAATAAAAGTGTTCGTTGGCTGTCACTGAGTAGCATTTGCAATCGCTACACAAAAATAACAATATAAATGACTCCCAAGAATGGTCAGAGACGTAAGACAAACAGAGGATATAATATATAAGAAAGACAGGGCATATATTGGTAAAGGATAGACACGAGAATGTCATTGTCAGTGGCGTAAGGCAATGCACACAAGGTGTCGATAAAAAGCTACCTCTGGATCAGGTTGGCTCCTTTTCCCGTCTATTTTAGCCCTCGACACTCAAGCCATCTCTTTAACTGAACATGTGTATGTTCTTCCACATCTTTATCAGTGAATTTGCCACCAGGGACATGATTTTCGGACGGAATTGGTAGGTTTAGCTCAGTGAACATCTCGTTCGTACACTATTTACTAGAGATGGGAATCTTTGGGCACCTAACAATTAGATTACGATTCAAAGGCTCTGGTTCAATTATAAATTCGATGATTAATGTACCCCCACCCCTCGCTTTTAATGTTTTGTACATTAGTTCCAAAATTTTTCAAAAATCCTCTCAGCCTAAACCAATCTAATATTTAAGTATCAAGTTAACAGTTAAAAACAGTAAATAAAATACTCAAGTCCCCATTCTGTATCAGCAGCTTTAAACTACATTCAATTCATTTAATGTTGTGAATCAACGGTTGAAGTTGTTAAAATTGCTCCCGTTATTCCATAATTTCCATTCTGTCTACTTTCGACATGTCAAAGTTTTAAAACTGTTTCATCATTTAAAGATCGATTAAAGTAAAGATTTTGCCGATTTAGGAGTATTTTAGATGAAAAGTTAGTTAGGTTCGTTACAACAGAGCCTTCTAGAGAAGTCTACTGCTTTAAGATGGTGCCTGTTTACGAACTCCGGCAAGTCTGTCGTTTTGCATCTAGTTCTCTATACATGTTCTAACTCAGCCGTTGTCTGTCATTTAGCGTCTGGTTCTACATATATGTGATATCTACCGTAGCCGTAAGTGGCCATATGTTTGTAGCAACTAGCAACTGGGCGTTGTTTGTAGCAGCTGTCGGCCGCAGTCAGGTATTTTTGTTTTTTTTATCTAGTGGCATGAGTTGAACACAATATTTACTCTCGGTCCGTTCCTCATTGCATCCCGAAGACCGCCCGCGCTGACTGTGTTTTCGTTCTGCTTTACCTGCTGTAATTCAATAATCAGAATTTGGGATGTTTGTGAGTCGTTCTTGAATCTTCCACCGCCAAATCGCGAATAATATAAGAATCGGAAATTTCGCACGCCTCTATTTGTATCCATCTAGCATGAGGGACAAACGCGAGCTTGACCCCCCTAGCAACTGTTGCTAACGTCATGAATATTAATGAGCAAAAGTCACTTGTTGCGTGCGGTACTCTATTAAACATCAACTTTGGACTCAGTAGGCAAGGCAAGGCAAATTTATTTATATAGCACAATTCAACACAAGGCAATTCAAAGTGCTTTACACCACATGAAGATCATAAAAATCACATTCAAATCAATACAACGTAAAAACCAAGACAAAAGGTTGCATTTAATTTCAAATAGAATAAAAAATAAATAAATAAATAAATAAATACAAATAAAACAAAAACTACTACTAATAATAATAATTGAAATCAGCAATGGAGATAAGCACAAGAGGAATAGAAAGCAGGTAGATTGAAATATATAGCCAGTTATGGATATGCAGTGCTAAACAAAAGCATTTTTAGCCCTGATTTAAAAGAGCTAACAGTTTGAGCATACTTCAGATGTTCAGGTAACTTATTCCAGAGGTGAGGAGCATAATTACTAAATGCTGCCTCACCCTGCTTGGTTCTTGTTCTTGGAACATGCAGAAGACCGGTTCCAGATGACCTTAGGTGTCTAGATGTCTCATAGGAATCTAACAAGTCAAGCATGTATTTTGGTCCAAGGCCATTAAGTGTTTTGTAGACGAGCAGTAGTATTTTATAGTCTATCATTTGACTCACTGGAAGCCAGTGTAGCGATTTCAAAACCGGTGTAATGTGGTCCAGCTTCCTTGTATTTGTGAGGACTCTGGCTGCAGCATTCTGTACTAGCTGCAGCTTCCTGACTGATTTTTTATCAAGACCTGTAAATATACCGTTGCAATAGTCATATCTGCTGAAAATGAATGCATGCATACGTTTTTCCATGTCTTGTTGAGTCAGAAGCCCCTTAATTCTGGTTATATTTTTTTAGGTGGTAATAAGCGGATTTAGTGACGGACTTTAGATGGCTATCAAATTTTAAGGCTGAGTCAATAATTACGCCAAGGTTTCTGACTTGATTTGTAGCTGTAAGTGACATTGTGCTAAGTTGCCTGCTTATCTTTGACCTTTCCTTTTTTGGGCCAAAAATGATCACCTCTGTCTTCTCCACATTTAACTGGAGAAAATTCTGGCTGATTTGATGAATGCATTTACTCAGGGAGACTAAGGTACTATAATCATGTGGGGACACAGAAATGTACAGTTGTGTGTCATCAGCATAGGCGTGATAGGAGATGTCATACTGTTCCATTATCTGAGCTAACTTAAGCATATAGATGTTAAATAAGAGTGGTCCAAGAATTGACCCTTGAGGGACTCCACATGTGAATTTGGTTCGTTCTGACTGATAGTTTCCGATTGACACAAAGAAATCCTATCATGTAAATAGTTTGTGAACCACTGAAGAATAATGTCAGTAAGCTCTACCCACTGTTCCAATCTGCTGAGTAGTATGTTGTGATCAACCGTGTCGAATGCGGCGCTGAGATCCAATAGTAACAGAACAGATGATTTGCCTGCATCGGTATTCCGACGAATATCATTTAGGACTTTGATAAGCACGGTCTCGGTGCTGTGTTGTGGCCGAAATCCAGACTGAAATCAGTACAGCGAATAGGTGAGTTTTAAATAAATTTCAAATAAAAGAGGATTTAGATCCTTCATGTATCCATGAATAGATTAATTTGCAAAAGCCGTTTCATGAAAATGTGGAATTTCACTGTACATGAATTTAAAAAGTCAATTTTATATAATATGCCCCTTGTAACGAGGTTTTAAGATGCTGACACTTCCACTGTGTGGCACACAAACATCATGTAATGCTCCCAGTTCCATTTCTTCCCTTGACTGCTATTAATGTCATTATAGAACAATGATTATGATGTACTCGTCACTCATGTCAAGCAATCTCTAAAGGTTGGGACATTCATCAGCACTGTTCGTTGACTCCATAGTCAAACACACAACGTACCGGTTCACAAAAGCGAAGGAAGATTCCACCTTTTCCCCTCCCCTCCTCCCCTATTTGCAATTCTTATTGCGGCTAGGAAGTTAATCTATCCGTGGCGATAACTCATTGGATGATACAGCTTAAGAGAACACGTCCTCAATCGGCCGCCTTGCATTTTAAACAGGGGCCTTGGTACAAATTTTCCAAACACAACTGAGCTAACACTGATTTACTGCTCCAGTTTATATAAGTCATATTAGGAATTCATGGACCTGGCGAAAAGGGATTAGAGCATTTATTTCAGGCAGGGAAGATGATCCTGTCATTAATGGTCGATACTTTCATCATCATTTAAAAACTGGAGGAATTTGCCCGCCGACGAATCACAGGCGGATGCGGCTATCTGGCTGGCGCAGCCGGCTCTGCGTTATCTCGCCGCCGACCCGCTCGGCTCGAGCGAACGCAGGGACCGGCGCCCATCAAACTCTCTGGATTAGGCTGTCAATCAGTGCCGCGTTACAATTTCTCCCAAATGTCACCGAGATCAGAGTCATTTCTTGGCTAATTGCGTCTCGTCTCCGCTTTTAATGCCGCCGCCGTTGAATGGTTTTTGTGACAAGATGGCGTCCGGAAAGAAAAAGAAGGGCCGTGCTTTTTGTTTAGCGACGGAAATGAGCGAGTAAATGACTGCTCAAAGTTCAGAGGGTGTATTGCTGAAATGGCAGCAAACAAAAGGGGAGGAAACAGAAATGATCCCGATCGTGAGCGCTGCGACATCAATTACAGCAAATTCTCATTAGAAAGGGGTCGGCGTGCGTGTCGCCGGCTCAGTTTTTATTCCGAAGATTGTTTCAGAACTGAGCAATTTGGAGGATTTTCTCCTCTGGTGACACCTTAGCGTTCATTTTACACGCCGTCGCTTTAGTGTAACGTGACAAATGCAATGTCAGGCTCTCTGTCCTCAGCAGTAGCCACAATGCACCCATTAATTTTCTCCGCTCTCAAACGTGCTTAAGGGAAGTATTATTAGCCACGTTAAATAAGCCAGGGAAACGCTAATTCCGCTGCATGTCAAAGGCGGGGATTACATTTTTCATGACATGCAAAGTTATCTTGAAAGGGAGAACATGCAAATAATGGCTAAAAGCCAAATTCCAAACATATGCAAAGGGTCCATTTGACTTATGGCAAAGCCGCAGCCCTTAAAAACAGACTGGCCAATCACAACGCGGCACAAAATACAGGTGCAACACTGAGGTTTCGATATTTTCTTCAGTGACGATGGATGAAATTATGCTTAAACACAATGGCTTGCATTATGCAGAGAGATTAAAGGGCTCTAGATCTCAATTAACAGCTCTGGATAAGGCTATGCGATCGTTGGTGTAGTCAATTGCACACCTTTTGTCAATGCTATATCAGTAAAGTAATTGGTATCAGCTAATTAATATCTAGTCAGTCTAGGCATAGGCCAAAATCCCTTTCGGATGTGTGACATCCATTTGCGAAAAAAAAATTGTATTTACAATTTTTGTACTTCAACAGCACCCAAAGGGGAACTAAACGCAAAATATGTAACGTATTTTTCGGACTAGAAGTCGCACCTGAGTATAAGTCGCACCAACCATAAAATGCCCAACGGAGAGGAAAAAAACATATATAAGTCGCACCGGAGTATTATTCGCATTTTTGGGGAACATTTACTTGATAAAATCCAACACATGGAACAGATATGTCATCTTGAAAGGCAATTTAATATGAAAATACAATAGAGAATAACATTCTGAATAAGTCTGCAGTATGATGTTACATGATGCATGAACAACGAAATGCGAATATACTGTCCTCACCAGGACGCTACGGCTCGGTCCTGGCTATACAGCGAGCTAAACTCCCAAATGACGATGCTGGACGTCCGTATAATTTGCTGAATCAATTTCGTCCTTGATACCAAACAGGTTTGCATCAATGTAAATAAATGATAATTAGGTGCTATTACAGCAATGTCACGAACGGTTAGGATGCGTTCGCTAGCATTAGCACATCGTTCAAACAATCACACAACTGGCTTTAAGTGTCTGATCGCGGGTGGAAAACACAACAACAACCACAGAAAAGATGATACACACAGGCGTTGCCTCTATAGAAATAATTTTACAAGCATAAACAATGAATGTAGGTTCGGAGCCGTGTCTCTCCCTCTCTCTCTCTCTCTCTCTCTCTCTCTCTCTCTCTCTCTCTCTCTCTCTCTCTCTCTCGCTCTCTCTCTCTCTCTCTCGCTCTCTCTCTGTCAGAGACGCTGCGCAGCGTGTGAGTGCTCTTCTTCGCATAAACAAATGCGAGTGCGCCCCCACTTGGGCATGAAAGCGCCACAAACTAAAAGCATGCATTTCAATAAAAAAAAAGTCAATAATACAATTGAACTCACATTGCCAAAGGCAGAACGCGAACGTGGCTATAGACCCTACCCACGTGACGTCACAACTCCGCTCTCCTGAATGGTACCGCCCAATTGTCCGTCAAAACATAGTGTTAACCTGTTACGGCTACGTACATTCCTCCTATTTACGGCGTGTTTTTCTGCTCCTTAACATTAATAATCAAAATGGTGAAGGCGTGTGTGGCTGTTGGTTGCACTAACAGAGAAGATGGAAGGAGAGACTTGAAGTTTTACCGTATTCCGAGGGATCCAAAGAGGAGAGCGAAATGGACGGCTGCAATTCGACGTGAAAACTGGGCACCAAAAAATCACCACAGACTATGTAGTAGTCATTTTATATCCTGTAAGATGCATTTAAGATATACTTAGAGGGTTTTGGGCTGACAAATAACCACAATTAAGATCATTGCTAGGCTAATCGCCGACAACATACACGTATGTATGTAGTGAGAGTGCTATCGCTAAACCATATAAACATTAAAAGCCTTAACTCCATTGACAAACGATATGAAATACATTAGACTTGACAGTGGATGTTAGCAATAACAAAAGATTTTGAATTGAAAATTTCGTAACTCACCTTTCCAAGCACAAGATAGATTCCTGCCGAATTTTCGTGGACGAGGACCTGTTTCACCCAACCAGCAACGAAGTATTTATAAGCCTCCAAGCTCTTGAAGTTTTTCAAATTTTCGTGAGAATCGGCTGATTTTGTGTGGACAAGATAATTGTAAATATCAGCGTAGCAGATGTCAGGCAGACAGGGCGAAGACAGTGGGTCGAAAAACATCGATTTGGGCATCAAATATGGATCTGGCGACTGTATAGAACGAAGCTTTTCCACATAACGCCTTTTATGCAACACATCCAGTGAGTTTACGGCATCAGAAAGCACCGGGTCTTCCATGAAATGCATTTTAAATTCCTCGATCAATTGAAACCAATGCTAATACAGAGACAAAATGATGGACAAGTGGGCGGAACCATACAGCGAGCACGTGGTTTAGTGATGTCGGTGGGTAGGGTCTATAGCTATTAAGAGTCTCAAAATATGATTCTAATTACCATAATAATGCTATTTAAGACTTTTTTTTTTTTTATCCTATCGTACGCACTATAAGAACCACTGATCTCGGCTTTGAGATCAAGACTGAAGCCAGAAAGACACCTTATGTTGATTGGAAGCAAAAGAAAGCTACAGGATATTCTGGTTGGCTGTAACAACAATCGTTACTTTAAAAAATTTTAGCATTTAATTAATCATACTGGATGTTCTCTTTGTTTTGTTTGGGAGACACGGTATTTATTTCATTGGTCATTAATGTGTATCACATACATGCTAGGGCATAGGTTTGGTCTAAATATTGGTAGGGATGATATTACCGTAATGCAAACAATGATCCAAATAAGGGACAGCTAGCTTGACTTCGTTGTTCCTTGTGGAGGCTGGTCCTGACCGAAGTAGTTTTGCAGGTTAGCAAGTTTAATGATTTTCTAACTCTGATGCAGGTCGGATGTTAAGTAGCAAAATTAGTGGTGTTTCCCCTACTTCCACAACATTAAGTTGTTTTTTTTACCTGACTTACAGTGGCTGCTGTTGGCCGAAAAAAAAAACTTCTGATTTCCCTCGTCTTCGAGAGGACGGAGGAGGCAGCATGTTTTCGACATGAATCGGTCGCGGCTGTGTGATTGTGTGTGTGTCTTTGTGGCGGGACGTGGGCCGGGTGAGGCTTCAACTCATCAGCCAACTAAACGTTCATTTGAAGAGGGAAAAAAATGGACCGGCACATTCAGCAAGCAAAAAGGGATAAATCTAAGTCTGAATATAATGAAAACAATTCACCTAATAATGGTAGGGTCTATTCCAGGGGTGTCCAAAGGGGGTCTTTTTGCAAAGGGGGCCAGATTTGATTTGGTAGAATTGTGGGGGGCGGACAATGGCTGGCATCCTTTACGTAGAACAATATATTTAAGCAAAATTTAGCAAGCCTTTCTGTGTGTCACATTTGCCTTATTATTATTATTATTTTCTAAATAATTTCAATAATCTCGCAACTAGCCTTTGTGGTGTTCTCTTTCGACTCTCGAGCTCTTGCGAAATACTGCTGTGAAGTTAAACTACAGTATTTTTCGGACTACAAGTCGCTCCTGAGTAAAAATCGCACCCCCAGCCAAACTATGAAAAAAACTGCGACTTATAGTCCGAAAAATATGGTATTTTTTTTCCCCAAAAATCTGTAGTATCTTCAGCCACAGACAGCCTTCTGAGAAGGGTTGGGCATCGTTTGAATTTGAACGGTTCAACAGTTTTTACATGAAGTTCAAAGTGTCCTGAAAAAACGGAACCAAACTCGGCCATTGTGAACAATTCTTTCTTTGAAATATAATTGCAATATCAAAGGCAGACAAAAAAGGTCCGGACCTTAAAGGGTTGAACATTAGTGCAATCACAATATAGTAACACTTGTAATCGTGCAAAGCAATAAGAATTACAATGATAAATCAAATAATAACTCTAAAGCAATAACATGGAGGGTGTTATTTGTGGTTTTCTCATTAATATGGTGCAATTTTGTAAGCCTGTATTTGTTTGCAAATTTGTATAAATTAGGGCTGTCAAAATTATCGCGTTAACGGGCGGTAATAAATTTTTTTAAATTTATCACGTTAAAATATTTGACGCAATTAACGCACATCCCCAGCTCAAACATATTAAAATGACAGTACAGTGTAATGTCCGCTTGTTACTTGTTTTTTTTGTGTTTGGCGCCCTCTGCTGGCGCTTGGGTCCAACAGATTTTATGGGTTCGTACTAGGGTTGTTCCGATCATGTTTTTTTGCTCCCGATCAATCCCGATCGTTTTAGTTTGAGTATTTCCCGATATATCCCGATCCGATTGCTTTTTTTTTTGCTCCCGATTCAATTTCAATCATTCCCGATAATTTTTCCTGATCATATACATTTTGGCAATGCATTAAGAAAAAAATGAATAAAACTCGGACGAATATATACATTCAACATACAGTACATAAGTACTGTATTTGTTTATTATGACAATAAATCCTCAAGATGGCATTTACATTATTAACATTCTTTCTGTGAGAGGGATCCACGGATGTAATTCTTAAAGGATAAATGTGACTTTGTATATTGTGACTAAATATTGCCATCTAGTGTATTTGTTGAGCTTTCAGTAAATGATATTGCAGCCATTTAACTTCTGCCCAAATGCATGATGGGAAGTGCAACCATGACTGTGCGTAGGGGCACCAATTGATATATCTTCTCTGCGTTGGGAAAGAACATAGGGTGTTAAGAAAATGATCAACTACTACCTTTCTTCCCCACATTGCCTCCCACGTTATTTTTAATTGCTGAGAGAGGGATTATAAGGCTTTAGTCACATAAAAATGGCTCCAAAGGCCATCAAAATTCTCTACTCATTATACGCTGCCTTTTACCGCTATGTATAGGTAAAGCGGCGTCTTTATAGATTGAACGCGACAATGCGTGAGTGGGTCGTGCAGCGCATGCGTTAATTATTTAACGTGATTAATTTAAAAAAATTAATTACCGCCGTTAACGCAATAAATTTGATATCCCTACTTTAAGCAAAAACTACTCTGGATGAGTGTAAGACATTTTGTCTGTAACGTTAAATACAATAAGAAAACGATTTAAATAAAAAATGTATATATATTAAAAAAAGGCATGTCCGATATTTTTTTGCCGATTCGATACTTTGAAAATGACGTGATCGGACCCGATCTTTAGTTAGTACCATGAGTGAGCATGGTGTAATTATTGACATCAACAATGGCGAGCATCTAGTTTATTTTTTGATTGAAAATTTTACAAATTTTAATAAAATGAAAACATTAAGAGGGGTTTTAATATAAAATTTCTATAACTTGTACTAACATTTATCTTTTGAGAACTACAAGTCTTTCTATCCATGGATCGCTTTGAGAGAATGTTAATAATGTTAATGCCATCTTGTTGATTTATTGTTATAATAAACAAATACAGTACTTATGTACCGTATGTTGAATGTATATATCCGTCTTGTGTCTTATCTTTCCATTCCAACAATAATTTACAGAAAAATATGGCATATTTTATAGATGGTTTGAATTGTGATTAATTACGATTAATTAATTTTAAGCTGTAATTAACTCAATTAAAATTTTTAATCATTTGACAGCCCTAGTATAAATCTGTCAAAAAAACAAACAAAAAAAACAAAACAAAAATTGTTGCGGCTCAATATTCAATCATATATAAGGCGCACCGGATTATAAGGCGCACTGTCGGCTTTTTAGAAAATTTAAGGCTTTTAAGTGCACCTTATAGTGCGGAAAATACAGTACTTGTGTGCTGTGTAATGTGGAAAGCAGTGATATACAAAAATTGATAATACTTATGCTGTCATTGACTTAAGTAGTCGGTTTACACTCCCAAAAATAAACAAGCATACCCTCCTCTCCTATTATTCCCCAAAGGAAGCAATGGACTTCTATTATACACACAATAACGGTCTGTCATGTGAATGCATGCCATTGAGCATATTTATATATTTCTAGTGTTTCTAATTTGATCCATAATAAATGCGTAAAACGTACGTTGTGGTTGCAGAAAGTTTCACGAGAGACACTTAACATTACACTCTAGCATAATTTTCGTTGGAAGGACGCATAAAAGAGCAGCCATTAAAACATTTTTTTTTTTACCCCCATTGCTGAATCCAAACTCTGAATATAGAAGAGAAAAGAAATAATGGGGGGCACAATAACAAACACTTAGCTGCCTTCCATTAGTGCACTTAACCTCCTCTTCATGGTGAGCAATCCCACTTTACATTTCCTTTTGGCTAAATGCGTGTCTCTAATTCACAAATGAAGGGGATGCTTGGAGTGGCCCTCTGTCTCCAATGTTGCAATTAACTTTGCCTCCTCGTTTCTCTCAGCTTAAGGTGTTTGAAAGTCATTAGCTTCAACGCAACAGCGTCTTCTGGCGAAATTTAAGCAGGCGCCTTGTCTGTGTCGTTTATAATGAGAGTTGGAAGAGAAAAGAATATTGAAGGGTTGTTATTCCAAGCTGAGTTAATGGACGAATCCAGCTGTTATCATTTGTTTTCGCTCTGAAATGTGCAGCACTGCTTCTTTGCCTCACAATATTGCATGGTAGATACCGTCTGTTTATAAGAAATATTACACAAAAATAAAAAACAAAGTGAAAAAATTTTCAAAACCAAAGCCTCGAGCGACCTAAAAACCAAAACGGGCCCCTCCCTTAGGCATATATGAGTCGCCATGAGCAGCGTCATCAAAAAATTTAAAGTCGTTCCCTAATAAAATCTCAATTTAATTATTTTTATATAAGTATAAATAAAACTTAAAATGGCTATAAAATTCTCAGATTTTATGCTGCATGCACAAAAATCACCTAATGCAGAGATAATTACCTATATTTTCAGGATCAATAGCCATATTTAACATATCACATAAGTTTTTGCCCAAAATAGCAACTTAAATATTTTTTAATTTAGTGCAACTTTTCATCAGCTAATAAATCACTCAATTTTCACATCAGAAACTTAATACTTGAAGAAAGCATGCTGAATCATCTTAATTTTACTGAACAAGAGCAAATTTTGCATTTTTCTATATACAGTGACAACTTATTTAGGTTGAATTCCAATGTCACAGTAGCCTCAGCCATAGACTTCATCATGTATTGACGGGACACGAATTACGGGGCTGATAGCTTTTCCATTGAACATTCTTTTGAATAAATGCTCAAATCCCTGAATTCTTTATAGACATGGACGTAAAACAGTCTCGATTCTTGGTTAAAAGCAACAAAAAAAAAACGTGCAGGTAGCATTTATTTTACGGAAATATTGCGAACTATGAAGCTAGTCAATAAGGAAATTAGCGGCCGCCATATGTAAAAAAAAAGCTTTTTCCGTTGAAAATGATTGGGAATAAATGCTTAAATTCCTGATTTTTCTATAGATTTGGACACAAAAGAATCGCGATTCCTGGTGAAAAGCAAAAAAACCGTGGCAGCATTTATCTTACGTATATATTGAAACTATGAGGCTATTCAGTAAGGAAATTAGCGGCCGCCATATGCAAACAAAAAGCTTTTTCAGTTAAAAATCTTTGTGAATAAGTGCTTAAATTCCTGAATTCTTTATTGATATTGATGTAAATTACGTCACCCACGTGCCGCTGGTTGGTCTTGTTTGAAAGTGCGGAAGTTGATGTCCACACCAGTTTTTAGTTGAAGTCAATCAACCAAGAAAAACGGGAAATAATGTCATTTGGGTTTTATAGTTTTATTGCACTCATAAATATGCATTCAAACGCTGCATGGACCATGTATCTATCTCCATATTTCCATCATTTCTTGTCCTTTTTCAAAACTGAAAGCAGCACAAAAGACTACATATCCCAAGAGCCGTTCTGATGTCAATAAGGACGAATCGAATGTGATCATTTTTAATAAATTTCCGAACGAGGCACTTTATTGGGTCGCATGCCTGCAAATTTTGAATTGAACTGAACTACTTGTCAATATTTTTTTTAAATTAGGGCTGTCAAACGATTAAAATTTTTAATCGAGTCAATTACAGCTTAAAAATTAATTAATCGTAATTAATCGCAATTAATCGCAATTCAAACCATCTATAAAATATGCTATATTTTTCTGTAAATTATATATATATTCTGTAAAATAAATTGTTGGAATGGAAAGATAAGACACAAGATGGATATATACATTCAACATACGGAACATAAGGAGTGTAGTGGGCATTTCACTCTACTGTCATTTAAATCTGTCTATGCTGTCCTCACTCCGAAGCGTCTACTTTTTCCAAAGCTAAACAGCTAGTGAACGACGCCTTAATAATTAGACTTCTTCCTTTTTCATCTGATTTATTAATAAAATGGCCTCAAACCATTGTCCTCTTTAGACCGTCGTAAAACTACAAAATAAAAGTACACAAGCATTGCATTAGCAACAACGTTAGCTTAGCAAGCTATACAGGTTCACTAAACATAAACAAAAAGCGTCTCATACAAAAAATATAACATTTTGCTTACTAACATAATATGTACATTCTTTACAACAACCATACTTACGGACAAATCTTGTCCAAGGATCATATAAGCACAACATTATCAGCCCGAGACGTTGTGCAGCCATGAAGAAAGAAAAGAAGAAAATAATAAACCATGTCGCAAAGCGACCCCAAGAGTTCGCTGTTGGACAGCGCAAAAAGCCTTGCTGTAAAACTTACCAAAAGGCAGAATACTTTCTGAGCGGGACATGTGCGTTAATTGCGTCAAATATTTTAACGTGATTAATTTTAAAAAATTAATTACCGCGCGTTAACGTGATAATTTTGACAGCCCTATTTAAAATACTTGTTTTCAATGTTATATATATTTTTTCTTTACTATAATCTTTTCAATTTTTATGTAGATGTGTGTTCTAGAAGCTTGATTGCATGTAGGTATATACTTTTGATAAGGTGATGGGTACAACACCTAACTTCACAAAGAGATATCCTCCAAACCCTTTTGTGTTGGATGATATATATAATTTTTTTCCCTCACTATTTTGCACTGTATATAACCTGTTTTGACCATGGTATGTGTAAAGGCCAAAAACGCCTATGACCATACCTGCTGTTTGTGTTGAATTGTCAAACATAAAACTATTCAATCTTATTTTTTTCTATTGAATGTTTATCCTAACAAGTTGAATAAATATGATCAAGCTTCAAAACGGTTGGTCGAGCATGTTTGGTTGTCAGTGGGACGTCAACATTACAAATTTTGAAAAAAGATTTTGGAATTTTTTTGTCTTTTTGGGTCCAAAATGTGGATTAAAATTGGTCAGTGAAGGAAACAACAGTTTGGACATGAAGTTCAAGGTGTCCTGAAAAAAGGGACCCAACTTGGCCATTGTAAACATTTTTTTCTTTGAATTATAAAGGCAACATCAAATGCATGCAAATTCGGCCAAAATAGGCTTAGGTGTTAAAGGTTTAAAAGCAAAAAACGTGCAGGTAGCATTTAATTTACGTAAATATTGTGAAGTACAGTATAATGCAGTACTTCTCAAATAGTGGGGCGCGCCCCCCTGGGGGGGGGCGCAGAGCGATGCCGGGGGGGGCACATGTGACCTCGGGGAACATGTTTTATTTATTTATTTTTTTTTGCCGTACTGGAATAAAGTGTACTTGCACATCCACTCAGTAGATGGCAGGTGGCGCTCTCATTTTCAGAGTGCGCGCAGTATTTTTGAACTAAGGAAGAGCACTCAGCACACACAGACAACAGATATCAAGAGCAGTGTGCCACCGCCGTTTTCGAAAGCCGTTTTCCGACCGGACTCACTCACGCAGCGACCCAATGTCTTGTCCGGTTCTCACGTCGCCGCCCGAGAAGTGCCATTTTCGGCTTGGGATCGTCACGACGACCGCCCTCACCTACGGTTCTACCTCGGCCGCCGTGAATGCGCTTTTTTCGTGCCGTTTGCCTTTTAGCTTTGACTTTTAATACAGTGGGTGATGATGAAAGACCACTGTTTACTGTGTCTAAAAATAATTATAGCAGACTGCCAGAAGCCAAATCAATTAAGACGCCACTTAAAGACATTAGAACCCAATCTCATTGTTAAGCCGCTTGATTTTTTCAGTGAAAACGTGCCGAATATTGCCAACAATCGTACTGCTTTGTCAGTGTTATATCAGTAAGCCAGTGAGCATTGTTAGCATGCTCATTGCAAAATAACTCCACACCATTGCAAAGGAGGTAAATACTGTGAGCAGCAAAAATAAAAACTGTCCTGTCCAAGGACACTTTTTTTTTTCTTTTATTCAGATTTGGTTTTCGGTCAAATTTTTTGGCACATTGTCCTCATGAGTGAATGTTTCTAATCAATTTTAATTTGTTATTATTTACTGATTTTATTACATTTTATTTTTCTGTATCAAATGGTCAAAAATGTACCTTGAGTGTATTTTTTAGTTTGGATGTGAATTTTTTTTTTTTTAAATTCAGGCAAATTGATGCACGTCAAGTCTTCTCTGTTACAAACAAAACAATGTTAATAAAGTTATACTTTATTATAAGTTGATCTATGTTACTTTTTTCCTTTATTAGAAAAAAAGGACACAATGTTAGGCAGATGCGTATTTATAATAGTAATTTTATAGACAAATGATACTATTTACAGTGGCAGCAGAGAGTTTGGGGGGGCGCGAAACATTTACGTCTTCCTTGGGGGGGCGTGACAGAAAATAATTGAGAAGCACTGGTATAATGCCAATGCTGTATCGGCTAATTTCTTATTATCTTATTAATTATTAATTTCTGGCTTATAGCCAGGTGCGCCTTACAGTGTGAAAATTACAGTAATTATGAAGGGTTCGGTGAATACACATGTGAAACTTGGGGGGTTCGGTACTTTTAGCAAGGTTAAGAACCATTGAGTTAAACAAATTTTACATATTTTATAAAAACAAAAACATTAAGAGGTTTGAATATCAAATTATTATAACTGATATTTACATTTAAGAAGTCTTTCTGTCCGTGGTTCCCTTTAATTACCATTAAAAAAATAAATATTGAATATTTCACTTAACACCATCTATTTTCTCTAAAATGCTTAAAAAAAATATTGAAGTTAGTTACACGGTATATGATCATTCTAGCATACCTTGAACAACAAGTCCAATGGTGCTGCTGTGACTGTTTACAGCAGTGTATTTACAATATTCTCTGCATTATGTTTTGGAATACATAGCATGTCAAAAGTGAGGACCTTGAAAAGGCTAAAAAAAAAGTCAGTCAAAAAAACATTACTCTAATAAGCAACACCATGTGTTGTTTGTATTCTCGCTGACATGGTAGCAGTGGTAAATAATCAGCATATGTCAGGGATAAACTTGAATTAGGCGCGTAATGATGTCACTGCCATCCCACACGCGTCTTGTGCTACCTTGCACTCGGCCACCTGTGTGTCATCGCAACAGCAGCCGGCTGCATCCATAAGCAAAAAGGCTGCATAATTGGTGACACGTGTGACACTGCGCTATCTGTTGGCACTTTTTTTTTCTTCCCGTCTGCATGTTGCCCAAACTCCCTAATTACTGGGTTTGCAGCAGGGAGGCGACGGCGAGGAGGAAGGCGTCAGATTCTGTCAACTGACGCCTTGTTTCAGTCCGGAATCCCTGGAGTGAGTTTGGGGAGAAACCCACGAAGAGTGGTCATATCAACAATTCCTAATCAAAAGCTCCAAATTGTCAGCTGTCACACACTTTTTGTGATCCTTTATACCTCGGGCCTCAGCTGACCCCGACCTCCCGAATAATACCGAACAAATACACAAAAAACCTACTCGAATATTAAAGCATGTGCATGTTACTTTTCAGCTTAGCTGTGCATTTTTTTTTTTTTGGCCACAAATACGCATTTTTGTCTCTGACCTTCAACAGCCTCATGGTTGTAGACCATATAGCGACTGTTACACACTTTTTTCTAGTGTTTTTTTTTTTTTTTTTTAACCTTTAATTCATTGCCATTGACGGCAATATAACCAACATTTTAACAGGGATAGCTGGCAGCTATGAACACTGTCCTTTTTTTGGTTATTTCTTCAGAGGATAAAGAATATATCAATTTATCCATTTTGTCCAGCAGCTTAAGCAGCTTCGTTCAGCTTTCCCAGGAGGATCTCGATGTGTTCCCAGGCCAGTGGGAAACATAGGTTTGGTTTGGTCTGAACAGGACAGGTCCGATAGAAGTGGACCATTTCAAATCCGATCTAGGTAACTTTAAGACATGTGCCGATTACCGGTTTCAGGTATAGACCCTACTCACCTACATCACAAAATGGGCGTGTCGCTGTTTCCGGCCGCCATATTGTACCTATTTTTTAGACCTATTGTCATTGTTTTCAATTAGTCGAGCAAGTTATAGAGCAATTCATGGAAGCCCCGGTGTTATCTGACGCTGTAAACTCATTGGATGCGTTGCATAAAAGGCGTTACGTGGAAAAGCTTCAGTTTATCCATTCGCCAGATCCGTATTTGATGCCTAAATCTGTTAGGGCTCCTGCTCCTCCCTCCTGAGCCCTGGCCCACCTCCTGCAGGTGTGCCTGTTTTTATTTTGATTACAGATTGCACGAGACGGGGTGAGCGGCCACAGGTGATGGTGATGATAATCAGCCCTCTTTAAAAGCAGTGGACGCCGCCACCTCGTCGCCCGATCAACGTGTCTGTTTGCTAAGTCAGTTGTATCTCGCATTCTTTACTTAATTCTCTGATCACCGGCTCACGACATTTTTTGCTCTTGTCCCAGGTCCTGTTTTTTGCGCGCCCCTTGTCGGATTTCACGCCTGCCTCCTTCCCGAGCTTCATCGCCTCACGCCCACTCGGCTACCCCGATCAGGAAGTTCCACTGCTTTTGTGTTGGACACAATAAAGCATTTTTATTCATTGCCACACCGTGCCTGTGTCTGCATAAAGATCCCCTCCATTCCGAGAATCCTAACAGTTTGATCGGGCCCCGATGGATCTCGCAGACAATCCTTCCGGCTCTCCCAGGTCACTCCGGGACCAACACCAAGCCATTGACTTCCTCTTCCATAAGGTAACGGCCATTTCCCACTCACTCCGGGCCTTACAAGCACAACTAGCCCCGTCACCTCTTCGCCACGCCGCCGCCTCGCCAAACCGCGTTCCAGCAAGTAACCCGCCGTCATTTGCTACGGGCCGAGAGCCTCACGTCCCCGCTCCGGCGCCGTACAATGGCAACCTCGGCACTTGTCGCGCCTTTCTGTTGCAATGTAGCCTAGTTTTCGAGCTACAGCCACACACATACCACGAAGATAGAGTGAAAATTGCCTACCTTATTAGCTGCCTAAGCGGGGTTGCTCTCGATTGGGCGTCATCAGTCTGGGAGCAGGGATCCCCCGTGTGTCGCTCGTACGCGTCCTTCACCGAAGAAATGCGCAAAATATTTGACCACCCAGTCCGCGGCAAAGAGGCAGCCAAACGGCTCATGTCGGCTCGCCAAGGGTCTCTGAGCGTCGCCGAATTCTCAGTGGAGTTCCGGACGTTGGCCGCTGAGAGTCGTTTTAACGACGCGGCCCTACAAGAGGTATTCCTCCGCGCATTGAACGAGCCTCTCAAGGACGAATTGGCCACCCGGGACGAGCCAGATTCCCTGGACAATCTCGTCAGCCTGTCTATCAAAATTGACAATCGCCTGCGTGAACGCCAGAGACAACGCAGGGTGCGGCCGGACGCCCCGCATTTGCCCCTCACAGTCTTCCCGCGACCATCCCCACTTCCTGTCCTGGCCACTGACACGGCGCCAACGACATCACCCCCTGCTGAAAGGACTGCGCCAATGCAGTTTGGCCACACCAGGCTGTCGCAGGAGGAGCGTACACGCAGGTATCTTGCACAATTATGTATTTACTGTGGTCAAGGTGGGCACTTTATTTGCAGCTGCCCGCTGCATCTGGGCTCACCCAGAAAAGGGGGACTACTCGTGAGCCACATGTCCAATCATTCCTCAAGCCGGCTCCAGCTCACAGCCACACTCACCTGGAAGGACCAGTCCCGCACAGTGACCGCCCTTGTGGATTGTGGTTCTGACGAGAACTTCATGGATCGTGGCCTCGTGGAGCAGTTGGGGCTGGTTACGCATCCGCTTCCTGCCCCGTTAAAAACCACAGCACTCAATGGGCGTCTCCTTTTTAGTGTGAGTCATAAAACAGAAGCCGTCGACGTCATCTTGTCCGGAAACCACAGAGAGGTGAGCTCCTTTCTAGTTTTCCATAGTCCCGGCACACCGTTGGTCCTCGGCCTGCCATGGTTAAAAACACACAACCCTGCCATAGACTGGACACACCCCAAGCTAACTGCGTGGAGTGACTTCTGCCATGCTAACTGTTTGAAATCCACTTTAGTGCCTGCTCGTCCTGTCCAGAGCATGGGACAACCTGACCTGTCCGCGGTACCAAAATGCTACCACGACCTGGGGCAGGTGTTCGATGAAGACCGCGCAGCATCGCTCCCCCCACACCGTCCTTATGATTGTGCTATCGACCTCCTTCCTGGTGCGGCTCTTCCCAAAGGTCGCCTCTTTAACATCTCGCTACCAGAAAGGGAGGCGATGAAAAAATACATTACAGAGTCCTTAGCAACTGGTGCCATTCGCCCGTCGTCTTCCCCTGTAGGTGCGGGATTCTTTTTCATAGGCAAGAAAGACGGCGGCCTGAGACCCTGCATAGACTTCCGAGGCCTGAACGAGATAACAGTAAAAAACAAGTACCCTCTTCCCCTTCTTGATTCCACGTTCACCCCCCTCCAAGGTGCTGCTATTTTCACGAAACTCGACCTACGTAGCGCCTACCACCTTGTCCGTATTAGGCAGGGCGACGAGTGGAAGACCGCCTTTAATACACCCATGGGCCATTATGAGTACTTAGTAATGCCATTTGGACTCACAAACGCTCCAGCGGTTTTCCAGAACCTCATTAACGACGTCCTGGGAGACATGATTAACAAATTTGTGGTGGTCTACTTGGATGACATCCTCGTGTTCTCCCGCACACCTCAAGAGCACGAGAACCACGTCCGTCAAGTGCTCCAGCGGCTCCTTGAGAACCGACTGTACGTCAAGGCAGAAAAGTGCGAGTTTCATGTCCCGGAGACCACGTTTCTCGGCTACGTCGTAGGGCAGGGTGAGCTACGCATGGACCCGGCAAAAGTCACTGCAGTTCTGAACTGGCCTCGCCCCTCTGACCGAAAGCAGCTACAGCGGTTTCTCGGTTTTGCCAATTTTTACCGCCGCTTTATCCGTAATTACAGCCGGATCGCGGCTCCACTCACGGCCCTCACTTCCACTGCCAAGCCGTTTCTTTGGTCCAAGACTGCAGACTCCGCCTTCAGCGACCTCAAGAGCCGTTTCACCTCTGCCCCGGTGCTAGCTCATCCCAACCAGTCGCTGCAGTTCATGGTGGAGGTCGACGCCTCGGAGATAGGCGTGGGTGCTGTGCTATCCCAACGCCAGCCCGCCGACGGCAAGATACATCCATGTGCCTTTTTCTCCCGCAGGCTCTCTCCCGCTGAACGCAATTATAGCATCGGGGACAGGGAACTCTTGGCGGTAAAACTGGCCTTGGAAGAATGGCGCCACCTCCTGGAAGGGGCATCCCAGCCCTTTGTCGTGCTCACCGACCACAAAAACCTGGAGTACCTCAAGTCCGCCCGGAGGCTGAATCCACGACAAGCCAGGTGGGCCATGTTTTTCTGCCGCTTTGACTTCACCCTTTCATACATTCCAGGTTCCAAAAACGCCAAACCAGACGCCCTGTCACGCCAGTTCCAGACCACCGAACCCAAGGAGGAACCTGCCCCCATTCTTCCACCAACCTGCTTCCTCGCCTCAATGGAGTGGGAGATTGAGCGGAAGGTGAAGGACTCCCATGGTGAGCACCCAGACCCCCGAACTGGCCCGCAACCTGACCTGTTTGTGCCCCAAGCTCTCCGTTCCCAGGTGCTGGAGTGGGCTCACTCCTCCCGGCTGTTCTGCCACCCCGGCATACGTAGAACGATGGCTGTGCTGCGCCAGCGGTTCTGGTGGCCGTCAATGTCGGAGGACACCAGATCCTTTGTTTTGGCATGTACAGTCTGCGCCCGCAGCAAAACTACCACCAAGCCCAGCTCTGGACTTCTCCGCCCGATACCCATTCCGAGCCGCCCTTGGTCTCATATAGCGCTAGATTTCGTCACCGGTCTGCCTCCTTCCAAGGGTCACACAGTCATACTCACCATCGTGGACAGGTTCTCCAAAGCCGCCCATTTCATCCCCCTTCGCAAGCTCCCGTCAGCCACAGAAACCACAACCCTGCTCACTGACCATGTATTCCGTTTGCACGGCATTCCTGCAGATATAGTCTCTGACCGCGGACCACAATTCACCTCACAAGTTTGGAAGGCTTTCTGTGCGGCCCTGGGCGTGAGCGTGAGCCTCTCCTCGGGTTACCACCCACAGACCAATGGCCAGTGCGAACGGACTAACCAACAGCTCGAAGCGGCCCTCCGTTGCACTACTCAGGCTCACCCCAGCACCTGGAGCGATCAACTGCCCTGGGTCGAATACGCGCACAACTCCCTGCCAAATGCCTCCTCGGGTATGTCACCGTTCTTGTGTTCCTTGGGTTACCAACCCCCGTTGTTCCCCTCACAGGAACGGGACCTCGCCGTCCCATCGGTCCAAGGACACATAGATCGTTGTTCCAGGGTCTGGGAGCAAGCGCGCGCTGCACTCCTCCGCGCCTCTGAGAAATCCCGTGCCCAGGCTGACCGTCGCCGCACACCTGCACCCAGCTACGCCGTCGGCCAAAAAGTGTGGCTGTCTTCAAAGTCCCTGCCACTGAAAACTGAGTCTGTTAAGCTTTCCCCCCGGTTCGTTGGCCCTTTTGAGATCACAAAGTTAGTGAACCCTAGTGCTGTGCGCCTTAAGCTCCCTGCCCATTTCAGAGTCCACCCTACCTTCCACGTCTCCCAAGTCAAGCCGGTTTCCACGAGTCCCTTGGCCCCCCCTGTTCAGCCGCCTCCGCCACCTCTCTCGGTCGATGGGGGTCCTGCCTACCGTGTGGAGCGGCTTCTCGACGTCCGCCGTCGTGGCCGGGGGCTCCAGTATCTGGTGGACTGGGAGGGTTATGGCCCGGAAGAGCGGTCCTGGATTCCAGCCCGGTGGGTGTTGTCCCGCGAGCTGATCCGTGATTTCCACCGCACCCATCCTGGAAGTCTTCGTCGGGCGCCAGGTGGCGCCCGTAGGAGGGGGGGTCCTGTTAGGGCTCCTGCTCCTCCCTCCTGAGCCCTGGCCCACCTCCTGCAGGTGTGCCTGTTTTTATTTTGATTACAGATTGCACGAGACGGGGTGAGCGGCCACAGGTGATGGTGATGATAATCAGCCCTCTTTAAAAGCAGTGGACGCCGCCACCTCGTCGCCCGATCAACGTGTCTGTTTGCTAAGTCAGTTGTATCTCGCATTCTTTACTTAATTCTCTGATCACCGGCTCACGACATTTTTTGCTCTTGTCCCAGGTCCTGTTTTTTGCGCGCCCCTTGTCGGATTTCACGCCTGCCTCCTTCCCGAGCTTCATCGCCTCACGCCCACTCGGCTACCCCGATCAGGAAGTTCCACTGCTTTTGTGTTGGACACAATAAAGCATTTTTATTCATTGCCACACCGTGCCTGTGTCTGCATAAAGATCCCCTCCATTCCGAGAATCCTAACATAAATCGAT
This sequence comes from Corythoichthys intestinalis, assembly GCF_030265065.1. Taxonomy (NCBI): domain Eukaryota; kingdom Metazoa; phylum Chordata; class Actinopteri; order Syngnathiformes; family Syngnathidae; genus Corythoichthys; species Corythoichthys intestinalis. The sequence continues at coordinate 42,963,991 of NC_080409.1, read as the reverse complement.
GTTTTCGACCCGCTGGCTTCGCCATCTTTGCCTGACATCTGCTATCCTGATATTTACAACTATCTTGTCCACACAAAGTCAGCCTATTCTCACGAAAGTTTAAAAAACTTTAAGAGCTTGGAGGCTTATAAATGCTACGTTGCTGGTTGGGTGAAACAGGTCCTCGTACACGAAAATTCGGCAGGAATCTTGTGCTCGGAAGGTGAGTTACGAAATTTTCAATTCAAAATCTTTTGTTCTTGCTAACATCCACTGTCAAGTCTAATGTATTTCATGTCATTTGTCAATGGAGCTAGGGCTTTTAATGTTTATATGGTTTAGCGATAGCACTATCACTACATACATATATAATATGTAATAAATATTAAGTGCGATAGCACTACTCCAGATTGTCCCTAGTTGAATTTATTTTTTGGGTTTTGACCTCAATAGTGAAATTGTAAATTAATTGTATGACAACTGTCTGATTATCCCTTTATAATTATATATTTTCAGGTAGTTCATTCACAACATCTGAGTGTATGTTGTCGGCGATTAGCCTAGCAATGATCTTAATTGTGGTTGTCAGCCCAAAACCCTCTAAATATATATTAAATGCATCTTACCAGCAGGGGTCGCGTTAACCGGATATTTTCCGTCGTTGACCGGTTTTTTAAAACGGTGACGGAAAAAACTGAAATCCGTCCGTCATTTTGACAGGTTGCAATTCACACCCCAGACCACAGGGTGGCGAGTCAGCATATTAGCTATTGTCTCTCTTAATGCATGACGTCGTTGGCTCTTCTGTCAGAATATTGTAGCGTCACCGGGGTCTGGCGGCGGCACCGTGATTGACACATCAACGCGAGGTTCTTATTGGTGCACCCGGTGTGCCAGCGCGTCATCCAATCACCCAATCACATGACGTCACAACTCCGCCCCCCTGACCGGAGCCGCCATATTGTGTGTCAGCTCGTCATATTTACACATTACCGGGGGCCGGGGGGTGCATGCGGCAGCCATGGTTCCCTCCCAGGTCCGCCCGGCCGGAGCCGCGTCTCCCTGTACCGGGTGCCTGGGAGGTGCCCTCTGTTGTCATGCCGCGCGCCCCTCCTGGCCCGGGGGTGGGTTGTGGGGGGCGCGCTTCCGTCCCCTTGGTCTGCTTCCGGCCCTGTCCGCCTCCCTGGGCCGCGGCGGCCGCTGCTGCCCCCCGGCCGGCGGGGTCATTGGCAGGGCCTCTTGGGGCCCGCGGGGCCTTGGGTGAGGCTTGCTGTCCCTTGCCGGTGGGGTGGATGTCCCCTGGTCGCCGGCGCTTGGTGTGGCGCCTGCTCGGAGTGCGGGGTGGGTGCTCGGTGGGTGGGGGGGGGGGGCGGTCGCGGAGGCGCCGTGGGTGGTCTGGGGCGGAGATTGATCGGGGCCCTGACGCCTCTTCTGCCCTGCGGCCGGTGGTTCTGGTGGACGGGGCCACGCCCGCGGGAGCCTGCCTCTTAACTCACGCACTTCTCACTTCGGCACTGTAAATATTTTTCACCTTGGCACTTACATGCTCATACATTTCTCCGGGGAGAGTTGGGACGGGGCTTTACAGTCCCGGCCCGGCTCCCCCCTGTTTTTAATGCACCACACACCAAGGTTGTGGGATGGTTGGGACCTGTTGGGGGTGGGGGTACCTCACGGCTGCCTCCTCACCACAGGCCCCGCCATCTCTGCACCTTTTTTAAATGCACCACACATCATACTCCACAGGAGAGCTCTGGCAAAGGGCGGTGGGACGGGCGGCTGGGCAGAAGCTCCATGCTGCGGTCCCACTGCCCCAAGCCAAGCTCTCCTATTTTAATGCATACATTGCACTACCCTCCCCTCACACCCCCATCACGGTGCTGGGTGATGGCTGCCAGTCGGGAACCTGGCAGCCACAGTAATAGGGTGGTAGGTGGGTCCCACACTTTTTTATATGGCGTGGCTCCTGGGGTGTGGCCTCCCCTCTGCCTCGGCTGCCGGCCGCGGGAGTAGGTTGGGGGGTCGGGTCTCCGATCTTGCATCGCCCCGTGGCAGTTCCTGGGCGTTCTCCTGCCTCCGCCTTCCCCTCTCTTCTCTGGCTGGGCATCCGCCCTGCGCTCCGTCGCGGGTCGCTGACTGGGCGCCGGTGTATCAGCGGGGTGTCGCCTGCACCGGCGGGGGACCCTGCCTTGCCTGGGGCTTGGTGGGCCGCTGGGGGTCCCGTGGCGTGCCGTGCCGGTTGGGGGGCTGCGGCTGTGGCTCGTGGCCCGGGGGGGCGGGCGGGGGTGGGTGTAGGCGTGGGGTTGGTGATGCGTCCCCTCCTGCCATCCCTGAAGGCCGGTTGATGGGTGCGCGGGTGGCCCGGGGGACCACCCTGGGTCCCGGGGGGGGGACGATGGCTGCTTTGCTGGGCTGCGGGAGGAGGGATGGGCTGCGCATGGCCCCCCGCCCCCGCGCCCGCCCTCCCTCCCTCCCCGGGCTGGCTGGGTGGGGGCTGTGGCCCTGGGTTGGCGCCCGCGCGGCTTCTCCGCCCGTCTGCGTGGCTGTCGCGCGCCCGGTGGGGCCTGCGTGCTGCTGGATGTGGTAGGGCATTCTCGGGTCGGGGGTCCCGGTGCCGGGATTGGCGATGCGGCGGCGTAGGGTTGGTCGCCAACGGGCTTACTCATAAGAGATTCACACGATTACTGGGTTCTAGATCACAGAACTGATTTGTGTACACTCTACCCCTTTCAATCACTTAGCTTATAGGCTTATAGACACCCCCACCCCCATTCTCCTCTTTCACTGGCCAATAGGCCCCCACATGGTGTAAACCGGAAATACATCTCGCTGACGATAGCACCAGCATATTAGTAACTAGTTTAGATGTTCAATGTATTTCTAGTTGTTGTTTGTGTATGTGTTTCTTTTCCTTCTTCTCTTGTATTTCTTTTCTTCTGTCCCCCCATAATCCCTTCCTGTTCGCTGCTTTGTCATAATAAAAAGGTATTTTGAATGATCACAATGGGAGTATGTCAGACTCTCAATGTGAAACATTAAAACTGTTCAGAATCTGGACACTTAGACTTCCATTCTCTGTGTCAAACAGCTGAACAGGACAGGTTTAAAAAAAATATATATATATTTACACATTACCGCTACGTACATACCTCCTATTACGGCGTGTTTTTCTGCTCGTTAATATTAATAATCAAAATGGTGAAGGCGTGTGTGGCGGTTGGTTGCTGTAACAGAGAAGATAGACGGAGAGACTTGAAGTTCTACCGTATTCTGAGAGAGCCGAAGATGAGAGCGAGATGGACTGCTGTAATTCGACAACAAATCTGGGCACCAAACGATCACCACAGACTATGTAGTAGTCTTTTTATATCTGGTAAGATGCATTTAATATATATTTAGAAGATTTTGGGCTGACAACCACAATTAAGATCATTGTGTGACGTTGGTGATTGGGGTCTATATCGTTGCCTCTTTTTCTTTGGGGGCGGAGTTGTTGGTAAGCAGAGTAAAAAGGGAGAAAAATACCACGACTTCCGTGTCTAATTTTTCGCCGCCAAGCAAGTGTTACAATATTAATTAAAAATGAATGAAAACTAAATACTATTGAATATGTCATCATTATCATTTAAAAAATTTAAGTGACGGGTAAAAATAGACTATGACCGGATTTTTATGACCCTGTCAGTCAAAATGACAGACAACGAAAATGTCTAGCGCAACCTCTGCTTACCAGATATAAAATGACTACTACATAATCTGTGGTAGTCGTTTGGAGCCCAGTTTTCTCGTCGAATTGCAGCAGTCAATCTCGCTCTCCTCTCCGGGTCTCTCGGAATACGGTAAAACTTCAAGTCTGTCCGTCTATCTTCTCTGTTTTTGCAACCGACCGCCAAACATGACTTCACCATTTTGATTATTAATGTTAACGAGCAGAAAAACACGCCATAATAGGAGTAATTTACGAAGCGCTAATGCATTAACATGACGAGTATACGGACAACATGGCGCGGGGGCGTGGCTGTGACGTCACGTGAGTAGGGTCTATACCGTGGTATGAAAACGTCAAGGTTTCAAAACCGCAAAAATTTTCAGTCATACCGTCCTAAGGTATTTGCAATTTTTAATTACCCAAAAATGCATGGAGAAATCCTTCGCTTGAAGCTGCAAGGCTCAGTCCTCCCCCACCAGTTGTTGGTCAGTGTCAGTGAGTCAGCTGTGCTACACGATGGCTGGAGGAGGAGAAATTCCTGAACTTTTTCCCCCATCGATGAAAACAAAATCGCTGGTATGGGAATACTTCGGCTACAGAAAAGTTACATACGGCCGCGTCTTACAGGAGGGCCACCGTGTAAAACATGTTTGCCTAGGGTGGCTGCCGAGGAGGCAATACCTCCAATACAGGGGCGGACTGGGACTAAAAAGCAGCCCTGGACTTTGACTCAGCGCAGCCCACAAGAATGGCTGTAAAAAGAGAAACACAGACCCTCGAGGGGTTCCGGGGGCATGCCCCCCCCGGGAGAATTTTTTTTTTTAAAAATACATTTTATTGTAAAATGCATTACTTTCGTGCACTTTGAGAGAAAAATTAAGAATAGGTGTCTAGACTGTGACTGTCTGACTTGGGGCGCTCAAAGTACTGCAAGGCTGAACTGGAGTTGGATTCATCTTCTGCCCTAGCTCTATGATCAACCTGAAAAAACAAATGAAATAATTTATTTTTAAAGCAAGTTTTATGTATCCAATTGATCATAATAACATCTATCCCCTGTGTCTATAAAATGACTTCATTGTTTATGGCATAATTAATCTTGCCACACAAATCATAAATTTCAACGAAAATACAATAAACATTTCAAGACAAATCCTGTATACATAACCTTCATTGGAAAGTATTAACCAGAAAATATAACAATATATAAATGATTAAAAATATATATCATATCAATTTAACTACCTAAACTTTTAAGTAAAACCATTCATTTTACTAATATTTTGCTCTATTTCTTCTGAACTAATATTGCTGCCGCGTGTGCATACGTTGTTTTACAGCTAAAATGTTTTGTCTTAGAAGAGGGATAGTAGGACTACTATACTGTAATTGTAACACGATTGCAAACGGGGACATTGAATAGCTGGCAATAGCCCTTTAATTGCCATTTATTTCATTTAAATTGTAGCTACCTGGTGGATAACAATTGCCAATATACCTAGTAGGTAACCCTCTTCATTCCATCTCAGCCCGGTGGCAACTAGAAAGTCCACTAAAGCTCTTATCGCTCTATCCTGCCCCTTCGTGGGCCACAACAAGTCTTTCAGAGTCACAGCGCCTTGCAGCAATGGCCCACTTCTTCTTCGTTCTCCTCCTGTCAGATTGGCGGTTAACAGCCAGGTGCATTGCTGCCACCTGTCGGATTGGATACGAACTGTAGATAATCATAGAGGATAGGGGGGATAAACACCTTCATTAACACCTGCGATTTGAACCTAGCCATAATGTCCCCAGCATTTCCTGAGTCAACCCATTTAATAAAAAATGTAGTTTTAAGTTTTCGTAAGCTGCCTGTTTACGTTATTGCTGCCTAGTTTATGTTCAAATATGTTGCTTAAGTGATTATTATTGCAATATCCATGCTCATAGCCCATCTATGGGGTCTTGCTGCGTTTGTTAATATTAGCTAGTTGACTTCTGCTAGTTACTGTATCGTGTTTTGTTCTTATACGATGTGCAATGTTTAGTTTTTAATGCTTAAATTTGAACTGGGACCGACAATAAACCGCTAAACATAAGTATTTGCCCTATTTATTAAACAATTGTTTGCCTGCCAAACTGCTAACATTTTCACAAGCATAATTCACAGTGTCATGACTACAATTCTCTACATTTTGCTTTGCCGAGTCATCTCGGTGGCAAACAATGCCACTTCAGCCCCCGCCGACTCGCAACCCCCCTTCGTTTCTTTTAGATGATCCTAAACTTGTGCTTCAGTTCAGGGAAGGATGGAAAGGCCGCGGTGGCTTTGATCGGCCGACTGTTACTAAGAAGCTTTCTGGGGGCTTTGAGGGGACCTAAAATGTTTTTTAAAAATGGACAGATCAAGACCGGCCTGAAATTTGACGGTTCAGAGGCAGGTTAAAAAGAGTCGGTGTGTTCCCATCATATATATCCAGCTTGTGCACATAGGGCCATGCAAGATGACATAAATGAAATCTAAGAGCCGATTAGCAGCAAAGTTAAATCTTCACGTGAGTTGGGAGTAAAAACAACTCAAAACTACTTTGCACCCTCACAGCATAAAGGCTTATTTCTAATTTATGAAACACAAACAGCAAAAAGATTTCCTCATACTCTAGTAGACACCGTATTTCCATAGTCACAGTGCTTGCCTACAAGTTATTTTCATTTTTTTTTTTTTTTTTTTGAAACCTGTCCTGTTCAACATACCTCGTTTATTATGACAAAGCAACGAACAGGAATGGGTTATGGGGGAACAGAAGAAAAGAAACTAAAGATGCCGATCGATCGGGTCCGATCACGTCATTTTCAAAGTATCGGAATCGGCAAAAAAATATCGGACATGCGTTTTTTTTTTTTTTTAAATATTATTTTTTATTAAATCGTTTTCTAATTGTATTTAACGTTACAGACAAAATGTCTTACATTCATCCAGATTCTTTAGTTTTGGCTTAAAGTAGGGCTATCAAATTTATCGCGTTAACGGCAGTAATTAATTTTTTTAGATTTATCACGTCAAAATATTGAATGCAATTAACGCATGCACGCACGACCCACTCACGCATTGTCGCGTTCAATCTATAATGGCGCCGTTTTACCTATATATAGAGCTAACAGGCAGCGTAAAATGAGTAAAGAGAGTTTTGGCAGTCTTTGGAGCCTCTTTTTAATTGGCGAAAGCCTTAAAATCCCCAACTCAACAATTAGAATTATCGTGGGAAGCAATGTGGGGAAGAAAGGTAGTGGTTGATCTTTTCCTTAACACCCTATGTTACTTCCCAACACAGAGAAGATATATCAATTGGTGCCACTACGCACAGTCGTGGTCGCACTTCCCATCATGCATTTGGGCAGAACAGTTAAATGGCTACAGTATCATTTACTGAAAGCTCAACAAATACACTAGATGGCAATATTTAGTCACAATATACAAAGTCACATTTATCTTTTAAGAATTACAAGTCTTTCTATCCGTGGATCCGCCTCACAGAAAGAATGTTAATAATGTAAATGCCATCTTGAGGATTTATTGTCATAATAAACAAATACAGTACTTATGTACTGTATGTTGAATGTATATATTCGTCCGAGTTTTATTCATTTTTTTCTTAATGCATTGCCAAAATGTATATAATCGGGAAAAATTATCGGGAATGATTGGAATTGAATCGGGAGCAAAAAAAAAAAAAGCAATCGGATCGGGAAATATCGGGATCGGCAGATACTCAAACTAAAACGATCGGGATCGGATCAGGAGCGAGCAAAAAAACATGATCGGAACAACCCTAAAAGAACCACAAGAAAAGTAAGAAAAGAAACACAAACAACAACAAGAAATACATTGAACGCCTACACTAACTATGAATATGTTTGTGCTATCGTCAGCTAGATGTATTCCCGGTTGACAACATGTGGGGGGCCTGTTGACCAGGGAAAGAAGGGTAGGGGTGTGGGGGAGTCTATAAACTAAGTGATTGGGAGGGGTGGATTGTACACAAATCAGCTCTGTGATCTAGAAACCAGTAATCATGTGAATTCCTTGTAATTGTAAGCCCGTTGGCAACCGACCCTACACCAGAACAGGCGACACCCAGCCGATACACCGTCGTCCAGCCAGCAACCCGCGACAGAGTGCATGGCGGATAACTAGGTAGAGAAGAGAAGGGAAGGCGTAAGCAGGAGAACGCCGAGGAGCTGCCGCGGGGCGACGCGCGATCGGAGCCCCGACCACCCCCCACTCCCGCGGCTGGCAGCCCAGGCAGAGGGGACTAGTTATTTTCAAATAAGAACACACATTGAATCATCTTTCATCCACTTTGACCTAAATAGAAATAGCTTCACGGTTAATTTCCTCTTTAAATGCTGGCTGGAAAGAAAATTAACACCAAGAACGGAACATTATTAGCATTGTTCAAAAATACTATCATCACTTAATTGCTATTTCATTTGTAATAAATTGCCATAAAACATTTCTCTTTTGGTTAATAAGAAAACATGACCTCGTTAATGAAACAGGCCGGGCCCGCTAGTGATAACTGTTATTTATTCGAATGCTACGCTAGGTTTATCTGCGTGCCGGCGCCGCCGCCACCGTGAACCCCGTCCTCTTTGCCAATTAAGCGTGTTGATACCACGGGATGCTCACCTGCAATTATGACATTTTAATGAGCCGCTGCGGATGGAACAAGGGCACAGGGAGGTCAGCCAGAGGCGACAAAGCATTGGAGTTTTAATAGACACTTAAATGCTGTTAATTTTACTCCCACTAATGGGGGGGAAGGCAAGCATGCAGAACGCCATCTCTGCTTTGAGGTGGGGTAAGAAGGCAAGATGAACACATTTGAACAATTTAGTGACTTTTCTCCTCTTTTATAGCTTGTTATGGCAGGTAGATGTGTTTTTTTCCCTCATCTTGCAAGACCGTTGATGCGTTTGGGCAGAATTTGGCACCTGTCCACCTGAAAAAATATGTTAGAATGGGGGTGAGAGCTGACTATATATGACCAAGGAATACAGTGAGTTGAAGAAATGGCTTTCAGCTTTTCCATGTCAAGTGGCGTCATTATGCCTATTTTATATTGGTACAGTGGGGCAAATAAGTATTTAGTCAACCACCAAATGCGCAAGTTCTCATTGTTTGATTTTTAAAAGAATTTTTTTCCAAATTAGAGTGGAAAATAAGTATTTGGTCACCTACAAACAAGCACGATTTCTGGCTGTCAAAGAGGTCTAACTTCTTCTAACGAGGTCTAACGAGGCTCCACTCGTTACCTGTATTAATGGCACCTGTTTTAACTCATTATCGGTATAAAAGAAACCTGTCCACAATCTCAGTCACTCACACCTCAAACTCCACTATGGCCAAGACCAAAGAGCTGTCGAAGGACACCAGAGACAAAATTGTAGACCTGCACCAGGCTGGGAAGACTGAATCTGCCATAGGTAAAACGCTTGGTGTAAAGAAATCAACTGTGGCAATTATTAGAAAATGGAAGACATACAAGACCACTGATAATCTCCCTCGATCTGGGGCTCCATGCAAGATGTCACCCCGTGACGTCAAAATGAAATCAAGAACGGTGAGCAAAAATCCCAGAACCACACTGGGGGGACCTAGTGAACGACCGACAGAGAGCTGGAACCACAGTAACAAAGGTTAATATCAGTAACACAATGCGCCGCCAGGGACTCAAATCCTTCACTGCCAGACGTGTCCCCCTGCTGAAGCCAGTACACATCCAGGCCCGTCTGCGGTTCGCTAGAGAGCATTTGGATGATCCAGAAGAGGACTGGGAGAATGTGTTATGGTCAGATGAAACCAAAATAGAACTTTTTGGTAGAAACACAGGTTCTCATGTATGGAGGAGAAAGAATACTGAATTGCATCCGAAGAACACCATACCCACTGTGAAGCATGGGGGTAGAAACATCATGCTTTGGGACTGGTTTTCTGCAAAGGGACCAGGACGACAGATTTGTGTAAAGAAAAGAATGAATGGGGCCATGTATTGAGAGATTTTGAGTGAAAATCTCCTTCCATCAGCAAGGGCATTGAAGATAAGACGTGGCTGGGTCTTTCAGGATGAAAATGATCCCAAACACACAGCCAGGGCAACAAAGGAGTAGCTTCGTAAGAAGCATTTCAAGGTCCTGGAGTAGCCTAGCCAGTCTCCAGATCTCCACCCCATAGAAAATTTGTGGAGGGAGTTGAAAGTCCGTGTTGCCCAAGGACAGCCCCAAAACATCACTGCTCCAGAGGAGATCTGCAAGGAGGAATGGGCCAAAATACCAGCAACAGTGTGTGAAAAGCTTGTGAAGAGTTACAGAAAACATTTGGCCTCCGTTATTGCCAACAAAGGGTACATAACAAAGTATTTAGATGAACTTTTGGTATTGACCAAACACTTGTTTTCCACCATGATTTGCAAATAAATTCTTTAAAAATCAAACTATGTGATTTTCTGTTTTTTTTTTCCGACATTGTCTCTCATGGTTGAGGTTTACCCATGTTGACAATTACAAGCCTCTCTAATATTTTCAAGTGGGAGAACTTGCACAATTAGTGGTTGACTAAATACTTATTTGCCCCATTGTATATATTGGTCTGAAGCCCCCCTAACATATTCTTAATATTCTCATAAAAAAATTTGTTGTGTCACTTAAAAAAACAAATACAAAAAAATGCTGACATTTTCACTATGAAGTTGCCAGGATGTTAGTTTAAATCAATAATCATATAACCTATCATTATTAATTTAAATATAGTCATAAATCTCAGTTGACTGACGCACACGTCAGTTTTCCGACGACTCGGGCATGTAAGCAATACTGAAATATTGCTTATTTGGCACACAGAATGAAAACCGAGCATTATCAGGTTTATCTTTTTCTTCTTTTTTTTTTTTAATTTTTATTTTTTTATTCAAATTCAAGCTAGTTGCTAACGCTAATGCACAGCTACATCGCTGCCGCCCTGCTTACCGCTCTCGTTCTTTGCTGACATAATTTCTGCATCAATTCCGATTCGGGAGACTTGACAGTTCAGAGCGCCACCTACGTAAACCACATACGAAAGTGACCCAGATTGGATTGGAAATTTTCCATTTCTACGCGACTTATCCAGTTCAGAGTCAAGTTAATGCCTCTCTCGAATTGGAAAAACACAAAAAAATCAGATTCGTGCATTAAGATCTGTGGTCTGAACCTAGCCTTAGCCTAGCCTTGGGACTGACTCACCAAACCCCCGGGGTTCGATCGAACCCAGGTAAAGAACCACCGATCTAGGCTATGACATCAAGACTGAAGCCATATAAGAAAGACGCATTACCTTGATTGGAAGCAAAAGAAAGCTACAGGATACTTTGGTTGGCTGTAACAACAATCGTTAATTTTATGTTTTAGCATTTAATCGTACTGGATGTTCTCTTTGTTTTTGTTTGGGAGACACGGTATTCATGTCATTGGTCATTAATGTGTATCACCTACATGCTAGGACATGGGTTTGGTCTCTGCATTAGTAGGGACGATATTACCGTAATGTACATTAGGAGTGGGGACCTCTTGGTACATCACGATACAATACGATTTGTGATACAAAGCTCACGATAACGATGATCTGATGATACGGCGATACAACGATTATCGATACATTGGTCAGGAAATCATTCATATTTTACAAACAACTAATAAACAGAAAAACAAGCTTCTGCTGTGAATTGGAATGAGTTTATCATTGAACGTCTATGGCCGTCAGTGGCAGCCAATGCCAGGCAATGATGTCATTTTGAGCCATTTAAGATCATTTACCTGTTGATTTTCAGTTACTTCCTGTAGATTTTGGGGTATTTTATGGGTCACTTCCTGTTTATTTGGAGTGACAGAACAGGAAATGACCTGGGAATCACCCAAATGAATAGGCAGTGACTCGAACTCAACAGGAAATGACCTGTAAATGCCCTAAAGTGAACAGCAAGTGACCTGTAAATGCCCCGAAAATTGGACCGAATGCCTTTGAATGCTCTGGTTTTGAATGAACGAACGTTCCCAGTCTAAATGGATTGGGCGTCGAGCACCGTCAATGGCAGCCTTAGAGTTAACTGAGACACTATTATGGTGGAAGATTTTGGTAAACATTGACACCTTTTTAAAACGATATCTGGATTCTTGGCAGGAACATATCAATAACCTTTTTGGATACAAAGTATCACAATATATCACAATTTCGATATTTTGTCACACCCTTAATGCACATAATGCAAACAATGATCCAAATAAGGGACGGCTAGCTTGACTTCGTTGTTCCTTTTGGAGGTTTGCCTGACCGCAGTAGTTCCGCAGGTTAGCAATTTTAATGATTTGTTGAACTTTGATTCAGGCCGGACGTTTAGTAGCAAAATTAGTGGTGTTTCCCCTACTTCCACAACATTGACGTCTTTTTACCTGACTTACAGTGGCTGCTGTTGCCCCCCCCCCCACAAAAAACTTCTAATATGAAAGTGAAAAGGGATAAATCTAAGTCTGAATATGATGAAAACAATTCACTTAATAATGGTAGGGTCTAGAGATGCCGATCGATCGGGTCCGATAACGTCATTTTCAAAGTATCGGAATCGGCAAAAAAATATCGGCCGTGCCTTTTTTTTAATATATATATATATATATATATATATATATATATTTTTTTTTTTTAATTAAACCGTTTTCTAATTGTATTTAACGTTACAGACATAATATGTTTCAATCTTCCAGAGTCTTTAGTTTAGGCTTAAGGAAGGGTTACCAAATTTATCCTAATAACGGCGGTAATTATTTTTCAAAAAATGTATCACGTTAAAATATTTAACGCAATTAATGCATGCGCTGCACGACCCACTCACGCATTGTTGCGCTCAATCTGTAATGGCGCCGTTTTACCTATATAGAGAGATAAAAGGCAGCGTAATATTAGTAGAGTGAATTTTGGCAGCCTTTTGAGCCAATTTTTAATTGGCTAAAGCCTTACAATCCCTCTCCCTACGATTAGAAATATCATGGGAAGCAATGTGAGGAAGCAAGGTAGCAACTGATCTTTATCTTAACACCTTATGTTATTTGCCAACGCAGAGAAGATATATCAATTGGTAGCACTACGCACAGTCATGGTTCTACTTCCCATCATGCATTTGGGCATGACTACAGTATCATGTACTGAAAGCTCAACAAATACACTAGATGGCAATATTTAGTCACAATATACAAACTCACAAGTCTTTCTGTCCGTGGATCCCTCTCACAGAAAGAATGTTAATAATCTAAATGCCATCTTGAGGATTTATTGTCATAATAAACAAATACAGTACTTATGTACTGTATGTTGAATGTATATAGTCGTCCGAGTTTTATTCATTTGTTTCTTAATGCATTGCCAAAATGTATATGATCGGGAAAAATTATCGGGAATGTTCGAAATTGAATCGGGAGCAAAAAAAAAAAGCAATCGGATCGGGAAATATCGGGATCGGCAGATACTCAAACTAAAACGATCGGGATCGGATCAGGAGCAAAAAAAAAAAAGATTGGAACCAGGGGTCGCGTTAACTGAATATTTTCTGTCGTTGACCGTTTTTTTACAACGGTGACGAAAAAAACTGAAGTCCATCTGTCATTTTGACAGGTTGCAATTAACACCCCAGACCACAGGGTGGCGAGTGAGCCTATTAATTAGCTATTGTCTCTCTTTATGCATGACGTCGTTGGCCTTACTCGGAAAAATGTCAAGGCAACTGAGTGTCCGAAGTTTCTTCAAAAAGCCCCAAAATGACGATGGTGTTGATAAAAGTGGTGAAAAAAGAGAGGACTGATGCAGTGAAAGATGACAACGAATCAAGTGAATCGCCGGTTCACTCCTCACTGCGGCGAGCAGTTGAAAACGCCGCCAATTACCAAGAAGGGCAGAATTGGTAACATGGTGAAAGCAGCATAAAGCCAAAAAAGCGGACCAGACTAGCCAGAGCCTGAAATTATTTCAAGGAAAATATGGAGGGTGCCACCACTGTGTGTACTGTTTTTGCTAAGCTGAGCTCGCATACCACGGTAGCACGTCGGCTATGAACGAACACTTGACGCGCCGTCACCCAGGTGTATTTCGGAAGACAACAGGAAACAACAAGTTAGCAGATTGTAAGTCCATACAACTTTCTAACGATTTTACGCAGGTGTCCTGCCTAAAACTTTTGCACAGTACTGTATATATATATATATATATATATATATATATATATATATATATATATAATGGAATTATATAATATTTTATTATTATTAAATGTATTAGGATCATGGAAGGTCCCACTTGGGGGAAAAAAAAAATATATATATATATATATATATCCTGTACAGAGGTTGCGCTAGACATTTTCGTTGTCTTTCATTTTGACTGACAGGGTCATAAAAATCCGGTCATAATCTATTTTTACCCGTCACTTAAATTTTTTAAATGATAATGATGACATACTCAATAGTATTTAGTTTTCATTCATTTTTAATTAATATTGTAACGCTTGCTTGGCGGCGAAAAATTAGACACGGAAGTCGTATTTTTCTCCCTCTTTTTACTCTGCTTACCGCCAACAACACCAACAAAACAACAACTCCACCCCCAAAGAAAAAGAGGCAACTATATAGACCCCAATCACCAACGTCACACAATGATCTTAATAGTGGTTGTCAGCCCAAAATCTTCTAAATATATATTAAATGCATCTACCAGATATAAAATGACTACTACATAATCTGTGGTGATCGTGTGGTGGCCAGATTTCTTGTCGAATTACAGCAGTCCATCTCGCTCTCCTCTTCGGGTCTCTCAGAATACGGTAGAACTTCAAGTCTCTCCGTCTATCTTCTCTGTTACTGCAACCAACCGCCACACACGTCTTCACCATTTTGATTATTAATGTTAACGAGCAGAAAAACACGGCGTAATAGGAGGCATGTACGTAGCGGTAATGTGTAAACATGACGAGCTGACGGACAATATGACGAATTCAGTCAGGAGGGCGGAGTTGTGACGTCATGTGATTGGGGTCTATACACAGGCGGCAATCTAGTCCACCAATTGGATGACGCGCTGGCACACCGGGTGCACCAATAAGAACCTCGCGTTGATGTGTCAATCACGGTGCCGCTGCCAGACCCCGGTGACGCTACAATATTCTGACAGAATAGCCAACGACGTCATGCATTAAAAGAGACAATAGCTAATTAATATGCTCACTCGCCACCCTGTGGTCTGGGGTGTGAATTGCAACCTGTCAAAATGACGGATGGACTTCAGTTTTTTCCGTCACCGTTTTAAAAAAACGGTCAACGACGGAAAATATTGGGTTAATGCGACCCCTGATCCTGTATATACATAATATAATAAAAGTATATATGGAAACACAGTACTGGCCTGCTTACTGTAATCCATGACTGCACTAATGTTAGTTACTTTATATTATAAAGTATTATTGTATTATTGTGTATATACATATAGTGACTGCATCAAGATATAGTCATTTTAAAAATTTAAGTGACGGGTAAAAATAGATAGATTATGACCGGATTTTTATGAAGTCTAGCGCAACCTCTGATTGGAACAACCCTAGTAGGGTCTATTCTATCATCACAACATATGGGAAGACAATCTAAATTACCTATGTAGCTGAACTCTTTATATAATGCAAATAAGGTTGCTTATTAGTTGGCGGGGACAATTTGAGCATCCTGAAAAGTTGGTAGTGTTATGTCCCTACCTTCCCTATGCAAACCTACGTCCTTGCCTACATGCAATGATATAAGCTCCATGACTCCACTGTACTCATGGTATGGCCACTGTAAAATGCAGGGACAGGAACACATTTACACACCTTGCAAGTCTGCAGGTTTTTTAAATTACACACCATATGCAGAGGGCAATATTATTCTCTACAACCCACGCTGTCTGACACTATCACAAAATATCAGTGTCTTGCAGTTTTACTAATGCATAATTTCAGGTGCTTAAGCAAGGAGGGTTAAATCCCGGCCAAGAGTGGAGGATTTTTTAATGGGAAGACGACGGTCCCCCTCTTTTAATGTCCCGCAAGAATGTGTTATGGCGCTGTAGCTCCTTTCAGCCGCGGCCCTCCTGAATTCAAGCCGATTATGGATAACAACCACATTACAGCGCGATACATCAAAGTCCTAGCTTACTGCTCAGCGGGGAGCCACTCTGGCACATTTCAAAAATCGACCCGTTCAAAAGCTCTTACTGGTTATGCATTCAACGTGTCACACAGGAAAGTTTTCTCTTGTTGCCGACCTCATTGCTGCCGGCGTGTAGTTCAGTTGGTTTTGATGCAACAAAATTTAAAAAAAAAAAAAAATGAGGACGGGGAAAAGAACAAAGAGGCATAAACAAAGACTTGGAAATGGCAGTATCATAACAAAGAGTCATGTTTTCTTGCGAGCATAATTGCAAAAGTACAGAAAATTAGCAGTACTAGCAAAGAAAATACTGACCTGTCTTTCCTGTTGTTGCCCATGTAGCCCTGTTTGGATGCTTTTCTGCATAAGAAAATGATTCCTTCTTGCCACCCTGACCCATACCCCAAAGATATGATTAAGGGAGATTTTTCTGCCCCAGTAGGATACAGCCAGTCTTTTTTCTTAGCTGCTTATTCGGGGTTGTCGTTTTGTTCGTGCATTCTCCAAAAATTCTTGTTAAAACTGTTCCTTTCATCCACTTCTTTGTCTTTCTGATGTGATTTATTACACGTCTTCCAGCTTTTTCACAACCTTTCTTGCCTTCAGGCACCTTGTATTTCCATCTAAATATACTCCAAAGCAAATTACTCCACTCTTAACTTTTTTCGTTTCTTTGAAACATCAGTTACCTCCACAGAAATATTTGCAATTACTTCAATGTTGCTAATTTTTCTTGGGCATTTTTCTTTGTAGGAAAAGTCTTTTATCTTGTCAGCCTGTCTGTATGAAACCATGGAGTCACATCATTCATTCATTCATTTTCTGTCTTGCTTATCCTCACGTGGGTCACAGGGTTGCTGGCAGGGCCGGCCCAGGCCATTTGATGGCCCTAAGCAAAATAATGCAAAGGGGCCCATATTTTTGGCCCACCATTTCCTCACAGTGTACTGTGAAACCCATACATGCAATCCAACCCATTCGTCCATATTTTGTATATTAATCAGATTTTGTTGCACTGCATACTTCAAACTTCTCACCCCAAATGATTGTCAGTACTTACAGTAGATAGCTCCAAAACTTTTTCTAAAACAGGAAAGAAAGAAGTTGAGGAAGAACTTTTATTTTTTAAGCTTGTAATCAAGTATCAAAACTCACAAAAGTCAAATAAAGCAAACTGTAGTAAACAAAATAGAATATAAATTAAACAATTGTCAAATTGGGGGCCCCTAGTGCTCAGGGGCCCTAAGCAGCTGCATAGTCTGCTTATAGGTTGGGCCGGCCCTGGTTGCTGGAGCCTTTCCCAGCTAACTGCAGGCCTGCAAACTTGCCATCTTTTGGCGAAATTTCGCCGTTTTGAAATCAAAATGGGTCATTCATCTGAATCACGTAGATCCGAGGAGAGAAAAAATGGGGCGCGGGTGGGGGGCTGTCAACGAGCGAGTGAAACCGTTAACTTCAAAACCGTAGTCCATGCTCAAAACTACAAGTAGTATTACGGTAGTACTACGGTATCGGATCGGCCAACACGGAAAAATTCCGATCCAGACTTCCGATCCAGTTTTTTTTTTTTAAGTCTAGTCCGAGTTTTCCAGCACACCGATTTACATAATCCATTCCAGTTTTTGCTTCGGTTTCCCTAAACTCCGGTCCGCATTTTACGGTACACCTTCAACACACAACATTTACATTACCGTCTCCCAATTTACCGAGAGACTTTATCGGTAAAAATGTCAGCTGTGTGGGATCATTTCACTTTAAACGGTATGACAACATCTGGGGAAATGCTAATATTCCATCATTTATCCATAAACTTTTGGATTCATATCATGCCACTTCGTGTAATTACACACATCGCAACACCAAGAAAATGCTAGAAATTTGGATCGATTGTCAAGCTAAAAGGACCCGCCCACGAGATCCCGGAAATCTAGCATACTGTGTGCGTGACGTCACTACGAGGAAACAACCGTGCTTAGTACTGAATGGCGGCGATGATAGCGGACAATTTTGTTTTGAGTTGCAGCGACGAATCCGACGCAACGAACATTCTTCTAATGGTGACGAGGAAAGTTATGAACCGTTTTGGGTTATCAATTTGAGCCCAAACGAAAGCCAATGCAGCCTAATGAAAGGATCATTGAGAGGAGCAATCACACTGATGAAACACCGGCAACATCGGCTGGGAAACACCGAATGGTTTGTTTTGCATTTCTTTTTGTGAAACTGATACACCGTGACCGCAAAATAATGTAATGTATAGAATAATTATCATTTATAGTGCTATCATAGGTTTTCGCTCTGCCAACAGACACAAATATGAATGGGATTCGAGGATTTGTTCTATATATTTTACGAGCGATAATTTATACATGTGTCCAGTCCTATATCCAATGTGTGATATGTTTTTATTATAAAAGTGTACTCACTCTGGCCATTTCGAGCTTGGCTGCTCTGCTTCTTTGGTTAGTGTCAAGTCTGAGTCGATACTCAGATTCAGGTCGCTGGTTCAAATCCGGCTCGAAGGACCAAATAAATGTCAAGTTCAAAAATAGATCCTTAGGTAGACATTGTAAAATTACCCAAAAATAAAGAGAGAAGACACTCAGTTTTCTTGGCCAAGGAGGTCAAACATGTGACTCGTGAGCCACCAAGATTGATCTAAAGGACAAAAAACCTCCTTGGTATTTTATTTAGGGGTTTTCCCCGAACAAGATTGAGGCCGCCCTAAAGGGGAAGGGGAAAGCAAGCTGGCGACACCCATGTGGTTTTTGATTGGATATGTGTGTGCATGTAGGTGGAATTAAGTGATACACGTGTGTGGAGCAAGAGCTTATGTAAACAATCAAAACAATCATATAAACAGTCAAAATAATATATAAACAGTCAAAATAATGCAGACATTTTTAGTTATGCAACGTTAAAAAATCAGCAAAATAGTCCAAACACTTCCAGTTATGCACCGCTGTGGCCCTGGAAGATGTCCTAGGATGGAAAATTGTCCTCGAAGGGCTAGGCGAAAGTCCAAACCCCAGGTGCTGAGGATGCCTGGAAGGTCTAGTTACGCAATGACGCGGCCATGAAGCCATCCCCGACCCTCTTTTACTCTTTGTAACACTTAAGCATTATACTACAATCTGGTATAGCAAGCAATAATCATTTACTGGTTATATACGTAAGAAAAATATGGCAATATGTATTATTTATGGTATATATGAGCACAAGCAAATCTAGAAGTAAGAAGAATATGGCAATATGTATTATTTATGGTATATATGAGCACAAGCAAATATTCAATCAACCAACCAAGCAAACATTTAATCAATCAAACCCCGATAATTATCTCAACAGTTAGCCTGGGGTGGTCTCATCAGAGACAGTCGTCGTCTTCCTTGATATCGCGGGACATTTAGGTGGCTGCGCCTGTATGGTGGCTGCTTTCATCAGCAATTTCTTAGCAAAACCTGATTTCATTTGTCCATAGTTCGAATAGCTTTCAGGTGGAAAATGCGCACCACACAAAACCGTGCCGGAGGCTGGGTCTGCAAAATTAGCCCTCTTAGCACGGACGAACTTTACTCATTGTCTGCGTAGTCCAGCTCTTTTTCTCGCGTTCGGGAACTCATGGGTACTACATTGCGACAAATGGCTATTTGTAGACCACATAGCATGACAGGTTTGAACCATTTTAGCGATTTTTTGATAAAACACGAACGCAACTCTCTCGTCGATAAACAACAATTGCACCTGCCTCGACCTTTCGTTTCCTTGTTATGACGTCTCCGTCCCATTCGGCTGTTTCCGGAATACTTTCGGAAATGTTCGTAATTTTCGATCTATTTTCGATAATTGCTCATGAATGCGAGTATTTTTTTTGTTAACTTTATTGATATTTGTTATCTTGCCACATAACGGTTCTATTGATATCTCACAGCCCCTTAGTGTTTTAATATCCTTTAAAGGACGACAAAGACGAAGAGGCAGAGTGCAACATATGCCACAATAAAGTCAAGCGTGGTGGTAAAGCTGTAAGAAGTTTTAATACAACCAACCTAATCAAGCATTTAGCGAAATACCACCACAAACAACATAAGAAGTATGTAAAGAAAACCGAAGACAAAAAGAAAGGTCCTACGCAACTAACACTGGCAGAAACTTTTGCTATGCGTGACAAACTGGCACTCGACAGTCCCAAAGCCCAGGGAATAACAAGAGTCATTGCCGAAGAATTCCTTCTGGATGATGAGCCATTATCTCTCGTGAGTAAAGACGCACCATCCAACACTTAGAACCACGGTACAACATGCCCAGCCGTCATTACATTTTTGAGCGATCCGGCTGTGGAAGATTCGAGAACGATTCAGAAACATCCAAATTCCGATTATTGGAATATGTCAAGTAAAGCGGAACGAATACACAGCGCGGGCTTCGGGAGAGTAAACATCATGCTTGTCATAGACCCGGGTAATGCCAATGCTCAACTCGCGGCTTTAGCTCAACTCATGCCTCTGGATAAAAAACACAAGAATACCTGACTGCTGGTGACAGCTGCTACAAACTACGTCAACATCGTTTTACTGTAGATAATAGATATCATATGTATATAGAACTAGATGCAAAATGACAGACTCGACTGCAGTAGCAACATTGAAGTGTTGAAAGCTAGTTGCGTTAGTAAACAGCCGCCATCTTAAAGCAGGAGACTTCCCTAGTAGGCTGTTGTGAACCTTCCAAGCGAACCTAATTAACTTTTTATCTAAAATACTCCTAAATCGGCAAAATCATGACTTGAAACTATCTTCAAAACAGTTTTAAAACTTTCACATGTCGAAAGTAGACAGAAGGGAAATTATGGAATAACGGGAGCAAGTTTAACAACTTTAACAGTTGATTCACAAAATTAAATGAATTGAATGTAGTTTAAAGCTGCTGATACAGAATGGAGTATTTTATTTACGGTTTTAAAATGTTAACTCGATACTGCAATAGTCGTTTATTTAAACCTGAGAGGCTTTTTATACAATTATCGTAACTAAAGCACGAAACATTAAAAGCATTTAATAGCTTGGGGGGTTTGTGGGATCTTCCACTGAGGTTGTTTGTGTGTTTTGCTTTTTTAAGACGGTTTACAATATTATTTGCACGTTTTACTGACTGACTACGCCATTTATGTTTGTTATTTATAATGTTTTGTGTTTGTCACTGAATAAACAGGTCAGTTTCTTGTTACCAACCGTTGTGTGTTATTCAAACTCACCTAATTCAGCTGGCTAGTTGTTATCAAGCGTACTAAAATATGAGTTTCAATATGAGTCTGACAACTAAGTAAGGAGGCTAAATAACTTTAAACTTTACCACATACTCAGATAGGCCGGTATCGGCCAGAATCGGTATCGGATCGGAAGTGCAAAACAATATTGGTATCGGATCGGAAGTGCAAAAACCTGGATCGGGACATCCCTAAAAAATATAATGCGTTTTGTTCACGTTCGCCCAAAATATGAATGTGTTCATGAACGATTCTTCATTGAACACGTTCGTGCACAACACTGACAGCCTATACATGTTCTTGGTACCAAGCAGTTCTGCTCTTTCAAACAATCAGCTCCCTCCAGCCACCTGTGTCAAGTTCAGGTTCACATCATTAAATTTGTTCGGATTTAATTCTCTGAGTTCTGTCAGGTCATCTATAGTACTGACTTTTAGTCAGCCTATTTTATCCTATTCTTTATGGAGCTGCATGACTACGTTGATCAGCTTTCCTTAAAAATAAGCAAGCACTCAGGATTTGATTTGATTGTTGCTCCTAGATCTACAAAATGATTACTATCTCGCTTTTGTTCATATGGTTTTGATTTAGCGGTGATAATTTGCTTATACTGGCCTCGGCAGATTAGAGTGCTTTGTTGGGCCAACACTTTTTAATGTCGTGTGAATTACCCACTGTGCTTGTTTACAGCACTCAAAAATGTATAAATAAAGAAATGAGGACAGATAGACAGACAATTGGGACATGGATGAGATGCTGGGCACGGTTGACAGGGAGGATGTGTGTTTATAAAACGGTGTCATCAAAACACACACAAAAAGATGAAAATATGATATTTGTCGGCGGCTGACTCTCTGACATTAGCACGACACTAATCGTTAGGTTGCGCCATCCTTCGTCATTGAGCTCCTCGGGAATTGAATGGAAGCGCACTCATTGGAGCCTGTCATTACAACGGGAATGGCTGTCCACTTCCCGCTGGGAAGAGGTGCCCTCTGCTTTCACACTTAAGCGCTAGTTGTTCACCAAATAACAGAATAGCAAGTGTTTGTCCCCCAACCCATCCACCCCGGTCCTGAAGCGCCTCTGAAAAAAGGATATGCCTCCATTTCAACTTAAAAGCAATGCTTCGCTAACAAGGGGAATCATAATAGCACTGAGATAAAAAAAGGTTGTACATCTTAATGCACAATAGTCCCATCGCGGGATGTGTGATTGTTTTTTATTTGTAATGTAGGGATGTATGACGATTGACTTTCATAAACAGGACGAGTTTGAAGCTCTTAATTTGCCACTCAATGTTCATTCAACTGTTGTCAAAGCGAGGTTGTTCGTAGCAGCCAAGTCGGTAACAATGTTTTGGCGGACTTTGTTGTTAATATCCGGCGTTGTGCCGAAAAATAGCCGCCCCGCGTGAAATGTCACTCCTGACTGGAGCGCCCACACGTCAACAACCCCGGTGCGCCGGAGATGGTCCGCAGTCACTCCGGAGCACTGATGCGGCCGGTATAGGTTGAGCAATAGGATATAATGGGAAAGATTGGCTCCGGCGCTAAGTTTTGCCGGACCTGGAACGAGATGCATTTTGCGCTGTTGGTAAGAAGGAATCCGAACTTTTAACAGCACGTCTGCCGCACACGAGGCGATAAATCGCAGCGTAAAAATTATTTTAAAAATACCGCCTTCATTTTTATTTATCGTTTGATAAATGGAATTATTGCATATTGCGACAGGCTTAACGTCATTCGATGGCTCAGTAGAGGCAAACGTTTTCGTGTGTTGTGATGAACGGCCCCGGGCTATCAGCATAAATCATCAAACTGTTGTGTTTCATTGTATACCTTAATAATATGTAAACTAGGGTTGTTCCGATCATGTTTTTTTGCTCCCGATCCAATCCCGATCGTTTTAGTTTGAGTATCTGCCGATCCCGATATTTCCCGATCCGATTGCTTTTTTTTTTTGCTCCCGATTCAATTCCAATCATTCCCGATAATTTTTCCCGATCATATACATTTTGGCAATGCATTAGGAAAAAAATGAATAAAACTCAGACGGATATATACATTCAACATACAGTACATAAGTACTGTATTTGTTTATTATGACAATAAATCCTCAAGATGGCATTTACATTATTAACATTCATTCTGTGAGAGGGATCCACGGATAGAGACTTGTAATTCTTCAAGGATAAATGTGACTTTGTATATTGTGGCTAAATATTTTCCATCTAGTGTATTTGTTGAGCTTTCAGTAAATGATACTGTAGCCATTTAACTGTTCTGCCCAAATGCATGATGGAAGTAACATAGGGTGTTAAGGAAAAGTTCAACCACTACCTTTCTTCCCCACATTGCTTCCCATGATATTTCTAATTGTCGAGAGAGGAATTTTAAGGCTTTAATCAATTAAAAAAAGGCTCCAAAGACTGCCAAAATTCTCTCTACTAATTTTGCGCTGCCGTTTGGCTCTATATACAGGTAAAACGGCGCCATTATAGATTGAACGCGATAATGTGTGAGTGGGCCGTGCAGCGCATGCGTTGATTGCATTAAATATTTTAACGTGATAAAAATTTTTTTTTTTTAAATTAATCACCGCCGTTAACGCGATAAATTTAATAGCTCTACTTTAAGCCAAAACTAAAGACTCTGGATGAATGTAAGACATTTTGTCTGTAATGTTAAATATACTTAGTTAATGATTTAATTAAAAAATAAATTAATTAATTAGGGCTGTCAAAATTATCGCGTTAACGCGCGGTAATTAATTTTTTTAAATTAATCACATTAAAATATTTGACGCAATTAATGCACATGTCCCGCTCAGAAAGTATTCTGCCTTTTGGTAAGTTTTACAGCAAGACTTTTTGTGCTGTCCAACAGCGAACTCTTGTGGTCGCTTTGCGACATGGTTTATTGTTTTCTTTCCAGTTCATTATGGCTGCACGACGTCTCGGGCTGATAATGTTGTGCTTATATGATCCTTGGACAAGATTTGTCCGTAAGTATGGTTGTTGTAAAGAATGTACATATTATGGTAGTAAGCGAAATGTTATATTTTTTGTATGACACGCTTTTTGTTTATGTTTAGTGAACCTGTATAGCCTGCTAAACTAACGTTGTTGCTAATGCAATGCTTATGTACTTTTTTTTTGTAGTTTTACGACGGTCTAAAGAGGACAATGGTTTGAGGCCATTTTATTAATAAATCAGATGAAAAAGGAAGAAGTCTAATTATTAAGGCGTCGTTCACTAGCTGTCTAGCTTTGGAAAAAGTAGACGCTTCGGAGTGAGGACAGCATAGACAGATTTAAATGACAGTAGAGTGAAATGCCCACTACAGTCCTTTTGTACCGTATGTTGAATGTATATATCCATCTTGTGTCTTATCTTTCCATTCCAACAATTTATTTTACAGAACATATATATAATTTACAGAAAAATATGACAAATTTTATAGATGGTTTGAATTGCGATTAATTGCGATTAATTACGATTAATTAATTTTTAAGCTGTAATTAACTCGATTAAAAATTTTAATCGTTTGATAGCCCTAAAATTAATTTAAAAAAAAGGCATGTCCGATATGTTTTTGCCGGTTCCGATACTTTGAAAATGCCGTGATCGGACCGCCGATCGATCGGGACATCTTTAATGTAAACCAAACGTCAGCTGTGGATGCTACCATCTCAATATTGGAATAAGTTGGATCACACAATAGTTTACTGTGATGATCTGCAAACAGTTTTTGACATCAAACACTCTCCTGTTCTCGTCACTAGAGCAGGGGAGTGCTGTCACTAGCGAACTTGACACATAAACGCAACTCGACTTGTCCCGTCTTCCCTGGTCATTTTGCTTTTGCTGTCCTTCACATTAATGTTCCACTCGGATTCAAATTGAAGGGGGAGAACCGAGAACAAGTTAATGTAGTTAAAGAGTGACACGATGGATACCCGGCAGCGTGGCCATGTGACATCACCGCCCTGCGACGTCAACAACAATGGCGACCTACTAGTTTAAATAATTTTACAAATTTTTATTAAAATGAAAACATTAAGAGGGGATTTAATATCAAATTATTATAACTCGTACTAACACTTATCTTTTAAGAACGACACGTCTTTCTATTCATGGTACCCATTAAAATATGTGTACCTTTTCTCCATTATTTCAAATGGCATGTGGATCATGTCCATCCTCCAAGGTTTCACAATAAGCAATCCAAAGCGTTTCTCAGTAGTTTTCTGTGACCGAGCGTAGGCCTTGCAGTGTACCATCAATCTGTATTGTGAATAGCACCTGAGGTGTTTTTTTTCTCCCTCTTTCCCCATCAAGGTCTTATTCACTCGAGAGCTTCAGCAGATTAGCGCTCCGCTGGGGTGCAATGGCTTCTCGGCGCGCCGCTTCACGTCCAATTTGAAGTGTCTAAGAGCGTTCTTGTCGTTAGCGTTTACTCCAGACTGTTTTTCACACTGAGCGAGTGTGACGTTAAAGACAAATAAAACCACATCAGCCCACGTTGATCTTCTCCAAGCGGGGCCCCGGCATTCTATCTTGGCCGACAGCAGTTTTCAGGGGGTTATGGATAGGGCAGCTTGCTAACGCTATTATTTACAAATGGCCCAAATGTCAACGCTCCTTTTGTACCTCTCGGCTTTTCTCGTTGAATGGTTTGCCGGCGTGAAAAGGCTGCACTTTACAGAAAAGCGAGCCGCCGAGTGAAAAATATTTCTATCGCGTCGCTATTGGATCAATAGATATGTGTTTACTTGTCCCCACGGCACAATGCTCACTCTATAATGATGATTATTAAACAGCCTGTTGACTGAGAGCTTTTGTCTGCTAGCTTGTCAGCCCTTTCGCCCGGCGGAGGGTCACACGCTCCTGCTGTCAGGTTAGCGCGGACACCTCTGGCAAATGGCATCTGTCAAAAGGGCAGGCTGAGCTGAGCTGGTGACCAGATTCCCTCTTAACCCTTTTTCGGGACAAAAGCAACTCGGCGGGTTAATGAGATTCCATGTAATTATACTGCAAAAGGTCATTTTCAGAGCAAAACTTCGAGCCCAGTGGATTGAAGGGGCAAACTGGGCCTCAGATTGGCTAAAGAAAGACTCATGTCTCTCTGAGAAATGACACATTTTATGTTCATGGCCGACAATCCCTGTGCAGAAAGGCTATATCTTGCGATAAAACAATATGGCGGAAAACACTCAGGTGACTTGAAGTTCCGCTCTGAGACCTCCAATTTGGCCAACTTTCAAAATTGTCCGATATGTATGTGTGATACATCATTGGAAAGCTTAAAATCTCAATTTTCCGGGGGAAGAAACATTTTGAACAGGAGGGCATTTAAAAAAATTTTTTTTAAATTGGAACTAACCCTAACAGGAGCAACCCTATTTGGGACTAAAAGAAGCTAGTTTATATATGGGGGTGTATGTATGTATGTACATACATAGATTTTAGTGTGTATAGCTGTACATGTGTATATGGGTATATGTATGTATGTGTGTGTATATATATATATATATATATATATATATATATTAGGGCTGTCAAAATTATCGCGTTAACGGGTGTTAATTATTCTTTTAAATTAATCACGTTAAAATATTTGACGCAATTAACGCACTTGCCCAGCTCAGACAGATTTAAATGACAGTAGAGTGAAAGGCCCACTTGTTAATTGTGTTTTGCGGAGTTTTGCTGCCCTCTGCTGGCGCTTGGGTGCGACTGATTTTGTAGTGTAAGTAATTATTGCCATCAACAATGACGTGCTACTAGTTTATTTTTTGATGGAAAATTTTACAAATTTTATTAAAACGAAAACATTAAGCGGGGTTTTAATATAAAATTTCTATAACTTGTACTAACATTTTTCATAAAGAACTACAAGTCTTTTTTTTTTTTTTTTTTTTTTTTTTTTAAAACCTGTCCTGTTCAGCTGTTTGACACAGAGAATGGAAGTCTAAGTGCCCGGATTCTGAACAGTTTTAATGTTTCACATTTAGAGTCTGACATACTCCCGTTGTGATCATTCAAAATACCTTTTTATTATGACAAAGCAGCGAACAGGAAGGGATTATGGGGGGACAGAAGAAAAGAAATACAAGAGAAGAAGGAAAAGAAACACATACACAAACAACAACTAGAAATACATTGAACATCTAAACTAGTTACTAATATGCTGGTGCTATCGTCAGCGAGATGTATTTCCGGTTTACACCATGTGGGGGCCTATTGGCCAGTGAAAGAGGAGAATGGGGTTGGGGGTGTCTATAAGCTAAGTGATTGAAAGGGGTAGAGTGTACACAAATCAGTTCTGTGATCTAGAACCCAGTAATCGTGTGAATCTCTTATGAGTGTAAGCCCGTTGGCGACCAACCCTACGCCGCCGCATCGCCAATCCCGGCACCGGGACCCCCAACCAGAGCATGCCCTACCACATCCAGCAGCACGCAGGCCCCACCGGGCGCGCGACAGCCACGCAGACGGGCGGAGAAGCCGCGCGGGCGCCAACCCAGGGCCACGGCCCCCACCCAGCCAGCCCGGGGAGGGAGGGCAGGCGGGGGGGCGGGGGGCCATGCGCAGCCCATCCCTCCTCCCGCAGCCCAGCAAAGGAGCCATCGTCCCCCCCCCCGGGACCCAGGGTGGTCCCCCGGGCCACCCGCGCACCCATCAACCGGCCTTCAGGGATGGCAGGAGGGGACGCATCACCAACCCCACGCCTACACCCACCCCCACCCGCCCACCCGGGCCACGAGCCGCAGCCCCCCAACCGGCACGACACGCCACGGGACCCCCAGCGGCCCACCAAGCCCCAGGCAAGGCAGGGTCCCCCGCCGGTGCAGGCGACACCCCGCCGATACACCGGCGCCCAGCCAGCGACCCGTGACGGAGCGCAGGGCGGATGCCCAGCCAGAGAAGAGAGGGGAAGGCGGAGGCAGGAGAACGCCCAGGAACTGCCACGGGGCGATGCAAGATCGGAGACCCGACCCCCCAACCTACTCCCGCGAACTACAAGAACTACAAGTCTTTCTATCCATGGATCACTGTAACAGAATGATAATAATGTTAATGCCATCTTGTTGATTTATTGTTATAATAAACAAATACAGTCCTTATGTACCGCATGTCGAATATATATATCCATCTTGCGTCTTATCTTTTTAAATTTCCATTCCAACAATAATTTACAGAAAAATATGGCATATTATATAGATGGTTTGAATTGCGATTAATTGCGATTAATTACAATTAATCAATTTTGAAGCTGTAATTAACTCGGTTAAAATTTTTAATCGTTTGACAGCCCTAATATATATATATATATATATATGTATATATATATATGTGTGTGTGTGTGTGTGTGTGTGTGTGTGTGCGTGTATGCATGTATATGGGTATGTGTGTATATATACAGTTCCTCATTAATAGGGTTTTTTTCTCCTAGGTGTATGAATGTATTTCTGACTCCCCCCAAAAAGAGGCGAGCTTCAGGCAAGTTAGGTTCTCATGAGGTGATGAGAGGCGGATGATCTGCTACTACCCTGACCTGCGTGCCGCCCGAGTTTGCGTGAGGTCAGAGTTGCGCCAAAGTGCGAGGGCCCGTTCATTCCTTGCCTGGCACGGCCAGACTGTTCTCCCTGTATTTTTCAAACACTGAGAGAAAAGTCTGGGACCCAGCCCATTCACGGCCTCTCGAGCAGGTACAAAATCAATTGACAAATCAGATTGGTTTATGTGCGTGACGTGTTCTTAACGAGCAACGTCACTCTTGGGCGTCGGAAGTCATCTCCGCAACAACACAGATGGTGAACAGGAGAGCCGAGAATATGTTCCAATCCACGGTAAAATCAGTTTTAAATTACCAAAAACACATCGACACGAGTCAATGACAACAGTCTGTCTCGCGTTAGCCATGTGGTTTCCTTTCGCACGCAAGTCCCTCGTCCTGCCTTCGTCGTTTTACTAACGTCACCTCTGCCCGTTGCTGATTGGTCCACTCCACTGTCTGTTTGCTGTGGCTTGCACCGCCCCGGAAATTGTATCCGCTGAATGGTGGCCAGACTCAATAGCTGGAACAGCGGTGAGTCTGGTGTACCAAGCAAGTTCATTCCTGCTTGCAGGCCTAGTGTCGTATGTTATTTTCACACTAATCCGCAAGGGGGCGCTCAATACCTGTGGTTAAACATTGGCGGTAACCTATAAAAACAACTGAGAAGGGCTGAACAAAATTGCACCGATAACAAAATCATATTCTGCATTTTACAAGCTGCATGTGGTTAAATATGTAACCGAAAATGGTAATCGGGCAGCAGAAAGAAAGTTTGGAGTTAGCGAGAAACTTGTAAGGGACTGCCGAAATGCGGAGGTTAATCTTACTGAAATGTAGACAACAAAATTTTCCCCCAAAATGCGACTTATATATAGGTTTTTTTTCTTCTTTATTGTGCAATTTTTGGCTAGTCCGAAAAATATGGTGGTTTGTTTTCAAAACAGTCTGTTTAATTAAATGCTCATTTCGCACAAACTATCCTATCCCTTCCGCAATAAAACAGTTTAATATGTAGCCCCGTAGTGGAATTTGAGTTGAATGAAAGTAAGATGCTTTTTCTGTATTTTACACAGAAATTCTCCGGGGCTGGCATGGCGGGGTTTTGCGGCATTTGGAAGTTGTGTGCGTCTCAAATCCCCACAAACTACTGGTGTGTATTTTTCCATTCTTTCAGGTGAATGAACAGGGGCCTTTGGGTTTAATGGATTTCTAGCTGCTGAGTGACAGCGTTTGAATAGGCTGCAGCAAATAGGGAGGTAAAAGGGGCATTAGGAGTCGCCAAAGAGATGGGGGTTGGCCAAAGACTGACTGTCTTCTGCATGTGACAGACACACTACACGTGCAAACGTTTTCAATGTGGGGCTACAGTCGTTTCAATATTCTGATGGTGTGTGTGCTTTTGTGTGTGTACATTTGCCACAAAAAAACCTTTTCACTCTTTGTTTTACGTCCGGCATAACTGCGGCCTTCTCTGTGGATTAGGGTTGAACGAAATTGGAAAAAATTTACAGTACATTGCGCGTTTTTGGGGGTTTGCGATATATTGTGATCTATATTGCAATATTAAGACTAGAAGAATTTTCACCAAATGACTTGAATAGCTCTGATTAGGAAGACTTTGGTTGACTCACCATGTTTTTGTATTAGTGTGTTGCAGTCAGTATTTTATTAGATGTTTTTTCTTGCGTTTCCTCCTTTTTTTTTTTTTTTTTTTTTGTCATTTATTCTTGAATTCTTAATTTTTTATGTAAAATTTATATTCTCCAAACAATTTTGAAAATTCCTCATTGTAATAAAAATGTTATCTTAGTTTCTATAATTTTCTAATGTTGCATTATAGATTTAAGGTGCTTCAGTTTACTTTAATTGCATTTATTCATTTATTTAAGAACAGAAAGTGCAAAAAAAATTGCAGAAACGCAATATATGATTGTATTCATATAATACCGTTTAATCCTGGCTAAGTGAGGTTATCTGTGACTGATGTAGAAGGCTGTACAGTCCCTGACAAAAGTCTTGTCGCTTATACATTTTGTAGAAACAATTGCTAATAACTAGGGCTGTCAAAATTATCGCGTTAACGGGCGGTAATTAATTTTTAAAAATTAATCACGTTAAAATATTTGACGCATTTAACGCACATGTCCCGCTCAGACAGTATTCTGCCTTTTGGTAAGTTTTACAGCAAGGCTTTTTGTGCTGTCTAACAGCGAACTCTTGTGGTCGCTTCGCGACATGGTTTATTGTTTTCTTGCCAGTTCAGTATGGCTGCACGACGTCTCAGGCTGACGCCTACATTGTAATGTTGTGCTTATATGATCCTTGGACAAGATTTGTCCGTAAGTATGGTTGATGTAAAGAATGTACTTATTATGTTAGTAAGCGAAATGTTATATTTTTTGTGTGAAACACTTTTTGTTTATGTTTAGTGAACCTGTATAGCGTGCTAAGCTAACGTTGTTGCTAATGCAATGCTTGTGTACTTTTTTTGTAGTTTTACGACGGTCTAAAGAGGACAATGGTTTGCGGCCATTTTATTAATAAATCAGATGAAAAAGGAAGAAGTCTGATTATTAAGGCGTCGTTCACTAGCTGTCTAGCTTTGGAAAAAGTAGACACTTCGGAGTGATGACAGCATAGACAGATTTAAATGACTTATGTACCGGTATTGAATGTATATATCCATCTTGTGTCTTATCTTTCCATTCCAGCAATTTATTTTACAGAATATATGTATAATTTACAGAAAAATATGGCATATTTTATAGATGGTTTGAATTGCGATTAATTACGATTAATTAATTTTTAAGCTGTAATTAACTTGATTAAAAATTTTAATCGTTTGACAGCCCTACTAATAACCTGACTTTTAAATATTCAATTGGTTTCAGAAATGGCTCATATGAAAGCTAAGACCCTCCCAAATGATGTTGAATGTACAAAAATATATTTGCTTCACTGAAAAAAGATTTATCATTTAATGAAGACATAAAGGTCAAATTTTGGCAAGACAAAAGTTTTGTCGCCTACAGAAAGTAGTGTGAAAATTGAACAAAAAATGTATTTGAAATACAAAAATGTTACATAACATAAGTGAATTAAGAAGTGGTGCTGTGAGATCCAAATTTAATATTTTGTATGACTTCCATGGGCTTGAAGGACCATGTGGTTCGGCAAGGATTCATACTAGTCATCAGGAACATCAAAGAAAGCAGTCTTGCACGCCTCCCAGAGTTCATCAACATTCTTGGGTTTCGTCTTCCATGCTTCCTCTTTTCATCCTATTCTAAGCTTTCGTATGAGCCATTTCTGAAACCAATTGAATAATTAAAAGTCAGGTTATTAGCAATCGTTTCTACAAAATGGATAAGCGACAAGACTTTTGTCAGGGACTGTATGCCCAAAAATTCTAAACACAGGTAGTCCCTGGTTAACGACGTACTCGACTTATGTGATTTCGACTTTACAACGCAGGAGCCAAACCAGAGCGCGGCTATCTTTTATCCATGTTAGACGTCTGCTCAGTCATACAAGGCGACAGTCCAGCCAGACCTGACGCTGCCACGAGGGGTAGTGTATCCTCCATCATTAAACAAAATACAGTGGTACCTCGACATACGATCGCTTCGACAGACAATCTTTTCGACATCCGACTTAAAATTTGACTCGCCATTTGTTTCTGTATCTGACAAAATGCTCAAAATACGGCAATTTATGACAGCGTCGCAATTTCATTGAACGCATGGCGGATTTTCTTGTGAGAGAAATCAACATGGATTCCAAGAATGTTAGAGCAGGTGGTAAAAAAAGAAAAAAGGTGAGGCTTACCAATAAAATGTAGATGGAAATGATAAAAAAAAACATGAGCGTAGGGTGCGCGTCCGACGTTAAGGTGACAATTATTATTGTGGTACCATCGCCATAGAGATTGCCAGCTTCGTCAGGTTTTTAATAATTTATTTCAGAACTTGTGCACGCTGAATGTCCGCGGCAGTTGACGCTAGCAACAATAGGACGTTAAAAGAGAAAGTAATATCTCAACTGCACTCTCTCTCACTCTGTCGTCAGCCATGGGGTGCATCCAGGTACACCATGCAAAATACATCCGCCACATTAGAACTGATTTGTTACATTTTCACAGGTATTATTATTATTATTATTACTATTATTATATTATTATTATTATGATTTTAATTCATAATTTATTTGTTTTGCTCTTTGTAATTGATATTCACAATTGTAACAGCAGTATTTATGAAGGATTTTCGGGCTGTGTAACGAATTAATGGAATTATAATGCATTCTTATTGGAAAATCCTGCTCAATATACGACCATTTCGACTTACAACAAGGTCCTGGAACGAATTAACTTTGTATGTAAAGGTACCACTGTACAATACTTTTGCACTTTCTGTTTAGTTATTTTTAGATTTAGGGGTACTTAAAGGGTCATTCCGATTTACGCGGAATTTCGAGTTACGTCGCCAGCGCAGGAACGGAACTCGTTCATAACCTGTACCTAATGTATGCACGGTACATCAACAATCTGGAATGATTAGTGCTGTGATAAATAATGAAAAATAAACATGAAAAAAAAATAAGCTCGAATAAGGAGTTGAGTGTCACCAAGTTTTTTTTCTTCTTAATATTCTCTTTATTTCGGCATGATTTTACTGAGTAAAACATAAATCACCCAACTAACAGGTCTCAAAAATACAGCATCTATCCAGTTTGCATATTTGCATCTGTATATTTGGCAATTATTAGTCTTTTTTACAATGACCAGAAAACCAAACCATGAATGTAAACAATTTGATTTAAGATTAGACTATATTTTCCAAAGCGCCTAAAGCATGTAGCATGTACACAATCATAATCCATGCTAAATAAACAGCTGTATTTACAAAATTACATCATTAACACAAACAAAACACTATAACGCAATATAACGCAATAGAGGGTTTTCTGGAATGTCACGGATTGCTGCCTAGTAATTCAAGTTGCATTGCCACTTATGGTTATAATGTTTTTTGTTTGCTGAACTGCGCTATGTGTACCTTTCATAAATACTTTTTTTTAATCATGTCTAATGTTATTTACTTTACATCCTGATGACAGTGTTTCCATTGAAAAAAAACTGCAACAATAATAGCTAAAAGCCTTTATACTTGAAATAAACAATTTTATGAACAAGCCTGCTCTTGGATGGAGCTGTAAGGTACGTCTTGATTTAAAATAAACATGTCACGCTGCATGCGCCAGTGTTTAGCACCGCCAGACGTCTGGATGCCCCCCGTCACTGTAAACAGAAACACACAACGATAAGGAAAAGACGTCCATTGTTATTAATTTGTTATTTTCTCATATGTTCTGTTGCTAGCAGGATTAGCACGCTGAACACACAGTCCAAATTCCACGGCAAACATTTGCAGTTAATCTGCTCACCAGGCTTCACCCAAAACCTGCAAAGTGCCTCCTTTACATAAAGCTGATCAAATTAAGATGCTCACGCTGACCAAACTGTGTTTTCACATGAATTGTATCAAGTAAGAGATGAATGCGACACAGTTACTGTAACTAACCGTCATCAGTGTGTGTGTGTGGGGGGGGGGGGGTTGTTTAATCCCCCAACACATGTCTCGACATTCTCAGTCGGGGCTCTGAACCGGAATGGCCGTGCACAACAGCAAATACATCCAGCGTGCTTATATGCGAGCGTAATCCCTTAATTGCTCCGCGGTGAAACTGTCTATACCATATTAAGCTATTCAATGCAGCCAGTTAATGGAAAAGCAGAAAGGGTATCATGTTTTGCATAAAACCTTTAAAGCCAATGCTTTGCAAATGTGCTCTGCCTTTTTCCTTCATTTTGATCACAGTGGCATATTCACATCCGCTGTAATCCCCTACCTTTTCTATAGGCTCATGATCATTCTCTTACAAAAATATGCATTTTTTTTAAAATGCAAAATTTTCCAGTATTTTTTTTTTTTTTTGTCATCTGTACAAAAAAAGATTCCCGACAACACGACAATAAATGTATTTACACTGCTATTGGAATCCCTGTAATTCTGTCAGATAATGCTCAATTTCTCCCAGAAAATGATTGCAATTACAAATGCTTTGGTACTAATATCTTTATTTATTTTGCTTGCAATGAAAAAACACAAAAAAGAGAGATCATTATCATTTTACACAAAACTCCAAAAATGGGCCGGACAGAAGTATTGGCACCCTCAGCCTAATACTTGGTAGCACAACCTTTAGACAAAATAACTTCCGGTATCCATCAATGAGATTCTTACAATGCTCTGCTGGAATTTTAGACCATTCTTCTTTGGCCAACTGCTCCAGCTCTCTGAGATTTGAAGGGTGGCTTCTCCAAACTGCCATTTTCAGATCTCACCACAGGTGTTCTACGGGATTCAGGTCTGGACTCATTACTGGGCACTTTAGAAGTCTCCAGTGCTTTTTCTCAAACCATTTTCTAGTGCTTTCTGAAGTGTGCTTTGGGTCATTGACCCATGACCTCGGAGGGAGACCCAGCTTTCTCACACTGGGCCCTACATTATGCTGCAAAATTTGTTGGTAGTGTTCAAACTTTATAATGCCATACACATGGCCAAGCAGTCAAGTCCCTGAGACAGTAAAGCAACCCCAAAACATCAGGGAACTTCCGCCATGTTTGACTGAGGCGACCGTGTTCTTTTCTTAGAAGGCCTCGTTTTTTTCCTGTAAACTCTATGTTGATGCCTTTTCCCTAAAAGCTCTACTTTTTTGTCATTTGACCAGAGAACATTCTTCCAAAACGTTTTTGGCTTTCTCAGGTAAGTTTTGGCAAACTCTAGCCTGGTTTTATTATGTCTCTGGGGCAGAAGTGGGGTCTTCCTGGGTATCCTACCATACAGTCCCTTTTCATTCATTCAACGGATAGGACGGGTTGACACTGTGGTACCCTCGAACTGCATGACAGCTTGAACTTGTTTGGATGTCAGTCGAGGTTCTGTCCGCTGGCTTTACACCTATTGGTGACACTGCGCACGGTAGACACAGGAACATTCAGGTCTTTGGAGATGGACTTGTAGCCTTGAGCTTGTCCATGCTTCCTCACAAATTTGCTTCTCAAGTCCTCAGACAGTTCTTTGAGCTTCTTTCTTTTCTTCATGCTCAGTGTGGTACATACAAGGACACAGGTCAGAGGTTGAGTCGACTTTAATCCATTTTAACTGGCTGCAAGTGTGATTTAATTTAATGCCCCCACCTATGTGCCACAGGTAAGTAACATGTGTGTGTTAATTACACAAATTAGAGAAGCATCACATGATTTTTCAAAGGGTGCCAATTCTTTTGTCTGGCCCATTTTTGGAGTTTTGTGTAAAATGATAATGCTTTATTTATTTATTTTCCATTCTCTTTTGTGGTTTTTCATTGCAAGCAAAATGAAGATATTCCTACCAAAGTACTTGTAATTGCAATCATTTTCGTATATCCGTCTTGCGTCTTCGGTCTCAGGTGGTTTTGGCAAATGACCGTCTAATGACCATCTTTTGGCTTTTAAGCTTTTGTGGGCCAAACCAGAGCACAGTTATCCTTTATCCATGTCAGACATCTGAGTCTGCTCCTCAGTCATGCAAGGCATGCACAGTCCAGCCAGACCCAACGCTGCCACCAGAGGGCAGTGTATCCTCCATCATTAAACAAAATACAATAGTTTTGGACTTTTTGGATTGTTATTTTGTAGGTGAACCTAAAGGGTTAATTCCGATTTACGCGGAAATTCGGGTTATGTCGCCAGCGTAGGAACGGAACTCGTTCCTAACCGGGGGACTACCTGTATCCCATAATACAGTGAAAACAGCTGAGGCTTCTCGTCTGGTGCGTTTTATCCATGAACAAATACGGTTTCCATGTCAAATTTGGTGGGTGGCGGCTTATCGTCAGGTGCGCTTTATAGTTCGAATATTACGGTAATTCATTTTTTCTAAAATTAAGTATCCATAGTTCTTCCACAACACATGTGTTCCTAAATGTTATGTTACTTTGCATTACTCTGTAATTTTTTGACTTTTTTGCCCAGAGAAACATTAAGGTGTCATTAAGGCGCAATGGTAATAAGGAAAAATTATATGTATTTGTAAGCAAAACAACAAAAATAGTAATTTAAGATATTGACAATGACAATGAGTTAAGACTCCTATTTTGAGTGTGATTTAAAATATGCGAGCCCTCCTTAAGAAAACGCATTGCAACTGCAGTATTTTCAGTTTGATGCTTTTTAAATGACTGAAACTGACAAGTCTTACTGTAGTTCTTACTGTTTTTATTTTTTTACTAATTTTCTGTCCCTGAAATATATATTGACACCCACTGGACAGGCTACCTCAGGCCTCTCGCAATACCTTGCCCAAGGGACACTGACAATTTACAGTAGGATCCCAGTTAGCGGACGCTTTCCACAGTTTTATTGATGAGCATAAGAGACAAAAACAAAGAATCTACTGTATGGTGGCGGTGGGGGAGTGTCTATCAAAAAAATCTGACCTGCATCTGCGTAGCTGTCATCTTGAAAGATTGGACGACATTCAAAGAGAACATGATGGAAAGCGCAAAACCACGGAGTGCGTTTGAAGATATGTGGCGCTCTCTTGGGAGCAAAAAGCTGTCGTAGCGTTGGACCTTACTTTTTATTTTGCTTGCATCATTCACAGGATACTAAATTGACCTGAATGTTTTTAGATTCCGTTTTTCCATGCGTGCCTATGTGCTGCATATTATGCACCAATTAAAAATGGGCCTTCCATGAGATACCAGGAAATATAGCGTATTGGGCATACCGGTGCCACAAAATGCTGTAAATATTCAGGAAAGACCACATTCAGACTAAAGTGAACATTTGAGCCCATAGCAAAGGCACAAAAAACTCTTTACATAAAGAAACTTTGGGTTTATTCCCCAAGCTAATGTATATAAGTCTAAATGACGGTGCTGCTTGACAATAGCCAGAGTGACAGCATTGACTGTTTCAAAATCAACTCACCATTGTCAAGAGCAACATGGCTGCATTCATCCCCATGTGAATCAAGTTTATCAGCAGTCCGGTCGTCCAATCACTGCAGGGCACTGAGGTCTTTGGGGTCACGTCGATGGGCAAAGTGCTCAAAACAAAGGTCAAAAGGTCTCAGCTTGGACTTTTATACTCTTAACAAAAGGTTAAAACTGGTTTAGGGACTGGATAACTGAAAAGCTCCCCCTATAGTTTGTTTGTAAGGGTTTTATCTTCCGGGATGATATAAATAATACAAATACATTGGTATGAAAAAGTATCTGAACCTTTTGGAATTTCTCACATTTCTGAATAAAATCACCATCAAATGTGATGTGATCTTTGTTAAAATCACACAGATGAAAAAACAGTGTCTGCTTTCACTAAAACCACACAAATATTTATTGGTTTTCATATTTTAATGAGGATAGTATGCAAACAATGACATAAGAGGGAAAAATAAGTAAATCCATCGCATTTAATATTTCGTGCCCCCCCCCCCCCCCTTTTGGCAGCAATAGCTTCGACCAGACGCTTCCTGTAGCTGCAGATCAGTCTGGCACATCGACCGGGACTAATCTTGGCCCATTTTTCTCTACAAAACTGCTGTAGTTCAGTCAGATTCCTGGGATGTCTGGCATGAATCGCTGTCTTTAGGTCATGCTACAGCATCTCAATGGGGTTCAAGTCTGGACTTTGACTTGGCCACTCCAGAACATGTATTTTTTTCTTTCTATAACCATTCTGAAGTTGATTTACTTCTGTGTTTTAGATCATTGTCTTGTTGCAGCATCCACGCTTTTTTTAGATTCAAATGTCTGAAAGACGACCTCAGGTTTTCCTGCTAAACATCCTGATAAACTTTTGAATTCATTCTTCCATTAATGATTGCAAGTTGTACAGGCTCTGAGGCAGCAAAACTGCCCCAAAACACGATGCTCCCTCTACCATGCTTCACAGTGGGGATGAGGTGTTGATATTGGTGAGCTGTTCCATTTTTCCTCCACACATGATGTTGTGTGTTACTCCCAATCAATTCAGCTTTGGTTTCATCAGTCAACAAAATATTTTGCCAAAACCTCCGTGGAGTGTCCAAGTGCATTTTTGCGAACATTAAACGGGCAACAATGTTTTTGGTTTTAGACAGCCGTGGCTTCCTCCATGGAGTCCTCCCCTGAACACAATTCTTGGCCATAGTTTTCCATATATATAGTTGATGTTTACACATAGATATTGGACTGTGCCAGTGATTTCTGTAAGTCTTTAGCAGACACTCCAAGGTTCTTTTTTACCTATCTGGGTATTCTGCACTAAACACTTGGCGTCATCCTTGGTGGACGGCCACTCCTTGG
Organism: Corythoichthys intestinalis; assembly: GCF_030265065.1. Taxonomy (NCBI): domain Eukaryota; kingdom Metazoa; phylum Chordata; class Actinopteri; order Syngnathiformes; family Syngnathidae; genus Corythoichthys; species Corythoichthys intestinalis. The sequence continues at coordinate 42,924,845 of NC_080409.1, read as the reverse complement.
GAGAAAGCAACAGTCCCAAACTCTCTCCATTTGTAGACAACTTCTCTGACTCTCGATTGATGAACATCCAGACTTTTCGAGATGTTTTTTTTTTTTTTTATCCTTTCCCAGCTTTATAAAAATCAACAATCCTTGATCGCAGGTCTTCAGACAGCTCTTTTGACCGAGCCATGATTCACATCAGACAATGCTTCTCATCAAGACAATTCTTACCAGGTTTGTGTTTTATAGTTGGCAGGGCAGCTTTAAACAATCCATGATTGGGCACACAGCTGACTTAAATTGTTTGGTAAAAATTGGTTTCCATTGTCCTTTAAGTCTCCTTTGGCAGACGGTTCCCTTACTTATTATTCCCCCTTCTATCATTGTTTGAATGCTATCCTCATTAAATCTATGAAATCCGATAAATGTTGAGGTGATTTTAGTTAAAGCAGTTTTTTCATCTTTGTGATTTTGACAACAATCAGATCACATTTGAAGGTGATTTTATGCAGAAATGTGAGAAATTCCAAAAGAATCAGAAATTTTTTCATACCACTGGACGTTAGGCGTACCCTTTTACATCAATGTGTGTGCTTTTAAAGGCAATTTTTAAAAAAGAATTTATTGACTAAAAGCAATTGACAAACATAGAGTGCCACACTAAGACACAAGGTTGCTAACCGTCCTATGCTATTGTTTAACTTCAACGGGATTAATTATTACTATTCATTCTTCACACAGCCATTGGAAACCGAAATGTTGTTTAATCCATCTGCAGGCGACCAAGAGATCATGAATTCACGACACTGTGCGGGTGTGCGATCTTCGTGGGAAACGCAGTCTTCCTTTAAGCAAAACACTACTGCTTTTGTCCACCGGCGTCGCTAAAATCAACCAAAACTGACAAGTTACCTAGTGTTGCTTTACAGCAATTAGCAAATTTTCCCTTTGTCTGTGAAGGGTTTGGTACACAGTAATTACTGTATGTCAGCCTTCAACTTGATCCACATCATTTCAAGTTTTTTATATAAACTTCAAAAAGCAATCTATCTCTATTCCACATGTCAACACACTTTTTGTTGCTTTCAAGTCAAGATGGTAATGTGAACAAGTCAAGTACAAGGCGGGATAGGCCACCGGGACAATGGATTCAGGCTTCGGGGACAGAGGATCTCATGGTAGACAATAAGTAAGATTCATTGGGTCATTTTTTTTACTTGCGTCTGCCAAGATGGGGAATGAAATGTTAAATGTTTCATGGGCTACGAAAAGGGCAGAATTTGTCTTTGTATTTGCCGCCGGAGAAGGAGCGGAGGAGTTTGATTGTCGGAAAGACTCAAAACAAGGGCAATTAGGAACGACGGGGAAAGCACCGAGAGCTAGAAGGAAAGGAATGAAAAGGGTGAGCGATGCTGTTTTGGGCTGTCTGATGGATGACGGTGTAGTCGGCTTGATGGGGGCGGTGTCTGCTGAATGATGATGGCCTAATATCATCATCCCCCTGTCAGGCCTAATAGGCTTTCCTTGGTGGAAATCACTCACACGGAGCCACCATAATGCCCGGGACCCCCTGACAGCATCATCCATCCACTCAAGCCAAGCCAACGTCTCCAAACTAATAAGGAAATACATGCTTCAAGGAGATCTGAAAAATTAAACAGGTAGCTCACCGACAATTCAGAGATGTTGTGGCGGTGGGTAGGAGTCGGAGTAAATATCGCCATTGCCAGGTTTTGTAGTTGCTCAAGGTGCAATACTGATACACATGCTGCACATTAAAAATGATATTTTGTGATTCTTTTTAATATCTCAACTATCTGGACCGCCATATAAGCCTGTCGCAATATGCAATAATTCCATTTATCGCACGATAAATAAAAATGAAGGCGGTAATTTTTCCGCTGCGATTTATTGCCTCGCTTGCACGTTTGTGCGCGTGTGCGGCAGACGTGCTGTTAAAAGTTCGGATTCCTTGTCACCAACTACGCAAAATGCAACCTATACCGGCGTCAGTGCTCCGGATTGACTGCGGACCATCTCCGGCGTGCCGGAGCCCGCCGAATGGTTTAGGCGATTTTCTATTTTTGCTGGGGACGCATCCATCAAAATGGGTGGATCCAGGCCTGGAGTCAACAGCCCAGTGTCTTATTAATGGTTTAAACACCAGCGAACAATGATATTATTTTTTGTGAATAAATGTGCATAGGTGGAAGCTTCTCCCCTTTTAGGTACTTTTATATACGTATCCTAGCTACCACGCGTTACAATGTACAAGACATGGATTACACAAGGTGTGCTCTTTGGCCTGTACTGTATGTAAAGCACACGACAGCTCTGGATGCTAACAATCTACATAATTATATCGGGATAAGTTTGAAAACTCAATATGCTTACCTTGAATATCTACTAATCAAACCGGAGTTCCCAACAGCATACACTCTCGCTCCCAACCGGAGTTCCCAACAACATACGCTCTCTTGCTCTGTTGTCATTGAGACTTTTGCCCAACTTTTGTCTTATCAGGTATTTGCAGCACGCATTTTTCCCTGAAGCTCGTCTTGTGAACGACCGACAGTGCTGTCCTGCTCCTCACTTTTCAGATCTGGTTCAAATAGGAAGGGTAGAACCGACAACATGTTGGGAAAGCTAACAAGTGACACGCTGGAATTTCGGCAACGGGCTTGGTGATGTCACGCACTGCGACATAACAAGAATGGCGACCTATCACTTAAAATAATTTTACAAACTTTATCAAAACAAAAACATCAAGAGGGGTTTTAATATCAAATTATTATAATTCATACTAACATTTATCTTTTAAGAATTACTTGTCTTAAAAATAGAGGATCCCCTAAAAAAAAAAAAAAAATCAACATACTGTATACAGTATATATTTAATCCTCAAAGTTAAATACACCATTTTTTTCAATGTTTTATTTCTTTATTTTTACCCCCCATTAGTGTTGTTTTTGGCAGCAATTTTAATTTTCATCTTAGTCTTAGTCTTTTGGACGAAAATAGTCTTAATCATATTTTAGTGTTTTAAAAATGTGTTTGTCTACGTCTAAAAATGTTTTCGTCCATAAACTTCAAAAGTTTTAGTCCATGAATAAATAAAATAAAAGGTTTCCAACAATTTCGAATGAACATGACAGATGAGCACATAACTGTAGAGTCTATAAGGACATCACCATTTTCATAACACACTCAGCAGGAAAACAGCACATTATTTGCAATTAATTAAACTCACCTGAACGCCACGAACTATATGGTAAATGGTAAATGGTGTTATACTTATATAGCGCTTTTCCACCTTTCAAGGAGCTCAAAGCGCTTTACACTATCTCGCCATCTACCTACTGGTGACGCAGCACCATATGTAAAATGTTTTCCAAGAGTTTAAGATGACACTGAGTCACTGTGCTAAATGCTAATGCTAACGCGAACGCTAATGCTTAAGCAAACGCTAACGCTACAAGGTAGTTTAGTGTGTGATGATCAATCAGTACAGACCTTTAAAGGCTAAAGCAACATGGCATATCTTACCAAGATAAGAAAGCAAAACTTACCAAGCAACACCTGACACACATGTTTTACAAAAGGAGCCTGGAACGGGAACAGGCTTACTCACCAGCCGCAGCATGTCACATGAGTGACACGACCAAACACTGCTAAATGCGTGCTAACTACACATAAAATAAGAAAATATCACACATTGTGAATTTATGACGGAAACTATGGCAAATGTTCATCTCTTTCTTGTGTCATCAGACAACTGGCATCCATCTTATTATGTTTTAGTCTCCAAGACACGTTTTCAGTGTGCCATCGTGACGTCATCGTCATGAAAAAATTGTTTGTTGACGAAATATTTTCGTTATTGTCGTCGTTGACCAAAACAACACTGCCCCCCGTCACAAAATCTACCAAAACACTTTTTTCTTCCCAACACCAGGGGGTGCTGCAGCACCCTCAGTACCCCACTTCCAATGCCACTGTATGTAAATACACTTTTGATGAGAAGGATGTACAATAAAGCCAGATTATATTTTCAGGGTTGTCACAGGAGGATCCCCAAAAGCATAGCAGTTTTCAACTAACATACATTCCTAAAAACACACTGGTTGAAATAAAAACACCATAACATTTCAGATTGAGTCGAAGCAACAACAAATGCTTCAGACATTAAAAATGATTAAAAATCTATGTTCAATTGTTTGTATACATTATTTTCTTCAATGTGTACCCAAACCAAAAACCGTTTCATCACCTTCCATCATTTTGGCAAACCTATTTTTTTTCCGCCCACTCTTTGTTGAGTTAAAATCGCAATCATGGGAGGGAGGGTCATTATCATCAAGGCTAAAAATAACACTTTTGAATCCTCATAGCCGCCGATCCGACGGATGCATCTTCTGAGGTATTCTAATTTTATCCCGGCTGCCTTTATAGGAGTGGCCCCGCCGATGTTTTCCTCGCCGTGATACACCTGTCACTGCTTTCCCTCGCGCAATGGCTGATCACAGCACACTTTAAACATGCTTACTCTCCTCTTATCTCTCCCCGTAGCCTGCCGATCCCGTTATCTCCGATCGCCACTTTAATCATGTGACACCTCACAGCAAACCAACACCGCTCCCTCCCGCTCTTTCTCTCGCCGCCCACCAACCAAACACACACAAACACAAACTGCCGCCATCAATAATGCTGACAACTTTTTTTTTTTTTCAAAGTCTGCTTTTGAAAGCATCTGTCCCGTCAAAATTGTCGCATTTCATTATGGGTGGTATGCTATTAAAAAAAAAAAAAAGAAAAATAAAGAAAGTGCATTAGGCAATCATTGTTTTGCGTTTAAAAGCTATGCCTACATGCATATACCCCCTAAGATGGCTGCAATCCATTTACATCACATGTCCATCTCGCTCTTTCTTATGCATATAAACTAATTACCAGAGTACTCGCCCGTCACTCCTTTTGACAGTCCTCATTTGAAGTTGGATGGGTGTCACATGCATTTCCTTCAATACACTTTGCATATGACGACACTTAGTAGTAGTACTGTGAAGAGAAAATGATGAGATTTTGTGTGTCTATTGTATGGACTGTATGCATTCAAGTGTGTCATAATCGATTAACGGGTCGTTGATTGACTTGAATTGTGTTGTGTTTATTGCACTGTGCAATTTATTTGTGTGTTGTTGATTATTGTACAGTCAATTTGCATCGTTTTTGGCACTGATATGCTGTTGACCGTTAATTATAGAGGTGGGAATCTTTGGGCACCTAACGATTCGATTACGATTCAGAGGCAACGATTCAATTATAAATCGATTATTGATGACACCCACAAACCCCAAAAAAGTTATTAGCTGCTTTCAACTAGGGTTGTTCCGATCATGTTTTTCTGCTCCCGATCCGATCCCGATCGTTTTAGTTTGAGTATCTGCCGATCCCGATATTTCCTGATCCGATTGCTTTTTTTTTGCTCCCGATTCAATTCCAATCATTCCCGATAATTTTTCCCGATCATATACATTTTGGCAATGCATTGAGAAAAAAAATGAATAAAACTCGGACAAATATATACATTCAACATACAGTACATAAGTACTGTATTTGTTTATTATGACAATAAATCCTCAAGATGGCATTTACATTATTAACATTCTTTCTGTGAGAGGGATCCACAGATAGAAAGACTTGTGACTTTGTATATTGTGACTAAACATTGCCATCTAGTGTATTTGTTGAGCTTGCAGTAAATGATACTGTGGCCATGCCCAAATGCATGATGGGAAGTGGAACCATGACTGTGCATAGTGCTACCAATTGATATATCTTCTCTGCGTTGGGAAGTAACATAAGGTGTTAAGAAAAAGATCAATTGCTAGCTTGCTTCCTCACATTGCTTCCCATGATATTTCTAATCGTAGGGAGAGGGATTGTAAGGCTTTAGCCAATTAAAAAAAGGCTCAAAAGGCTGCCAAAATTCACTCTACTCATTTTACGCTGCCTTTTATTTCTCTATATAGGTAAAACGGCGCCATTACAAATTGAGTGCGACAATGCGTGAGTGGGTCGTGCAGCGCATGCATTATTTGCGTCAAATATTTTAACATGATACATTTTTTAACAAATTAATTACCACCATTATTGGGATAAATCTGATAACCCTACCTTAAGGCTAAACTAAAGACTCTGGATGAGTGTAACATATTATTATGTCTGTAACGTTAAATACAATTAGAAAACGATTTAATTAATAAATATATATGTATATTAAAAAAAGGCATGCATGGCAGATGTTTTTTTGCCGATTCTGATACTTTGAAAATGACGTGATCGGACCCGATCGATCGGCATCCCGACATCTCTACTTTCAACGTTTCATACATTAGTTACAAAAATTGTACAAAAAGCCTCTCAGGCTTAAATTAACGACTATTTCAGTATCAAGTCAACAGTTCTAAATAGTAAATAAAATACTCAAGTCCCCATTCTGTATCAGTAGCTTTAAACTACATTCAATTACTTTAATGTTGTGAATGAACCGTTAAAGTTGTTAAAATGGCTCCCGTTGTTCCATAATTTCCCTTCTGTCAACTTCAGACATGTGAAAGTTTTAAAACTGTTTTAAAGATTTTGCCGATTTAGGAGTATTTTAGATAAAAAGTTAATTAGGTTCGCTACAACAGAGCCTTCTAGAGAAGTCTCCTACTTTAAAGGGATCCTCTATTTTTAAGACAAGTAATTCTTAAAAGATAAATGTTAGTATGAGTTATAATAATTTGATATTAAAACCCTTCTTAATGTTTTTGTTTTAATAAAGTTTGTAAAATTATTTTAAGTGATAGGTCGCCATTCTTGTTACGTCGCAGTGGCGTCGTTGCCGAAATTCCAGCGTGTCACTCGTTAGCTTTCCCAACATGTCCTCAGTTCTACCCTTCCTATTTGAACCAGATCTGAAAAGTGAAGAGCAGGACAGCACTGTCGGTCGTTCACAAGACGAGCTTCAGGGGAAAATGCGTGCAGCAAATACCTGATGAGACAAAAGTTGGGCAAAACTGGTGATGCGAGAGTGTATGCTGTTTGGAACTCCGGTTGGGAGCGAGAGTGTATGCTGTTTGGAACTCCAGTTTTATTAGCAGATATTCAAGGTAAGCATATTGCGTTTTCAAACTTATCCCAACATAATTATGTAGATTGTTAGCATCCAGAGCTGCCGTGTGCTTTACATACAGTACAGGCCAAAAAGCACACCTTCTGTAATCCATGTCTTGTACATTGTAACGCGTGGTAGCTAGGATATGTGTATAAAAGTACCAAAAAGGGGAGAAGCTTCCACTATGCACATTTATTCACAAAAAATAATATTTCCACCTTGACCACTCTTCACTCGGGAGCTCAGCAGTACGCAAACACGCGTTCCCTGATGAACTCTCAACATTGTTGTGAGGTCCACGTCAGAGTCACTGTTGTCACTGTAGCGTGCCATAGTGCTTTAATTGTTTAGTATGATTTGGGGAAAACTCCCACATGGAATAGTCAACATAAATGATAGCAATTGTAATCCAAATCCGCGTTTTTTACTCACTCGAAGATCCAGGAATTAGACCGATCCCATGGCAATGTCGCAGCCGCGTCAGGCCGTCGAGTCCACAAAATAGACTCATCCGAAAAGCTGCTGTTTGGGACCGACGAATCAAAAAAATGGACAGATCCGAAACCAATATTGCAGACACGGTGGGACCGTCGGATCCAGAAAATAGACGAATCCCTTACTTGACTGAGGATCCAGGAAAAATGTTCGGGCGCCAGTTGTAACGCGTGGTGGGTAGGATACGTGCATACAGGGACCAAAAAAGGGGGAGAAGCTTCCACTTATGCACATTTATTCACTAAAAATAATAATTCCACCTTGACCACTCACTCCACTCCCCTTGTTTCCATTTGACTGGAAATTACATCCAAAAGCAGCACATCGTGGCATTTTACTTCAGCAATAAGCAATTGTTTAACACGCTACACATTTGGAAAGATACCAATTACGTCATCACTGCGAGCCTGCAAACCATGGCGCCAACTAACGGTCAAAATATGGACTAAATGTTATAAAATATTGCCATTGATTTAACATTTTATGTGTTTCTAACAACATATTTTAGTACAAGAGAACAATTGTGGTTTATTAGAGCCTACATGTATTTAAGTTAGAGGATCACTTTAATCACGTCTCTCCAGTTGTAGGTGAAGCATGCAGGGTGCGTGTTAATAAGAGAGGTGTGTTGCGAGGCCATTGAGGTCTCCACGCTGGCTGGCTCTCTTTGAGCCTTGAAACACCGTGGCGATACAGTAACAGCCAGAGGCAGAAAGGAGCTGTCTGTCGTCAAGACGGCCACTGACACCCGGCTCACCCAGGGGGCTGTGGAGAATAGAGGGGAGGCAGCTGGTAGAGGGTGAACAGGAAGCACGCCGGTAACCGCATCAACAGCTGGCCCCGACCCCGACCATGCCTCGTAAGCCTGAGCGTCTGGCAACAGGTCATATGAAAAGCAAAGTGTTTGTTTAGCGGATGGGGAGGTCCTCAATATACAGTATCTCTGCAAACGCCTTTTTGATTAGGGCTTTGTGCGCACCGGCTTTGTCGTTTCACAGGTGATGACAACGTGGATGCCCATGAATGTTGAGTACACAAGACAGGAACAACAGCTGAACAGGCTCAGTCATGAGCTGTGTTGTGTACATAAACTGCTCCAATGTAACCTTTTTAAAGGGAGAACAATCATTGTTTATTCTAGAAAGGTTAGTGTTACTACCCAAAGGACAAAAACCAACCTGAAGTTATATAATTATTTCTGTTGGGCTGGAACAGTATACTTAAATACTTTTTTTTTTTTTTTTAATTTATTTGTCACATGCCACATCGTTCTATCTTTCTTGCATGGTTTTTTGACACTTTAATGTGCTGTTGAAACATCTTAAATTTATTTTGGTATCATTACCAAATTATTTTATCATTTTGTCACAGTTTTTTACAGTGGCCCTGAAGTGTAAATGAAAAAACGAAACGCCAAGTCCAAAAATGAAATTACATTAAGGAACCGGAAGAAGTAGGTAGGTAGGTTGATTGGACAAATGTACCGTTAAGAGTAGGTACTAATAATCTTGGAATTTATTCCGCTTCTGGTGTGGTATTTAAAAACGAGAATTACCAAGGACGTGAACGCGGCTTCGCTATAAATCCATCCATACATCTTCAACCGCTTGAATATTTTTTATTTAGGACATACAGTGTATCACAAAAGTGAGTACACCCCTCACATTTCTGCAGATATTTAAGTATATCTTTTCATGGGACAACACTGACAAAATGCAAAATGACGCGTTGACACAATGAAAAGTAGTCTGTGTGCAGCTTATATAATAGACTTAATTTATTTTCCCCCTCGAAATAACTAAAAATATAGCCATTAATATGTAAATCCCTGGCAACAAAAGTGAATACACCCCTTTGAAAAACTTACATCCCTAAATGTCCAAATTGAGTACTGCTTGTCTCCGTTCGTCTGCGTGGTTGTCGCGCGCCTGGTGGGGCTCGCATGCGGCTGAATGTGATAGGGCGCACTCGGGTGGGGGGTCCAGGTGCCGGTATTGGTGATGGGGCGGGGTAGGGTTGGCCGCCAATGGGCTTACACTCACAAGGGATTCACACGATTACTGGGTTCTAGTTCACAGAGCTGATTTGTGTACGCTCTACCCCTTTCAATCATTTAGCTACAGACTCCCCCAATCCCGTCCCCCTCTTTCCCTGGTCAACAGGCCCCCCACATGGTGTCAACCGGAAATACATCTAGCTGACGATAGCACCAACATATTAGTAATGGGTCTAGATGTTCAATGTATTTCTTGTTGTAATTTGTTTTTCTTTCCTCTCTTGTGTTTCTTTTCTTCTATTACCCCATAACCCCTTCCTGTTCGCTGCTTGGTCATATTAAACAAGGTATGTTGAATGATCACAATGAGTATATGTCAGACTCTCAATGTGAAACATTAAAACTGTTCAGACGATCCGCCGGGCACTTAGACTTCCATTCTCCGTGTCAAATAGCTGAACAGGACAGGCTTTAAAAAAAAAAAAAAAAAAAAAAAAAAAAAAAAAAAAAAAATTCGCCCGCTGCACTGGTGGTCCAGGTCGTTCTGCTTGGTCGTCCAGCGCCTGGCATCCCGGGCGTCCTCTAGGTTATTCTGCCATTCAGTCGTCTTACGCCGGCGCCCTGGCTGTGCGGCCTGGCCGTGTGGCGTTACTGCCCTCCAGTGGCCAGTTTTATTGCTTTAAAAGAGATTTTCAGCTTTGTGCTTTGGAGCTAAATTGAATCAGAACCCAGAGATGTCTCTTGTAAAAAAAAAAAATAAAACATTTAAAAAAATTTTTTTTTTAAACGTAAATGACGTATAAATATGTCTTTGGGACACTGAAACAATTAAAAATAGAACGTACCGTAATTTTCGGACTATAAGCCGCTACTTTTCTCCTTCATCTTGATACCTGTGGCTTATAGTCCAGTGCGGCTTATATGTTGATTTATTTGAGTTAATAGGTAACACTTTATGTGACAGCGACATCATAAGACTGTCATAAGACAGTCATAATTATGACATGATACTATCATGAGCATTACTGAATGCTTATGTCATTAAGTGTCATCCGGGAAATTATGTCACTAGCTTCATTTATTTCCAGCTTGGATTTTTACATCCATTGAAAAGTGAAATCTTTTGCCGGATAACACTAAATGACATTTGTTATAAGCATTCATTAATGCTCAGGACAGTGTCATGTCAATAATTATGATTGTCTAATGACAGTCTTATGTCGCCACTGTCAAATAAAGTGTTGGCAAATACCATAACTAACAATTGATGAAACAACTGGAACAGTAACTGAAGAAATAATTAGCACAGAACATGAATTTTGATTAAAATTTACATCTGTACAATGCAATGCATGCTAGGAGGCATGTTGGATGACAAGAGTGTTTACAGCAGATGGCAACAGAGGTTGCCTGTCTCCACCAAGGGAGCAGTGATGGCCAAATGAAGCTTCTTGAAGGAATGAAGCTTTGCAGCCAATTGGTTCAAAGATTCATGGTGGTTCATTTGGTCTTATGACAGTCGTATGATGCCGCTGTCAAATAAAGTGTGACCATTTACTATCTTTTGGTGTAAATATCCCATAAAACAGTGAGGATAGCTGCGGCTTATAGTGCAGTGCGGCTTATCTATGAACAAATGCCATTTTCCGGCCAAATTTGGTGGGCTGCGGCTTATAGTCAGGTGCACCTTATAGTGCGAAAATTAGGGTATTTATACGTTTTTGGGAGCAAATGAGTTAAGGTAATTTCATTTTTGGATTTGTCGTTGGATTTTTTATTTTTTTAATGTAATTTTTCATTGTGTTTTTTATAATTTTTTTTAATGTGATTTGTCATTGTGTTTTTTAAATTGTGTTTTTTATTTTTGGGGTTGGGGTTATGTAATTTGCCGTTGTGTTTTTTGATTTGCCCTTGTGTTTTTGATTTGCCGTTTTGTTTTGCACTTTAGGTCTACTGTTATTCCTTATTTTAAAAAATATAAACATATTTTTAGCTAAACGAAAACAATATTTTGCCTTTAATACAGATGTGACAATGTGGAAGTATAATTAGGCTACGTTCATACTACAGGTCTTAATGCACGAATCCGATTTTTTCGTGTTTTTCCGACTCGAGTGAGGCATTAACTTGACGGTCTGAATGTGACAAGTCGCATAGAACTGGACCATTTCAAATCCGATCTGGGTCACTTTCGTATGTGGTTCAAATCCGATCTGGGCCACATTTTTCCAGACTGTCGCGGCGGTCTGTACTTTCCAGTCTCTCAAATCTGAATTCATGCAGCAATTACGTCATCAAAAAGCGAGAGAGACGCCACGGGAGCGGTACAAATGTGCCTTATTAGCGCCTAGCTTGCCTTGAACACGGCTTTTTGGGAAGAGTCGGACTTGACAACGGTCATAAAAAAAAAATAAAAATGGGTTGAGGATAAGCCTGAGAATGATCGGTTTTCTGTCTGCTCCATATAAGCAATATTTCAACGTTGCTTACACGGCCGAGAGTCGGGGCAAACTCCGCGTATGAGTGTGTGACATGCACGGACAGTGCGTGCATGCTATCGATCCATAGGGTCGTCTTGCTCAGCACTTGTCGGACTGCGAATTAGTGCGCATGCGTAATACTTGAATGGTCTCAATGGACAAAGGCAGTCTGAACGGGCACGCCAAAAAAACATATGACAAAAAATCGGATTCGTGCATTAAGACCTGTAGTATGAACGTAGCCTTAGATAGCAGATGAGCTTTCACAAGAACATTGTGTAAAACTAAACCCTCTTAAAAACAGTTTTGAGAATTTTTGAAAGAACTCTGATGGATAAGTTAGAAATTGACACAATATCAATTAACGCTCGCCACATCCTAGTACATTTTTTGGCAGGATTGATGGGCTGCTGGTTTAGTGTTAAAGCTTGCTGAATCCTGACATTTTTAAGGCAACTCTTGTATTTTTGGTGTATTGTCAGGTTATATATTTCATCATTGTTAATGAAACTTGGAATAATTCATCACAAACTTTAACATAATTTACTTTCCTCGAAATGTAAAATGTGATTTTTGTTGTGTGTTTAGCCACACGTGACTAAAACGCACGCTGCTTAAGGAATGCAGATGATAGATAAGCCCACCAAATTTTCCACTACCTGTGGCCGCAACGGTGACCTCAAGACCAGGTCAAGAAGCTCCCCCCTTCCCTCCAGCAGTCAATAAATCATGATGTCACCTCTGCTGCCCAAAACCCTCGTGCTATCGCTAACTTTGAGTGTCCTCCGCATTCTTTCACTTCCCCCTGCTCCTTGCCTGACCCCTCCATCCAAACAAACCGCCTGTCAGCGCTGCACCGACAGGTACGACAGCTCTGGCTAATGTGAGGAGTGATCTCTCCCCGGAAAAAGTAACACTCTTCCTTCCCCCTCGCCCTGTCCTCGACTTTGTGTCTCCGGAACCCTCCTTCCTCTTTCACCCTTTTCTCTGAGATTATGGACGCGCTGAGAAAATATGTAATTACCGCACGCACTGCTAAGCTGTTTGAAGATGGAATGTGTTTTTAGTTCCGAGCCAACTCCACACGAGGGTTCTCAAATAGGGACTAAAGGGCGCGACAGCATCGTCGTCTACTATATCTTTACTTAAGTCTTAGTTACATCCAATTTGCCTGAAGCTTTAATTCGCCCTTACACGGATCATTGTTGGACATCCATATTTGGGAATCTGGCGGTATTATCTACCATTTGCCAACTTTAATACCTTGCCGGGGATTAGCGCTTATTCTGTGTCTGGTTTTAAGGGTACAATTCGACACCTCAACGACTCATTGGGGTCATCTTTGCAGCGAGCGGAGCCCTCCCTAGTTTACATTCTTAGTCATCATTAGATGAATAAATATCACTGAGATTACCTTGTAAGCCTTTTGGAACTCCCCCCTTTGGACCGTATCTTCTCAGACATGAAGAAAGTATTAAATGGCTATTTCGGTTAGCATGTAAAATCCCTTTTACTTTGGAGGCTGCCTGAATGATCCCTCATCTTTTTCATGTTCTTGTCACCAACCCCAAAAAAATGATCTTAAGCAAAAGGAGGACAGTGGAATCTGGTTTTAGCGACCTTATCTGCACCTTTGAAGCCAGGGTAAAGTGATTGGCAGGTCAATTTGTGATTGTATCGCTCCATGTACTCTGCGGCCCTAATGCTCCTTTTTTCACGGCAGATAAGACTTCCCTAATATGAAAACTGTCATAATTCATCCCCGTGTATGTTTTTTTTCACCCCTCCCTCTCCAGGAATCATCAATCCGGTCACCTGTCAAGGAAGAGATGTCCCATTTCGCTGCCGTTCGCCCTTGTGTGATTTCACTTTATGGAGATTATCCCTCACTATGAAGCAGTTAGGATTACTTTATGTTTGAATCAAAGTTTAGTTGCCTCCAATCATCCTGGAATACCAACGACTGGGAGGTGCACAGCATGTTTTTTTCCTTCTGGCTTTTTGTCGACCGTCCCTGTCGAAAAGCCATCACGATTGCAGTCGGTCCTCTCAGTCGGTAGTTTCCTGTGCAAATTAACAGACTCAGTGGTGAACAAGATTTCCAATTTTGAAGGCCAAGTCAAGTGGGCAAATTAGGCGTCTGTGTGTGTTTTTTTTTGCTTTTTTAATTAAGCCCAGCGCACGACCCAAATGAGCTAAAGGGTGGCACTGTTTCCGGATGGGGCAGGTGCAAATGTAATCTCTGGGGGAAGCACTGTTGTGTCCGTCCTCCAGTCGAGCCCCATTTTTGTTCCAATCAGTCCCCAGCTTGAAAACCAGACTGTAGTTTGGGCTCCCCTGTTGCTTTGGAGTGTCGGGAGTTTTCCCCAAATATATTCAATTGGAGCATTTGGGCCAACTTTAACAATGTTTTCTTTGCAAAAAAATACTGTAATTTCCCGTATATAACGCACACTTTTCCCCCCCAAAATCAACTTGTAAAATCACGGTCCGCATTATAAACGGGTACAGGGATGGAAACAAAAATATAAATATATTATATATATATATATATAAAGCCATGTTGTGTTGAAGAAACGTATGCGGCGATCCGTTGCCGACCATTACGGTACGTGACGTCACCGTTTTGTTTCGGTCGTGGCGATCTAAGGAAGGAGTCGGGGGCGGAGTATCAAGCAACGGAGCGAATCCGCGTTGCTTTATTGACATTCAGGCTGCAACAAAATACGGTAGCAATTAGGGTTGTTCCGATCATGTTTTTTTGCTCCTGATCCGATCCCGATCGTTTTAGTTTGAGTATCTGCCAATCCCGATATTTCCCGATCCGATTGCTTATTTTTTTGCTCCCGATTCAATTCCAATCATTCCCAGTAATTTTTCCCGGTCATATACATTTTGACAATGCACTAAGAAAAAAAAGAATAAAACTCGGAAAAATATATACATTCAACATACAGTACATAAGTACTGTATTTGTTTATTATGACATTAAATCCTCAAGATGGCATGTACATTATTAACATTCTTTCCGTGAGAGGGATCCACGGATAGAAAGACTTGTAATTCTTAAAGTATAAATGTGACTTTGTATATTGTGACTAAATATTGCCATCTAGTGTATTTGTTGAGCTTTCAGTAAATGATACTGTAGCCATTTAACTGTTCTGCCCAAATACATGATGGGAAGTGCAACCATGACTGTGCGTAGTGGCACCAATTGATATATCTTCTCTGCGTTGGGAAGTAACATAGGGTGTTAAGGAAAAGATCAACCACTACCGTTCTTCCCCACATTGCTTCCCGCGATATTTCTAATTGATGAGAGAGGGATTTTAGGGCTTTAGCCAATTAAAAAGAGGTTCCAAAGACTGCCAAAATTCTCTCTACTCATTTTACGCTGCCTTTTAGCTCTATATATAGGTAAAATGGCGCCATTATAGATTGAACGCGACAATTTGTGAGTGGGTTGTGCAGCGCATGCGTTAATTGCATTAAATATTTTAACATGATTAATTTAAAAAAAATTAATTACCGCCGTTTACGCGATAAATTTGATAGCCCTACTTTAAGCCAAAACTAAAGACTCTGGATGAATGTAAGACATTTTGTCTGGAACGTTAAATACAATTAGAAAATGATTTAATTAGAAAATATACATATATTAAAAAAAGGCATGTCCGATATTTTTTTGCCGATTCCGATACTTTGAAAATGACGTGATCGGACCCGATCGATCGGGATGCTACATATTTAGTAGCAATGTCTGTCTCAAATGCAACCCCTGGAATATAACTATCTTTCCAGCTGTTCCCTCAACAAAATACCTCCCCCTGGGAACTATACAACGTGCCAACATAAGTTCCGCCGGTGAATTCTGTTATAACTCGTTACATGGTGATACTTCACTCTGATTGGTCGAATGATTTCATCTGTGTTAAATTCTGCTTTTTTCACTCTTCATAAAGCTCAGAATTTAGTTTCTTGAGCTCATTTGACTCAATATTTATTGCAGCTCCGCAACTCTGACCGTAACAAACGTAACACAACACAGACTTTCTGTTTCCGTCAACTATATCTGTCCCTCAGGAAACTCAAACCCAAATAAAAATAGTTCCTCTTGTTAGTCTGCAGCGATGCGCGCTTTCGGTTTTCCGACTTGGATCCTCACTTTTATTTTACCGTATCTATCCATCGAAGAAACATTCATCATGATGAAACGAGCAAGTTATACAGCAGCCTTTAAAAGATAAGCCTTATCTGTTTTGTTTTCTCCTGGATTCTGGTAAGTTGGAGAAGTTGTCAAATCATTTTATAACCGTACATATTGTCAGTTTACGGTAATGTTTTGAATTACCGATGTGCTATTCTTGTGCTGTGTTTCACCAGTCAGTAAAATGACATTTCTGTATCTGTACACGAGCTCTGTTTTCTAGTATTCTTTTATTTATTGGTGCTAAAATTAGGGTGCGCGTTATACACGGTACAATAATTTCCCCTAGATTTTACAAGTTTTTTTTAAATTTAATTTTATCTTTATTTTATCAGGCAGTCTCATTGAGATTAATATCTTTTTTACAAGAGAAGCCTGAGCACAAAGAAACATTCACAAATATCAAACAACACAAAATACACTAACGGAAACAGTTACAATAATCAGTAAAAACATCAGACAAAAGAGATTTAAAATCACCAAGATGAATGATTGACTGTAGTTTAAGAGTGGTTTGCAATTCGTTCCATTTAAGAGGAGCATAGTAGCTAAAGCCAGTTCTGCCAACATTAGTGCGAGTGGAAAAAAAGTGTTTTATCCGATTACTTAATTAATCAATACAACTTTCAGTCGATTACTCGATTACTAAAATATTCGATAGCTGCAGCCCTACTATAGTAAAAACAAACAATGCAATTGCGTCTAGTGTTTGGCATCCTCTGTGGGGGCTTGAATGAGACCGAGACGAGTCACAGATAATGAGCTGCCTTTAATCACGTGAGACAGTACTTTGAGTTGTATATGCAGAGAAGAAAAAGGGTGGGGGGTCTAATTAACCGACTGCAGAAAAATCACAAGGCTTCACGTGTTTGTCGGAACTGACGCCGAGGCCTAACCAACCTTGACAGGAAGTGACAACAAAGGCTCTCGCTCTGTTCTTCAGCCGCAACACGGCAAAACAAAGACGACAAAACTGGAGACACTTTATGACTGCGAAGGTTGAAATTAATGACATCCCTTCTTTGTATTTCTGCTCGGGAATCATACAGTAGATGAAATACAGTGTATTTTTGACAGCATATTTTTATTTACATCGCATCTTTTAAAAAAATAGAATCCATAACGATGGAATGTAGACCTCCAATACATTTGAGCGATGCCTTTCACACAAACAAACCCCCAAAGATGAAACGGTGTACTGTACATCAAAATGAAAATGTGACATAATGGATGCTACATTCAACAAACCAGGATTCTATTGACAGCATAGAAAAGTTATCAAAACATGCTTAAAATAGGCAGAAGTGGGTAGAGTAGCCAAAAATTTTACTCAAGTAAGAGCAGTGTTACTTCAAAATAATAGTACTCAAGTACTCACGTAAAACTAGTCATCCAAAAAATGTACTCAAGTGAAAAGAATAATCAAGTATAATTTGGTATAATTACAATTATACAATTATTACAATTATAAAATTATTATACAGTGGTAAATATACATTCGGTTCAATGTGCCCGTTGTGTTTTGCATGCTGTTCCTGAACGCACCATGTGACTGACACGAGAGTGAGACAGGTGCGTTAGAGTGGGAACCTCTACTTTCTCTTTTCATGTTCTGTTATTGTTGGTGTCTGCTACGGCTGACAGTGGCCATGTTGTGTTACACATCTTCTGAAATGGATGATTAAAAACCTGACGAAGCTGGCAGCTTCCTTCGAGATGTTACAATAATAATAATGAGAGTCGTCCTCGAGATCGTATTTTTCTATCATTTCCTTCTTAATTTTAATGGTAAGCATCACCTTTTTCCTTTTTTCACCAACTGCACTAATCTTCTTGCGACCCATGTTGATTTCGCTTACAAGAAAATCTGCCGTGTGTCCGTCTTGCTGACGACAATGAAATTGCGACGCTGTAATACATCGTATTTTGTCGTCATACAGTATGTCGAGACAAATGACAAGTAGAATTTTACGTCTGATTTCGAAAGGATCGTATGTCGAGGTACCACTGTATTGTACTGTAACATATTACATAACCACATTAAGCCAAAGAAATACTTGAGAGAAAAAGCAAAAAAAACATTGAATTCCATTAAGGGAAAATATCTACACCTTATGTTTTGCTACAATGCTACAAAATTTCTTTTTCACTAATATACTCAAGTAAAAGTAAAAGGTATGTCTTTGTAAAACTACTCTTAGAAGTACAATGTTCTCAAAAAGTTACTCAAGTAAATGTAACCAAGTAAATGCAAATTCTACCAGTGTTGCTAATAACGGCGTTAGAGAATAAAGGTGTTACTAACAGTGTTATTTTTGTCAGTACTGAGTAATATATTTACTTTTCCCATCTTTGCAACGCCGTTACCATACTGAGGATTTAAAGGCGTACGTTACTATCCACAACTACGTTGGTTGAATGAGGCGAGAAATGTCTGAGAGACGTGGAGAGAATAGAGCGGGAGAGGAGAGAAGGTGCAAACGTGATGCTAGGTGGCTCGGAGCGTTAGCATAGCATTCGCGTTCTTGCTGGCATTAGCATTTAGTGTGACGAGCGTCATGTTTAACGCTCGGGAAACTTTTTGACTGTTTTCCTGTTCAGTATGCATTATCATCACCTGTTGTCCTTGTAGATGCTACAATTTAGTAATAATTTTTTTTTTTTTTTAATTAATAAAAGTAGTCACTTGCCCTAAAGTTTTCTTGAATGACATATCCATAACCCATGTGTGATTTTCTTGTCCTAAGCAGCATCTTTAAGATGCCCTTGCATTGTGTACGGTGCCTTCTAGACTGCCAAAATTTAGGACATAACACTCTGAACTGACACAACAATGAATATACCAAGGGTGTAGGTTTGCATAGTGATGGTAGGACATAACAATATCAACTTTTCAGGATGCTCAAATTGTCCCCAACCACCTTTAAGCAACCTACAGTATACAGAATACAGTATACCTACAGTATATAATGAGTTCAGTTATACAGGTGATTTAGATTGCCTTCCCATATGTTGTAAGGATAGATCGACCTACCAATATTAAGTGAATTATTTACCCCTTTTCGCTTGCTGAATGTGCCGGTCCATTTTTTTCCCTCCCTCAAACGCACATTTGATTGGCTGATGACTTGACCCACCCCCCCGACACACACACGCACGCTCACACTCACACAGCCCCGACAGAAATACATGTCGACAACATGCCACCTCCTCCGCCCCCTTCCCTTTTATCGGCCAGAAGCAGCCACTGTAAGTAATTTAAAAAGAAACCAATGTTGTGGGGGTGGGAAACACACCACTAATTGTGCTACTGAAAGTCCGACCTGCATCAGAGTTACCATAACATTAAACTGTGTGAACTTGTTAACCTTCAAAACTCGAGTAGGAAGCTGCTTAGAGAGAAAACTTACTGTTTGTGTTTTCTACTATCAATGAAACTGTGAGAAATGTATTGAACTCTGCTGGAAACTATAGAACCAGAAAAATGTTAGCAAGAAGCTGCTTACAGGGAGACAGATGCTGCATAACCTCATGTTTTACTCACACAACACAACATGCACACAACATAATCATAATTAACTAAGTACATAAAAGAAAAACGTTTTTTTGGGATGCAGCGAGCTACCCACACTCGCGTTGCGATCGACTGGTCGATCGTGATCTACGTAATGAGCAGCCTTGATTTAGCATATCAATTAACTCATTTGCTCCCAAAAACATATAAATATGTTCTATTTTTAGTTGTTTCAGTGTCCCAAAAACGTATTTATTCGCGTATTTTTTTTTTTTTTTTTTTTCTTTTTACAAGAGGCATCTCTAGGTTCTGTTGCACCTAAACTGCAATGCACAATGCTCAAAACTCATTTTAAAGCAATAAAACTGGCCACTGGAGGGCAGTAGCGCATTTTGTAAGAACTCATCTCGGGCCAAGAAAAGTAAAGAAAAATAGTCAGGAAACGGAAGTTCGAGGGATCTTGTGAAGACACGTGACAATTTGAGAAAAATGTGGAGAACGATCGGAGAAAAAAAAGGCAAACGACACTGGAGGAGTATTTTGAAAAGAAAACGAAACCATCATCAAAGAAGGATTCCAAAAAATCTATCTTGATGAGACAGACGGTGACGGCCACAACAGCGTCAGGTTCCACAAGCGTTCTGCGAAGCTCACGTTGCGTTACACCTGAGCCCGAGGTTGAAACCAACGATGAAGATGATGAAAAAAGTGAGAACGATCTTGATCCGGACACTAAGGATGTCCCGATCGGCTCGATCGATCGGGTCCGATCACGTCATTTTCAAAGTATTGTAAATGGCAAAAAAATATCGGACATGCCTTTTTTTAATATTCATATATTTTTTTTAATTAAATCGTTTTCTAATTGTATTTAACGTTACAGACAAAATGTCTTACATTCATCCAGAGTCTTTAGTTTTTGGCTTAAAGTAGGGCTATCAAATTTATCGCGAAAACGGCGGTAATTATTTTTTTTTTAATTAATCACGTTAAAATTTTTAATGCAATTATTGCATTTGCTGCATGACCTACTCACGCATTGTCGCGTTCAATCTATAACGGCGGCGTTTTACCTATATATAGAGCTAACAGGCAGTATAAAATGAGTAGAGAGAATTTTGGCAGTGTTTCGAGCCTCTTTTTAATTGGCTAAAGCCTTAAAATCCCTCTCTCAACAATTAGAAATATCGTGGGAAGCAATGTGGGGAAGAACGGTAGTGGTTGCTCTTTTCCTTAACACCCTATGTTACTTCCCAACGCAGAGAAGATATATCAATTGGTGCCACTACGCATGTTCATGGTTGCACTTCCCATCATGCATTTGGGCAGAACAGTTAAATGGCTACAGTATCATTTACTGAAAGCTCAACAAATACAGTAGATGGCAATATTTAGTCACCACATACAAAGTCACATTTATCCTTTAAGAATTACAAGTCTTTCTATCCGTGGATCCCTCTCAAAGAAAGAATGTTAATCATGTAAATGCCATCTTGAGGATTTATTGTCATAATAAACAAATACAGTACTTATGTACTGTATGTTGAATGTATATATTCGTCCGAGTTTTATTCATGTTTTTCTTAATGCATTGCCAAAATGTATATGATCGGGAAAAATTATCGGGAATGATTGGAATTGAAAAGGGAGCAAAAAAGCAATCGGATCGGGAAATATCGGGATCGGCAGATACTCAAACTAAAACGATCGGGATCGGATCGGGAGCAAAAAAAACATGATCGGAACAACCCTACAGATTACTGGGAGCCACCTCATTTAACCGGGAGCAGCCGAGAGCCTTCCCCGTTGTTATGTGCGCAAATAGCTCAACAGTTCAATAGTTTAGTTATGTGTAAATAAATTGTTACTTTGCGATCAAAAGCTCTATTTGTCTTGTTGCTTATGTTATTTTGTAGAACGAAAACATTATTCAGATGTTTGGGGTGTCACAAAAGTGAAAAATAGCTGTGTTAAAGTCAAAGTTATGTTTGAAATGTATGCTTTTACAAAAAGCTAAATTTCTCGTTTTTTTTCAGCAGAAATTGGAAAATTGCTCAAACTAAGCTATTTTCTAATGCTGATTTCTAAAGAATGGAAAAAGATAGGAACTATTTTTTTTCTGCTGTAAGAAGAGAGTCTAATCTTTCTTTTGGTGGGTTCCATGTTTATATAGCAATAGAACAGAATTTTCTAAGGGCCTTGCAAAATCAGTCAAAATCCAGTAAAACGTCCGGGAGCGAAGGACCTTGCTGTGGTGAAAATGGCCGGGAGTGAATGAGTTAATTAGGTTCACATTTGTGAGAAATGTAGCCCTGCCCCCGTTCACCCAATCTGTTTGGTCTTATTAATGACCCATTCCGAGCAAAAACTGTACATGCAGGTTATGCTATTACTGTATATTGTCCCTACCAATATTGAGAACAAACCTACGCCCTTGGGAAATACCATAAACCAGTCTATTTCAAATCTTTTTCACCCCATCATTACTAATTTTAGTACTTTAGTTGCAATCTTTTGTTTTCTGCCTGTAAATATTGCGCCTCAAACTACTTACTGTTAATGATGTCATTAGTTCATGTTTAAAATAAGACTGAATGACATCAATGCGTTGTTGCCGAGTTTTGATAACTCGAGGGATCGGATAACGATAATATATACATTTGTTAACACAGTAATCTGGATGCTTCCTCACCTCCACGTACATTCCATTTTAGCCGCCTGAGATAAGTCGTTCAATCCCTCCGCTATTTCATGCTCGTCCATATCCATAAGCAGCCCAAAAGATTTGTCCTGTAACGCCGAGTGAGCATTTGCATCTAAAACGATATTGGACGTTTGTTATCCTCATCAATCAATACCATCTTTCCCCTCTATTCTATGCATAATCTCAGAAGCCGCATGCAAAATGTTCAACAATAACATGTATGTTATACAAGACACCATATATCATCCATGGATGCATTTACATGGTGTTAACAATTTCTCAGGGCGGATTAGAGGGCGCTGAGGCAGCAGCTCAGATCCCATGAGAGGTGGGCTTTGGGAGCTGATAAGGCCACAGCCATAGCAAGGCAGGATTAATACGTAGGACCAGGACACATGGCGGCCCCCTCTGATTATGCCAGCGGAAAAACAGTTCTCTCCCATCGGGCTCGTCGTGATTAAACACAGACCGAGTGCGGACACGAAGGCAAAGGGATGTGGAGATAACCACTTTTTATATATGCAAGGCGGGTTGCCAGGCTGATCAGGCAGCAGGATTGTTCACGCTAAAGGGTTGAGGGATCGCAATGGGGGCTGGTGGGGGGGCAGTGGGAGGTTAACCCCTGAGCACACACATGCACTTGCACGGGCTGCTTCTACTGTCACTTTCCCATCTTGCCGACTTTCTTCTGCAAAATATAGCCTAAGTATTCCTACAGTGATTATTGGCAAGGGTGACGGTAAACTATACATAATCATTTAGTTGATGCATTAATTGTTGAAAATATATCCAATATGCTAATATTTTGTAGTTTGGCATATCAAAACCACTTTTTACCATATATGAAGAAATTTTTGGAATCAGTGGGAAACATTCGGTTGTCATTATTTTTCTGCAATATTCCTCAAATTTGTAAAAAGTGTTGTGACTTTTAGCAATAAAATATCACAACAGGTTTCTTTAAAAACTCTATAATTTTTTGAAGCTGTTGCGGTGGTGGGCTGCATCGAAGTCGGAAAGCCCCACCATGTCGGTGCCTCGGCGGAATCATATCATTACAGATTAGAATTTTTTTGAAACAATATTTTATTTTTTTCCAAGAAGAGCCAAAACAAATATCTATTTTAAATATTGTTAATATTGTTAATATTTAAATATTGTTTTGACTAATTTGTGTGTGTAGCCCTCTAGTGGTTGGCCGCCATCCCTGGGGTGTTCACACACCTATGGCAGCCCAGCGTCAGTCAATGTAAACCGTAACGTTAGCTGCTGTTGACTATGTGCTGCGAGCTGCGACATCTTTGGACAGCTTTTTCACGAGGAAAAGGCCACCTGCTGGGCCAGAAGAGGAGCCTACAACCAAGTCCATTCTGCATAATGTATGGCTAAAAGCTAGCAAACGAGGCAACAAAAGCGAATGCAATGATAGCACCATGCAATGTGGCGAACTGTAATGCTAAAGCCAAGAAACCTTTCTTGATTGGAGAGGAATTCATTAAGATGCCTGCAACTAAGGATATTTGCCGTCAAGTTTTAGGAAAGGCCTCTGTTAAAAAAAGGTTGATTTAGCGTGTGGTGAGTTACATTTTCCCTCTACTTGATGTTCATTTGTAGCACCATCGTGTTATCTTATATTTATTGTAATTTTCTGCCACACATTGCTGGTCTGTGAAAAAAAAGGCGCATATCATACCGGTCCGTGGTGCAGAAAAGGTTGGGGACCACTGGTCTACATTTACAATGGAGTACAATATTACGGCCAATTAAATAAAATAAAAGGACCACGGGGTTGAAATCGTGCTAGTACTACTAGCAAAAAAATATTATTATTATGTAGGGGTAATGCCGCTACACACTTTGCATACAAGTACCTTAGCTGGGAGCTACGACGTAGTAATACGGGTAAAAAACTATTTCTCCGAGAATGAATGTTGAATTAATAGTACGAGAATAAAAATTGTATTATTACTTAGGGCTGATGTAGTTGAATAAGCAGCTACATACCGTAATTTTTTGCACTATAAGGCGTACCTGATTATAAGCCGCCACCCACCAAATTTGACATGAAAACGGCATTTGTTCATAGATAAGCCGCATTGGAATATAAACCGCAGTTGTCCTCACTGTGTTATAAGTGTCTGTCATAAGACCAAATGAACTACCATGAAGCTTTAAACCAATTGGCTGCAAGACTTCATTGCTTCAAGATGCTTCATTTGGCCATAACGAATCCCTTCGGGGAGACAATCAACCTCTGCTGCCATCTGTTGTCAATACTGTTGTTGTCCAACATGCCTCCCTAGCATGCATTGCAGCGCTACATATGTAAATAACAATAAAAAATCATGTTCTGTGCTAATTATTGCTTCAGGGACTGTTCCAGTTGTTTCATTAATTGCTAGTTATATTTTGTAACACTTTATTTGACAGTGGCACCAAAAGACTGTCATTAGACAATCATAACTATGACATGACACTACCATGAGAAGTCACAGATAATTTTTGAGCATGAGTATTTGCCTTGGGAAAGGCCAAATCATTCTCTGCTGGGCATTCTAGTGTTATTAATGAATGCTTATGACAGATATCAATTTGTGTCATCCAGCAAATTATCTCACTTTTGAATGGATGTAAAATATCCGAGCTGGACATAAATGTTAGTGACATAGTGATAGTTAGTGACATAGTTTGCTAGTTGACACTTAATGACATCTGTCATAAACAATCAGTAATGCCCATGCTAGAGTCATGTTCTGTGCTAATTATTGCTTCAGTTACTGTTCCAGTTGTTTCATTAATCGCTAGTTGTGGTATATGGTAACACCTTATTTGACAGTGGCGCCAAAACACTGTCATTAGACAATCATAATTATGACATGACACTGTCATGAGCATTTATGAATGCTTATAACAGATGTTAGTGTTATCCGGCAAATCATCTCACTTTTGAATGGATGTAAAACATCCGAGCTGGACATAAATGTTAGTGTTAGTGACATACAGTAGTGATAGTTAGTGACATAATTTGCCAGTTTACACTTGATGACATCTGTCATAGGCAATCAGTAATGCCCATTATAGTGTCATGTCATAATTATGACGGTCTTATGACAGTCTTATGATGTCGCTTTCAAATAAAGTGTTACTTATTAACCCAAATAAATCAACAAATAAGCCAGATTGGACTATAAGCCACAGGATTCAAACTGAAGGAAAAAAAAAAGCGACTTCTAGTCCGAAACGGTACTTAACGTAGCGTGTTGCTGCCTCTGTTATAATTAACAATATTGAAAGCATCTTGTGTTTTAGAATTGGCCTAACAAATAAGGGAATTCTTAATATTTTGCCTCATCTACATCAAATAATAATCAATTGAAGAATTTATACTAATGCTCAGTCGTAGCTCTCAGCTATGGTACATGTACGTAAAATGCGTAGCTGATCACGGCTACATTACCTCTACGTAATAATACAACTTTTTTTTCTCGTAACAAGAGTACGACTAATCAAATAGTCCTCAAATATTTCTAAATATTTCAAAATGCTCATCGGAAATTACAACCAGTGACATCAGCAAATAACAAATGATATGCTAGGAAGCGACGATTCAGGTCAAACACACTCCACAAAGAACTTAAACGCTATGTCAAATTCAATATAACGGTCCTTTCCACCGGCATAAACCAAAATTACATTCATTAACTTGAAATACCTGTCTGTGGATTTTTCTCCTGATTTCCAACTCTGCGCCAACGTAGTCAGGCACAAGCTCGCAACAGTACAACCGATGTGATTTTCATAATAAAGCGTGTAAAAGAACAATCTGTATTTGACGTGCTATTTCAGATGACTTCTGGCAAATAGTACAGAAATAAAGTATATTCATTTAGACGTATTGTTAAATTATACAAATTATAAATTGGAATGTATGTTTAAATCCTCAAAAAAAATGTGCCACAATATTTTATATGTAGGGGAAACCCTGACTTTATACGTTCAAGTTAGACCCCCGTGTTCTAGTAGATTCTTTTTACTTGACATCAAAAACTGGGCTACGGGAGGCATCGCAGTTTATTTTCCCAGTGACCCGTAAAGAGAAGTTCAGTGAGTTTTAGCAGTCATTTTAGTTCACATTAGATTCTGTACTGAGACCTCTGTGGGAGCGCAGATTACCTAATTAAGTCCCTCAAAACATCTCGTTATGGATTGAATTCCTTTTTGTAGTTAGGGGGAGCTTAATTAATTAATTGTGCTAATGACCTATTAATGGCGCTGCACCAAGAATTCTAATGAGACACCTTAATTAAATATTATCTCAATGTTTAATCATCGGGTTTTAATTATTCACAATATATTTTCTGGGGAATCAATTTGGGCCCTGGTTCACAGAGAACAAAAACACGAGTGTACTACATCGATGATTCTGTTGGGATATATTAGTAGTAGTCGGGAAAATAGACCGTTTGGCGCCCTATGTTTTATCAAAATGGTTGGATAACACTGAACTGCTCTCATGCAATTTTAAAAATTCTGAGGCATTGTATTAAAAAATTTACGGAAACTGCTCTAAACGCTTGGACTGTATTTTTGCCGGTTATAAACCTGGTTGGATTGGACCAAAATTAGTTACACACATTCTTTGTAAACACCACCATGATTCACAGTTGCCAATGCACTTTCAGGCTTCTCTCTAAGGTGCAAAGGTAAATAAAAAAGTAAGTAAATATATCCAATACAGTAGTAATGAGCTATAGTAGGCTAAAACTTAGGTCCAAACGGCCATGGTCCTGACATAACTCACTTTCCCACAACTACTTTAAACTGACACACTGGTTCGTCCAAACATACAATAATTACTACAGCAAAACAATTACACCTATATCTGTTCTTGAAGACGAGATACGAGTGTATTGAAAGAAAGGCTGAACGATATTGGAAAAAACTGACATTGTGAATTTTGGGGGGTTTGCGATATATTGCGATATTAAAACTAGAAGTTTCACCAGATTACTTGAATACAGTGGAGCAATTAAGTATTTACTCAACCACCAATTGTGCGTGTTCTCCTACTTGAAAAGATTAGAGAGGCCTGTAATTGTCAACATGAGAGACAGAATGTGGAAAAAAAAAGAAAATCACATTGTTTGATTTTTAAAGAATTTATTTCCAAATTATAGTGGAAAATAAGTATATGGTCACATACAAACAAGCAAGATTTCTGGCTGTCATAGAGGTCCAACTTCTAACGAGGTCTTACAAGGCTCCACTCGTTACCTGTATTAGTGGCACCTGTTTTAACTCATTATCGGTATAAAAGACACCTGTCCACAAGCTCTGTCAGTCACACTCCAAACTCCACTATGGCCAAGACCAAAGAGCTGTCGAAGGACACCAGAGACAAAATTGTAGACCTGCACCAGGCTGGGAAGACTGAATCTGCAATAGGTAAAACGCTTGGTGTAAAGAAATCATCCGTGGGAGCAATTATTAGAAAATGGAAGACATAAAAGACCACTGATAATCTCTTGATCTGGGGCTCCATGCAAGATCTCACCCGTGGCGTCAAAATGATAACAAGAACGGTGAGCAAAAATCCCTGTACCACACGGGGGGACCTAGTGAATGACCTACAGAGAGCTTGGGCCACAGTAAGAAAGGCTACTATCAGTAACACAATGCGCCGCCAGGCACTCAAATCCTGCACTGCCAGACATGTCCTCCTGTTGAAGAAAGCACACGTCCAGGCCCGTCTGCGTTTCGCTAGAGAGCATTTTGATGATCCAGAAGAGGACTGTGAGAATGTGTTATGGTCAGATGAAACCAAAATAGAACTTTTTGGTAGAAACACAGGTTCTCGTGTTTGGAGAAGAAAGAATACTGAATTGCATCCGAAGAACACCATACCCTCTGTGAAGCATGTGGGTGGAAACATCATGCTTCTGGGCTGTTTTTCTGCAAAGGGACCAGGACGACTGATCTATATAAAGGAAGGAATGAATGGGGCCATGTATCGAGAGATTTTGAGTGAAAATCTCCTTCCATCAGCAAGGGCATTGAAGATGAGACGTGGCTGGGTCTTTTCAGCATGACAATGATCCCAAACACACAGCCAGGGCAACAAAGGAGTGGCTTCGCAAGTAGCATTTCAAGGTCCTGGAGTGGCCTAGCCAGTCTCCGGATCTCTACCGCATAGAATATCTGTGGAGGGAGTTGAAAGTCCGTGTTGCCCAACGACAGCCCCAAAACATCACTGCTCTAGAGGAGATCTGCATGGAGGAATGGGCCAAAATACCAGCAACAGTGTGTGAAAAGCTTGTGAAGAGTTACAGAAAACGTTTGGCCTCCGTTATTGCCAACAAAGGGCACATAACAAAGTATTGAGATGAACTTTTGGTATTGACCAAATACTTATTTTCCACCATGATTTGCAAATAAATTCTTTAAAAATCAAACAATGTGTTTTTCTGTTTTTTTTTTTTTTTTCCCCCTCATTCTGTCTCTCATGGTTGAGGTTTACCCATGTTGACAATTACAGGCCTCTTTAATATTTTCATGTGGGAGAACTTGCACAATTAGTGGTTGACTAAATACTTATTTGCCCCACTGTAGCTCTGTTTGGGAAGACATTGGTGGACTCACTAAGACCATATTGTATTCATTAGAGATGTCCCGATCAGATCACTTGATCAGAAATTGGGCTGATCGTGCCATTTTTCACAGAAACGGTATCATGTAAAAAGGATCTTTTTTTTTTTTTTTAATTAAAAAAAATATAGTTATTTTTTTCAGCTTCATGCTCGTACAACCTCTCCCTCTGGTTTGAATCTTTGATCTGGCCAGAGATGCCTCTGTAGCTCTACGATCAAAGGCACAAATGTGTTAGTCATCCTTAAACTTGGTACACAGTCCGTAGTGTGCTGTGGCAACTCATTCATTGTGTAAGTAAAAGGCTGTTCTCCGCAGCATGAGCGTCAAAAAAAAAGAGAAAAAAACCCCAAACTTTTTTCGGTATTGGATCGAGACTCTGTATCGACAAATTCTCAAAATCAGGTGACCCGGACTTGGGTGCAAAAATATACGATTGGGACATCCCTAGTATTCATATAATACTGTTTAATCCAGGCTAAGGTGGTTTATCTTTGAATGATTAAGATTGGTGTATATAAAAGGGATCCAGGAAGCCATGTCCCTGTACAATTGATGCCTTTATGAAGCAAAACAAAAGTTTACATTAAAAATAAAAAACAAAAAACAATTGCACGTCCAACAATGGAACTATTGCGCATGTGCACATAGTTCAAACTTTTGAGCTCATTTGGAACTGCAGTAGTTGCCCATGGAGTGGATTAAACTTTAGAAGTTTCATGTTTTTTTTTTAAATTATAATTTAATATTGATTGTCATTAGGGTTGTTTCGATCATGTTTTTTTGCTCCCGATCCGATCCCGATCGTTTTTGTTTGAGTATCTGCCGATCCCGATATTTCCCGATCCGATTGCTTTTTTGTTGCTCCCGATTCAAGTCCCAATCATTCCCGATAATTTTTCCCGATCATATACATTTTGGCAATGCCTTAAGAAAAAAAATGAATAAAACTCGGACGGATATATACATTCAACATACAGTACATAAGTACTGTATTTGTTTATTATGGCAATAATCCTCAAGATGGCATTTACATTATTAACATTCTTTCTGTGAGAGGGATCCACGGATAGAAAGACTTGTGACTTTGTATATTGTGACTAAATATTGTCATCTAGTGTATTTGTTGAGCTTTCAGTAAATGATACTGTAGCCATGCCCAAATGCATGATGGGAAGTGGAACCATGGCTGTGCGTAGTGCTACCAATGGATATATCTTCTCTGCATTGGGAAATAACATAAGGTGTTAAGAAAAAGATCAATTGCTACCTTGCTTCCCCACATTGCTTCCCATGATATTTCTAATCGTACGGAGAGGGATTGTAAGGCTTTAGCCAATTCAAAAAAGGCTCCAAAGGCTGCCAAAATTCACTCTACTCATTTTACGCTGCCTTTTATCTCTCTACATAGGTAAAACGGCGCCATAACAGATTGAGCGCGACAATGCGTGAGTGGGTCGTGCAGTGCATGCATTAATTGCGTTAAATATTTTAACGTGATACATTACTGCCGTTATCGGGATAAATTTGATAAACCTACCTTAAGCCTAAACTAAAGACTCTGGATGAGTGTAACATATTATGTCTGTAACGTTAAATACAATTAGAAAACGATTTAGTTAAAAAATATATATATATTAAAAAAAGGCATGGCCGATATTTTTTTGCCGATTCCGATACTTTGAAAACGACGTGATCGGACCCGATCGATCGGCAAACCAATCGATCGGGACATCTCTAATTGTCATATTTAAGGGGTTTTATTGAAACGTTCTACTGGATACAGTTTTATGCTTTATTAGCAAAATGATGTACAATGCCTGCTTATGTGCGATTTGGCATTCGGGAATTAAACCGTTTAAAGGGAACCAGAGACAGAAAGACTTGTAGTTCTTAAAAGTTAAATGTTAGTGTGAGTTATAATCGTTTGATATTCAAACCCCTCTTGAGGTTTTTGTTTTTATCTAATTTGAAAATTTTGTTTAACTAGTGGGTTGCCATTGTCTTTGACAACATAATGAACTTTGGGCGGTGACATCATTGGGCAGCGCTGCCGTACTTCCACAGTGTCACTCGTTAGCTAAATAAACATGTAGTCTGTTTTGCCAATTTGAACCCGAGCGGAAAAGTGATGAGCGGGACAGCTCTATTGATCTTTCACAAAACGAGCAGCAAAAGTAATTAAATTAAAGTCTCAAGCAGGATTCCAACCCACATTTCCTGTGCGACAGACGGCCGTGTAGACTGTTGGACAATACTTCTGCGTGGCGTTAGAGTCATGATTTTTCTTATAAAGCAATCGCAACCCACATGTGTTGTCTCTCTCTCTGCAGTAAAATCTGAAAGGGAAACGCAACTGAAAAGAAAGTGTGGCTGGCTTGACCATGGAATTACAAAATACGGTTCACTTCAGACAGCAAGCAAACAACAATAACATAGAGATTGCGTAAAAGGGTTTATTGAACACACACACACACACACACACAAAAAAAACCCGATCGCGAAAAGGGAGACACAAAAGGGTTGCCTGGTACACCAGTCTCAGCACTGTTCCAGCGATAGTCTGGCGACCATTCAGCGGATCAAATTCCCAAGGCGGAGCAAGCCACAGCAAACAGACAGTGGAGTGGACCAATCAGCGACGGGCGGACGTGTCGTTGATAAAGTGACCAGAAACTCTAGCGTGAGGAATTAACATACGAGGAGAACGGAGAAGTTTATCCAATGAAATGAGTCC
The DNA here is from genome assembly GCF_030265065.1 of Corythoichthys intestinalis. NCBI lineage: Eukaryota > Metazoa > Chordata > Actinopteri > Syngnathiformes > Syngnathidae > Corythoichthys > Corythoichthys intestinalis. The sequence continues at coordinate 42,892,920 of NC_080409.1, read as the reverse complement.
CAGACTCTTCGCACAGTGTTTGAAAAATACAGAGAGAATAGTCTGGCGGTGCCAGGCAAACAAAAGGGGTCAGTGACAGTAGGTCAAGATCAATTTGAAAAAAAAAAAAAAAAACAAGGCAAAGATGCAACTAGCAACAAAGGGATATACAAACTGTCAAATGGCAGCAAGTCAATATCTCGGCAAGCCGCCTCGGATCGGTTTAAAGACACTACCGATGAGCTGGAATTAGATGCCGGTACAATGTTGGGAACTCATCCCACATCTCTGTAACAAAACGATCTGAGCAGCAGCAGAATGTGACAAAATCATGCCAGTCATCATACTAGCTTCGCTTGCTAGCTAGCACAGCTATTCTCCCAGTCCAGCCCAAGCGAGTCATCACCCCCAGCGTCCATTGCGCACGTAAAACATGGCGCCCTCCGTAGGTCAAAATCTGTACTAAAAATTATATATTTTTAAATCAATGGCAATTATATATGTGTTTCTAATAACATATTTTAGTAATAGAGAACAATTGTGGCTTATTAGAGCCTACAAGTCTAAGTCAGAGGTTCCCTTTAAGAATTTATTGGGCGTGATCCTCACCTCTACGAATGGTTAGGGAACACAATGGCTTGAACAGCTCCTTAACACGTATTTCCATGAAAATACTGTACTATTAATCACAAAGTTTTAGGCTATCCTTGGAATCCACATATCTTGGCTCTTCCTCTCATCCTTGCTTCTCCAAGACAAACTGGAAGAACTCAGTCATCATCCTTGTTCTAGCTCAAAATTGGTGGGATCAAAGGTGGCCAGCTGGGCGGGGGCGGGGAGCAGATGGTTGGATGTTCATGGGGGGCAGAGGGAAGGAGGAGTGGGGGGGCACCAGGCAAAGGCCCTTCAGGTTTTAACACCTCCTCTCCCCTGGGTGCCCGCTTGTTTCAGAGGGTGGGGAGTTGGTAAGGGGATGATCCGGTTATGGGGAACTTACCTGAGCTCAGTGGCATGACCAGCAGGCTTCCAAGGGGGCCACCCCCTGCTTTGCACACATATGGTGTTAACCACAGGGGCGCCTGACCCGAAGACAATAAACCACGGAAGGACATGAGACAATAAGTCTCGCTCATTAAAACGAGTGCATGACAGTGAATCTATTTATTAGCAAACTCAATCTTTAATACACTTTGAGACTTATTTCACCTCTGCTCCATATATGTTAAGTGGTATGTTTGACCTAATTTTCCTGAGAAATATGCTCCTAAATTGTATCCGTAGTTAGTCATGATATATAAAATCAGGGTTATTAGTCAATCTTTCAACATCATCAAATGATTCCTTGAAGCCCAAAATACTCTTTCTACTTCCTGTTCTACTTCATTGCCAGTTTTGAGTATTTTTTTTGCGAACAAAGGATGTTGATATTCTGTTGTTGTGCACGTGAGCCCATCTGATTGAAGCTATAGCTTCCAATGCTAGCTGGATACTGTTAGTGTGTTAGCTGCAGCAGGCTTGTCATAAGTGATCCAAAGGTTATATTTGTGTAGTCTGGGTTAATATTTTGCATTATATTAGTGGTTGATTTTATTTTGTTTAAAATTTAAAATTTGATATCGATCATTGCTTGTACAATAAACCTAGCATTAATGGTTATAAAAGTCAAATTTCCATGTTAACTGAGAGAACGAGTTGTGAACGAGTTTTGGTTTGTTCTCAAATGGTTAAATTTTAGAATAGTACAATTGCGTTTCGGAATATAATAAATTTTAAATGGGAATTTTGTTTTGAAAGCCTTTAATAGCAACTCTCAAAAAGTCACACAGAAAGTCACACATAAAATAGGGTTTAAGAGATTAATAAAGCCTTCTCATCACGGAAGCCCAGCGCGTGCGTCATGCAACTGACTGAGCAAGATTGACGCACCAACTCTCGCAATCAGTTCTTCCGGACAGTCCAGAACAAATGGCGGGATGCTCTGTCCCGACAAAAGGAACACAGAGGAACGCCCGATATCCAACTGATAACACGACTGACAAGACTCAAAGAGCCCCTTTGACGCTGAGGCAGCAAAATCCACGACCCTCGTTGCCCGGACAGCAGTAACTCACGAAGCCTCCTGTCCAATCCACAAACAGACAAGAAACCTAAACACACCCTTCTTTCTGCCCACAGCCAGCCCCACAAGAGACTTCTAAAGACTGAATGTTTAACTAATCGTGGTTATTTTTCTCGGGAGCCTTTTGTTGATGTGTGATAGGGTGACCTTGCCTCCCCGCCTGAGTGTTTCTGTTTCGTCCATGCCGTTTTGATCGCTGTTGACCTGAATAAACTGTCAACTTGTTTTCGGTGATCCTTCTTTACACCTTTCAAACTGGAGTCAGTACAAAGGGTTAAGACTAAGGTGAATGCATGGAGTTTGGCCTTCTGGCCGGATTGTTCGGGTCTTGCCCGCCCGGGTTGTTGGAGCTGCGCCAGCACAGATCCAGCGGTTCGGCTGGCGCGATTCCTGCGGTCTGGCTAGAAGGTCAGATTCCTTTAGCAGTAAGACGAAAAACAAACACCGCAATTGTCAACATAGCAAGCTGGAAATAGCTAAATTAAGCTAGCAACATAACGAAATTAAATTGCTACTGGATCGTAGAGCCGATGAGGAGAGTCCATTTTCCATCTTTGGATGTGTGGTTTATTTTGATGCTGATGTTAGGGTCCGCAACTGCGGAAACAAGGTTGTTCTTCAAAACACAAAACAACGGAGGGAAGCGTTCAAGTGTTTGTTATAATACAAACAAAATACACGCGATCGCGGACAAGGGAGAATAACACAATGGAACCGTGACAGTAGATCAACGGGGATCAATAATACTAACCTAAGCTGTAGGCAGAGAGCCGATAAGACAACAAAACAAATACACTCAAATACCAGCACAACGTAGGGGATTTCAAAACAAGAGCAGCAGAGGCGTTGAATGTCGAAGGAAATATCTCGGCACTCTTCTTTTGGATCGTCTGGGCTTGAATACAGTCTTCATGAGCTTGAATTGGCTGCTGTTACGACGTCGGGAACGCCCGCACAAACGGCACTGTAAAAAAACACAATTTGACCAACATTGTGACAGCCGATGCCGACCAAAAATGACGTTATGTCCTGGTTATAAAATCGCGCCAGCAGCCCTCCCCACACAGAGAGTGCCAGTGGGCAACACGGGACAAGCCTGTAAAAGTGTCCAAGCCGTGTCATTGCCGGGATGTCTCTACATGCGTGAAAGCAATGACGTGGCTAAAACTTACACGGGAATTTACTGGGATATGTTTGTGAAAGGGACTATAGACATCCAATCCATTTGAAGTGGGAGGTATTAACAGTAAGTTATCAATGCTATCACCATCAGTGGCAGCCAGCTAATGAGTTAATGATAATAGTGATTTCCTATTATCTCGCCATACAAATCTAGAACAGTTTTCTGCATCAAAATAGACAAAATTATGCTCAATTAACAGTGGGGCCACTTAAAATCTTGGGGTGGCCAAAACTAAAAGCCATAATTTCAGGTTTTCATTATATTATTGCAGTAAAGAGGTCAGGGGAAAACTATCAGAAAGACTTAAGGACACAGCTACTGAAACACAGTGGGGCAAATAAGTATTTAGTCAACCACTAATTGTGCAAGTTCTCCCACTTGAAAATATTAGAGAGGCCTGTAATTGTCAACATGGGTAAACCTCAACCATGGGAGACAGAATGTGAAAAAAAAACTAAGAAAATCACATTGTTTGATTTTTAAAGAATTTATTTGCAAATCATGGTGGAAAATAAGTATTTGTTATGTACCCTTTGTTGGCAATAACGGAGGCCAAACGTTTTCTGTAACTCTTCACAAGCTTTTAAAACACTGTTGCTGGTATTTTGGCCCATTCCCACTTTCAACTCCCTCCTCACCCCGTGGCGTCAAAATGATAACAAGAACGGGGTGCAAAAATCCCAGAACCACACGGGGGGACCTTGTGAATGACCTACAGAGAGCTGGGACCACATTAACAAAGGCTACTATCAGTAACACAATGCACCGCCAGGGACTCAAATCCTGCACTGCTAGGCGTGTCCCCCTGCTGAAGAAAGTACACGTCCAGGACCGTCTGCGGTTCGCTAGAGAGCATTTGGATGATCCAGAAGAGGACTGGGAGAATGTGTTTCGGTCAGATGAAACCAAAATAGAACTTTTTGGTAGAAACACAGGTTCTCTTGTTTGGAGGAAAAAGAATACTGAATTGCACCATACCCACTGTGAAGCATGGGGGTGGAAACATCATGCTTTGGGGCTGTTTTTCTGCAAAGGGACCAGGACGACTGATCTGTATAAAGGAAAGAATGAATGGGGCCATGTATCGAGAGATTTTGAGTGAAAATCTCCTTCCATCAGCAAGGGCATTGAAGATGAGACGTGGCTGGGTCTTTCAATGATCCCAAACGCACAGCAAGGGCAACAAAGGAGTGGCTTTGTAAGAAGCATTTCAAGGTCCTGGAGTGGCCTAGCCAGTCTCCAGGTCTCAACCCCATAGAAAGCCTGCAGAGGGAGTTGAAAGTCCGTGTTGCCCAACGACAGCCCCAAAACATCACTGCTCTAGAGGAGATCTGAATGGAGGAATGGGCCAAAATACCAGCAACAGTGTGTGAAAACCTTGTGAAGAGTTACAGAAAACATTTGGCCTCCGTTATTGCCAACAAAGGGTACATAATAAAGTATTGAGATGAACTTTTGGTATTGACCAAATACTTATTTTCCACCATGATTTGCAAATAAATTATTTAAAAATCAAACCTTGTGATTTTCTAGGGTTTTTTTTCCACATTCTGTCTCTCATGGTTGAGGTTTAACCATGTTGGCCTCTCTTAATATTTTCAAGAGGGAGAACTTGCACAATTAGTGGTTGACTAAATACTTATTTGCCCGACTGTACTTTGGTGTATTGTGTAATACAGGGTGACCCAAAAAAAAACGGGCCCCGACTCTAATTAGTCCCCATTTCTTAGTGTTTTGTCCGAATGAAATGAAACTTTGGTCATAACTAGTTTATTATATTCAAAACATCACATTAAAACACTAGGGTCTTTGGCCTTTTTTTCTCCGCAGCATATGTTCTAGATGGCCTCCATTTAGCTCCATGCATTTCTTGAGGCACAGCACGAAGTTGTCCATGACGTTCTGACAGACTGAATTGGTAATGGCTCTCATCTCCTCCCTGATGGCTTTCTTGAGTTCCGTGATGGTTCTGGGTTTCCCTGCGTAGACTCTGTCCTTAAAATAGCCCCAAAGAAAAAAATCTGGGGGGCTTAGGTCCGGGCTATGGGGTGCCCACTCAAAATCAGTCTTGAGACTGATCACTCGGCCTCCGAAGTTCTCTTTCAGCCAATCTCGGGACAGGTTTGAGGTGTGAGAACTTTCTCCGTCTTGCTGGAACCAGAACTTGCTCATGAGCGATGGGTAGATGGTCTGGAGCTCATTCTTGAAGGTTTTGAGGACCTCCACATACCGCTCCTTGGTGACTGTCACTGCTACGCCAGATTCTTCGATGAAGATTGGTCCAATGATGCCTCTGGCCAAGATTGCAGCCCACACCGTGCACTTAGGAGAGTGCAGGGGCTTGGTGGCTACTTCATTCGATGAAGCCCACTTCCATCTTGATGGAAAGGCGAACTCCAAGACAAATGTCTTCTGGGGGTCCTCCAGACCCAATGAAGTAGCGCCTCAAGAAATGCATGGAGCTAAATGGAGGCCATCTAGAACATATGCTGTAGAACGGAGGAAAAAAGGCCAAAGACCCTAGTGTTTTGATGTGATGTTTTGAATATAATAAACTAGTTATGACCAAAGTTTCATTTCATTCGGACAAAACACTAAGAAACGGGGCCTAATTAGAGTTGGGGCCCGTTTTTTTTGGGTCACCCTGTATTTGATGTTACTAATGATTTAATGTGCATAGTCCATAACTGTCCAGTCAACATTTTGAGTTCCACAACAATTCTGTTTTATTGTGTTATGTATATATTATGCATAAGGTGTACATTTAACTAGGGCTGTCAAACGATAAAAATGTTTAATCGATTTAATCACAGCTTAAAAATTAATTAATCGTAATTAATCGCGATTCAAATCATCTCTAAAATATGCCATATTTTTCTGTAAATTATTGTTGGAATGGAAAGATAAGACGGATATATACATTCAACATACTGTACATAAGTACCGTATTTGTTTATTATAACAATAAATCCACAAGAGGGCATTAACATTAACATTCTTTCTGTGAAACGGATCCACGGATAGAAAGACTTGTAATTCTTAAAGGATAAATGTGAGTTTATATATTGTGACTAAATATTGCAATCTAGAGTATTTGTTGAGCTTTCAGTAAATGATACTGTAGCGACTTAACTGTTCTGCCCAAATGCATGATGGGAAGTGGTGCAACCATGACTGTGTGTGGTGGCTGCAAATGCTATATCTTCTCTGCGTTGGGTACACTACAGGGTGTTAAGAAAAAGATCAACTTCTGTCATTCTTCCCCACGTCGCATCCCACAATATTTATAGTTGCTGTGGGAGAGATGACAAAGCTTTTGCCAATTAAAAGCACGGCCCCAATGAATGCTTGTATCTACTCCACTCACTTGACACTGCCTCTTATCTCTGTATATAAGTAAAACGGCGTCATTGTAGGCTGTTTGCGGCAATGCGTGAATGAGTCGTACCACGAATGCGTTAATTGCGATAAATATTTTCACGTGATTAATTACATAAAATTAATTACCGCCCGTTAACGCAATAAATTTGACAGCCCTACATTTAACAAAACAAAATAAATGCATTCATTTGGGATGAAATGCTTAACTGATGCTACAATAATCTAACGATATACTGGCAAGCGGGGTGGCCAGTGGGGTGGCCAACCAATTTATAAACCCTAACCCTGGCCACCCCCTGGTGGCGCCACTGTCAATTAAACGGGGAAAAAACAATTTTTTTATAGAAGTAAATCGAGGCGCACGTTTGGCCATGGAACACATTCCTGAAGCAGTACCTTAGTTAACCTGGATGTTGAGGGTGCGTACAGCCCAGAACTGGCTTGCTAGTCATAGACTGCAGGTGCTCGGACAGATTAATCCTTGGTTAAATCAGCTCCGCCTCAGCAATCTCAAAATTCCCGGAAAGGAGCCTGCTGGGAACGTCAAGTGGTACTTGTGGTCCAGGATTATGACTTTCATACTCGATGGCCTTGAGAACCCAAATGGAGCCGCATGAATTGTATTCGGAAGGGGCAATAAGTTTTTTTAGTATGGGATTGTCCTGGAGACCGATTTGTTTTTGCGGGGAACTATTTTTCTCATAAATCCCTCTTAAGAAGTCACATTCACCCTGTGGCTAATAGGATCATGATGGTAATAATCTTAGCAAATCTGACAGAAAAAAAAGAGTATCTTGGCCTTCATTTTTGGTAAATGAACAATTTCAAGCATCTCTCCTCTGGCACCAGGGCGGGAAAAGACTTTTAAATGGGGGAAGTCTGTCTGTTTGAACAATTTTGTGCATCAGTGACTTAAAGATCAGACATTAGTAAGCAAAAGTAGAAGTTGTTTTTGCATTAAATGTACTCCGTTACATTTACTTGAATAACGTTTTGAGGAAAATCTACTTCTAAGAGTAGTTTTTACTAAGCCATACTTTTTACTTTTACTTGAGTAGATTTGTGAAGAAAAACAATCTTACTCTACTACTTTGGGCTACACAACAGTTATTACATTTTTCCTCTTTATTCTACATATTGGATTTTTTTTTTTTTTTTGCCAGCGAAGCCAGGAGTAGCTCTACCAATTTCACCAAGGAGACATCACAACAATAATCACATGACTCCATTATACCAATAGGATGGAAGCTTGCTGTTCTATGATCACTTCAGCCTGTTCAATTATGTGGCGTCTTTAAAGCACCGTTAAAAAAAATGAAGTATTTGACATAGAACGCTGCTCTCAACATGGCTCGAAAGCGCAAATTTAAACCTCTCTCCCAGGTTTTATTTGGGGTGACCACGGAAAAAACGAGATAGGATCCTTTTAATTTAATAATACTAACTATCAAGGAACTATTCACTATTCAAACTCGGAACTATTTTCTCCGCTAGAGGGCACACTTTGAACAAATAATGCTTCATTTCTGTCATTTTTTTTCTTGCCGGAATTCAATGATTTTTGTTGTTGTTGTTGTTTTATGGGACGCCCTGCCCCAACACAAGGAACACCAGAGAACGCCCGATATCCAACTGATAACTCGACGGACAAAACTCCCTTTGAGTCCCTTTGACGCTGAGGTGGCAAAATCCACAACCCTTGTTGCCCTGACAACAGTAACTCCCGAATCCCCCTGTCCAATCCACAAACAGACAATAATCTTAAACAACGCCCAAACACACCCTTCTTCCCGCCCACGGCCCAGCCAGCGAGGGCCTTGAAAAGACTGAATGTTTCACTAAGCATGGTAAATTTTTTCTTGGGAACCTTTTGTTGACTTGTGATATGGTGACCTCAGATCCTCGCCTGGGTCCTTCTCTGCTGTATGATCGCTGTCGACCTGAATAAATTGTCAACTTGTGCCTCGAAGCCTTTTCCCAGCTTTTAAAATGGAGTCAGTACAAGTGGTTAAGACTAATGTGAACGCGCGGAGTTTGGCCTTTTGGCCAGGTTGTCGGATTCTCGCCGGCCCGGATTGTTGGAGCCGCGCCAGCGCAGGTCCGGTGGTTCGGCTGGCGTGATTCCGGCAGTCTAGCTAAAAGGTCAGTTTCCTTCAACACCAATGCTACCTATGGACATAGTGGTGCTATCGTTCGCTAATCATATATACCCGTGGACACCATGTAGGGGGCCTAATAATGAAGTTGGAAAATTTGAACAGTTTATTGGGTGCTAATTGCTAGATTTTGGTTATGAATGCAAAGAGAACATATTCAATTCTAACGTTGTTTTTATTGTAATAATGTAGTGATGTTTGAATCATTGATACATTGCAGTAGTATTTCAATTCATACCAGTGACAGTTATTTAAATGAGGCCATCCCATCATAGAAATTAAGACGATGCATATAGTCCCCCCCCATTAAATTCCTCTTGCCTAAGGGTGTTGTGTCCAGCTGATGATTCTTAGTCTCCAAGGTGTTTTTGTCCAACAATAGAAAAGCTAGGCTACTATCCCATTGTCAGTTTCCATTTCTTAAGGACACTAGATTTGATCAGTTGTATTTCAAAAGAAAATGACAATATATTTTCATCTGGAAAAGTTTTTTCTCCATTCTTTCACAACTTCGTCCTCTCTTATTTGTGATGTCAAACCTGCTATCATTCAAGCGCCACACGCTCTGTCAGTGTAGATTAGAAACTGGTGCAGGCGAATGGGGGGGTGGGCTTGTGCCTCGACAGCCATCGTACATTATCAATATTGTGACGGCTGAGGAGGCGCTCCATCCTCACATCTCTTCCGAGTGCAAAGACAATCGAAAAGACGACGCGTCACGGAAGTTGACACCCGAGTCACTTCAAGGAAAACCTTTCAAGACGAATACAAAAACCTCACCTGACAACACCGAGCCAGGCCAGGACAAGAGTAAATAGCATCAAACGGCAACGGGCGCTTCCTATTTTAACAAAGAGAAATATTCAGTTGAGATTTTCTTTCAAAATGTTTAAAGGAATTGCAAAAATTGCCAAAAAGTTACGCTCGAGAAGAAAACAGAATTTTATCGTTAAATCAGTTTTAGTGGCCTTCTTGTTTGTTGAGGATTTCCCCACACTGATGGATTCCTTATAAGTAACCCACATTTTTACATAGAACGAACACCCGACCTTTCTCAATCAAAAACCTATGCTAATGTAGCAGTAATATATCATTAAATGTTCCATGAACCACACTTTAACCAATTCAAAATAACATTATCATGAAATAAACGTCACTAAATGTTAAAGAATCACAGAGATTGCATACATATTTTTACTGCTGAAGAACTTTCCATGGTGTGTCTGGCTACTGATTAGAGTATGAGTGCTTTGACACTAGACCAACAGGACCAGGGTCCAGTTGGAGAGCTACCTCGCAGCAACACTTGCAAATGAGTTGTTGAAAAAGTTCAGCTTTCACACTGCGCCAAGTGAACTCTTCGAGTAGCATCACGTGGACGAAAGGCGCACTCGTTGACTGGATAAATAGAAGAGGACATACCTCTCTCCTGGGAGGGGAGGGAGCGTAGTGTCATAGCGTGGTGCAGTGATGCTGCACGTAGCATAGCATAGCATGGAGCATAGCATTATTTTTACATGTTAAACTGATGTAGTTATTATTATTATTATTTTTTTTTTACTGTCTTTTATTTTACGATGATAATATAACCGTACATCTGTATGTGTCAATTTTTTGTCAACGGACTGTTTTGTAAAGCAGAGGTTTGTATGCATGTAAGTTAAAAAAAACAAAATAAAACAAAAAATGTATTGTAGCATAGCAAGTCGCCGCTAAGACAGCGGTGGGGTCGCTCCCTCTTGACTTAATACCGAGCGAACTGGAGTATATTAAAAAAAAATGCATGGGGAAAATTAAACCACAAAGGGGAACCGCATAGTACCCTAAGTCACACAGGAGAATTAATATGTTGGTGCTATCGTCAGCTAGATGTATTTCCGGTTGACATCATTTGGGTGGCCTGTTGACCAGGGAAAGAAGGGGCGGGGGAGTCTATAAAATAAGTGATTGGGAGGGATGGAGTGTACACAAATCAGCTCTGTAATCTAGAAACCATAAATCATGTGGCTCCCTTGTGAGTGTAAACCCATTGGCAACTGACCCTACGATACCCCATCGCCAATCCCGGCACCAAGGCCTCCCTTCTGAGCATGCCCAATCACATCCAGCCGTGCGCTAGCACCATCAAACACGCAACAGGACCACAGATGAGCGGGGATGACGCGTGGGCGCCACCCCAGGGCCATGGCCCCCACCCAGCCAGCCGGGGGGGGGGGGGGGCAGCACAGCCCATCCCTCCTCCTGCAGCCCAGCAAATGGGCCATTGTCACATCCCCAGGCCTGTCGCGATAACAAATTTTAGTGTGCGATAATTTATCTCATAAATTATTGCGATATGCGATATTATTGCGCCCCCCAATTTTTTAAAACCAATTTACAATAACACAGTGAGAATACAGTATATATTAATAGATCAAGTACACCCATTTAAACGCGATAAATAATTACTCTTAAAGGCAAGGCAAGGCAAGGCAAGGCAAATTTATTTATTTAGCACAATTCAACACAAGGCAATTCAAAGTGCTTTACATCACATGAAGATCATAAAAATCACATTTAAATAAACACAACGTAAAAACCAAGACAAAAGATCGCATTTAATCACAGAATAAAAATAAATAAAAATAAAACAAAAACTACTACTACTAATAATAATTGAAATCAGCAATGGAGATAAGCACAAGAGGAATAGAAAGAAGGTAGATTGAAATATATAGACAGTTATGGATATGCAGTGCTAAACAAAAGCGTTTTTAGCCCTGATTTAAAAGAGCTGACAGTTTGAGCATACTTCCGACGTTCGGGTAACTTGTTCCAGAGGTGAGGAGCATAATAACTAAATGCTGCCTCACCCTGCTTGGTTCTTGTTCTTGGAACAAGCAGAAGACCGGTTCCAGACGACCTTAGGGGTCTAGATGTCTCATAGGAATCTAACAAGTCAAGCATGTATTTTGGTCCGAGGCCATTAAGTGAAATTATTGCATATTGCGACAGGCTTACACATCCCAGGGTTCCAGGGTGGTCCCCCGGGCCACCCGCGCCCCCATCAACCGGCCTTCAGGGATGGGAAGAGGGGACACACCACCAACCCCTCACCACGGGACCCCCAACGGTCCACCAAGCCCAGGGCAGGGTCCACCGCTGGAGCAGGCAACACCCAACCGACACACCGGCATCCAGCCAGCGACCCGCGACGGAACGCAGGGTGGATACCTAGGCAGAGAAGATAGGGGAAGGCGGAAGCAGGAGAATGCAGAGGAGCCGACGCGGTTTGACGCGAGACCGGCGCCCTGACCTCCCCCCAACCCCGTGGCAGCTATTACCCAGCACCATGATGGGATTGTGTGGGGAGGGTAGTGCAATGTATGCATTAAAATAGGAGAGCTCGGCCTGTGGCAGTGGGACTGCTGCATGGAATTTTTACCCAGTTCACTATTCTGGCCTCACTTGAAAATCAGTCTTGATGAATAATAGATAATTCCTAAAATTTTGATTCATTAAATCGTAAACAATTTCACCTTAGCACTGATTGTGAAAAATCTCACGGCCCTGTTGAATTGACAAAAAGTTATTATCATTTCACAAATTCGGCTGCACTCCACTTATGTTTTCAACAAAGGATTGAGGATTTAAATTGAGCTAGTTATTTATGGTGACTCTACCCAGGCAGGCACAAGTACATGCCATTAAGATCTCTGCGGCGAGGAAAGGTTGCTGAAAAATGGAACAGGATGAAACAACTAGTATTAGAACTGTAAAAAAACAGAAATAATCCCAGGGTGATTACAAGATCACACGCTACGGTACAATTCCCATCACTTTGAATTTGAAATGGCCATTTAAAGGGCAGCGGAGCATCCTGGAAAATTAAAGCGAAGCCTAATTAGCACTCTCCAATCTGACAGCGCAGCGCTGTTTTCAGCCTGGCTGAGCAATGCGGTCAAGCAAAAGGAGAAAGTTAGCAAGCGACAAACCCAACCTAGCCTTGGCACTCCCTGCTCTAAAACCACATGCAGAAATCATGAACTTTTCACTCCTTTTCTGACAATTCCTGAACACATTTCGTCGTTATTTACCCTTATGGATCCTCAGCATGTCTTCCATCCCTCAAGGCCTGTGACCCACCGAACCCCTCACCGTTAAATTAACTCTCCCCTAGTTGGGTGTTGTGTCAAATGTCAGGAGAGACCCTCCTAATCCTGTCTGGCTGTCAACTCAGCCACTCAGCGCCCAACTAACTTACCCCATTCGTGAACGAACCGCGCCTTGGCCCTACAAGCAACAGCCGTTAGACGAGGACCAGCTACTGTCTGCTGCGCCTGAATAATTCCATTTTCATCGGCCCCGACAAAATGATGTCAGGGACGAGTTAGAGGAGTTTCCGGCTGAAACTTTGACTGTCAAAGTGAGCCAAAAGTGGAATTGCAAAATCCTGCCTCAGGGATGTAAAAGTGCTGAGGGGAGGTGAAACTAGACACTGTCAAGACAGCTCGTGGTGTGTGTGAGCGTGTACGTGCATGCCTGTGTGTGTGTTTCACTGAGCCCTAGGGTCTTTATTTCAGTGTAGTCAAAGAAAGCGAGAGCCCCCATGGCTAAGTCTGTCACAGACCACAACAGGTCGACTGTAACTTTGCCTGAAAACTTAAGTTTGATAGTTGGTCTGCATACTGATCAAAATTGTATATTAACAAAAGAACCTGAAATTTGGAAATAACTTTCTTGTTGATTTGTGGAGCACATTTTGGTGTTTTGGGGGAACATAGACTATTGTATAATGCTTTACGTTTGGGAATTGGGTTGAAATTAAAATGTTTTTTTTTTAAATTGGCTACGACAGGATAAAAAAAAAGTCTTAAATAGCATTTTTATGTGAATTAGTATCATATTTTGAGACAGTTCGACCATATACAAGAATTTGGCGAAGCGCAGATGACGAGAAATTTAGTCTTTTAATCTGACGTTTAGCCCCTGCCTGTCATTATAGCGCTCTAGCGTCCCCAACAGGAGGATGACGTTGGCAGGGTCATGGTTTCATCTGATTTAGAATCCAGCCCATTGAGAGGGAATTATTCAGATCGAGGAAAATGCGACGAAGAAAGCCGCAAAATGTCATTCTTTCAATTTCTCTATTCCAGTATTTTTACAGGATAGTTTTTTCTTGAATTATTTTTCTACAATTGCTAAATAAATGTTATGGTCATGACAAAAAACAGTCTTGTGCTAAATGGAACATGAGACATTAAAAATGCATTTATTCAGTACGACTTGGCAAAATTACTCCATAATGGTCAAAACTGTCAACTTCTTGCACCTTTATGCCACCAGAGTTAGTCCGGCTTTTGTCATTTCCCTGCTCCGGCTTCGGAAAGCGTAAACCAGGAGTCCCCAAACTACGGCCCCGCCGGCCTCCACATTTGGTCCGGCCCCCTGAACAATACCAGAGAGCATTTTGATTTTTTTTTTTTTTTTCCCCAATAGTGTTATATATTTCCTGGCTTTTTTTTTCTGTGAAGAACCCAGAGAGGGTTATTTGGATATTATCTATTTAATTAATAGTGTTATTGTTAGGGTGACCATATTTTGATTTCCAAAAAAGAGGACACTCAGCCCGGCCTCAAGATACTTGAATTTTACTTGAAGTTCACTCAAAGATGCCTATATCACTTTAATATATTTAAAGTGTGCCACCTCACTCTGGATGGAAAAATGCAGTTTGAAAAAAAATATATATATATGTATAATATATAATGCAGACCCATAGAAATGTAGTCCAGTCAATACACATACACAGTAGGCTATGTGCCAACTAAACATTTTTATAAATTACTATCACGACAATTGTCCTTGACAAATTGTTATTCACATTCAATTGATATTCTCGTTCAATGTTCTAGATTGTACAAAAACAAAAACCGAAATAAAATGACAAACTATTCAACCAGCATGTTTCCAAACGTAGCAGTTCAAAACTACGTTTCCCATAATGCCTAGCGCGGTTTAGCTTACTGATAGCCAGCTGAGGCAAAAATCAAACTTTGCTTTAAAAGTTTACAATCATCAACAGCGCAACGATGCGACACCCAACCGGATTTTACAGTCAAAGCTCCGACAGAAGTCAACAGTTGCCACTATATACGTATTTATCCTAAAAAACTTAGGCGTTGTAGCCAAATCGTCTACCCAGTAGATGGCGGTAATGCCTCATGATAGGGGTAAACTGCCAACAAAAACAAAACTACTACTTCCCTCCCTACTACTAGGAGCCACGACATCGCAGGCAGGCGCTGCCACCCAGCGGCCGAAGTGATTCTCTTCAAATTGGTCCGTGAAAAATCATAAAAACCGGACATTTTTATGAATTTATAAAACCCGCCCGGACCACGAGGATACTACGTGAAAGTAGGACTTGTCCGGGCAAAAGAGGACGTTTGGTCATCCCAGTTATTGTAGGAAAGCCCCATTGCGTGTTTGTGCTTTAGTTTAATTGTTACTACGCTGGCCCTTTAAGAATAGAGACGCGCGCACGAGTCACTTTCTCTCCTTCATTCATTGGCGCGCACGAGTTACTGTCTCTCCTCCCTTCACTGCCGGTGTACACGAGTCACTTTTTCCTCCTCTCACTGCCTGTGGTTGGTTCCTCAAGCTACCGTCCTGTTTAGTGGCAATCCAAAAGTTGTATGTGAATGAGAGAGGTGGGTATATTGCAGAAGTGTGTCTTGGCAAAGCATAAACACGTTTGGCAGATGAGTTACCTGCTTAGGGTCCGTTGTATTCGTTGGCCGCCACGAGCTAGCCGCTAGCGCTAATCGCTAATGCTAATCGTTGGCCTCTTTGGCGACATGGTGGAGGCTGAATTTTGTTTGTTGCCAATTCACTTATCTAAATTGTTAGTTATTTTCCTGATTAATGTGTATGCTCATTATTGTGAATGATTAGCATAGAGCTGGGAATCTTTGGGCACCTGACGATTCGATTACGATTCAGAGGCTCCGATTCGATTGTAAAATGATTACTAATGCACCCCCCTCCCTTATTTTATTTAATTTTTTTTTTTTTTTAAATGTTTTTTAACATTAGTTCCAAAATTGTTCAAAAATCCTCTCAGGCTAAACCAAACTACTATTTCAGTGTCAAGTTAACATATATCAGTAAACAAATATACAAAAATAACAGTAAATAAAATCAGGCATGAAAATCTCACCTTTCGGCGAAATTCGCCGTTTTGAAGTAAAAAAGGGCGACCTACGTGAATTGCGTAGATCCGAGGAGAAATTCTTTTTGGGAGGATGGGGGGGGGGGGGGGGGTCGGGAGGTTTTATTTAATTATTATTATTATCATCATGTGATTAACTTACTACGTAAACTGAGCACTTATGAACACAGTCAGCAAATCCTTCTAGATGCTTCGCTGACGAGAACCAATCATCGGCCCAAGCTGCGTTCCATTATTCCAAACGCGCGCACTCCTTACGCGTGTACATGGAGTGCTCGGAGAGCCTTCGGTTGCATTGCAAAGCAGCGAAAACAAAAAGCAGGCCTTATCCACATCGGGGCAGACCAGAGCGCAGCATACACACTTGCCTGTATTTGCCAGCAGATTGAATTTGGTGAGTAATGGTTTCAATCGTTTTCACGTTTTGCGATATAAAAAAGTTACTGCCATTCGTTGCAGCTTGCGTTGAACACTGCCAGAGCTAGCCAAATCTCCCATGAAAAAAACATAGCTCCCGTTAAATTGGCGTCAAGCTTGTGTATTTAGCGGTAATATAAACGAAGAAACACACTGTTGAGTCAAATTAAGCGGCATTCTCTCGGATGGAGGGGGCGCCTCACATCGCTCCCGTCGTTCGCCGGAGACGCGTTATTTTCGGCTTGGATTTGAGCTGACGGCCGGTGTTCTGACAAATTTCGCAACCCATCAAAAATTTCTACTTTGCGGTTTTGCGCATGCGCGTAACGTTAAAAATGGCCGTGAATGCAGCGATCCCAAAGTAAACACTACAAACTTTCTTTAAAGAAAGGAATATTTACTTAAGTTTGGTCATGTAAAGACATGTACAAAAGTTCTCAGACACATCCTGCCGTGTTAGCTGCACACAGCAACTGCACCCCGCGCTCTCACTGTTAATGACTTCGCCGTGTCGTTAAGTATTAATTTACGCCATTTTCGTGTTGCACATGTATGTTTATGATGTATCTAGTTTAGTTAGCACCTTTGGATAACATTGAGAGTCCAACTGAATGCAAAAGAGGGCATTTTCAGCTCCACAAAAGCTTTGGGATCAAAATATTATAAGGGAGCAAATTTTGACAGAACACCGGTGTCGGCACAACAGCGGCCCGACGAGTGGTGGGAATGAGTCCTGCTTCTTAAAGCTTTTCAGAAATACAGGGATCCCTCGTTTTTCGCGGTTAATGGGGACCAGAACCCGCCGCAATAAGTGAAAACCGCGAAGAAGCGCCCCAACCCCCCCCCCCCCCATTTTTTTGTGCGTGTTCAATGCATTTATTCAGATTTAACATTAGAAAAAAGATACAAATATATAAGACATGTTTTTTCACTTTTTTCACCAAAGTATCATTTATAAATGGTTTTCAAGCACTTCAAAATGTAAGAATTATGATAAGTTTTAAACATGTTACTGCCCCACCGAATTATTTTTTAAACAAGAATGAAGTGGTTAGAAAATGCTTGGCTTTATTAAAAGCTTCATAGTGAGTCTACTCAAACCCTCTCAGGCTTTGGTAAACGGTGATTGGCACATGTACAAAGTTTTTCTTTTTATATATATTTTTTTGTTTGAAGCAACTTATTTGATTGAATAATAAAGACACAAATGTCCTAGCCAAAATGTGGCCCAAACGCAAAACATTACTTAAATGGAAAAATTTGTTTCAATCAAGAAAAATAGTTTTCAAATGCTTTTTTTGTCTCAAATTTATTATTGCAATCAAAAACATTTTTTTTTTTATTGAAGCTACTTTTTGGGATTAAAAGTATATACTGTATTTTGATTGAAGCAACTTTGTTTTTGATAGAAGTAACTTTGTTTTTTGATTGAATAATAAAAACAGAAATCTAACTCCATCGTTATTGAGTGAGAAAGAAATTAAGAAAGCTTTAAAACTAAAAGCCACCGGGGAGTCTGTTTGTTTTTTTAAATATTTATATTTCATTACATATACATGCGTCGTAGGGAAGGGAGATTGAGGGATAAAAAAAGGAGTTAGATGATGCTGCTATAGGCAGTGGATACCTCATCAGCTGGGTGAATAGCAGACCTGGTAAGAACAAGTTTGCAAGGATAGTCGGGTATTAAATCCAATTATAAACACAATTACAATGTTATTTTTCTATAAGATTTTTATGTCATTGCTTTATTAATCATTAGGTGCTAGAGTTGTTAAGTATGGATAATAATGAAATAATAGTTTTAAGAAAACTGTGCTGTTGGTGGCTCAGTGACCATCTGATGTGGTTTGTTCTCAGATGAACAAGTTGAGGAAGGAAGTTTTGATGCAGACGTTGAAGGAAGAAAAGAGGCAGACTGACTGAGTCACAGCCAGAAAGTGTTGATGACAGTTTTGATTTCTATTCACTGGTGCCCCCTCCCAATTAAAGTATGTCACAGTCGCAGCCAATTATTATCTAAAGCTGGTTAAAATTTAAGTTATTTTGTTTTAAGGTGTATTAAATACTTGTTCATGTGCCCCTTTTGATCTACGAGCACCCACCCCTCCACCGGTCTCTGCATGGCCCTGCTGAAACACAATGTGGGTCGACAGAGCTCAATATTTTGTTGGGGTGTACAATACAGTGTACTGGAACATATTTCCTCCCCCCCTTTCTCACCTTTTTAACCCCTGACCCATTTTCATGCCTGTAAAATACTCCAGTCCCCATTCTGTATCAGCAGCTTTAAACTACATTCAATAAATGTATTGTTGTGAATCAACTACAGGTGTGCATCGGCACTGCCCTCACGATTCGATTCGATTACGATTCGGAGGGCCACGATTCGATTCGATTCGATTAAGAGGGCCACGATTCGATTCGGTTCGATTCGGCAATGCATCACGATGCATTAAAGCCTGGGATGCATTAAAATGCTAAACAAAGCATATTTTTCGTGAATCATGAGGCAACACAAGCGGTCAGACATTAAACACCTTTTTATAGGCTCTTGTGTCATTCCTGGTTGTAGTCAAATGAAAATAGTAATATATATAAAAATAATAAAAAAACATCACAGCATTTAATTAGTGCTTTGAATGAGACCAGGGCTTTCTTTCTTTTTCTTTCTTTCTTTTTTTTTTTTACACACACTAGCAGCCTTTCATTTTTTAAACACCGCATAAGTTTGGTCAAGTTTCCCACCAACCTCATAGAAGCCAAAATGTCTCCATATGCCTGCTTTCAATGTCTTTGGTGCGTCAATAATCTTTCGCGCTTCCTCTTTCTCCGCTTTAGCCATTGTTATTATGTCTTATCTCTGCTTTGAGTGCCACTGCGCAATTGCGCATGTCTGTGACGTTACTCCCGTGAGGAAGCCAATTTTAGTTCCTCATCCCCCCTGCATTGCTTGTACAATAGCTCCCTCTACAGGTAAACATGAGAATAATAATACAAATGGTGAAACCAAATCCATTGCATCACTGGAAGATTTTTGAACGGACTTATATATTTTAATATGTGCTGAATCGATTCGGCTTGTTGCCCGCATCGAATCGCATCGTCCATGGCCCGCATCGGGATGCATCGCCGCATCGATTATTGTTGACACCAGTAGAATCAACCGTTACAGTTGTTTAAGTTGCTCCCGTTATTCCAGAATTTCCCTTCTGACTACTTTTGACATGTCAAAGTTTTAAAACTGTTTCATCATTTAGAGATAGATTCAAGACAAGATTTTGCCGATTTAGGAGTATTTTAGATAAAAAAGTTAATTAGATTCGCTACAACAGAGCCTTCTAGAGAAGGCTACTGCTTTAAGATGGCAGCTGTTTACTAACGCCGGCAAGTCCGTCATTTTGCATCTCTGTTCATTAATACCGTACATGTTCTAACACCGCCGTCGTCTGTCATTTTGCATCTAGTTCTACATATATACGATATCTACTGTAGCCATATGTTTGTAGCAACTAGCAACCGGGCGTAGTTTGTAGCGGCTGTCGGCCGCAGTCAGTTTTTTTTATCTAGCGGCATGAGTTGAACATGATATTTACTCTCGGCCCGTTCCTCATTGCGTCCCAAAGACCGCACTGACTGTGTTTTACTTCCGCTTTATCTGGTATAATTCAATAATCGGAATTTGAAAGTTTCTGAATAGTTCTCGAATCTTCCACGGACGAATCGCGAATAATCTAAGAATCGGAAATTTCGCACGCCTCTGTAATATGTAAGCGGTGTATTTCATTTATATTATATTTAATGCTGTTCCTGTTAAGTTGGATATGTTTATAATACAGTATATTTTTATAGGTTATATATATTATATTACTGACATGTTATATGGTTATCTTGTATTCACAGAAACCACAATACAACAAAATAAATCTCATATTCCTTTCATCATCATTAAAGGAAACAAGTAAATCCTGAACGTCCCCTGTTGATTCTCTGATCGGAGTCACAACTCCATAGCGTCGCCGGCTTTATACCACACACCCACAAAGGGATCCCCAGTCAAATTAACCCTCTTTTTCAGTTATTATTATTTGTTATCATTATTATTATTATTATTATATAATATTATTTTATTTATTTACTTTTGTTCCGTGAAGAATCCAAAAAGGGTTATTTGATTGTGGCTTTCTGAAAAACAATACATTTTTACATTTAGGCACTCCTGCAGTCGTCACACTTTTTCTGTTACAAACTGACCCCGGCCCCTCATCAGAGAAGGGAAAAGTTTTGTGGCCCCCACAGGAAAAAGTTTGGGGACCCCTGGCGTAAACAAACCAGGAGGCATGACAGCTGGCCGACATGCTAATCCGAACCGAGTAATGTTGTAAAGTCTTATTCTCGCCTTTCGAAGCGAAAAAATATCACAAAACTACCCTGGATCATGTCACACGGTGGCAGGGTTGTCAATTGTCTTTGCCGATCGGCAACCTTTTCGGCGGCGAGCAAGTTACAGCTCGTCGTTTCCCTGGTTCCCTTGTTAGCTAGGAAAGCAGCTGGAGAATGCGCGCCGGACAAACCGGCCGACGTCGGAGGATCGCGTAGCTGCCACATGGTCAACACGACATGACTTAAAATAATGCTTTACTAAACGGCGAAGACGCAAACATTGAGAGAGCAGTGTGCAGTTCTTGTGCAGCTAACATGGCAGGATGTGTCTGAGAACTTTTCTACATGTCCGTCCATGATCAAACGGAAGTAAATAGTCCTTTATTTTAAGAAAGTTTGTAGTGTTTACTTTGTAATCGTTCTATTCGCGGCCATTTTTAACTCAGAGTTGGAATTTCTGATGGGTTGGAAAATTTGACAGAACACTGGGCACGCGAAGAGGGCAATAAGCCGAGTATAGCACTCTCCCGGCGGGCACACAAAGGACCGAGGGGACAAGGAGCATTGTCAGCTACAATATGCAAGCCATCTCCGCATTAAAACATGTGCCATGATCCCAGTATTTGACGTAATACAAAATATGTTTACTCACTTCCTCGTAAGTCCAATGGTCCCGAGGGTGAACGGGAACTTTTTGAAACCCAAAAAGGCTCACACACCTCTCTCTGGTGCAGCAACAAATCTCTGCAGCACATTTGGCTGGCGTGATGCAAAAAATAAATGAATTAATCCGCAAAATCAGCTGAATCCGCAGTCCATCTGCATGCTATAAAGTAATGCTGTATTGTGAGATGCTGACCCGGGTGACGTCACATTCGCTTTTGTCCTCAACCCGAGACTGGAGGCGGAAGTCACTCATTTTCATGGGCGGGATCCAAAAATTGAATCAGTAAAACGATCCCTTCCACACACTTCCCAACAGTCCATTTCATTCAGAAGCATAAAATACCGTCAGTAAAACGAGCCCTTCCACACACTTCCCAACAGTCCATTTCATTCAGAAGCATAAAATACCGCGTGAAAAATGAAATAAACATGCATTTTGGTGTTGTAGGCACTTTAAGTTCAAAATGATTTTGTGGACATGTGAATAATTGTGTTTTGGGGTGTTGCATCAAGATGGGATGACGAGACAATAGGGTGACTACCTGTCGGGTTTTTGGATGGACACTCTTCGCCACTCTTTGGCTGCTGGTTGCAGGGACTGGGGCTCGGGTCCCGTGCCGCCCACGGCTGCTTCTCGGTACTCTGCTTCCGCGTTCCCCCTCTCTTTTCCTTTGGGCTTCCGGTGCGGGTTGCTGTTTGGGCGCTGGTGGGTCGGCGGGGGTGTTGCCCACCTGGTGTGGGGACCTTTACCTGCCCTTAGTCTAGTGGGCCATGGGGGTCCCGTGGTGCGCCATGTCGGTTGGGCAGTGGTCATGGGGGGCAGCAGCGCGTCCCCTCATCCCTTTCCTGAAGACCGGATAATGGGGGCGCTGATGGTTCGGGGGACCACCCTGGGTCCCTGGGGGATGACTGCGGCCCCCTCGCTGGAGCTAAGATCTGCCCCTGCAAATACATTTCAGTTGAGGGCAGCTGTTTTCTTTACAAATATTACAAATTTTACAGGCTGTGTACCAATTTTGAGGTAGATTCAAATTGGAAAAGGCAGTCAGACCTTAGTGCTGTTGTCTGGAATACCTTGGGTGGATTATTTCGACCCAGAGTTATTATCCTTTTCTAATACTTAACTATATGTTGGTTAAAGGTGTGGGAAACTTCCGATTCTTAGATTATTCGCGATTTGGCCGTTGAAGATTTGAGAATGATTCACAAACATCCAAATTCCGATGATTGAAATATGCAAAGTAAAGGGGAACTAAACACAGTCAGGAAGCAATGAGGAACGGACCTAGAGTAAACACAAGCGGCGCATGGTACTGAGAGAGGCGGGATGCAGTCAGACTCTCATGGAACATCATGCTCAATTCATGCCGCTAGATAAAAAAACAATAATACCTGACTGCTGCTACAAAATTTGCCCACATAATGCTACGATAGATATCACATATATATATAGAACTAGATGCGAAATGACAGACTCGCCGGTGTTAGTAAACAGCCGCCATCTTAAAGCAGTGGACTTGTCTGGAAGGGTGTTGTAGCGAACCTTCCGAGCGAACCTAATTAACTTTTTGTCTAAAATAATCCTAAATCGCCAAAATCTTGACTTGAATCTATCTTTAAATGATGAAACAGTTTTAAAACTTTCACATGTCGAAAGTAGACAGAATGGAAATTATGGGCTAACGGGAGCAATTTTAACAACATTAACAGTTGATTCACAACATTAACGGTTGATTCACAACATTAAATTAATTGAGTATAGTTTAAAGCTGCTGATACAAAATGGGGTCTTGAGTATTTTATTAACTGTTTTGAACTGTTGACTTGATACTGAAATAGTAGTTTATTTAAGCCTGAGAGGATTTTAGTTCATTTTTTGTAACTAATATACGAAATATTAAAAGCAGCTAATAGCTGTGGGGGTGCATCAGTAATCGATTTATAATCCAATCGTAATCGAATCATTAGGTGCCCCAAGATTCCCACCTGTAATGTTGGTGAAAGAAGAAGAAAGGGTACCGCATATAAAAAATTCATAGCCCTTGTTGAACGCTTTGACAGTTGTTCCTTGATGTCCCTACCTTCTTATTGATTGTGGCTTCTTGGCGTAACAGATTATCTCCTTCGTCGGATCAATCCAAACCTTTTCCGGAGACCTTTGGTGACCTCTCTATGACACAGTCACGGACAGCTACCGGCGTCGTGGGTAAAAAGACACACCTAATTTGATTTGAGTCAAATGTTAGGCTCAATCATTGTCAATTAGCTCTGATTTAATTAGCCCAAATCATGTTGTAGTGTTTGATGACAAAGAGATCTGTGTGTGGGAACCTCATTGTCAGATCATTGTTCTGTTGTCTCATTCATGCTCAGTCACAAGGTCGATGGAGAATGACTAGCTGCCTATGTGGATTATGGAACAAAGGTTGAATATTATCGTTAATCATGGGCATGGACTATATACCTGGTCTGACTTTCATCATTTTTAGTCACCAATTAGACTTGTTAAGTAACGGAAGACTGAAGATATAGTTAAAGCTTCATAGTATGTAATTAATTCAATACAAAACAGTAGAAAAGCAGTTACCCACGAAAAAAAAATCTAAAAAGATCTCAAGTAGAAGTGGCATTTTATTTAAATAGTAAAATAAAATACAGTCCCTGACAAAAGTCTTGTCGCTTATCTATTTTGGAGAAACAATTGCTAATAACCTGACTCTTAATTATTCAATTGGTTTCAGAAAGGGTTCATATGAAAGCTAAGACCCTCCCAAATGATGTTGTATGTACAAAAATATATTTGTTTCACTGAAAAAAGATTTATCATTTAATGAAGACATAAAGGTCACATTTTGGCAAGACGAAAGTTTTGTCGCCTACAGAAAGAAGTGTGAAAATTGAACAAAAAATGTACTTCAAATACAAAAATATGTTACATGACATAAGCAAATTAAGTAGTGGTGCTGTGAGATCCAAATTTAATATTTTGTATGACTTCCATGGGCTTCGGCAAGGATTCATACAATTTAAAGATGAAGTCTTGCATGCCTCCCAGAGTTCATCAACATTCTTGGGTTTCGTCTTCCATGCTTCCTCTTTCATCCTACCCCAGACATGCTCAATGATGTTCATGTCTGGTGACTAGGCTGGCCAGTCCTGGAGGATCTTGATCTTCTTTGCCTTGAGGAACTTTGAGATAGAGATTGAAGTATGCGATGGAGCACCATCCTGCTGCTGAATTTGTCCCTTTTTATGGTTAGGAATGTAAGAAGCAGCTAAGATTTGTTGATATTTCAGACTATTTATGTTGCCTTCCACCCTGCAGATCTCTCGCACACCCCCATACTGGATGTAACCCCAGACCATGATTTTGGTAATGATGTAACCACCAAACTTCACTATTTTCTGAGTGAATCTCGGATCCAAGCGGTCTTCAGTAGGTCTCCTGCAATATTTGTGGCGACTGTGGTGTAATTCAATGGAAGATTCATTTGCCACTTTTCCAGCGTCCATCCTTATGACAGGCTGTGAGCCTTGGCAAATGCCACACGGTTTTTTAATCGTCTGCACCCTGAGAGATAAATAGTCTGAAATATCAACAAATCTTAGCTGCCTCTTACATTCCTAACCATAAAAAGGGACAAACTATGCAGCAGGATGCTGCTCCATTGCATACTATAATCTCTACCTCAAAGTTCCTCAAGGCAAAGAAGATCAAGATTCTTCAGGACTGGCCAGCCCAGTCACCAGACATGAACATCATTGAGGATGTCTGGGGTAGGATGAAAGAGGAAGCATGGAAGACGAAACCCAAGAATGTTGATGAACTCTGGGAGGCATGCAAGACTGCTTTCTTGATGTTCATGATGACTTCATCAATAAATTGTATGAATCCTTGCCGAAGCCCATGGAAGTCATACAAAATATTAAATTTTGATCCCACAGCACCACTACTTAATTCGCCTATGTTATGTAACATATTTTTGTATTTGAAGTACATTTTTTGTTCAATTTTCACACTACTTTCAGTAGGCGACAAAACTTTTGTCTTGCCAAAATTTGACCTTTATGTCTTCAATAAATGCTAAATGTTTTTCAGTGAAACAAATATATTTATGTACATCCAACATCATTTGGGAGGGGCTTAGCTTTCATATGAGCCAAACTTAGTGTGAGCAGTAAATTGCGTTATTTTTTTAAAAATGCGTTAATATTTCCAGATTAATCATGGTCGTTAACGCGTTATTGTTGACAGGCCTAAAAAAAAAAATATATATATACATACATATATATACGTATATAAAGAAATTGCGGGATGAAGAATTTTGAATGTAAATAACTCTTTGTTTTGTGACGGCCGCCATGATGTATCCATACCAGGAGCGTAAGTTTACATTCAAATGATCAGGTAATTTTGACCACCTGCCCGTTTTTGGGCAAAAAAGTATTAATTTAGACATTCCTGTGTCCATACAAAAAAAAAAAGTGTTTTACTTTATGTAACATTTCAATCTAAAAATGATTGCCAGATAGCCGGCAAGACTCTGTGCTAAGGCAATAGTAACATCGGAATTCACCATGAATAAGTTGTGATTGTATATAGAAAAATGCAAATTTTGCTTTTGTTGAGTAAAATTAAGATGATTCTGTATGCTTTCCTGAAGTATTAAGTTTCTGATGTGAAAATTTATTAGCTGTTGAGAACTTGCCCCCCCCCCCAAAAAAAAAAAAAAATGTGTATATTTATATATTAGGGCTGTCAAAATTATCGCGTTAACGGGCGTTAATAAATTTTTTAAATTAATCACGTTAAAATATTTGACGCAATTAACGCAATGAGGCCGTTTATGGACATTAAGAGTGAAGAGAATGCCAACGGCCGCTTGCGGGCAGTGCCGTTCCATACTAATGTTATTTATTTCTTCTAAACGTGGGAGAATTAGTAGTTGTGAGATGTTTATGCTGTATGCACAATGCAATGCAAATTGCTATTTGTGCTCCACACATACAGTGCCTTGCAAAAGTATTCGGCCCCCTTGAACCTTGCAACCTTTCGCCACATTTCAGGCTTCAAACATAAAGATATAAAATTTTAATTTTTTGTCAAGAATCAACAACAAGTGGGACACAATCTTGAAGTGGAACAAAATTTATTGGATAATTTAAACTTTTTTAACAAATAAAAAACTGAAAAGTGGGGCGTGCAATATTATTCGGCCCCCTTGCGTTAATACTTTGTAGCGCCACCTTTTGCTCCAATTACAGCTGCAAGTCGCTTGGGGTATGTTTCTATCAGTTTTGCACATCGAGAGACTGACATTCTTGCCCATTCTTCCTTGCAAAACAGCTCGAGCTCAGTGAGGTTGGATGGAGAGTGTTTGTGAACAGCAGTCTTCTGCTCTTTCCACAGATTCTCGATTGGATTCAGGTCTGGACTTTGACTTGGCCATTCTAACACCTGGATACGTTTATTTTTGAACCATTCCATTGTAGATTTGGCTTTATGTTTTGGATCATTGTCCTGTTGGAAGATAAATCTCCGTCCCAGTCTCAGGTCTTGTGCAGATACCAACAGGTTTTCTTCCAGAATGTTCCTGTATTTGGCTGCATCCATCTTCCCGTCAATTTTAACCATCTTCCCTGTCCCTGCTGAAGAAAAGCAGGCCCAAACCATGATGCTGCCACCACCATGTTTGACTGTGGGGATGGTGTGTTCAGGGTGATGAGCTGTGTTGCTTTTACGCCAAACATATCGTTTTGCATTGTGGCCAAAAAGTTCAATTTTGGTTTCATCTGACCAGAGCACCTTCTTCCACATGTTTGGTGTGTCTCCAAGGTGGTTTGTGGCAAACTTTAAACGAGACTTTTTATGGATATCTTTGAGAAATGGCTTTCTTCTTGCCACTCTTCCATAAAGGCCAGATTTGTGCAGTGTACGACTGATTGTTGTCCTATGGACAGACTCTCCCACCTCAGCTGTAGATCTCTGCAGTTCATCCAGAGTGATCATGGGCCTCTTGGCTGCAACTCTGATCAGTTTTGTCCTTGTTTGAGAAGAAAGTTTGGAAGGACGGCCGGGTCTTGGTAGATTTGCAGTGGTCTGATGCTCCTTCCATTTCAATATGATGGCTTGCACAGTGCTCCTTGAGATGTTTAAAGCTTGGGAAATCTTTTTGTATCCAAATCCGGCTTTAAACTTCTCCACAACAGTATCTCGGACCTGCCTGGTGTGTTCCTTGGTTTTCATAATGCTCTCTGCACTTTAAACAGAACCCTGAGACTATCACAGAGCAGGTGCATTTATACGGAGACTTGATTACACACAGGTGGATTCTATTTATCATCATCGGTCATTTAGGACAACATTGGATCATTCAGAGATCCTCACTGAACTTCTGGAGTGAGTTTGCTGCACTGAAAGTAAAGGGGCCGAATAATATTGCACGCCCCACTTTTCAGTTTTTTATTTGTTAAAAAAAGTTTAAATTATCCAACAAATGTTGTTCCACTTCACGATTGTGTCCCACTTGTTGTTGATTCTTGACAAAAAAAATTAAATTTCCTATCTTCATGTTTGAAGCCTGAAATGTGGCGAAAGGTTGCAAGATTCAAGGGGGCTGAATACTTTTGCAAGGCACTGTATATATATATAGAAGATAGATATACAGTATATGTATATATTCTGTTATTCTGTAAATTATTCTGGGCAAAAACTTATATGATATGTTAAATATTGCTATTAATCCTGAAAATATAGGTGATTATCCCTGCATTTGGAGATTTTTGTGCATCTAGCATAAATTAGAGAATTTTATAGCCATTTTAAGTTTTGTTATACTTGTTTAAAAAAAAAAAAAAAAAAAAAAGTAAATTTATTAGGGAACGACTTTGAATTTTTATTATGTTCCTGCTCATGGAGAGTCTTATATGCCTAAGGGAGGTGCCTGTTGGGGTTTTAGGTTGCTAGTGGCTTTGGTTTGGAAAATATTTGGAATTTTAAGTTTTTGAAAATAGGCTCCTACGCTCCGTGTCCCGTCAACTGATAGTGAAATCTATGACTTATGTTTAAAACAACACACATTTTAACAATAAAACACTTGACACAAAACAATTGGTGTTCAAACGTCCATCTAACCTGATCAATATGTAAATTTAGTAGATTAAATTAGCCTAATTTGCCTAACAAATGTCTGCTAGCTTAAATGCTATAAATGCTAACATATTTACAATTGTCATAGCAAATCGCTTACACGTCACTCCACAAACTGTAACTGTAAACTTAATTACAAATGCATATACAAATATATATTAGCTAAAACAACTTATTAGCCTTATGAGGAGCAAAACCAGAGCGCAGCTGTCCTTTATCAATTTAGACGATAGTCTGCTCATCAGTCATTAGGCAACGGTCCAGCCAGATCCAACGCTGCAGCCAGAGGGCAGTGTATCATTCATTATTAAACCAAACACAATACTTTTGGGCTTTTTGGATAGTTATTTTGGGGTACTTAAAGGCTTAATTCCGATTTACGTGAAATTCGGTTTATGTCACCAGCGTAGGAATGGAACTCGTTCGTAACCCGGGGACTACCTCAATTTGTGGGGGTAAACAATGGCACATAAACAGGCAAAGAGTGTAAATCAATTAACTTGAAATAAAAATGACATAAATACCGATAGATTGTATACGCTCTTGTTTGACTTTGGTCTTTTTTTTAATGCCTTTCTCTCAGCTGGAGTGACATGATATTTTTTCCTAGTGAGGCTGTGTAATTGACAACGTCTTGGCTGCACTTTGCCAACGTGTGTTGAGCTGCTGTCTGGGTGAAGAATACAAATTTGTCTATAATCGAGTTCGCACGCACGCACACACAAATGCTGCCAATTATCTGAAACCCCCGTTAAGTGATAACTCTGTGGCTACTCGAGCGTGAAACAAGGAGATGAAGATGAATCTTCCTCTTCCCCATCATTCCGTCCCATTTAATTGACAAGCACTTGCTCGCTGTTAAATTTTCAGAAGATTACAAATATGAGCGGAATCTCGAGCACCCTATTCAGCCCTGCTTTAATCGCACACTGAAGCGGTTGCAAATTAATCTCCATATTTTAATAAGGTGTCAGTGGCTGAGGAAGGTGTTTGCAGACGTTTAACGGATTATCGTTCAACGTCCCCGCAGTCAAGAAATTGAATAAATATCCCTCACACAAATGCAACACTGAGAACCTTGGCTAGCAGAGAGCTTTTTTCCTAAATTTCCAGCCCTTGGTCAAATTTACAGAAAAGACATACTTGGGACAGTTAACTGTTAACACAATTAACACAACATGGTTGGTCCAAAAACGATGATGATATGGTTATGCCAATCTAATTATATGTACAGTACCTGACAAAAGTGTTGTCGCTTATCCATTTTGGAGAAACAGTTGCTAAGAACATGACTTTTAGCTATTCAATTGGTTTCAGAAATTGCTCATAGGAAAGCTAAGACCCTCCCAAATGATGTTCAATGTTCAAAAATATATTTGGTTCACTGAAAAAAGATTTATCATTTAATGAAGACCTAAAGGTCAAATTTTGGCAATACAAAAGTTTTGTCGCCTACAGAAAGTAGTGTGAAAATTGAATAAAAAAATGTACTTCAAATACAAAAATATGTTACATAACATAGGGGAATTAAGTAGCGGTACTGTGAGAGCCAAGTTTAATATTTTGTATGACTTCCATGGGCTTGAAGGACTGCATCCATGCGGTTCGGCAAGGATTCATACAATTTATTGATGAAGTCATCAGGAACATCAAAGAAAGCAGTCTTGCAGGCCTCCCTGAGTTCATCAACGTTCTTGGGTTTCGTCTTCCATGCTTCCTCTTTCATCTTGTTCATGTCTGATGACTGGGCTGGCCAGTCCTGGAGGATCTTGAGCTTCTTTGCCTTGAGGAACTTTGAGGTAGAGATTGAAGTATGCGATGGAGCACCATCTTGCTGCAGAATTTGTCCCTTTTTATGGTTAGGAATGTAAGAGGCAGCAAAGATTTGTTGATATTTCGCCCTGCAGATCTCTCAGGGTGCAGACAATTAAAAAAAAAGGGAAAAAAAATGTGTGGCATTTGCCAAGGCCCACAGCCTGTCAAAAGGATGGATGCTGGAAAAGTGGCAAAAGGTGGATTTTTCAGATGAATCTTCCATTGAGTTACACCGTTACACCGCAAATATTGCAGGAGACCTACTGGAGCCCGCATAGATCCGAGATTCACTCAGAAAACAGTGAAGTTTGGTAGTGGCAAAATCATGGTCTGGGGTTACATCCAGTATGGGGATGTGCAAGAGATCTGCAGGGTGGAAGGCAACATAAATAGTCTGAAATGTCAACAAATCTTAGCTGCCTCTTACATTCCAAACCATAAAAAGGGAAAAATTCTGCAGCAGGATGGTGCTCCATCGCAGACTCCAATCTACCTCAACGTTCCTCAAGGCACAGAAGATCAAGATCCTCCAGAACTGGCCAGCCCAGTCACCAGACATGAACGTCATTGAGCATGTCTGGGGTAGGATGAAAGAGGAAGCATGGAAGACGAAACCCAAGAATGTTGATGAACTCTGGGAGGCATACAAGACTGCTTTCTTTGATGTTCCTGGTGACTTCTTCAATAAATTATATGAGTCCTTGCCGAACCACATGGATGCAGTCCTTCAAGCCCATGGAAGTCATACAAAATATTAAATTTGGATTTCACAGCACCACTACTTAATTTGCTTTATGTTATATAACATATTTTTGTATTTGAAGTACATTTTTTGTTCAATTTTCACACTACTTTCTGTAGGCGACAAAACTTTTGTGCTTTCTTGCCGAAGCACATGGAAGTCATACAAAATAATACATTTGGAACTCACAGCACCACTAGTTAATTCGTTTATGTTATGTAACATATTTTTGTATTTGAAGTACATTTTTTGCCCCATTTTCACACTACTTTCTGTAGGCGACAAAACTTTTGTCTTGCCAAAATTTGACCTTTATGTCTTCATTAAATGATAAATCTTTTTCCTGTGAAACAAATATATTTTTGTACATTCAACGTCATTTGGGAGGGTCTTAGCTTTCATATGAGCCATTTGTGAAACCAATTGAATAATTAAAAGTCAGGTTATTAGCAGTTGTTTCTACAAAATGGATAAGAGACAAGACTTTTGTCAAGGACTGTATATATACTGTATATATGTTCAATTTTTTTTTTTTTTTTTTTTTAATGGCGTTTCTTTGGCACGCCACACAGCCCAAACTGTTTGACTGACCGTCACCATTCAAATATCAAAATGACCGGAATTTTTGCACGACGCAGGGAACTTTTCAAATAATCCCCCAAAATTTTCTGTTCGCCCGTAAACGCTTTTTCGAAAAAAGAAATTATTTTTCAAAATGTATTTAGTCCTACAATTTTTGACCAAATCGCATAATTTGCACATCTAAAATTTCAGGACAGTAAAGGGCATAAAAGTTGGCATTCAACTGGCGCCCAAATAAGTCGATGCCATTGACAGCCATGCAGGTCCATGACATTGACGGCCATCTACGTCCAAATTTCCCATTCATTTTCAGTGGCAGAAAAACATATGGTTTTGATTTTTCACCATAGACTTACCACTACAGCCCATTGACATTCAACTGCCACACTAGTAATTTGATGCCACTGACAGTCATGCACGTCCATGCCATTGACAGCAGTGGATGTACAAATTTCCCATTCATGTTCAATGGCAGAAAATCGTGTGGTTTTGATTGTTGGCCGTACACTTACCATTCCAGCCCACTGACATTCAACTGGCGCTCAAGTAAGTCGATGCCATTGACAGCCATGCGGGTCCATGACATTGACGGTCATCTATGTCCAAATCTCCCATTCATTTTCAATGGCAGAAAAACATATATGGTTTTGATTTTTGACCGTACGCATTAGGGGTGTGCAAAATTTCCGATTCTTAGATTATTCGCGATTCGGCCGTGGAAGATTCGAGAACGATTCACAAACATCCAAATTCCGATTATTGAAATATGCCAAGTAAAGCGGAAGTACAACACACTCAGCGCGCCGCGCGGTCTTCGGGACGGAACGGAGCGGGAGTAGCTAAACATCATGCTTCTCATTAACTGGCCCCTCGGGTAATGCCAACGCTCAACTCACGGCTCTAGCTCAACTCATGCCACGAGATAAAAAAACACAACAACATACCTGACTGCTGCCGAAAAGCTGCTACAAGTACAGCTGCATAATGTTACGGTAGATATCGTTTATATAGGACTAGATGCAATATAGACCCGGTAGCGGTAGCAGCACACCTGCAAAAAGCTAGATGCGGGCGTTAGTAAACGGCCGCCATCTTAAAGCAGTAAACTTCCCTGCAAGGCTGTTGTAGCGAACCTTCCAAGCAAACCTAATTAACGTTTTATCTAAAATACTCCTAAATCGGTAAAATATTGACTTGAATCTATCTTTAAAATAGTTTTAAAACTTTCACATGTCAAAAGTAGACAAAAGGGAAATTATGGAATAACGGGAGCAATTTTAACAACTTTAACGGTTGATTCACAACATTAAATTAATTGAATGTAGTTTAAAGCTGCTGATACAGAATGGGGACTGGAGTTTTTTTATTTAATGTTATTTTTGTATATTTGTTTATTGCTATATGTTAACTTGATACTGAAATTGTAGTTTGGTTTAGCCTGAGAGTATTTTTGAACAATTTTTGAACTAATGTACAAAACTTAAAAAAAATAAAATAAAAAAAAAAGAAAGAAAAGGAGGGGGGGGTCCATCAATAATCGTTTTATAATCGAATCGGAGCCTCTGAATCGTAATCGTAATCGAATCGTGAGGTGCCCAAAGATTCCCAGCTCTAGTACGCATATCATTACAGCTAATTGATATTCAACTGCCACACCAGTAATTTGATGCCACTGACAGCCATGCACGTCAATGCCATTGACAGCAATGTACGTCCAAATTTTCCATTCATTTTCAATGGCAGAAAAACGTGTGGTTTTGACTGTTGGCCATACACTTCCCGTTCCAGCCCACTGACATTTAACTGGTGCCCAAGTAAGTCGATGCCATTGACAGGACTGCAGGTCCATGACATTGACGGCCATCTACGTCCAAATTTCCCATTCATTTTCAAAGGCAGAAAACATGTATGGTTTTGATTTTTCACCATACACTTATCATTATAGCGCATTGACATTCAACTGCCACACCAGTAATTTGATGCCACTGACAGCCATGCACATAAATGCCATTGACAACAATGTACGTCCAAATTTCCCGTTCATATTAAATGGCAGAAAAACGTGTGGTTTTGATTGTTGGCCATACACTTACCATTCCAGCCCACTGACATTCAACTGGCGCCCAAGTAAGTTAATGCCATTTACAGCCAATCAGGTCCATGACATTGATGGCCATCTACGTCCAAATTTCCCATTCATTTTCAATGACAGAAATACATGTATGGTTTTGATTTTTGACCATACACTTACCATTACAACCCATTGACATTCAACTGCCACACCAATAATTTGATGCCACTGACAGCCATGCAGGTCAATGCCATTGACAGCAATGTATGTCCAAATTTCCCATTCATTTTCAATGGCAGAAAAACGTATGGTTTTGATTGTTGGCCATACACTTACCATTCCAGCCCACTGACATTCAACTGATGCCCAAGTAAGTCGATGCCATTGACAGCTATGCATGTCCATGCCATTGACGGCCATGTATGTCAAAATATCAACAGGAAGTGACCTTATATCAACAGGAAGTGTCCCCGAAATGTTCTCAAATAAACAGAAAGTGATCAAATAGATCTGTATCTACCACAGCAAAGCCTCATCGTAACTTCTCCAGAAATTGCAGTTTCTAGTGAATTCTTTTCTTCTGACTACGATTATCGAATAACAGATTGGAAATCAAATAGCGTTGTGTTATTTTCTATTGAAGCCAGAACTACAATTTGAAGTATTTCCAAGCACTTTCAAAGCGGTGATCTTTAAAAGTCAAGCATTTTCAAGAATTTCAAGCACTCCTGAGAACAACAGCACGCATTTGCCTCAAAAAATGGTGGTAGAGGTCACCTATTTATGTAACGGTACAAAAACGTATCATTTGTTGTTGTTGTACTGTCCCATCACACTTTTTATGGTAACCCTCCGCAAACTAAGTTGAATTTTTAGTTTTCTCTATACAGTAAGGATAACTCTGAAGTGAATCCTCCTTACATTTGATGATGACATATAATCTCATCACACCGTAGCCAAATTTCTTGCTTCTTGACGAAGTTCTTGCACAAGATTTCATGTTTGCTAGACAACACAAGTACATCCACCGCTCGCTTGCCAAACACGTTCAGTCAGTCTGCAGTAGACGTATCGGAGTGGCGAGACAACAGGGTGATGAATCAATGCCGTGACAGTGATTGTGTCATTTCCGAGCGATTTGTCTGCCGCTGTCCCGTCTCCTGGCCCGAATGAGACGTCACGAGTCGGCCATGATTGACAGCTCCCACTCCAGCCGGTTAGCTGCGGGGGAGCTGCAGGGAACGATAAGGACATCTATCTGTGTTGTCCCTAAAGGCAGGTTGAGATGAAGGGGGGGGGGTTAAGTGAAGGTCCCCTTGCCTCTCATAGACCTCATAGCCCTAGTTCATGTCTTCTTTAACACCTGTTCTCTGCTGACCTTTCAACTCCTGCTACTTGATCATTTGCAAGGATATTCCTGATTTGGTGATATGGATTCAAAATAAACCTTTTAAATATATTTTTATTCAATGGACTACAGGTTATTCGGAACTTATTTGAATTTTAATCAATAATTAAAATGTGTTTGCTATAGTGCCACGTGATTAAACTTTTTTATGTGTATTATGGACAAATATTTTCAGTATTCCTGTTTAGTTCTACATTTTGGCGTCTAATAACAGGCAAATAGTGATACCAAACATCCATCTTGTCCCATTTCTCAGCCCATGACTAGTTTGTGTGTAATCCCTTCTTAACAAACTAACAAACAATTGACCAATGAATATATACCCCCCTCAGTGGGGGCTAATTAGCATTAAGTAACCAAACAAAACGAAGATCTTAACACACAATAGTGGGCCAGACTGCACAATACCATAAGTGTGTTAGTGGATTGAAGTGCACTTTACTTTTTATCTCTTTAAATCTCCTTATTTGGCTTTATACAAAAGCAAATAAAATCAAGCATTGCAGGGGTGCCTTGAGAGGAGGGGGCCCGTTGGGTTTGCAATGCCACTTAACCATAAAGTACCTTGTATTTAAATCCTGGAGCATATGTAGTCTGGGTTCATGTCCGTGGGTTTCAATAGAGCTAACAGCTTTATTGTAATATTATTAGATTGAAACAGCTTTTTTTTTTCATTGAGTGTACAGTTCTTCCTTTAAACAACTAAATTCAACAAATTTGACGATCTGAATATTTTTAACAAGGGCGTAGGTTTGCATAGAGACGGTAGGGACATACAGTGGGGCAAATAAGTATTTAGTCAACCACTAATTGTGCAATTTCTCCCATTTGAAAATATTGGAGAGGCCTGTAATTGTCAACGTGGGTAAACTTCAACCATGAGAGACAGAATGTGGAAAAAAAAAAAACAGAAAATCACATTGTTTGATTTTTTTAAAAAGAATTTATTATCAAATCATGGTGGAAAATAAGTATTAGGTCAATACCAAAAGTTCATCTCAATACTTTGTTATGTACCCTTTGTTGGCAATAACGGAGGCCAAACGTTTTCTGTAAGTCTTACAAGCTTTTCACACACTTTTGCTGGTATTTTGGCCCATTCCTCCATGCAGATCTCCTCTAGAGCAGTGATGTTTTGGGGCTGTCGTTGGGCAACACGGACTTTCAACTCCCTCCACAGGGGTTGAGATCTGGAGACTGGTTAGGCCACTCCAGGACCTTGAAATGCTTCTTACAGAGCCACTCCTTTGTTGCCCTGGCTGTGTGTTTGGGATCATTGTCATGCTGAAAGACCCAGCCATGTCTCATCTTCAATGGCCTTGCTGATGGAAGGAGATTTTCACTCAAAATCTCTCGATGCATGGCCCCATTCATTCTTTCCTTTACACAGATCAGTCGTCCGGGTCCCTTTGCAGAAATACAGCCCCAAAGCAGTATGTTTCCACCCCCATGCTTCACAGTGGGTATGGTGTTCTTCGGACGCAATTCAGTATTTTTTTTCCTCCAAACACGAGAACCTGTGTTTCTACCAAAAAGTTCTATTTTGGTTTCATCTGACCATAACACATTCTCCCAGTCCTCTTCTGGATCATCCAAGTGCTCTCTAGCGAACCGCAGACGGGCCTGGACTGGCTACAGGAGGGGGACACGTCTGGCAGTGCAGGATTTGAGTCCCTGCCGGCGCATTGTGTTACTGATAGTAGCCTTTGTTACTGTGGTCCCAGCTCTCTGAAGGTCATTCACTAGGTCCCCCCGTGTGGTTCTGGGATTTTTGCTCACCGTTCTTGTTATCATTTTGAGGCCACGGGGTGAGCTCTTGCATGGAGCTCCAGATCGAGGGAGATTATCAGTGGGCTTGTATGTCCTCCATTTTCTAATAATTGCTCCCACAGTTGATTTCTTTACACCAAGCAAAGAGTGAAGAGTTACAGAAAATGTTTGGCTTCCGTTATTGCCAACAAAAGGTACATAACAAAGTATTGAGATGAACTTGAGGTATTGACCAAATAATTATTTTCCACCATGATTTGCAAATAATTTTTTTAAAAAATCAAACAATGCGATTTTCAGTTTTTTTTTTTTTTCTCCACATTCTGTCTCTCATGGTTGAGGTTTACCCATGTTGACAATTACAGGCCTCTCTAATCTTTTCAAGTAGGAGAACTTGCACAATTGGTGGTTGATTAAATACTTATTTGCCCCACTGTAACACTGCCAACTTTTCAAGATGGTCAAATTGTCCCCACCAACTTATAAGCAACCTTATTTGCATTATATAATGACTTCAGTTATATAGGTCATTAGATTGTCCCATCTTCAGACATCTTCACACAAAAATACACACGGTCCCAGGCTTCGACTGAGACCAAGATTGAGCTTTTTGGCAACAAACACTCTAAGTGGGTCTGGTGTGCCATGAAAGATGCGCATGCTGAAAAGCACCTCATACCCACTGTGAAGTATGGGGGTGGGTCAGTGATGCTTTGGGGCTGTTTCGCTTCCAAAGGCCCTGGGAACCTTGTTAGGGCGCATGGCATCATGAATGCTTTGAAATACCAGGACATTTTAAATCAAAATCTGTTGCCCTCTGCCCAAGAGCTGAAGAAGGGTCGTCACTGGGTCTTTCAGCAAGACAATGACCCTAAACATATGGCCAAATCTACACAGAAATGGTTCACCAGACACAAAGTCAAGCTCCTCCCATGGCCATCTCAGTCCCCAGACCTTGTTTTGTTGGCAAAAGTGGGCTGTACAAAGTATTAACACCATGGGTGCTAATAATTTTGACACACATTATTCGACGTCAAATAATTATTTCTTTATGTGAAATTTTTTTCCCCACTGAATGAATGCACTTGTATTGAAGGTTGGATTTTTCTCTTTTTTTCCCGTTAAGATCCCATCTTATTTGAAAAAATATATATATATACGTATATATATATATATATATATATATATATATATATATATATATATATATATATATATATATATATATATTAGGGCTGTCAAAATTATCGCGTTAACGCGCGGTAATTAATTTTTTGAATTAATCACGTTAAAATATTTGACGCAATTAACGCACATGTCCCGCTCAGAAAGTATTCTGCCTTTTGGTAAGTTTTAAGGCAAGGCTTTTTGCGCTGTCCAACAGCGAACTCTTGTGGTCGCTTTGCGACATGGTTTATTATTTTCTTCTTTTCTTTCTTCATTATGGCTGCACGACGTCTCGGGCTGATAATGTTGTGCTTATATGATCCTTGGACAACATTTGTCCGTAAGTATGGTTGTTGTAAAGAATGTACATATTATGTTAGTAAGCGAAATGTTATATTTTTTGTATGAGACGCTTTTTGTTTATGTTTAGTGAACCTGTATAGCGTGCTAAGCTAAAGTTGTTGCTAATGCAATGCTTGTGTACTTTTATTTTGTAGTTTTACGACGGTCTAAAGAGGACAATGGTTTGAGGCCATTTTATTAATAAATCAGATGAAAAAGGAAGAAGTCTAATTATTAAGGCGTCGTTCACTAGCTGTCTAGCTTTGGAAAAAGTAGACGGTTCGGAGTGAGGACAGCATAGACAGATTTAAATGGCAGTAGAGTGAAATGCCCACTACAGTCCTTATGTACCGTATGTTGAATGTATATATCCATCTTGTGTCTTATCTTTCCATTCCAACAATTTATTTTACAGAATATATATATAATTTACAGAAAAATATGGCATATTTTATAGATGGTTTGAATTGCGATTAATTACGATTAATTAATTTTTAAGCTGTAATTAACTCGATTAAAAATTTTAATCGTTTGACAGCCCTAATATATATATATATATATATATATATATATATTAGAAGCTAAAAAACACATCTTTTTCTGGGGTGCCAATAATTATGGAGGGCGCTGTATATAACATTCCTTTTCTCAGGTGTTCAAATACTTATTTGCAGCTGTATCACACAAATAGTTTGAAAAAAAATCATACATTGTTATTCCTGGATTTTTGTTTTCAGATTATCTCTCTCACCTGCGATGAAAA
This sequence comes from Corythoichthys intestinalis, assembly GCF_030265065.1. Lineage (NCBI taxonomy): Eukaryota > Metazoa > Chordata > Actinopteri > Syngnathiformes > Syngnathidae > Corythoichthys > Corythoichthys intestinalis. The sequence goes on along the minus strand of NC_080409.1, from coordinate 42,853,613 downwards.
TTTCAGACCCCGCCATGATTTCTAAGTGGGAGAACTTGCAAAATAGCAAGGTGTTCAAATACTTATTTTATTCACTGTATATTGTCATATTGTAGCGTCTACAAGGACAACGCCAACTTGGTGATGATAATGCACTGACGCAACATCCCAGCCTACACGAATGATTATCCTTTGCCAGTGGAAATGTGTGACGTTTTTAGGCTACATTACAGAATTGTTATACTATGCGCTGCCCAACTCCTATTGGACTGCACGGTGAAAACGCAGCTTTTCCAAATGCCCCTCTACCAAAGAAGTCAAATCCATAAGTGACCTTGTGTGAAAGAAACCAAGGATAAATGCAAATAGAAAAGGCAGGGAGTGACAGTGGAACAATGGGACATTTTGAGAAACAGAGGGTGGAGGGTGTAAAAGCTCAAGAGAACGCCTCGCTTATTTTCTCAATCAGCAAGCGGAATAATAGCACAACAAAAAGCACGAGTGAGGCTATTCCCTCACCGCTGTCTTCCTTCAGTTCCGACATCGCTAAAAGGAGTTCGCCAAATCACCACCAACCCCGGTGACCCGGAATTGCTGTCTTGGTCGGCCCCTGCGAGGTCCCCACCGAGCAAACACAGCAGGAATATTACACACTCCGGCACATTTTGGGCGCATTAGTCAAAATGGCAAGTGCTGTTCCTTTCCCTTTCGTGAGATTTTCCGCCATTGGATGAAAATTCCATCGATGATCCGTCATTATATGCACAATTTGAGTGGTTGAGGGTGCATTAGTTAGTTAAAAACAACAACATTGACTTAAAGTGCTGTTGACACAAAAAAGCATGTTTATTTTTGTATTTTGTGCTCCTGAATGAAATGGACCGCTTGGATGTGTGGAAGCGATCGATATACTTATTCAATTTTTTGAATCCCGCGCCATGAAAATGAGAGACTTCCTGCCAGAGTCTGGATTGAGGAAGAAGGCGAATGTGACGTCAGCGGACTAATCATCTTCACAATACAGCCATTATTATTGTATACAAAAGGACTGCGGATTCAGCTGATTTTGCGGATTAATTCGTGCTGCAGGCTTTTGTTTCTACACCTCCCTTCAGGCAGGTAATTCAGAGTCCTTTGTTTTAAGTCCAACAGGACAAAGAACTCCTTTTTTCCAAGTGTGATTAGGCTGCTAAATTTGCACAATTCTTGCACCTAGATGCGAAGCTGTCTATAGCATTTTTAAATTGTAGCCTGTGTTATTTTATGTGTATGAGTTATCTGTTGTTGTTTTATCTGTATGCTTACCTGCTGTAAGATAAGTTTCCCCTTCTTAGGGGACAATATACTGAACTGAACTGAACCAGTGAGAGTGGTGAGGCTTTTTGGATTTCCTAAAGATCCTGTTCACCACGAAGAATGGTCAAAAGAAGTCCGACAATCTAGAGACCATTGGACGGATGACGAAATGAGTAAGATACGTGTTTTATGTTATATAATACTGGGATCAATGGAAAATTTAAAAAGGAGGTGGCTTGCATTTTGTGGGTGACAACGCTCCCTGTCCACCGAGAAGGCCACTCGGCCGACGACCGGCGGCTTGTCGCACACCATGGTCGCCGGCCATTAAGGCGTGCCCGCCTATAGAGAGCTATTCTCGGCTTGGGCCCGTGGAGTCCATCTCTGGTTCTCGATTGTGTCGAATCTTCGACCCCACTCAGCCCTCGTCGCGTGCCCGACTACAGAGCGCGATACTCAGCTTGGGCTCAGGCAACCATGCGGTCTGACTTCGGCTGGTTTGTCCACCGAGAATTTGCCATTTTCGGCGTTCATTCCCCTCTGCGTCCGTAGTGACAAGCACTGCCTGCCTGCCAGAGCCGCAGCAGAACAACGAGACGAAACATGCTCGCCGCCGGGGGCTGGCCGATCGGTGAAGACAATCACCCTCGCTGCTGTGTGTGACATGAGTCTGGCTAGTTTTGTGTGATTTTTTTCATTTCGAAAGGCAAGGAATAGACTTTTCAAGACCCGCTCGGTTGGGGTTAGCATCTCGCCTAGCTCTCAGGCCTCCTGTTTTGATTACTCTCTTTAATTCGTCTCCGAAGCCGGAGCACAGAAATGACAAAAGTCGGACTAACTCCGGTGGCATAAAATACCGTTTGGGAGGTTTAAGAAGTCGGCAGTTTTGACCATTATGCAGTAATTTAGCCCTGTCGTACTGAATAAATGCATTTTTTAATAATAATTCCATTAGCACAAGACTGTTATTTGTCATGACCATACAATTTATTTAGCAATTGGGAAAAATACTTAGATATAAAGAATATTCTGTAAAAATATTGGAGTAGAGAGTAGAGAGATAAAAACAATGATGGCATTTTGCTGCTCTTTCCTCATTCTGAATCTTCCTCCTCCATTGGGCTGAATTCTAAATCAGTTGAAATCGATACTCTGCCGACGTTATCACCAAGATGGCGGCGCAAGAGCACTATAATGACAGGAGTAGCTAAACAGCAGATTGAAAGACTCATTTGTCATCATCTGCCCTTTGCCAAATTGTTGTAAATAGTCGAATCATCTTAAAATATGATTTGAATTCACATAATTACGCTATTTAAGATTTTTTTTTAATGGTGTCACAGACTAAGTTCGCGTTCTCTTTAAGTAAATTGCAACTATTAATTTGGAGTTTATTATCAGAGAATCTGCTTGAATTGTAAAAGCGGTTTAAGTGACAGTTTCTTCGTTCTATTATTGACTCACAAGATTCAAGCAGATGAAGAGAAAATATACAAAATAAGGCAATTTCTACTTTTATATCCTGCTCATTGCCATTATTCTTGTAATAATTTCTCAATCAGGAGCAGACAGCATCGCTCCCCATGGATTTGTTACATTGCCATTTTGGAATGAAAGTGTGTTATTATATAAATACTGCTGCACTTTTGACTCCAGGAAGCCACTTCCTGAGGCGCAACCTTTAGTCATGCGGTTGGGCGCTGATTTACAGTGAGTGGACGAGGCTGGACGGGCCCGCCTCTCCCGACACCTCCTTACCCTCCCCTTCCTTCACTCTTCTTGACACCCACATTTCCTCATCTAATTTTAGGCCCGCAAGTCTCACTCTTTGACATGTCCTGGGGTTGATTTTCACCTCGACCACCAGCGCAGCTGTCCATCCGCGTGATGTCCTGAGGCGTCCTGCTTTATTAAAAAGTGTGAATTCCTAGAAAGGAAAAAAAGGATTGTGGTAGGAGAAAGAGTGAGACACGCTAATAAGGGGTTAGTGGCAAATTGGAGCTCTAGTTGAGGAGTGGCATTTGTCAGAATAGTAAATGACCATGATGTTTGTTTGATGGCATATTAATGAGGGAATTAACCACTGTTTTTAATAGTATCACGGTAGTTTGACTTCAAATATTGCCTGTCTTACTTATGTTTTGAGATGGTGACATATGACTGCATAGGAAATGTTTTGCACTTAAAGACAAAGAAGACCCTTTAAAGTTCTTAAAATTTAACTTAAATTTGCTTCAGAGAATAACTGACAAGTGACAAATGCAATTGATGAAAATGGGTAACTTTTTTTTTTCTCGAGATAACATAATTATTACTAAAATAAACCCGTAAACTGTAGAAAATTAAATAATAGGGTCTTTTACAATTAGATGACTTGTTTAAATTAGAGATGTCCCGATCCTATATTTGGGTCTGATCGGACGCCGATATGGGCAAAAAAAATGCACATCGGTAACGGATCGGCCGACACAGAAAAATTCCGATCCAGACTTCCGCTCCAGTTTTTTTGAAAGTCCGGTCTGGGTTTTCCAGTGCACTGATTTACATAATCCATTCCAGTTTTTGCTTCAGTTTCCCTAAAATCCGGTCCGCATTTTACGGCACACCTTCAACACACTACATTACCGTCTTCCAATTTACCAAGAGACTTTATCGTAAAAATGTCAGCTGTGTGGGATCATTTCACCTCAAAGGACGACAAAGACGGAGAGGCAGAGTGCAACATATGCCACAATAAAGTCAAGCATGGTGGAAAAGCTGTAAGAAGTTTTAATACAACCAACTTAATCAAGCGAAATACCACCACAAACAATATGAGGAGTATATTAAGACAACCGAAGACAAAAAGAGAGGTCCTACGCAACTAACACTGGCAGAAACTTTTGCTATGCGTGACAAACTGGCACTCGACAGTCCCAAAGCCCAGGGAATAACAAGAGTCATTGCCGAAGAATTCATTCTGGATAACGAGCCATTATCTCTCGTGAGTAAAGACGCACCATCCAACACTTAGAACCACGGTACAACATGCCCAGCGGTCATTACATCCTTGAGCGATTCGGCCGTGGAAGATTCGAGAACGATTCACAAACATCCAAATTCCGATTATTGAAATATGTCAAGTAAAGCGGAACTAATACACAGCGCGGTCATCGGGCTGCAATGAGAAACGGACCGCATTGTGTCACGAGAGTAAACATCATGCTTGTCATAGACCCGTGTAATGCCAATGCTCGACTCGCGGCTTTTGCTCAACTCATGCCGCTGGATAAAAAACACAAGAATACCTGACTGCTGCTGACAGCCGCTACAAACTACGGCAACATCATTTTACTGTAGATAACAGATATCATATGTATATAGAACTAGATGCGTTAGTAATCAGCCGCCATCTTAAAGCAGGAGACTTCCCTAGTAGGCTGTTGTGAACCTTCCAAGTGAACCTAATTAACTTTTTATCTAAAATACTCCTAAATCGGCAAAATCTTGACTTGAATCTATCTTCAAAACAGTTTTAAAACTTCGAAAGTAGACAGAAGGGAAGTTATGGAATAACGGGAGCAATTTTAACAAATTTAACAGTTGATTCGCAAAATTAAATGAATTGAATGTAATTTAAAGCTGCTGACACAGAATGGGGACTTGAGTATTTTATTTACTGTTTTAAAATGTTAACTTGATACTGAAATAGTCATTTGTTTAAACCTGAGAGGCTTTTTATACAATTATTGTAACTAATGCACGAAACATTAAAAGCATCAAATAGCTTGGGGGGGGGGGGTTTGTGGGATTTTCCACTGAGGTTGTTTGTGTGATTTGCTTTTTTAAAGACAGTTTACAATATTATTTGCACGTTTTACTGACTGACTATGCCATTTCTGTTTGTTATTTATAATGTTTTGTGTTTGGCACTGAATAAACAGGTCAGTTTCTTGTTACCAACCATTGTGTGTTATTCAAACTCACCTAATTCAGCTGGCTAGTTGTTATCAAGAGTACTAAAACCCTTTTCAGTTGTTATCAAGAGTACTAAAACCCTTTTCAATATGAGTCTGACAACTAAGTAAGGAGGCTAAATAACTTTAAACTTTAACACATGCTCAGATAGGCCGGTATCGGTATCGGCCAGTATCGGTATCGGATCGGAAGTGCAAAACAATATCGGTATCGGATCGGAAGTGCAAAAACCTGGATCGGTACATCCCTAGTTTAAATGCTTCAAATTTCTTTTAGATTTTCGATGAGTTGTTAAAGTACTTAAAATTATGCTTTGGTAACATTACAAAATCTCTAAATTTATCAGAAAAGTACCTATATTGAGGAGTTATTTTTGTCTAAAGATTTAAGGGCGGAGGTTTGGTCTCAACATTGGTAGGGACGATATTACAGCATAACCTGCATGTACAGTTTTTGCTGGGGACGGGACATTACCTTATTTTTTTGACTATAACTCGCACCTGAGCATAAGTTGTACCAGCCATAAAATGCCCAACAAAGAGGAAAAAAACATGTAAGTTGCAGCGGAGTATAAATCGCATTTTTAGGGGAAATTTACTTGATAAAATCCAACACATAGAACAGATATGTCATCTTGAAAGACAATTTAAAACAAAAATACAATAGAGAACAACATGCTGAATAAGTGTACAGTATGATAATGTTACATTATGGATTAACAACTAAGTGCGAAGGTGGCCAGTATGTTAATGTAACATAGCTATTAAGAGTTATTCAGATAACTATAACATAAAGAACATGCTAACAAGTTTACCAAACCATCAGTGTCACTCCAAAACACCAAAATAACATGTAAAATGATATAATAATGTGTTAATAATTTCACACATAGGTCGCTCCAAAGTATAAGTCGCACCCCCAGCCAAACTATATGAAAAAAAATATATATATATATTCGTATAGTCAGAAAAATACGGTAATACAACCAAACAGATTTCGCTACATTTCTCACGAATATGAACGTAATTAATTGATAGGCTAAATCAGGAGTCCTCAAACTTTTTCCTGTGAGGGCCACATAACTTTTGACTTCTCTGATAAGGGGCCGGGGTCAGTTTGTAACAGAAAAAGTGTGACGATTGCAGGAGTGCCTAAATGTAAAAATGTATTGTTTTTTAGAAAGCCACAATCAAATAACCCTTTCTGGATTCTTCAAGGAACAAAAGTAAATAAAATAAAAAAAATAATATAATAATAATAATAAATAATAATAACACTATTAATTAAATAGATAATAACCAAATAACCCTCTCTGAGTTCTTCACAGAAAAGGCCAGGAAATAAATAACACTATTGAGAAAAAAAAAAAAAAAAAATCAAAATGCTCTTTGGTATTGTCCAGGGGGCCGGACCAAATGTGGAGGCGGGCCGTATCCGACCCGCGGGCCGTAGTTTGGGGACCCCTGGGCTAAATGATCAATTGACTTATACAAACTTTTATATGTATCAGTTCAAGTTATGCACCGTTTAATTCAAAATTTTGTGTTAAAAAAACTACTAAAGCAACATTTTGAAAACTTAGCTAATTTAAATTGCAATATTTGAACATAAATTATATTAAAATGCCCAATGAATACAAACAGGAAAGCAAAAAATAAATATTTGTCTTAAGACCACTCAACATTTTCTGTCTAAATAAATAAATTAAATGTAACTGAAAAACTTCTTAGTCAGGGAATTACACAAAAATAAATAAATAAATAAATAAAAACGGAGCATTCATTCAGGTGAAACACTCAGGCTTTTGTCCACAAGCACAGCCAAACTCGGGTAAAAAATGAAAGTTCCTTTGGGTTGCTTTAGGACGACATAAATAAAATAAAAATGAAAATTGGAGAGAACGGTGTAATCCTCGGTTCAATACATTTCTCACAGTTTAATTAACGTTAACAGTGGAAAACACATACAGGCAGGTCCTTCTCTCTAAGCAGCTTCCGGCTCAAGTTTCGCAGGTCAGCAAATTCAGTTTAATGTTATGCTAATTCTGATGCCGGTCGGACTTTCAGTAGCATAATTTGTAGTGTGTTCCCCCCCTCCACAACATTGTTGTCTTTTTACATTACTTACATTGGCTGCTGCTGGCCGAAAAAAAACTTAGTATTCCTCCTTTTCGAAGGGGAGCAGAGTAGGTGGCATGTTTGTTGCCGACAAGTTGCACAGTATTTCTGTCCGGGCTGTGTGAGGCGTGTGCATGTGTGTGTGTGGGGAGTCTAGTCATCACCCAATCAAACATGCGTTTGAGGGGAAAAAAATGGACTGGCACATTCAGCAATTAAAACGTGGTGAATGTAATTCTGAACATAATGACAAGAATTCACTTAATAATGGTAGGGTCCAATCTATCCTTAGAACATATGGGAAGACCATCTAAATTACCAAAATAGGTAAAGTCATGATACAGTCCCTGGCAAAAGTCTTGTGGCTTATCCATTTTGTAGAAACAATTGTTAATAACCTAACTTTTAATTATTCAATTGGTTTCAGAAATGGCTCATATGAAATCCAAGACCCTCACAAATGATGTTCAATGTACAAAAATATATTTGTGTCACTGAAAAAAGTTTTATCATTTAATGAAGACACAAAGGTCAAATTCTGGCAAGACAAAAGTTTTGTCGCCTACAGAAAGTAGTGTGAAAATTGGGCAAAAAATGTTCTTCAAATTTAAAAATATGTTACATAACATAAGCGAATTAAATAGTGGTGCTGTGAGATCCAAATTTAATATTTTGTATGACTTCCATAGGCTTCGGCAAGGAGTCATACAATTCATTGATGAAATCATCAGGAACATAAAAGAAAGCAGTATTGTATGCCTCCCAGAGTTCATTTACATTCTTGGGTTTCGTCTTCCATGCTTCCTCTTTCAGCCTACCCCAAACATGCTCAATGATGTTCATGTCTGGTGACGGGGCTGGCCAGTCCTGGATGATCTTGATCTTCTTTGCCTTGAGGAACTTTAAGGTAGAGATTGAAATTAGCGATGGAGCACCATCCTGCTGCAGAATTTGTCCATTTTAATGGTTAGGAATCTAAGAGGCAGCTAAGATTTATTGGTATTTCAGTTATTGATATTTTTCTATTTATGTTGCCTTCCACCCTGCAGATCTCTCGCACACCCCCATACTGGATGTAACCCCAGACTATGATTTTGCCACCACCAAACCACTGTTTTTTGAGTGAATCTCGGATCCATGCGGACTCCAGTAGGTTTCCTACAATATTTGCGGTGACTGTGGTCCAATTCAATGGAAGATTCATCTGAAAAATCCACCTTTTGCCACTTTTCCAGCATCTATCCTTTTGATAGGCTGTGGGCCTTGGCAAATGCCACACGTTTTTTTTTAATTGTCTGCACCCTGAGAGATAAATAGTCTGAAATATCATTCCTAACAAATTCCGCAGCAGTATGGTGCTCCATCGCATACTTCAATCTCTACCTCAAAGTTCTTCAAGGCAAAGAAGATCAAGATCCTCCAGGACACTCCAGCCCAGTCACCAGACATGAACATCATTGAGCATCAGTAAATTGTATGAATCCTTGCCAAAGTCATACGAAATATTACATTTGGATTTCACAGCACCACTACTTAATTTGCTTATGTTATGTAACAAATTTTTGTATTTGAAGTACATTTTTTGTTCAATTTTCACACTACTTTCTGTAGGCGACAAAACTTTTGTCTTGCCAAAATTTGACATTTATGTCTTCATTAAATGATAACTCTTTTTTTTCAGTGAAACAAATATATTTTTGTACATTCAACATCATTTGGGGGGGGGGTCTTAGCTTTCATATGAGCCATTTCTGAAACCAATTGAATAATTAAAAGTCGGGTTACTAGCAATTGTTTCTACAAAATCGATAAGTGACAAGACTTTTGTAAGGGACTGTACTGTATAATGCAAATAAAGTTGGCGGGGGCAATTTGAGAATTCTTAAAAGTTGGTAGTGTTATGTCCCTACAGGCCCTATGTCAGACATGTCCAAAGTGCGGCCCGGGGGCCAAATGCGGCCCGTGGTCAAATTTCATCCGGCCCTCAGCCTCTGTCATAAGATCAATAACGTCTGGCCCGGACACAGACTTAATACATTGATCAGCAGTCCTGCTACCAGCATATGAAGTAGCTTACACACTAAATGCTGCTCCTCATTTACCAACTAAAAGGCAGCAGCACTCTAAGCAACATTACCCTGTGTGACCCTTGACTTCCAATTTTCTAAAATGGCGACAATCCACAACAAAAAAAGAAAGTTGACTGCGACGGTCGACACTTCAAGGACGCTTCGAAGTGGAAATTGGACTATTTCTTCTCTAAAATATGCAACAACTGTGTCTGCCTCATTTGCAAAGAGACAGTCGCTGTTTTTAAAGAGTTCAATGTGAGGCGATATTACCAAACAAGACACACTGACATGTACGACAAGATTACAGGGAAGATATGCAGAGAGAAATTGAAGCAACTTGAAGCTAGTTTAATTTCACAGCAGCAGTATTTGGCAAGAGCCCGAGAGTCGAAAGAGAACGCTAGTTGCGAGATTGTTGAAATTATTCATTTAAAAAAAAATATATATAAAGCATATGTGACACACAGAATGGCTTGCTAAAATTTGCTTGAAAATATTGTTCTGCGTAAAGGATGTCAGCCAAGGTCGGCCCCCCACATTTTTACCGCACCAAATCTGGCCCCCTTTGCAAAAAGTTTGAACACCCCTGCCCTATGCAAACTTACACCCTTGTAAACAATACATGTTATTCTTCATTTCACTTTGTCACATTTCACATGTCAGGTCATTTTCTGACTTTCGGGTCCAGGTACATCAAACCCAGGCAATTTCCCAATACAGTCAACTTTTTGTTGACTTAGCCATGTTCTACTGCGCACGCGGGACTGAGACACGTATAGCAGATGAGCACACAAATGAATAGAAGAAAGAATGCCGATGCGGATAAATTCTTCTGACAAACTTCTTCGGCAACTAGAGGTAAAACACAATAACAATTTACATGACACAACGAGCGAGGGTGGAAGAAAAAGAAAAAAGATGCAAACCCCGCCGCCAATCAAACTTGCTTTTGTGTTGAACACAGCAGATAAAAAAAGAACCTGACTTTCAAATCAAAAGATCCAAACAAAAGCTCCCTTGTCGGGTGTCTGTAATGGCACCCGCTCTATTCGGTTAGTGATTATATAGAAAACAACTGCAATTACATTACAGGCTTCACTAGAGAGACTGAGAGAGAAGAGGGCCCAGGAGAGATGATTAATATTCTTATTCTTATTGGGATGGAGCCATCGTGCTGACAGCCACACGGTCTCACTGCTTCTCTCATCAGCTCTAAATGCAAAGCCTGGCCACCAGGAACAGAAAAAAAACAGTCTCACATTAGATGAGAGAGCTGCGTTGTAATTTAAATGTGAAAATCACAGTTCTGAAGGCAAATGATGCTCTTACTCCCTTGCGAGTCCCTAACAGCCGCACTCAGCTCATTTATTAGAAGAAAAAAAAAAGTGTCCTGAATGACTGTATCACACAAAATGCTGTAATTAAATGAATATTGGATGTAATAATTACTTTGTGGGTTGCCATTGTTCATACAAGCAGCTGCCTTTGTTGTCGTAGCTGCTAGCATTTTCTTCCACAATTAGCAAACATTTTATGAGTTTTGCACTATTGCATCGTGTGTAAGAAAAATATGAAAACTGCCATGTGAATATGCTTGAGCCATAACTAAGAAGTGAAAAGTTTGAGAACCACTGTAGTGTAAACAAAGTTTTGTAGGGTGAGCCATAGACTTCATTATCAGTTGACAGGACACGAGGCTCGGGCCGATCCGTAGGGGGCCTATTTTCAAAACTTAAATCCAAATATTATCAAAACCAAAGCCGCTAGTGACCTAAACCCAAAACAAGCACCTCCCTTAGGCATATATGAGTCTCCATGAGCAGCAACATAAAAAAATTCAAAGTTGTTCGCTAATAAAACCCCGATTATTATTATTTTTTATATAACAAACCTTAAAAATGCTTTAAAATTAAAAAAATGATGCACAAAAACCACCAAATGCAGAGATAGTCACCTATATTTTCAGGATCAATATTTAACATATAGGTTTTTGCCCAAAATAGCAACCTCATTCTTTTTTAATTTAGTTTTGAACAGCTAATAGATCAGTCAATTTTCACATCAGAAACTGAAAATCATGCGGAATCATCGTAATTTTACTCAACAAAAGCAAAATTTGCACTTTTCTATTTACAATCACAACTTCCCTAGGTTGAATTCCACTATTGTGTAGAGATACAAAATCCAACATGGCGGCCGTCACAAAACAAACAGCTTTTTAAGTTGAAAATTCTTGTAAATAAATGCTTAAATGGCGGAATTTCTTTCGATATGAACGTAAAACAGTCTAGATTCTTGGTTAGAAGCAAAAAAACGGGCAGTTATCATTCATTTTACATAAATATTTCAAACAAAAGTTACGGTATTGTATAATCCAACATGGCGGCTGAGTTGAAAGTTTTTGTAAATAAATGCTTAAATTGCGGAATTTCTTTAGATATGAACGTAAAACAGTTCAGTTTCTTAGTCAGAAGCAAAAAATAAAAATAAAAACGGGCAGTTATCGTTCATTTTACGTAAATATTTCAAACAAAATTTACGGTATTGTTTAATCCAACATGGTGGCTGTCACGAAACAAAGAGCTTTTTAAGTGAAAATTATTATGCTTAAATCGCGGAAATGCTACAGAAATGAACGTAAAACAGTCCAGATTCTAGGTCAAAAGCAAAAAAACAGGCAGTTATCATTCATTTTACGTAAATATTTCAAGCCAAAGTTACACTGATTTTATCCATGGATTTTTTTCACAATGTTTCAAAGTGCAATCATGATGCTACTTAATATAATAATTACCTTGAATCCTTGATGAAATCACTCTTGAAACACTCCTGCCTGCTAGTATGCAGCAAAACCTTTGTCCTATTTCCGCCTAAATCCGGAGTTAGAACGCAGCGTTTGAGTTCATCACAGTGAAAGCCAACTTAACGTTCTGACTGAGGGAAGGCGTGGCGCAACGTCAGTGGGAGCCATCTTGTCAACTGATGGTGGAGTCTATGGGTGAGCAAACTTTCACTGCACATCCCACTTGCTGATATATAAAGTCTATGAGTCTAAAGTCACCCAATTCTATTTTTCCTGACTTGACGTCATTCGGCTTAGACTTTTAGCAAAAAAAGTAAAGTGGCTCACAGTTTTTTAAATAACTTAAGGTTGACGGACTGTGTGTTGTCCTTACAGGGAACATGTACATCACTCTCAATTTCAACGTGAATGTCAGCACCCGCTCGTGATGAATAGCTACATTTGTGTAATAGCTGACGAGGAACCGACTTAACTCTGAGTGATGGGACTGCCCACCGATTTAGTCGGCATTTCTGACATTCATTGAGGACATGAGCCATCTTTCATTTTCCCAACTAAATTTTGAGTGATTTGAGTGTTCTCTTTGTTGCTGCTTTAGTTTTATCTTTACTGTTGCAACTCCTGTATACATCCGTCGATCCCATTTTTTCTATGGTGTCCCTATCTTAGTTGACTTTGGGACGAGACTTGGGATACATTCTGGACTGGATGCTGTACAATCACAAGAAAACAATTACAGGTTGAAGGAATCTGACCTTCCAGCCAGACCCCCGGGACTACGCCAGCCGAACCGCCGGACCAGCGCTGGCTCAGATCCAACGAGCCAGGGCCGGTGGGACCCTGGCAATACAGCCAGAAGGCTGAACTCCGCGCGTTCACCTTAGTCTTAACCCTTTGTACTGACTCCATTTTGAAAGGCTTAAAGAAGGCTCATCGAGATCAAGTTGACAATTTATTCGGGTCAACAGCGATCAAACAGAAAGACGAAACAGACACAGACTCAGGCGAGGAGGCAAACTCGTTCCAAGGTCACCATATCAGTAGTCAACAAAAGGTTCCCAGCAAAATGACAACGCTTAGTTAAACATTCAGTATTTTGAAGACTTTCGCTGGGCGGGCCATGGGCAGGAAGAAGGGTGTGTTTGGGCGTTGTTTAAGATTATTGTCTGTTTGTGGATTAGACAGGAGGATTCAGGAGTTACTGTTGTCAGGGCAACGAGGGTTGTGGATTTTGCCACCTCAGCGTCAAAGGGGTTCTTGGACTCTTGTCAGTCGTGTTATCAGTTGGATATCAGGCGTTTGTTTTCCTTTTGTTGGGACAGGGCGTCCCGCCATTTGTTCTGGGCTGTCCGGGAGAGCTGATTGCAGACGTGGGCTTGTCAGCGTCAATTTTCCTCAGTCAGCTGCATGACACACACGTTGGGCTTCCGTGATAAGAAGGCGTTGTTTATCTCTCATTGCCCTACATTCTGCTTGTTTTCCTTAAACTATGGTATAAGTGCTATTTATTTCATATTGGGTGTGTTACAGTAATACAAGCAGTTGATCGGTAAATACGCAAATCTGCAACGCATCCAATTCTTTATAAGTGTACCAAAATATGTAATCTGTTTTTTAGCACAAAAGCAGCAAATAGGAGTTTTCCAGAACAAAATGGAAGATAGGTCCTCTAACAAGGAACTTTACAAATATTGAACCAAGATCACATGGGATTCACTGTATAGCTCTGATTCTACACCAACCCCCCAAAAAAATAAAAAATTGGAGGGGAAAAAAACTTGTTTAACTGGAAACTTTGATCGAGCATATTGCCTAATAAATAGTTTATAAAACATACTATTAGAGCTGAAACGAATACTCGAGTAACTCGAGTTTAAAAACTGATCCGAGTAATTTTATTCACCTCGAGTAATCGTTTATTTTGACAGCTCTAAGCATCCCGTTTTGCTCGGACTACTTTTAATGCGGGACAACGCGCTGATGTCACGTGCGTAGAGTAAGAAGCAAAAAAAAAAAAAAAAAAACCTTACTGCAGCCGTCATCCGCTACAAACAATGCCGACGTTGCTAAATACTAGCCCGCACGATGCTACGTTGGTAGCAGGTAGCGTCTGATGAGTCTCATAGAGATCACATGTATGTTGAACTTGATGTGAAATGACAGACTCGGCCGCGTCTGGGCAGCGTTAGTAAACAGCCGCCATCTTAAAGCAGTCTAAGCGCTTCTAAGCGCTAATAAAGAGCGCAAAGCGCTAATAAATAAGATTAACGTTACTGTTACTAGCTCACGCAACATTAGCCCTGCGGAGGGCTAGGTTTCTATTAATTATGACCACTGTCGATGCGTGGCTAACGTGTCTTACATACAGACTTTAACATAACATAGTGATGCGGAGTGATGAGGGTGTAAAATAAAAACTCAATAATGCTAACTATCAATTTTAGCTCAGTAGTCATTGCTGGATAAAACACCAAGTAGCACTGGTCCCTAATGTGCTCCAATACAGCCTGTATCATACATTTATTTTGAACACTGCAAAAACTCAAAATCCTAACAGGACTTACAGTTTAGACTAACTTAAAACTTAACTAGAACTTAAAAATGGCTTGTCACAAATAGAAATTCAATTGAAACACATGGGAAAAAATCCTAACTTTTAAGTGATGTGTGTTATCAAGCGTAACGGCATTTTAGGTATATATATATATATATATATATATATATATATATATATATATAAGGGTGACCATATTTTGATTTCCAAAAAAGAGGACACTCAGCCTGGCCTGAAGATACTTGAATTTTACTCGAAGTTCACTCAAGATACCCATATCACTTTAATATATTTAAAGTGTGCCCCCTCACTCTGGATGGAAAAATGCATTTTGAAAAAAAAAAAAATATATATATAATGCAGACCCATTGAAATGTAGCCCACTCAATACACATACACACAGTAGGGTATGTGTCAACTAAACATTTTTATAAATTACTATAGCGACAATTGTCCTTGACAAATTGTTATTCCCATTCAATTTATATTATCATTCAATGTTCTAGATTGCACACAAACAATAACCGAAAAAAACTGACAAACTATTCAACCAGCATGTTTCCAAACGTTGCAGTTCAAAACTACGTTTCCCATTATGCTAGCGTGGTTTAGCTTACTGATAGTTAGCTGAGGCAAAAATCAAACTTTGCTATAAAAGTTTACAATCATCGGCAGCGTAACGATGCGACACCAAACGGGATTTTACAGTCAAAGCTCCGACAGAAGTCAACAGTTGCCATTATATACGTATTTATCGTAAAAAAAATTAACAACTGGGCAGGCGTTGTGGCCAAACCCAGTAGATAGCGGTAATGCCTCATGATAGGGGTAAACTGCCAACAAAAACAAGAAGAACTACTCCTTCCATCCCTTCTAGTAGGAGCCATGTCAACTGCTGCCACCCAGCGGCCGAAGGGATTCTCTTCACATTGGTCCCGTGACAAAACATAAAAACCAGACATTTTTATGAATTTATAAAACCCGCCCAGGCGACGAGGATAATATGTGAAAGTAGGACTTGTCCGGGCAAAAGAGGACGTTTGGTCACCCTAATATAAATATATATGTATATATATATGTATATATATATATATATATATATATAATTTTTTTTAATAAGATCTAAAGGTTTTTTGAGTGAAAGCAGTGAATTAGTCTTTTTTTTATTTTTTTTTATTCTAGTTACATCTGAGATGCAATTGTTGGCTGTTTTCAACAATATACATCGAAAATAAAGACATTGATTGACTGAAAATGGTTCAAGATTAGTTGAAATGTCTTGTTTTCTCATGTATATTTATAATTGCTCTTCACCTAAAAATATATTTGTTTTATCCGATTATCGATAGAATTTTCAGTCGATGACTCGATTACTAAAATATTCGATAGCTGCAGCCCTACATACTATAATTGCTGAATTGGCTAATTTTAACATGTTTATACAATTAAAGTTGAAGTATGTCATAGTGGGTCATTTATCCTTTGATTCCAACAATATGCAAATTCTTCTGACAAATCTTGTGACAAATGTGAGGCAGACATATCAACCACTAGCACAGTGTGCTGTCCTTATTGAATTCAACGACGTCTAAATATGTCAGTTTGTCAGTAGTGCTGAGATCCTGCCCCTTCTCCAGCCCTTCCTGTAGCCCGTCAGATAAGCCCGTCCATTTGTAGTGACAACAGTGTGTGTGTCACATTGGCCCGAGTGGATGCTGACATGCAGGTGAACCCTCCGTTTCTTCTCCCTCTCTTCTCGCCCGACACCCCTGATTCTCTTGTACTGTCACTGTGGATGAAAACGTCCCCTCGTTATCTTCGCCTGTGTAATTGCTGTCTTGTTTGCGTAGGAGATTAGAGGGGCCTGAAACTCTTTGTGTGGTCTCTCGCCGATTGAACAAACACGCAGCAGGAGAAAGAAATCCCGAGTGTCAGGAAAGCACGAGGCAGTCCCGCGTATGACGATATTGCCAGCCAGATGGACTGGCGTAGGTGATAAGTGTGATAGTTATAAGTGAAGACTTGGCACACCTCTTGTCAAGTGCAGGGAAAATGATTTTTTTGGGGCCAAATTATTAGCTCATTAGCTCCCAGTGACATTGATAGACAACCACTCCTGGCAGTGAATGGTCGCGTTTCAGTGCCACCGACAGCGATAAATCTCTGAACGATTTGAAGTAGTTCAAATTTTCTCTCCAAAAATTGCACTCATCTACTCAAAAATGAAAAGCGGTTCAGCATTCCCACATTTTGCTGTTATTTCTCTCTACATCATCCATTAGAGTCAATGAAATTGCTTTTTGGTTAAGAGCGTTCTGTACAAATGACCTCTTCGTTTCAGCAGTACCCCACAAGCGTCTTTTCAGCAGCCAATGCACGAGCCGTGCACCTCTAGTGTTCAAGTTGGGCCTTTTGTGTGCAACAGCCTGCACTTTTACACCCGTCTCCGAGGGTGGCATCCTGTCAACGGCCTTCACTCGTGTACAAAGCCACACTCCTCACTCCTAATGGCAAATTTCCATCCCAAGCCCTCCTTTTCGCCTTTGGACTCCCCTTCGCTTTTATTCCCCCGCCGAAATGCCCCTCTTCCCGTCGGTTTCCTCTCGTCACGGTGGGTAGACTTCGCGTCTGATACCGTCAGATGGCCCGGAAAATTAAAAACCCAATTAAAGTGGCGGTCCGGGAGGTCAGCTCTTCTGCATATCAAAAAGTGCCCCTCCTCTGGCTATTCACCGCAAATTATGTCTGGTAACGGCTCGCGTTTGCTGAGGCTGCAATTGCGTGCCACTCTGGAGAGTAATAAGCATGCTCCTGTCTCACTGTTTGGAAAAAATGTCTGCTGAGCTGGAAGAAATAACGACGAACAAACCATCACCAAAATCTTTTATTACACTTCATGGAGAAAAAAAATACTGCAAACTTGACTATTACACCGACATTTAAAGATGTTTGATGAGCTTTAAGTCTGGGGAACTTTTTTTTTTGTGGACTGGATCATAGTGAGAGGCCCATTAACGTAAAAACTGAAGTTCAAAACTAAGACAGACATTCTCATACCCCTTTAAAAATAATACTATAATTTTCGGACTTTCCGTTTTCAGTAACTTGTTTCTGTAATCTGATTACTTTCTTTCAGTAACGAGCAATCTAACGCGTTCATTTATCCAAGCCAGTAATCTGATTAATGTTAGTTTCCTCGTTGCCTGTGCGTTACTATTTTGTTGTTGCCTCATACTGTTTGTGGAATGAAGAATATTGTAGTCTTGTACGAAGAGCATTTGAAAAGAAAATACTGCGCTTGAGTTTGGGAGTGACATCACATCTCACGTTTTCTCATCGGGGGGGAAAAAACGGGTCACGTGTATTACCATCCTGCCTGTTCACGCGCCATCTGCCACGGCGGTCAACAACATAGCCTGGTTAGTGGCTACCTATCAGGATGCTAACAGTAAAGGAGCCGGAGAGATACAGAAAACGGCTGCATTTTCTCACTGGAGATACAGCCATTACTTCACATATCCATCCAGTAAAGATGACAAAAATATCTCCGTGCGTTGCAAACTCTGCGCAGGGTCGGAAAGACTGTCGACCGCTAAAAACTCGACATCCAATTCAACAAGGAAGCACTTGGAATTACAGCACAACGCAAAAAAACTCGAATCAAAGCCGACAGGTAACGAGACAGCCAGCACTTCTACAGTTAATATGTGTAATTATGTACATTTTATACTTAGAGTTTGTAATCATAGGCAAAGTTTTACATTTGTGGGACTGGGGGGGAAAGCATCTTGAAGACTGAAACAAAAGTCAAAAGTTTGGACACACGTCATGATTTTTGCGTTTTATATATTTTCACTACTATTGTATATTCTCACTGAAGACATCAAAACTATGAACGAAAATGTGGAATGGCAAAAAAAAGTGAAGTAGCTGAAAACAGGTTTTGTGTTCTACATTCTTCAAAGTATCCACCTTTGAGGTGTCTCCAATTTTTTGGCCAATACTGTATATATATGTATGTACACATCTTGACACTGTTTGAGTTCAATCAACTGTTCAAGTTGTATTTGGCAGCGTTTGAAAGCTTAGGTTTAAAGAAATTCTAAATATCCATCTTGCCTCCTCTGGTGTAGTTTTGGCTTAGCAAAGCAAAGGATAGTCTCCGAGGTGCTAGTCTCATGATCTGTTCGAAAAACGATTTTGACCCATTATGAAAACTTTACATTGTAGGATTTTTGTTTATTTCATTAATTTTTGTTGTTTGTTTTATTGCTTTAGAACTTTTGGAGACAACATTTTAACGGCTAGGTCTTTATTTCAAAGGGGAAGTTCAGAATTTTTTACATTAGGCTTAATCTTGGAGTTAGCGGGGGTTTAATTAGTTGTTGGAGTTGATTTAAACAAATTTTGTGCAATTTGTCAGTTATTTGTTAGTTTTAGGGCTCCGGAATTGCTAAGCGAGGGCGAGGCAATGGCTGGTCGACTAATTAAACCCCCGCTAACTCAAAGACTAAGCCTTATTTGAAAAACTCAATTACACGCGATGACATTTTTCAGTTTTTTTTTTATGTTGAGGCAGCAAAAGGAAAAAAAAATTGGTAAAAAGTAACTGATAAGTTACTTTTAAAGTAACTTAGTTACTTTGATAATAAAGTAATCAGTAAAGTAACTAGATTACTTTATTTAGGTGTAATCAGTAATCAGTAAATTACTTTTTAAAGTAATCCGTGACAACACTGTTTATGGCGCACCTGACTATAAGCTGCCAACCACCAAATTTGACAAAAAAACGGCATTTGTTCATGGATAAACCACACTGGATTATGGGTCGCAGCTGTCCGTACTGTATTATACAGTGGGGCAAATAAGTATTTAGTCAACCACCAATTGTGCAAGTTCTCCTACTTGAAAAGATTAGAGATGCCTGTAATTGTCAACATGGGTAAACCTCAACCATGAGAGACAGAATTTGGAAAAAAAAAAACAAAAACAGAAAATCACATTGTTTGGTTTTTAAAGAATTTATTTCCAAATTAGAGTGGAAAATAAGTATTTGGTCACCTACAAACAAGCAAGATTTCTGGCTGTCAAAGAGGTCTAACTTCTTCTAACGAGGTCTAACTAGGCTCCAATCGTAACCTGTATTAATGGCACCTGTTTTAATTCATTATTGGTATAAAAGACACCTGTCCACAATTTCAGTCAGTCACACTTCGAACTCTACTATGGATAAGACCAAAGAGCTGTCGAAGGACACCAGAGACAAAATTGTAGACCTACACCAGGCTGGGAAGACTGAATCTGCAATAGGTAAAACGCTTTGTGTAAAGAAATCAAATTTGGTAGCAATTATTAGAAAATGGAAGACATTCAAGAATACTGATAATCTCCCTCGATCTGGGGCTCCATGCAAAATCTCACCCCGTGGCGTCAAAATGATGACAAGAACGGTGAGCAAAAATCCCAGAACCACACGGGGGGACCTAGTGAATGACCACAGAGAGTTGGGACCACAATAACAAAGGCTACTATTAGTAACACAATGTGCCGCCAGGGACTCAAATCCTGCACTGCCAGACGTATCCCCCTTCTGAAGCCAGTACACGTCCAGGGCCGTCTGCGGTTTGCTAGAGAGCATTTGGATGATCCAGAAGAGGACTGGGAGAATGTGTTATGGTCAGATGAAACCAAAATAGAACTTTTTGGGAGAAACACAGGTTCTCGTGTTTGGAGCAGAAAGAATACTGAATTGCATCAGAAGAACACTATACCCACTGTGAAGCATGAGGGTGGAAACATCATGCTTTGGGGCTGTTTTTCTGCAAAGGGACCCGGACGACTGATCTGTGTAAAGGAAAGAATGAATGGGGCTATGTATCGAGAGATTTTGAGTGAAAATCTCCTTCCATCAGCAAGGGCATTGAAGATGAGACGTGGCTGGGTCTTTTAGCATGACAATGATCCCAAACCTATAGCCAGGGCAAGAAAGGAGTGGCTTCGTAAGATGCATTTCAAGGTCCTGGAGTGGCCTAGCCAGTCTCCAGATCTCAACCCCATAGAAAATCTGTGGAGGGACTTGAAAGTCCATGGTACCCAACAACAGCCCCAAAACATCACTGCTCTAGAGGAGATCTGCATGAAGGAATGGGCCAAAATACCAGCAACAGTGTGTGAAAAGCTTGTGAAGGGTTACAGAAAATGTTTGGCCTCCGTTATTGCCAACAAAGGGTACATAACCAAGTATTGAGATGAACGTTCGGTATTGACCAAATACTTATTTTCCACCATGATTTGCAAAGAAATTCATTCAAAATCAAACAATGTGATTTTCTGTTTTTTTTCCCAATTAGTTTATTTAGGTGTAATCAGTAATTCCCAATAAATATTTTTATTTGCAGCCGATGCACATTAAAAAACAAACAAACAAACAAACAAACATGCAGGTTATGCTGTTATAGCGTCCCTACCAATGTTGAGACCAAACCTACGCCCTTGGCTTGATGAGTCTAATCAAATGATGTCAAGTGGACTTGCAGGGGTCCACATTGTCGTGGACAGCAAGATGGCTGATGGCTAGAAATCCGAGCAGTTTTTGAACGCGACACGAGCAATACCTCGCTTATCTCCACACGACCGAGAACTTTCCACCTACTCCTCCCTTCCACTGCAACTCCGCCCGACGACGTTAAAAAAAAAAAAAATGCGATATTGGATCATTTTTAGCAACACACCTGACGATCTTTCACGGCACACGAGTGTGCTACGGCACAACGGTTGAAAAACACTGGTCTATTTGGTTTTAGATAGACATACTGGGTGAATTTCAATGCCCGTACTATGACAATATCCAACTGGAAATGAAACAGAAATGTGTATGCTTGACAAATGGGTGGTACTACATTGTGACGCTTTTTGTCAGTGCATGGTGTCAAAAGCATTTGCCACAAACAACAGCGGCAAAGGCCTGTTCATCACTCCTTGCACCTTTGTCATTATTCTTTGTTCACAAATGACAAACTACAAATCTGACAACGTTCATGCCTCATTTTTTTTTTTGAAAAATTGACACCCACCTCAACACCTAATTTCTGTCTCTCTCCCTCTCTATCTTGCCGTGGTTCCTTTGTGTCCAGTGTTTTACCCACGATTCATTAACTCCTGTACAGTGGTTGGAAAAGGGCAGAGAGAAATGGCCAGCCAAACTTAATAGCATACGTCTCGGACCAGCACATTAATATTCAGTGTAATGTTTCTTAGAAGGTGGTGGGGTGGGGGGTGTGTTCGCTCGTCCAAACGGCCTTATTAAGCAGCTGGAGTGGAATGATGCTGGCTAGGCAACACACACACGTGTGCATGTACACACCCAAGAGTGCATCAAGACAACACCCACAATCTAGCTGCAACCTTTAAGCTTTTTCTAACTTGAAAATTTGTTGACCAGTCTCTATTTACCTGATATTTATATTTGTACAAATGAACAACACCTTGACATTTTTCCCCCCTAAATCCATATTTTTATTTTGCTGTTTCGTTTTCTTTTTCCCTTTGTCTTTTTTTTTTTTTTTTACCCTCCAGCAAGCCACAAGTCGTCCACGACGGGCCTTTTAGCTCCATCTCATTTACATTTAATGGCATGATAATACACATTATCAGACTATTTCCAATAATTACAGCCTTTCACTCGCTTTTCACCCTCACCCCCAAAGACTTCCCGACAGACATTTCTTTTTTTTCCCCCCGCTCTGAATTTTCACATTTCTAATTGCAATCATTCAGGATGACTTGCCCTTAGAAATCACAGGAAATAATAATAAGTCACCCGCACACACACAAAAAAAGAGAATTTTTCAAAATTGGTACAGTGAAAAGGACATTGAGCCCTTTGCACTTTTGGTAGTTAAAGGCAAAACTGGCAGCTTTTAGAAAGATGTCAAGGTGATGGCTTCTCTGTCAGGTCAACTGTGACAGATGAATGATCCACAGAGTCACTTGTTCTGGATAAATTGCATTGGTTTTCTTTAAAAGTAAGATAAAATGTAATAATTCAATATTTCATTAAACAGTACAGTCAAATGGAATAGTTGCTGTGTTCCAAATAAACATGGGGAAGGGGGGGGCACCATTTTCGTACGCTACCTTAATCGAGACCTTGTGGGACAACACACAACAAGCATGCACCAATATGCAAGCTTTCTTCTGTTTTCTCTTGGAGCTGGCTTAAGACTTGTCCATACTGGTTTGCTCAGTGGGAGGTTGACATGCACTTGGAGTGTTTAGGATGGAGCATATACAGATTATATACTGTAAATTTGGACAGGGAGATATCTGCTTGAAGACTTGGAGTTGGACTTAAAGTTTTACTGTACCAATATCTAGAAATTATGAATTAAAGTCCTGCATGTGTACTTTTATCTGGTTACAGTTTACAGTTCTCATGTTTGTGGTACTGTATATCCACAATTCTGAATAAAATCTGGCCAAGGTTAGTGAATATTACTAATGGACCTCTCTGACTACTCACATACTCAAATGATCCATTTTTACTGTATGTAAATTCAGAAAATTTGAATTAAAAGTCCTACATGCATACTTTGATTAGGTTACAGTTAATTTTTGTGGAGCTGTAAATCCCCCAGTTCTGAATAAGTTCTGGTTAAGGTTGGTGAATATTAGAAGTGGACCTTGATGAATACTCCCGTAGTCAAAACTATGCATTTTTACTGAAATAATATTTAGAAATTTTGAATTAAAAGTCCTGCATGTGTACTTTGATCTAGTTACAGGTTACAGTTCTCATGTTTGTGGTACTGTATATCCACAATTCTGAATAGGTTCTGGACAAGGATGTTGAATATTAGAAGTGGATCTCTCTGAATACTCTCATAGTCAAAACTATGCATTTTACTCTATCAATGTTTTTAAAAAATTTGAATTAAAAGTCCTTTGATCTGGTTACAGGTTACAGTTCTCGTGTTTGTGGTACTGTAAATCCACAATTCTGAATACATTCTGGCCAAGGTTGGTGAAAATTACTAGTGGACTTCTCCGACTAGTTACACACTCAAAACTTTCCATTTTTACTGCACCTAAATTTAGTAAATTTGAATTAAAAGTCCTACATGCATACTTTGATCAGGTTACAGTTCTCATTTATGTGAATCCACAATTCTGATTAGGTTCTGGACAAGGATGTTGAATATTAGAAGGGGGTCTCTCTGAATACTCCCATAGTCAAAACTATGCATTTTTACTGTATCAATGTTTTTAAAAAATGAATTAAAAGTCCTGCATGTTTACTTTGATCTAGTTACGGGTTAAAGTTCTCATGTTTGTGGTCCTGTAAATCCACATTTCTGAATAAATTCTGTCCAGGGTTGGTGAAAATTACTAGTGAACGTCTACGACGACTTACAGTGGGGCAAATAAGTATTTAGTCGACCACTAATTGTGCAAGTTCTCCCACTTGAAAATATTAGAGAGGCCTGTAATTGTCAACATGGGTAAACCTCAACCATGAGAGACAGAGTGTGGAAAAAAAACAGAAAATCACAAATCACAATCTTTTCAAGTAGGAGAACTTGCACAATTGGTGGTTGACTAAATGCTTATTTGCCCGATTGTACATACTCAATACTATGCATTTTTACTGTACCCAAATTTACTCAAAACTACCCATTTTTACTGTACCTAAATTTAGAAATTTTGAATTAAAAGTCCTACATGCATACTTTGATCAGGTTACAGTTCTCATTTTTGTGGAACTGTAAATCCACAGTTCTGAATAAGTTCTGGACAAGGTTAGTGATGATTAGAAATGGACCTCTCTGAATAGTCAAAACTATGCATTTTTACTGCACGAATATTTAGAAAATTTTAATTAAAAGTCCTGTATGTGTACTTTGATCTTGTTACAATTTACAGTTCTCATGTTTGTGGTACTGTCAATCCATATTTGGGGTGGCGTGGGTCAGTGGTAGAGTAGTTGTCCCCCTACCCAGAGGTTGTGGGTTCGATTCTCTGCCCTGATGAACTCGCCTAAGTATCCTTGAGCAAGATACTGAACCCCACATTGCTACTGGTGCTGCTCCAGTAGGTAGTTGGCAATGTAGTGTAAAGCGCTTTGAGCTCCTTGAAAGGTAGAAAAGTGCTATACAAGTATAACACCATTTAGCACCATATTTCTGCATATGTTCTGGTCAGGGTTGGTGAATATTACTAGTGGACCACTTCGACTACTCACATACTCAAAACCATCCATTCTTATTGTACCTAAATTTAGAAAAATTGAATGAAAAGTCTTACATGCATACTATGATCAGGTTAGAGTTCTCATATTTTTGTGGAACTGTAAATGCAACTAGGGATGTCCCGATCCAGGTTTTTGCACTTCCGGTCCGATACCGATATTGTTTTGCACTTCCGATCCGATACCGACCGATACCGATACCGGCCTATCTGAGCATGTGTTAAAGTCTAAAGTTATTTAGCCTCCTTACTTAGTTGTCAGACTCATGTTGAAAAAGGTTTTAGTACTCTTGATAACAACCAGTCAGCTGAATTAGGTGAGTTTGAATAACAAACAACGGTTGGTAACAAGAAACTGATCTGTTTATTCTGTGACAAACACAAAACATTATAAATAACAAACAGAAATGGCATAGTCAGTCAGTAGAACGTGCAAATAATATTGTAAACTGTCTTTAAAAAAGCAAAACACACAAACAACCTCAGTGGAAAATCCCACAAACCTCCCAAGCTATTCAATGCTTTTAATGTTTCGTGCATTAGTTACAAAAATTGTATAAAAATCTTCTCAGGTTTAAATAAACGACTATTTCAGTATCAAGTTAACAGTTTAAAACAGTAAATAAAATACTCAAGTCCCCATTCTGTATCAGCAGCTTTAAACTACATTCAATTTATTTAATTTTGCAAATCAACTGTCAAAATTGTTAAAATTGCTCCCGTTATTCCATAATTTCCCTTCTGTCTACTTTCGACATGTGAAAGTTTTAAAACTGTTTTGAAGATAGTTTCAAGTCATGCTTTTGCCGATTTAGGAGTATTTTAGATAAAAAGTTAATTAGGTTCGCTTGGAAGGTTCACAACAGCCTACTAGGGAAGTCTCCTGCTTTAAGATGGCGGCTGTTTACTAACGCAACTAGTTTTCAATACTTCAATATTGCTAACGCCGTCGAGTCTGTCATATTGCATCTAGTTCTATATACATATGATATCTATTATCTACAGTAAAACGATGTTGACGTAGTTTGTAGCGGCTGTCAGCAGCAGTCAGGAATTCTTGTGTTTTTTTATCCAGCGGCATGGGTTGAGCTAAAGCCGTGAGTTGAGCATTGGCATTACCCGGTGTTCTGCCAAAATATCCTACATCGGCGAAACGTCCTACATTAGTCGAATTTGACACCTAAAGTACTACCGTGCGCTCTAAACTTGTTTTGTTTGGATGCATACAGGAATAACGTATAAAAAAAATGCCTGCAGAAAATACTTAAATGTAGTTATATCAAATACAGACGGTTTAAATACGCTACGTGACTAATGTGGTCAACTGCTTCAAAGCTAACACAAAAAAACACAATGGTTAAAACTATGAGATGATAATACATGCAAAAAATATCTTTGAGGCAGTGAAAAGGTTCTAAATAACTAAATAAAAATAGTGAGTACTCGCAGCTTTTAACCGATGTGCGCATGCGTGTGGATGCATGCGCAAGCGCCCTGAGCATTGTGTAGGACGTTTCGCCGCGTAGTAAGGAATGGCCGAACAACGGGTCTATGACAAGCATGATGTTTACTCTCGGGACGCAATGCGGTCCGTTTCTCATTGCGTCCCGAAGACCGCGCTGTGTATTAGTTCCGCTTTACTTGACATATTTCAATAATCGGAATTTGGATGTTTATGAATCGTTCTCTTATCTTCCACAGCCGAATCGCTCAAGGATGTAATGACGGCTGGGCATGTTGTACCGTGGTTCTAAGTGTTGGATGGTGCGTCTTTACTCACGAGAGATAATGGCTCGTCATCCAGAATGAATTCTTCGGCAATGACTCTTGTTATTCCCTGGGCTTTGGGACTTTCGAGTGCCAGTTTGTCACGCATAGCAAAAGTTTCTGCCAGTGTTAGTTGCGTAGGACCTTTCTTTTTGTCTTCGGTTTTCTTAACATACTTCTTATATTGTTTGTGGTGGTATTTCGCTAAATGCTTGATTAGGTTGGTTGTATTAAAACTTCTTACAGCTTTACCACCACGCTTGACTTTGTTGGGGCATATGTTGCACTCTGCCTCTTCGTTTTTGTCGTCCTTTAAGGTGAAATTATCCCATACAGCTGACATTTTTACCGATAAAGTCTCTCGGTAAATTGGGAGACGGTAATGTAAATGTAGTGTGTTGAAGGTGTGCCGTAAAATGCGGACCGGATTTTAGGGAAACCGAAGCAAAAACTGGAATGGATTATGTAAATCGTCCGCTGGGAAAAAAAAAAACTGGATCGGAATTTTTCCGTGTTGGCCGATCCGGTACCGATGCGCATTTTTTTGCCCATATCGGCGTCGGATCCGATCCATATATTCAATTCAATTCAATTCAATTTTATTTGTATAGCCCTCAATCACAACAGAAGTCTCAAAGGGCTTTACAGAGGCAATATGATACACAATTAGAAATGAAGCAACAAAGATGAATAGATGCAGTTCAAGTCGGATCGGGACATCTCTAAAACGCACAGTTCTGAATAAGTTCTGACCAAGGCTCGTGAATATTAGTAGTGGACCTCTCTGTGTTGCCGGCTGGATGGCTTCCAACACTTTCCATGAAGTAGACCGATCTTCAGTGACTCTCGGGCCACTACTCCATCCCTAGTCCGCCCCTGGTTTGGCCAGAGGGTGTTGGCAAATAATAATGTGTGTGATTATGTTAAAACATAAAATCCATTTTTATTGTTGTATTTATATTTTATATTACGTGTACTTGCAGGGTTTAACCACATGGAAGAGCAAGCATGGGGGCTCCCCGACGGTGCCCATATGAATCAACTCCTCGAACGTGGTCCAGACAAATTAGAGTAACACACCAGTATGTAAGTAATTTTATGTAAATTACAACATTGATGTCAATGACGACGACGTTTATTCCTCGTGTGCCAAGAACAGTCGACGGTCTGCCCTCATTCTGCTCTCTCTACGTTCAAACGACTTTAATACGTCCGAATTGGCTCCGGGCTATTGGGGGAGAGGGTGCTTAAGATGCACAAGACTATTGATGTCACCACAAATACGGCAACATCAAAAGGAAAGCGACTAGCGGGATGTCATCCATTACGATGGTGAGGCTGTTGGCTAGTAAATATTACGCATGAAGCATTGTGATGAATTTGCTTGTTTGCACATGGTTCCGGGTTGAAGCTTAATGAGCTTTTTCCACTTTTATGGAGTTCACAGACACTCAACTGTACTCTCTTCAGGCCTTATAGAGGGCAGGATTTACACTGGATTTTTTTTTTTTTTTTTAACCAAGCACATCCTCGCATTTCATTAAATCCCGCCTAATGAGATGAGCGTCTCTCCCCAAAGAGCAGATGATGAAGTACCTTATGCCACGGCGCATAAATTAGTATGGCGAGGTTAAATGCTGGAACTGGCTCGTGTTTCACAAGAGGACCCTATCCGGCAGTTAAATCAACGCTCGTAAATACTGCCAGCCACACTACACTGACATCTTAGAGCCACCGTCCAAATCGAACACGTTATTTAATGGATATGACGTTATACTGTAAATAACGTACTCTAGCATTTTGATTTCTTTAAAAGACGCGTAGTGGGCATTTTTTGCACAATTTAAAAGAATTCCCTCGGTGGTGTGTTATGGTTAAAAGCAAGGGTGTAGGTTTGCATAGGGGTGGTAGGGACATAACATTATACGAACTTTTCAGGATGCTCAAATTGTCCCCAGCAACTTTTATGCAACCTTATTTGCATTGTTAATGAGTTCAGTTGTATAGATAATTTATATTGTCTTCACATATGTTGTAAGGATAGAATAGACCCTACTAGGGCTGCAGCTATCGATTATTTTAGTAGTCGGTTAATCGATGAACTACTTTGTTCGAATAATCGAGTAATCGGATAAGCAACATAAAAAATTAAAATACCTTAGCTGAGCCTCAAACGGTATAGAAAATAAACAAATAAATAAAAATCTAGGTACAACAAAAGAACAATTGGCTAACTTACATCGTAAAAGTCCGCTAGCTTAAATGCTATAAAAATACTAACGTTTTTTTTTAATTATTATTATTTATTTATCTATACAATGCTCTAAACAAATGGTTCAGACACATATTCCTACAAAACTTGGTATAATATACCTTTAAACTAAATTACGAATGCATGAACAAAAACATTAGCTCAAACAAAAACAGCTCATGTTGGTCTTAACAGGGAGCAAATGGATTCAGCCATGTGAATGAGGCAGACTACAGGGCAGTGTATCCACCTAAATCAATAAAACTAAAGGCAAACACTTTCAAAACAAACCATTACAACGCCACTTTAATTAAACGAATACTCGAAGCGGGAAAATTTAATTCGAATATTTTTTTTCTAATCGAATACTCGAGTTAACTGATTAATCGTTGCAGCACTAGACCCTACCATTATTAAGTGAATTATTTTCATTATGTTCAGATTTACATTGACCCCTTTTCACTTGCTGAATGTGACAGTCCATTTTTTCCCTCAAATGCACGTTTTATTGCCTGATGACTTGCCCCCCCACCCCTAAATACAATATGCTGCCTCCTCCTTCCCCTTCAAAGTTTTTTTTCCCGCCAGCAGCAGCAATTGTGTGTCAAAGCAATTGTATGTCGAAGTAGGACTGTACTTTTGCTCTCAAATTAATCACACACTCACATGTAAACCCAGAAGTCCTCAGTGACGTTAACGCATGATTGGATCAATGTTCCTAATTGAAAGATAATTTTCACATAGCCCCTTATGATCACTGACAGTTTATGCCCCCCATTTCTTACCCTGTGTATACAGGTATACTACAATATTTTTAAAAACCCTGAGCAGAAGAGAAAGTGATTGGAAGCCAGTTGTTAGCAGATATTCCAGGTACTTGCAGCTTTTAGGCCCACATGGGTGTAATGGACTTATTTTCAATCGCTCCTTGTCTCACTAATTAGTGCTACCCCCCACCCTCGCCCTGAGCCGCAACAAGGGCATTGACGAGAACGAGAGAGAGGCTTTCTCCCAATGATAATGTGAATGGATACCTGCAGGGGCAGATTTCTGCACTGTTCCTCATCCTGTCAGCCACTCTGGCTAACACTGGGACTTAATGAACCTGAAAACAAGACACTGTGTGTGGTGAGGTGGAAAGTGTGTCCAGATAGGTGTGCATATAAGTGTGTATGTGTATAAATCCAGAAACCTCTGTGTCGACAGAATTATATTCATAAGGACAATCTTTTGTGAGCTCCCAAAATGATATTGTATGTATAAAGCATCATACATTCCGATGATAAAATCAACAAATCGATGAGTTTTTTTTTCGACAAAACACATCACTTCTCAAATAGAAATAGTTGTGACAGTAAAGGGGTCTTATTGACTTTATGATCATATCTGATGCACAAGCCAGCGAAACAAAGCTGTTTTTTTTTTTTTTTTTTTTGTGAGTTTAAGGGAATATGCACTTCAGGTTATTGCAAAGCCAGCTGTAAACATTATTTTAATTGTGCCGGTGCTATCAGTGTTGTTTTCGTGAACGATAACGACAACGAAAATATTTCGTTAAAGAACACTTTTTTCCGTAACAATAACGAGTCGAAAACGAGCTAAAAACGTGTTTTGAGGGACTAAAACGTAACGAGATGAATGCCAGTTTTCGTCTGACGAGACGAGAACAAGACGAAAATGCGCAATAGTTTCTGTCACATGTTTATAATGAGTGACATTTATGTGTAGTTAGCCATTTTTAGCATAGTCGACTAAAACTAGACGAAGACGACTAAAATATGATTCTGACTAATAAGTATTATCATCTAAAAGACTAAAACTAAGACGAAAATTAAAAGGGCTGCCAAAAACAACATTGGGTGCTATTGACCAATTAGACAGAACTGGCACCACTTTTTGCTATGCACCCACACAAAAAATAAACCAATTACCGTAATTTCCCAAATACAACACTCAAACCCAAATAACAATAGTTCCTGTTGTTATATTGTAGTCTACAGCGATGCGCTCGTTCCGATTTCCGACTTAAATTCTCACTTTTATTTTACAGTATCAACCCATGGAAGAAACATTTATTTATCATGATGAAACGAGCAAGTTATACAGCAGCCTTTAAAAGAAAAGTCACATCTGTTTTGTTTTCTCCTGGATTCTGGTAAGTTGAAGAAGTTGTCAGATCATATTATTACCGTACATATTGTCAGTTTACGGTAATGTTTTGAACTACCAATGTGCTATGCTTGTGCTGTGTTTCACCAGTCAGTAAAATCACATTTCTGTATCTGTACACGAGCTCTGTTTTCTTATATTCTTCTAATTATTGGTGCTAAATTTAGGGTGCGTGTTATACATGGGTACAATTTTTTTCCCCTAGATTTTGCAAGTAAAATTGGGGTGCGCGTTATACATGGGTGCGCCTTATATTCGGGAAATTACGGTAAGCCATGCTATTTTTGTGAAAACATTTATATATAGGAACAATATACGTATAGTGGTACCTCGACAAAGAATCCTTTCGACATTCGCCATAAAATTTGATTCGTCATTTGTCTCGACATTTTACGACATGCTCGAAATATGACGATTTACAACACCGTCGCAATTTCATTGTTTTCCTGCAAAACGGAAGCACGGCTGATTTTCTTGCGAGAAATCAACGTGTGTCCCGAGAAAGTGTAGTCGTAGTGTGGGTGGTGAAAAAAGGTAGAAGGTGAAGCTTACCATTAAATTAAGATAAAAATAATAGAATATGTCCACGATATCGACGGTCCTCCTTGAACTTCCGTTTGTCAGTCTTCATAAGTTAAGGTGACAGTTATTTCCATTGTAACATTGGCAAGGAAGTTTTAATCATTTATTTCAGAACTTGTGCAACAGAACACAGCTACTGTCCAGCGTAGCCGATGCCAACAACAACAGAGTATGAAAATTGAAAGTAAAAACTCAAACCCATCTGTCTCACTCCATCGTCAGTCACACGGTGCGTTCAGGAACAGCATGCAAAACGCAACAGCCACATTAGAACCCAATTCATTAGATTATTGTTAGAGATGTCCCGATCGATCGGGTCCGATCACGTCATTTTCAAAGTATCGGAATCGGCAAAAAAATTATCGGACATGCCTTTTTAAAATATATATATATATATATATATTTTTTTTTTAATTAAATCGTTTTCTAATTGTATTTAACGTTACAGACATAATATGTTACACTCATCCAGAGTCATAGTTTTGGCTTAAGGTAGGGTTATCAAATTTATCCCGATAGTGGCGGTAATTAATTTTTAAAAAAATGTATCACATTAAAATATTTAACGCAATTAATGCATGCGCTGCACGACCAACTCATGCATTGTCGCGCTCAATCTGTAATGGTGCTGCTTTACCTATATAGAGAGCTAAGAGGCAGCGTAAATGAGTAGAGTGAATTTTGGAAGCCCTTGGAGCCTTTTATTTAATTGGCTAAAGCATTACAATCCCTCTCCCTACGTTTAGAAATATCGTGGGAAGCAATGTGGGGAAGAAATGTAGTAATTGATCTTTTTCTTAACACCCTATGTTATTTCCCAACGCAGAGATGATATATCAATTGGTACCACTACGCACAGTCATGGTTGCACTTCCCATCATGCATTTGGGCAGAACAGTTAAATGGCTATAGTATCATTTACTGAAAGCTCATCAAATACCCTAGATGGCAATATTTAGTCACAATATACAAAGTCACATTTATCCTATAAGTATTAAAAGTCTTTCTATCCGTGGATCCCTCTCACAGAAA
The DNA here is from genome assembly GCF_030265065.1 of Corythoichthys intestinalis. Classification (NCBI taxonomy): domain Eukaryota; kingdom Metazoa; phylum Chordata; class Actinopteri; order Syngnathiformes; family Syngnathidae; genus Corythoichthys; species Corythoichthys intestinalis. The sequence goes on along the minus strand of NC_080409.1, from coordinate 42,820,789 downwards.
GAATGTTAATAATGTAAATGCCATCTTGAGGATTTATTGTCATAATAAACAAAAACAGTACTTATGTACTGTATGTTGAATATATATATTCGTCCGAGTTTTATTCATATTTTTCTTAATGCATTGCCAAAATGTGTATGATCGGGAAAAATTATCGGGAATGATTGGAATTGAATCGGGAGCAAAAAAAAGCAATCGGATCGGGAATTATCGGGATCGGCAGATACTCAAACTAAAACGATCGGGATCGGATCGGGAGCAAAAAAACATGATCGGAACAACCCTAATTATTGTTATTATTCTGATTTGTATTTTTCATGCATTTTTTTGCTATGTGTAATTGCTATGTGTAATTATAATTACACTATTTTTGAAGGATTTAGCATAGGTTTTTGGACTGTGGAACACATTAATCGAATTACAGGTACGGTAGTCCCTCGGTTACGACATACCTGTTTTACGCGGTTTCGACTTTCGGACGCCGAAGTCTCGTCCGCCATTCTGTCTCCAGTCGTGTTATTCATTCATTCATTTTCCATGCCGCTATTTTCCTCACAAGGGTCGCGGAGGTGCTGGAGCCTATCCCTTTATTTTTTTACTTATTTTAGTAACGTAAACAGTACCTAGTTCTTGCCATGCCTCCTCACCCAGCTGTGTCAATCTGAATCTTGAATCTGTCCTGCAGTTCCTGACAGGGTCAGGTCCCACCCGCTGTCATCTCCGGTTCTAATGTGTCCCCCCGAGAAGTGCCCTTTTCGGCTTGGCAGCGTCATGACGCCCGCCCCAACCTTCGGTTCTTTGACCGCCGACAAAGCACCTTTTTCGGACTGGGCTCAAGCAGCCACCCACTGTCACCACACGCAGTCATCTCTGGTTTTCATGTGTCAGCCCGGTTTTCATGTGTCGGCTTGGGAAAGTCAGGACGCCCGCCGCAACCTCCGGTTCTTCCCTTGCTGCCGACAATGCCTTCTTCAGACTTCCCACTTCATTGTTATTAAAGCCCGAATAGTCATTCAATATAACAGCATTTAACAAAACGTACCTCACAGAATCTTATTTTTTACTTGATCTTATTATATGACGTATCATACCTGTTTTTGGACAGTTATTTTGTATTTAGAGGTACTTAAAGGGTTGATTACGACCAATGTGGAAATTCGGGTTACATCGCCAGCCTAGAAACGGAACTCGTTCGTAACCCGGGGACTACCTGTGGAATGTATTTTTATTGGAAAATCCCGCTCGTCATACGACCATTTCGACTTACAACCTAGGTCCTGGAACGAATTAAATTCATATGTAGAGGTACCACTGTAGGAATAATTTTTCAGTATCCATGGGAATGCGTGCAACACAGGTTGGGACGACCCTACCCAAGTCATCATAAAGTGATCAGGGATTTTTTTTTGTGTGTGCTGTAGAACAAGACGAGAGAAGCACCTGCTCAAGAGTGATGATACGCAGGAGAAAATGTAAAAGTAGAGTCAAAGGGAGAAGGAAACGGAGGTGAGGCAGAGATGGAGGAAGGGAGAACGCAGATGTGTCAGGGCCTGGGGCGATACAAGTCATTATGGTGTAAAGTGCTCCAGTGGTGATGTTGTTGGGGAGAGCTGAGAGGTCACCAGCTCGGGGGATTCGTCGAGCGATACATTCGTGCATACGCATAAGTAGACATGAACGTCTGGAGGAAACAGAGAGAACATCTGGATATCTGCCACCTGCCTGAAGGAAGTCATCTAGTTTACACGCGGTGCACGACTGATGGTGAGGTGGGGATTTTGTCCCTTCCTGGATGTGCAACCTTCCTGCAAGTGTGCACCACTGAGACATTAGTGAAGGACACGGTGCTGATTGAAAAGCGTGCAAACCAGATGACACACTTAATGGGGATTAAATGTTAAAGTAAACGGTGATAGCGTGAGCTTGGAGGGGAAGTTTACTCTGCAGTTACCTATCGTGTCACCACTGGTTCTGTTTTGGGTTTGACTTTGCTAAGGGGGTCTGGTCCAAGGAGCTTCATGTGATGATCACTGATGGAAATGATATCCCATTGGAAAGGCATTGAAAGATTTAGCGTGCTTTTTTGGGGAGGAAAAAGAACCGGATAGGCTTGACTAGATATTATTTGTAGTATGTAGTTAGCCAGTGTGTGTGATGTACTGCAAACCATTGTCCTGTTTACCAACACATGTACAGTGGGGCAAATAAGTATTTAGTCAACCACTAATTGTGCAAGTTCTCCCACTTGAAAATATTAGAGAGGCCTGTAATTGTCAACATGGCTAAACCTCAATCATGAGAGACAGAATGTGGAAAAAAAAACAGGAAATCACATTGTTTGATTTTTAAAGAATTCATTTGCAAATCATGGTGGAAACTAAGTATTTGGTTATTACCAAAAGTTCATCTCAACACTTTGTTATGTACCCTTTTTTTGGCAATAACCGAGGCCAAATGTTTTCTGTAACTCTTCACAAGCTTTTCACAGACTGTTGCTGGTATTTTGGCCCATTCCTCCATGCAGATCTCCTCTAGAGCAGTGATGTTTTGGGGCTGTCGTTGGGAAACACAGACTTTCAACTCCCTCCACAGATTTTCTATGGGCTTGGGATCTGGAGACTGGCTAGGCCACAACAGGACCTTGAAATGCTTCTTACGAAGCCACTCCTTTGTTGTCCTGGCTGTGTGTTTGGGATTATTGTCATGCTGAAAGACCCAGCCACGTCTCATCTTCAATGCCCTTGCTGATGGAAGGAGATTTTCACTCAAAATCTCTCGATGCATGGCCCCATTCATTCTTTCCTTTACGCAGATCAGTCGTCCTGGTGCCTTTGCAGAAAAACAGCCCCAAAGCATGATGTTTCCACCCCCATGCTTCACAGTGGGTATAGTGTTCTTTGGATCCAATTCAGTATTCTTTCTCCTCCCAACACGAGAACCTGTGTTTCTGCCAAAAAGTTCTATTTTGGTTTCATCTGACCATAAAACATTCTCCCGGTCCTCTTCTGGATGCTCTTTAGCAGGGGTCCCCAAACTACGGCCCGCGGGCCAAATACGGCCCGCCTCCACATTTGGTCCGGCCCCCTGAACAATACCAGAGAGCATTTTGATTTTTTTTTTTCTCAATGGTGTTATTTATTTCCTGGCCTTTTCTGTGAAGAACTACGAGAGGGTTATTTCGTTATTATATATTTAATTAATAGTGTTTTTATTATTATATTATATTATTATTTTTATTTTATTTACTTTTGTTCCGTGAAGAATCCAGAAAGGGTTATTTGATTGTGGCTTTCTGAAAAACAATAAATTTTTACATTTAGGCACTCCTGCAATCGTCACACTTTTTCTGTTACAAACTGACCCCGGCCCCTCATCAGAGAAGGGAAAAGTTATATGGCCCTCACAGGAAAAAGTTTGGGGACCCCTGCTCTATAGCGAACCGCAGACGGGGCTGGACGTGTACTTTCTTCAACAGGGGGACACGTCTAGCAGTGCAGGATTTGAGTTCCTGGCGGTGCATTGTGTTACTGATAGTAGCCTTTGTTACTGTGGTCCCAGCTCTCTGTAGGTCATTCTCTAGGTCCCATCGTGTGGTCCTGGGATTTTTGCTCACCGTTCTTGTTATCATTTTGACGCCACGGGGTGAGATCTTGCATGGAGCCCCAGATCGAGGGAGATTATCAGTGGTCTTGTATGTCTTCCATTTTCTAATAATTGTTCCCACAGTTGATTTCTTCACACCAAGCGTTTTACCTATTGCAGATTCAGTCTTCCCAGCCTGGTGCAGGTCTACAATTTTGTCTCTGGTGTCCTTGGCAGCTCTTTGGTCTTGGCCATAGTGGAGTTTGGAGTGTGACTGACTGAGTTGTGGGCAGGTGTCTTTTATACCGGTAATGAGTTAAAACAGGTGCCATTAATACAGGTAACGAGTGGAGCCTCGTTAGAAGAAGTTAGACCTCTTTGACAGCCAGAAATCTTGCTTGTTTGTAGGTGACCAAATACTTATTTTCTATACTAATTTGGAAATAAATTCTTTAAAAATCAAACAATGTGCAGGCACGAAAATCTCTCACCTTTCGGCGAAATTCGCCGTTTTGAAGTCAAAAAGGATGACCTACTTGAATCGTGTAGATCCGAGGAGAAAACTTTTAAGGGGGGTGGGGGGGTTCGGGTGTAGGCATGTGCCGGTTACCTTCACGGTTTACCATGCTATGAAAACGTGGCGGTTACAAAACCACTAAAATTTTCCGTCATACAGTAGTAGGCCTACGTATTCGTTATTTTTCATGTGTCGAAAATGCAGCCAGAAGTGGCTTGGCGCGGCAGCACTTACCCCTTCCTCTGTTTGATGGTGCGAGTGTCAGTGACGCTATTCCAGCAAACCCAAAAAGAAACACTCCAAACGCAAGGCGTAAATTCTTCAATTTATTGATCTCTCAAATCGTGGTGACTGAAATATACCAAATGAATACATTTAAAACGTTGTACAATCGTATTTTTCCACGTGTGAGTCGCTTCAACAGTTTAGCTTCATGAAAAAGTTCGCCAAAAACAAAACACACATTTTCCTTTCAAATTCAATACACAAAGTTACTAAAAACTTACAAAGACGAATGATAGGCAAGGCTTAGTTTGGAGAGCAACTTCATTTAAGTTAATCACAGCCGCTGAGAGAGAATCAAGTTTGTATGTGGGGAGGAGAAAAAGAGAGTCAAAGATCGCTAATTGCGACAGATGATCTTGTCCTAAGAACAAATTCACGTTCGCTGGACGAGGTGAGGTCTCACTCCCAATTTTTTTTTTTTTAGATGAATGCATTCGCCAGCATATTGAATTTGGTGAGTAATGGTTTTAATCGTTTTCATATTTTGCGGTATGACAAAGTTACTGCCGTTTGTCGCAGCTTGCGTTGAACACTGCCAGAGCGTCCAGTGAAAAATAGCTCCCGTTAAGGTAGCGTCAAGCTTGTGTATTTAACGGTAATATAAAAGCAGTGTTGTCAGTAACGCGTTATGTGAGTAATGCGTAACTGTAATCTGATTACTTTCTTTCAGTAAAGAACAATCTAACACGTTCATTTTTCTAAATCAGTAATCTGAGTAAAATTACTTTCCTTGATGCCTGTGCCGTTACTATTTTGTTATTGCCCCATAATGTATGTAGAATGAAGAATACTGTAGTCATGGGAGTGACATGACATGTCACATTTTCTAATCAAGGATGGAAAAAAAAGGGTCACGTGTATCACCATGATGCGTGAGCCGTGAGCGCTGGGAGTTTGCGGCCAAAACAACACAGCCTTGCTTCCCCTCCAGGATGCAATGAAATTGGCAGGAGATATACTACAAACGGCTGCATTTGCACACTGGAAACACAGCCATTACGTCACATTTTTGTCCAGTAAAGATGACAAAAATATCTTCGTGCGCTGCGAACTTTGCGCTGGCTCAAAAAGACTGTCGACCGCTATAAGCATCCAATTCAAGCACCACTTGGAATTACAGCACAACAGGTAACACGAAAGCCAGGACTTTTTGATACTGCTCGTGCTCAATCCTCGGTTCAAGCTCAGTTGTTGTTGAAAGTTTTGAAAGCTTAGGTTTAAAGAAATTCTAAATATCCATCTTGCCTCCTCAGCTGTAGTTTTGGCTTAGCAATGCAAACGGCTGTCTCTAAGGTGCTGTAGTCACATGATCTGTTCGAAAAACAATTTGGACCTATTATGAAATAGTTTGAAGGATTCTTGTTCATTTCATTCATTTTTGTTGTTTATTTTATTGCTCTAAAACTTTTATAGACAACATTTTAATGGCCATATTCAATGGTCTTTATTTTAAAGGGGAAGTTCAGAATTTTCACATTAGGCTTAATCTTTGAGTTAGCCGGGGTTTAATTAGTCGTTGGAGTTGATTTGAACAAATTCTGTGCAGTTTGCCAGTTATTTGTTAGTTTCAGGGGTCCGGAGTGGCTAAGCTAGTGCGAGTCAATGGTGGTTGAAATCAACTCCTTCAACTAATTAAACCCCCGCTCGAATATTAAGCCTTATGTGAAAAATTTAAATGGTCAAATTCGCCACATGTAGGACGTTTCGCCGACAGAGGACATTTTGGCAGAACGCCGGAACATATTTCCTCCACACCTTTCTCACCTTTTTAACCCCTGACCCATTTTCATGCCTGAATGTGACTTTGTTTTTTTTCCCCCACATTCTGTCTCTCATGGTTGAGGTTTACCCATGTTGACAATTACAGGCTTCTCTAATCTTTTCAAATAGGAGAACTTGCACAATTGGTGGTTGACAAAATACTTATTTGCCGCACTGTACCTCACAGCAGTCACCACACAGTCTTCACTTTAGCTTTGTAGCCAACTATCTAACTACTGAAAATGCCAGAAGAGTTGAACACTCAAGTCAGTTTGCCCCGACTCGGCCTTGTAAGCAATACTGAAATATTGCTCATTTGGCGCACAGTAAGAAACCGAGCATTATCAGGCTTATCCTTTTTCTTCATTCTTCATTGTATTTTTTTATGACTGTGGTCAAGCCATCCTTCTGCATAGTAAAAGCCGAGTTCAAACTAAGCGCTAATGCTTATGAACAGCTACATCACTGCCATCTTGCGTATTGCTCTCGCTCTTTGCTGCTGTAATTGCTGCATGAATTTCGATTTGAGAGACTTGACGGTTCAGAACATCGCCACATTCTGGAAAAATGTGGCCCAGATCGGATTCAAACCACATACGAAAGTGACCCAGATCGGATTGGAAATGGTCCACTTCGATGCGACTTGTCCCATTCAGACCGTCAAGTTAATGCCTCACTAGAGTCGCAAAAACACGAAAAAATCAGATTCGTGCATTAGGAACTGCAGTGTGAACCTAGCCTTAAGCCTGAGTTTTGCTCCTGCGTTGCGGTGATGGCGAACTGACTACGGCGTCAATGAGCATTTGATAGTTCTGCGGGGAGGGAACGCGTTGCTCTGTAACGGTTTTGGGGCATGCTTGTTGACTTCCTTTAATCTAGTTTAACAGAGAAAATAAATAAATAAATAATGCAAGACGGAACGCTTGAATGTGGATCTTCAGCTCATCAACATTGAATAAATGTTGATCATACAAATGTTGAGGCACGGGCGACGCAGAAGACAGTTTCGAGGAGGTCTGTCCGATTTTTAACTCATTCACTCCCAGCCATTTTCACCAGAGCAAGGCCCTACGCTCCCGGCCGTTTTTCTGGATTTTGACTGATTTTGCAAGGCCCACAGAAAATTCTGTTCTATTGCTATATAAACATGGAACACACCAAAAGAAAGATTAGACTCTCTTCTTTCAGCAGAAAAAAATAATTAACTTTTTTTTATTCTTTAGAAATCAGCATTAGAAAATAGCTTGGTTTGAGCAATTTTCCAATTCCTGATGAAAAAACGGAGAAAATGAACTTTTTGTAAACGCATACATTTCAAACATAACATAATTTTTTGCATTAGTTACATCCCAAACATCTGAATAATGTTTTCCTTTTACAAAACACCATGAACAACCAGACAAATAGAGCTTTTGATAGCAAAGTAACAATTTATTTACACATGACTACTGAGAGATGACGCTTTGTCGCCGAGATGATGCCGTTGTCGCCACGTCAGCCGTGTAAACTTTACCCTCACCGTTGTCTGTCTCACAAAGATGAATTATTTTTGCGTCTCTGCAAGGTCTGCTCGGCGAACTGCTGCACTGGGGACCCACTCGTTTTGCTCGGTCGTCCAGCGCCTGGCCTCCCAGGCGTCCTTTCGGTTGTTTTGTTCAGTCGGAGCGCCGCCTGGCATCATGCCGCCAGCGCTCTGACCGTGCTGCCCGGCCATTCATTGCTGTTGAATCGGGTTGCGGGTCTTACAAAATGCGCTACTGCCCTCCAGTGGCCAGTTTTATTGCTTTAAAATGGGTTTGGAGCCTTGTTTTTTGTTTCTCAGATTGATTGCAAGCTATAGATGCTTCTTGTAAAAAAAAACAACAACAACACAAAAAAAGCAAAAGACGTATAAATACGTTTTTGAGACAATGAAGCATTTAGAAATAGAACCTATTTATACGTTTCTGGGAGCAAATGAGTTAATGCCGCACAGAGAGTTCTAGCCTCGGGTGGAAACCAGTAATGTGGCGGCTAGCTTCAAACTGGTATCAAGCACTGCGTCCAGCTTTTTGTCAGAGGTCTGCAAAGCTATACAGCCCGATTTGTTTGCCGTGTCCTACAACCAGCCAGTGGGAAGCCATAGCAGATTTCTGGTGGCTATGGAACTTCCCAAACTGTGTTGGAAGCCTTGATGTTAACGTTATCATAAAAGCACAGAGGCACTCTCAATCAGTGATGATATATCGAGTGTGAACTGTCTGTTTTTGAAGAGTAAACATCAAAACAACTCTTTTGATACCAAACCTGTGCTTTATTCTTTATATACTTGAAGTGTGACATGTAAATAAGTCACAGACTCACAATAAACATATGTACCCAATAAATGAAGTGCACCAACCAAAAAGACGACATAAAGTGATAAAAAGCTGGCAGTTTTTGCCGACTGGGTCACCGCTTTGTGTGGCCACACACATACTTGTCTGGGTGGTTCTTCCATTTTTTTATTCAATCGCTGGCTGACCTCCAGTCCCGTATTTTCAGCAATCTCCTCCCAGGAATTGCTTGCCATTTGGCAATCTTCATAATGTCTTGACGAGACATTGTAGAGGTTGTCGTACTTGCTCTTCGTTGATACTCCCGTCAGCTTTGTCCATTTTTGCGTGTTTTGCTACTGCGGAGGGTCGGAAATCGGGTCTTCCTTGACGACGCAGGTCTAACGCGGAAGCACAACTCGGCCTCTAGTCTCCGATAGTGCCGTCTTGAGGACGTAAGTACGACAACAACACCATATTTTGTGACTCATATTCTCAACTGGCACGTTCGATGCCCCAGATTATGTTTGCCGTTCTCTGCAATACAACTAGGTGAGTGGAATTGAACCGGTACTATACAGTGGAAAGGCTGCACAAAGAGAAACTGGGGACCAGCTGGCAGCAGCCCAAGTGAGCGTGGCGCAAAACAATTGCATTCATTAGGGTTAATTAATCATGGTGTGTAAGCTCAATTTACTTTTTTTTTTTTTTGTCTTGCGCGAACATGCTTCATAAAGACACTGCTTCCTCGGGCTGCTTTTGATCCTTCGCACAGGGTTCACGCAATGGAAAACCCTTTGGGGTTAAATGGCAGACCTTTCGTCGGAAAACCCTTTGGGGTTAAATGGCAGACCTTTCGTCATTTGAACAAAAAGGGTAAATGGAATGATATCACTGCTCGTCCAAGGAAGAGAAGGAGGCAAAGGAATGAAGTAGGCCGAAAGAAACGACGTGGATTGGGGTCAAGGAGCAAGGAAAAGGCACGTGACAAATGTATTCTAAAAACTGAACAGCAGATGTCTCACACAGAGTTCCTTTGTTGCCTAAACAGCAGGACCCTGCACTTCAGTGGGCTCACTTCGCACCGCATTCATTTGCCTGCCAGCTGCCAATTTGGGGAAAGAACAGGTGGAAAAGGAGGCAAAAGCAAGGGTCCGTCCCTCTCGCCCGCCTCCCTCGGCATGTCTTGCGGAGAGGCAACCACTTTTCTCTCTCATCCCCTGGTAGCCTGAACAATTTGTCATCTGAATAACTGCCTATACTTCATCGCACAGCATGGAGGTGTGCGCTGCCTTTTTCTTTTGGCCGCTGCAAAATGAAATCACTTTAGACTTGGCCAAAATTCAGTAACCTTGACACAAAACTCTGCCCTTAAAATCGGAAGATAAGTATTGTCCATGCTTCCTAAATTATGGAAATTACGAGGAGATCACATTTTATCGTGTGCTTTCACTCCGTTGAAACACACTCTCATTAGGCCCACAAGAGCCCACACTTCATTAACACCTGGGTGATAACAAATTTGCACCCTTCTGCTAAGTGATGCGAGGCGAGGCATGACGGTGTGGAGTCATGCTGCGTGAGGCTCAGGTGACTGCAGGCGCGACTTACGGCTCACCTGATGACTGCGAGTTTGCCGAGAGCCAAATCACATCTCACTTTGTCTTGTGCAGACATGATAGAAGAAAACTGTTAGATTTGGTGAAATGAATAGTCTAATTTAGAAGGTTTTCTTAAATATTGTTTATCTTGTTGGTGGGAATACAGTATTATGACAAAAACCAATACATCTGATCTTGGTCTGTCTTTTGAACTTTCTTAACTTGGAGGTCAAAGAAGACCTAAGTGCTCCACAGATGCCCTCATCTTTGCTGCATTTTTCCGGAACTTTTTACTTTGTTACACGTGCTGTAGTCATTTTTCAGGGTACTGCCATCCACCCAGCCATTCTCTGGTTTGTGCGGGGAAGTTGAGTTGACCAGATGTCCCTGTTGGTGACCACTTCCCCGAGTTACACCAGTCTGACAGTGCGATACCAATGTAAAATGCACTTCCTTAAGCCTGTCCTAAATTCCAATGCTGACGCCTCATACCAATCGGAAATGCAGTAAGAAATCCCAAGGAGGCACCCAAAACAAAGTCCCTCTCAATATGGAGTAGCGACCACAGATGGATGGTGAACTACAGTAGGAATATCTGGTAATTTCAGAGTTTTATCACTTTTTCCGACCAAGATAATGATTAATGATTGATCTTTCTTTCTGTTTGACTTTCATTGCACCTAATGTTCTCGCCTCATGTTGGAATCTGTTATCTTTCTAGCAAAAAGTAGCAACAGAATTAGGTCATTTTAAGGTTAGCTCGTAAGGCAATGCAGTGAGTTTTTGGGGTGTTATCTCAAACCTCAGGCCTCATAATTGAAATTCATATTGGAGTTAAATACTGGCTTGACTTGGGTTTAGGTGGTCTCAGGAAACTGCTCTATTATTCAGAAGCAGAACAATCAAAGTTCAAGATACACTCAAGGCAAAAAGAAAATTGACACTGGGGCAAAGTAGACACTAAAGCTACGTCTACACTAGGATGGATAATGGCCTTAAGCGTGTAATTAGTTGGACTATACGGCATGTCGGTTACACTAGTATGCCTATTATCCGGATTATTTGTTAAACGGGTAATTTAGGCGGGTAATATTACACGCCGCTTATTATGGACTGCTTTCTCCGTACAACAATCGGATACTAAGGAAGTGACATCATGCCGTCGCCATTTTTAGTGCGGCATGACGGCATCGTAAACATTAGAGGGACGATCATGACGTGGCAGTCATGCTCCTATTTTCTTTTCCACTCAATTTTTTTTATTTTTATTTTTTTTTTTTTTTTTTATGACAAAGCAGCGAACAGGAAGGGGTTATGGGGGGACAGAAGAAAAGAAACACAAGAGAAGAAAGAAAAGAAACACATACACAAACAACAACAAGAAATACATTGAACATCTAGACTAATTACTAATATGCTGGTGCCATCATCAGCGAGCTGTATTTCCGGTATACACCATGTGGGGGCCTATTGGCCAGCGAAAGAGGGGGACGGTGGTGGGGGTGTCTATAAGCTAAGTGATTGAAAGGGGTAGAGTGTACACAAATCAGTTCTGTGATCTAGAACCCAGTAATCGTGTGAATCTCTTATGAATGTAAGCTCGTTGGCGACCAACCCTACGCCGCCCCATCGCCAATCCCGGCACCAGGACCCCCAACCCGAGCATGCCCTACCACATTCAGCAGCACGCGAGCCCCACCGGGTGCGTGACAGCCACGCAGACGGGCGCCAACCCAGGGCCACGGCCCCCACCCAGCCAGCCCGGGGAGGGAGGAAGGGAGGGGGGTTGGGGGGTCAAGCGCAGCCCATCCCTCCTCCCACAGCCCACACATTTTTCTTGAACCTTCAAACTACGTCGTAATAATATGCTTCAATGTAGTGTCCATTTGTGGTCCTCACATCGCCGATGACGCGGAGATGAGTGTTTTTTACAGAGCTCGTCTCTCGCATTGTCTCCGATCAGCCAGCTGCGGGGCTATCCCCTCCCAACTCAATGCCAACCGAACATGAGAATATAAATATGTGTAGACGAAAATTAAACCCCGAGAAGTGACCTGCTTGGTACTCCCAGTCAAAGAGGCGTGCGGTCAGTTTTTTTTCCATGACATTTCTGCCTTTCAAAACTGTCGCCACTTCCAGGATCGCCACCGTTATGCACAAGCACTAATGGTTGCGGCTTCCAGGAAATATACGCAGCGCCACACCATATGCTTCTATTTGTTATTTTCCAAGTGGTGAGAACACAACAGAGCATCGATTGTAACATCCCAAGTAACGATGTCAGACTTATTTCAATCACAACTCGGCGACTGCTCGTAAAATCCGTGTGAGCTCTTTCATCACTCTCGTTCCTGTGTGATACGTTCAATTGCGTTCACGAAAAAAACAGTGAAAATAATGACAGTCTAGTCTAGTAATTCCGAAATTTGCCGCCGGCAAATAATGAGTTTCCGGTTCAGAGGTAAATCGCGCGGGCGATGACATAACATATGAGGCTTCTCCTTTCTACGCATGCGTAGTTTGCGCAAATGCAGGCGTACCTTGCAAGCGGGAGGGCCGGCCAACGAAGTGTGAACAGGTATAAAAATACCCTTGAGAAAATTATCTGTTGTAGTGTAGATGTAGCCTAAAGTCCCTTTCAAACATACCCTGAACGCCGTTTAAATCCTGGGATTGAAACGGGTAGCCCTTCTGTGTGAAAGCAATTTGCCGGGTCGACTGACACGGAGATTACGCGAACATTTATCAGGTCGCATCCTAGTACAATGTCCGTCACTTACCCGGGACGTGGCATGTGTAAAAGCAGGTGTTGAATTCCCAGGTCACAGCACGAAGGCTGCTGGCGAAAATGTCATGGCGGGCCGATCGTCATTTCCTCTTTCTTCACAGTAAGACGAAAAGCGGTAAACAAACACCCCAATTATCAACATGGCAAACTGAAAATAGCAAAACTGAAAACAAGGAAATTAAATTGCTACTGGATCGTTGGGCTGAGGAAGAGACAGTCTATCGTCCATCTCTGGAAATGTGTGGTTTATTTGGTTGCCGAGACCAAATAAAATTGACATCATGTCCAGGTTATAAAATCCCGTCCCTTGTCATCTCCGCACAGAGAGCGCCGAGTCGCCAACACAGGAAAAGTCTGTAAATGTCCAACCCGGTTTATTCCCGGGATATTTCCCCATGTCTCAAAGTCATGACACAGGTAAATCCCGCGTCACCTTACACGGGAATTTACCGAGATATACAGTGGCGCAAATAAGTATTTAGTCAACCACTAATTGTGCAAGTTCTCCCACTTGTAGATATTGGAGAGGCCTGTAATTGTCAACATGGGTAAACCTCAACCATGAGAGACAGAATGTGGAAAAAAACCCAGAAAATCACATTGTTGGATTTTTAAAGAATTTATTTGCAAATCATAGTGGAAAATAAGTATTTGGTCCATACCAAAAGCTCATCTCAATACTTTGTTATGTACCCTTTGTCGGCAATAACAGAGGCATTTTCTGTAACTGTTACAAACTTTTCAGACACTGTTGCTGGTATTTTGGCCCATTCCTCCATGCAGATCTCCTCTAGAGCAGTGGTGTTTTGGGGCTGTCGTTGGGCAACACGGACTTTCAACTCCCTACGCAGATTTTCTATGGGGTTGAGACCTGGACACTGGCTAGGCCACTCCAGGACCTTGAAATGCTTCTTACGAAGCCACTCCTTTGTTGCCATGGCTGTGGGATCATTGTCATGCTGAAAGACTCAGCCACGTCTCATCTTCAATGCCCTTGCTGATGGAAGGAGATTTTCACTCAAAATCTCTCAATACATGGCCCCATTCATTCTTTCCTTTACACAGATCAGTCGTCCTGGTCCCTTTGCATAAAAACAGCCCCAAAGCATGATGTTTCCACCCCCATGTTTCACAGTGGATATGGTGCAATTCAGTATTCTTTTCCCTCCAAACAAGAGAAACTGTGTTTCTACCAAAAAGTTCTATTTTGGTTTCATCTGACCATAACACATTCTCCCAGTCCTCTTCTGGATCATCCAAATGCTCTCTCGCGAACCGCAGACGGGCCTGGACGTGTACTTTCTTCAGAAGGGGACACGTCTGGCAGTGCAGGATTTGAGTCCCTGGCGGCGCATTGTGTTACTGATAGTAGCCTTTGTTACTGTGGTCCCAGCTCTCTGTCGGTCATTCACTAGGTCCCCCCGTGTGGTTCTTGGATTTTTACTCCCCGTTCTTGTTATCATTTTGACGCCATAGGGTGAGGAGGGAGTTGAAAGTCCGTGTTGCCCAACGACAGCCCCAAAACATCACTGCTCTAGAGGAGATCTGCATGGAGGAATGGGCCAAAATACCCGCAACAGTGTGTGAAAAGCTTGTGAAGAGTTATAGAAAATGTTTGGCCTCTGTTATTGCCAACAAAGGATACATAACAAAGTATTAAGACGAACTTTTGGTATAGACCAAATACTTATTTTCCACTATGATTTGCAAATAAATTCTTTAAAAATCAAACAATGTGATTTTCTGTTTTTTTTCCCCACATTCTGTCTTTCATGGTTGAGGTTTACCCATGTTGACAATTACAGGCCTCTCAAGTGTGAGAACTTGCACAATTAGTGGTTGACTAAATACTTATTTGCCCCACTGTAAGTCTAAAAGGGGTTTAAGGCATTTTGCCACAAGGCTACCCAGCTAATGGTGACTAGAAATAATGTCAGTGGGATAACGTTACTAACCAAACTAGTGTTGAGTATTACTAATGGAGGAGGACGAGTTCATTTCAATTGTGCTCAGTTTTTACAGTACAATGATCCTTCTCATAGCCCTCCCCAGTGTCAACTCACGGGACACGCAAATGAAACAAGCATTATCCCGACGTCTTCAGCTCGAGGAGGGTAGAAGATAAAAACTTTTTGATTAAGGGAAGCGAATCGTCTTTTTCATTTGGATTCAAGCAGCACCAGAAAGAGCGAAGGGATTAATTTTAAGGCTGTCCTTTTTATACTTGTCCCCGCTCATTTCTCGCAGTTGAAGAAGAGGCAGTGAATAATGGGGTGTCCATCAGCCGTGGGCTCAAGAGCAGATTGGGATTTTCTCTTGGGGATGATACAAAGCGAGGCGACAATTGATGGTTTGTAATGTACAGTTTTAGCCCACGTAGTGATAGCGCCAGCCATTGTGGCCGGCTCAGGCTTTAGTGCCACGTCTCCTGACGGAATTCTTTTGAAGGGTTCTTTTACTAAGGATGGCAAACATCACGATTTTTAAAAAATATGGATTTAGAACATCATGTCGACTGTAATTCCTGCATGTGACAAATGGCACTTTGAAGTCGAATGGAGGGAAGCCTACCAATGGTCCATTGTTACTTTCACTTGCCTTGACTCTTATTTCCTATACATGTGAACCATCCCTTTAATAAAGTTGTCTGGCTCTCCAGTCATATAAGGGGCACCTGTCGTTTCAGGCAGTGGGTGGGCGGGGCCTAAGTGGAAGGGTGAATTCATGGTGGGAATGCTATCCATCAGTGCTTCCATTTGATATTTAATTTAGACTTTTATGAGCTTTAAAGGATAGGCCATGTCATCTTTCTCTCAAAGGCTTCTCTCTATCACGGTGGAGGATAAATTCCTCCTGGCCGCGGAGCAGCCTAGGTAAGGTTCTCGCTGATTTATAACCATGTGTGCGCGATAGGGGCGGTAGTGGATGCTCTACTCGCCCACATTCAGCACTATCCCCACTTGATGAATTTGAGACACAAGTCTTGAATAAGCCGCAGAAATCTTAAAAGAACCAGCTTTAATATTTACTACAGTGTACAGTTAGGGTGTTTTTTTTTCCAACTAAAACATGGCATAACATATGCTCTCTGTACCTGCAGTGACTTTTAGAAAAATATGACAAAATAGATAAAGGTAGTCCCCGGGTTACGACGTACCCGACTTAAGTGATTTCGACCTTACGACACCGGAACTCGTCCACCATTCTGTCTCCACTGGGTATTTTTTTTTTTTAGTCACGTAAATCAGTGGTCCCCAACCTTTTTTTTCACGAACTGGCAATGTGTGACAGAAAATTACAGTAAACAGAGTTTGAAAACTAACATTAAGTGCAGGGAAAATGTAACTCAGCATACATTGATTTAACCTTTTTAACGGCAGCCTCTCCTAAAACTTGACAGCAAATATCATTGGTCACTGGTAATGAGTTCTTCTCCAATGGTGAAAGGTTTCTTGGCTTTAGCAATACTGTTCACCACGAGGTATGATGCTCTCAGTGCATTCACTTTTTTTGCCTCACTTGCTAGCTTTTAGCCACATATTATGCAAAATGGACTTGGCTGTTGGCTCCTCTTCTGGCTCGCAGGTGACCTTTTCCCCGTAAAAAAACTGTTCAAAGTCGTTGCGAACGCAGTACACAGCCAACAGCAGCTAACGTTGCTGGTTGCATTGCCTGACACTGGGCTGCAATAGGTGCGCAAACACCACACTAATGGCGGCCATCAACCAGAGGGCGAGAAACACTAATCTCAGATTAGTCAATAGAGAAGACAAGCATATTGATGTTAGCCTGGTACTCCAGACTCACCGCTGTTCCAGCTATTGAGTCTGGCCACCATTAAGCGGATAAAATTTCCAGGGCGGAGCAAGCCACAGCAAACAGACAGCGGAGTGGACCAATTAGCGAAGGGCGGATGGGACGTTAGAAACGCGACGAGGAAGCGCGCGGAAGTTAACATACGAGGAGAGGGGAGTTTATTCAACATGGCTAGCGCGAGACAGACTGTTGTAAATGACTTTTGTCGATGTGTTTTTGGCCATTTAAAACTGATTTTACCGTGGATTGGAACATATTCTCGGCTCTCCTGTTCGCCATCTGTGTTGTTGTGGAGACAGCTTTCGACGCGGAAGAGTGACGTTGCTCGTTAAGAACACGTCACGCAAATAAACGAATCTGATTTGCCGACTGATTTTGTACTTGCTCGAGAGGCCGTTAATGGGCTGGGTCCCAGACTATTCTCTCAGTGTTTGAAAAATACAAGGAGAACAGTCTGGCCGTGCCAGGCAATATTGATGTGTCAATAGGCCCAGGCCAGATAGCAGACGTTAACAAAGTATTTCTCTGCGGCCCGGTAGCAAATGCGCCATGGACTGGTACCCGGTGGTTGGGGGATAACTGGTGTAAACAGTACCGAGTTCTTGCCATGCCAGGATCCCCTTTGCCCCCAACAGGGTCGCCGCTGTCCCGCAGTTCCTCCTGCTGCTTCTCTTCACTGGCGCCGACTCCTCTTGCGAGTCCCAATCCGTTTTTTTTAGATCGGACGGTGGGCTTGCGTTGAGAGGCAAAGCTGGCGACCACAGTGGCCATGATACCCCCCCCCCCCCCACCCCCCCCTTTTGCCTCCCTTCTCTTTCCACAGCACCCTTTTCTCTCAGAAAGACGACTCACTCGCGGTTAAGCCCCAATATATCTATATATATTTTTGTGTTTGTCTTTTTTTAACACCCCGAATACTCATACTTGGCAATTGGCATTTAACACCATGTACCTCACAGTATCTTATTTTTTACTTTACAGTGGTATGAAAAAGTACTGAACCTTTTGAAATTTCTCACATTTCTGTGTAAAATCGCCATCAGATGTGATCTGATCTTTGTCAAAATCACACATGAAAAAACTGTGTCTGCTTTAACTAAAACCTCTCAAACATTCATAGGTTTTCATATTTTAATGCGATTGGTATGCAAACAATGACAGAAGGTGGAAAGATTCTTTTTCATACCACTGTATCTTATCAATATGACCTATAATTCATGTTTTTGGCCAATTATTTTAAGATTTCGGGGGTATTTCGGGGTACGTAAAGGGTTAATTCCGATTAACGCGGAAATTCGGGTTACATCACCAGCCTAGGAATGGAACTCGTTCGTAACCCGGGGACTATCTATATTACTATACATGCTCGATTATATAATCATTTATATAATCGTTTTTTTCCAATTATTCCCAAGGGGAATTTTTTCCCAACACATTAATCACTCTCGTGAAGATCTTTCAATTTATTTCTTTTCTTCTTCGTATAACAATGGATCTATATACGATGTATGTACAACAATAATAACGTAGAAAACTTATTTCTTTGTAATATTTAATATATAATATTTATTGTGTGTACACATATATATATATATTAGGGCTGTCAAAATTATCGCGTTAACGCGCGGTAATTAATTTTTTAAATTAATCACGTTAAAATATTTGACGCAATTAACGCACATGTCCCGCTCAGACAGTATTCTGCCTTTTGGTAAGTTTTACAGCAAGGCTTTTTGTGCTGCAGCACAACAGCGAACTCTTGTGGTCGCTTTGCGACATGGTTTATTTTTTTCTTGCCAGTTCATATGGCTGCACGACGTCTCGGGCTGAAGCCTACGTTGTAATGTTGTGCTTATATGATCCTTGGACAAGATTTGTCCGTAAGTATGGTTGTTGTAAAGAATGTACATATTATGTTAGTAAGCGAAATGTTCTATTTTTAGTATGAGACGCTTTTTGTTTATGTTTAGTGAACCTGTATAGCGTGCTAAGCTAACGTTGTTGCTAATGCAAAGCTTGTGTACTTTTTTTTTTTTTTTTAAGTTTTATGACGGTCTAAAGAGGACAATGGTTTGAGGCTATTTTATTAATAAATCAGATGAAAAAGGAAGAAGTCTGATTATTAAGGCGTCGTTCACTAGCTGTCTAGCTTTGGAAAAAGTAGACGCTTCGGAGTGAGGACAGCATAGACAGATTTAAATGACAGTAGAGTGAAATGCCCACTACAGTCCTTATGTACCGTATGTTGAATGTACAGTGGGGAGAACAAGTATTTGATACACTGCCAATGGATTTTCCCATCAAATACTTGTTCTCCCCACTGTATATATCCATCTTGTGTCTTATCTTTCCATTCCAACAATTTATTTTACAGAATATATATAATTTACAGAAAAATATGGTATTTTATAGATGGTTTGAATTGCAATTAGTTGCGATTAATTACGATTAATTAATTTTTAAGCTGTAATTAACTCGATTAAAAATTTTAATCGTTTGACAGCCCTAATATATATATATATATATATATATATTATGATACATAAATTTATCAATATATATATTACATATAATAATATGTAGCAATAGATATATAATTTAATATTCTTTTAAGTTTCTATTTACTGCTTATCTGGACTTTTTTTTTTTTTTTTTTTTTTTTTTGGAGAATCCTGGTCAAAGCCAAATTGAGATTTTTAAACAGAGATCTTACAAACCTATTTTCCCATATGTTTTAGGATCATCTTTATCTGAGTGTTCTGAATGCTTGTTTATGCAGTGTGGCATTAAGCAAGTTTCTTTTCTTTTTTTTTTTTAAATAAAAATAATTGATTATTTAATGTAATGCTCAGTTGCCAAATTTTCGATCGTCTAATTTGGTCTGCTTTTAGTTCTTCAAAGAATATTGCACTTTTTTTGGACATACTTTTCCTTGAACAGCAACAATATATTCATTAAACCAATAAATTAGCGCTAATTGACGGAGCCATCAGACATGCTTTTTGTTTCCATGAATTATGTATGGTTGAACATAGACAGGGTAATTCTAAAGAGCGGCAATGCGCTTAATAAACTAATCCTCTCCTAATGGTCTGTTTTAGTGTAATATATAGCATAATTCATTACCCCCCTTTTGTACTAGTAATTATTTCTAAAATACCAAAGAGCCATCTTTTCTTCTCTGCCTCTGATTTATCACCTCAGCTCTGGCCTGACGCTGTCTTCCCAAGGTGTGACATTTCCAAATATTTATAGCTCTGGCACATTAAAACGAGGCCTTCCTTTGAAGGTGACCGACTGCTCTTCCACACCAGTGTAATTAATAGAACCAACGCTTGTTCGCCTTGTGTTATTTAGCCGTCGCGTTCTTTTCAAACTGCATCTGTAGCTCATAAACATTTTTTAACACTCTGGATGCACTGCTTTTCATATGAAAAGACCCAAAGTTTAATATTTTATTGATTAGATCTAAACCTTCTGTCCAAAGTGGCAATTAAAATTCAATTAAATTGACTGAAAGCATCAAATTAAATTTCATCTCTTTATGAGCTCCCAGATAATGCTCGAGGACAAGACTTGAATATCATCACATCCTTTTTACATGTTATCATCCTGCTCGTTTACGATAAAAATGACACTTTGGGGTATACTTTCGATATTTCTTAACTATAACTTTGTAATGAACGCAATTTATGGATATTAAATCTACTGTTATTGGATTTTGTAATAACGAGGCACAGCACGCCAGAAAAGATAAGCGAAGATGATGTTTATAACTGGACGTTTATCCGGCAATGTGCCAAACTGGGTGAGGAGCCCTGCAGCGGCACTTATCATCAACAAGCTGAGCAAACAACAAACTTCTATAGTTTGACTTTGTTTCTTTAAAATAGCCAATTTTCTTTTCGTTTTTAAAGAATTAAATAGTTCAATAAGTTAATCGGCCTGTGATCTTTGTAAATAAGTTGCATTGTTATGTCACAGACGGGCAGTTTCAACATTGGTGGGGACGATATAACAGCATAACCTGCATGTACACTTTTTGTTGGGGACGGACATTAATAAGACTAAACAGATTGGGTGAATGAGGGTCAGGGCTATATTTCTCAAGAATATGAACCTAATTAATTTATAGGCTAAATGATCAATGCAAAATAAATCTGTATTGATTTATACTAACTTTCATGTGTATGGGTTCAGGTGATATACTGTTCGATTCAAACCTTGGTTTCAAAAACTACTATAGAAACATTTTGAAAACTTTTAGAATAAATGTTTGGATTTTATTAGATAATTTAAATTCCAATATTTGAACGTAACTTCAGTGGCGCCACCAGTCTATCGTTAGATTGTTGAGGCATCAGTTATGCATTTCATCCCAAATGAATGCATTTATTTTCTTTTGTTAAATGTAGGGCTGTCAAATTTATCGCGTTAACGAGCGGTAATTCATTTTTTTAATCACGTGAAAATATTTATCGCAATTAACGCTTTCACGATACGACTCACGCATTGCCGCAACAGCCTACAATGGCGCCGTTTTACTTATATACAGAGATAAGAGGCAGTGTCCAGTGAGTGGAGTAGATACAAGCACTCATTGGGGCCGTGCTTTTAATTGGCAAAAGCTTTGTCATCTCTCCCACAGTATAAATATTGTGGGCGACATGGGGACGAATGACAGGAGTTGATCTTTTTCTTAACACCCTGTAGTGTACCCAGCGCAGAGAAGATATAGCATTTGCAGCCATCACACACAGTCATGGTTGCACCACTTCCCATCGTGCATTTGGGCAGAACAGTTAAGTCGCTACAGTATCATTTACTGAAAGCTGAACAAATAGACTAGATGGCAATATTTAGTAACAATATACAAAACAAACTCACATTTATCCTTTTAAGAATCACAAGTCTTTCTATCCGTGGATCACTTACACAGAAAGAATGTTAATAATGTTAATGCCATCTTGTGGATTTATTGTTATAATAAACAAATACAGTACTTATGTACAGTATGTTGAATGTATATATCCGTCTTGTCTTATCTTTCCATTCCAACAACAATTTACAGAAAAATATGGCATATTTTAGAGATGGTTAGAATTGTGATTAATTACAATTAATTCATGTTTAAGCTGTGATTAACTCGATTAAAAATTTTAATCGTTTGACAGCCCTAGTTAAATGTACACCTTATGCCTAATATATACATAACACATTAAAAACAGAATTGTTGTGGAACTCAAAATGTTGACTGGACAGTTATGGACTATGCACACTAAATCATTAGTAACATCAAATATTACACAATACACCAAAATATATGAGTAGCCGTGTCCTTAAGTCTTTCTGATAGTTTTCCCCTGACCTTTTTACTGCAATAATATAATGAAAAACCTGAAATTATGGCTTTTAGTTTTGGTCACCCCAAGATTTTAAGTGGCCCCATCTGGCCACCCCTATGAAAAATGTCTGGAGGCGCCACTGCATAACTTCAATTATATTCACATACACTAAAAATACAAACTTGTTAATAATCTCTTAACTATCCGGGCATGCAATTTATTTTTATTTTTATTTTTTTTTGTTAGGGCTATTCAATATTGTCTGTCTAAATAAATGAAATAAATATAACTGAAAAACAACTTTGTCAGGGAATAACAAACATAATGAAAATGGAGCCTTCCTTCTGGTAAAACACTACTGCTTTTGTCCACAAGCACAGCCAAGCTCAACAAAAAATGAACGCTCCGTTGGGTTGGTTTCAGACCACATTAGTAAAACACAATTGAAAATTGACTGACACATATAGACTTGGGACCTCTGTCTCGAAACAGCTTCTTGCTCACATTTTTCTGGTTCTATAGTTTCCAGCAGAGTTCACTACATTTCAACAGTAGAAAACATATACAGGAGGGCACTTCTCTCTAAGCAGCTTCCTACTCGAGCTATGCAAACTCTGATGCAGGTCGGACTTTCAGTAGCAAAATTAGTGGTGTGTTCCCCACCTCCACAACAGTGACGTCTTTTTACATTACTTACAGTGGCTGCTGCTGCTGTTGCTGGCCGAAAAAAAATAACTTACTCTTACATCAACAGTGTTCCTGTTGTAATATACTATTACTGGAGTTGTCCGATAATGACTTTTTAACCGATATCCTGATATTGTCCAACTCCAAAAATCCGATTCCGATATCTCTCTAAGCATTTTCCTACTCGAGCTATGCGAACCTTGATGCAGGTCGGACTTTCAGTAGCAAAATTAGTGGTGTGTTCCCTACCTCCACAACAGTGACGTCTTTTTACATTACTTAAAGTGGCTGCTGCTGCTGCTGGCCGAAAAAAAAAAAAAACTTACTCTTACATCAACAGTGTTCCTGTTGTAATATACTATTACTGGAGTTGTCCGATAATGATTTTTTAACCGAAACCTGATATTGTCCAACTCCAAAAATCCGATTCCGATATCTCTCTAAGCATTTTCGTACTCGAGCTATTTGAACTCTGATGCAGGTCGGACTTTCAGTAGCAAAATTAGTGGTGTGTTCCCTACCTCCACAACAGTGACGTCTTTTTACATTACTTACAGTGGCTGCTGCTGTTGCTGGCCGAAAAAAAAAATAACTCAGTCTCACATCAACAGTAGTTTTGTTGTAATATACTATTGCTGGAGTTGTCCGATAATGACTTTTTAATCGATATCCTGATATTGTCCAACTCCAAAAATCCGATACCGATATCAAATAGATAACGATATATGTGGTTGTTGACTTAAAATATTTATTTATTTTTTAAAAAATCATTTAGTGTTCATTTAATTTTTGCACCATGAATTCAAATGGGGCTGAGTGGTTAGCACGTCCGCCTCACAGTTCTTTAATCAAGGGTTCAATCCCGGGCTTCGGCTTCCTGTGTGGAGTTTGCATGTTCTCCCCGTGCCTACGTGGGTTTTCTCCGGGAACTCCGGTTTCCTTCCACATCCCAAAACATGCATGGCTGATTGAACACTCTGAATTGTCCATAGGTATGGGTGTGTGCGTGAATGGTTGTATGTCTCCTTGTGCCCTGCGATTGGCTGGCAACCAGTTCAACTAACTACTGCCCGTAATTAGCTGGGATAGGCTCCAGCACCTCTGCGACCCTCGTGAGGAAAAAACGGCATGGAAAATAAATAAATGAATGAATTTAAATGTTCTGCTCACATAACGAATCCCAAGCATCTCAGTTTGGAGACATCTAATGGTCAATAAGCTGTGACCAGCCCTTGAACAAAGCTCTTGTACAAAGGCTGAAGGCTTCTAAATTCACTTTGAAGTTAACATGCATATTGGCCCAAAACCGATGTCGATATTATCCGATATCATGCTAAAAATGCTTTTATCGGCCAATATTATCAGCTACCTGATAATATTGGACAACTCTAACTATTACACATACCATTTTGTATAATGTCTCGTTATTAAACACATCTTCAAATTGTGTTTTCTGTATATGTTCATTAATTACGAAATTAATTGGTTTTGAAGGTAGTTTCATCACCTGAAAAGTTCGTAGAGACTTGTTTTCCATGTAAATGCCCCAATCCATTTCAAGCCCCTCAAAATATAGACATAAACATTTTATAATGCATAAAAATGCATCAAAACATGTTACAGATCATTTCACACTAAACATAAAATCAGAGTTGTGCATAATGTAAAACAACAAGTAAAAGAATAAGAGTTAATACACTCATGTAAAGCTGTCGGAACACTAGGGGGCGAATGAAGAGGACGCTGGGATACACACATACAGTAGAGGTCCTTCTTAGCCAAATGGATGCCAGGAATGCTAGGCAATAGCCAATGGCAGAGCAGCTATACGGTGGGGCAAATAAGTATTTAGTCAACCACTAATTGTGCAAGTTCTCCCACTTGAAAATATTAGAGAGGCCTGTAATTGTCAACATGGTTAAACCTCAACCATGAGAGACAGAATGTGGAAAAAAAAAAACAGAAAATCACACATTGTTTGATTTTTAAATAATTTATTTGCAAATCATGGTGGAAACTAAGTATTTGGTTATTACCAAAAGTTCATCTCAATACTTTGTTATGTACCCTTTGTTGGCAATAACGGAGGCCAAACGTTTTCTCTAACTCTTCACAAGCTTTTCACACACTGTTGCTGGTATTTTGGCCCATTCCTCCATGCAGAT
This sequence comes from Corythoichthys intestinalis, assembly GCF_030265065.1. Taxonomy (NCBI): domain Eukaryota; kingdom Metazoa; phylum Chordata; class Actinopteri; order Syngnathiformes; family Syngnathidae; genus Corythoichthys; species Corythoichthys intestinalis. The sequence goes on along the minus strand of NC_080409.1, from coordinate 42,795,948 downwards.
CTCCTCTGGAGCAGTGATGTTTTGGGGATGTCGTTGGGCAACACAGACTTTCAACTGCCTCCGCAGATTTTCTCTGGGGTTGAGACCTGGAGACTGGCTAGGCCACCCCAGGACCTTGAAATGCTTCTTACGAAGCCACTCCTTTGTTACCCTGGCTGTGTGTTTGGGATCATTATCATGCTGAAAGACCCAGCCACGTCTCATCTTCAATGCCCTTGCTCATGGAAGGAGATCTTCACTCAAAATCTCTTGATACATGGCCCCATTCATTCTTTCCTTTACACATATCAGTCATCCTGGTCCCTTTGCAGAAAAACAGCCCCGAAGCATGATGTTTCCACCCCCCTGCTTCACAGTGGGTATGGTGCAATTCAGGATTATTTTTCCTCCAAACAAGAGAACCTGTGTTTCTACCAAAAAGTTCTATTTTGGTTTCATCTGACCATAACACATTCTCCCAGTCCTCTTCTGGATGAACCAAATGCTCTCTCGCGAACCGCAGACGGGCCTGGACGTGTACTTCCTTCAGCAGGGGGACACGTCTGGCAGTGCAGGATTTGAGTCCCTGGCGGCGCATTGTGTTACTGATAGTAGCCTTTGTTACTGTGGTCCCAGCTCTCTGTAGGTCATTCACTAGGTCCCCCCGTGTGGTGCTAGGATTTTTGCTCACCGTTCTTGTTATCATTTTGACGCCACGGGGTGAGGAAGGAGTTGAAAGTCCTTGTTACCCAAAGACACCCCCAAAACATCACTGCTCTAGAGGAGATCTGCATGGAGGAATGGGCCAATATACCAGCAACAGTGTGTGAAAAGCTTGTGAAGAATTACAGAAAACGTTTGGCCTCCGTTATTGCCAACAAAGGGTACATAACAAAGTATTGAGATCAACTTTTGGTATAGACCAAATACTTATTTTCCACCATGATTTGCAAATAAATTCTTTAAAAATTAAACAATGTGATTTTCTGTTTTTTTCCCCCCACATTCTGTCTCTCATGGTTGAAGTTTACCCATGTTGAAAATTAAAGGCCTCTCTAATATTTTCAAGTGGGAGAACTTGCACAATTAGTGGTTGACTAAATACTTATTTGCCCCACTGTAAGTATGTTAGTTTCAGTAAAATCTGGGAGCTGGGAGTGGGAGTATCAATCGTACGATATTTTTGCCTTTCGTATTCTGAAATTTCTTTTGTAACAAGAGACAATATTTTCCCGTTGAGGCATGTCTTAATCTGAAAATTCTGTACGTAGAGACGTTCGTAAGTAGAGGCACCACTGTGTACTGTAGTGTCACCTCGTTATGCCATTGTAAAGCCATCCTGACTAGCATGAAGATCTTATTGCGCAAGTTTTGACGCTGGAGCGCAGCTGTGCCGTTTACAAGAAATGAGCCTATTACAGTCTTTTGTACTAGTGCGATGATAGTCATATAATTTTAAGGGTGATGGAGGTTGCACTTGCGCACTAACCTCTCCTCTCCAGTGTACTCTTAAAGGATCCAATGAGATGCGGTCGTAAGATGCTACTTCCTGTCACCATGTAGCAGCCCATCTGGCTTTATTTTGTTTGAGTATATGGCTCACTCATCCCAGATTTTATTGTTTTCATCTCTGGGCGGCGAGGCTGGCACCCCCCTTCCCAACAGCCACCCTTCCAGTATAACACGAGTTCGTGACTCGGCACTCGGTAATTTAAAGCCGTTACGGAATTGCAATTTCAGGGCTCAGTGCTTGTTTTTCTAAAATGTACTCAAGGAATTAGCCACTCCAGCCACAAATCAGCCAAATTTATGCACAGTTGTAATACACTTTATGGGCTCATGGTACATTGCTTCAAAAACAGCAGATGTGAAATGATGATAAATATAATGAGGGTTCTTCCCCTCCTCGCCACCCTCCTTCGCCGCCGAGTGCGGCGGCAGAGAAGGACGTGGAGCGTGTTTACTTATCCCGTACAATGCATTTAATGTCTTAGTAAGGGCCGCCGACAAAACCTGATTAATGTCCTCATCTCTTTTATTAAAGATAAGCGTGCCACTGCAGTCGGGAGATAGAGGGAGCACCATAAATCTCAGGGCAAAATGAGCAGTCAAATAATCACTCATCAGAAATGAAATCTACATACATTAACACTCGCGCGTCAATGTAAACACTGGCCGCCGTCGCCATTTATCCCGCTATTGCTGCTTAGGGGTGGGTTGGCAGTGGGGGTGAAGGTGTCTGGAGACTGTTACGCAGGAATCGTGTTCACCATTAAGGCGATGGATGACAGAGGCAATTAAGCATCCCCCTGAATGGGACGTAATGTTACTCCATGCTTTGGATTAATCAAGGCATGCGTTAGACAGTGATGGGTGACCCCGGGATTCGGCGACAAAGTGATTCCTCATCCTGTGTTTGGGGATTGGGATCTCGCGGTTCCTCCTGTCATTTATCGCATTTGACAGCCATCAACTTGTCTTCTCCGAGCTAAGGAACATTATCTGAACTCCCAAGGCGCTTAGGGGCAAGGATGGGCGATCTTAAGTGGTGGTCGCACAGCAGCAGATATGTAAAGCGACCGTGCTTCCTGCCCCTGGTTCTGTGGCAGCTATTGTCTTGTGTACATGATGTGCAGACACATGAATACATATCAAGGTTTGTTACATAGAAGGGAGCTTGATGGAATAAAGATTAGCGAACACACACATAAAGCCATTTAAACCCTGTTTTCTTAGAGATTAAGATTTGAACAGGGAATTTTAGCTTTGGTACTGGTAAAAGATAAGCAACGGAAGTGTTACTGTCTTGTACTCCACTGTGTAAACAAACAGTACAGTTGTTTTTCAGGTTGTTGTTGTGGTTTGATTGACATTTAAGCACTGAGTGGTTTTATCACAAGTCCCTGTGTTTGATATCGGTATGATTTTTACAAATTTTAAGCCTTAATGTAGATACTTTTTGATTTCTTTGATTATTGAAATATGGCAGGTTTGTTAAAAACACTATTTTTAGATGAGGGCTAAATTATGAATAGATATCTTAGTAAAGAGATGTTTTAATGAAATTGTAAAACAATGTTTGAGTGTCATTTAGTACTCATAAGGCATTACAATTTCTTGGTTTCACTTCTAAATGTGGTGCGATAGATGGCGACCAGTCCAGGGTGTACTTATCATCATCCAGCACACCCAAAATGAATGGATTTCTAAGGTTCCCTGTTTACACCAAATACAGTGGGGCAAATAAGTATTTAGTCAACCACTAATTGTGCAAGTTCTCCCACTTGAAAATATTAGAGAGGCCTGTAATTGTCAACGTTGTTAAACCTCAACCCTGAGAGACAGAATGTGGGAAAAAAAAAAAAAAAGAAAATCACATTGTTTGATTTTTAAGGAATTTATTTGCAAATCATGGTGGAAAATAAGTGTTTGTGTCAATACCAAAAGTTCATCTCAATACTTTGTTATGTACCCTTTGTTGGCAATAACGGAGGCCAAACGTTTTCCGTAACTCTTCACAAGCTTTTTACAAACTGTTGCTGGTATTTTGGCCAATTCCTCCATGTAGATCTCCTCTAGAGCAGTGATGTTTTGGGGCTGTTGTTGGGCAACACGAACTTTCAACTCCCTCCACAGATTTTCTATGGGGTTGAGATCTGGAGACTGGCTAGGCCACTCTTACGAAGCCACTCCTTTGTTGCCCTGGCGGTGTATTTGGGATCATTGTCATGCTGAAAGACCCAGTCACGTCTCATCTTCTATGCCCTTGCTGATGGAAGGAGATTTTCACTCAAAATCTCTCGATACGTGGCCCCATTCATTCTTTCCTTTACACATATCAGTCGTCCTGGTCCCTTTGCAGAAAAACAGCCCCAAAGCATAATGTTTCCACCCCCATGCTTCATAGTGGGTATGTTGTTCTTCGAATGCAATTCAGTATTATTTCTCCTCCAAACATGAGAACCTGTGTTTCTACCATACTATTTTGGTTTGATCTGACCATAACACATTCTCCCAATCCTCCTCTGAATCATCCAAATGCTCTCAAATGAAACGCAGACGGGCCTGGATGTGTACTTTCTTTAGCAAGGGGACACGTCTGGCAGTACAGGATTTGAGTACCTGGCGGCGCATTGTGTTACTGATAGTAGCCTTTGTTACTGTGGTCCCAGCTCTCTGTAGGTCATTCACTAGGTCCCCCCGTGTGGTACAGGGATTTTTGCTCACCGTTCTTGTTATCATTTTGACGCCACGGGGTGAGATCTTGCATGGAGCCCCAGATCGAGGAAGATTATCAGTGGTCTTTTATGTCTTCCATTTTCTAATAATTGCTCCCACAGTTGATTTCTTTACACCAAGCGTTTTACCAATTGCTGATTCAGTCTTCCCAGCCTGTTGCAGGTCTACAATTTTGTCTCTGTTGTCCTTCGACAGCTCTTTGGTCTTGGCCATTGTGGAGTTTGTAGTGGGACTGACTGAGATTGTGGAGAGGTGTCTTTTATACTGATAATGAGTTAAAACAGGTGCCATTAATACAGGTAACGAGTGGAGCCTCATTAGACCTCGTTAGAAGAAGTTAGACCTCTTTGACAGCCGGAAATCTTGCTTGTTTGTAGGTGACCAAATACTTATTTCCCACCATGATTTGGAAATAAATCCTTTAAATATCAAACAATGTGATTTTCAGTTCTTTTTTTCCACATTCTCCCTCTCATGGTTGAGATTTACCCATGTTGACAATTACAGGCCTCTCTAATCTTTTCAAATAGAAGAACTTGCACAATTGGTGGTTGAATGAATACTTATTTGCCCCACTGTATAAGCTCATTTATTTTGGTATTGTGTTATAAATGATTTTGGATAGTTATTTTGAGGGCGAAGGGGTGTTTTTAAGGGTACTTAAAGGGTTAATTTCAATTTACGCGGAAATACGGGTTACGTCGCCTGGGTAGGAAAGGAACTTGTTCGTAACCCGGGGATGACCTGTACTATGAAAGCAATACTGAATTCGTTTTTCGTATTTTATCATAAAATAGGTCAAAATGGATGGAACCATTAGCAATTATTTCGTTGTCAAGTGTATTATGAACATTTCTTAAAAATGTAAACTATAGTGGTACCTCTACATACGAATTTAATTCGTTCCAGGACCTTGTTTGTTACTCGAAATGGTCGTATGTCGAGCAGGATTTTCCAATATTCATACATTATAATTCCATTCATTCGTTCCACAACCTGAAAACCTACACTAAATCCTTAATAAATACTGCTGGTTTTATTACAAATGGCATTTACATATAAGAAAACAAACATATTTTAAATAAAAATCGGAATGATAATAATAATAATTCCTGTAATAATGTAACGAATCTCGTTCTAACGTAGCGATTGTGTTTTGCATGCTGTACCTGAATGCACCGCGTTGCTGACATGACAGAGTGAGATAGGAGCGGTAGACATTTTACTTTCTCTTTTAGTGTTCTGTTGTTGGCATCATCTGCGGTGCACAGTAGGCGTGTTGTGTTGCACAAGTTCTGAAGTGATTAAAATCTTGACGAAGCTGGCAATTTCTTTGTCGATGTTACAAAAATAATAATTGTCACCTTCACTTATAAAGACTGGCAAATGGAGGCCTGAGGAGGACCGTCGAGCTCATAGACATTCGACAGTCGTATTGTCGAGTCCGGATGGTATCTGTTGGAGCCATGAACCCAACGTGGGGGTTACTGCCCCTAGTGTCCCAGTCACTTCTGGCACCACGGTTGCCTTCACTCCCCACATTTTCTCCAACTCTTCCTTCAACCCTTGATATTTCTCCAGCTTTTCGTGTTCTTTTTTCCTGATGTTGCTATCGCTCGGGATTGCTACATCTATCACTACTGCTGTCTTCTGATGTTTATCCACCACCACTATGTCACACTGGTTGGCCATCACCAGTTTGTCTGGTCAGGATCTTGGCTTGGTTGTACTCGACCACCTTTGGAGGTATTGGCCACCTTGACTCTGGGGTCTCCAGTCCATACTCGGCACAGATGTTTCTGTACACTATGCCTGCTACCTGATTATGTCGTTCCATGTATGCCTCGCCTGCCAGCATCTTAAACCCTGCTGTGATGTGCTAGACTGTCTCAGGGACCTGTTTGCATAGCCTGCACCTGGGATCCTGTCTGGTGTGATAGACCCCGGCCTCTATTGATCTTGTGTTTAGGGCCTGTTCTTGTCCTGCCATGATCAGTGCCTCCGTGCTGTCTTTCAGTCCGGCCTTTTCCAGCCACTGGTATGTTTTTCCCATGTCAGATACCCCCTCAATTTGTCGGTGGTACATACCATCCATGATAGCTCTTCAGGGTCCTCCTCCTTACTGGGCTGCTGTTGCCTGAGGCATTCACCGAGCAGGTCATCACTGGGGGCCATTTTCATGATGTACTCTTGGAGGGATGTAGTTTCCTCCTGGACAGTGGCTCTGATGCTCACTAGTCTTCGGCCTCCCTCTTTCCGCTTTGTGTAGAGCCTCAGGATGCTGGACTTAGGGTGAAACCTTCCGTGCATTGTAAGGAGCTTCCTTGTCTTGATGTCGATAGGCTACATCTCTTCCAGTGGCCAGTATACAATGTCATCAGTATTTATTTAAAGTATGAATATTGGTTCGTTTAAAGTGCCACCTCTGCATGTGTTTTTTTATGTGCTTGTATCTTTTATTAAAGCTCATTCAATTGAGTTGTTTAGCATGGTGAATGTGTACAATTTTACTATTTACATATGTGCGATCATGCATGCATGTATGCACACATTGTTATGCATCCGCCACATTTTGCTCTCTTCCTGACACCCATCACAGGCGTATCTCTGTGACAGATGTCATATGTTGTGGTACAAAACACACAAATGCACAGTACACTATGGTTTCTCTTTGTTTTATCATATCTTGATCATCTAGTTACTATTTTTTTTTAGCTTATCTCTTTCTCATTTACCACTGGCATCTGGCAGGGACAAGCTGACGAGGTGTCTTCACAGCGGAAATTGCCAGAAATTGATTTTCCATGCTTGATAAAAGTCACACGCAATTAGTGGGAGTGTCAAACGCTTTTAATGCATTCAGTCGAGTTATGTTATGCCCTGCCACTCACAATATTGACAGAGATGTTTGGTAACAATAATTATGACTTTGGTGCCTCATAGACACTTTGCCAATGCTTTTAGTATATCATTATAATAATGGAGAAATTGATTTTTAGGAATTCTGTTGGTGAAGCAATTGAGGAAAAATGGGGCACACGACTTGGCTTTAACTAGCACAGAAGCTGTTGATTCACTCTCATATTCAGCATTGCCAAACGACTTTTGAATGAGAGCGTAAAGTATATAACCGTACATTTTTGTAGTTTCATACATGTTGAAGGAATCTGACCTTCTAGCCAGACCGCCGGAATCTAACTCCACACGTTCACCTTAGTCTTAACTCTTTGTACTGACTCCATTTTGAAAGGTTTAAAGAAGGCTCACCGAGAACAAGTTGACAATTTATTCGAGTCGACAGCGATCAAAACGGCAAGGCGAAACAGAAACACTCAGGCGAAGAGGCAAACTCGTTCCAAGGTCACCATATTAGAAGTCAACAAAAGGTTCCCGAGGAAAATGACAACATTCAGTCTTTTGAAGGCTCTCGCGGGGCAGGCCGTGGGCAGGAAGAAGGGTGTGTTTGGGACGATTGTCTGTTTGTAGATTGGACAGGAGGATTCGGGATTTACTGTTGTGGATTGGACAGGAGGATTCGGGAGTTACTGTTGTCCGGGCAACGCGGGTTGTGGATTTTGCCACCTCAGCATCAAAGGGGCTCTTGTGGAGGCTTGTCAGTTGTGTTATCAGTTGGATATCGGGCGTTCTACGGTGCCTTGTGTTGGTACAGAGCGTCCCGCCGGGAGAACTGATTGCGAGAGTTGGTTTGTCAATCTTGCTCATGACGCACACGTTGGGCTTCCGTGATAAGAAGGCGTCGTGTATCTTTTATGCCCTATATTCTGCTTGTTTACCTTAAACTATGGTATGAGTGAATATTTATTTTATTTTGGGTGTGTTAGAGTAATACAAACAGTTAGTACTTTTTCACATAGGCACCGTCTATCTCCTTCAATGTGAATGAAAGCATCCTGTCGTTCAGCTCTGTTGCTGTATTTTCTCTCTTGTCCATACGGTCACCTGCTCTGCCAGGTCGTTAGAAGTTCATTAACACAGTCATTGAGCATGCGATCAGGGCCCGTTAGCGTGGCCGCCAAGCCCCGGCCCGGTGCCGAAGGTACAATATGCTCCTTGTTATTCCAGGCTCATTGGCGCTAAACCCTGGCAATCAACGCCGTTTTGTCCGAGCTCATTGGCCCAGCGGGCTCTCGCCTGGCGGAGCGCTGGCTCGGGGTCCGGGTCGTTAGGTAGAACTCGGCGGATTAATGGCACATTAGAGCCTTACAAATCAAAGAGAAAGGTTCAGAGCATGTGTGATGTCATTTGTAGAGAATGGAGAGCTGCGGTGTATCAAGAAAAATCGTTTCCGACTCGTTAAAACTCATCACTTGCTGCTGTACAGATGAAACCTTGGTTCGAGCAGGAATAAAGATCCAGCAACTGTCTCTTTCATACAATTAGCCTAACTTTGCAAGTAATTAAATTCCCTATTACATGAGTGAAATAACCTCACGGTTTCAATACTGTAACTTTTGCATGATCCTCTGCTACACTTGTACACTCAACTCAACTCTCAACACGACATTCGAAGTAAATTGCTATAGTGCTGATTGATTCAGATTCGTAGACAGCGACTGAAATAGAACCATTTCCTCTTCTTATATCGAGTTGCTGGTCCGCGTGTGCGAACTTTCAAATGCACGAGCTTCGAGTTTCGCTTCGCCACAACAGGGTTGGCGATTTTTACCTCGACGTGCTCGTTATACAGAAAATGTTTTGAACGTGAGCAATATCGCCTCCCGTGTGTTTTGCCCCTAAAGCGGGTTATATGTCCAAAGCAGACTAGGAGAAGCCCATTCATGCTTTTATTTGCAGTAGATATGACCACAGGTAGTCCCTGGGTTACGATGTACCCGATTTACATGATTTCGACTTCATGATGCGTCTCGTCCGCTGTTTTTTCTCCAGTCGTTTATTTTTTTATTTTATTATTTCATTAAGTCGCGTAACAGTGTCTCGTCTACCACTGCTCAGCATTGATTGTAAGAACAGTATATTATTTGTCATTTTATTTGGTTATTTATTAGGTTTAATTAATCTAAATGTTTGATCTCTACAGTAATTGCTATACATATCTGATATTTCGTATTACTAAAGTGTATGTGCGTTCCGCTTTCCTTTGTTGCAACTCGGACTTGTTTGACATCACGACAGCACTATTTTCTGTTTCGAGTGTGGGAAGCGGGGGTGAACGCCAGTTAACATTTCAAGACGGCACAGAAACGGTAAACGCTGCAGGCTCTAAAAGCTGTCATTTTCCTTGTTGAATTGGCCAATATTTTTACCTTATTTCCCTCGGTATTGTAGCCATTGTGGTATGTTTTTTAAGCAAATATGTCTCTATTGATTTACTTTATAGCATTATTGTACGCTCTTTGTCATTACTGTATTTTATTTTCTTATAAGTGTGTGACAAATTAATAAATGTCGGTTGTAGGAAGAATTATGGTGTGATTGGTGTTATAGGAGGGAATGTATGTCTGTCTGGCTATCTTATTTTTTACTTCATTTTATTAATATGAAGTATAATACATGTTTTTGGATACTTTGCTCATTTGCTCCCAAAAACGTATAAATACGTTCTATTTTTAATTGTTTCAGTGTCCCAAAAACGTATTTATATGGTTATACGTTATATATCATTTACATTTATTTATTTATTTATTTTGACAAGAGGCATCTCTAGGTTCTGTTGCACCTGAACTAAAATCCACAATTCTCAAAACTCATTTTAAAGCAATAAAACTCGCCACTGGAGGGCAGTAGCGCATTTTGTAAGAACTCATCTCGGGCCAAGCAAGGAAGTGAAGAAAAATAGTCAGGAAACGGAAGTTGGAGGGATCTTGTGAAGACGCGTGAGAATTTGAGAAAAATGTGGAGAACGATCGGAAAAAAAGGCAAACGACACTGGAGGAGTGTTTTGAAAAGAAAACGAAACCATCAACAAAGAAGGATTTAAAATGATCTATCTTGATGAGACAGACGGTGACGGCCTCAACAGCGTCAGGTTCCACACGCATTCTGCGGAGCTTATGTTGCGTTACTCCTGAGCCTGAGGTTGAAACCAACGATGAAGATGATGAAAAAAGTGAGACCGATCTTGATCAGATTACTGGGAGCCACCTTATTCAACCGGGAGCAGCCGAGAGCCTTCCCCGTTGTTTTGTGGGCAAATAGTTCAACAGTTCAATAGTTTAGTTATGTGTAAATAAATTGTTACTTTGTGATCAAAAGCTCTATTTGTCTTGTTGTTTATGTTATTTTGTAGAACAAAAACATTATTCAGTTGTTTGGGATGTTACAAAAGCAAAAAATAGCTGTGTTAAAGTCAAAGTTATGTTTGAAATGTATGCTTTTACAAAAAGCTCAATTTCTCTGTTTTTTCATCAGAAGTTGGAAAATTGCTCAAACTAAGCTATTTTCTAATGCTGATTTCTAAAGAATGGAAAAATATATTAACTAACTTTTTTTTCTGCTGAAAGAAGACAGTCTTTCTTTTGGTGGGTTCCATGTTTATATAGCAGTAGAACAGAATTATCTGTGGGCCTTGCAAAATCAGTCAAAATCCATTAAAACGGCCGGAAGCAGAGCGCCTTCGCTCCGGTGAAAATGGCTGGGAGTGAATGAGTTAAAGGGTTAATTCCGATTTACGCGGAAATTTGGGTTACGTCGCCAGCGTAGGAACGGAACTTGTTCGTAACCTGGTGACTACCTGTATTTTAATAATTTTCTAACTGGACCCTCCTCCCAACCAAAAACCCTTTCAACAGCTGAAGCCCAATTAGAATGTTGCAACCAAGGTTTTAACCTCCAAGGAGGACAGAACCATTAAAGTCCAACCTATGTTTCCGACCTTTTCAGCAATGTATTGCGAACTCTTGTTTGAAACACCAAACATATATCCATTAAATTCAGAACCGACACTTTTCCGGGACTAAAAGATTACAGCATGTTACTCTGGTTCTCAAGTCTTTGGCGTTTCCCAAATTGAAAACCGTAATGTTCTGCGGTATGGTATTTACACTAGTATACGTCTGTAGGTGTCATTACAAAAAAAGTTAACTGTTTACATCCCTGAAAACATGCAGATGTCAAGTATTTAAAGACCACATTGTCAGACTGTTTTGATGGCCGTCGCCTGTTCAAAATAACTGGTGTCTGCTGTTTTTAACTGCGACCTACTAGTAATGTCATAGCTGTAGTGGTCCACAACAGCTCGAATTTCATTTGCCTCAGAGATGATGTTTTCATCGCAAAATGAAGTTAAAGTAGAAGAGCTATTCTATTTGTATGAAGGCCTGCAGCCACCTGACAAGCCTGAAAAAAACTGCATCTTTAACACAGTGACCTTGCAGTTTTTCAAAGGAACTATAGTATATGTATTTGAAAAAAAAAAAAAAAGAATTAATGAAAGAGTTGTAACATGTTTAATAAAGTCGAAAAAATGTCTTGCGATGATCAATTTTTTTGTATGTCATGAATGAAGGCAAAGGTTTGTTGTCCTTGTGGGTAGTCCAAAATCAGCTAGGATAAGCTCCAGTTTACCCGCAACACAAATCAAGACCCTACAAAATGGTTTGGTTAGTTTTAAAGCACTCAAACTTGTCCATATGATCTGTGGAAGCATCTTTAGACTATCCTTCTCCCCGTGGGGTGTCGACTTCTAAGAGGTGGGAGGTTGAAGGGGGGAGCTGCCACTGGATCCAAGGAGAAGACATGTTGTCAGTGGGCATTAATCATCAGAAACGCATCCCCTCATAAGCATTTCCACTCATTAGAATCAGAGAGCTGCTGTGCTGCTATTGGAGGGATTCTTGTGTGCATTGTCGCCATCACATAAACAGAATACATCAATATCAAACAGAAGACGGAAGAGAGGGGGTGGAGGAAGCTCATTTGCAAATCAAGATTCCATATAAGTTAAGGAAAGAAAAACCAAGGACCCCCTGAGCGGAAACACGAGCTCGCTACATGGACGGTCAACAAGAAGAAAAAAAATAGCACCTGGCGTGGCTGTCCTCTGAGCTTTTCCCAACCGTCGTGCCACAGACAAAACATTTCAGATTTACAGCCACTCTGGCCTGTCTTTGCTCTGTGATGGATGGCCTTCCTGGTAGGTCAGCTTTTAAAAGCACGCTGTCAGTTACCCGGCAAACTCGCTGCATTTAAGCAGCCGTATGAAAGGATAATTGATAATGATAACCTCCACATTTCCTTTCTTTATATCCCGTCCCTTGTTTACATTAACAAATTCTCCTGTTTGTATCTATTGGGTCCACTGAATAAGCATTTAATGGAGCCACTTGATGTTTGCATGTCTCACAGTGGTGGCTAATAATTGTATCGCCATTGTCATATCCCGGTATTCCATGAGAGTTTAGCTAGTTCATTGGTAATGGGGAATAAAGGAAAGGTTCGTGGATAAAACGTGTCATCATGAAATCAATTACTGTAATTTCCCGAATATAACGCGCAGTTTTTTTCTCCCCAAAATCAACTTGTAAAATCATGGTGCGCATTATAAACGGGTACAGAGATGGAGACAAAAATATAAATATATATACTGTATATATATATTAGGGCTGTCAAAATTATCGCGTTAACGGGCGTTAATTAATTTTTAAAATTAATAACGTTAAAATATTTGACGCAATTAACGCAGATGCAACGCTCAGACAGATTTAAATGACAGTACAGTGAAACGCTCACTTGTTGTGTTTTATTGAGTTTTGCCACCCTCTGCTGGCACTTAGGTGCGACTGATTTTATAGGCTTCAGCATCCATGAGCATTGTGTAAGTAATTATTGACATCAACAATGGCGGGCTACTAGTTTATTTTTTGATTGAAAATTTTACAAATTTTATTAAAACGAAAACATTAAGAGGGGTTTTAATATAAAATTTCTCCAACTTGTACTAACATTTTTCTTTTAAGAACTACAAGTCTTTCTATCCATGGATCGCTTTAACAGAATGTTAATAATGTTAATGCCATCTTGTTGATTTATTGTTATAATAAAACAATAGTCCTTATGTACCGTATGTTGACTGTATATATCCATCTTGTGTCTTATCTTTTCATTCCAACAATAATTTACAGAAAAATATGGCATGTTTTTTAGATGGTTTGAATTGCGATTAATTACGATTAATTAATTTTTCAGCTGTAATTAACTCGATTAAAATTTTTAATCGTTTGACAGCCCTAATATATATGTGTATATATATATTCCGCATTTAATTAGAATTATTTTCATCAAAGTATTGAGAGAAAAAAACCTGATTGCAAACAATAATTCAGCTGATTAGTTGCTCGTATGGCAGGAAGTCCCGCCCTCGTATGTTTCAGTAGGTACTAGGTAGCATGATAGGTTTTAGAACACAATTGAACCGTAACGCAGGCAAAGAGGGAACTGCCTAAAAGGCGAGTGAACACACAACCTGAAGAGCTTGTCAACAGAAAAGAAAATCGTGAGTTTGTGTAGCACATTGATACAGTTAATGATAAGCTAAGTTACCTTTCTCACTACGAGCGAGTTTGTTGTACTTTATTTTTGTTTTACTTGGCGCTAGCGTTAGCATAAAGTCCGCTTAGCTTAACGTCCTAAAATGCTACGTTGCCATTTTATCCATAGAGCAAGACCAACGCGTGGATCAACAAAACGTGGCCCAACTGTGTTCAAAACATGGTCGGAGAGATCGGTGAGCATGTAATTAAGCTCCTATTTTCACAAAAGGAATATTTTTTTGTGGGCGAAAAGGGAAAAGGAAAAAAATGAGTGCTATATTGTTATGTGCATGTTATATTTTGGTTTCACCACCTCATTGAGTTAACTGGTGGTTTGATGTTTCCTTAATTTTTACTTTAAGGAGAACATAAATAGAAAGTAGTTTAGAATTGTTAAGCTGTTTAGAAATGGCAAATGTTTAAATGTATGTACTGTATATTTTATGTCAATTTATAATGTTTTATGTGCAATGTAAATTTAGTTGAAAAAAAAATGTGTCTCATGATTGAGCTACAGATTTCAATTGAAACTTGAAAAATAATTGCTTTGACACTGTCGATTGACAGGTCAGGTTTTTTTTTATTTTTTATATAGACCTTGTTTCCACTGGTTTTGTGTCAGACTGGTCATTGCACCATCTTTCTGGAGTTTGATGGCAAGCTACAACTTGGATCTTGAGTGGGATAGCCTGGATACCTCTTTGCTGCATTCCCTTGGTGTGGTAGGACCAAACACTTGGAACTAATACCTCACCATTTAGCATTACACTGTGCATTACATCGACAAGACTTTGACAGTTTTTTTTTTATGGACTTGTGTTGACTAATATGCCGGGAACTGTGAACTGAATATGTTTTTGTTAGGACATTAGGACATTTCTTGACTGAGCAAGTGCATATGTGTATTTTCGAACAAGGGTAGGGACAAATTTCCTATGGTTAAAAAAAAAAAAAAAAGTATTTGAAGCTTGTAATTGTGCCACATTTTTTGGTTCAAAGGTTTGAAATTTAGAAATTCCAATCACACTGCAAGGTATTTCCTAAACATTCTAATGTTTTGACCCTGCCTCTTAAAAGAATCTGAATTGAGAATCGTTCGGAACTGGGATCGTTCAATTTCAAACGATGCCCAATCCTAGTTCTAATGATATTCCCTTGCACAACACTATAGAGGAAGTTATTGTGTTTACCTGGCTGATCATTGAAAAGCCTGGACTAGACCTTTTTCTATTTGCTGCATATTCTTGACTCTCAATCCCTCCGACTGCTTCCTCAGCTTTTTTCCCCCTCTAACTGGGTTTTGCAGATTCCTGTGTTTAGCCTGGCAGCCCGGGAGAAGTCGTTTTACAGTTCAATCAGGAATTCTAATAAACTGACCTGCACTTTAATGACTAATTCATTGTCTCCTTTACTACCTTCATGGGTATAAAGCGGATTAATGACTTGAGCAAGGTTAAAAACAGTACCACTGTGCTTTGCCGCCGTCCACCATCCATCATCCTTTAGATTCTTCAGAGAGCAGCGGAAATTGAAGGAAAAATTAGTTATGCTTTTGATGGATGATGGCATAGGTGGGCAAAGATTTAAGTGAGGCTTAAAGCATTGATGGCGAAGAAGCTTTCTTTGCGGGCAGCCATAGTGACGGGAGGATTCCCATTTGTGGCCACCAAACTCTTTAACAACCTGGAAGCCATATACCTGTATATGATGTCATCAGATATGTGCTCAATAGAACACCTGTAGTCTATTATTTTTTTCTTGATGTGTGCCATGCGTCCTCAATAAAATAAAAGTAGACCTCATCTCAGCAAGCATCTTATGAAATATTTTTGAGTGTGTCTGGCATTTTTGTCCATTTTCTTGTATACTTCTGGTATGCACCTACAGTCATGGAGGAAATTATTGGCACCCCTGGGATTTTTCCAGAAATTACAGCATTTCTCACAGAAATTAATGCAATCGCATGCCTCAAGCAACACGTCACTTTTGCTCATTAATATTCATGATGTTAGCAATTGTTCCTACACGGGACATCCTCCCGTTTGTCCCTAATAGTAAATGAATAGAAACAGTGTACGAACGAGATTTTTACTGAGCTAAACCTACCAATTCTTTCCGAAAATGATGTCCCTGGTACCAAATTTACTGGTAAAGATGTGGAAGAACATACAAACGTTCAGTTGAAAAGATGGCTTGAGTGTCAAGGGCTGAAAATGAGCCGACCTGATCCAGTGTTATTTTTCTCGACCTTTTTTTCTGGTGTGCATCGCCTTACACCATGGACAATGACATTCTCCTGTTTCAACAAGTGATCCTTTACCACCATATGCCCTGTCTTTCTTATATATTACATCCACTGGTTGTCTTACGTCTCTGACCGTTCTTGAAGGCAATTTACGTTGATATTTTTATGTAGCGATCGCAAATGCTAATCCCTTAATAAAGCTGTTTTTTTTTTTTTTTTTTTTTTTTTAACAACAGAAAAGTCAGATAGCATTTTATTTTTTTCAGGTCATTCATTGTCAGACAGAAACATGCCACGCAAAACGCCACCCTAAAAAAATAAAAATATCAAAATTGCTTACCTCTTCGGGTCAGGCTGTGGCAGGCCATCTGTAGGCCCATGACCCCCAACAAAATGTTTTCTGCAGATGAAGGTGAATGGTTTCACCTTGCTGGCGTTAAACTGGTCTTTTGGACGTCCACACAAGTTGATCCATTGTTCACAGTTTTTCCTCTGAGTTTTTGGTTTCGGGAAATGTATGAAGAAAACGTCCTCCATATGTCGTAATGTCTAGAGTCGTTTCTACAAGTTCCATAGCAGCAGTGTTTGATCGGCATGTTCTTTTTTAAAAGATTACCGGCGGAAAAAAGCAAAAAGAATGGATTGTATGCAAGGGCGTGTCTATGACTTCCGTGTTACGATGGCGACGTCACAGTCTAAAAATAGCATTCGTGCAAAACGCTATTACAAATGTTTTCAGTATGAATGTGTTTATTTCTTGGATGTGCATTGGAAAAACACAAAAAAACTAAGGAAAAAAGTCCAAATGTACAGAATTTTAGAGAAAACTCAAAAAATAGGCATGACAAAATTGTTGGCACCTCACCTCAATGTTTGGTTGCACATTCTCTGGAAGATATATCAGAAACCAATTGTTTCCAATAACTATCAACAAGTTTTGTGCATTTTTCGGATGGAATTTTGGACCACTCTTCTTTTGTGAACTGTTCCAGGTCTTTTAGATTTGAAGCAATATTGAGATCTCTCCATAGTGTTCAATGGGATTTAGATCCTCACTCATTGATGGCCACCTCAGAATTCTCCAACGCTTTGCCTCCAACCATTTCTTGGTGCTATTTGAGGTTTGTTTTGGGTCATTGTCCTGTTGGAACACCCATGACCTCTGACGCAGCCCCAGTTTTCTGAAACTACACCCTATATTGCGGCCCAAAACATTTTGATAGTCTCCAGTTTAGGCCTGTCGCGATAACAAATTTTAGTGTGCGATAATTTATCTCATAAATTATTGCGATATTATTGCGCCCCCCTCAATTTTTTTAAAAAACAATTTACAATAGCAGTGATAATACAGTATATATTAATAGATCAATTACACCCATTTAAACGCAATAAGAAATCACAACTAAAAACAATAGACCATGCCTCTTAAGTAAAAAACATCAATATTAATACTGCACAGAAACACAGAATAAATAAAACGTGTTTTTCAAGAAAAAAAATATACAATTGCAGTTAATAATTTAAGCATTTAGGCAAATGAAAACTTTTCCCCTCATAGCTTCTGCAATGATGTTCCATAGGGGTGCAGTGATACAGTTAAGTCACGGTTCGGTATGATTTTCGATACGGGGGACACGATTTTCGATCTGATTCAATACATTTAATGCTCTGAAGAAAGAAAAAAAAACAACTGTATTTTTTGTTTCGTTTTTTGTTTTTGTTTTTTGTTTGTGTTTTTTTGCAAACGAGCAGAAATTGCCATCATATAAACATGCATTTTAGTGCATAAAATCTATGTGCTTGCTTCTTACTGATCTGAAGAAATTTTGTATAAAAGTGCTGAGAACAATCTTTACTGTTTGTAAAGCGAGGTGGGGGACACTGTTGATTGCTACAGCTCTCTTAGCAGCTAGGTTTACTACATGAGCAAAACATCCTATTCGTGATCCAAATCCATGTGTGTCAGGTACTGAATTAACAACATTTGCATTCTATAGTCACTGGTATGGATTGATTTGGCCTGCTTAACTCCCATTCAGTCATGGAGGTTTAGAATTCATCGATGTAGTATATGGACTACGTGTCCCATAATCACTCTGGGCTCACGTAGCCAATGGCATGGGACGTAGCACATCTAATTTGCTATTTCATGATATCTAATGTGTCCGCGCATTAAAAAAGTAAGCAAACGCCACAGAAGTCAAGTGCTCATTACTGCACAACACCAGCATATGACAATCGACTTTCATAAATAGGACGAGTTTGAAGCACAGTGCTCTCAATTTGCTACTCAAATATCCGGTCTTGTGCCGAAAAATAGCCGCCCCGCGTGAAATGTCACTCCTGACGGGAGCGCCCACACGTCAACAACACCGGCACGCCGGAGATGGTCCGCAGTCAATCCGGAGCACTGACGCGGCCGGTTTACGTTGAACAATAGGATATAATGGTAATGATTGGCTCCGGCGCTATTTTTTGCAGGACCTGGGACGAAGATGCATTTTGCACAGTTGGTAACAAGGAATCCGAACTTTTAACAGCATGTCTGCCGCACGCGAACGCACGTGCACGCGAGGCGATAAATCGCAGCGGAAAAATTACCGCCTTCATTTTTATTTATCGTGCGATAAATGGAATTATTGCATATTACGACAGGCTTACTCCAGATTTCAGGACTCCTTACCACACATAATTATTCCAAGTGGAATTGATATTCATGGCGCAACAATGGCATAACAGAACTTGATTTTGGTCGCACTTTGTGCTTTTATTCTGTTTGATGCCAGTGACTAAAATGTCCTAGAAACAAAATCCATCACTGAATTTTCTTAGGAAAAAAATCTTTCTGGTGATGTATCCAACTTTTTTGTGACAGTTTATTTACTTTCCCGAACTTCTTCCTTGTAGTTCTGAAAGACCGAGAAGGAAGCAATGAAAACACAAAGGGGAAGCAGGTTCAAGGCTGCGTCTCTTTTGTTTACCATCCGATGTTCCCATTGCACGTGCCTCCGCCGCATGTCGGCGGCGGGAGGGGGATTCTTCCCAGTCATTTCTGACAATGTTAATGATTTAGTGGCGAGGCCTTCACACCGGATGATTTGTGACACGTCGGAAGGCTGCAAAACATGGGAGGACGAGGTAGGAAGAGTGTTTTGGATCCGGGGGATGCCTTGCAGAGAGCGATTCATTATATTTAAGACAAGTGTGACATCCCACTTCAAAAAGCCGGTGCACATATATGTATGGAGGGGGGGATTTTTGGGGTGGTCAAAGCAGGTAGGGGGTGGCCAAGTACAAAGGAATGCCTGGGTGTTTTTGGATATGACATCGGAACAGTAGGCAGGCATATGGAGACGGCAGACTGGAAAATAATGGCTAATGGAGGGATTTAGCCCGAGGCTACATGCCTGCTTTGCCTACGTCTGTATAACTAGTATATTTATAATTCAAATACATACCTTTAATAATTAACAAGGAGTGAATATTAGAGTAGAATGCGGGATATATTTTCCCGCCGATGGAGGCAGGTGGAAATTTTTTGACAGCAGCTCGAAACAAAGGAGGAGGCAACATTTTTATTTTCAAACTCCTTCGGGCAACAAAAGCTCGTTTTTGAGAGTGTGACTCCCCTTCCCACTGGACAGAAGTGTGTGTGTGTGCTCGCACGTGTATCTGAGTGTGGATAAAAAGTGACAAATATTAGTGTTGTAGAAACGAGCACAGGATCCATTGTGTCGCGCTTTTCTTGGAGAGTTGCAGCCACCAGCTGGGAGTGACTCCCTGGAAATTTACATATGCAAGAGTGTCGCTAGGACGATTGTTGTTTGTACTAGGCATTTTCCTTCATTACAATTTGGGACAGAATCAATGAATCTCGGTTATATAGATGGGAAAATCTGTTCTGACGGTTCTGAAATCCTGTAGCCATAGTCGATGTCATGAATGCACTGAAGCACAACTCCCAGGAGCTGAAATTGTTCTGGCTTTATCCAAATGGCAATCTACAAAGAAGTTGACACTATATCAAGTGCAAGTTGTGGGCTGAGCTTTTACATAGTCGCCTAAAGGTGCGATCATGAACTTTATCAAACGGCACCCTACATAGTAGGACATTCCCCATAAGCGTTCTGGCTTGCCAGCATGCAGTTTGGCAAATTCCAGTCTCACCTTGGAAAGATTGACACACGTTATAGTACACTTCTGATGAAATGATCAAATCAAAGTGGTCACAGAAATGTACATTCTTCCTACTTTGTAGATATGGGACTGCTTTGCTAAATCTGGCGTAGCATGTCTTGAATCTACCATAATTTTCGGACCATAAAACGCTAAATTTTCCCCTTATTTTTAATCCTGCGTCTTATAGTCCAGTTATTTGTTGGTTTATTTGGGTTAATAGATAGCACTTTTTTTGACAGCGGCGTCCTAAGACTGCCATAAGACTGTCATAACTATGACATGACACTATCATGCCGATCCAGGTCTTGGCCATAGTACAGTTTGGAGTGTGACTGACTGAGGTTGTGGACAGTTGTCTTTTATACCGATAATGAGTTAAAACAGGTGCCATTAATGCAGGTAACGAGTGGAGCCTCGTTAGACCTTGTTAGAAGTAAGCTTGAGAACGATAAACCGATACGACCGGATATCCGGTTTTCCAGATGAGAGATACAGATGTACCGATAGTAAAGTTACCATTCGACAGTAATTAGCAATTAAATATTCAGTGAACCGACAGTAGAGATAGAATTCGGCTATCGTGAGCACAAGAATCGGCTT
Source organism: Corythoichthys intestinalis (assembly GCF_030265065.1). Classification (NCBI taxonomy): domain Eukaryota; kingdom Metazoa; phylum Chordata; class Actinopteri; order Syngnathiformes; family Syngnathidae; genus Corythoichthys; species Corythoichthys intestinalis. Next base: position 42,775,197 of record NC_080409.1, on the reverse strand, counting down.
CTAATGCCTAGTTCAATGCATTGCTTAATATGATAATTTAGCTTTTACTTCACATGCTGCGCTTGTGTCTTTCAGTGACTGACACAAGTGCGCGTCATTCACCACACAGCGCACACTTAGATCGAGACCGCACGCATGATATAATATGGACAAGCACTACTCACAGTCGTGGTTGCCACAAGTTACTTCCCATGCATTTCGGCAGAACCGCTACTAGTCGCCGTCATTACCTGATCGTCACGGGCGTGTCATAACAACGCGAGAGCTAACGAAACCACTGTAACGCACGCAGCGTAGCGTTTTCTTCACAGCCCAAAATGAAAACGAAACTAGTAGTGGCAACAAAGCAACATGCTAAAACAATGGACAGTGTGATCACCGACGGCAGCGACGTGCTGTGATTGATTTTCAACGCACCCAGGAAAACAAAAGTCGGACTTTGAAGTGATGAAGGCAGCCAGATCTGTTCGCATGGGACAGAGCTTGTGTGAAGTGTGGAGCGGTACAGAAATCTTGAGTTTTAACCCTGAAAAATAACCCACTACAATGTTGGAAAGGGCGGCATATTGTTTCCACGAAACGCAGTCTGCTTAAACATGAACATGTGGATTAGTTGATCTTCCTCAAGAAAAATCTGCCCTTCAAAAAAGATATGGACAGTGATGAGCAATAAAAAATGAGGAAGCACGGGCATAAGTGAATGACTTTGCTGTGTATTAGGTTAATGTAATTATTGACCTGTCTAAAATGCTATGTTTTTATTCCCCCAATTATACCAGTCGTAAAGCATAATTTATTATTTATTATAACACTAGCAGGTTTAATTTTTTTTTCAGGAGCTGCTGCATATGATATTTTTTGTTCGTAAGATGTTTACATTGAAAATTTGCACTTAAATTACTTACCTCTTGTGTTAAAAACACCAGGAAATACAGTAATTGAATTACTGCACTTTATTGTTGTCTGTGACTGGAGTCTTATTGTATTATCAATCCCATCCAACAAAATGACGGTCATATAGTAAGCCTTATTTTTTTTTCTCATAAAAAATAAAACATAACATTGGTATGAAATTTTGTTAATTTTGCTATTAAAAAATGTGGTCTTTTTTATATGTTTAAAAATACTGTACGAACACACACGAATGTTTACTATCGTATCATTTTCACTCTGTATCGAACCGTATCGTTCTTAAATTATCGAATCGTATCGAATCGCTCTGCCTTAAATAGGTATCGTTTTTTAATCGAATCGTAACCTGTGTATCTAGATACATATCAAATCGGCTTGATGCCAGAGATTCCCAACCCTAGTTAGAAGAAGTTAGACCTCTTTGACAGACAGAAATCTTGCTTGTTTGTAGGTGACCAAATACTTATTTTCCACTCTAATTTGGAAATAAATTCTTTAAAAATCAAACAATGTGATTTTCTGTGTTTTTTTTTTTTTTTGTCCACATTCTTTCTCTGATGGTTGAGGTTTACCCATGTTGATAATTACAGGCCTCTCATATCTTTTCAAGTAGGAGAACTTGCACAATTGGTGGTTGACTAAATACTTATTTGCCCCACTGAATAATGCATGTTTAGGGATACTTAAAGGGTTAATTCCAACTTTGGCGGAAATTTGTGTTATGTCGCCAGCGTAGGAACAGAACTGGTTTGTAACCCGGGGACTACCTGTGCTGTATTTCAATTACTGTCCTATAACTTTTGTTCGATTGACTACTGAAGCTTTATGATCACACGATGACAAGCACTCTGCATAAATTCGCTACATTTATGCTGCTGCAATTTGTCGTCAAAACGCGTTGAAATGCAGCCCATTTATGAACATCTCCTCATGTTGCCTTTTCAAAAATAAAACATCCCTAAGGACTCTTATGTTTTGTAGGCTGCGTATTAGTGGCACAGTAATAATTTTGAGGAAAAAAAGTGTTATGCAAACACAAAAACTCAATGATAACTGCCTCATTTGTATATTCCGGATCGGATACTGCGTTCAGTGCCGGCCCCATTTTTATTTTTTTTTTTTCACATCTCCACTCTTTGATGTAGTCTCATACATATTGACGAGCCACTGTTTGAAAGACGAACATACCATACTAGCTCAATTCAAGCGTGGCTTTTATATTAAATAAAAAAAAAAAATGGAGCATTAGTTTGTCCCATTTATATTTCCGTGGTTAATTAGCAAGTGAGAGATTGGACAATTAGCTCATCCATGCTAATTGATTATAATATTACAACGTGGCCATGATAAGACGAGCGTAAGATTCCTTGTTCCACATTCCTCCGAGGGATTGCTAATATATACAATGCTTGTGTGTAATGAGGGTTTTAAAAGGGCCAAATCAGCTCGGGAAATTGTTAATTCTATTCCGCTCAAGACTCAAAATGAATTGTGTGTTGGGGGGCCATTGGGGGGTGGGGGTGGATCTCACGGATGACAAGTACTCTTTTTGATTTGGTTTGACGTCAACGCAAAATGATGAACATCAGCCTTCGGCTGAGCTTCTTCTCACGAGAGTTTAGGAGCATTTTTTTTCTTCCGGATTGTTCATATTTAGCTCCACATAAGTGTATTTTTAAGTATATAAATTAAAGATGTCCCATCTTATTGGGTAGCAGATAATGGCTGATAAAAGCATTTTAAAATGATATTGGGTAGTACTGCTGCAACGATTAATCGGTTAACTCGATTATTCGATTTGTAAAAAATATTCGAGGTAAATTTTGCTGCTTCCAGTATTCGTTTAATTAAAGTGGCGTTGTAATGGTTTATTTTGAAAGTGTATGCATTTAGTTTTACTGATTTGGGTGGATACACTGCCCTCTAGTCTGCCTCATTTCACATGGCTGAATCCAGCTGCTCCATGTTAAGACCAACATTTTCAAGTTTTTGTTTGAGGTAATGTTTTTTTATTGCATTCGTAATTTAGTTTATAGGTATAGCCATTTTTTGTGGGAATATGTGTCTGAACCATTTGTTAAGAGCATTGTGGAAAAAAAAAAATTCTATTTAATTTTAATAGCATTTAAGCTAGCGGACTTTTGCTATGTAAGTTCGCCAATTGTTGTTTTGTTGTACATAGATCCTTATTTATTTTTTATTTTTATACTGTTTGAGGCTAAGCTCAGGTATTTTAATTTTTTTGTGTTCCTAATCCGATTACTCGATTATTCAAACTAACTAGTTCATCGATTAATCGACTACTAAAATAATGGATAGCTGCAGCCCTATTGGATAGTACTGACATCAGTTTTTCAATATCAGTTTTGGGCTTGAAAGTAAATATAGAAGCCTTCTGCCTTTGTACAAGGACTGGTCACAGCTTAGCACAGCAGTTATGCTTATTGATCATTCGATGTCTCGAAACTAAGATGCTTGGGATTTGGTATGTGAGCAGAGCATTTGCATTCATGGTGCAAAAATTAAATGAACAATGGCGATATAGTGTAAAGCGCTTTGAGAGCCTTGAAAGATGGAAAAGTGCTATAAAAGTAAAACACCATATACCAATAAATGAAAACAAGTGTCCTTATTTAATACGAAAAGTTACTGCCAGTTGGTTTTCATATCTCAAGCTGTGTATTTGTTATTGTTTTTTTGTTTTTTGTTTTTTTGAGCCAGAAGCACTGTCTGAGCCTTATGTGATATCGCAGTGCCTTATTGGCACTTTGTACTTGTTCCAAAAAACTGATGTTTGCACTATTTTGATTTCAACAATAAATGTAGTGGTGAAATATAGGCACTTTTCCCATTAACTTCAGTTGACGTTGTTCTCTTATTTTTCATTGCATTTTCATTTGGAAAACCTTGACGTTGTTACATTTATCATTATTAATGCATCCAGTGGGGCGTCACAATGCAATTAACTTTTTTTTTTTTTGTATCTTAATGCGCGTGACTTTTGATCTTGTTTGCATGATTATCAGCTACTGTATATGATAGGTTTGTATGTTTTTTTAATGCTGTGCACAAGGGATTGAATGAAGATTTTGTAGTCAGACAAAATCTGATGTAAGTGGAGTGCAAGTCTATTAATCGATTCCCCCCCCCCCCCCCCTTGCAAAGCACAGTAGTTCCCAATGTTTTTGACAGCTATGATTGGTTTTACATATAGACAGTATTTCAACAGACAGGCATAGAAACAAATATCCCTGTTGAGCGAACTGTAGATGTTTTTCCCTAACACACCAGCAGTTTTCATCTTGTCCTCCATAACATAGTAAGTAGCATTTTTCTGTTTGACTCTTTATTTTGCTTGTGCTTGTTTTTTTTGTTGTTGTTTTTTTTTCGAGGATATACAGTGGTACCTCTACATACGAAGTTAATTCGTTCCAGGACCTTGTTTGTAAGTAGAAATGGTCGTATGTTGAGCAGGATTTCCCCATAATAATACATGATAATTCTATTAATTCATTCCGCAGCCCGAAAACCTACACTAAATCATCAATAAATGATGCTGGTACTATTGCAAATAGCAAATGCACAGAGCAAAACAAATAAATTATGAATAAAAATCGTAATAATAATAATACAATAATAGTACCGTAATTTCCCGAATATAACGCGCACTATTTTCCCCAAAATCAACTTGTAAAATCATGGTGCGCATTATAAACGGTTACATGGATTGAGACATAAATAAATAAATATATATATAAAAAAACGTTTTTTGTTTTTTTTATTTACACGGCCACGTTGTGTTGAAGAAACGTATGCGGCGATCCGTTGCCGACCATTAAGGTACGTGATGTCACCATTTTGTTTCGGTAATACTTCACTCTAATCGGCCGAATGATTTCGTCTGTGTTAAATTCTGCTTTTTTCACTCTTCATAAAGCACAGAATTTAGTTTCTTGAACTCATTTGAGTCAATGTTTTTTTGCAGCTCCGCAACTCGGACCATAACAAACGTAAGCACACAGACTTCCTGTATCCGTCAACTATATCTGTCCCCCGGGAAACTCAAACCCAAATAACAATAGTTCCTATTGTTACTGTAGTGTCGACAGCGATGAGCTCTCACGAATTTCCACCTTACGTTCTCACTTTCATTTTACCGTATCAATCCATGGAAGAAACATTTATTCATGATGAAACGAGCAAGTTATACAGCAGCCTTTGAAAGAAAAGTCACATCGGTTTTGTTTTCTCCTAGAATCTGGTAAGTTGGAGAAGTTGTCAAATCATATTATTACCGTAAATATTGTCAGTTTATGGTAATGTTTTGAACTACCAATGTGCTATGCTTGTGCTGGGTTTCACCAGTGAGTAAAATGACATTTCTGTATCTGTACACGAGCTCAGTTTTCTTGTATTCTTCTATTTATTGGTGCTAAAATTAGGGTGCGCGTTATAAACGGGTACAATAATTTTCCCTAGAATTCACGAGTAAATTTGGGGTGTGCATTATACACGGGTGCGCCTTATATTCGGGAAATTACTGTAAAAAGAATACCTGTAATAATGTAAAAAATCAAGTTCTAATGTGGCGGATGTTTTTTGCGTGGTGTACCTGAACGCACTGCGTGCTGACTTGACAGAGTGAAAGAGGGACTTTTTACTTTCACTTTGTTCAGCTGTGGCGGACAGTAGTCATGTTGTGTTGCAAAAGTTCTGAAATAAATGATTAAAAACCTGACAAAGCTGGTGATTTTCGGCAATTTTAACCCCACAATAATTGTCAGCTTATAAAGACTGGCGAACGGAGGTCGAAGGAGGACCATTGAGATCGTCGACATTCCACGGCCGTATTCTTAAGCCAGTTCACGGAAGTGCACCCCGCTCTCATATTTTTCTGTTTCCATCTTCATTTCAATGGTAAGCATCATCATTTTCCTTGTTTCACCACCTGCACTAACCTTCTTTGTCTCACAAGAAAATCCGCCGTGTGTCCTTCTACGGCGCTGTCTTGTTGTCATATTTCTTTCCATCAGATGTAGAAAGAAATGGCGAGTCAAATTGTACGTTGGATGTCGCAAAGATCGTGTGTCAAAGCGATGGTATGTCGAGGTACCACTGTACTTAGTACAGTACTGTTAGCAGTCTCATTTTCCTTCTGGGTATGTCCAGGGTGCGCCAACGCTGTTGGGATTTTGAAAGGCGTTTTTCCATAGTAATTCCCCCCGTTTTTTTTTTGTGAGTGTTTAAACTTGAACAGAACCAAATCCATCTCAGCCACTTCCACATGTGTATTCGTTTGATTCCAGGATTATTGGTGATTAACAGGCTTTGGGAACAACAGGGGGACACCAATTCCATCAGCATGTTGAAAGGTATATATAAACAAGTTTCCAAGGTACTTCCGCTTTACTTCCGCATTTTTGCTCTCGACTTCGTTTTACACTTTCTAACCAAAACAACAGTGGAGCTGGAGTAGCATTACTCATCAAAATTCCTCAAAAAGGACAATTTGGAAATGCCGCATCCATCTGCCATCATCACGACATGGGAGGACAACATGAAGAAATGGTCGCTACAACCAAAATAGTTTTGTATTTTATTGATTTAATGGCAGTGGGTGGAAATGCAATCAAAACCTGAAAATCTCCTAAGCATCCAGTTGAATGTGTCCTATTACATGAATATGGGAATTTTGTGTTCATAAAGGCAGATGTCAAAGACAGTGCCACCACAAAGCAATAACAGGTACAATTATGTTCAATTTGACTACAATTCTGTGTGTTGCATCACAGCTGAGACATCATTAGCTTTGCATTAGCTTTGACGATAAAGAAATGGAAAACAAACAATCTACTACAAGTCATACACGGGCTTTTTACCCCAAATGCCCAAATTCAAGTGTTACACGATTTTTGTCCGTTTGTTTACAGGTGGAAAACACACTTACGTTGATGGACGTATATCGAGACTACGTGCATTTTACCTTGATGATGGAAGGCTCAATTTATGCTCCACATTTAATAATAATTTTCCAATAATTTTATAAATTGTGATTTATTGACCTGTTTTGCACATGCACCAATTGTTTTAAATAAAACAAGAAATGGAATCGGTCAAAAGTTTTATTCACAGTATATTGATCTAGTTGTCATGAATAAGCTATAAGCGAGCTTTTTGAAACTTGTTTCATTGTGTGTGTGTGTGTAAGGTAGACTAAGGGTACACCAGTGTCAAGTTATTAAAGGTAAGTGAATGGATTTATTCATTTTACTCTTGTCACGCGGTTTGATTATGAGCACTGTCTACTGATGTTTGTATGGTTACTGTGTACAAAATAAGCTTTGTTGGACTTCTTTAAAGTGTATGTGAGGCAGAGGGTAAGGTGACCACTTCCATAAGGTCAAAATGGAGGACATGTTTAAAAAGTAAAATAAAAACCAGACCTGCAGTGTGTTTTCATCAACAATAAAGTTTTGCACGGTTTATAGATCATATTTGTGTAGCTAAATAGTAAAAATACCAGTTAAAGGTTTAACTTTTTGGGGACAATTTAGTTTACAGTTCCGGGTTTTCGAATTGCGACGTCCCCAACAACAAATGTTATTTGAAACAGTGTTCTACCAAAATACCTTAGACGGCGAAACGGCTTACCAATTCCCAGTCTGCTTGCGCACGCATGCGCACCTCAGGTAAAAGCAACGAGTTTTTAATATTTTCATATTTGTTGAGTTGTTTTTTTTAACCTTTCCATTGCCTCAAAATACTTCTAGGGGGTGTTTTCCCCGATACCTTTTAAGCATTGTGTTTTCTTGTGGTCGCTTTAAAGCAGCGTTTATCTGTTCACCACATCAGTCACGTAGTGTATTTAAACCACCCTTATTTGATATTATTACGGTTAAGTATTTTCTTAAGCCATATTTAGTATGTTCTTCCGCTATGCATGTAAACGAGCTGTAAGCGCATGGATGGTAATAGGTTACTTAGGGTGTCAAATTCGCCATTGGTAGTAGGATATTTTCGCAGAACAAAATGCGTTTGTAACAAACAAAATTCTTAAGATTTTTTTTGTGTGTAAAAACAATGTGAGCATTAAACTGCTCAAAAGAAGTGCGCCCGTTATAAGAGGAACAACTTTACAAAGTTCAGCTGCAGTTATTTTGTTATCCAGAGGCGATGATGGTTCTCGAAAAAATGTTTTCAATATCGACGTACCTGCTGCTCGCCTCATTCTTTTATGTTTCGCGCTCTCTGCGTGACGTTCTACGGCTGCTTCACCCCTGCTGCTCACGTCCATGTCACAGTGGCAAAGCGTGCAGAAACCGTGGAACGAGTCTCGACTACTTTTGGCGAGGAAATCGTGCTCTTTCGTCCATTCAATGTGAAAAGATGTCCGCAGTTTTTAAATGTTTGCTAGCACTGTTGTGAAATCTCAGAAAATAATGTCGTCAGATAGTCACACGTGAAGCTTTGTTTACATTTTATTGAACCAATGATATAAGACGTTTTTAACTGAAGCCTCTCTGGCCAATCACAGACCAGTTGTGACAACTGCGGAGTTGTGTCACATAAACTGAACTGCGGCCCATTTTCTTTAACTCATTTGCTCCCAAAAATGTATAAATACGTTCTATTTTTAATTGTTTCAGTGTCCCAAAGACGTATTTATACGTCTTTTACGTTTTTTTAACAAGAGCCATCTCTAGGTTCTGAAACAACTTAGCTCCAAGCACAAAGCTGAAAATCCATTTTAAAGCAATAAAACTGGCCACTGGAGGGCAGTAGCGCATTTGGTAAGACCACCAACCCGATTAAACGGAATGAACGGCCGGTCGCACGGGCGGGGCACTGGTGGAAGACGACCGAATGGACGTCGAGGATGCCAGGCGGCGGACGACCAGGCAATACAACCGGGAGGATGCCTGGGATGCCAGGCGCTGAACGACCGAGCAGAACGACCGGGACAACCAGTGCAGCAGACGATGCCATTGAGTCCGTGCTAGAAAGACTAAAAAAAAAATTCCATCTTTATAAGACAGGCGGCGTTGAGGGAAAAGTTTACCCCGGCTGTTGCGGCCACAACAGCGTCATCTCTCAGTTAGTTATGTGTAAATAAATTGTTACTTTGCTATCAAAAGCTCTATTTGTCTCGTTGTTTGTTATTTTGTAAAAGGAAAGCATTATTCAGATGTTTGGGATGTAAACTAATAGCTGTGTTAAAGTCAGTTATGTCTGAAATGTATGCGTTTACAAAAAGCTCAATTCCTATGTTTTTTCATCAGAAATTGGAAATTTGCTCAAACTAAGCTATTTTCTAATGCTGATTTCTAAAGAATGGAAAAAGATCTGAACTAATGTTTTTTTCCTGCTGAAAGAAGAGAGTCTAATCTTTCTTTTGGTGGGTTCCATGTTTATATAGCAATAGAACAGAATTTTCTGTGGGCCTTGCAAAATCCAGTAAAATGGCCGAGAGCGAAGGGGGTAGCACCGGTGAAAATGGCTGGGAGTGAATGAGTTAAAAGCCGGACAAATAGCGTCCGGCTCATGGGTTGTGCTGGACGCCAGACAAATCACTGAAAAGATGGTCACCCAAATAGAGTGTGTGCCAATTTAATGTTGATTAAATAACAATAACATAGAAAGCTCACCAACAAGAAGCGTGTTGGCACTATGTACAGTTTTTGATGTTTCGATTTATCCTTCAATTTTCTCTTAACTGTTTTCCCACTTTTATGACAGTTTGCTCGTGCAGCTGGAATCCATCAAACTTTCCTTGCCGCATCAACATGAATCGCCTCTGTCAAGATAAACAGTGTGTCGGACAGATTTACCACACAACACCCCCTGTGTTCATACAGTGGATTGAGACTCACACAGGCTCACTTCTCTCCCGAGTTGTCAAATAGCCGGGGTGTATGAGGATCTGGCGTGGACCACCTAACCACGTCACACCGGTAAGCCCCTCTCCACTTCCACTGCAGTGTGTGTGTGTGTAGGGGGAAGGGGGGGGGGGGGGGGTTACAGTCTGTCAGGGACCACAAACCGCAGAAAAGAGCGGCGGGATGTGACGTTCAACTGAAAAGTTCCTCTATTCGTGCGTGAGTGTGTGAAGAAATAAGTTCCAAAGATTTACAAAGCCCCCCAGAGAATGAATGATATGGACCCCGTCGAGAATTTTATAGATTTCCAGCACCCATAGAAAGGTGCAGCGTGTATAAAAAAAAAATACGATGACGGATGACATGTCTTCGGTGTGCTTAATAATTAATAATAGCCCATTCTGCTTCTCTATGAATATTTACAGGGAGTGTGCGTGCCAGAGGGACGGAAGCTTGTGTGTTTATAGCATTAAATGCTCAAACACCATCGTCGCCATTTTGCCTCAGAGCATACAAAGAGTCTTTGCAGAAAGCATTTTATTTGTTGTAAAACGATGTCGTCTATTCAACTTCTATTTACACATGGCAAGGTGTTCCCCCATGCATCAATCCCATGATGGCGTCTCTTGACGGAGCGGAATGAATAATCCCTGGATATTTTTTCTTCACTCGTGACATGGTGCACCTTGTCGCAAAATCACTTTATGGTTGATACCTATGCAAAAAAATATGTATGGCGGAAAACACAGACAAGATTGAAAAAGCAGTTTCTGCTCTTTCACTCCTCTTTAAAAGAAACTGCTGTATTTTGAGCCAAAACAACTGTTGTGTTTGATGGAACATTATTTCTATATGCTCCCACAGCAGATTCATGGAGCATTAAGCCCCCGAACTATTTTTAATTTGTCCGTTTTACTCTGGAAATCCCTGTTTACAGACGTCGCGCAACAGCTTTTGTTTCAACCCAGCCATAAAATGAAAGTAATTAATTATATTTATGATTAAAAATGTCATTTTTAGCTTAGAATCAGTAATTGATGTCTGATATTTCGTTTAAAAAAAAAAAAAAGACTTTAAAAAATTATTAACTCGCATATTTTAAACTTTTAAACAAATTACCTTAATTTCCTGAATATAAGGCGCACCCGTGTATAATGCGCACCCCAAATTTACTTGTAAAATCTAGGGGAAATTATTGTACCCGTTTATTACACGCACCCTAATTTTAGCACCAATAGATAGAAGAATACAAGAAAACAGAGCTTGTGTACAGATACAGAAATGTCATTTTACTAACTGGTGAAACACAGCACAAGCATAGCACATAGGTAGTTCAAAACATTACCAAAAACTGACAATATTTACGGTAATAATATGATTTGACAACTTCTCCAACTTACCAGAATCTAGGAGAAAACAAAACAGATGTCTTTTCTTTTAAAGGCTGTTGTATAACTTGCTCGTTTCATCATGATGAATAAATGTTTCTTCCATGGATTGATACGGTAAAATGAAAGTGAGAACGTAAGTCGGAAATCCGTGAGAGCTCATCGCTGTCAACACGACAGTAACAATAGGAACTATTATTATTTGGGTTTGAGTTTCCCGAGGGACCGATATAGTTGACGGACACAGGAAGTGTGTGTGCTTACGTTTGTTATGGTCCGAGTTGCGGAACTGCAAAACGTTGACTCAAATGAGTTCAAGAAACTAAATTCTGTGCTTTATGAAGAGTGAAAAAAGCAGAATTTAACACAGACTAAATCATTCGGCCGATTAGAGTGAAGTATTACAAAACAAAATGGTGACGTCACGTACCGTAATGGTCGGCAACGGCAACACAATGTGGCCGTGTCAATAAAAAAAAAAAAAAGGGTTTATATATACTGTATATGGAATATATATATATATATTTCTGTCTCCATTCTTGTACCCGTTTATAATGCGCACCATGATTTTACAAGTTGATTTTGGGGAAAAAAGTGCGCGTTATATTCGGGAAATCACGGTACGTCACAATGAAAAAAATGGTGTCTGTAAAAAAGTCACGGATATCTACCTCATAACTATCGCTTAATTGTATTTTTTTGTTACTGTCCCATTTTCTCTGATATGTTAGATGATAAAGAATCGATCCAAACAGAAAAATGAAAAAAGATGTTCAAAAAGGTAAATATATGAAAAAGAAAATCTCGACCACTCTTTGATGTCTGCGATTTCTGCATCACGACCCTTGTTATATTACCATGTTTCACCCATGAAATCCCAAAGAAATCCAGCTCTGGCCATTCACAGCTGTGTCTTGACACTCAGTGATACATGTTACATGGAGTTTTTGGATCGAAACAAGGTAAGTAAGCGATAATACCTCGTTAAAGTCATGCCGTCTTTAATTCTGCTCTCGTGTGCTCTCACCTCCAGATAGGGTTTCGCTGTTTACAAACTTTTTTTAATCTTTTTTTTTTTAATATCCTCCTGTTAAAAAAATTCTTCCCCCAGAAAATTGAGATTCTAAGCTTTCTAATGATGTATCACACATGCATATCGGACAATTTTGAAAGTTGGCCAAATTGGGGCTCTCAGAGCGGAACTTTAAGTCACCTGGGTGTTTTCCGCCATATATAATACTAAAAGTCTGTTTACACCCTGTGCTGTGCCCTTTTACACCTGAAAAAAATGTTAACACCTGTTTATGCATAACCGGTGCAATTTTTGTCAAAAATGTTTTTTTTCAATGACTATTAGCAGTAAATCTCCACATCAGGATCAAAAATGGCAAAATGATAAAAGAAATATATTTGAACATTATAAAAGATTTGGTGTATGCCATTACCAAAGCAAGGTTTTCAATGCTCTTGTCGCGATGTCAGGATATTCCAGAATGACTTTAATCCAGAACCTCGGTAGAGTTGTTGTCTCAAATGTAAGTTTAATAAGGTCGCCGTCATTTGCGATCTCTCTGTTTATTCACAACCGGGTCACAAATCCACTCCTTCGCAGTTCGTGGATCTTCGAGGTTGTAGGCTCGTCAGGTGCCTTTTCGCCGTAAAAATATCTCCAAAGACGTCTGTTTTCCATTTATCTTCGCCCGTGTGGGGGCTAATTATTTCCGGGAACAAATGTGCTGCGCCCGCGGCCTAGTAATACATTATTATCGAGGACAAGCGCGCATAGATATATACACAAACAAGATGTACTGCAGTCTGCTAGCAGTCCAATCAATGGACTTCTATGACGACATTCTAATCTATCCCGTAGTATTCTATCCCGCACAGGGTTAATTCGGCCAGAATGCTGTCGTTATTATTATTTCTGTGCGGCCCGGTAGCAAATGCGCCACGGACCGGTACCGGTCCGCGGCCCGGCAGATGGGGACCCCTGTCCTAGACTACCAAAAAAGACTTGAACCAAAGTAATCTCATGGAATTCTAATGGGTAATTTCCTTTGTTTGTTTTCTTTAAATTGTCAGTTCATGTTCATGTCAGTGTCCCTCTGAAGTGGACCCATTCTTGGGACTTGCACTCTGAAGCAACCCCGTTGCATTGTGGTAATGCACATAATGCAAACAATGATTCAAATGAGGGATGGCTAGCTTTAGCATGTTGCTTCGTTGCCACTATTAGTTTGATTTTCGTTTTGGGCTGTGAAGAAAATGCTTCGGCGCGTGCGTTACAGTGGTTTTGTTAGCGCTGCGTTGTTATGACACACCCGTGACGATCGGGTAATGACGGCGACTAGTAGCGGTTCTACCGAAATGCATGGGAAGTTGAGGCAACCACGACCGTGAGTTGTGCTTGTCAGTATTATATCATGCGTGCGGTCTCAATCTAAATGCGCTGTGGGGTGAATGACACAAGCGCAGCATGTGAAGTAAAAGCTAAATTATTATCCGATGAAGCAATGCATTGAACTAGGCATCAGAAGCCGATTCTTGTGCTCGCGATAGCTGAATTCTATCTCTACTATCGGTTCATTGAGTATTTAATGGCTAATTACTGTCGAATGGTAACTTTATTATTGATACAGCTGTATCTCTCACCTGTAAAACCGGATATCCGGTCATATCGGTTTATCGTTCTCAAGTTTACTTGAAACCGGTAATCGGCACATGTCTAATAAGAATAATTAGGTGCAAATAAATGGATGAATGGCAATCTTTTAATTGAATAATTCTAGTCCAGTTTTTTTCATTTTCTTATATTCAAGCCGTATGTTAACATTCAAACTGTCCATAATGTTATATTTGGTGAATGCTTTGGCCTGCCAGGCTACTAAATGTCATCTTTATTCATGATGGTAAAGTGGCACTTGGTGTAAAAGGTGAAGAACCCTCCCATGGACTGAATGTAGTGTAACAGTAGATGAGAGGCGTAGTTTTGAATGGAGCAGTCGTTTATGAGCTTTGACCTAAACAGTAGCTGCAACATAACGCGTCTTGCTAAAATAACTCTACGGAGACTACCGCGTCACCTAGAAATGGCCAAGCGGGCTGCGTGTAGTACAAATAAACTGTGTGGCTCGTAGACCCTGGCATGTTTGGCTTCGCCGCTGTTGCCGTCGCTCCCATCGGCGATATTTATCCCAGGGAGGGAAAAACTGAACGTTGTTGTTTCCTCTCTGCGGGTCCCCGAGCCTTCAGATCTTCTTCTTTGGTGAACGAGAGCCGGCTCCAAGACGGAGCTTCGCTTTTGATATTTCACTCTCCCTTTGACAAGGCCGGATAATTACCTGGCTAACATGAACGCTTGATCATGACCAGGGGAGGGGCGTGCAGGACAAACAAGCACTTATTAGCCCCCCAAAATGATCATGTTCTTGTTCCTTAATTGTATTCTTGCAGAAATCAGTAACACATTTCATGACTTTTCTGATTGAAGCTTGAGCTCCTATAGCTGTTCTGGAGATTAATTAAATAAAGTACACCGTTATGACAAGTTCCACATCATTTGATTTTAATTCAAAAATCAACCAGGAAGTATAACAGTGACTTTCATAGTTTCATAGTTATGCAAATATATAATTTGCTTAAACAATGCTATTCATTGCAAAACATGAGTTTTGGGTTGTTTGTTTACAAACTATTTATTTGTTTATGCTCACTTGTGAATATATGGACCCTTGTCAATGATGCTTATTGAATAGGAAAGCAGTGTTTACTCTGCTGTGTGACTGGAATATCAAAATGTGTGCGTGCCTGTGTTTGTGTGTGTGCAGCTGCGTTTGAGCCGACTGGCTGTGAGCTCACAACCTGGAGTTGTAACACAAAATGGCCTCACGGACACTGAATTAGACCGGCGTAAAGACTGCATGAGATAAATTCAGGTCAACTACAGTCCAATAACAAAGATATATCCAAATATACCAGAGGGCAAAAAATTCTAGTAAAATTCTAGTAAAATAAGATGTATAAAATAAAACTGTCAAGAAAGTAAAGTATGGGGTGAAATGAAAAAACAAATCCAATCAAATATATAGATTAAATTATAGCACAATAAAAGCATGTGGAGGAAGCAAAGTATAATTAACAACAACAAAAATCATTGAAATAAAAATACAAAAGTAAATTGCGAAAAATAATGCATGAAATAAAATCTTGAATGATGAATAATACTGTATGCAGTACATGCACATTGACCATATTGTAGTACTATTACACTAAATATTTCTAAATATTTTCAAGTAAAATAAACTTAAAACTACAAATACTACATCAGTAAATTTATGCAATAACACATTTAAATAATAAAACTACATTTTAGCTTTTCAAATGTAGCACAGTGGACTCACGGGGCACTTATAATGAACAATAAACATTAAATTCAAACAAAATAAACTAAAAATCTAGTAAATATAATGAAACATATTAAACAAATAGTCATAGAAATAGAGTCCTGATTCATTATACAGACACCTACTAACACAAATTTACATAGATGTAAAATAAAGAATAAAATACATCTTGTCTAATCATAAAACCCTAAGTCCTAGAATTAGAAATGCATGTAATATTTTATAATATGACTTATTTTAGTTGTACTCTAATTGCATTTGGGCCGTGATGATCCAACGCTAACATCTCAAGATGCACATGAGCTCAATGTGTCTCCCTTCTAGAGGCGACGCGACAATTAAATCAAAGCTTCAAGTGTTGCTTTTGCCTCAAGCCATCGTCGCCTCCCCACTGCACTCCTCTCCTTTTTATGGGACATGTTTCTATTTCCAAATGTGCATTAACAACAGTCAGCCATGCATGCGTGCGCACTTCCTATAATGTAGATAAGGCAAGAAAGGCCGAGGGGGGGTGATATGTAATAAAAGGTGGGCCTTTGCTGCCTGTTTAAGCCCCTTTAAGCCTGATAAATGATGAGCGACAGAGGCGCAGCAAGAGGGTGACCGCTATTAACTCCTCAAGCCCCCCTTCCAAACACCCCTGCAACTTTTTCTACCCCAGCTGCACGCACGCACACCACCCCTCTAACAACACTCCTATTTTTATGCTGTCATCATACATGCAGTATTTGTATAGGCCTGGATCACGTGATTATGATGGGATTATGGCGCCTATGCTGCAGTAGCATCAGGTATTTTGGGACTAACACAAGCTCATTAAATCAGCATTTGGTGTACGCAATGTGTAACACCCACATAGGCACACACACAGTCACTCTAATCTGATGACCTGCGCTTCACACACATGGGACTCATTCAAACTCACTTATTTTGAAAGGAAAAAAAAGAATAGCCAAATTATTAGATTTTATATTAAAACCCTCAACATACGTACATGACCTGACAATTGTCTTTATATTAAAACCCTCGACATACGTACATGACCTGACAATTGTCTTTATATAAAACAAAATTACAACAAAAATACTGGAGGGATTATTTTAAAAATATAAACTTGTGTGGTATTTATTTATGTTGTCTAAATTTAGTGGTGTAAATATATAGTGCCAAGTTCTTAATTAAAACATTTTGACTTCTAACAGGCAGAAAAATTACATGTATCACATTTATATGCATTCGAGTAACTGTTATGTATGATATTCTTAATCGGTGTATAATTAAAAACAATATAGCATTTACCAAATTAAATGTTTTGTGTATACATTTTGGACAATTCAAGAATTTACTATTTGTCATTTATTAAAATGAATTCACAACCAGTTAAAAGCGTAAGGACATAATGTGATGAAAGTGATGAGAAAAAATGTTTTTTCAATGTGTCATGTGTTGCTTGATTGCACATAATTTTACATAATTTAAAATGTTAAAATTTAACATAAAAATGCTTGTAAAACTGAAGCACAAAATACTATTTTCTTTTTGAAAATATGTTCAATATGTAATTACAATTTTAAACATATCTAAATTGTACTTTTATTTATTTCAACATATAATCAAATGTATTTATAATTTCTCTTTTTTTCGAGGCCTCGTCTCATCGGTATGCAGCAGTTTACCAGGGAACAGACTTACCGCTAGGTGTCGCTAAAGGGCCGCCTATATTAACAGCGCTCTACCAGCACCCCCGCCTCCTACTGCAGCCTCTCTGCGGGAAAGGGGGGCCAAACCGCGGCTTTTGGCGCTGAGAGAATTGACAGTGAGTCGCGAAACTTTTACAAGTATTTGCCTTTTTTGAAACCACGTCGTCACATTGCACCGGCGGGGGTCGCCTGGAGTTCAGGTGCACTGCTAAATACTTGCAGTGAGGGGGGAATGAAGATGTATTATTAACAAAACAATGTCATTCATGTCATTTTTTCCCCCCTGTAGAAATGCATGAGGAATTAAAAGAAATAGGAGGCAGTGGATAGGGGTCCATTTCTACACAGTTTTGCATGACTTTTATTATTGTTATTAATAATAATACTGGTGAATCTGTTAATTACATGTTAAATTTTGGAGAACGTTAAACATTTGAAGGTGGGTTTGAATAATAAGATTTATGAAAATGAGGTTTTTTTTTTTTTTTTTTTAACAATCTTGACTTATATGAAAATAATGGAAATATACAAAATGTTCAAAATATTGTGTTTTGAATAAATTTACCGAATAAACATTGGCTAAAAAATATTTTTTTCCATTCATTGTAATTAGCTTTTTATTTCAGATGCAGCTGCATGTGAAATTACTTAAATTGAAGGCAATTTCATTGATTTCGCCTATCATTTGAAAAGTTGCTTTCCTTACAGAAATATAGGGAATTTTGAAAAACTTGTAATCCAAACAATTTGACCATTTTTATTCTGAAATGAACGACAAATGTCCAATTTTGATGAACGCCAAACACCAAATGAGCACGAATCCACTTCAAATGAAGTTTGTTTGTTTTCGAGGATTTCAAGCAACAATGCTCACCATGTGTCGCTGTTGGGTGGCTTGGTTGGGGTCCATGGGGAGGGGGGCATCTCTTCAGGATGTCTCGGAGATCTTTAAGCCTACTGATTGTCCCACTCGTGTTTTCCTTGAAATGGATCCCACCCCCCCTCAACCCACCACCTTCCTCCTCCTCCTGGTCGTCCACGTGCACGCACATCCACGCACACCCTGTGATGAGTCCAAAACGCAGCTGGCCATATCCCCACACGGACACGGAGAGCTTTAACCCTCCGCTGACCTCCATTTGACACCATAAGATGAAATGTTACCGTCTGTTAATGGCGTCCGGCGGTTCCGTCCACGGTACTGGAGTCGAGAGAAATACCCTTAACACCCTCCCATTTTGAATGTTACCACTTTTAAATCGCATTAATAAGTCGTTACATGGAGGGGAAATATAACGCGTGGCGATAATTAATGGTTAAGCTTTTTTATTATTATTTTTTTAATTAACGCGTCATAATCCCACGTGCAATAAATAATAATTAAAAAAAACCTAAATACTCATATAGCAGCCTATAATAAATAAAAGGTCGATACGGTGTATATTTTTAGCATTTTCTATACGTCATTATGTGCATTATATATTTTAAATATACAAACCAGACGAGTATGCATAATGTAAATGTGTCATTTATTTTATAAAGCCAAGATATTTATTATTAATTTGAAAACATTTTAAAATCATAGCAACATGCAAGCATGCATGCCTACATTTTTTTAATACAAAAAAGGCAAATTGCCCTAATTTAAAATCGTAAAATAGGCAACATTTGTGAGCTGTAAATGTGTTTGTTATGAAAATAAATAAATCAACAGACTTCCACGATTGTAAATTAATTTTAATTGTTCAAACTTTGAAAACACAACTTTGTGAATGTAATTCATATTAAAAAGACATTTGCGTGTAGAAAGGAAAACAAAAATAGTCACATTTTTTTAATTAAAAAAAAAAAGAATTGACAAATCACATTATTACAACATGATTTAGTTTTAGAATTTATTTTTCCGTGGTAGGCGGGCAGGCGGTTTCTAGTGCGTTTGTGTGTGCGTTGAAGAGCCTTACATTGGACACGCGTAATTAACTTCCAGTTTTCACACGCTCTTTTGGCTGCTCACATCGCTCTGCAAAAGGGAGGGGGTCTTATTCCCACCTTTAAAAAATCCAAACGACGTTTTAGAACATTTTAATTCCTATTATTTTTTAATTACTATCATTATTATTTTCGATGTTGCATTTTTGGGGTATCCAAAGCATGCAAAAATGCTGCGGCAAAGCTCGATTTGCACTTACCATCGTTATCCTGGATTTCACAGAAAAACTTCCACGCCGCCTGTGTGTGTGCGTCTTTCTCCCTCTCTTTCTCTTTCTGTGTGCGTGTGCTTCCTCCTTCCCGGGGAATTGCTGCTTGAAATGTCCACGCAGCCGTTCGTCAAAGCCTCGCTCGCTTGCGTTCACTCCTTTGCTCTTCCCACACCCGCACCAGCGACCCCCCCCCCCCCCACTCCACCACCCACCACCAACAAACACAACTGTTGTCACCTTGCATTTATGAATTATTTGTTTGTTTCACTTTGCGTTCACTGACCCCCCTGCAGTAAGCTCCTCCTAATTCCCACTTGGAAGTTACTTACCTGCATCATCATCATCATCTTCCTCCTCCAATATTAAAAGTCAGGAATATTGCGAGGTGGCCCCGTGCCTAAAGAGCTCTTGGAGGGTCTTCACGTGCAATCGATGCCCTCCTCGCTCCTCCCCCACCCCTCCTCCTTCTCTTCAGTTTCAATCTCCCCTCATGATTGATGATGCCCGCATGGCCATGCTTTGATAATTGACCAAATACTCCCAGGCACTGATTCCTATCGAGAGGGGAACAAGAGCACAAAAAAAGGCTTGTATGCATTTCATTTCCATTATTTTGTTGTGCACACTGGTACAACACACGGATGCTGATATGCAGTGCATTGGCTAATTTACCATAACCCCATTGCTAAAACTGGATTCTTGAAGGTGAAGAAGCACTTTTTGAGGTAAAAGGACAAAAATGGCATAAAAGACTTAACGTTCATGCTGTGATGACTTTTTCTTAAGAATATTTTTAAATGCAAATATATGATATTTTGCATTTTTGGTTGAAAGCACAGCTTTAAAGTGAAAAAACAAAACTAACACTTACAGTTACGAAACAAATAAAGCGTGCCCCTGTGTTGTTACCTTAATGTTCAGATTTGAATTAGAATCATTTCCAGACTGGAAACATTTACCTCATAATGAGAATAAGTGATCTTTTCAACTCAATTACCATTCAAATGAGATTACAAAAAAAAAACTCCAATGAGTTCACTACAAATGCCACTGGTGGCCATTTTTGTTCTTTCCATCACATTTAAACCCTAGAATAATATTTATAATCATCAGTGTAAACAGAACAATTGAAAAAAATGATACTGTATTTGTTGCCTTACCATTTTACTTTGTTTACATGTACTATAAACTGATGAGTTTTGGAAAGAAGTCACTGCATTTGAAATCAGCAGCCATTTATTTGTCACTACAACAGTACAAACTGGTTCCCCACACTCATCCTCTCCACAACTGAAAAAAAATGACATCAGCAGCCATAATTGGCTTGTTTTAACATTCGAAGTGAAATCCCAATCATGTCAAAGAAAAAGCTGCAACAATACGCCAACAACGCCGGCGACATTGGCAGCCATGTTGTCGTCCGTTCACTCCATTTGAAGATGGGAATCATCTTTACTGGCTAGGTTTAAAAAGACGTCACTACAAGTGGAAAAAATGTGCTGTATTTATTGCTGTGTTTACTACATTTCAGCTTCGAATTCATCATCGTCTCATTGGCCGAGTTAGAAAATGAAGCCTTTACACATGGAAAGAGTGAATAATGTGTGGACATTTTCTGATAGACGGTTGTTATTCATACTAGACTTTGAACTTTGGAGAGATCTTCAATGTTACGATTGCAGCGTTTTTACATTATCTGAATCGTCTTCAAAGGTGTCAGCCATTCTATTGATATTTTGACTATTCTTTAACTTGAGGATGTGATTGTTGGCCTTTTACAGTTGCTATGCGTACAACATCAAAATGTTGGAATTATCATTAATGATTTACGATTCATTCATTTTCCGAGCCGCATATCCTCACGAGGGTCACAGGGGTGCTGGAGCCAATCCCAGCTAACTATGGGCAGTAGGAGGGGTACTCCCTGAATACTTATATTGCATTTTACTTTATATATTTTTTCTGCCTTTGCTCTATAAGTACTGGAGTATAAATTAACAGCACCTTCATGCTCACAAACATTTTACCATCACAATTCAAAACAACTTTATTACGGCTAAAGATGTCCCTGATCCGAACGCATTAATCAGGCCCGCTTACGTCATTGTCAAAACATTGTAACTAGGTGAAAAAGCTCAGGTTTTAAAAATGTCTTTATTTGTTTATTTATTATTAAAAGTGGAGTTAAGCGCTCTGGTTATGTGCTTTGTGTAAAATTGATTTATTAAGCTTTTAAGGTCTTTGTTTTTCGAACAATTAGTGGAATTTCCAATATTTTAATTTGTGTATCAGTTAGGACAGAATAGTCAACCCTAATCTAAACTAAACTCTAACACGAGGTGACAGCATAATTTAAGCCCATGATTTTAACGAGATATTATCACGTTTCTACCTTGTCCAAAAACTCCGTGTAGCATGTCTCACCGAGTGATAAGACACAGCTGTGAATGGTCACAGCCGGATTTTTGGGGGATTGTATGGGTGAAATACGGTAATATAACAAGGATCGCAATGCAGAAATCACAGACATCAAGGAGTGGTCGAGATTTTCTTGATCAAATTTTACCCTTTTAAACGGTTATATATTTTTTCTATTTATCTTTGTTTGGATCGATTATTTATCTAAAATATCGGGGAAAATGCAACAGTAACAACAAGAAATACACTTAAGCGATAGTTATGAGGTAGAAATCCGTGACCTATTTACAGTCACTATTTTTTTCATTGTGACTTTTTTTTTTTTTTTTTTAAGTTTAAAATATGCAAGTGAATAATTTTATAAAGTCGTTTTTTAACTAAATATTAGACATCAATTAGTGATTGTAAGCTAAAAATGATACACATTTTAAAATAATATAATTCCTTACCTTTTTATGGCTGGGTTGAAACAAAAGCGGTTGTGCGGTGTCTGTAAACGGGTGTCTCCAGGGTAAAACGGACGAATTAAAAATGGTTTGGGGGCTTCATGCGCAATGAATCTGTTATGGCAGCATATAGATATATTCGTCTATCAAACAACAGTTCTTTTGGCCTAAAATACAGCAGTTTATTTTAAAGAGGGGTGCAAGAGCAGAAACTGCTTTTTCAGCCTTGTCTGTGTTTTCCACCATACATAAATATATACAGCGGAAATCACTCAGGTGACTTGAAGTTCCGCTCTGAGACACCCAATTTGGCCAACTTTCAAAATTGTCTGATATGCATGTGTGATACATCATTAGAAAGCTTAAAATCTCAATTTTCTGGGGGAAGAAAAATTTTGGACACGATGGCATTTAAAAAAAAAAAAATTTAAACAGCAAAACCCTATCTGGAGGCAAGAGCACGCGAGAGCAGAATTACAGACGCCATGACTTTAACGAGATATTATCGCGTACTTACCTTGTTTCGATCCAAAAACTCCATGCACCATGTATCACTGAGTGTTAAGACACAGCTGTGAATGGCCACAGTTCGATTTTTTTGCGGGATTTTATGGGTGAAACATGGTAATATAACAAGGGTCATGATGCAGAAATCGCAGACATCAACGAGTGGTCGAGATTTTCTTTTTCATATACTTACCCTTTTAAACGTTTTTTTTTTTTTTTTTTTGGATCAATTATTTATCATCTAAATTATTGGGGAAAATGCGACAGTAACGAAAAAAACAATTAAGCAATAGTTATGAAGAAGATATCTGTGACTTTTTTACAGACGCCAATTTTTTCATTGTGACGTAATTTGTTTAAAAGTTTAGAATATGCGAGTGAATAATTTTTTAAAGTCATTTTTTTTACTAACTAAATATTAGACATCAATGAATGACTCCAAGCTAAAAATGACAGACATTTCAATTAATAAATACGATTACTTATAGAAATGTCCAGATCGATCGGGTCCGATCACGTCATTTTCAAAGTATCGGAATCGGCAAAAAAATATCGGACATGCCTTTTTTTTAACATATATATATATATATATTTTTTTTAATTAAATCGTTTTCTAATTGTATTTAACGTTATAGACATAATATGTTACACTCATCCAGAGTCTTTAGGCTAAAGCAGGGGTTCCCAACCTATTCCACTAAGGCACACTGTGGGTGCAGGATTTCATTCTTACCAAACAAGATGACAACACTTTTTCCCCAATCTGGTGTTTTACAAGTGCAATCAGTTGATTGCAGTCAGGTGTGGCTTGTTTTAGCAGAAGCCTCATTGGTTCAACTGTCTCTGCTGGATCGGCTGGAACAAAAACCAGGACCCACAGTGTGCCTTGAGGACTGGGTTGAAAACCCCTGGGCTAAAGGTAGGGTTATCATATTTATCCCGTTAACGGCGGTAATTAATTATTTTTTTTAAATTATCACGTTAAAATATTTAACGCAATTAACGCATGCGCTGCACGACCCACTCACGCATTGTCGCGTTCAATCTGTAATAATGCGGTTTTACCTATATATAGAGCTAAAAGGCAGCGTAAAATGAGTAGAGTGAATTTTGGCAGCCTTAGGAGCCTTTTTTTTAATTGCCTGAACCATTATGATCCCTCTCTCTACGTTTAGAAATATCGTGGGAAGCAATGTGGGGAAGAAAGGCAGTAGTTGATCTTTTTCTTAACACCCTATGTTATTTCCCAACGCAGAGAAGATATATCAATTGGTACCACTACGCACAGTCATGGTTGCACTTCCCATCATGCATTTGGGCAGAACAGTTAAATGGCTACAGTGTCATCTACTGAATGCTCAACAAATACACTAGATGGCAAAATTTAGTCACAATATACAAAGTCACATTTACCCTTTAAGAATTACAAGTCTTTCTATCCGTGGATCCCTCTCACAGAAAGAATGTTAATAATGTAAATGCCATCTTATTGTCATAATAAACAAATACAATACTTATGTACTGTATGTTAAATGTATATATTCGTCCGAGTTTTATTCATTTTTTTCTTAATGCATTGCCAAAATGTATATGATCGGGAAAAATTATCAGGAATGATTGGAATTGAATCGGGAGCAAAAAAAAAAAAGCAATCGGATCGGGAAATATCGGGATCGACAGATACTCAAACTAAAACGATCGGGAGTAAAATAACATGATCGGAACAACCCTAATTATTTACCTTCTTTTCATGGCTAGGTTGAAACCAAAGCGGTTGCGCGATGTCTGTAAACATGGGTTTTCAGGGTAAAACAGACAAATTAAAAATAGTTCGGGGGCTTATCGCCCCATGAATCTGCTATGCCAGCTTATAGACACATTGTTCTATCAAACACAACAGTTGTTTTGGCTTAAAATACAGTAGTTTATTTTCAAGAGGGGTGCAAGAGCAGAAACTGCTTTTTCAGCCTTGTCTGTGTTTTCCGCCATATATTTATACAGTGTATGTATGCACAAGTGTGTGGTGTTGTATAGCTGTCCAAACGTGTATCCCAAAAGTATTTTGGGTGGGGAGAGAGTTTTGGAAGGTGGGGGGGTGGACTGAAGAAGAGGAGGAGGAAAAAGAGAAAAAGGAGGAGGGTGGTTTGTCTACAACTACACACCATACACACACACATTAGGAGGAAGAGTGGGTCTCTCCTCTCTCTCGCGTGGGAGAGCTGTTCGCCTTGCCTTGCCGCACCACCACTGGCTGGGGCCAGCACGCCACTTCCGGGATCCGTCATTGCGCTCGCCCACCGCTCGGTGCGCTCACTCAGTGTGTTCGGAGGACGCGAGCCGGCCGCCAAGCTGACAACACTCGCTGACACTCATTCACTCACCAGCCAGCTACCAAGCCAGCCAGACAGACAGCCAGCCGGCAAGCACCAACCAACGGACTTAGAAAGTCATTTCTTTTTTATTGTTTCCATTTTTTTTTACCCTCCTCCCTCGCCGTCCGCTTGTGCAAAAAGTCCACAGTGGGGCGAAGCAGACATTTAAAGGAGACAGAGCGGAGAGGACTTACGGGGGGAGGACACCGGACTATCGCGCACGGCACCCGAAAAACACAAGAAGAGAGAGAGAGGGAGTGAGAGAGAGGGAAAACTTGAACATCATCGCCGAGCGTCATTCATTCATTACCTTGACAACCTCTGGCTTTGATTGACAGCCGGAGTGGCAAAAAGCCATGATAGACGCGACAGTTGACTTTACGCGCCGCTCGTTGATGGGCCCATTGTAACTCTTTTTTTCCCCCCTTTATTTTTTGATACTTTCTGAAAATTATTATTCTTGGGAGGACAATCCGATGCGACGATTGCTACTCAATCAGGCTGGCGAATAGCAAAATTCGCCCAAACTGAACAAAAACTTAGTGGAGAGAAGAAAGAGCTGGGATTTTTTTTTCCACGCGGACGAGTGGGATATTTAATATTACCCCCTAAAAAATATCAGCACGGCTCATTAAAGGAGTTTATCCGAGCCTGATGGCGCAGAGGGTAAGTAAGGCTCCGCTGCACTTTTCCGAAACAATGTTTTCGGTAATCAGCCACTACACTTGGCTGGAAAAAGCGGCCAAAAGTAGCATCGCACCTCGCTAACTTCTCCCCCGTTACGTCCACTCCCGCAGTACGACGAGCTGGCCCACTACGGGGGCATGGACGGCGTATCGGCGTCCATGTACGGGGACCCGCACGCACCCCGGCCGCTCCCGCAGGTCCACCACCTCAACCACGGACCGCCGCTGCACGCCAGCCAGCACTACGGAGCCCACGCTCCCCACCCCAACGTCATGCCCACCAGCATGGGCTCGGCCGTCAACGACGTCCTAAAGAGGGATAAGGACCAGATTTATGGGTAAGCTGTGCATGCTTTTTGCATCAGCTGCTATTTATTTCAGTCCCACTATATTAGGAACTGCACTTTTTCCCTTAGAGTGTAGTGGCGGTTCTGATGTGAACAAGTTTACAAAAAAGTAAAATGCTCTTAAAATCTAGTGTAATTAAAAAAAAAAAAAAAAACATTACCTAACTTTAGTCAATTTAAAAACATTTGATCATTTTTAATTTGAGTACAGTCATTTTGGTGCAAGCATGTTTAAAATTAAAAACAGTTTTGCGTGTAGGAATCTTGAATTTATATAACTGTTATAATAAAACTAAATATATTCACGCAAGGGCGTGAATGTTCTCGTTCTAAATAACAAAGTTTAAAAAAGATGTCACGCAAACACATTTTTTTTGCATTCTTTTAATAAAAATAGTAATAATAATAAAACATACGTCAACGCATAATTCCAAATATTTGACGTTATTTAATAAAATTGATATTTGTAATTTTACCATGCAAAAACGAGCGTCTGAATAACTTGCAGGTTTATTTCTCATCATTTATAATTATACTTTCTATTGTCGGCGCCACACGTTGCTTTGCAAACGTCCACGGTGCTTGACAAATAGACTCTAAAATAAAAGTGTATTCTGCTTAATTGTCTCCGTCGAGTGTGTGTGTGTTTCACTTTTGTGTTGCACTTCTCACGCTTGTCACGGTGCACTTAAGAAAACGTCAGTCTCCGCCATGTGGATCAATGAGAGGTTAAAAATGTGGTTAAAAGCAGCTTATCATAATAAATGGGAAATATTACCATGCAGTTCTTTAAAGTCGTGTAGTGGTTTTTGGGGAAGTTGGAATAAAAAATGTTGGGGGTGAGTAGTTGGTGGATGCATGCACCGGAGTTACCGACACGCTGCGCTGTGCTTAGCCCGTGTTTGCTCGCCCCTGTGCAGGCATCCCCTCTTTCCGCTGCTCGCTCTGGTCTTCGAGAAGTGCGAACTGGCGACGTGCACGCCGAGGGAACCCGGAGTGGCCGGGGGAGACGTGTGCTCCTCGGACTCTTTCAATGAGGACATCGCGGTGTTCGCCAAACAGGTCCAGAGCCAACAGTCACATCATTTGGATTTTATTAAGAAACAAAAAATCTTAAAAGACGTACGCATGTGCATAGAAAACTAACGTTTGCGGGGAAATTGTTTACTTTTAGGTCCGAGCGGAAAAACCTTTATTTTCATCAAATCCAGAGTTGGACAATTTGGTAAGAGTGTCTATTATGCAGCACATTTTCATGCAGGAATATTCGTTTTAAAGATGGATTTTCAATGACTGTTAAATTTGCTTGTTTCAGATGATACAAGCCATACAAGTATTACGGTTTCATCTCTTGGAATTAGAAAAGGTAAAAATCTAAATGTTTTTTTTTTTTTGTCTGACACTTTGCATGTTAATTTATTTTATTTTTTATTATTTTTATTTCTAAACCTGCCTGCTATGTTCGAGTCATGACGTTTTGCTGTTTAGGAATAAATCGTCATATTTAATTCAGGCCTATTTAAGTAGCTCAAGTAACAATTGGTGCTCAATTAAGCCTCTTTGGCGCACGTTATTGATCCGCAAGCGCGTATCTGCTTTCAACTGCATGCCACTTAATACGCCTTTCACTTTATTTGGATTTTGGATTATGATTTTATCTTGATTTTTATTTGTTTGTGCTCGTTACACGTCAACTTGTTGCTGCACGTCTCGGGAGAATAAAAGCGTAAAGCACGGCAACAGTTTGCCTATTGTTTGCCCCCTCACTTAATTTGAGCTATTCGCGCTTCAAGCACTTTCCCTCCACGTCTCGGGTAAAAAAAAAGAAATCATCACATTTGTTTTCCTTTCAAGGTGCACGAGCTTTGCGACAATTTCTGCCATCGGTACATCAGCTGTTTAAAAGGAAAAATGCCAATAGATTTAGTGATCGACGAGCGGGATGGAAGTTCCAAATCGGACCATGAAGAACTGTCAGGCTCGTCGACAAACCTCGCGGATCATGTAAGTAAACGCAACTCTTTCTTTTATTCTGCGTCTGCTTACGGCTTTGATCTTTCCTTTTTTTAAAATTGTTGAGCGAGCTCGCTGCACAATTGATGTTCTAGCTGGGATATTTTTGGCGCCAGCGTCACAGATTTTAAGATTTTTTATTGAAAATTTTTTTCTGACACCTTATCGATTATTAGTTTCTAATTTCCCTTTTTTTGGGTCATGTATAAATCTGATTTTAATTGTTTAGAGACATATTTTTCCCAGCTTTTGAACGCAACGCAGCGTGTTGTCTCTGATATTCTCCAATGTGTTTGGCTTATATTGGCTCTTAAACAGTGTGCGCGCTCGTTTCTTCAACCGGGATGTGCCGGTGAGGTCAAAAGCCAAACGTGCTACAATAGCCTTAGTTATTGTTTTAAGTCTTTTGATTGGGTTCACTCATGCGTGCGTAATCGTGTGTGTTTGTGTGTGTGCGCGCGTGCACTGTGGAAAGACAATTACGTGTTAGTCGCTAAGCTTTAGCTTTAGGCCACTATTATATAAAAAAAAAAAAAACAGAGAGAGAAAGGGGCTTTCCACGCAAGGAGGCTGTGGGAGTGTTGTAAAGCTGCCGTGGATTGTCTCGGAGGTTGTGTGTGTACAAATGTGTGTGCGCGCTCGTCTATTGCAACGTGAGGCTTTAAACATCAATGTCAAGTTCACATTGCATATGATGCTTCTCTCAAAGACCCCTCCTCTTCTTCCATCTCTTCCTCCTCCCACCGCTGCTGATGTTAATGTGTTTAATTGTTTCCTATTGATTACTACTTTTTTCTTACACTGCAGTGTGCAGTTGTTTTGCCACTCAGCCCCCTTTCCTTTTATTTTTTTATGACTGGAGGCTCTGAATTCAATTATAAACACCTAGTGTAGAAAGCAAGTAAACTTAAAATGTAAAAATCCAAACCCCTGCGCTTGTTTAATGCATGCCATTTTCTTGGATGTTATTATCATCATTATTACTATTGAGTCCATGCATGCATGTGAGTTATAGTACACGACGCTTTGCTTGCGACAAAGCCACTTGCTCAATAAGAAGCATTATGCAAAGTCACTACTGTGCACGCATCTGTCGGCTCAGGCTTCAGGCCTTGCACGCACGCGCGCATGCTCACGTACATTTGGGTGCATAGTGTTGTGTCAAGATGGTTCAAGCTTTGTCATAGGATTGGCCTCCTGTCCCCCAAAAAAGTGCTGGAATGAAGCGTGCCGGTGTTCTATATTGCCGATTTAGGTAAAATAATATTTGCAGTGGTAAGATTACTATAAGTACTGTAAATGTAAATGCAAGTATTGTTATAATATGCTTGGACCGAGCAAGCTTTATGCATGCCAAATAATGGACCTGTGTTGGGCTTTACTTACAACTGATATTATCCAAAATGTCTAATTATGATCATTTTTTGTACTTAAAATAAGTTATAGTAATTGACATATACTCACATTTAGTATCAACCTTGCATCAACTTGCCAAATAGTGAATCCGTATTCAGCATGGACTGATTAATCATTTCAAATTGTGATCATACGACACTTTTTAAATTCATATAATAAATTAATTCAAAATGACAACACATGGATAAGTTACACAGCTCAACAATCAACTTGACAAATAGTGAACCCACAATAGAAATAATTATTGATTTATTACTTCTCAATGTCATTGTACCACACCTCTTTTTAACTTGTTCTACGCCCTATGCATAATACGTTTGAAATGGGATCAGCTCAGCTAATGTAGTTGCCAAATGGTGAGCCAAAACAATTTACAACCTTTAAAGGAAAACTGTTTGGTCGAATCGAATTTCACAACATGTCTTGATAGGTAATAATACAGATACTGTTGCATTGTTATGATAATTTAAAAATAAAGTGCAAATTTACAATATTTTTATTATACATTAAAAGGGAACAAAGCCATAACATAGTAAGCTCTTTGTTTTTGAATCCAGTCATGTGTATTAATGCTTATAAAGCGTTTATTACTTTGTTATAAACATTTAGAAACACATAATTGACCCTTATATTTTTAAGTGGTACACAGAAAAATGAGATATGCCCATAAAGATGAGGTAAGGCAGGATGTCATTTATCTTGTAGCCTTTTTACTCATCGGGTGTTTAAACTTTGAGGGATTTATTCCTCTGTTGTGATGCTAGTAAACAATTTATGGTGGACACATTGACTAAATAGTAGAATAATAAACACTGATGTAAACTTTTTGTAAAAAGAAGTTGCTGAAAAAATGTCGTCCTACTTGTATTGCATTTAATTAATTGGTGATTTGACTCCATTTCCCAATGAATTTGCATTCAGTTTTATAGACGATGGTTCTTTTCTCCGCTTTGCATTTTTAATCGGTAGTGCACCCCCCCCGGGGCACCGGTGTCTCATGTGCTGAAAGTTGGTTTTAGTGGCGATGTTGAGGAGGCTGCGTTTGTTTTCTTGCCCTCCCCCTATCTTTTCCTCTCCTCTTTCCTCATACCTGACAGCATCACGAGAAGGCGCACTTTTTATTTACATTTGAATGCAGCATTGTCTTTGGCATGATTGGATTACGGTGGAGCGAAAAAAGGGATGAGAGGCGTTCACTGACGCTGTTGATTTGGTGACTGTCTCTGCCCGTGGAGCCCACCCAGGACTTACCCCCCCCTTTTTTTTTTTTTTTTTTTTAGTCAAACCCATCCATGGAAAATGGGGTAATATAGAGGCGTTAACATGCTCTTCTGTCTTGTCTTAATGAAATTTTCGCTCTGTTCTTCTGGGCTACGTTAAATTAAACACCAATAAACGGGCCTGAATATCCTCAGTTGTAACAAATTTCAGTGCCGTCTTACTTTTTAGGACCTTGCGGGGCTCTCGCGGCTTTGTTTTGGAGATCCTTCCTCAAGGGAGGGAGATAGGAGTTCCCATGGAGGTTACGCTGTTGCTTATCTTGACGCTGCATGGCTGGAAAGAGAGGGGAAAAAAATAGAGTAGGGGAGGAGGATGGTTTAGGCGGAGGGTGTGGGGTGCACTGTTTACATTGGATTTTCTGCAACAGGCAGGGAACTGGTTAAGGCAAGGTAGGCTCACTTGTAGTTTCATTCAAGTGTTGCAATAGTGAGGTCTAGTTTTTAAGATACAAAAACTACTCTGAAGTTGTACTATATGCCAGGCTAGTCCACCGTGAGGTTTAATTTATACTGAATGCTCCATACAGTAGCATACCTGTCAACTCGAGGCCGTGGGCAATCTTACAAATAGTAACGTATGCGCTTACAAACTGGTGACTAATCTTGCAACGTTGTACTGTATATAGCGTGCAATATGAAACAAAAATAAAACTCAATTTTTAAAATAATATGAATGTATTGGTAATATTGTCACATATAACCTGGTGCAATCAAACAACAATCAATATCTTCAGCTACATCATGATTAGGGCTGCAGCTATCGAATATTTTAGTAATCCAGTAATCGACTGAAAATTATATCGATTAATCGAGTAATCGGATAAAACAAATATATTTTTAGGTGAAGAGCAATTATAAATATACATGAGAAAACAAGACATTTCATCTAATCTTGAACCATTTTCAGTCAATCAATGTCTTTATTTTCGATGCATATTGTTGAAAACAGCCAACAATTGCATCTCAGATGTAACTAGAATTTTAAAAAAAAAATTCACTGCTTCCACTCAAATTTTTTTTAGATCTTATAAAAAAATATATATATCTTACCTAAAAATGCCGTTACGCTTGATAACACACATCACTTAAAAGTTAGGATTTTTTCCCACGTGTTTCAATTGAATTTCTCTTTGTGTCAAGCCATTTTTAAGTTCTAGTTAAGTTTTAAGTTAGTCTAAACTGTAAGTCCTGATAGGATTTTGAGTTTTTGCAGTGTCCAAAATAAATGTATGATACAGGCTGTATTGGAGCACATTAGGGACCAGTGCTACTGTTGCTCTGTTTTATCCAGCAATGACTACCGAGCTAAAATTGATAGTTAGCATGATTAAGTTTTTATTTTACACCCTCATCACTCCACAATGCTATGTTATGTTAAAGCCTGTATGTAAGACACATTAGCCACGCATCGACAGTGGTCATAATTAATTGAAACCTAGCCCTCCGCAGGGCTAACGTTACGTGAGCTAGTAGCGACAGTAACGTTAATCTTATTTATTAGCGCTCAGCGCTCTACTGCTTTAAGATGGCGGCTGTTTACTAACGCTGCCCAGACGCGGCCGAGTCTGTCATTTCGCATCTAGTTCAACATACATGTGATCTCTATGAGACGCATCTGACGCTACCTGTTAATACCAACGTAGCATCGTGCAGGCTAGTATTTAGCAACGTCGGTGTCGTTTGTGGCGGCTGTCGGCTGCAGTGTTTTTTTTTTTCCTTCTTCGTCTCCGCATGTGACAGCGCGTTATCCCGCATTAAAAGTAGTCCGAGCAAAACGTGATGCTTAGAGCTGTCAAAATAAACGATTACTCGAGGTGAATAAAATTACTCGGATCAGTTTTTAAACTCGAGTTACTCGAGTTGCTCGAGTACTCGTTTCAGCTCTAATCATGATTACTAAAATTTAACAGTGACTTTTGTTATAATTGTATGTAGTACTTTTGGCAATTTCTATTATGTGCTGGCAATTCAGTTTGACTTGAAGGTAGTTCGTTAGTGTGTCCAATTATATATATTTTTTTCCATTAAAAAAAAAAACTCATAGTAACCTTTGCTATGTTTGGAAATCGTTTAATGTTGTGAATCAACTGTTAAAGTTGTTAAAATTGCAACCGTTTTTGCATTAGTCCCCATCTGTCTACTTTCGACATGTCAAAGTTTTAAAACCGTTTCATTATTTAAGGATAGATTCAAGTCAAGATTTTGCCGATTTAGGAGTATTTTAGATAAAAAGTTACTTAAGTTCACTAGGAAGGTTCACTACAACAGACCCGCTCTGATAAGTCTACTGCTTCAAAATGGCGGCTGTTTATTAATGTCGCCGTCTGTCATTTTGCATGGAGTTCAATAAGCATGTGATATCTAGGCGTAGATTGCCGGCTGTCGGCTACACTCAGGAAATATTGGCGCCACCTAGCCTAGCATCGCGTTTGCTACAGCGTCACAACAAACACTCTTCTCTCTCAGTGTCTCTGACTTTTCTCGCGTCATTCAACCAACGTAGTAACACATCGTAACGCACATTGTCTCGTTGCCGAAACGGTGACAAAATTCGAACGGAGAAAAACGAAACATAATGCACGAAAAACGTAAAGATTTTGAACGTACGGCATACACATTTAAAAATCAGTGCTCACTTATGCAAATTACACCGAAACCGTACAACTTGACAGGTATGCAGTAGTGTACTAGTCCCAAATGTTTGTATTGTGAGACATTGTAACATTTTGCACAGTTTCAACATTAACACAGCTTTTATTTGAAAATTGCAGCATTGTGGATGTACGTAAATTATTGGGGCCTGCTAACAGTTTGAGTAAGTCTGTTCCAATAAACGCCATGTGTTTACAGTACTTTTTTTTTTTTTTTTTTTTTAATCGTCGCTTTGAATACTTCCATAACTAATCCAATAGTGTGTGAGCTTTGGGATTTGGAGAAAGTTTTTTTTTTTTTTTTTGTATTTAGATGGAAATGGTCACCATTTTTGTCTTTGAAAAACATCCACATTCAGTTCTGTTTTCAAAAAAGATTGGAAATTACCTTTGTGCAGTCAACGAAATGTCACAACATTTCATCTAGTGTTGTGTTGCTATGCAGTTCTGTCTAGCCTTACATTTCCTATTTGATTAGTGCTCCCAGGGCCTGTTGGGAGCCATATCTAATCATCATGGCTGCGAGCGGGAGAGAGAAAGGGAGTGAGAGAGAGGCTTTACTCACTTGTTGCATTCTGCGCACCCCCCACCTCACACTGCCTCTTGAAAAGTGCATTGCATGCAATGCAACTGCCACAAGGTCGTTTTCTGCACAACATGCATGGCACACGAACGTATAGTATGAGCCATTCTTTTTTTTTTTTTTTTTTTTAAATACAACGTTTGTGAGTAATGATAGACATTGCTTCACGTCACTTGTCTGTTTTTATGTGCACCGCTTTATTAGGCGCACCTCGATAAAACTCCCCCAGCGAATCCTCTCGAGCATCATCACCATTATAATAACTTTTTATTGAATGTGTTTGGAGAGAGGCGTTGATTTATTTTGGGGTAATTTGGGAAGTCTGTTATTTGTGGTGTACAGGCGCGCGATGTAACATTCGGTACACCTGTGCAATCCTAATAGGATTCTTTATATTTCCAAAGTAAAACAACACAATTTAATAAAGTGTTTGCTATTATTTTCCTAATATTTTGACTTGCACAGGGCACAATACAAACTGTTATGCAAATGACCATATATGTATTATGTATTACATGTATTTTCATATACAGGTAGATATAAATATACAGTAGTATTTTTGTTTTTTCTTTGTTATTATTTTTAATGGGTGTTTTTTTCCTGTAAGTGTATACTTACCAGGGCTGTAACTAACGATTATTTTCATAATCAATCAATCGGACGTTTAATTAAACGATTCATCAATTAATCGGATTATTGTCACTTTAAGTTGTTTTAGGCATGTTGTAAGTAACAATGAAGATGAAATGGATGACTATTTCCTTCAAAAATGATATTTTATCACAGCTTCCTGACTTACAGATGCATAGTCTACAACTATCGATTATCAAATTCGTTGGCAACAAATTTATTCATCGAATTTAATCGATTTAATTGATTAGTTGTTGCAGCCTTATTAATTAGGAGCTAGTTTAGACAGTAAGAAAACTGGCAAAAAATCTGAATTGTTCTTTTCCAAAGTAAAATCAGGTTTTTGTTCTTCTTTGACTTAATATAATGAAGGAATCAGATAATATTATTACTGAGAAGTTATATGTATGTTATAATTTCAAGAATTTAGACAAGTTTAAGGTGAGGAAGATCCTAAATGATTAATTGGTTATCAAAATAGCTGTCGATTAATTCGCTAATAGATTAGTTGTCGATTAATTATACTGTACATTGTTGCACCTCTAATACCTACTTTTGCACTGCCCATCATAATTATACAGTATTTGTGTATTTATACTGTATAAAGAGAGGTACTGTATACGTATTTATATTATTGTATATTAATTATTTAAGAAAAATTGAATTATTCAACTGCCACTGACGGGTATGGATGTCCTGACCATTTTAACTGGGAGGGCTGGGAAGTTCAAATGGATTAGACAGTCTTTGCCATCAATAGCATCAAAACATGATCAGTAACTGCTATCCATCTTCAAATAGAGTGGGCATCGATCATCTTCCTTGACAGTCAATGAGATAATAATAATTGATTTAATTCCATTTATTTATTTTTCAAATTCCTCACAAGCTGAGCGGTGAGAAGTTGCCCCAGGAGAAAGTTTGCAAGCCGCCTTGTCTTGTCAGAACACAACCACGATGATGTATTAGCTGCTAAGTTAAGAAACCCATTTATTATTTTTCATAATTAATGGTGTTAGTGTTATAACACTCAGTTGTTCAATATGGGCGCACCTACCTACACCTTTTTTTTCTTTTTAAATTCTGTGTACTGTAATTATGACCTCTTCATGTCCTCTACGTGTTTACGGCGTGTGGCAAGATGCGTCTTGAAATGTCTGCCGGCGTTATGATTTATAACCCTTGTATGTGTGTGTGAGTGTGTGCGTATGTTTGTGTGTTTCTAGCGTGTCAGCGGTTTTTGTACACAGTCATGATCGGTTCCCTATAAGCACTCCATTAGGCATGTGCCGGTATGATATTCTGACGGTATGATAACCTTAAGCCAAAATATCAGGGTTTCAGGTTATCACGGTATTGCAATTACAACTCTAATATGTGTTACTTTGAGATAAACAGTTTTCCATTGAACAGGATTTTTATTGTTTTATAAAACATATTAGCAAATTGGAACATAAATATAATGTTAAGTTAAAAAAAAAAAAATAATAATAATAATAACTGAAATATTATAAATATAATTAAAGTAAATGAAATCTTTTTGGTGATTCTAAACCCACGACTCAACATTATTACCATCAGAACAAAAATAATTGAATTATTTTTAATAAAAAAGCATGTGTGTATGATTCGTATCATGTTTACATTATACACAGTCTTTCTCAACACAGTTGCCAGAGAGGGAAAAAAACACCACGTTTTACCACCGCTAGACACACTAAACACGCTGGAGTTAACTCTCGTAGCTGGTGGGAAACGTTCATGACAGTGCTTACTAACCTTTAATTTTGTATAAATGAGAACTCATGTTGGAGGTAGGGCTGTCAAACGATTAAAATTTTTAATCAAGTTAATCACAGCTTAAAAATTAATTAATCGTAATTAATCGCAATTTAAACCATCTATAAAATATGCCATATTTTTCTGTAAATTATTGTTGGAATGGAAAGATAAGACATAAGACGGATATATACATTCAACATACTACATAAGTATTTGTTTATTATAACAATAAATCAACAAGATGGCGTTAACATTATTAACATTCTGTTAAAGCAATCCATGGACAGAAAGACTTGTAGTTCTTAAAAGATAAATTTTACCACAAGTTATAGAAATTTTATATTAAAACCCCTCTTAATGTTTTCGTTTTAATAAAATTTGTAAAATTTTCAATAAAAAAATAAACTAGTAGCTCGCCATTGTTGGTGTCAATAATGACACAATGCTCATGGTGCTGAAACCCATAAAATCAGTCGCATCCAAGCGCCAGCAGAGGGCGACAAAACACCAATAAACACAAGTAACAAGTGGACATGACACTGTGCTGTCATTTTAACCTGTTTGAGCGGGGCATGTGCGTTAAATGCGTCGAATATTTTACCGTGATTAATTTAAAAAATTAATTACCGCCCGTTAACGCGATAATTTTGACAGCCCTAATTGGAGGTATTGCCTCCTCGGCAGCCACACTTCGCAAACATGTTTTACATGTCGGTTGGCCCTCATCCTCTAAACCACCGCCGGCTGTAACTTTTCTGTGGGCGAAGTCTTCCCATACCGGCGAGTTCGTTTTCTTCGATGGGGGGAAAAAAGTTCAGGAGTTTCACCTCCTCCAGTCATCATGTAGCACAGCTGTCACACTGACACTGGGCAACAACCGCTGGTTGAAGGTTGAGCCTTGAAGCTGCAAGTGAGGTATTTCTCCAAGCATTTTTGGGACATAAAAAAATAGCTAATACCTTAAGGGATGGTATTACTGAAAAATTTTGCGGTTTTGAAACCTTGACGTTTTCATACCACGGTATACCTTGAAATCGGTAATCGGCACATGTCTACATTCCATGCACACTGCCAAATTTTATTTGTATTACAGTTGAACCTTAAAAGTTGAAATCATACTGGTTGACTTTCAGGTCACATTTCAAGAAAGTGTTTCAATTGGAAAATATGTTAAGTCAATTAATGTGTTTCAGGCTCCTACTGGGGCATTTTATCTCAATGGCTGACATTATTACAGTATACAATGTTAATTTCTCGTGTATTTGCATTCTTTTAGAATCTAATTGGTAAAAGAATGCATGAGCGATTGGTTAATAAATACATTATAATGCTTATATGTACTAACAAATCAGATGCTTTGCCAAATTACCATAATTTACATTTCTGATTCCATGGTTATGGTGACCATCTTCTTAATCCATCTACGAGTGATAAAAGCCTATGGTTATCAGATTTTTGTTTGTTGTTGCTGCGGAATATTTTGAGTTGTGAGCAAAGATTTTGCTTCCTAGCGTTCAATGGTGGCTTATGATTCCACCGCAAGTTTCATATAGTAAGCAATTCTTTAAAAAATTAGCTCCAACTCTTCAAGCGCTCCGACTACAAGGTTTTTGTTAAAGTACCGTAATTTCTGGACTACAAAGCGCACCTGATTGTAAGCTGCACCGGCCAAATTTCACAAAATTTTAAAAATAAATCCACATATATGCCGTATCTGACTATAAGATGCAGGTGTCCATACCTTAACATTGGATATTTACATAGATGTTACACAGAAATATTTGATTGATCAAAAATGTATTTACTCACCAGATAAACCCGTATCAACATCACCAACTCGTGTTGTCTGAATGCTTTAAAACAAACTAACTTAAAAATATAGGTTGCCACATTTGCAATGATATATAATCCCCGTTACCTTCCCTTCTAAACTTGAAGTGGATGAAATCCTCTTAAAAACAGTTAATAGCTAGGGCTAGTCCTTGTATAGCAACTTTGTTGGCGCATTCTCTGGCAATAAAGTCCTCCGAGTGCCAGTTGAAAACGGCTAATCAACGGTAGCATCGCGTTCTCATGATGTAGCAAATAGTGGATGCCCATCCATTTAAAATTATTTTGTAGAAGCATATACAACTCCTAGCAAAAAGTATGGAATCACCAGTCTCGGACGAGCACTCACTCGATTAATGAATAAATAACATTGTGGTGGTCAGTAAATGTTACTTTTATAGAGCAAGAGCAGGGAAATATATATGGAATGATGAGAAACAAACAAAGATTAGCTTGTCCAATGCAGATTCTTGACTCTTGACAAGGTGATGATGCTGGAACTTTTGTTTGGTGCTGTTCCAGTGATATTGACAAAGATGACTGCCTGAAGAAAACATCAAAATTCCCTCAGTCCTTGATGATATGGGGCTGCTTGTCAGGCAAAGGCACTGGGGAGATTGCTGTGGTTAAATCTTCAATAAATGCACAAGTTTACAGAAATTTTAGATAGCTTTCTTATCCCTTCAATTGAACATATTTTTGTCATTTTCCAAGATGACAATGCATCATGCCACAGGGCTAAAACTGTTAAAGCATTCCTAGGAGAAAAACACACCCAGTCAATGTCATGGCTTGCAAATAGTCCAGATCTGAACCCTATTGAAAATCTCTGGTGGAAATTGAAAAAAATGGTCCACAACAAGGCTCCGACCTGCAAGGCTGATCTGGCAACTGCAATCAAAGAGAGTTAGCACCAAAGTCACCAAGTCAATGCCTCAGAGACTGCAAGCTGTCATAAAAGCCAGAGGTGGTGCTACTAAATACTAGAGATGTGTTTTGATTGTTATTTCTTTGTTTGTTTCTCAAGATTCTATATTTTTTCCTCAGAATGGAGTGATTCTATATTTATTTCCCTGCACTTGCTCTATAAAAGTAACATATACTGACCACCACAATGTTTTTTAATCATTTCTTTTAGTGTTTCTGAATGCTAAAGAGTTGCACTTTTGAACTAATTCATTATTTTTTCAAGCTTTTTATCTGAGTTTGTTCTACATGATAAAAATGTCTGAGTAAGTGCTCGTCCGAGACTGGGGATTCCATACTTTTTGCTAGGGGTTATAGCAACAGATGGAGCCATATTCATCGATAAAATGTTGAGTTTTTTTTGTAAGTCTGATGAGTTTCTGGCAAGCTTTATTAGTGCTAGCTTAAAGTCATTATTTTAAAATATGTCTAATTATCCGTTTTTTGTTATTTTTAACAAGAAAATATGAAAATTGTTTGTGAAAAAAAGGAAAAAAAACATCCATAAACAAGCCGCTTTCTTATAAAAGCTGCAGGGTAGAAACGGGGAAAAAAAGTAGTGGCTTATGGTCCAAAAAATACAGAAAATATAGAAGTAAAGGGAAATACATAGATATTTAATCAAACCACATAACTAAAAATTACACAAGTCAATGCTAACACAATGCAAAACACATTCCAGTAGGGAAAGACTTGAAATGGGAGTGTTTTGAGTCGCATAATGAATTAATTTCCTAAATCAAGGTACTGCTGTAGTTCCAACTTGTATTACGAAGGCAAAAGGCAACCCCCTTGAGACTTTTCTACTTTTGCATCCCCCCCATGCAATCAGTATATTGTGTGTTTGCACCTTGCCATTTTTTCGATCTTCCTCCTGCGCTTTTTAAGGCAATTAGAGTTGAGTGTGTTTGTCTCTTAATTACACTCTTTCTTCAGGGAATATTTGCACCATTCCCTGTATATGCCCTTTTTGCTGTTGTTGTGCGTCGCGTCTGCCTCGCACTCGCTTGTTGTGTAGATTGACTATTTGGCTGACACGCACAACTTGTTTGAACTTTATCGCACCCACAGGGCTCGCGACAAAATGCTTGTGTATGTTTGTGTTTGCGCGGCGTCTGATGATGATGCCGCCGCTGCGCCCTCCACTCTGAGAGGGGGCGCCGTAAATAATTTATGAGGGAAGGAGAAGAGGGCTTTTGTCGCCTTGTTGAGTGCACAAAGTTACAGCGTGCGCTGTGATGTGTTTTGCAGACAGGCTTATAGATTTCAGGTGAATAAAAGGTATTAATAAAAAAATTGTTACTGCGGTTATGAACGTTGGCTCCTGCTGTGTTGTGGCAAACAAAACTTTCTGAGGCTGTGGTTTTTAAAACCGGGTCCGGGAGTGGTAGTTTGGGGGTTATAGAATGATTTTTTAATACATTTTTTGGTTGTCATTTAAAAACATGCAAACCTTTATGTAGGATGTGATGTGCCAGTAAAACAGGAGAAGTGATCAACAATTAATTTTGATAACACCCTGTGTATTTATATCTTTAAATATAAATTATTATAAAATTCTATCCTGGTTAAACTCCATCCATTTTCTCCCGCTTATCCTTGGAAAAAAAAATCCCCTCAAGATAAAGTGTTTTTTAGTGGGGGGGAAAAAATCCTCAAAAAACACTATTTTTTTGGGGCTGTCAAACGATTAAAATTTTCAATCGAGTTAATCACAGCTTAAAAATTAATTAATCATAATTAATCACAATTCAAACCATCTTTAAAATATGCCATATTTTTCTGTATTGTTGGAATGGAAAGATAAGACACAAGACTGACAAATATTCAACATACTGTATATAAGTACTGTATTTGTTTATTGTAACAATAAATCCACAAGACGGCATTAACCTTGTTAACATTCTTTCCGTTAAAGGGATCCACAGATAGAAAGACTTGTAGTTCTTAAAAGATTAATGTTAGTACAAGTTATAGTAATTTTTAGGGTTGTTCCGATCATGTTTTTTTGCTCCCGATCCGATCGTTTTAGTTTGAGTATTTGCCGATCCCGATATTTCCCGATCCAATTGCTTTTTTTTCTTGCTCCCGATTCAATTCCAATCATTCCCGATAATTTTTCCCGGTCATATACATTTTGGCAATGCATAAAAAAAAAAATGAATAAAACTCGGACGAATATATACATTCAACATACAGTACATAAGTACTGTATTTGTTTAGTATGACAGTAAATCCTCAAGATGGCATTTGCATTATTAACGTTCTTTCTATGAGAGGGATCCATGGATAGAAAGACTTGTAATTCTTAAAGGATAAATGCGACTTTGTATATTGTGACTAAATATTGCCATCTAGTGTAATTGTTGAGCTTTCAGTAAATGATACTGTAGCCATTTAACTGTTCTGCCCAAATGCATGATGGGAAGTGCAACCATCACTGTGCGTAGTGGCACCAATTGATATAACTTCTCTGCGTTGGGCAATAACATAGGGTGTTCAGAAAAAATATCAACCACTACCTTTCTTCCCTACATTGCTTCCCACGATGTTTCTAATTGTTGAGAGAGGGATTGTAAGGCTTTAGCCAATTAAAAAAAAGGCTCCAAAGGCTGTCAAAATTCACTCTACTCAGTTTACGCTGCCTTGTAGCTCTATATATAGGTATAACGGCGTCATTATAGATTGAACGCGACAATGCGTGAGTGGGTCGTGCAGTGCATGCGTTAATTGCGTTAAATATTTTAACGTGATTAATTTTTTAAAA
Source organism: Corythoichthys intestinalis (assembly GCF_030265065.1). Taxonomy (NCBI): domain Eukaryota; kingdom Metazoa; phylum Chordata; class Actinopteri; order Syngnathiformes; family Syngnathidae; genus Corythoichthys; species Corythoichthys intestinalis. Next base: position 42,733,023 of record NC_080409.1, on the reverse strand, counting down.
ATTAATTACCGCCTTTAACGTGATAAATTTGATAGCCCTACTTTAAGCCAAAACTAAAGACGCTGGATGAGCGTCAGACATTTTGTCTGTAACGTTAGATACAATTAGAAAACGATTTAGTTAAAAAAAAATTATATATATATTTATATATATAAAAAAAGGCATGTCCGATATTTTTTTGCCGATTCCGATACTTTGAAAATGACGTGATTGGACCCGATTGATCGGGATAATTTTATATTACACATGAGCTCCCTGGCGTTCTTCCAAAGTGTCTTTAACTACGTAAGGTAGTGATTGAAATACACCACAAGGTGTCAATGGCGGGTTTTATATTAATTAGACATCTAGCCAAGGCAAAGTCTGAGTAAGTTTTATGTGTATTATGTATAGCTATTTTGATTGGGAATGCCAGTACTCTTTGCATTGAGCGCTTTTCTTTTTGTGAACATTATCTTTTTTGAAAGATAGGAATATTTTTGTTGTGCTTTCACGAAATGATACTGTCGCGACTTCACTGTTCCGCCAAAATGCATGATGGGAAGTTGGGCAACGATGACTCAGTGGTGACTGCAAATGGTATACAGTATGCGCTGCGTTGGGTTTAATTAAGCGTGTTAAGAAAAAGATCGTCTCCTTTCATTCTTCCCCACGTCGTTCGCCATAGTACTCATAATTGTTGTGAAAGAGTTGCCAAAGTGTAAGCCAATAAAACGCGCGGTCTAATGAACGCCTGTGTCCACTAGCATTTCTCGGCCTTTTCGCTCTCAGTGTGCTCCAACGGCGTCATTGTAAACTGTTTGCGGCAACGCATGAACGGGTCATTCCGTGCATGCGTTAATTGCGTCAAATATTTCAACGTGATTAATTTTAAAAATTAATTACCGCCCGGTAACGCGATAAATTTGGCGGCACTAATTTTTTTAGAACATCAGTCACACTTCAAATCCTTGATTTTTCGCCCCAAAATTGACAGGTACCTTATAATCCAGTGCGCCTTATGTATGAATTCTGGCTGGAACAAAGCTGTATTATGCTGCTCCAGTAAGGTGTTCAAGACACACATTCATAATTCTTCAAACTCATAATAAAGCAATAAAAAATAAATGCATAATTTAACAATAAAGCAATTATTACAATGTTATTAAATAAAGAACTAAGGACAAATACAGTAATTTGATGCCCTGATATGCCATATAATCAGGTTTTCCCCATGTACTGTATTAAAATAAACTAATTCATTGATAGTGTGCTTTATAATCGTTGTTTACAGTCCCCAAAAATACAGTTTTAAAAATTTTAATTTGCCAATATTAGGGTTGTCCTGATCGCATATTTTGCGCCCGTGTCCGAGTCCAAGTCACCTGATTTTTCATTTTAAAAAAAACAAAAAAATGTACAGGTACTCCCAGGGTTACGAACGAAGTCAGTTCCGAGGCTGGAGATTTAAGTCGGAATGAACCCTTTAAGTACCCCTAAATACAAAATAACTGTCCAAAAACATGTATTTTATGTCATATTAATAAGATAAAGTAAAACATAAGATACTTTGAGGTACGTTGTGTTAAATGCAGTTGTATTGAATGACTATTCAGGCTTTAAAAAACAAAAATTTGAGATTTACTCGCGAGTGAGTCGCCTTGCTGAAAGAAAAGGGCGCTGTGGAAAGAGTAGGGAGGTGAAAGAAGGGGCATATCATGGCTGCTCAGGTCACCAGCGTTGCTGCTCTTAGCACGAGCCCGCCGTCTGAACTCAAAAAACCAGATCGGGACTCGCAAGAAGAGAGAAGCAGCAACATGAGAACAAGGACGCTGCTAGGGGAGGAAGGTATCCCGTCATGGGAAGAACTAGGTACTGTTTACGCGACTAAAAAAAAACCCAACTGCAGACAGAATGGTGGACGAAACTTGTAAAGTTGAAATTACGCAAGTCGGGTACGTCGTAACCCGGGAACTACCTGTATATTAAAGATATGATGATTTTCACCCGATTCCGATCTTCTGAAAAATGGCGCGATCTCCAATTACGTAATCGGGGAAATTCCTAGCCAATATCATTTACACATACACTTGGCTAAAATGCTGCCAATGGTCTACTCAATTTAAAGCAAATTGTAAACGGCCGTGACTTGCCTGGGGGCTTTTCTTTTTTCATCTACATTTTCTTAACAAGTGACTGATTCTGATGAGGACACCAAAGGCACCTCCTCGTGATATTGACCCAGTTACGGCATTTTATAAGTTTTGTATGATTAATTTGTGTTAGAATTATGATGAGTAGCTTGGCAAAAATCCACCCCCCAAAGTTTGTCAACCCCTGATTACAGGGCCTTGTATATGACTGCAAATCCCTATCATTTCCTTTTAACACCATTAATTTAAGTCTGTCTTTGAATTTAATTCAGTGGCGGCGCTATTAGAAATGACATATTACTCCTACAGTGATAGGTGAATTAAGTCTCATCGATTGGTTGCCATTAAGGCCGCAGAGAGCCGTGCCTTACTCCATTGCGGCTGACTTTGAGTTTTCCGAGTGGAAGCCGGTCATTTTCTACCCCCCCGCTGAGCCCGCCGCTGCTTAATTACATGCAAGCTGCCTTCATGTGATGAAGACGCAACTGGATTATTTTGGGAAGCGTCCTGCTTTTTACACAGCGTTCCCACGGCTGCTTAGATGTTCAATCAAAAACAGCAACATGCACATCGATGGAATACAGCTGTCTATGCAGATGAGGTGATTGAGGGGACTCATTGGCTGCCATTGCCGTCGATAGACGTCCAATCCATCTGAACTCCCAGTTCAAATGGATTGGAAGTCTAACACCGTCAGTGGTAGTGAAATGTGATCATTCACTGCCAGCTCATCTCAATTAAAATGGATTGAATGTCTGTCACTGTCAATGAGAGCAAATGAATTAATAATCAATTGAGGAAGTGGATTGACTGTGTCTAAGGTGAAATGGAATGAAGATAAAAAAAAAAAAAAAACGCATCAGGAATAAAAACGTGCTAAGCATTGGCAGGGAAAAACGAGTTGAGAACATTTAGAAACACTTGATAAAATGTTTTGCCTTTTGTATTACTGATGATTAAATTAGGAAGCAGCTAAATGAACTTCTATTTAATCAATAAATTTCAATTTGACAACTGCAAGAATTACCAACTCATTGGCTACCATTGACGGCGATAGACGCTACCATACTCAGAGTTCAAATGGATTGGAAGTCTACTAATAATGCTAACAACTAATTTAAATTCATAGCAAAAGGCTGAAAGAGTTAACTGCAAAATTAAAAAAAAAACAGAAATGCATTTTTCTACTTTGTAGTTAGTTTGTGAAACATTACCACTAAGACGAAAAAGAAATACTATTTCTATATATACTAGAGGAGTTTCAAAAAATCGATTATTACATGCATCGTAATTTGATTCACTTACGATTCATAAAGGCTCAAAAACTATGATTTTCCCTCATAACTATGATAGCCGCTCGTACCGAACGAAATTCAAGACACGTTTGCTGCCCGGACACCTTTAACGGACGCACGCACAACGTTATAATGGATGATGCCTGTAACTGAGTAAGAGATTTACTTTTTTTCAAAAGACTGGAAAATATAAATTTGTGTATGAGACAGGCAGAGGGTAAGAGAGATGGTTAGAGAGATAGCTCTAGTTTCAAGTCATGTCAATGGAAAAATGTCTTGAGTGTGTTGCTAAGACCCGTGTGCGTCTATAAGAGGTGAGTACACGAACCCTCTTGTACTGTTTAGCCTTTATTGTTGTTGTTTTTGAGGTGTTAATGGTTAGCGCCGAGCGCTAAGCTATTTAGCTAATTAGCTATCATGTATTTCATATGCAGAACGTGTAAAACCATGATTAAAGTACAGCGGTAACACTAAAAACATGCAAAATAGTACATCGATCTGTAAAATCAAAGTATATTGGTTAAAAGAAGGCTTATTTCTAAAGACACTTTTGTTTCCAGAAAATGTGGAATTCATTCCACCTGTGTAAATTTTATTGTATTGTTGAGTGAAATAAGTACTCCCTTTAAAACGGTTAATGTTTTTGCACTTTCTTGGCAAAAATAAATAAATAAAAAAGCAGCTTAAGGGTAGCTTTTTGTTGTATGGGCATGTTTCCATCGTTCCTGTTGAATCATTAGGATAATAATAATGGACAAAAATGTGTCTACTTTCTTAATTAGTAATGTACGATGCATCGATAATCGTGATAACCGTGATCATCGTCAATGCCGTGATCATCGTTTAAAGAATCGTATCGTAGCACCCTGAATCGTAATCGCATCGAATCGTGGGATGCCTAAGATGGCACACCCATAATATATACTATATTTAATATTCTTCTCTCCTCCAAAATATCGCATAGATGTCACAATAACAAGGTGCAAAGCTGCTATATTTCTCTGTCTATCTAATTAACATATTTCCATTTGACAAATACAAAATATGTAAACTGTAGAATTAGCTATTTGCTTCTTTGTATTTACTTTAAAACATGTCCGCTAAAGAGACAAACCAGAAATTTGGTACCTTAGTCTTTCTTCTCTCCCCCCAAAATACCACATCGATGTTACATTGACAGGACACAAAACTCCAATCTAACTTTAAAATCCTTTTTATAGAGATGCTATTCATAGTTTTACTGTATGCTAACTCGGGTTGGGCATCGAGCATCGATGGGATCCGGGACTAACACTCCGGTTCTCCCGAAACCGTTCACATTTTAAAATTTCGATTCCAAGTTTGGATGTGTTGACCAACGACCGGAAAAATAGCTGACGACCACGAAGAAGCAGCTACATGAAGACTAGCTCCGTTATGAGCAAATCATATGAAGTGGTTAAGTTAGCTTAGCACAAAAACGTGTTGCTTCACTTCATATAAATGACAACAAAGTAACAGAATAAACACACCGAAATAATATCAGACCCTCTGCTAAAACGTGCAAACTTATAGTTTTTGTTTTATCAAGGGTTCCCAACAAAGTGTAGTGCGGAGGAGGTGTGTAGCGTCCGTACACATCAAGAATTCTTCTCCAACAACAGTAATAAATTCTTTTTGCCTGCTGCTTCCAGTAAGTCACCACTAGGGGAATTCAAGCGCACATAGCAAAACCAAAGACAAACTGTAGAGTTCGGAGTTACCATAGTGACATCTTGCGGACGGATGAACAATATATCAGTTTAGAAAGAAATCAAATTTAAAAAGTAGTCAATTTAAGATCAAGGGACAGAACACTCCCCGCCTGCCCTTAACGAACTTGTAGAAATACCACCTAAAACAAACGATGCAACACAATAAATGCCTGCAGCATAAGACACTCTAAAACATAGGCAAAAGAATATGTGTAAATGTTTTCTCCGTGAGCTTTTGAAAAATAAACATCTTTGTGAAAGTGCACTCCTGTGAAAAGAATATTCAAGGTCAAAGACTTATATTTATATTAGGGCTGTCAAAATTATCGCGTTAACGGGCGGTAATTAATTTTTTAAATTAATCAAGTTAAAATATTTGACGCAATTAACGCACATGCCCCGCTCAAACAGATTAAAATGACAGCACAGTGTCATGTCCACTTGTTACTTGTGTTTTTGTCTCCCTCTGCTGGCGCTTTGGTGCGACGGATTTTATGGGTTTAAGCACCATGAGCATTGTGTAATTATTGACATCAACAATGGCGAGCTACTAGTTTATTTTTGATTGAAAATTTTACAAATTTTATTAAAACGAAAACATTAAGAGGGGTTTTAATATAAAATTTCTATAACTTGTACTAACATTTATCTTTTAAGAACTAAAAGTCTTTCTATCCATGGATCGCTTTAACAGAATGTTAATGTTAATGCCATCTTGTTGATTTATTGTCATAATAAACAAATACAGTACTTATGTACAGTATGTAGAAAGTATATATTTGTCTATTCTTATCTTTCCATTTCAACAATAATTTACAGAAAAATATGGCATATTTTATAAATGGTTTGAATTGCAATTAATTATGATTAATTAATTTTTAAGCTGTGATTAACTCAATTAAAAAGTTTAATCGTTTCACAGCCCTAATTTATATACACGTTGAAAATAGCCCTGTCAGAAATGAAAGTTAATTGAAAGTTAATATAATTAAAAAAAAAACGAGAAGTTCAGAAATTAATATAAACTTTGCATTTTTTTCAACCTGCCTATTAAAAGAAACGGAATCGAGAATCGTTTGGAACCGGAATCAAAACGTGGAATCGGAATCAGAACCGTTCAAATTTAAAAAATTGACCAACCCTTATGCTAACCCAATTTAGGTTCCTTTTGTCAAGAAAATACATGCCTCCCTATCCAGACTATAGTTTCAATTAGAAATAGACCAATTATCGGTCGGGCTGATTATTGGTGCCGATGTTTGGAAATTTGACGTATATCGGAATCTGCCTTTTTTCATCGGATCGGCCGATATGGAAAAAAATCCATTTAAACCTGGGTTATAATGGTTCAGAAGCAGCCACGCCTTTCTCTCCTGCACTAGTATTCATCCTGTCCTCTGATTGGTTAAATGGTAATGGTAAATGGAGTTTCACTTGTATTGCGGTTTTCCACTGTTTTAAGGCCCTCAAAGCGCTCTACACTATATCCAAATTTCCCTTTTGGTTATGCAGTAGTATTTCATACTTTGCTCAAGGATACCCAGATGAGGTCATCAGGGCGGAGAATCGAACCCACAACCTCTGGGTTTGGGAAAAACTACTCTACCACTGCACCATGCCACCCCATCCAAGCATGAGAGGAATTTAATAAACATGCTTTAGGCATTTCAATGAAGTTCGGTTGAGTATCGGCTCCAAAAATCTGCCTCTCTAACTACTAATAATCTGTATCTGTCCTGAAAAACCCATATCGGTCAATCTCTAGTTTCAACCCAATGAAAACCAAGCTGTACGAGTGGAAATTGCTTGAAATAGACTTGGAAACAGCTGTATGAACTCCCTGACAACAGACTTTAGTGGAGTGTATCCAAGCATTTGCCAATCAATGGCCCAGAAAGTGAACTGAGTGAGGCTCTGACCACTTTCCCCCTGGGCTCACTCTAGAGGGCCCGAAACCACTGCGCTGGCTTCATTGTCGCTCCCCTCTCGTGAGTAACCCTCCAAGCTTTTTATTTTTTTCCTCACCCAGCGCCATCCGGTGAACAGCTGACACTAAGAGAGCCTTGAATGCGGGCGGAGGGGGCGTTCAAGGCGCTTGTGTAGTTGTCTGCGCACCCCCTTAACAGATAAAAGGACCCTCACTCGCTGCACAACAGGACTCGGCACCCAGAGGAGCCCGGCAGCCACTCGTCTCATAGCCTCCATTTCCTCCCCTTAAAACTTCACACTACTCCAACTTGGCCTCCTTCAGGATCATGCTCACTTCAGTGCTGGCAAGGCGGGCTACTCAGTTTAGACAATATTGTAATAAAAATAGTACTATATGCTGTATGTACAGTACAGTATTCTCCTTGTTACCAAAGGGGGAAAACGGCATAGCACGAACTGAGAAGTGAGTTGAGGTTTGTGGGAAGCCTCCATGCAGTGCCGTGTTTGTTTGCCTTGGGCTCCGCACAAGGGGCCCTCCTCTGCCGGCCCCCCCGAGCAGCGTCAGCTTCATATTTTAATCCAAGTTGCCGGGCTCTGTTTTTTCCCGCGACATCCCTACGGTATCGGCTCTCGATTTTTTGGTGAGTGACGCCATCGGTCAGTCTGAAACGGCGGAGGAAATTCCACTCCGAGCCTGCCGTCATGTGGCACTGATAAAGCCTTTCCTGTAACAGCCGAGTAGCCAGCTTTCTAGCGGGCTGGGAAGGAGGGAAGCGGGAGAGGAGAAAGCAGGGAAGTGGTGGTGAAAATTGTGAAGTCATCTTACAAGACAGTCAGCACGTGGGCACGAAAACCTCTACTTTATAGTCACAAAAAGTATGAAAAATAACGTACTGTAAATGTAAATAGGTTTGCTTGGATCATTTTTTTAGCAGTGGACTAATGAAGTTTGTAATGTGGATTTACCGCCACTTTCAGTTCCGTCTTTGATAGTTGACATAACTTAGTTGGATACTTGTCATCTACAGAGATGGTTAGTAACTAAAGATGTCGATCGGGTCCGATCACATCATTTTCAAAGTATAGGAATCGGCAAAAAAATATCGGACATGCCTTTTGAAAAAATTTTTTTTTTTTAATTTAAATCATTTTCTAATTGTATTTAATGTTACAGATAAAATGTCTTACACTCATCCAGAGTAGTTTTGGCTTAACGTAGGGCTATCAAATTTATTGCGTTAACAGCGGTATTTAATGTTTTTTAATTAATAACGTTAAATAATTAACGCATGCGCTGCACGACCCACTCACGCATTATCGTGTTCAATCTATAAAGGCGCCGTTTTACCTATATATAGAGCTAAAAGGCAGTATATAATTAGTAGAGAGAATTTTGACAGCCTTTGAGCCTTTTTTTATTTGGCTAAAGCCTGACAATCCCCCTCTCAGCAATTAAAAATATCGTGAGAGGCAATGTGGGGAAGAAAGGTAGTAGTGGATCATTTTCTTAACACCCTATGTTCTTTCCCAACGCAGAGAAGATATATCAATTGGTGCCCCTACGCACAGTCATGGTTTCACTTCCCATCATGCATTTGGGCAGAAGTTAAATGGCTGCAGTATCATTTACTGAAAGCTCAACAAATACACTAGATGGCAATATTTAGTCACAATATACAACGTCACATTTATCCTTTAAGAATTACAAGTCTTTCTATCCATGGATCCCTCTCACAGAAAGAATGTTAATAATGTAAATGCCATATTGAGGATTTATTGTCATAATAAACAAATACAGTACTTATGTACTGTATGTTGAATATGTATATTCGTATGAGTTTTATTCGTTTTTTTTCTTAATGCATTGCCAAAATGTATATGATCGGGAAAAATTATCGGTAATGATTGGAATTGAATCGGGAGCAAAAAAAAAAAAGCAATCGGATCGGGAAATAATCGAGATCGGCAGATACTCAAACTAAAACGATCGGGATCGGATCGGGAGCAAAAAAGCATGATCGGAACAACCCCAGTAGTAACGCTATATATTTACTCCGTTACATTTACTTGAGTAACTTTTCCAGAAAAATGTACTTCGTTGAGTAGTTTTACCAAGCTATACTTTTTACTTGAGTAGAAACGCTACTCTTACTCTGCTACATTGGGCTACACTAGTCGTTAAATTTTTCTTCTTTATTCTACGTATTAGATTTTACTTTGCCAGCGATGCCAACAGTAGCTCTACCAGTTTCACCAATGAGACGTCAGAACAATAATCACATGACTCCATTATACCAATCAGACTCCAGCTTGCTATTCTACAATCACACCGGGCTGTTTTATCATGTGGCATCTTTAAAGTTATCTTTAAGTATTTGACATTGAGTGTTGCCCTCGACACATCTCGAAAGTGCAGATTTTAACCTCTCTGCTAGTTTTTTTTTGGCACTGATTGACCACAGAAAACCTTTAACTGTGATGGAACTATTCAAACTATTCAAGCTAGGAACTATTTCCCTACTAGAGGGCACTCGTGCCCTTTGGACAAATGATGCTTCCTTTCCATATTTGCCGGAATTCAATGATTGTTTTTTTTTTTAATTTATTTGAATTAATGTTGTCTTGTTTTGTAATAAGTTATAGTACAGTAGAATAATAACAGTTCATATAGATAATGATGATTTGGTGTCTTTTATGATCAAAACTTGCAAAACGCCCTCTTTAATCATAAGAAAATAAACCCGATCACCTTAAAAGAATAAAACGATCACCAGGATCACCGTTAAAGCTTTGCCTCTTCCAGAGTGGCCGCTAGACGAGATCAAAACACTCACAGCAGATATATACCAAAATAAAAGCATAATCGTAAGTCATGGCAAATTACAAAAATAAAATACATTTGGTAGAGAGAAAATTAGGCTTTGGTTATTTACACTCCCACCAAAATTATGCATACTAGTAACGTCAAACAAATGAATAATTTTCAACAATAAAGTAACCACAATTTAGTAAGCTTTTGAACATTCCAACACAAGAATTAGCTTTTGTACAGGACACTCTACAATAGAAGGCTTACTAATGCACTGCCCTTTGTAATTCAGTCTTTTATCAAATACCAGTGTTTAAAAAATAAATAAATAAATAAACAAACATCGTAAGCATTTACTCACATTTACCCATTACTTGAGTATTTTTTTCTGTTTTCACCAAATATTTGTTTACTTGTTCTTGAGTACATTTTTTTTGGACGAGCACTTTTATACTTAAGTAATATTATTTTGAAGTAACGCTACTCAAGTCAGATATTTGGCTACCCTACCAAACTCTGGTCATCTTCATGATTGCAAGATCATTTTTAAGGAGTTTTAAAGCTGAGTTGAACAGCAACTGCAAAATAATACTTGTAGTTATCCTGCTTAAAATATAATTAAACTTCATTAGCAGTAGACAACATTTTCAAAATTGTACTCACTGTTTTTCGATCCTAATTTACATTTTTATAGTAAGAAACACAAAACTAGACTTCAATTTGTATGCTTTTGAAAATTTACTTTAGAAAATATAAAAACAGACATACCTGATTCATTTGTTAGCAACCAGTATGTGATCAGCATTACCGCCACCTACAGCAATGGAGTGGAACAGCAGCAACAGCAACTTATTTCTACTTAAAACTTTTAAAACTTTCAAACTTTTTTTTTTTTTTTTTTTTTTAACAGGAAAGCAGTGTTACGTATACAAGTTTGTTGGGCCTTGGCTTAGGCCTAACCCCTGAACCGGTGCCATTCTTGTTCTCAACCTGCATATATGAAAGTGAATGTGAGCATATGCTTGCTCCATTATGTCATACGTGTGTGTGCATGTACGTGTGCGTGTGTATTCCTCGTGAGGCTCTGTGGGCGTGTGCACATTTTTGGCAGATTAGCAGAAGAATCACTGTCATATCTTATTTTCACTCCTGACAGCGGTAATGATTAATGGTGTCTGTGGTGTGTTTGGACATCTTACCTCTGTATTTCGCACTTGACACGGAAGTCTCGCTCGGTAGTGCTACAACAATAACACAAAAAAAGCTGGGGAAAAAAAGAGCTGCACTGCGTGCATTTCAACAATTACTCAGCAGAACTCGTGGTGCAGGATGCCGCTTTGCAAGCGTTTTGTTCTCATGCATTAATGAAGCTCTTTGATTGCACAATTTTGACTGATTGCCAGGCGCTGCAGTGCATTTTTCTCTTTTGTTAGTCTTGTCCCGTGTGTGTGTTGTGCTAGCTGGCAGCCTGTCATTCGGAGGTGTATAAACTTTTGTGCTCTAGAGCCTCAGCTTTTCGTAATAGAGTAAAGCAAAAGAGAAGGGGACAGACTATGTCCAAGATTATATAATCATCAACTTTGCTTCTGTGTATTGTAACTCATGAGATACAATCACAGACGATAAAAACAATTTCACTTGAATAAATAGTGAGTACATCGAAACTAAACTTATGTCCAGCCAAGAATGGAGCAGTTCTAATAAAAGAGTGGTTCATAATAATCATATTGAAAGCACAAATTACCGAAGCGTTTGTAATTGTACAAATTTAAATGTTTTTTTTTCTAACAAAAATTCCTAACACCGGTCAAACTTATATCGGTGCACAAAATGAACAAGTATTTAGTTACACACAAAATTATTGTTTAACCAACTTATCATGAATTTAACTCTAATGTCAAACTACATATTTTCAACAAATTAATGTAAATTTAGTTTTTTTTACAGAAATAAGTTCAAGACTAAAAAATAATTTAAATATCATGATTTTTTGCATCAGTTTGTTCCGGTGTTGTTTTTGGCAGCCCTTTTAATTTTCGGTCTTAGTCTTTTGGACGAAAACGAAACTTATTAGTCTTAGTCTTATTTGAGTTATTTCAAAATGTGTTTGTCTTCATCTAGTTTTAGTCGACAATTCTTAAAATTGTTTCGTCTTAAACTTCAAATCTTTTAGTCCGGGAAAAAATGAATACATAAGAGGTTTCCAACAATTTCGAATGAACATTTACGGACGAGCACATAACTTTAGAGTCTACAACAGGTGTCAGCAACCCTGGTCCTCGAGTGCCACTATCCAGCTTGTTTTCCATGTCTCCCTCCTTTGACACACCTGAATCAATCAATCAATCAGGCTCCTATAGAGCTTGCTGATGAGCTGATCATTTGATTCAGGTGTGTCAAAGGAGGGAGACATAGAAAACAAGCTGGATAGTGGCACTCAAGGACCAGGGTTGCTGACCTCTGGTCTACAAGGACATCAACATCTTCATGATGATAATACACACTCAGCAGGAAAACAGCCCATTATTTGCAAATAATTAAAGTCACTTGGACGCCACGAACTGTATGTAAAAAGTTTTCCAAGAGGTAAAGAAGACACTCACCGAGTCACCGCGCTAAATGATAATGCTAACGCAAACGCTATGCTAACGCTACAAGTTAGTTTAGTGTGTGATGATCACTCAGCACAGACCTGTAAAGGCTAAAGCAACATGGCATAGCCAAGATAAGAAAACAAAATTTACCAAGCAGCACCTGACACGTGTTTCACAAAAAGAGCCTGGAAAGGGCACAAACTTACTCGCGTTACACGATCAAACGCTGCTAAGTTTGATTGTTAATGCTAACTACACATATGACAAGAAAATATCACACATTGTGAACTTATGACGGAAATTATGGCAAATTTTCATCTCGTTCTCATCTCGTCACACGATAACCGGCATCTATCTCGTTATGTTTTACTCTCCCAAGACACGTTTTTAGCTCGTCATTGTGACGTCATCGTTATTTAAAAGTCTGTTGACGAAATATTTTCGTTATCGTCATCATTGACGAAAACAGCATTGGTTTGTTCCCTACCTTCCTTTTGATGTCTACCATCTCCAAAACAATTGTTTGTATACAGTTTATACTTAATAACAAACAGTCTCAGTATCTCAAAGGCCTTCTACGAAAATCTGATTACCCTAATCCTGTATGAACTTGTCACTCATGTGGTTTTCCTCTCTTTCTTCAAAAATCTCAGAATCCGTCGTCCTGGAGAGACCATGACGATGCCACGTCCACGCACTCGGCAGGCACGCCGGGGCCGTCCAGCGGTGGTCATGCATCGCAGAGTGGCGACAACAGCAGCGAACAAGGTGAGTCCCATGCAATAACAGTAACACACCTTTTGATGTATTATGTACAGTGGACCCCCCCCCCCCACCCCCAATATTTGCGTTTTCTTGTCAACATTTTCACAATATATGTGTCTTTTAAGTTTATTATTATTGCTATTTTAAATACACTTCTTTTGATTTTATTTCGACCCACCCATAAAAACCGGTAGTGGTGCTTTATGAGTGCATGTTCAAGAATTTCTTGCGTTTGGAAAAAAAAATAATTTTTTTTTTCAGAAGGCGTTCAAAAAGTTTTATTATTCATGAATAGTAGGGGGTCCACTGTACTGTATTTGTACTTTATAGTGACACCAGAAAAATGCACAATTCAGAATTTGGATTAAAACCAATGAACCCAAAAAGTCTCCATACCCATTTTGAAATGCCATTTTTTTTGTACCGTATTTTTCGGACAATAAGTCGCACCGGCCATAAAATAACCAACAAAGAGGAAAAAACATATAGGTCGCACCGGAGTCTAAATAGCATTTTTTGGGGGGAAATTTGCTTGATAAAATCCAACATATAGAACAGATATGTCATCTTGAAAGGCATTTTAAAATAAATTAAAAAAAAATAGTGTAGAGAACAACATGCTGAATGAGTGTACAGTATGATAATGTTACATGATGCATGAACAATAAAATGCAAACGTGGCCAGTATGTTAACAGAACATAGCTTTTAAGAGTTATTCAGCTAACTATAGCATAAAGCACAAGTTTACCAAACCATCAGTGTCTCTCCAAAACACCAAAATAACATGTGAAATGATATAATAATGTGTTAATGATTTCACACATAAGTCGCTCCTGAGTATAAGTCGCACCCCCAGCCAAACTATGAAAAAAAACTGCAACTTATAGTCCGAAAAATACGTTAATACTAAAAAAAAAAAAAAAAATGAGACCACGATAAATAATTTCCTAAATTTTATGATTTTTAAGTTGTACAACCTATCGACCACAAAGCTCACCTCATTTGTCATTGAAATACCAAAATACAGTTTAAAAAGGGACAACGATGGCGGAAGTTTGACCGTTAAACATGTTAATTTCTACAATTTCCAATAGGGAAAAATAAAAATCAAGTCTGGATTGTATCAAACCCAAGCAGTTCAACTGTATGTGACCACCATCATCAGTACGAAAGGCCTTCTAATCACCCATTTCCAGCGTGTAGGATGACATCCCAAGCCAACTCCCTCTCTTACACGATTGGATTATCCCTCCTTTTGACTGGCGTCCATGTAAACACAGTCACAACTAAAAACGAAGGCGCTTATCCACTGTTACAGTCAAACATGTTTGAGCGGTGTGCCCGAAAAATAAGGCTTTGCAGAAATATTTCTATTTTGAGTCCTCGAACAAAAGGTGGTGACTAATAGCGTATTCCTGCCAGTTCTCTCGTACATTTAAAAAAAGAAAAAAAAAACATTAAGTTCACTGCACACAACAGCCTCTAATTACGCCTCAGTGTTATCTAGCACACAACCTGCCAAACGGGAATAAAGCGTTTCAAAACAAACGTATTGGAATGTGTTACAGACAGTGTGCGCCAGTCACAGATATCTGTCTCCATTCGCTTGTCACGCTCGGCGTCAATTCTGACGCGATCAAAAACATGTGCACTCTGGATAAAATTGTTCAGCACATGCGAGTGTGGCCTAAAATGTGCATGTACTTACGGATTAGTGTGTGAGTCTTCTCACAGTGTCCAGGCTTTTGCACGAAATTTCATCACGTCTCTTTGTATAAATGATAGGAGTGGGAACCTCTTGTTACCTCACGATACGATTTGCGATAAAAAGCTCATGATAACGATGATCTGACGATATGGCGATACAACGATTATCGATACATTGGTCAGGAAATCATTCGAAGATATTCTACAAACAACTAGTAAACAGAAAAACAAGCTTCTGTTGTGAATTGGAATGAGTTTATCGCTGGTGGATGTCCAATCCATTTGAACTGGGAGGGTGGCAGCGAATGAACATTCGTTCATTCGCTGCCATCCCTCCCACTTCAAACGGATTGAACGTCTATGGCCGTCATTGGCAGCCAATGCCAGGCAATGATGTAATTTGGGGCCATTGAAGGTCATTTACCTGTTGATTTTCAGTTACTTCCTGTTGATTTTGGGGTATTTTATGGGTCACTTCCTATTTATTTTGAGTTACAAACCAGGAAGTGACGTGGGAATCACCCAAATGATTAGGTAGTGACTCAAACTCAACAGGAAATGACCTGTAAATGAACAGCAAGTGACCTGTAAATGCCCCGAAAAATCGGACGGAGTGACTGCGAACGCTCTGGTGTCGAAATAGTGCTGCAACAATTAATCGATTAACTCGAGTATACGATTAGACAAAAAGATTCAAATTAAATGTTGCTGCTTCGAGTATTCGTTTAATTAAAGTGTCGTTGTAATGGTTTGTTTTGAAAGTGTTTGGATTTATTTTCATGGATTTGGGTGGATACACGGCCCTCTAGTCTACCTCATTTCACATGGCTGAATCCATCTGCTCCCTGTTAAGACCAACATAAGCTAAGTTTTTGTTTGAGCTAAAGATTTTTTTTAATGCATTTGTAATTTAGGTTAAAGGTGTATTTAGCCATTTTTTGTGCGAATATGTGTCTGAGCCATTTGTTAAGAGCATTGTAAAAAAGTGTTAGCATTTTATAGCATTTAAGCTCGCGGACTTTTGCTATGTAAGTTAGTCAATTGTTCTTTTGTTGTACATCGATCTTTTTTTTTTTTACCGTGTGAGGCTCTGCTCAGGTATTTTAATTTTTTATGTTACTTATCCGATTACTCGATTATTCGAAATAAATAGTTCGATTAATCAGCTACTAAAATAATCGATAGCTGCAGCCCTATTTCGAATGAACGAACGTTCCCAGTCTAAAAGGATTGGGCGTTGAGCACCGTCAATGGCAGCCTTAGAGTTAACTGAGACACTATTATGCTGGAAGATTTTGGTAGCAACTTGTTGGTCCCTTTTTTTTTTTTTTTTTTTTTTTTTTAAAGACTGACACCTTTTTAAAACGGTATCTTGATTCTTGGCAGGACCATATCGATAACCTTTTTGGATACAAAGTATCACGATTTATCACCATTTTTATATTTTGTCACACCCCTAATAGATGAGAAGCAAGCGTGTCTCTTGTATCGTTTTGCCAATAAGTGATCAAATGTATTGACGGATGGCGTACCCTGCTTTGAGGCCATTTCAGACGAGCCGTTACAGAACCGCAGACCTCTGTGGTCGCCCGCATCTTGACTAGTTGGACCTCAGGACCATCAGATCGCTTGGCTAGGACCGCAGGGAATGTTATTGATCCTCTTATGGAGAGTTTTCCTTTTTTTTTTCTCCAAGAAATTCAATGCGATTTCCAACTAAATATTGCTTTAATTTGTGGAAAGCTGACATTAATGAGGGAAGTATTTGAAATACGTGCTTTTTATGTGCAGCCAGCAGTGATCTTGAACTCCCAAAAAATCACTGCAGTTCAGTTTGATCAAAATTTTAAGTTCAATACATATGCATTTACTCTTTCGGAACTGTTTTTAAAGATGGACTTATCTTTTGTAACAAAGCAGATGAATGCTTGCTGCATGCAGGCAGCGGCAAAGAGCAATGATGATGGGAGGGGTATGGAGAGAAACAAATGCACTCCCTATTGATTATCTTACACACATAAGTACAAGTGACCTGTAATCCACAGAGCACTTATCGACTCCTATCCGCACCGTATCCAGTAACAGACGATCGATACGAGGCCAAAGACAGTTACGGTATGGCACTTTGCGTCGGGCCAAGACAGATACCAGCGTCTCATTCACATTGCCTGTCAATAATAATAACAGTAATAATAATAATATCATCCATCATAATAGTACCGGTTAACTACTTTTCACGCCTGTGTGATGATTAAAAGAAATAGAAGTAGAATGAAAAAGAATCAAATAAGATTCCTAAATGATGCATGATGCCTTGTCCGTTAAAGTTAATAGTGTTTACAGTTTCAGGTTTTGAGGGTAACTAGTGTGATAATTAAGAAGTAATGTAGAACAATATTTTACATGAATGACAAAAGAAAAGGCACCAAAATATACTAAAAACATTTACATTTTTTTTTATTAGAAGATTTTAACCTATTTCAAATTAGTTGATGAAAAAAATATATACAGTGGTACCTCTACTTATGAACGTCTCTACATAAGGAATTTTCAGGTTGAGGCATGCCTCAATGGTAAAATATTGCCTCATGTTACAAGAGAAATTTAAGGATACGAAAGGCAAAAATACAGTATGGACTGCTCTCGCAGCTCCCAGAGTTTACTGCTCTGCCATTAGCCATTGCCTAGGATCTAAGCTAAGAGGGACCTCTACTGTATGTATATGTGTATCCCAGCCTCTTCATTCGCCCCTCGTGTTCCGACAGCTTTACATGAGTATATTAACCATACGCGGGAAAATATCATTGCATGTAATTGACTTCCCAATATATGAATTTAAAATTAAGACTTTGCCGGTAAAATATCTATAAAAGTTGGAAAGCAATAAAACCACTTAAAAAACTAAATGAATTGAACAAAAAAAAAAAAAAAATTATAATGGGTCAAAATCAATTTTTGAACAGATCATGTGACTAGCACCTTAGAGACTGTCTTTGCTTTGCTTAGCCAAAACCACCTGAGGACAGAAGAAACAAGATGGATAGACGTATTTTTTTTCAAACCTAAGCTTTCAAAAGCAACAACAACTAATGAGCAAGAACCGAGGATTGAATATGTGGACCATGAAATGCCGAGGAGCACCACCAAAATGGTGAGCAGGGTTTCAGTTTGTCCCTCTCAAGACGCTAATTGTACAATAGAGCCACAACCGGGCGTACCATATTTAATGGACGACGTCCTTGGCCAAAAGCGTAGCTGTCCAAAGCAACCTGAAATAGAATTTCCCTAAAAACGATGGAAAACAAAAAATGCTCATTATTAGTGTATGATTATAAATATCCCTGGCTGGAATATTCCGTCAAAAAGGATACCGTCTCCTGTTTTGCCTGCTGCCATTTTCAAACTCACCACAGTGAGGATTCATTTTGCAAGGGTGTGAGTGACTAGAAAAACTTGGTGCTACCTCAACATACGATCGCTTCAACACACAATCTTTTCGACATCCGACATAAAATTTGACTCACCCTTTGTTTCTACATCCCGCGACATGCTCGAAATACGACGATTTATGACAGCGCCACAGTTTCCCGCAAGATTGACGCATGACGGATTTTCTTGTAAGAGAAATCAACATGGGTTCCAAGAATGTTAGTGCAGGTGGTGATAAAAGGAAAAAGGTGAGGCTTACCATTGAAATGAAGATGGAAATGATAGGAAAATATGAGCGTGATGTGCGCATCTGTGAACTGGCTCGACAATATGGCCGTAGAATGGCTACGATCTCGACGGTTCTCCTCCGACCTCCGTTCGCGAGTCTTTATAAGGTGATATTTCTTATGATTGTAACATCGCCAAAAAAATCGTCAGGTTTTTCTTCATTTATTTCAGAACTTGTGCAACACAACATGTATACTGTCTTCCGCAGCTGAACATGAAAAGTAAAAAGTCCTCTCTCACTCTGTCACGTCAGCCACGCGGTGCGTTCAGGTACACCACGTAAAACACATTCGCCACATTAGAACCTCATTCGGTACATTATTACAGGTATTATAATTATTATTCCTGTGGAACGAATTCATGGAATTATAATGTATTCTTGTGGGAAAATCCTGCTCAACATACGACCATTTCGACTTTTAAACAAGGTCCTGGGACGAATTAGCTTCATATGTAGAGGTACCACTGTAACTACAAATTACAAAATATAAATTTTAAAAAGTTTAAAACTTGTTTCATGTAAAATAAAATATATGAGGCAAAATTAAGTCGTTAGAACAATAATTTAAAACAAAATTCTAGAAAACAATGACCTCTAATAAAAGTTAAGTCCTGTCTTCCATTTCTTACACTAGAAAATTAAATTGAGTAAAAAACCCAACTTATTCCGCTTTAGTCATGAGTTAGCTAGAATGATGACAGCATCATCCACCAGTACCATCTCAACACCTGCATTCAAATCAGCAGCTGAGAAGAAGAGGAAAAGAAAGTAAGAAGGATAGAAGGGCGCAGGAGGGGGGTCAGCTGATTTAATGGTCTAATGAGGCCGTCCTCCAGCCAGTTGTTTGGTGTGCTCTGCGCCGCGCTCTGACCTTTCGCTCCGCTCGGGAGCCCCGCCGCCTCATTTTTCACATTCTTGCAATTACGTTAACGCTTGAAGCGCTCGCTGACTCCCGACTCTGGCCCTTTTCCATTCTAGCACCCCTCCCGCCCCGCCGCCGCTAGTACTACTCACTGCCTGCCCCTCCACCCTCTATCTCCCGATACGTTCCCACATAAAATTTGCACTGCGCGCTCTCGAGTCCGCTGAGAAAAGGCGAAATGCTCGCTTCGCCGTGGTAATGGGGTCTTTAACAGCTTGGCCCCTGTTAAAAGGGGTGATGACGAGGATCAGGCAGAATAGATGCGAGACGGCTGGATCGGCACAGAGTACTTTCTGCCAAGTGAAACATCCACTTTTTCTTGCCACGTTGGCTTTCCTTAACATTGGGCCACATATAGCAAAGCGTTGTCATATGCAAATTTGGAACGCAGAGGAAAGTTGGGAAAGTTTAATGTTTTGTCACGTGTTTTTGTCAGGTGACAAATGTCTCTCTACAACATTGTACTTTATTAAAAAGAATGCAGGGGGAGAACCAGTTTCAACATTGTAATAATTCAATAGACATTGTGCTACTCATGCTTTTTTCTTTAACTAGGCCACTGGGGGGAAGTTCAAATCAAATCTACTGCGTGTAGTTTGATAAAACGAAAAGAGAAAAAAAGAACAAGACAATCTCATTTAACATCTGTTTTTTTACAGTTGATACATCCAACTTAACTTCATGGCTGTCGTTGATGGCGTTCATGGCTGCCAGTTCAAGTTGATTGGACGTCTGTCCCTGTGAATGACACTGAAGCATTCACTGCCAGTCCTTTCAGCTAAAATAAGACGTCTGTCAATATCAGCAAATGCAATTTGATTTATTATTATTTTATTGTTTGTATAATTTATTTATATTAGTTCTTCACATAGAATAAAGACTAAATTACAGTGAATGTTTTTCACCTATATTGCTTCTAGGCATGTGCCGATATGACATTTCGACGGTATGATAAACTAAAAACCCTATATTGCCGTATGTATCGCATTTGATACACCTAAAATTTCATGATTTTGAAACTAATTCAGAGTTTTGACATTTCTTTTTGAAAAAAAACAAATGATGGATGCAAGTCAACACATGCATCTGCAGGTTCCATGAAAAAAACAAACAGGATATAGCAAGGGTTATACATATCTGAGATGCTTCTTTTTACAAATTGGAAGAAAAGGTTTCATTAGGACCTTATTTTTTCAAATTTTGGGAATCTCTGATAATTGCTTTATATTGCTGGCATTAAAGGGTTAAGCAAAAATACCGCGGTTTCATGGTATCACTGTATTGCAATTATAGCTCTAAAATGTGTTATTTAGAGATGTACGGGTTTTAAAAAATCATTGAAAAGGATTTTAAAACATTTTCACAACATATTTGCAAATTGGAACATCGACATGAATATAATGTTAAAATAAATAATATAACAAAAAATAAATGATATATTTTAAATCAAGTTGAAACTGATAGAATTTATAGACTTAACCCACAGCCACAGCTCAAGTTGATAAACAATACAACAAAAATCAGTATTTTCCATTAAAAAGTAAAAACACTTCTAAATAAAATAAATGTATTTCAGGCACTTCACTGATTTTAACGCTCAATCTCAACATTTTAAGACTTGCTCATTGTCTACATATTTCTCTCTCAGTCCAAGTTATGATGCAAGAATGTGAGTATGTTCACCTATTCTAGGCTAACATATCATTACTATTATAAATATTAATTCATTTAATATTAATGGAGAGCAACTGTGTCGCCAGAGAGAAAAAACACCACAGGCTGTATTATGAAAATGTTATTTTGAACAGATGTTTACAATTGCGAAAAAATGAGGTTCCCAACAGTCCCGGATTGTGCGGGACAACCCGCAAAGTAGGAAGTTCCGATTGGTTCCGTCGGCGTCAGTAGCGTTGATAACAATCGGAACTTCCTATATTCTGGGTTGTACCGCACAATCCAGGACTGTTCACAAGTACCCTAGTGTGGAAGACTTTAGAAAAGTTGGCTAATGGTAACCCTGTTAGCTAGGCACATTATCTGCCTCGTTAACAAGCTAATTACGTGACGCCTTCGTATTTGTTTTACCATCGCTAGACACACTAAACACACTGGAGTGAACTCTCGTAGCTGGTGGGAAATGTAAATGACAGCGTTTACTAGTAAATGTGAAATCAAGTTGGAGGTGTTGCCCCCCCTAACAGCCACCCTCCGCAAGCAAATCTTGACGTCGGATGTCCTTCCTCCTCGAAGCCGTGTCTGTCTGCTTCTTTTCGGTAGCCAAAATCCTCCCATACAAGCGATTTTTTTTTTATTTTATTTTTTTTAGTGTCACTGACAGACATTGCAACAACCAACCGAGAACAACCATTTCTCGCTGCATTTTTGGAACATAAAAAAAAAGCTAATACCATACTAGGATATGACAGAAAAATGTAGTGGTTTTGAAACCGTCACATTTTAATACCACAGTAAACCTTAAAACCAGTAACAAGCACATGCCTAATTGCTTCTGCTTTGTTTTATCATTAACATGACATGGATGCTAGTTCCATTAGCCTGCCTAGGATCCCAGTTTTACCATGTGTATTGACATTAAAAGCTAGCAGGCATAGTGTTTCGGTTATGTTTAAAGTAAACTTTGAAAAGGCGGGAAAAAAAATCTTGAAAAATAGTTACTCATGCCAAAATACTTTTTGATGTGAAATTTGCTGGCAAGCATAGCGTGTGCTCATAACGAAAATTTTGCTCACAACTCATAGCCAAAATATCTACCGGTAATTCAGTTTTTGAAGCAAAATGGTTTTCTCCACTTTCTGCTATGTGCCAAAGTGTGCTTTCTGAATCAGAGTCATAACATTTAGGGATAAAGGAGAAGAATGTCAAAATGGCCCTTGTTGTTTTTAAAAAAAAATTCAGTTTGCAATATCTATGGGAAAAAGTTTGGACAACCCTGCTATCGCAGGATTCCGTGCACTCATCCTCTATACAACCTCGAACGTACAAGGGGCCTCTGGATGCTCGAAGGCATCGCAATCCACCTCCGCCAGAGTTTCAGTGTCGAGCGTGGCTCTGAAGCCATGCCAAAAAACAATTAAACAAGTGTGTGAGCATGTTTCGCCACCTCCTCCAGGAGCCGTTTATTGTCGAGCAGTAAAGAAAGGTGAGCCACGCTCGCAGAAGTTGGTTCGACTTCTGGCAGTATACATATTTCAAGAAGATTTGGAAAATACTGACTTATAAGGAATTCATACACCTCAGATTTTTTTGTTATTAGTTGCAGAGATTTCAGATTTAGCTACACATTTGGTCCGGCCCCCTGAACATTTTTTTTTTTCCTTTTTCAATAGTGTTATTTATTTCCTGGCTTTTTTCTGTGAAGAACCCAGAGAGGGTTATTTGGTTATTATCTATTGAATTAATAATGTTATGATTTATTATTATATGATATGACCTTATTGGCTCGAATATAAGACCCCCTCTTTTTCAAGACTCAAGTTTGAAAAAAAGACTTTTTGAACACCAATTTAATTTTTATACAGAAAATAATTACAGTACATCTGAAACAAATAATTATAACAATATATTTGAGAGAAAAAGCATGTTATTTTGCCTCATTCAAATCTTAATATCTGAACATTTGAATACGTAAACTAAAGTGCAATCACATTCGTAAATGAATGGCTTCTGGTTTTTGGAAATGTAAATAAACCAATCTATTGTGATAAAACAACAAAATTGCAATAACTGCATTAACCATCAAAGTGAAGTCTAACTGTAACTGTAGTCTTGAAACAAATCTGAATAAGGAAAAAAACATTGCAATAAAATAATGCAAACTGGAAAGCAGCTGAGATCTGTCATGACAAAACATCGCTTCAATGATATCTGGTGTCATCTAGCGTCCTGAATGGGTATAAAGTCTAGACCGCTAATATAAGATGACCCCCACTTTTTCAGTCTTATTTCAATGCAAAAAAACAGTGTCTTTGGGCTAATACGGTATATTACTATTATTTTTTAAGTTTTATTTACTTTTGTTCCGTGAAGAATCCAGAAAGGGTTATTTGATTGTGGCTTTCTGAAAAACAATACATTTTTACTAGGGCTGTCAAACGATTAAAATTTTTAATCGAGTTAATTACAGCTTAAAAATTAATTAATCGTAATTAATCGCAATTAATCGCAATTCAAACCATCTCTAAAATATGCCATATTTCTCTGTAAATCATTGTTGGAATGGAAAGATAAGACACAAGACGGATATATACATACAACATACTGTACATAAGTGCTGTATTTGTTTATTATCACAATAAATCCCCAAATGGCATTATTAACATTCTTTCTGTTTAAGTGATCCACGGATAGTAAAACTTGTAGTTCATAAAAGATAAATGTTATAGTTACAAGTTATAGCAATTTTATATTAAAACCCCTCTTCATATTTTCGTTTTAATAAAATTTGTGCAATTTTCAATCAAAAGTAGAGTTAATATAATAATAATAATAAGAATAAAAATAACAATAATAAGAATTGAGTGACCAAACTTTGAGTAATGCCAGTTCACTTTGTATTGTTGTTTAGCTGTGTGAGAATAGGGCCTCATTACTACAGACTGAAGTGCTTTTCTTTTTGTGAACATTATTTTTTTTTTGAGAGATAGCAATATTATTTTTGTTGGGCTTTCACTAAATGATACTTCTGTTTTTTGTGAAGGAGTTGCAGAAGCTTATGCCAATAAACGGCGCAGCCCAAAGAACGCCTGTGTCCACTCGCCTTTATAACAGATATATCTCTGTGCATATCTTACCCAAAATACAACAAGAGACACATAATTGCCACTAAAAGAAAGCAAACTTACCGAAATATGTGTGGAGCACAAAGCAACAGCATAAACGTCTCACAACTACTAATTCTCCCACTATTAGAAGGAATAACATCAGTATGGAACGGCGCTGCGCTGCCCCCAAGCGGCCGGTGGCATTCTCTTCACTCTTAATGTCCATAAACGGCCTCATTGAAATCTGTTTGAGGCAATGCGAGAGCGGCTCATTCAGTGCATGCGTTAATTGCGTCAAATATTTTAATGTGATTAATTTAAAAAATTAATTAACGTCCGTTAACGCGATAATTTTGACAGCCCTAATTTTTACATTTAGCACTCCTGCAATCGTCACACTTTTTCTGTTACAAACTGACCCTGGCGACTCATCAGAGAAGGGAAAAGTTATGTGGCCCTCACAGGAAAAAGTTTGGGGACCCCTGATCTAAGTTATTCTTTCAAAAATTTCAATGCCCGAACAAATACTTTAAAATCGGTGTATTCAGTTATTACAACCCCCCTTTTTTTTTTTTTTTACAACTACATGGCCCAACGGCCACATAAAGGTATCATATTTCTAAAAAAATAATAATAGTAATAATAAATGCCCGCATAATGTGTGTGTTCACAGCAGAGTGACTCCTCTATGTTGTGCGTAGATAAACAAACACAAAGTGGATCGGACGGCACGCACAATAAAGTCAGCGGCTCATGCCTTGCCCTGCACATCATTTTGATTAACAGTCTTTTTGGAAGGCGCCCAAGCTTATCTCGCAACATCAGTGGTAGAGAGTTAAACTTGATGAATGTGCACTGCTCTCTTAGCAAGGTGCCCGCAATTGTGTGTTACCGCTCTAACGCTGACTGCACATTTGACAAACGCCCTCCAACATACTCAGACGTAAACGCTTAATCCCAAAAGCGCTTTCAGAAAGGTAGGGAAGCATCAAGTCCACACTTGTAATTATTAGCTATGCATGAAGGCCAAATCCGCGTTGACATCTTGAGTGAGCGAAAGCTTTTTCCGTGGTGGAAAAAAGGGGCATACACCATTTTGTAGTATTTTCTCCACAATTGAACAATCCCCACGCTTTTGTGGATACACGGACTCCCGAGAGAGGGCCACGGATGGACGGAGCGGAAGGAAAGGGGAGGGAGACCGCACGGCCTGATGCTGTTGCGGTACATTTGGGTGAACGAGCAGGGAGTGAGTGCGGTGAGCTCTCGGGGTGGCCCCCCTAATATGTGGGGCCCTTTGCGGTGCGGTTGCCTGCCGTGTCTGCTATCAAAAGTATCAAAATCACAGAAACCATTGCGTTTGGTTGGAAATGCACCACTAATACGATTATGCTTATATTTTACTCTTTATAATCCACTTTTTGTGATTCTGTTCACTCGGTCAGAATGCATTGTAGCATGTGTTTCACCTTCGGACACAGCCTGAATATGGATTGATTTTTTTCCCCTTCAATATTATTCGATATCATTCAAATAGATATTAAAACATAAAAAAAAATAATAAGGATTCTCAATGGCCTTCAATTACGTTCTAATTTTTACCATTCATAGTTAGGAATGTTCTCGTACCAGTGGTGGATGAAGTACTCATTTTCCCCCCTATTTTTCTTACTTAAAGGGATCCACGAATAAAAAGGCTTGTAGTTCTTAAAAGATAAAAGTTATTATGAGTTGAACTAATTTGAAATTGAAACCCCTCTTGATATTTTCGTTTTTATACAATTTGTGAATTCAGTTTAACTAGTAGGTCGCCATTGTTGTTGATGTCACAGGGCGGTGACGTCACATGGTTACACTGCCAGGCTTCCAGAGTATGACTCTTCAATTTGAACCCCAGAGGAACATTAGTTTGCATGACAGGACTGTCGATATTTCACAAAATGAGCAGCAAAAGCAAAATGAACAGGAAAGACGGGATGAGACAAGACAAGAATAAAAAAAACTGTGTTCTGTCAAAAACGTCCTATAAGAGGCGAATTTGACACCCAAAGTACTACCGTGCACTTTCAGCTTGTTTTGTTAAAATGCATACAGACAGAAAATACTAAGGATGCCTTAAGAAATACTTAAACATAGCAATTTCAAATAAGGGTGGTTTAAATACAATATGTAACTAATGTGGTCAACAGATCAACTGCAGCAGCAGGGCGATGACATCATATGGTTACGCTACCGGGCTTCCAGAGCTCTAGCGACATAAACGTCATCCATGCAACCCTTTCAATTTGAACCCAAGAAGAACTTTAATGAGCATGACAGCACTGTCGATATTTCACCAAACGAGCAGCAAAAGCAAAATGAACAGGAAAGACGGGATGAGACAAGACGAGAGAAGGGGGGAAAAAAACGGTGTTCAGCCAAAATGTAATACACTGGCGAAACATCTACATGAGGCGAATTTGACACCCAAAGTACTACTGCACGCTTTCAGCTCATTTGTTTAGATGCAGACAGACAGAACATATTAAAGATGCCTTAAGAAAATACTTCAACGTAGTAAAATCAAATAAGGGTGGTTTAGATACGCTACGCGACTACTGTGGTCAACAGATCAACAATCTGCTTTAAAGCTACCACAAGAAAACACAATGCGTTAAAGTATGAGAGGGAAACACATGCAAAGAGTATTTTGAGTCAATGAAAAGGTAATAAAAGACTAAATAAAACACAAATTGTAAGTAGTCGCAGCTTTTAACTGCATGTGTTGGACATTTCGCTGCGTAGAAGGAATTGCAGTAACCCGGTAGTATTCGACGAGTGATGGTGACAATCAGCCCGAGTCATCACCCCGAGTGTCCATAAAACATGGTGCTCTCGTAGGTCAAAATATGTACTAAATATTTTTAAATCAATGTCAATATTTTACACTACCGTTCAAAAGTTTGGGGTCTAAGTGACCCCAAACTTTTTAACCATAGTGTGCATAATGAAAAATCCCATGTGATACACTACGGTTCAAAAATTTGGGGTCGCTTAGACCCCAAACTTTTGAACAGTAGTGTATGTGTTTGTAATAACATATTTTAGTAAAAGAGAACAATTAGAGCCTACAAGTCTTTAAGTCTGAGGTTCCCTTTAAGTAAAAGTACAGATACAGGGGCAAAAAAACTACTCAAGGAAAAGTACAAGTAACAAAGGAAAGATTTACTCTAGTAAAAGTACAAAAGTACCTACTTTAAAATTTACTTACAAATAAAAAGTAAAAGTATTTTCTCCCGGTGCAAAAATGTGTTATAAATATATATACAGTATATATACGTATGTAAACTACGGTTCAAAAGTTTGGGGTCGCATAGACCCCAAACTTTTGAACGGTAGTGTATGTGTGTATATATATATATATATATTCAAAGAAAGAATGAAGAAAATTCATTGACTGCTGAATTTTATTTTAAACTGTGCAGAATGGGGAAAAAGCAAGCGATTAAATTGACTGCACTCAAAACAGAAGCTTATCTTGCTAAAAAAATTAGCAATAAGATTTAGCTTACTGGCGGATTGCAGGTGCATACCCCACCTACTGTACAAGAGTGTGCAGCACCCATCTGAAGGTGCGCTGCTTTCACTTTTGGTTTTTATTGGTCACTATCTTCTTCACCTGCCTAAGCTTGCTTGTACTCGTGTTGCTGCCTCTAGTACTCAATTACGGTATAGTTCCACTTATCGAATGCTCCAGAGGTAATGAAAAGAAACTATCAGTTCTCAATGAGAAAAACAAAACAAACAACGTAACACAGGCAAAATTTTGAAAAATGTAATGAAGTAAAAAGTACCACTTCCTTTTTAATTTCATATTCACTCAAGTAAAATACAGATACACCCAAAAATTACTTAAGTACATTCCACAACTGTCCCTCTCCACCGTAACTCGTGGATTCCCATGGCCATACCTTATTAAATTCATGATTCTTATTGTTCAGCACACATTAAAGAATAAACATTTAGGTATTTCCCGGAGCAAACGCAATAATCTCTCGCAAAGCTCAAAACTCAGTCAGATAACATCATTGGCTAACATTGCACCGACGCGCAACATGATTTAGTTTTAGTCCATGTTTAAGGTTGTGAAAAGGCACTAAAGATCATAGCAAAGCATGCCCATGAAGATGATTATCATATTTTTGGGTCATTGTTGTCTTGCTACCATCATAGTGTAACAGTTAACGGTCATGTTAGCATTATGCAGTTGTTTAAGTAGAAGCCCATCAATAGGAACATGGATGTATTCTAACATGTAATATTATGACAGAATCTAATGAAATTTAATATTACATTTTGGTAACAAGTTGCCAAACACTGCATTGAATGTGTGTGTGTGGGGGCATGCGTGTTCTCTCTAAGTGCCTGTTAGGCTTTAATTTAGTGTCGTAATTAAAGCTGAACACTGGCCCATAAACAACAGATAAACAATAAAGCAGAGCCAAGCCCCGCTGTTTCATGGCCCTCACTCCCAGCTGCTTGTGCACTGATAATCTTTACGCCGCTTGCTACCTAGCGTCAACTCCACACACACCGAAGAAATAAGGGCATTTGTGTTTATATACTGTAAAACTGTAAACCTCAGTTAATACAGGTTCTGATCTTTAACTTTTTCACCAGGTTTAAAATTTGCTGTCAAAAATGCTATAAGGCATTTTTGCGAAAATGTAGATTTCCACTCATAATCGGTTATTTTAGGATGCAATTACATTCATGAACATAATGTTGGAGTGTTGTAATGTTATACAGTACACTTTGTTTTCTCTACTTACGTTTTGGAAGGAGGGTTTCACACGTAAACGCAAGTGACAATGCACCCTGTTGCTCCACCTTAGCATTGTGCTAGTCAAAACAGTGCAGTTTGGTAGTGTGTGTGTTTTGTTGAGAAGCACAGGAGTTATTGTTGAAAGCTGAGAAGAGTTGAGGGGGTGAAAACACGTTACGGGGTGGGGTGCGGTGTTGTATGCGTGCGTGCGTGTGTGTGTATGTATTTGTGTGTGTGGTGGTGGGGGTAATACTTTCATGATCCCATTAGCATAAGAGAGGCTAAATTATTCATGTGGAGTGCTTAATCTATGGGGAAAAGTATAGTTAATGCACATAGTTTTAAAATGGATCTTGCCCTGCCTCTGCTCTAACACCAGATTCCTGCTGGATTCAGCATTCGGGGGCATTTACGGGAACAGCTACACGCACGCACACACACAAACCCACTCACTCACCGTGCTCGTCCAATTTAGTGTGTGCGTGCCCTGCTTGTTGCTCCGAAATCCCCTTCCTCGTCCTCCCATTCCCACTTATTCCCTCCGCGTCCTCCCCTCCCTGCCTTCTTTCGCCCCTCGCAGGACCGCAGACTACCTGGCCCTCTTCCAAAATGTGATTAAAGAGAATGATCAGCTCCCTCTGCTCCATTCTTCCTTCCTCCCTTCCGCTCTCACTCATTCTCTCCAGCTCTATCTTTCTTCCGACCCGCTGTTCTGTTCTGATAGATCACGTTGGGACAAACAAAAGACGATCGAGATGGGAAAAAACGAAAACCGAACACTTACTTTCTCCTTTAACATGAGGAGTAGCGTAGCCCAACCCCTTCAGGCCTAACCTGACACAACCAGGCCATTCCTAACGCAGTTCCAGCAGAACATTAACACGCCGAGCCCTATGTGTAAAGTCATTTTCCAACACTTGAAAGAGTTGTGAAATCTTTCACATGTACCCCTCTCCCACTGGCCAAAAAACCCATTTCAACCCACTAACAATCGGCTTTTGGTGGCAGTGGGAAAGGTGCAACTACCCGCCACGACCCGTGTCAATCAACTCGGCAGGCGACCCGCGTTAAAATCACCTCGGCTCTGATCGTCATGCAGTGTGAAAGCAAAACCCCGGGTCAACAGTCAACACCCTAATCTACGTGGTGACGTAGGCTCTTATGTGATGCGTCATAACACCGTGCCAGTTGCCTCCCATTTAACACGCCCCACAACCGTAGTTACGTCGATGCTAACAACAAAGCTAGTAGAAGAAGAAGAATTCACATCGCCTACGTGCCCTCAGCACAAGCAGAGTGTTGATCCTTTGCTGCATTTCGACCATTTTGAGGTCAGTAAAAAGCATGAAAACAGAGAACACAAACGGAAAGGAGGCTTCCATGTTGCTCTGCATTGTTTACTTCTTTAAACTGAATGAATTCAGTCGCACTTGTCGACGTTCATCTTAGCGTGGTGACGTCATGTAACCTTACGCACGGCTGAGGAGGGGTGGGGGGTTAGACGGGTGAAAAAAAAAAAAAGACACAGCTTTTTTTTTTTTGTCAATGGGAAAGGTGCCAAATGCCAATTGCTAGTGGGTTGCATCGGCTTGGAAAAAACGCGCATTGACCCACTAGTTTAAGTGAGAAAGGGGCAATGGTGTCCAAATGCGATACGACATCCTTTGATGCTGTGTGATTTATATTTAATTTTTTTAAACAAGCTGAGGTGGCTCAGGCATCTGGTGCAAATACCTCCTGGACGCCTCCGTGGAGAGGTGTTCCGGGTATGTCCCACTGGCGGGAGGCCCCGGGGATGACCCGGGACACACTGGAAAGACTATGTCTCTTGGCTGGCCTGGGAATGCCTTGGGATCCCGCCGGAGGAGCTGGTTGAGATGGCTGGGGAGAGGGAAGTCTGGGCTTCCCTACTAAAGGTTCTGCCCCCGCAACCCGACCCTGGATTGAGCGGTAGATGATGGATGGATTTTTACTATTATTTCAGGTATCACCGGTTAAATGCACCACCAGTTTTCCATAAATTATTAAAAATAGCGGTTAGGACTCTGTCACTGGTTCTGTTCATCACATTTATGGACAGAATATCGAGACGCAGCCGAGGTGTTTTGGAGTTCTGGTTTCGATGATTGTAGTGTTGTTGGCTTCATCAAGCCATGACCTTCAACTCTCACTGGAACGGTTTGCATGCGAGTGTGAAGCAGTTGGGATGAGAATCAGCACCTCCACCTCGGGAAAAGGTGGAATGCCCTCTACGGGTCAGGGATGAGGTCCTTCCCCAAGTAGGAGTTCAAGTAACTCAGGGTCTTGTTCACAAGAGATGGAAAAATGGAATGGGTGATCGATAAGCGGATCGGTGCCGCGCTTGCAGTGATGCGGACACTGCATAGGCCCATTGTGGTAAAGAGGGAGCTGAGCCAAAAGACGAAGCTCTCTATTTACTGGTCGATCCATGTTCCTACCCTCACCTATAGTCATGAGGAACTTGACCAAAAGAACAAGATCCTGGATACAAGCGGCCGAAATGAGTTTCCTTCATAGGGTGTCTGGGCTCTCCCTTAGGCAAGGCAAGGCAAGGCAAATTTAATTTATATAGCACAATTCAACACAAGGCAATTCAAAGTGCTTTACATCACATGAAGATCATAAAAATCACATTAAAATCAATAGATCGTAAAAACAAAGACAATCGAAATAGGAAATCAAAAATAAAAATAAAACAAATAGTACTACTACTGCTAATAATTGAAATCAGCAATGGAGATGAGCACAAGAGGAATAGAAAGCATGGATATGGATATGCAGTGCTAAACAAAAGCGTTTCTAGCCCTGGTTTAAGGGGGCTAACAGTTTGAGCATACTTCAGACCTTCGGGTAACTTGTTCCAGAGATGAGGAGCATAATAACTAAATACTGCCTCACCCTGCTTGGTTCTTGTTCTTGGAACATACAGGAGACCGGTTCCAGACGACCTTAGGGGTCTAGATGTTTCATAGGAATCTAACAAAACATGCATGTATTTTGGTCCAAGGCCATTAAGTATTTTGTAGACTAGTAGTAGTATTTTATAGTCTTTAGAATCTTTTGACTCACTGGAAGCCAGTGTAACGATTTCAAAACCGGTGTAATGTGGTCCAGTTTTCTTGTATTTGTGAGGACTCTGGCTGCAGCATTCTGTACTAGCTGCAGCTTCCTGACTGATTTTTTATCAAGACCTGTAAAATGTCGTTGCAATAGTCCAATCTGCTGAAAATGAAGTTTTTCCATGTCTTGAGTCAGAAGCCCCTTAATTCTGGCTATATTTTTTAGGTGGTAATAAGCAGATCTAGTGAGAATCTTCGAGATAACGTGAGAAGCTCGGTAATCCAAGAGGGACTCTGAGTAGAGCCGCTGCTACTCCGCATTGAGAGGAGCCAGATGAGGTGGCTTGGGCATCTGATTAGGATGCCTACGGAGCGTTGTGGGCACGTCCCACTGGGAGAAGGCCGCGGGGCCGATCCAGGACATGCTGGGGAGACTGTGTCTCCCGGTTCGCCTGGGAACGCCTTGGGATCCCCCAAGAAGAGCTGGATGAAGAGGCTGGGGAGAGGGAAGTCTGGGATTCCCTGCTGAAGCTGCTGCCACTGCGACCCGACCTCCGATAAGTAGAAGATGGATGGATGGATGGATGGATGGATGGATGGATGGATGGATGGATGGATGGATGGATGGATGGATGGATGGATGGATGGATGGATGGATGGATGGATGGATGGATGGATGGATGGATAGGAGTGAGGAGTCGGTTTACTTTATCAAAGTCTGTTTGCTGAAGAGTTTGGCAATTTTCTCATATTTTATGATCGCCAAGTCCAAGGGTCTCTAAACCGGTCCTCGAGGGTCGCTGTGGGTCCTGTTTTTTGTTCATACCGACCAAGCCCAGACCTTTTAACCAATGTGGTTTGTACTAAAACAAGCAGCACCTGACTGCAGTCAACTGATTACACTTATAAAACAGGTGAAAAGGTGTGGTCTTGTTTTGTTGGAGAGAAATCCTGCACCCACTGGGGCCTTATGTGGAATAGTTTGGAGAACAATGGCCAAGTCCCTCAGATTTCAAGAAACGAAATTGTGATTACTTCACCAATTCCAGTCAGATTTCAAGCATCTTTGCATTTTCTTCAAAACATAGTAAGAACAGTCACTTGGTCCTAAGTGTCTGGTTTCGGTAGACTGGCTCACAAAGCCGAGAAAATCCCAACAACATCTGAGGAGAATGCCAGTCTGTTTGGTGCCATTAGGAGCCCCCCTACTTTTCCGCCTTTCTCCATCGTGAAGTCGATGCGGCATCTTTGACTGAGCTGACCGTAATTAAGAAGCGAGGAGGAAGCAGCTTTGTAGGGAAGTAATCATGATTGAACTACAGTAAAAAGGAGGGGAGTGACTCCTTTTTCGCTGCTCATTATATGGTGGCTTTACACAGCCGTGTTGCATCGCTGATTACCCAAGCGCTGCGGAGAATGTAGGGGAGCGTGCACCGGCGTCTGATGTAATACGCCTAAAAGGGATTGGAGCCCCGAAGGGCATCTGGGCGTCCATTAACACAGCCTCCTGTGTATTTTTCACCGGGATGATGATGATGATGATGATGATGATGGCGCTCCTGTCCTTGAGAGAGAGGAGGGTTGAAGAGGGGGGGTTCCCAGGAAATTTTCTGTTTTGTTTCAGCGCGCTCTCGCCCCAAGGGGGTCAGCCAAGAAGTCGGCCCTTAAGAGGTGATAATCCAATTGCTCCAGTCCTCGCCAGATTTGTTTTGCCCCCCTTGCGTCTGGCGGCGTGTTTGTGTGTTTACACAGAGTGTAAGCACGCGTGCGGGGATGTAATAGACAGAAAATAGGAGTCCATGGCAGCAGGATGTCAACACCCCCCTCCTTTTTTTATTTGTTTCTGCTGCCCTATTCTGGATCAAAGCAAGGTTACTGGGGCCAAGTGTGTCAAAGGCACACCTGCAGGGGGACGGCTTACACTAGCCCCCCGTTTAAGGTGCGCTTAGTTTAACCCTGACTTCAAATGTCCTCTCTCGCACTGCCCTTTTGTGTTTGACCAATGGGCCTTGCGCTCTTCCACTTTCTTTCCTTTCTTCCACCTCCCTTTGGCTCTTTAATCTCGCCTACTAACCCTGTAACCTCCCTATTCTTCTCCTCCCCGATGTCCAAACCCACATCACAACATTCTCAACAAATAAAAGAAGCGCAAGGTTGAGTGCACGGTGGCTTAAGCGCAGCCAGCCGAGGCTTGTTCTGTTCTGTGCTCGTACTCCAAATGAGGTTTTACTCACTTGTGAGGCTTGTTTGGAACATTGCTGTACCCGAAGTGAACACCATCCAAGAGAGTGGGAGGATGATAAAGCGAGTGCGTTCCAAACCGAGTTGTGCTCATCTTTCAGCGTTTATGCAAAGCTTTTGAGAGGGCAGGATAAGCTCATTTTCTAGTCGCTCTCGAGCAGCCGATTTCATGACTCTTACATGTAAGGTTTTTAAAGGTACAATAGCATCCCACTGTCACCACACCTGACGGCTTTTGTTTGTGTTTTCCATGGTTATTGGGAGGCGCATACTCTGACAGCAGGTAGCATCGTGAGCCCCTGAAGTTTATTGGAGGCAGGCGTCTCTGGATTTTTGATCACCCCAGAGGAGGTATTAGCCTTGTTAGTCAGCAAGGATAATTTCTTATTTACACGCCCCAAGCTGTGAATGCTCGCAAAGGAAATGTGCTACCAAAAATGGTTTGGAAAATGACTTCTAAATGAAATAAATGCTCCTTCCCGACTTGGCTGCAGGGCCTAAAGCTGAGAAAAACCTTCATTATGCATTTACTGTAATTCATTTAAAGGGTTATCAATTTGCAAAATAAGAGAGAAGGGGATCTTAGAGGGGGAGCGCAAGGAACAAGGCAAGATGAAAAGGCCTAAGATATGCAGAGGATAGCTCAGTGCCAATTACACACTTTTCCATGTTCTGAGGCTAGTGTTAAACGCCGCAACTGCTCCTCTCATGTGTCACGATCCACCCACCCTATGAAAAAGGAAGAAATGATTCGCCTTTAATGAAGACCCTTAAATCCTGTTCTCCTGTATTTCTGTTCAAATATTGTCCTTTCACTTATCTAAACTCAACCAAA
The DNA here is from genome assembly GCF_030265065.1 of Corythoichthys intestinalis. Taxonomy (NCBI): domain Eukaryota; kingdom Metazoa; phylum Chordata; class Actinopteri; order Syngnathiformes; family Syngnathidae; genus Corythoichthys; species Corythoichthys intestinalis. The sequence continues at coordinate 42,697,677 of NC_080409.1, read as the reverse complement.
GGTGGAGTCTCGAGTCTCGTTACTTGACTCGAGTCCCGATTTCAGTCACTCATTTTAGCACTTGAGACCTATGAAAGATCAGACTTGAATTGCAATTGATTTGATTTGCCAGGTTTTACCTTTTTTAAGTTGAAATACCCACATTAACAAACACATCTTGAGAAAAAAAAGAGCTGCAACATGCAAAGTTTGCATCTCGCCAACAATGAAAAGCAAGAAAGCTACCTTAGCAGCTTAGTGAACATACAGGGTGACCCAAAAAAAAGTTTACACTGCCATAATACAATTTATATGCCATGTTTATTCAGCTTAGAATTAGAATTTAATCACAAATTATACATTATTGTAAAGAACATGTACAGTACACTCTATTTTTCAATGTGTCCTCCCTTAAGTGTCACAACAGCCTCCAGGCGCCTGCGGAACGCTTGACAGGTCTTCTTTATGTAGGATGCTGTCATCTTTTCCCAAGATCTAACAATGGACCTCTCCAAGGTTGCCGCAGAAGTTTGTGGCTTCTTACAGGCACTGTCCTCCACAGTTGCCCATATGCTACAATCCAGGGGATTGAGATCTGGACTCTGGGGTGGCCACTTATCACCTTGTCAATCAACTTTTTGGTCCGCACAGATCTGGCACTTCCAGACCCAGGTTTTCGTAAGGCTTTTCCAGTATCTTTCAGCTTCTTTTTAACTTTGTAGACTGCACATCTGGATATTCTCAGATTTGCTGCAATCTCAGTAGGTGTCAGACCGGCACGCAGCAATTCAGGTACAGCTAAAGTTTTCTTCATTTTCAGCCAGAAGCACAGGAATTGTAGAGACGAGAGATGACCAACTGCATTGAGTGACCTTAATGAATCACTTAAGCATGACAACCTATTTAGATATGTTTCAATGACTTTTAAACAAGCAGTCAACTGAGTGTAAACTTTTTTTGGGTCACCCTGTATACAATAGCTTTGGCTGAAATGAACTAAAGCTAGGTTCATACTGCAGGTCTTAATGCACAATTCCTAGCTTTTTTTTTTTTGGCGTGCCGGTTCAGACTGCCTTTGTCCATTGAGCCTGTTCAAGTATTACACATGCGTACTAATTCGCAGTCCGACACGTGCTGAGCAAACTGACCCGCATGCCCAGATGCATCAATACAAATGACTATACATGCTGGCTGTACGTAATTCCAGGGTGATCATATTTTAATTTCCAAAAAGAGGACATAAATAACAGACATTAATAATCCCGATTTAGTCCTATATTTAAAATTTGTATGGATTGATAGAACGCATACACTCACTGTGCGTCGGTTTTCCCCGACTTGGCCATGTAAGCAATTCTAAAATATTGCTTATTTGACGCACAGAAAGAAAACCGAGAATTATCAGGCTTATCCTTTACATTTTTTTTTGTATGACTGTGGTCAAGCCCGCCTCCTGCATAAAAGCAGAGTTCAAGCTATGTGCTAACGTTTATGCACATCTCTTCGCTGCCATCCTGCCCACTGCTCTTGCTCTTTGCTGCCGTAATTGCTGCATGAATTCCGATTTGGGAGACTTGACAGTTCAGACTGGCGCCACATTCTGCAAAAAAGAGGCCCAGATTGAATTTCAACCACATACAAAAGTGACCCAGATCTGATTTGAAATGATCCACTTTTATGCGACCTGTGCCGTTCACATCATCAAGTTAATGCCTCACTTGAGTCAGAAAAACATGAAAAATATCGGATTTGTGCACTAAGACCTGCGGTATGAACCTAACCTTAGCTTGACGATAGTTTTACATTTGAGAACAAAAAATAGAAGACGATACAGAGAAACCATTAAACTACACTATTCAAATCTAGCCAAATGTTGTCATTTACTAATGCAAATACAGATACTGAGTGCCAGGTAGCTAATGTGTGACTTGTTTTCTGATTTAATGTAAGTAATAACTTGTTTGAAATTAGTGGGGACTCAATTTGACTTTTCTTAAATTTGACCACAGTAATTTGTTTAAACCCTGGGAAGTTCAGAATGTTTAAGATTTGCCTTAATCTGAAGAGTTTAGTTAGTCGGTAGAGCTGATTTCTTCAAATTCCAACCAGTTTGTCAGTTATTTGTTGGTGTCATGGTTCTGGAGTGGATTGCGCGAGTCAATGGTGCCTGCTTAGCATACCAATGTAAAACGATATTAACAGATCTAACATAGCCAAATAAATTCTAAATGCAGATCGTTATTCATAATACCCATGCGGCCAAAACAATGTCACACCAAACTACCGTAATCCATTTAATTCTGCAGAACTATATATATATTTTTTTAGATGCTTAATGCGACCACAATAGAGAGGGGTGCTTCGGCCACTCGTGCTCAGTCTGCTGAGGAGTGCCTTTCGTTCCCACAACAAAAATCAGCGGTGAAAAAAAACGATATCGCTCCCCCCCACCTGCCTAGACAGCCAGTTCCCTGCAGAGCTGCTGGATTACAAATGTTGCCGTTCATACTACAATTATTGTCATGCAATAGTAAGTTTTAATAACTAGCCAGCATTATTGATTGCATGGGTCATCGGTGATTTTCATATGTTTTTATTTATTGTTGTCCTAAGTAGGCGCAATTGAGTCGCGCTAGCTTAGCCACTCTGAAGCTCTGAAACTAACAAATAACCAACAAACTGCACGGAATTTGTTGAAATCAACACCACGGGCTAATTAACGCCCCCGCTAACTCGAAGATTAAGCCTTATGTCAAAACTTCTGAACTTCCACTTTAAAACCTAAAAATGAACACTTTTTTACTTAAACATACAGTATGACTTAATCGTACCTCTGCCGACGACTACTAGCTTTCATTCGTTTTCCACTGCTCTCTTGGCAACACTAGAAAACGCATTATTCCCATCTTTTGCAAACAAGCTGAGGATGAATCATGCCCCCTGTTTGAACAATTGCAGGAAATGTAAGGAGACGGCGGGCATTTTTTCGGAACCAGAAAACACTACTTATCTGCTGATAAGTGTGTGCGTTCTTTACTTTATCAAAGGGAGGTATCACCCTATAGTTGCATTTAGCCTTAAAACAATGGAGAAAAAAAGGTAAAACGTAACTTTTTCTAAAGTAGGAGGATGGGGGTGGCTAATGCTGCATTGTTTAGTATGAATGCTTACTCCCAGGGATGCAATGTTTAGACAACCGAGTGTCTACAGGAGACATCTGTGAAGCCTGGCCTTGTGACCTCGTAAAGAATGCTCTTAAGGTGGTTGTGGTAGTGGTGGTGGTGAAGGGGGTGAAAAGTGCCTCCACATACATCATGGCCTCCAGGACATAAAGCAACAACACGGGGCAGATGATTTACCACCCATAACATTAGGCAAACCCGCACATTTCAGTCTTAACATTATTGACTTATCAGTTGAACGAATATTTATTATTTTTAGGTGGTAGGCACCACCAGGAGTCAAACAATTTTCAAACATGCTTGAGTAGTTAAAATGGTCATTGACAAGGTATCTTTTTGAAACAATGGTCATCAAATCAGTGTAGCAAACTGAGCTTTAATCAGTGATTCGCTTCTACACTTCTCTAACAATGGAGGTTGATAACAGAAGGTTTATTTTATTCCCGTAGCAACAGTTTGACTTTTTTCTCGTGGTAAAAATACGACTTTTTTCTCGTAGTGTCACTACGATAATAAAAGTATTATTTCGTTCGCTAATGTAGCTTAATAAACTGCTATTTACTTTCAGTGTTGTTAATAACGGCGTTACAATATAACGACGTTATTAACGGCGTTATTTTTTTCAGTAGTGAGTAATCTAATTAATTACTTTTCTCATCTTGGCAACGCCGTTACTGAGGCGGGAAAGGCGTGCGTTACTATGCGTTACTAAGTGTAAGTGACGTAATAGCGAATTGGAATAATATTGTGCTTCTCCTGAGTCTATATTTTAGAATATGCTTCATAAATAAGGAAATCTTTTGGCTCATCAACATCAAATTATAATCAATGGATAGCTTAAAATTGATGCTTCATCGTAGCTCCCAGGTAAGGTACATGTACGTAAAGTGCGTAGCAGTTTACCCTATGTAATAATACGACTGTTTTTTCTCGTGATACCAATATGACTTTAATCTCGTATACCTTTTTTCTCTCCCTTATTTGGCCATCATCCTTTGTCATAGGGTCCTTAGAAAAGGTTTTCCATTAAAAAGGAACTTTAAGGCTAGAGATGGATGGTGACAAAGTACCGTAATTTTCAGACTATAAACTGCTACTTTTTTTCCCTCATTTTGAATGCTGCAGCTTACAGGCCAGTGTGGCTTCTTTGTTGATTTATTTGGGTTAATTGGTAACATTTTATTTGGCAGCGGCATCACAAGACTGCCATAAGACTGTCATAATTATGAAATGACACTATCATGGGCATTAATGAGCGCTTACGACGGTTGTCATTTATTGTCATCCGGGAAAATTATGTCACTAACTCCATTTATGTCCAGCTCGGATCTTTTACATACATTCAAAAGTGACATAATTTGCCGGATGACACAAAATGACATCTGTAATAAGCATTCATTAATAGTCATGGCAGTGTCATGTCATAGTTTTGATGCTTTTATGACGGACTTATGGTGCCACTGTCAAATAAAGTGTTACCAAATACAATCACTAGCAATTAATGAAACAACTAGATCAGTAACTGAAGAAATAATTGACACAGAACATGAATTTTGATTGTAATTAACAACTGTAGTGCTGCAATGCATGCTAGGAGGCATGTTGGATGACAACAGTGTTGACAGCAGGTAGCAGCAGAGGTTGACTGTCTTCCCCAAAGGCACAGTGACGGCACAATGAAGCTTATTGAAGCAATGATGGAGGTTCATTTGGTTTTGGGACAGTCTTATGTTGCCGCTGTCAAATAAAGTTTTACCGGTTAATATCTTTTGGTGTTAATATGCAGTGATACAGAAAGGACAACTGCGGTTTATATTCCAGTATGGCTTATCCATGAACAAATGCCGTTTTTGTGTCAGATTTGGTGGGTGGCGGCTCATAGTCAGGTGCACCTTATAGTCCGAAAATTAAGGTAATGTATCGGATTCAGATTATGAATAAATAAATACTTGTAGTGAGTTGTTATGCCCATGTTGTCGGGGGAGATTGTGCAGATATACAGTATGTTGTGCTTCGCAGGCTTTGGTGCTCTTCCTCCTTTGCGCCCACAATGAGCTCATTTTCATCCTTTATGAGTCAAAAGGAAGCTTGGTTCAAAATGAAGCCCTCAGAGTGCAAGAGGGGGGATCCCTACTGCTATTCAAAGCACCTGCCATTGTGTGTGTGTGTTTCCATTGTTGTGCAAGCTCCAGGGGCATGCAGCAAAGCCCCTCTTGTTGTTGTTGATGCGGTGGTGGTTGTTTCCATCTACACCACTGGCTGTGGCCCTTTGCCCTCATTCCCTTATTACACCATCATTGTGTTTTTTTATATCACCATTCATGTACCTTTGCTTCCTTTTCATACTCAAACTCTTAGTCTTCCTCCTTCTCTGGTGTACCGTATATGTTTATTGTTCTTTTTCGAGCACCCTCATTACAGCACTGCTTAGATTTTAAGGGCCTGGTTCTTTGATTTGGCTCTCGTGGGGGGAGTCGCTGTTAGCTGCTGGCTAACCGCTACCAGGTTTGCTGCAGCCATAGATGCTGCATCTCCCCCGCCCAGCCAACCAGCCAGCCGTCTCAGAGAGCAGGCTTGGGGGTATCGCTGGGCTGAGGGTGCATGTGAGGAGAGAATTGAAACGTCAATAACCCCTCCGAAAAAGGCAGACAAGAAAAGAAGGGGGATGGAGAGCTTCAAAAAGCCGAGGATGCTAATTAATGGCATGAGAGAGGCTTCTCTTGCTTCTGGAACTTTTAACGCTGTGTGATGAAGATCTTATTTGGAGTCAGGTCCATTCCTGCTGGCAAGACAGTACAGTAGAAAGTGCTTGAAGTCTCATTTAGACAAGAAAGAACACTGATTTGTTAACCTGAGTGTGCAGGATGTTTCGTAATGAAAGAAGTGGGTATATTTATCATTATGCGTTCAGTTTACGGCGGAGCGACGGCTTCGACCTTACGTCGTCATTGAGCATTCGGAGTTCTGCGTCAAGGGAACGTATTGCTCTGTAATTCACCGCCAAGCCACTAGAGGGGTGTGGCTTTGTCTTTGTACGGTTTTGGGGGACTCTTGTCGAATTTCTTTAGTTGAGGCGTAAGTGACTCAGAAGACGTTTGCGCAGGTGTTTGAAAGTTTCTAAAATGGCAGTGCTATTGTGCTGAACTACAAACAACGTTCTTAGTGAACCAATCACAGACCTTTCACATTCACGTCACCATGCATTGACGTGACGCCGGCAGGCATTTTAATTTTTGGTCGTAGTCTTTTGGAAAAAAAGTACTTATTAGTCTTAGTCATATTTTCAAAATGTGTTCGTCTTTTTCTAGTTTAGTCGACAATTCTCAAAATGTTTTTGTCTATAAACTTCAAAAGTCTTAGTTCATCAATAAATAAATGAATAAAAGGTTTCCAACAATTTCGAATGAACATGACAGACGAGCACGTAACTGTCGAGTCTGCAAGGACATCACTGTTTTCATGATGATAATACACACTAGGCAGGAATACAGCATATTATTTGCAATTACCTCAACTGGACGACACAAACTGTATGTAAAATGTTTTCCAAGAGTTTAAGAAGATTCCGAGTCACTGCACTAAATGCTAATGCGAATGCTATGCTAACGCTACAAGTTAGTTTAGTGTGTAATGATCACTCAGCACAGACCTTTAAAGGCTAAGAAAGCAAAACTTACCAAGCAGCACCAGACACATATGTTTCACAAAATGAGCCTGGAATGGGCAGGTATGGGAGGCGCAGCACGTCACATAAGTGCCACGAACAAACACTGCTAAATGCGTTCTAACTAGACATTCATTCATTCATTTTCCATGCCGCTTTTCCTCACGAGGGTCGCAGAGGTGCTGGAGCCTATCCCAGCTAACTCGGGGCAGTAGTACAATAGGAAAACAATTACACATTGTGAATTTATGATGGAAACTATGGCAACTTTTTATTTTGTTCTCGTGTCGTCAGACGACAACTGGCATCCATCTCGTTGTTTTAGTCTGCCAAGACACGTTTTCAGCACGTCATCGTGATGTCATCATCATGAAAAAAATATTCGTTGACAAAATATTTTCATCATAGTCATCGGTGACGTAAACAACACTGCGTGACGCGTAGTCAGGATTTTTTGGAGGCACATGTCAGACTACGGCGTTGGGTTGTAAATCGGGTCTGCGTTAATGGCGTAGGTCTGCTGTCACCGCAACTCAAATCAGCCTTAACTCAAGAGGAGTCTTTAAGTCATCTGAGTCTGTCTTGACTTGACCTACCTCTGTCTAGGTCTTAACTGAGTCAGAGTTCCTTCTACATTTTAAACCTTGATTTGGTCAGCATCGTAATTGCCTTAGTCTTGATCTTGACTTAATCGTAACTCAAAGTTATGATGCCAACTAGACTTTCTTTAGTTTTGGTGGTGACTCAATCTCACCTTGCCACATTCACGTTCTTGAAACTGTACATTTATACGTGGTTCTTAAAACTTCAAAAGTCCAGTTTTGAGTGTTTTTAGAATTTCTCATCAATAACTTGTTTGAAATTAGTTGGGACTTAATTTGACTTTCTTAAATTTGACAACAGTAATTTGTTTAAAACAGGGGAAGTTTAGAGTTTATGAGATTTGACTTAATCTTTAGGGTTTAATTAGTCGGTAGAGTTGATTTCAACAAATTCCGACCAGTTTGTCAGTTATTTGTTAGTGTCAGGGCTCCGGAGTGGCTAAGATTGCGCAAGTCAATGGTGCCTGCTTAGCATGCCAATAAAAAAAAATGATATTAACAAATCTAACATGGTCAAATAAATTCAAAATGCAGCTCGTTGTTGGAGATACCCATGCGGCCAAAACAATGTCACACCAAACTGCCATAATTTGTTTCATTCTGCAGGACTATTTTTTTTTTTAGATGCGTAATGCAACCACAATAGAGAGGAGTGCTTAGGCTAGGGATGGGCAAACCGGTCCTCGAAGGCCGCAGTGGGTCCTGGTCTTTGTTCCAACTGACCCAGCACAGATAGTACAACCAATGAGGTTTCAGCAGAAATGAGAAGCACCTGACTGCAATCAACTGATTGCACTTCCTAAACAGCTGATTGGTGAAAATGTGTCGTCTTAATGGGTTGCAACAAAAACCCGCACCCACTGCGGCCCTTTGTGGAATAGTTTGCCCACCCCTGGCTTAGGCCAATTGTGCTCAGTCTGTTAAGGAGTGCCTTTCGTTAGTGGAGTCAGGATTTTTTGGAGGCGCACGTGAGGCTACGGCGTAGGGTCGTGAATCGGGTTAACGGCGTAGGTCCGCAGTCAACGCAACACAGAAGCATAATTCAGTCATCTCAGTCTGTCTTGACTTGATTTCAACTCAATTCAATCATGATGTTAAACTCGCCAACCCTTGACCTACCTCCCTCTTGGTCTTAACTGAGTCAGAGATCCTTCAATGTTTCAGCCTTGATTTGGTCAGCATCATGATTGCCTTAGTCTCGATCTTTACTTAATCAAAACTCAAAGTTATGATGCCAACTAGACTAGACTTGCTTTAGTTTTGGTGGTGACCCTTGTCACGGTCTTGAAACTGTACATTTTTACGTGGTTCCTAAAACTTCAAAAGTCCAGTTTGGAGTGTTTTTAGAATTTCTCACCATTCTCTATGAAATTCTCCTGAGACTCAAGTATTTTGTGGGTGAATGAAGCTAACACAAACGGATGTTTCCTACAGTATCAAGAGGGGTAAATGTGTGCCAAGACCCAACGGAGGACACCCGGCCCGGGTTATTGACTTGTAAAGGCGCCGGTAGGTGAGGGGTCTCGACAAGACGTGAGCGACTCGACGCTCTCGTAAATCCGAGTGATTTCTACACTAGTTGGCTCCCCGGAGAGAGAGACAGAGCCCCGCTCGGCTGTATGGAAAAATGCGGCGATGAAAAGAATGAAAGAGTAGTTTTGTGAAAGGAGATGTTCGTTCCCCCTCCGTGTGTCGCAAAACCCCCCCTGCCCCCGTTTCTGGCGGGAATGAGAGCAAGAGGGGCGGGTGAAGAGGGTGGAATGAGCACTGTACTGTATGTATGTCAGTCGTCATTGTGTTATGGTTTGTGTAAGATTTTGTAGTACAAATTTGCACGTTAGTGAGTTGTGTTGCAATATCAACAACAACACGAGAGGATACTGACCATATTAACTCCTCTTGATATTGACGGAAGGGTCTTAATTCATGACGTCAAAGCATAAGTTGAAGAGTACAGCTAGCATGTTTGCTAGTTTTAGCTATGCATATCTAACAGCAAATGAGCATACGAAGCATAAATGAACTCCTCCCCGTGCTCGCTAATCAGACGAATTCATGAAGCTAAACCAAACTGACAATTAATGTTTGCTAGGCCGGTGACAGAATACAAACAACAGCAGGAGAGCATACAAAGTCTGTATGAACTCCTTTCCATGCTGATAGATCAGACTAATTTATGAGGCTAAACTGCACTGACATAGTGCAATGCAGGCGGGTGGGTAGAGGGGGAGGAAGTTTTCATTGACTCTCCGGCGCGGGCCCGAGCCAAAGCCCCGCAGGGATCCGGCTGGGTTTGAACTTTATCAGGGGCTGCACTTAATCAATACCATATCGGAAAAAGAATTAATTACTAAAGCAGAATAAAACAGCCGCATTTTAAAGCGAGGATTCATCAATTCCGTAATCTCTTGGTTACAGCTCAGGTGTCGGGAGGATCATTTCAACTCGGTGTAATGAGGAACTGTGGGAGTTTACAGCTAGCCTCCGCTGTCCGACTCCTGTGTGTACATGCACGCACACACACAACTTGCAACCAACTAACTCCCAGCTCTTAGCCGACATCTAATCAAGATATTTTCCTCCCTTTTCACCTTTATTCCCCTGCATTCCTACTTGTTTACCTGCTTCTACTTGCTCTCGGGAGAATTTATATAGAAAATGAATGCACCATAATTTGTAGGAAAGATGGATTTAAAAAATGAATGAATATTATGGAATAAATATATTGAGAATTTTGGTATAATATGCAGTACAGGTAGTCGTTGTAGTTTACGAAACAAGTTCTGTTCCTGCGCTGGCGATGTAACCCGGATTTCCACGTAAATCGGAATTAACCCTTTAAATACCTTAAAACACCCTCTACATTACAAAAAAATCAAAAAACATATACTGTAATTTTCGCATTATAAGGCACCACCCACCAAATTTGACAAGAAAACCACATTTGTTCAAAGATAAGCCGCACTGGACTATAAGCCGCAGCCGTCCTCATTGTAATATGGGATATTTACACCAAAAGATATTAACCGGTAACACTTTAATTGACAGCGGCATTATACGTTTGTCATAAGACCAAATGAACCACCATGAAGCTTTGAACCAATTAGCCGCAAAGCTTCATTGCTTCAAGAAGCTTCATTTGGCCATCACTGCTCCCTCGGGTGAAAAGTCAACCTCTGCTGCCAGCTGCTGTCAACACTGTTGTTGTCCAACATGCCTCCTAGCATGCATTGCAACGCTACAGATGTAAATAACAATCAAAATTCATGTTCTGTGCTAATTCTTCAGTTACTGTTCTAGTTGTTTCATTTATTGCTATTTATGGTATTTGGTAACACTTTATTTGACCGTGGCGCCATAAGACTGTCATTAGACAATCATAATTATGACATGAGACTGACATGAGCTTGCCTGGCACGGCCAGACTGTTTTCCCTGTATTTTTCAATCACTGTGAGAATAGTCTCGATTATTTGTGTGACATGTTCTTAACGAGCAACGTCACTCTTGCGCGTCAGAAGTCGTCTCCACAATAACACAGAAGGCGAACTAAAGAGCCAAGAATATGTTCAAATCCGCAGTAAAATCAGTTTTGAATTACCAAAACCACATCGACACAAGTCATTCACAACAGTCTGTCTCGCGCTAGCCGTTAAATAAACTTCTCCGCTCGCGCCGCGCTAGTTGTCGCTTTACCAACGTCACGTCTGCCCATCGCTGATTGGTCCACTTTGCTGTCTGTTTGTTGTGGTTTGCTCCGCCCTGGAAATTTGATCCGCGGCAAGGTCGCCAGACTCAATCGCTGGAACAGCGGTGAGTCTAGAGTTCCAGGCTAGTCATGAGCATTAATGAATGCTTATTAACAGATGTCATTTAGTGTTATCCGGCAAATGATGTCACTTTTGAATGGATGTAAAAGATCCGATCTGGACATAGTTAGTGACATAATTTGCCGGATGACACTTAATGGCATCTGTCATAAGCATTCAGTAATGCCCATGATAGTGTCATGTCATAATTATGACAGTTTTATGACGCCGCTTTCAGTTTAAGTGCTACTTATTAACCCAAATAAATCAACAAATAAGCCACATGATTCAAAATGAAGGAAAAAAAGTAGCGGCTCATAGTCCAAAAATTACGGTATTATATGTCATTGTATTGTCCTCGTCAAGACGTTGGAGCTAAGTCCTAGCTAGACAGTGAGCTAAGCTCCAAAATGACAACGTCTGACGCCCGCGTGGTTTGCTGACTTTATTCAGCTGCTCATGACATCAAAACTTGCAGAATGAAACTAAAATAAAATGAAATTAAATCAGTCTCATCTTCAATAACAGCAATTCAAATACAAGTAGCTGCTCATACAGCAATAACGATTAGCACGTATCAGTTAGCGTCCACACATCATCAATAACAATCAAATAAACTCGCCCCAAGTATTCGACCACAATTGAAAGCGCACAATAAACAGTACATAAGGAGTTATATACAGCTTTCGCCTCTGGATGCTTCACAAGCAACAAATGCGCGCACAGGCTGTCACCTCTTCATTCGGCTGCTTCTTCATGTGTGCGTGTGCCGTCAGTGTCGTATGTGTAAATGCTCTAGCGTGCGGAAGTACAACATTCTCTACGCTACCTGCGCCAAAATAAAACCATGCATTACAAAACAAAAGTTTTGAGACGCTGGCGTCGTAAAGTCGAAATTGCGTAAATCGGGTCCGTCAAAACCCGGGGACTACCTGTAGATGGGATTTTTTTCCTGGCTAGCATTGGCAGAGCAGTGTGTGTTTGACAGAAACACTCACTAACCGGTCCTGTTTTCTGGGAATTCCTGTCTATGCGGGGAACGAGACAACGGTTTATTAAAGTCCAAATCAATGAATGAGCGCCGATGTGAAAGCAAGAGTCCCGCTGCTGTAACCATCAAACTGGACATTCCTCCTGACCATACCGGGACACCGCTGGGGTGTAAAGATCAAGTCGTCGCCACAAAAAGATGTTTTTAGTAAATGGCGAGTACATTCTGGTTGTTCTCTCCTGACGACTGCTGTTTTCCAGCCCTCCTAGTGTTTGACCTCCACCTTCGAGTCTGTAAACTGACTGTCCTCGACTTGCCGTGATGTGGAGTGGGGGGGTTTCAAGGCAAGTTGCAAGGGGGTTATGGGTGATGAATTGGCTTTTTAGTGAGCTCATTAGGAAGCCAAACAGAGTTTAGACTGGTGGAGCAGGGCAACAGTGCAGTAATCAGTTCTGCTCGCTTTGTTCCTTTGCCTTCAGGACATTCATGGGAAGAAAAAAAAAAAAAAAGGGGGAGAGAAGGAGGAAAAAAAGTTGATGGCGTTTGGTTGATGAGAAGACTGCTGAGAAGCTGAATTCTGATGGTTGACTTGTTGATTTGTAAACCTTTTAATCCATTTAGACTTTACACCAAATCCCCTAGCGGTTTAGTATATAAACAATGAAAAACCTGTCGATCAGGTATACTAAAGATGTCTTTAATTAAAAGAAAAAACATTATTTTTGAGGAGTTTTACACTCTAATCGACGGATTACATCAACAACTCATGCTTTTGACGTTTAATGTCCCAACATTAACAACAACAACAACAAAAACATACAATAAACCACAGACTTTATAATGATATTGACGGAACACATTCCCAGACACTGCGCCATGCCTTCAAGTAAGGGTCGAAGTCTGTCGCGGTTATTCTCAAACACATGCAGCGATCCAACGCCGGATTTAGGTTGAAAATTTACAAAAGCTGTACCGAATACAAACAGGAAGGACTCTCTCAGTAGTGATTTTTTTCGAGGATTCAAGGTAATTATGATATTTTTCTCAACCATGCATGCATTTTGAAACGTTGCGAAAAAAATCAATGATGGAAATTAACTGCTACGGCATGCGTCATAATTCGCAATATTTATGTAAAACAAATGCTGACTGCCCGGTTCTTTGCTCTTTTAACAAAGAATCAAGACTGTTTTACGTCCATATCTAGAAAGAATTCAGGGATTTAAGAATTTATTAACAAGAATTTTCAACTTCAAAAGCTCTTTGTGGTGATAAGGCGACGCCACAGTGGCTTAAAGACTAGCAGCACATTTGACATATTTACGTAAAACAAATGCTAACTGCCTGTTCGTTGCTCTTTTAACAAATAATCGAGACTGTTTTATGCCCATATCGATAAAGAATTCATGTATTTACGCATTTATTCACAAGGATTTTCAACGCAAAAAGCTATTTGTGGTGATAAGGAGGCGCCACAGAGGCCTTAAAGACTAGCAGCACATTTGACATATTTACGTAAAATAAATGCTAACTGCCTGTTTTTAATTTTTTTTTTTAATTATGCTTTTAACCAAGAATCAAGACTGTTTTTCGTCCATATCTATAAAGAATTCAGGGTTTAAGCATTTATTCACAAGAATTTTCAACGCAAAAAGCTCTTTGTGGTGATAAGGTGGCGCCACAGTGGCCTAAAGACGAGCAGCACATTTGACATATTTACGTAAAATAAATGCTAACTGCCTGTTTTTTTTTTTGTTTTTTTTTTGTTTTGCTTTAAACCAAAATCCGAGACTGTTTAACATCGTTATCTATAAAGAATTCAGGGATTTAAGCATTTATTCACAAGAATTTTCAACGTAAAAGCTCTTCATGTTTCCACATGAAGTCTATGAGCAAACATATTAATATGTGTTTCTATTTTACCCCGTTTGGACACCGAACTGCGCTTTTTTTTTCTCTCAAAATCACAGAACGTGCTGGGTTCCTTTAAAGTTAAAACGTGTAGAAACAGCTTGTTAAAACTAGTGATCATTGTCTCATTTCAACATAGCCTCACTCACTTTAGGGAATCCCCGTAGTTTAATATTTAATGCTGAAGTATACTTAATCCGTCCGTCTTTTTTCTTGTGGATTGTAAAAGTCGAAATAATGGTGGCGTGAGCAGGCTTAGTGTTGTGCAGTTTTGTACTTTTTGGTAGTGAAGCCTTGACAACAAGAGTCGCTCAGGAGCGCGAGAGAGTGTGAAACATTTGCATTGTACACAAAGCCCCTTCATTAAGCACTCATCCTTGTCGTCTGAGTAAAGGGGCAGTCATGGGCATCACAACTCCCTTTGAGTTTCCCACCCACCCCTGCAATTTAACTCTTTTGCAATCCATGCAAATTGGGTCCTGACATCTGCGAGTGCCTGCCTCCTCCTCGGTTTTACGCATCTTTATTTTCGGCGGCTCTTGTACATCCCAGACGCACCCTAGAAACCTGGAAATCTCTGCTGAACCATCGAGAGTTTTACAAGTATTTCCCAAAAACATGTTTCTTTAATGTTTATTGAAATATTACAGCCTATTCAAGAATAATGATATTAACTAGAATCTGCAATTTCTGGAGAAATTACTCTGGGTCGGATCTTACAGATCTTAGCCCCGCCCAGGTTGGTTTGGGGACACTTCGGGGACAATATCAGGTCACTTCCTGTTGATGTGGGAACATTTGGGGGGCGTGGCCTGGTTCATATGAGGTCATTTGGGGATATTTGGGGGCGTGGCCTGGTCATATCAGGCTATTTGGGGACATTCGAGGGCGTGGCCTGGTCATATCAGGTCATTTGGGGACATTCGGGGGCGTGGCCTGGTCATAGGTCATTGGGGGGGGGGGGGGGGGGGTCCGATTGATATCTGGTCATTTCCTGTTGATTTGGGGACATTGTATTTTTTGCCATTGAAAATGGATGGGAAAACATTTGGACGTCCATGGCAGTCAATGGCATCGACTTACGTAGGCGTCAATGAAGTCCAAGTACATTGGCATCAATACAATGGACAAACATGCCCGTCAATGGCATTAAACAAAGTAAATGTCATGGGAAATTTGGACGTCCATGGCTGTCAATGGCATTGACATCCATATGCGTCAATGGAATCCAAGTACATTGGCATCAATAGAAATGACATAAATGGCCGTCAGTGGCATCTGTCTAAATTGGCCTCAATGCAAAGTTAATGCCTTTGGAAATGAATGAGAAATTTGGACGTCCATGGCTGTCTTTGGGATCGAGTTACATAGGTGTCAATGGAATCCAAGTACATTTGCATCAATAAATTCGACATGCATGGCCGTCAATGGCATCAATGCAATGTAAATTCATTGGAAATTCCATTGAAAGTGAATGGGGAAATTGCATCCCATTTAAAATGAATGGGAAAGTTTTCGGCAAATTTGCGGGGAACGGTAAATTTTTTCAAAATTATGCATAAAACTTTTATGCCCCTCACCATCCCGGAATTTTTTAGGTCCAAATTATGTAATTTGGTCAAAAATTCTAGGACTAGATACATTTTGAATTTTTTTGTTTGTTTTTTAATCGGCGTTTACGGGCGAACGGAAAATATTTCGGGGTCGTTCAAAAAATTCCCTGCGTCGCATGAAAATTCCGGTCGTTTCGATATTCAAACGGTGCCGATCGGTCAAATGGTTTGGACTGTGTGGCGCGCCGAAGAAATCCCATTCCAAAATTTTTCGAAGACCCAGATAATAATGTGATCCATAGTGTAATGTCACCAAACTTACCACATACAAATGAAAACTGCAAAAACTATGCATCAGTTGCAACTGGGTGAGAAATCATAAAACAAAATAAACCCCAGGGAACTAATTCTTAAAAGCTACCTCCGCCCCCTGTCTTCTTCGCCTTTTTGTAGGGATGTGCGCGGCAGGGTCACCGCGAGAGGCCTTGTATCGGTGGAGAGGCGATACTTATCTCCGGCATTCCAGGGATGACAGAGAGATATGTGCCTGATGGCAGGGTTAGGGGGCTTAGAGAAAGGGGCGGAGGAGCGCGAGTTGTTGAGCAACTACCCCCCCTCGTCCTCACTCCCTGCATCACCGTCCTCCTTACTGCCTGACTGCCCTAGCTCCTCGCACGTAAAACCCATCTAATTAGACGCTCTTATTCCACTTCATTAAGGGAACACTTAATGATGTATTTTTGGGGAAGACAACTACACATTACCTCTCATGCAAGTGAAGCCGTTGAGTCGGAGCCGCCAGGATGCACGTACAGCTGCGTTTGAAGTGATTGTCCCCGCATCTCACTGGAGGAGGAGAGCAAAAGTGGGCAGGGGGGAGTGGCAGTTTTGCCTCTTTCACCTTTAGCCGCTGTCCTGGTGGTAGAAAGGGGAAAAAGGGGGAGAAGGCGGGTAGTGACATCTGAGTTTGGCAGGGAGCCTCACTGAAGGAGAGAGTTTGTTGTAATTGCTCTGACAGGTTTTAGGGCTGTTAATGACTCCGGACCGAGCGCTACCAATTTGTCAGCATGCTTGCTGTTTACTAAGCTGTTGTTTTATGGTCCAGTGCGGGGGCCTTGCCGCTTGTTTAAGCACAGATCAGGAAATAATCAGTGTAAAATCTCCCCCGGCTGTTGCCACGCTTAAAAAGAAAAAAAAAATAACTACGCATTTAAGAGTTCTCATCTACTGTATGATTTCAGCAGTGTAGTAGACCAAATGGTGACACCGAAACAGACTCGAGAGGCCGTTTACACGGCATTGTTACCTTAATCAGTTTGTTGACGTGACAAGAGCATTTTGAAGTCTGGAAATCACAATGAAGTGTTTGTTATTTTTGTTTAAAAAAAAAACAAAACTCAGAGGAAAGAGTCCCTTTTTTTCGAGATGCAAGAATTTCTATGCATGTAATATTACTCTTAGTATTGCATTTAGACATCATGTGATTCAATAATTGAAAATGTGGTTCCGAATTTTGAATGTCATAAGTTAGGGCTGCAGCTATCGAATATTTTAGTCATTTTAGTAATCTACTGAAAATTCCATCGAATAATCGAGTAATCGGATAAAACATATTTTTTAAGGTAAAAAATTTGATAAAAATTCTGAACTTCCCCGGTTTAACAAATCACTGTGGTCAAATTTAAGAAAGTCAAATTGAGTCCCTACTAATTTCAAACAAGGTATTACTTTCATGAGGTCAGAAAACAAGTCACACATTAGCTACTTGGCACTCAGCACCTGTACTTGCATTAGTAAATGACAACACTTGGCTAGATTTGAATAGTGTATTTTTAGGGCTGCAGCTATTGAGTTTAGTAATCGAGTATTCGACTGAAAATTCCGTTGATTAGTCGGATAAAACATCTTTTTTTTTTTTTATTTTTATTTTTTTTAAATAAAGAGCAATTATAAATATACATGACAAAACAAGACATTTCATCTGATATTAAACTACTTTTAAACAATCAATGTCTTCATTTTAGATGTACATTCTTGAAAACAGCCAACAATTGCCTCTCAGATGTCACGAGAAAAAAAAATGGCAACAAATTCACTGCTTTCACTCAAAAAATCTCTTATTTAAAAAAAAAAAATCTTACCTAAAAATGTCATTATGTTTGATAACACACATCACTTAAGTTAGGTGTTTTTCCCCACGTGTTCCAATTAAATTTCTATTTGTGTCAAGCTATTTTTAAATTCTATTTAAGTTTTAAATTAGTCTAAATTGTAAGTCTTAATTGGATTTTGAGTTTGTGCAGTGTTCAAAATAAATGTATGATCCCTGCTGTATTGGAGCACATAAGGCGCCAGTGCTACTTGGTGTTTTATCCATCTATGACTACTGAGCTAAAATTGACAGTTAGCTTCATTATGTTTTTATTTTACACCCTCATCACTCTACAGTGCTGTGATTTTACAGATTAAATAAAGCCTGTATGAAAGACAAGTTAGCTACGCATCGAGAGTAGTCATAATTGATAGAAACCTAGCCCTCCACAGGGCTAATGTTACGTTAGCAAGGTAAAGTAATGTTAATCTTTTTTCAAATTTATTAGCGCTACGTTAGCATAATTTTACCTTGTCCAGAGCAATGTTGTTAATCTTACTTTAAAGCAGTAATTGATTACAGTTACAAATTACTTCTCACACAAAGTAATTGAGTTAGTAACTCAGTTACCTAAATGTAAGAGTTACTTGTAAAAGTAACTGGCGTTACCTGAAAAAAATAAAGAAATAAACTGTAATCTTTGCTATGCTTGGAAGTCATTTAATGTGAATCAACCGTTAAAGATGGTAAAATTGCTCCCGTTATTGCATTAGTTCCCTTCAGTCTACTTTCGATATGTGAAAGTTTTAAAAGTGTTTCATCATTTAAAGATAGATTCAAGTCAAGATTTTGCAGATTTAGGAGTATTTTAGATAAAAAAGTTACTTAGGTACGTGAGGTTCTCTACAACAGAGCCTTCGTGAGAAGTCTACTGCTTTAGGATGTCGGATGTTTACTAACGCTTGCAAGTCTATCATTTCACATTTAGTTCTATATACATATGATATCTAGCGTCATAAAGGAGCATCATGTGGCCGTAGTTTGCAGGCTATCGGCTACAGTCAGGTTTTATTGGAGCCACCTAGCATCGCGTTTGCAACGACTCTGACTTTTCTCGCGTCATTCAACCAACGTAGTAAGGCGTAGTGATGCACGTCTTGAACATCGTCAGTAACAGTAACGGCGTTGCCAAGAAGAGAAAAGTAAATACTTAGATTACTCACTACTGACAAAAATAACGCCGTTATACTCTTACACCGTTATTAACAACTCTGGTCCTGAGTATCGCTCCTCCGCTCTCGGGGTAAACAGGGTGCCTTCAGTGGAGATGCAGCATTGAAGGTCGTGCTGTAATGTTATGCAAGCGCTGTCGTACAGTGAATACAAGAAACAGTGTTCTCCTTGGTGTCCAGCTTGAAATGCTCCCACACTTTTGACATTTTCTGCTTTTTCTCTGTGTCTTTATCTTCCCCTTCATCTGCGTCTTCGTCGTTACCTTCATATTCATGCATACTTGAAATCAAATATATCCGCTGCCTCTCTAGTCTTCCTGTACGCACAGGATGTCAACACATTGTGTCGCATTAAAAGTAGACCGGACAAAACTTTGTGCTTAGAGCTGGCAAAATGAAATGATTCCTCTAGGTGGAGAAAATTCCTTGATCCTTTTTTAAAATCAAGTTACTCGAATTATTCGAGTAATCGTTTCATCTCTATGCATAAGTAGAGATGTCAGACCCGATCGATCGGCATCATCGATCGGGTCTGATCACGTCATTTTCAAAGTATCGGAATCGGCAAAAAAATATCGGCCATGCCTTTTTTTAATATATATATATATATACAGTTGGGAGAACAAGTATTTGAAACATATTTGATAAATACTTGTTCTCCCCATTGTATATTTTTTAATTAAATCGTTTTCTAATTGTATTTATCGTCACAGACATAATATGTTACACTCATCCAGAGTCTTTAGTTTAGGCTTAAGGTAGGGTTATCAAATTTATCCCGACAACGGCGGTAATTAATTTTTTAAAAAATGTATCACGTTAAAGTATTTAATGCAATTAATGCATGCGTTGCACGACCCACTCACGCATTGTCGCGCTCAATCTGTTATGGCGCCGTTTTACCTATATAGAGAGATAAAAGGCAACGTAAAATAAGTAGAATGAATTTTGGCAGCCTTTGGAGCCTATTTTTAATAGGCTAAAACCTTACAATCCCTTTCCCTATAGTTAGAAATATCATGGGAAGCAATGTGGGGAAGCAAGGTAGCAATTGATCTTTTTCTTAACACCGTTATTGCCCACCGCAGAGAAGATATATCAATTTGTAGCACTACGCACAGTCATGGTTCGACTTCCCATCATGCATTTGGGCATGACCTTCAGTATCATTTCCTGAAAGCTCAACAAATACACTAGATGGCAATATTTAGTCACAATATACAAAGTCACAAGTCTTTCTATCCGTGGATCCCTCTCACAGAAAGAATGTTAATAATGTAAATGCCATATTGAGGATTTATTGTCATAATAAATACAGTACTTATGTACTGTATGTTGAATGTATACATTCGTCCGAGTTTTATTCATTTTTTTCTTCATGCATTGCCAAAATGTATATGATCGGGAAAAATTATCAGGAATGATTGGAATTGAATCGGGAGCAAAAAAAAAGCAATCGGATTGGGAAATATCGAGATCGGCAGATACTCAAACTAAAACGACCGGGATCGGATCGGGAGAAAAAAAACATGATAAGTAATGTAATTTGTAGTGTCATATACATACAGTGCCTTGCAAAAGTATTCGGCCCCCTTCAATCTTGCAACCTTTTGCCACATTTCAGGCTTCAAACATAAAGATATGAAATTTAATTTTTTTGTCAAGAATCAACAACAAGTGGG
Source organism: Corythoichthys intestinalis (assembly GCF_030265065.1). NCBI lineage: Eukaryota > Metazoa > Chordata > Actinopteri > Syngnathiformes > Syngnathidae > Corythoichthys > Corythoichthys intestinalis. The sequence continues at coordinate 42,676,981 of NC_080409.1, read as the reverse complement.
ACACAATCGTGAAGTGGAACAACATTTATTGGATAATTTAAACTTTTTTAACAAATAAAAAAACTGAAAAGTGGGGCGTGCAATATTATTCGGCCCCGTTACTTTCAGTGCAGCAAACTCACTCCAGAAGTTCAGTGAGGATCTCTGAATGATCCAATGTTGTCCTAAATGACCGATGATGATAAATAGAATCCACCTGTGTGTAATCAAGTCTCCGTATAAATGCACCTGCTCTGTGATAGTCTCAGGGTTCTGTTTAAAGTGCAGAGAGCATTATGAAAACCAAGGAACACACCAGGCAGGTCCGAGATACTGTTGTTTAGAAGTTTAAAGCCGGATTTGGATACAAAAAGATTTCCCAAGCTTTAAACATCTCAAGGAGCACTGTGCAAGCCATCATATTGAAATGGAAGGAGCATCAGACCACTGCAAATCTACCAAGACCCGGCCGTCCTTCCAAATTTTCTTCTCAAACAAGGAGAAAACTGATCAGAGATGCAGCCAAGAGGCCCATGATCACTCTGGATGAACTGCAGAGATCTACAGCTGAGGTGGGAGAGTCTGTCCATAGGACAACAATCAGTTGTACACTGCACAAATCTGGCCTTTATAGAAGAGTGGCAAGAGGAAAGCCATTTCTCAAAGATATCCATAAAAAGTCTCGTTTAAAGTTTGCCACAAGCCACCTGGGAGACACACCAAACATGTGGAAGAAGGTGCTCTGGTCAGATGAAACCAAAATTGAACTTTTTGGCCACAATGCAAAACGATATGTTTGGCGTGAAAGCAACACAGCTAATCACCCTGAACACACCATCCCCACTGTCAAACATGGTGGTGGCAGCATCATGGTTTGGGGACCGGGAAGATGCTTAAAATTGACGGGAAGATGGATGCAGCCAAATACAGGAACATTCTGGAAGAAAACCTGTTGGTATCTGCACAAGACCTGAGACTGGGACGGAGATTTATCTTCCAACAGGACAATGATCCAAAACATAAAGCCAAATCTACAATGGAATGGTTTAAAAATAAACGTAACCAGGTGTTAGAATGGCCAAGTCAAAGTCCAGACCTGAATCCGATCGAGAATCTGTGGAAAGAGCTGAAGACTGCTGTTCACAAACACTCTCCATCCAACCACACTGAGCTCGAGCTGTTTTGCAAGGAAGAATGGGCAAGAATGTCAGTCTCTCGATGTGCAAAACTGATAGAAACATACCCCAAGCGACTTGCAGCTGTAATTGGAGCAAAAGGTGGCGCTACAAAGTATTAACGCAAGGGGGCCGAATAATATTGCACGCCCCACTTTTCAGTTTTTTATTTGTGAAAAAAGTTTAAATTATCCAATAAATGTTGTACCACTTCACGATTGTGTCCCACTTGTTGTTGATTCTTGACAAAAAATTAAAATTTTATATCTTTATGTTTGAAGCCTGAAATGTGGCGAAAGGTTGCAAGGTTCAAGGGGGCCGAATACTTTTGCAAGGCACTGTAAGTAATACAGTTAATAATTTTGCAGTTGCTGTATGAAATGCAATACACAAGTCACAAATTAATGAAATTTTAGGTTCGGAAGTCGAAGTAGGCAACGTGTTTCCAACGATTAGATTCTGAAAGAGCGGATCAAATCTGTTTAGACTGACATAGTAATGATGTAAGGCTGAATTTGAAATTTGTCACATAAGTAATTTGAAGAGAAGTTCGAAAAAAATACAAGTGCAGGACTGATGTTTTGATTTGACTCAAGGAATGCTATTTTCGAGTTTATAATTTGACACACTTAGCTAATGCGTCCAGACACATAGCTTCCAATTGCTAATGTAAACTTAAGAGTTATACTGTAGATATGTTGAACCATACTCTCAGTGAAAACACTTCCCCGCATGTTTGCGTATGAGTGATGAGGTGTGCATCTCGAGCTTGTGCTCCCAGGAGCGGCAAAGGTCCGTGCGTAAATCCAGAGTAAATAAAAGGGGGTAACCAGACGGACAAAAGCGGGAGCCCCTACCGCTTCTCCTATTGCGTTGCCATTTGTGAGAAGGAGGGGGGCTAAATGCTGCTTATGTAGGTGGAAAAAAGAGGCTCCTAAATCCCTCTCTTCTTTTCTGCTCATTCTCCGTGGCCCAGCCTGCGGGGCGAGAGGTGGTGTAATAGGATGTTGATGGAAGGGAGGGGCTCGGTCACTATGGCGAGCTCATAATGCCCAAAAAGAGCGCCCCTATATAACATATATATAGCTTGTCCAGCTACTCCGAACGAGCCGTGGGTGAAACATGCCTGAATGGTTCGCATAGACACAGAAGGAGGTAATAAGTCACTTTAAGCATGGCTTCCATAAGCCACTGCCTCAACACTCTTGCTTCATTAGCCTGAAACAAACACCGGGGGCCTCCCCGTGCACCACACAATATCTAAAGCCCATGTAAAGACTCTCCACTTGCTATATGAATAGCAAAATGCACCACTGGCTCTCTTGTGGCAGTGGATTACCAACTGAGACTTGGTTGGACCATTCTTACTTACACCTCCATTACATTACAATCTTAGGTTATATCACAATGTAAAAACTGACAAAATAGGCTTTCCAGCCCAGTTAATGCAATATAATAATTTAAAGACCCTTCTTTGGTGTGGAGTCGGTACTTTAGGTAAGGGGTGTAATTTTGCCAGGAGCGTTATGATGTATCAATGTGCACTTTTTAGGAGAAGCGCCGTAAACTCGATTTTGAATTATTGACGACGCAGTTTTCAAAGATATCTTTGATGCCAGTTTTCAAATCTTTGTATTTGCAGACTTGAACAATAGGGGGAAAAATGCCATTGGCACAATAGAGCAGGTTTTTCATTTTGTGGAAGTTGACGCACCTTTTGATCCAAACATACCTGTAGACACCGAATTAAAATGAATTCATTTTGTGTCTGAAAATGACCATTTTTATTTAAAAAAAAAAAACATGAATCAACTCCTGAAACTGAAATCGATTAATGGATAGCAACAGCCATTGACACGCTTTATTTTTGGACAACAATGATTAACCATTTTTCCCGTTTATAATCAAATTAATCAATTGATATTCATTCGTCTTTCGCATTCACCTCAGACTTAAAGACTTGTAAGCTCTAATAAGCCACAATTGTTCTCTTTTACTTCAATATGTTATTAGAAAGACATAATATATTCCCATTGATTTAAAAATCTATAATATTTAGTACATATTTCGACCTACGGATGGCACCATGTTTTGTGCACGCAATGGATGATGACGTAATTTGTTACTGTCACTAGACGAACACTACCGGTGCTCTGCCAAAATGTCCTACATCTGCAAAACATGCTACATGAGGCGAATTTGACACCCAAAGTACTACTGTGCGCTCTCAACTTGTTTTGTTTAGATGCATACAGGCAGAATGTACTAAAAAATTCCTTAATACTTAAATGTAGTTATATCAAATAAGGACGCTACGTGACTTATGTGGTCAACTGCTTTAATGCTACCACAAAAAAACACAATGTTTAAAAATATGAGAGAATAGTACATGCAAAAAGTATTTTTGAGGCAATGAAAAGGTGAGAAAAAGCGGAATGAAAGCAAAAATAGTGAGTAATCGCCACTTTTAGCTGATGTGCGCATGCGTGCGGATGCTTGCGCAAGCGCGCTGAGCATTGTGTAGGATGTTTCGCTGCGCAGGTATTGCCGAACACCAGGTTACTGCAATTCCATCTTCATGTCCAACACATGCGCACATCGGTTAAAAGCGGCGAGTAAATACTATTTGTGTTTTTATTGAGTCTTTTATTACCTTTTCGTTGCCTCAAAATACTATTTGCGTTTGTTTCCCTCTCATATTTTTAAGCATTGTGTTTTCTTGTGGTAGCTTTATTGCAGATTGTTGAGCTGTTGACCACATTAGTCAAGTAGCGTATTTAAACCACCTTTGTTTGATATTACTACGTTTGAGTATTTTCTTAAGGCATCTTTAGTATTTTGTGTCTGTATGCATCTAAACAAAACAAGCTGAAATCGCACGGTAGTACTTTGGGTGTCAAATTTGCCTCTTATAGTACGTTTTGACAAAAGTTTTTTTTTTTTGTCTCGTCTCATCCCATCTTTCCTGTACGTTTTGCTTTTGCTGCACATTTTGTGAAATATCGACAGTGCTGTCATGTTAAATAATGTTCCTCTCGGATTCAAATTGAAGAGTCATTCTCTGGAAGCCCGGCAGTGTAACCATGTGACGTCTCCGCCATGCGACATCAACAACAATGGCGACCTACTAGTTAAACTAATTTTACAAATTGTATGAAAACGAAAACATCAGGAGGGGCTTTCATCAAACATTTTAACTCATAATAACATTTATCTTTTAAGAACTACAAGTCTTTCTATCTGTGGATCCCTTTAAAATAATGTCATGCCATTCTCAGCTTTAGTAACGGTATGTACTGGAGGGGTGGACGATTTGTTAAAGATTTTTTTTTTTTTTTTTTAAATAGGACTCTCAAATTTATTGCCTTATCGCCCTAATTTTTTAAATTAATCACGTTAAATTATTTAACACATTTAACACATGCGCGGACCGACCCACTCACACATTGCCGCAAACAGACTACAATGGCACCGTTTAACGTGTATTGAGAGCTATGAGGCAGAGACAAGCGAGTGGAGAGGACACAGGCATTTATTGGGGCCGTGCTATTTATTGGCAAAAGCTTTGGCATCTCTTCCACAACAATTATAACTATTGTGGCAAGCGACGTGGGGAAGAATTACAGGAAATAAACTTTTTCTTAACACCCTGTCTAGGACACAACGCAGAGAAGATATACCATTTGCAGCCACCACTGACAGTCATGGGTGCCAAACTTCCCATCATGCATTTGATAGCGACAGTATCATTTACTGAAAGCACAACAAAAATAATATTCCTATCGCTCCAAAAAAATAATGTTTACAAAAAGAAAAGCGCTCAATGCAAAGAGAACTGGCATTCCCAATAAAAATAGCTATGCAAAATAATACTCAGACTTTGGTCAAACTCTATTCAAACTTTTAGTTTAGTTCAAAAAATACACTAGATAGCAATATTTAGTCACAATATACAAACTCACATGTATCTTTTAAGAATTACAAGTCTTTCTATCCGTGGATCCCTTTCACAGAAACAATGTTAATAATGTTAACGTCATCTTGTGGGTTTATTGTTATAATAAGCAAATACAGTACTTATGTACAGAATGTTGAATGTAGATATCCGTCTTGTCTTATCTTTCCATTCCTATAATAATTTACAGAAAAATATGGCATATTTTAGAGATGGTTTGAATTGCGATTAATTACGATTAATTAATTTTTAAGCTGTGATTAACTCAATTAAAAATTTTAATCGTTTGACAACCCTAAAAAAAAAACATCAATGCTAGATACAAGTGCATCTATAACTCTTCTACGGCAGAGCGGCTGTGAACTTTCCCTGTTTGCATCTCAGAATTCGTCCTAACAAACGCAGTGACATGCTCCGTAGATTGTAGAACTCTTGGTGCCAAACCAATTCTTTGTGCAAGAAAATTCCAAAAAGCAAAGCCCCCCTGGATACGCTAATACGTTAGATAAGCAAGAGTTGCGGCGTGTTTACAATTCTCCTCCTCCGACCCGTTAATGAGCTCAGCCCCGAGACCAATTTACTCACAGGGAAGATATATGTGAATGCATTTTTAATAAGCACCCACTGGTGACGAGTTGAGAGGGAATGTATATGAGGAGAGCGCTCTCGGACTTGTTTGTTTGCCTGTTGTATCATCCACGTTGCGTTATTAGACAATCTGTGTGAAATTATGCACCAACTTTTAAACAGTGGCCAGTCACGGCATCAGTGGCGTGTGTTTAAGGAAGAAGGAGAATGGTGGAATCGGGCCCTCCAACCCCCCCATCTCCAAGGGTGCTGCTTTTCCAAAAGTGCCCGAGGCTACACTCCAGCATCTCGGCTCCCCGAGGCCTTTTGGCTGCCTCCTAATAGCCAACCCCCATCTGTGTCACATGGCCAGATGATGGGACGCTTCCCCCTACTCTTGCCCTACACTTTTTTTCCCCTTCCCTCCTCTCCTCTGCCTACTTTTTTTTCCCAGCGTGCACATCCACACAGGTTAGAATGGCAGAGTTGCCAGGGAACAGTCAGAAGCCATTAGCGTTTGGGACAATTTGCCCTGCAGCGTTCCTTCTCTGGCTCCTAAGAAAGGAGGTGGGGGTGGATGCAAAGCACCAACCCTCCTTTAGATGTAATGAGGCTGTGCAAGTTGCCTCTTCTTTATTCCTCTGCTCCTTCGCACTCTTTCTCTCTTTGTCTTTTCCACCTTTTTTTCCGTTGCACCTTCTGGCCATCGCCTCAGGTTTTTTGTTAGAATAAACACATGGACGTAGAAGACCTCGGTGTATCCCACAGGGCATCGTCAACATGCCCGAAAACGAACGTGTATTCTTGCGCAAGCTCGCGTACGTGAGACATTCCACCGAAACTAGACGCTTCTTGCAGTGTCAATATGAGACAATGATTAGGAATTAACTTTCACTTTCGAAACTTTCACTTCAAGGTTTGTTTTCTGAAGTTGTTTGTAAGCAAATCCATAGTAAAAATTGTAAAAACAACTAAAAAAAAACAAGAAAAACAAAGATATGAATTTTTGAGTTTTCAACATATTACCAAGTTGCCCTAAGCGATACTACAGGTGCCAAGGTGGCGTGCAGATTTTCCAGAAATTATCAATATAAAGTGGGGCTGCAGCTATCGATTATTTTAGTAATCAGTTAATCTATCAACTAGTTGGTCTGAAAAATCGAGTAATTGGATTAGGAACATTTAATGTGTTGCAGAATAAATTTTATGAGCTATAAAGCAAAGGCTTGCGAAGATTGAACTTTCAAATGCGATTACAAAATAAAATTTTTTCTTCAAACTATGCAGAATGTCACTTTCATTTAGAAATAAATTAAAATACCTGAGCTTAGCTTCAAACAGTATAAGAATATAAATAAATTAGGGGTGTCGAACGATTAAAATTTTTAATCGAGTTAATTACAGCTTAAAAATTAATTAATCGTAATTAATCGCAATTCAAACCATCTATAAAATGTGCCATATTTTTTCTGTAAATTATTGTTGGAATGGAAAGATAAGACACAAGATGGATATATACATTCAACATACGGTACATAAGTACTGTATTTCTTTATTATAACAATAAATTAACAAGATGGCATTACCATTATTAACATTCTGATAAAGCGATCCATGGATAGAAAGACTTGTAGTTCTTAAAAGACAAGTTATAGAAATTTTATATCAAAACCCCTCTTCATGTTTTCGTTTTAATAAAATTTGTAAAAATTTTCAATCAAAAAATAAACTAGTAGCCACCATTGTTATTGTCAATAATTACTTACACAATGCTCATGGGTGCTGAAGCCAATAAAATCAGTCGCACCCAAGCGCCAGCAGAGGGCAGCAAAACTCCGAAAAACACAACAAGTACACTTTTCACTGTGCTCTCATTTTAATCTGTTTGAGTGGGGCATTTGTGCGTTAATTGCGTCAAATATTTTAACGGGATTAATTTAAAAAATTAATTACCGCTCGTTAACGTGATAATTTTGACAGACCTAAAATAAATGAATGAAGCTCTAAGTATGACAAAAGAACAATTGGCTAACTTGCATACAGCAAACGTCCGCTAGCTTAAATGCTAGAGAATGCTAACATTTTTTTCTTTTTACAATGCTCTTAACAAATCGTTTAAGCACAAATTTCCACAAAAAAACTGTTAAATATACCTATAAACAAAATTACGAATGCATAAAAAAATCTTACTAGCTCAAACAAAAACTTACCTTAAGTTGGTTTTAACAGTGAGCAGCTGGATTACGTCTCGTTAAATAGGGAATGTCATATTCACTGGTGCCGCTAGAGCGCAGTGTATCCACCCAACTCAATAAAACTAAATGTAAATGTTACTTTTTAGCCCTTAAAAAAATAATTTTTTTGAAAAAAAATTAAAAACCTGATTATTTTCACCCGATTCTAATCCTCTTAAATTGGTGCAATCCGCCAGATTTTCGATACAACGATCGGATCGGGGGGGGCGTCCCTATGTGATAATTTCAAGGATTGACCTGATGTTCAGTCATTCTTCTTCCGTCAAAATTTGATGACCATTTTTGGCCTGTTCTTCGCTGCATTTCTACTTATATGACACATGATCAATTGTCTCATCGGCATCAATTGGCCTATGAGCAGCGAGTGGACAACCACAGCTCAGATTGTTAGAAATCATCTGGATCTGCACCATTCCAGTTCTGCTGCACTTCCAGCAGGTTATTGAGCCGTATAAAAAGTACAAAATTAAAACACTAGAGATCGACCCATATGGGTTTTTGAGGGACTTATACCGAGACTGATTATTAGTAGTTAGAGGGGCCAATAACCAATTTTTGGGGCCGATATTCATTTGCAGTAAAAGTGTTGGCTAAAAGGTTAAGTAAATAGCTCTCTGAAAATTTTCCAGAGAAAATACAGTGCAACAAAAATACAGGGAGTTCTCAGGCTCAGCCGCACCGCTTGTCAAGTTTAATAAAAACTTATAACAGCACTATGAATTTTTCAGAATAAATAAAATAAAATTTCAATATAACTGAAATAATTTGTTTGTTTTCTTCAAACAAACTTCAAACAAAAACAAAAAGTGCAGGTGTTCTCAGGCTCAGCATTATCTCTATTAAATGTGAAGCGCTTTGAGGGCTAGTGCAGGAGAGAGCATCTGAGCCAAAATAACCAGTTTTTTTAATTGATTTTTCATATTGACTGGTCGGATTAAAATAAGGCGATATACGTCAAATTTCCAAATATCGGCGCCGATAAGCGGCCCGGCCGATAATCGATTTTCTCTAGAAAACACTGACAAGCAGTAAAAGTTGCTAGATTTTGCACTTTACTGTAGTTGGCGTCTCAACTTTCAGTAAAACCGTTTAATTTATATGTGGTTATTTTCTCCAGCTAGAACAACTCAAATTAATTAGAAGAACTAATTTCCATGTAGACATGTGCCGGTGTGATATTCTGACGGTATGATAACGCTAACCCAAAATATCACGGATTCACGGTATCACGCTATCACGGTATTGCAATTACAGGTCTAAAAAGTATATTGTTAAGTTTAAAAAAAATATATATATATATATATATATATATATATATATATTGTAAATAAAGTTAAAATAAATGCAGTCTTTTAGGTGAACCCACAGCTCAACATTATTACCATCAGAACATAAATAATAGCAATAATTTCCATAAAAAGCACGTGTGTATGACTCGTATCATGTTTACATTATACACACACTCTTTCTAAACACAGACAGTTGCCAGAGAGAAAAAAAAACATGTTTTACCACCACTAGACACACTGGCGTTAACTCTCGTAGCTGGTGGGAAACGTTCTTGACAGCGTTTACTAACCTTTAATTTTGTATAAATGCGAAATCATATTGGAGGTATTGCCTCCTCGGCAACCACCCTCCCGTAAACATGTCGGTTTGCCCTCCTCCTCTTAGCCGCAGCCGTCTGTAACTTTTCTGTAGCCGAAGTATTCCCATACCAGCGATTTAGTTTTGTTCGATGGGGGGAAAGTTTCACCTCCTCCAGCCATCGTGTAGCACAGCTGACTCACTGACACTGAGCAACAACCGGTCGGGGAGAGTTGAGCCTTACAGATGCAAGCGTGTGATTTTTGGGACATAAAAAATAGCTCATACCTTAGGGACTGTATGACGAATTTTTTTTTGCAGTTTTGAAACCTTGACGTTTTCATACCACGGTATACCTTGAAACCGGTAATCGGCTCATGTCTATTTCAGCGTGGAAAACATATTTGATATGTAAGTAAACTGAGCTTGGTCTGACAAACAAAACTCCTAATTCTAGCTACCACTGTATATAAGAGAATGCTACATGTCTGGTTAGAGCACATTACCGTGTGAGGAGGAGCTGGAAGCTTCGGAGTCTGATTTCACCCTCGCGGGTGCAGAAAGTAGGAGGCAACAAGCATGCTGGGTAATGAAGTGACAGGTCACTCGGTAAATACGCCCGGGTCGCCCTGCGCTATGGCGGCGGCGGTTTTGCTGGTGGAGGCTATCACGTTGCAGTGAAAATGGAAACGTCAATAAAATTAATCTGCCAGCCTTTTTGGCCAACGTGTGGGTTCCGCTGCGTGAGGCCTTGACCGCTCACAGCAGGAGAGGGATTTACTCCCCCCCAAAAAACCAACAAAAAAAAAAAAAACAAGTGGCAAACACACATTCACACAAAAAAGCAAACAAACCAAAGTGTGTTGCGACATTATTCAAGGGGCAAGGTGTTTAAAATTCACAGTGTCGTGTTGTTGACTTCCGCGTAGAGTCGCATTTCTCAGGAAGCAGCCCCCCTCCTCGCAGTCAGAGGGGAGCGGAGTTTATTGTTTTAGGCTTTCCTGAACAAGGATTCGTACTTAGCGCGGGATTTACGGCGTTGGGCCTGCTAATGAATGTCCGTCGGACAACGACAACACCCCCATATGTCCCTCAGAGGGGCTGTTGCTTCTTTAACTTCACAAGCCGAGTGCTAAGTCGGCACTTCTCTGTTTTTCCCCTTTTTTTTTTTTGGTTTGCTCCGCACTAATGATGTGGAAGGAAAACAAGGACAGAAAGGACTGAAAGAGGAAAGGGGGAGTAGTTAGAAGTCAGATCCCCCTGCTGCTGTCTATGTATCCTTCATTTATTTTGCATTTTGATTACACCGGGAGTCTTTTTTTTTTTTTTAAAGGTTATTAGTTCAAATATTTATGCGAGATTAGCGCTCATATAGGTGCCCGTGATTGACGCCTCTCCAAAAACGGGCCGACATGCCAGTTTCGAATTTGGAGAATGTCCGGGTCCTTCGCTGCCTTGGCGGAGGAGTTTTTCAGATACATAATTTAGATGCCCTCAAGGAAGGCTTTCAAGGCATCTGTGCCCGGGGGCGAGAAAAAATAACCACCACTGTTAAAAGTAAATCATTTTTTGCTAATGCACAATTAATGCGGGGAAGGAGGAACAAGAAGAAGAAAAAGGGGGTGCAACGATGGAAACTTTTTGTTTTAAAGGAGAAATCGTGTTTTCCTCTTGAAGTGAAACACTAGCAGACATTAATGCAAGCTTACGCTAGCCTGCCATGCTAATCGAGGGAAGGGGGTGGGAGGAGGCAAACAAGTCCATTATGTGCTTCCGTGTGCATTGACGCGTAAACCTCAAATCACATCTACAATGGGCTTTAAATATGAAAGCAGCTCAAAATGGCTCTGACAAATGTGTGAAAAAAATGTATTGCAAATTGCTCAAAAAGTTGTGGAGTCCAATGACCAGAAATGGACAACTTTTTGGCTACAGTGTTAAGAATATACTTGCATATTTACAGTTCTGTTCTAATGCGCAATTAGCATAATCGCAAAAAAATCTATTGTAATGTAATTTCCGTAATTTTCCGACTATAAGCCGCTACTTTTTCCCCCTCATTTTGAATTCTGGGGCTTGTAAGTCCAGCACGGCTTATTTGTTGATTTATTTAGGTTAGTGGGTAACATTTTATTTGATAGCGGCGCAATTGGACTGACATAAAACCATCATAATTGTGACGTATGGCAATTTATTTGTCTTGAAAAGTGCTCTAGAAATATATTATTATTGTTTATAAGACCAAATGAACCACCATGAAGCTTTGAACCTATTGGCTATAAAGCTTCAAGCTGTGAAATGAGGCAGACCAGAGGCCAGTGTATTTACCCTAATCAATAAAACTAAATGCAAACACTTTCAAAATAAACCATTACAACGCCACTTTAATTAAACTAATACTCGAAGCAACAAAATTTAATTCGAATATTTTTTTCTCTAATCGAATACTTGAGTTAATCGATTAATCGTTGCAGCACTAATCCTGACCTCTTGAACTTTTTATTAACTCTTATCTTGCTTGCTTTGTTATTCCATTTGAGCTATTGTGTTCCCATAATTCTTATAAAACGTCTTTGCGTGTCTTGAAAAGTGCTCTAGAAATATATTATTTTTATTATAAGACCAAATGAACCACCATGAAGCTTTGAAACAATTGGATTTAAAGCCTTATTGCTTCAAGAAGCTTCATTAGGCCATCACTGCTCCCTTGGGGGAGACATTCAACCTCTGCTGCCACCTAGTGTCAACACTGTTGTTGTGCAACATGCCTCCTAGCATGCATTGCAGCGCTACAGATGTAAATAACTGTTGTTGTGCAACATGCCTCCTAGCATGCATTGCAGCGCTACAGATGTAAATAACAATCAAAATTCATGTTCTCTGCTGATTATTTCTTCAGTTAGTTATGAGCATTAATGAATGCAGACAGATGTCATTTTGTGTACCCGGCAAATGATCTAACTTTTGAATAGACATAAATGGAGTGTTAATGACATAATTTGCCGGATAATACTTAATGTCATAAGCATTCATTAAGTCTCATGGCGGTGTCATGTCATAATTATGATGGTCTTATGACAGTTTTATGGCGCCACTGTCAAATAAAGTGTTACCAAATACCAGGGCTAGCAATTAATGAAACAACTGGAAGAGTAATTGAAGAAATAATTAGCACAGAACATCAATTTTGATTGTTACTTACATCTGTGGCGCTGAAATGCATGCTAAGAGGCATGTTGGATGACAACAGTGTTGACACTAGGTGGCAGCAGAGGTTGACTGTCTCCCCCAAGGGAGCAGTGATGGCCAAATGAAGCTTCTTGAAGCAATAAAGCTTTACAGCCAATTGGTTCAAAGCTTCATGGTGATTCCTTTAGTCTTATAATAATAATAATATATTTCTAGAGCACTTTTCAAGACACGCAAAGACGTTTTATAAGAATTATGGGAACACAATAGCTCAAATGGAATAACAAAGCAAGCAAGATAAGAGGTAATAAAAAGTTCAAGAGGTCAGGATAAAACCGAGATAAGGATCATGGTGAGTAAGAAAGTGTAAACAGGTGTGTTTTGAGTCCTGATTTGAAATGTGAGAGGGTAGATATATTGCGAAGATCGAGGGGTAGGGAGTTCTGGGGGGCACAGTGACTAAAATCTCTGGAACCGAAGGTGGCAAGACGAACACGAGGGACCGAAAGGTGGAGGATAGAGGACGAGCGTAGTGAATGGGGGGCGACAGTTAATACTAAAGTTGCACCGATACCGATACCAGTATCGGCAGGGGGCGCTGATCCGGCCCGAATTGGTGGTATCGGTATCGACGAGTACCAACATTTGGGGCGCCGATACCATGTACTGGCATCACTTGAACGCAAATGTACTGTCCTCCCCACGTGAGCTAACTTCCCAAATCCCGATGCATGACATCTGTATGTCTTTGTCTCGAAATTACCAAACGAAATAAACACCTTCGTCTTCAATATTAAGGACGTTCGCTACAACGCATGTCCGCAATGTTACACTGTTCATCTAACATGGCATTTACAAATGATGAGCATGCGTGAGCTAGCGCCTGCTGTTGTAGCGACGATGGGATCAGAAAGGTTAAGACCGTGGGAGGCTAAGCAAACTCGGTTTCATGATGAACAATGAGTGGCAAATTAAGAGTGCCATACTTCAAACTCGTCCTGTTTATGAAAGTCGATTGTCATATGCTGGTTTTGTGCAGTGATGAGCAGAAGTGACTTCTGTGGCCAGAAAACACTCAAGCGCGCACACTAGATATAATCAAATAGCAACCTAGATGTCCTATGTTAGATCCCATGCCAACTCTCGCGCGCACACACTAGATATCATCAAATAGCAACCTAGATGTGCACGTTAGATCCCATGCCATTAGTTGCGTGAGTGACGCGTAGTCCATATACTACATTGATGAATTAAAAACCGCCATGACTGAATGGAAGTTAAGCTAGTCCATACCAGTGACTATAGATAATGCTGCAAATACTGTTAATTCAGTACATGTTAAAGATGGACTCGGACCACAAATCGGATGTTTTACTTCTGCTGCTGCTGAGAGAGCTGCAGCAATCAACAGTGTGCCCCACTTTACAAACAGTAAAGATTGTTCTCAGCACTTTTATACGAAATTTTCTTCAGATCAGTAAGAAGTAAGCACATAAATATTATGCACTAAAATGCTTGTTTATATGATGGCAATTTAATTTTTGCTTGTTAGCAGATAAAAAAAAAAAAAAAACATAAAAAAAAAAAAAATAACAGCTGTATTTTCTGTTTCAGAGCATTAAATGTATAGAATTGTATCGAAAATCGTACCGAACCGTGACTTAACTGTATCGTTGCATCCCTTATACGTACGTACAGTGGGGAGAACTGTATGTGATACACAGTCAATGGGAAAACCCATTGGCAGTGTATCAAATATTTTTTCTCCCCACTTTATATATATGATTTTTTTTTTTTTTTTTGCAAACAGAGTGGTATCTGAATGGCATTGGTATCGGCCAATACTGCACAACCAGGTATCTGTATCGGTATCGGGCCCAAAAAATGGTATCGGTGCAACACTAGTTAATACAGAGGAGATTGCGTAGGTAGAGAGGTGCCAGGCCATGGAGTGCTTTAAAGGTAATGACAAGGATCTTGTAATTGATTCTTAGTTTTACTGGGAGCCAGTGAAGTTGACGGAGAATAGGGGTGATTTGGTGTGTGGTGGGTGTCCGAGTGATGAAGCGTGCTGCTGAGTTTTGGAGGAGCTGCAGTTTTTGGAGGGAATTATTTGGGAGACCGAAGAGCAGTGAGGTACAGTAATGGAGCCGGGAAGTGACTAGACTACAGATAACAGTGGAAGCGGTATGGTGGTGAGAGAAGGGAGGAGACGAGAACTATTGCAAAGGTGGAAGTAGGCCGATGTGGTGATGTCGTTAATATGGGAGTGGAAGGAGAGCTGTCGAGGATGACTTAAGATGTTTTAAGATGCCGCTGTCAAATAAAGTGTTACCGGCTGATATCTTTTAGTGTAAATATCCCATAATACAGTGAGGACAGCTGCGGCTGATACTCCGGTGTGGCTTTTCTATGAACAAATGCTGTTTTCATGTCAAATTTGGTAGGTGGCGGCTTATAGTCAGGTGCGCCTTATAGTCCGAAAATATAGTCTGTGGAATTATGACATATTTGGGGAATGCCAAACTGGAGTGGCTCTTATAACAGCTTCATGTGAAAGCCAGCACTTTACGCAGGGGAGTTAACATTCCAAATTATACCCAAAATGAGTGAAATCTGTGACAGAATGTAGAAATAACATGTTTGAAAGGTCACCAAACACAAAAAACAACCCAAAACAGATTCAAACACCTAATATATAAACGAGACCAAGAGCCATAGGTACAAAAATATTGCACTTATAGTACTTGCAAAGAATCCACTTTATGGAAAAGTTAGAAAAAAGTGTTATTCTAAATGTTACATCATGCTATTTGCATCTAAATTCCATACGATTTTGTCACTACGTGAGCGTAATTCCCCGCACCAGTGCGCAGATCCGTACACTTCCGCCATGTCCTACATTATGTCAAGCATGCAAACGTAATTGAATTAATGACATGTACTGTACGTCAAAGCTCTTTGGTTGTTTTGTTCCCCCTACTGTAAATCTGGTGTCCAACCAAAACACTCCAGTTCTTAACCCCCCAGCCTCTTGTACATGCTCTGGGGTATTGAACAACAGTGCTAGGTCTCAATGTAAACCCCTCACTCAGCACGGGCCTTTGTCTAAGGCCATCTAAATCCTTCACCCCCCGTCCTCCTCCCTACTACTGCCTTCATATCTTCAATTCATAACAGCGGAAAATTCACTGTGTTGCCTTTAACATCATTCTTAGGTATCAGCTGTGGTATTTGTCAGTTTATCCATCCTTCACGAGACGCGCTCTGGTATGCCCGTGCGGCATTTTATGTCTCACGCAGGCTTTATTTTCCGCCCAGGAGATGGTTTAGACAACAGCGTGGCATCGCCCGGCACAGGGGACGACGACGACCCAGACAAGGACAAGAAGAGGCAGAAGAAACGCGGCATTTTCCCCAAGGTGGCAACCAACATCATGAGGGCGTGGCTGTTCCAGCATCTCACTGTGAGTTTTTTTGTTTTATTATTCTTGTTGTTGATATGATTTACGGTGCAAACTGCAGCTGTCACACAGTTGTCACCGTGTGGGGAGGGGGGCTCACCTGTCAGCCACCTGTCACAGAGGAGCACAGTGACCGGGTCAATCTAATCACTTTGGGCTGTTTACCCTGCTCAGCACACTTACGCCGACAATGGGCCGGACAAGCGCAGGATAGTTAATCCAATGTTGGGATGCACAATGTTTGTTGGGCAACATTCTCGGTGCCAGGCTGGAGAGGGAAAGTGCTACTTCCTGAGGAATGTTGGGGACATCCTTGAATACGCTTAGTGAGTGCTGGTTGACTATTATTCAACATTCTTTTGTTTTCGTTCAAGAGTTGGACAAAAAAGTTTGGCTGTTTTCCAAGACTGTGCAGAGATCTGATTAGAATTACAATTACTTTTATATAGTATAAAAATAAAATATAGTGTGAAAATACGGTAATTAATAATATAAGGCGCATCGGTGTATAAGGTGCACCTTCAATGTTAGGCCTATTTTAAAACTTTTCCTATATAGGGCACACCACATTATAAGGCGCAGTAGTAGTAGTAGTAGTAGTAGTAGTGGTTGGAGTGACGTTATGCATTCACTAGATGGAACTGCGCTAAAAAGAATGTCATGCCTCAATTAATCAATATTGATCCTTCAAGGGGAAGTTCAGAATTTTTTACATTTACCTTGGTGAAGTTGATTTCAACAAATTCCGTGCAGTTTGTCAGTTATTTGTTAGTTTCAGGGCTCCGGAGTGGCTAAGCTAGCGCGAGTAAATGGTGCCTGCTTAGCATGCTAATAAAAAACGATATTAACAGATCTAACAAAGTCGAATAATTTCAAAATGCAGAACATTTTTCGAAATACCCATATGGCCATTACAATATCACACCAAACTGCCGTAATTCATTTCATTTTGGAGGACAATTTTTTTTTTTAGCTGCGTAATGCGACCACAAAAGAGAGGAGTGCGTCGGCCACTTGTGCTATGTCTGCTGGGGAGTCCCTTTCATTGCCAAAAAAAAAGCGAAAAACCCGGTGTAGTATCAAGCCGCCCAGCTCGCCTAGACAGCCTGTTTCCTGTAGAGCTGCTGGATTACAAATGTTGCTTTTCATACTACAATTATTGACATGCAATGGTCTATTTTAATAACGTTATCCTGAAAACATAGCCAACACTATTGATTGCATGGGTCATCAGTGATTCTCATGTGTGCATGTTGTTTTTTATTGGCATGCTAAGCACCATTGACTCAACGTAGCTTAGCCACTCCGGAGCCCTTAAACTAACAAATAACTAAGAAACTGCACGGAATTTGAAATTACCTCCACTGACTAATTAAACCCCCACTAACTCCAAGATTAAGCCTTATGTAAAAAATTCTGAACTTCCACTTTAAATAAGGCACATCCGATTATGAGGCACACTATTGGCTTTTAAGAAAATTGAAGGATTTTAGGTGCACTTTATAGTGTGGAAAATGTTGTATATACTTGTAGAAGAATTTTACTTTTGACCGGTTGACTCGAATATGTTGACCATCAGAAGGGGCTCCGATCAGAGAGCACAGGAGTCGTCAGATGAACTCAACTTCTTTAATGGCTCATGTGCATACACGAACACACATTCAGTTTCTAGTAACATAAACGGCATGATTTTAACAATAAACCTATTATATCGAACATTTGCACAATATCTCTCATCAAATGACAACACTTACCACTTACATCCATTCTTTGATGCTATATAATGAGGTACCATTAGCCATGCTAATGACAGTTAGCCGCGAAAACGAGCTAACAGCCGTAAAGCTACAAGTATAAACGATTGGTAAAAACGATCATAAAACCACATTTATCATGACTATTCCTCCACTTAGGCTTTGTGAGAGCCGACTAAAGACCCGGAAACGTGGAACAGGAAGTAAGCACGCGAACATTGTTTCCAAAATAAAAGCGTGACTCTACATAGAAAATAAATGTGTCAAACGGCACAATTATGAAACAATCTGAATATTATTAAATACAATTTCATCCCCTTCAAACTTGAGAAATTTCATGATTATTAAATACAGCTAAAGATGCTTACCTTTCAAAATTCCTAAGCAACTATTCTTTATTCTAATACACAGACTTCTCATCCATATTTTTAGCATTTACCGATTGATATCTGCAATATAGCCTCTCTGAAACAGACAACTTTAAGAATTTGTTTTTCAGCTGTTTTATCAATTCTTACAAATGCTTACAAAAGCAAACAGAACTTTTGGATGCCAACTTTAAATGTGAAAGTCTCTGAGGTAGGGTAGAATTTATACAAAAATCTTTTTCAAAAATATATATTTTCAAAACTTAGATAATCAGTCTTGGAAAACGCCTCATACACACATTCTTTACACACTATATTTTTGTTGGTCTCCTGTCTGATGCGGCATGCCTCATTGAAATAAGGCACGGCTGTGTGACAGTCTATTTGTAAGCATGGGGGGGATCGACTCTATGAGCCCCCCCCCCCCCCCCCCCCGCAACCCGACTTCCCTCCTTGTAACCTCGCTGATGTCAGTACATTATCAGAACATCAGACTGTATTGATTTTGCCACACGGCTCAGATTTCAGCAGCAGCATGCGACACACAAGCTGGATGCAGCAGTAAAAGCCAGTCAACTTTAGTCTGATCTTCGACCAAAGGGTGACCCACCCAAATCCCCCACCCCGTAAACCCCCTCAATCCTTTCCACCAAAAAGTAATGAGTGACCAGCAAATATGGCCTAATTGAAAGGGCTGTAAATCCATTACATATTGGTCAGGGGATAATCAGGAGTGCTTTAATCACTTTTATCTATTCAGGAGCAGTGAAGCTGCAACTGCAAAGCCCCTGAAGCCGCGCAGGCAGGCCCGCTTATTGCTTATTATTCTCATCATTATCAAAATGACTTCAGCAGCTGTTCACAGCTCACTCGCTCCCCGACTGCGTGGAACTGTGACCGTCAAGTTGACGATATTTATTTGAAAGAAGAAAAGCGAATTACTTGGCAAACTGTAATGCACTACAAGAATATGTTGATCCGCATTACTTTTAACTGTTTTGTAGTTCAATTCTTAGCATTCACTTAAATGAGGAAAATGACCCTGTTTAAATAAGACTTTAAAAAAATAAAGTGTAATTATGTATAAAAAAGTGTAATAAAAAGTGTAAGTAAAAGTGTAATCTGCATAGTCACAACAGTCGTGTTGATTTCAATTTCAAATTTTATAATGTAATTTTTTTACATTTGAACTTTTATTAAAAAAAGAAAAAAAAAAAAAAAATTGTTAACCAACTGCCATTATTCATTTTCATCAAGTTTAGTGAATAGAAAAAGAACCACTCGTGAACTTTTTTTAGTAATATATACCATAATTTTCATACTATAAGCCTCTACTTTTTTCCCTCATATTGAATCCTGCAGCTTATAGTCAAGTGCGGCTTATTTGTTGATTTATTTGGGTTAGTACGTAACACTTTCTTTGACAGGGGTGTCATAAGACCGTCATAAGTATGACATGACACTATCATGGTCATTAATGAAACATTATAAATTATGTCACTAACTCCATTTATGTCCAGCTCTGTTCTTTACATCCATTCAAAAGTGGGATAATTTGCCGGATGACACAAAATGACATCTGTCATAAGCATTCATTGATGCTCACGGCAGTGTGATGTCATAATTACGATGGTCTTATAACAATCTTATAGCGCCACTGTCAAATAGTGTTACCAAATACCATAACTAGCAATTAATTAAACAACTGGAACAATAACTGAAGAAATAATTAGCACAGAACATGAATTTTGATTGTTATTTACATCTGTAACGCTGCAATGCATGTTAGGAGGCATGTTGGACAACAACAGTGTTGACAGCAGAGGTTGAGGTTGACTGTCTCCCCCAAGGGAGCACTGATGGCCGAATGAGGCCTCTTGAAGCAATGAAGCTTTGCAGCCAATTGGTTCATTTGATCTTATGACAGTCTAATGATGCCATTTTCGTGTCAAATTTGGTAGGTGGCGGCTTATAGTGAAGTGTGCATTATAGTCAGAAAATTACGGTATAAAAAAATGAGAAAGTTGACCATATTGGTTAACGTTTTTCATTTTTTTGTAAATAAATAAAGACATTGTATATATATTAGGGCTGTCAAAATTATCGTGTTAACGGGCGGTAATTAATTTTTTTTGATTAATCACGTTAAAATATTTGACGCAATTAACGCACAAATGCCCCGCACAAACAGATTAAAATGACTGCACAGTGAAATGTGTACATGTTGTGTTTTTCGGAGTTTTGTCGCCCTCTGCTGGCGCTTGGGTGCGACTGATTTTATAGCCTTCAGCACCCATGAGCATTGTGTAAGTAATTATTGACATCAACAATGGCGGGCTACTAGTTTATTTTTTGATAGAAATTTTATTAAAACGAAAACATTAAGAGGGGTTTTAATATAAAATTTCTATAACTTGTACTAACATTTATCTTTTAAGAACTACAAGTCTTTCTATCCATGGATCGCTTTAACAGAATGTTAATGTTAAAGCCATCTTGTTGATTTATTGTTATAATAAACAAATACAGTACTTATGTACCATATGTTGAATGTATATTTCCATCTTGTGTCTTATCTTTCCATTCCAACAATAATTTACAGAAAAATATGGCATATTTTATAGATGGTTTGAATTGCGATTAATTGCGATTAATTACGATTAATTAATTTTTTAGCTGTAATTAACTCAATTAAAAATTTTAATCGTTTGACACCCCTAATATTATATATATGTACGTATACAGTATATGTACAGTATATATGTATACTGTATAAAAAATCTATACAGTATATGTACAGTATATATATATACTGTATATGCATATATGTATATACACTCAAGGGTTGGACAAAATAATGGAAACAAACTAATTTAATATGGTGTAGGTCTGCCTTTTGCGGCAATTACAGACTCAATTCTCCGAGGTATTGATTCATATAACTTGTGAATTGTTTCCAAAGGAATTTTAAGCCAGTTAGAATACCCTGTAACTCTTTTAGAAACAATGTCGGTGGAAATCGACGTCTTAATTAAATCTCTAAAACTGACCATAAATGCTCAATAATGTGGAGGTCTGCAGATTGAACTGACCATAAATGCTCAATAATGTTGAGGTCTGGGGATTGTGCCAGCCGTACGAGATGTTCAACTTCATTAAAATGTTCCTAATGCCATTCTGTAACAATTATGTTAAATGATTATGATTCCAAATCTTAGGTGTTTTCATTATTTTGTCCAACTCCTTTATATATACATACACAGTATGTATATATAGATATATAATAGCCAAGGTCATTAAGTGTAAAACCAAGAAACCCTTGTGAAAAAAGTATAAACCTTGTGTTAAAAAGATGCTTTCTCAAATCCCAATGTTGTACAGTTTCTGGAGTCTTTAGAATAGTTTAAAGGAAAGAAGGGATTCAATCAATGGACAGTTTCTGGGGTGCTGCTTCATTCAGAGTGTTTTCACGCGTTCCCCCATCACACCCCACTTTTTTTGCCGGCTTGTAGATGTTCTCTCCAATCTTTATTTGTTTCCTTTGTGTAAAGCGCGGGCTCGTCTTGTACAAATAATAATCCCTCCCTTTTAACCTGCCTTTATTTCTTCACTGAGGAAGAGGACTAATTGAATTATCCCCCTTCTCTCTTCTCACCATCCAATTCTCCCACCCATAAAGTCTCCCACACGCACGCATACACACGCACACACATACGCAACCCGCCCGCCCGTTCGCCTTTCTTCTAATTTGTTAAGCAAATGTATTTTCCGTTGCTGGATGCATTTGGGGTTGAATTCTGGGGGACTTTGGCCCCTGAATGGCCCATAGTGGCATTCTGTCATGAGCGCATTCATTAACTGAGGGGTTAGGAGTGAAAAGGAGCCGCCTGGTCTTCCGTGAGCCACGGGGGTCTCTCTACATATGTTCTCAACATCCAGCTATTGTCGCGTCTGTCTCAAAAGCTCCAAAAGGACAGGGCAGCTAAACCCCCCTCTGCTACCCTATACTAGCGCACCACCCAACACCCCCCCACTTCCACTCACAACTGTTGGCTTTTGGATTCAGTATAACAAAATTGTCCTACCCTTCCACCCCTTCTTGTTTAATTCTGACCTATTGAGAGCAATCATAAGATATTTGTCTCCATTAAGTCACATTACTTCTCAGTTGTTTTTTTTTTTTGTGATTCTGTTTTTACTTTGCCACCCACGTGTCTGAGTACCTACCACCCCTAAACCGGGGATGGATGGAAGCAGAGGTTCAGAACATTCAAGTTCTTTATCTATAGTCATTTGTGTTTAGTATAAAAATAAGTTGACTTACCTACAATGTCCTTTAACATTGCAAACAAATGATTGTGAATTGTGGCACTTGGAAGCTTCGTGTTTTTAACATACTGTTTCCTAACATTAGTGGTGCTGCGTGCATCATGCGTTATTCAGTATGTTCATGAATGTCACATATCAGTTTTGTTTTTGGCAGCCCTTTTAATTTTCGTCTTAGTCTTTTCGACGATAACACTTATTAGTCATATTTTAGTCATCTCAAATTGTGTTTGTCTTCGTCTAGTCTTAGTCGACGTTAACTAAAAATGTTTTCTTCTGTAAAATTAAAAAATATTACTTCAAAATAAATAAATAAAGGTACAAGCACATGTTGTAGCGTCTATCTACAAGGACAATGCCAACTTAGTAAAAATACACACTCAACTGGAAAAACAATATAGGCACCCATAGGCGGAGTTTGACTTTTGGGGCAGGAGGGGCACAACATGTTGATGACCCCGAAACGTAGTGTCAACAATAAAATTAACTTGCAAGAATATTTATAGTAATAAGTTGACAAGTTGAGTGTTTTTTGTGTCCCATCATTCTTGAGGGTAATTCTAAATCAGGCTGCATAGGTAATACTTTTCGCCATGATCGTCATCCATTGAATATGGTACGTCCGCCAGTGTCGTGCCGATGTTGTTACCCCAGTCAAAAATTGTACCCCCTGGGCGGAGCCATATGGAGGTAGATTTGTGTCTTTAGTATTCAATCAAAAAAAAGTTGCTTCAATAAAAAAAGGAAAAAAAAGTAGCTTCAATCAAAATATATATTTTCAACCAAAAAAAAAAAAAAAAAAATGTGTTTGAATGCAAAAATAAATTTGAAACTCAAAAAAACTAAAAAAAAATGCATGTGAAAATTATTTTTCTTTGATTTTTTTTTTTTTTTTTTTTTTTTTTTTGATTGAAGTAATGTTGATTTGTGGTTGGGCCACACTTTGGCTTGGACATTTTTGTCTTTATTATTCAATCAAAAAATAAGTTACTTAAAAAAAATTTTTTTTCAAAAAAGAATCATTTCAATCAAAAAAAAAAGAAAAAATTCACTCATAAAAAAGTTTTTTAATGCGAAAAAATATTTGAGATTGAAAAATTTGCATTTGAACACTTAATTTTTAATTGAAAAGTTTTCTTTGATTGAAGCAATCCTTTTTGTGTTTGGGCCATATTATGGGTAGGACATTTATGTCTAAATCATTCAATCCCCCAAAAAGTTGCTTTTTTTTTTTTCAATCCAAGAAAAAATATTTGAAAAATAAAATTGCCCTGCCCTAATTTTTATTTTTTCATTTTTTGAAAATTCAATGCAAAGCAAATGTCCGTCTAAGGTGCTAGTCACATGATCTGTTCGAAAAATAATTTTAACCCATTATAAAAAATATATTTTTTTGTTCATTTCATTCATTTTTGTTCATTTCATTCATTTTTGTAGCAGTTTTATTGCTTTACAACTTTTAATATACATATATATATATATATATATATATATATATATATATATATAGGAAAGCCAATTACATGCAATGACACTTTAAGGCCACCAGGGACGGCTGGTCCTCCTGGCCCCCCTTAAAATTCGCTTATGTAGGCACCTGGTCGTCACCAATTGTAGTAAAAAAAAAAAAAAAAAGTTGTCCAAGAGTTTAAGAGGACCTGCATGCTAACGGGAACACGAACGCTATGCTAATGCTATGAGTTACATTTAGTGTGTGATGATCACTCACCTTTAAAGGATAAGCAACATTAAATATTCTCTCTGGCCAAGAAAACAAATCTTCCCGTGTGCGCAAGCCTGCATGGAGACTGGAAACGACACACTGGTGAGTCAGGAATCGGGTGTAGGCACAGCACGTCGAGAGTTACACAACCAGACACTGCTACAATGCAAGCTAACTACATATAAAATGTCACACATTATGAACATGTGACGGAAACTATTGCCTATTTTCATCTCGTTCTCGTCTGACGAAAACTGACATTCGTCTCGTTATGTTTTCGTCTCCCAAAACACGTTTTTAGCTTGTTATCATTTTTTTCGTAAAACTGTCACTTAATGGTATCGAAGCAAATTCCAATAGTTTGGGGTAGGTTTTCGCTTTCCATTCTGTTATTTTTCAAGTTTTACATGTGATGGCACAAATGGGGAAGTTGGTCAGTTTTTGCATTGAATATGAGTGCTTACTTGAGGGAATTACCACCTCACATTCAAAACACTTCAGAACATTCTAATCCTATTTCAAAATAGTTTTTAAAAACCTTTTCAAAACCCCCAAAATTTCCTCATACAACTCCATCGCTAACTTATTTAGTCTACACTCTGCAGTGCATGACTGACCTCTGAAAAAAACAACAGATCATGACAATTTATATTTTGTTGTTGTTTCTCTTAGTCATATTTCACAATGGTCTTATGTCACACTTTTTCCTTACGCTGCTGTTTGCCATTTTGCTTGCACACCACATGGTGGAAACTCTAGCCAGGTCAGGATTTAGTGTTCCAAGCTGAACTAAACCGTGCCACTTGGTGGCCGCATATTCAATTCCCTCGCTACTGTCAGACCTCTGCAACCTGAAGTCCATATGTTCATTCCCAGCAGAGCTACGTGCTCTGCTGGCAACCTTAAATGCCTCGTATATGGAGTTGGCAAAGGGCCTCGTGCGCAGATCAGCCGGTGTTAGCGGGTCACAGCATCACTCCGCTCCTTCGCGCTCTCTAAATACCCCACTTGCCTCGCTCCCTCCGCCCCCTCCTGTCCGTCCCCATGAGGTTCTGGATGTCTTCCAGCCACATTAGAGGAAGGGAAATCCCAGACTGTTGGTATAAGCTTTTCAATACTACAGGGAGATTATGTTATCAGAAAGGTAAACTTGAGCGCTAGGTGGGGGTACTACTGCGCCCCAATGCAATGATGATGACGAAGCGGCGATATCGCTGGACAACTTTGTCTTTTTAAACCACGTTCGGCCTTTTTGACGTCCTGTTGATTTTGTGTAGTCATTTTTAGTTTTAAAGTGTACTTTTACCACTGCAGTTTGGTAATAGACTCAAAAAAACTAAACAAAAAAAAAAGGTTAAACAGTAGGAGTGTGACAAAATATCGAAATGGTGATATATCGTGATACTTTGTATCCCAAAAGGTTATCGATATGCTCTTGCCAAGAATTGAGATATCGTTTTAAAAAAGTGTCAATGTTTAAAAAAAAAAAAAAGTTGCAAACAAAATCCTCCATCATGATAGTGTCTCAGTTAACTCTATGACTGCCATTGACGGTCTTTGACACCCAATCCATTTAGACTGGGAGGGGCGAATGAACATTCGTTCATTCAAAACCAGAGCATTTACAGTCACTCTTTCTGATTTTTGGGGCATTTACAGGTCCCTTCCTGTTGAGTTTGAGTCATTGCCTATTTATTTGGGAGATTCCCAGGTCACTTCCTGCTCTGTAACCCAAAATAAACAAGAAATGACCCATAAACTGCCCCCCAATAAGCAGAAAGTGATGAAAAGAAAAAATTAATGACCTGAAATGCCCCAAAATTACCTCGTACCAGCCATTGGGTGCCACTGACGGCCATAGACGTTCAATCCATTTGAAGTGGGAGGGATGGCAGTGAATGAACGAATGTTCATTCGCTGCCACCCTCCCAGTTCAAATGGATTGGACGTCTACTAGTGATAAACTCATTCCAATTCACAGCAGAAGCTTCTTTTTCATGTTTATTAGTTGTTTTGTAGAATATCCTAGTATAGTAATATCCTAATTTTTAATCAAGTTAATCACAGCTTAAAAATTAATTAATTGTAATTTATCGCAATTCAAACCATCTCTAAAATATGCCATATTTTTCTGTAAATTATTGTTGGAATGGAAAGATAAGACACAAGACGGACATAAACATTCAACATACTGTACATCAGTACTGTATTTGTTTTATTGTAACAATAAATCCACAAAATGGCACTAACATTATTAACATTCTTTCTGTTAAAGGGATCCACAGATAGAAAGACTTGTAGTTCTTAAAAGATAAATTTGAGTACGAGTTATAATAATTTTATATTAAAACCCTAACCCTTTTTTGAGGGATAGGAATATTATTTTTGTTGTGCTTTCACTAAATGATACCACAGCGACTTAACTGTTCCGCCCAATTGCATGATGGGAAGTTGGGCAACCATGACTGTCAGTGGCAGCTGCAAATGGTATACAGTATGTTCTGCGTTGTGTTCAATTAAGCGTGTTAAGAAAAAGAACTTCTCCTGGTCTGCCCAAATGAATAATGGGAATTTGGGCAACCATGACTGTCAGTGGTAGCTGCAAATGGTACATAGTATGTTCTGCATTGTGTTCAGTTAAGCGTGTTAAGAAAAAGATCGTCTCTTGCTCTGCCCAAATGCATGATGGGAAGTTGAGAAACCATGACTGTCAGTGGTGGCTGAAAATGCTGCACAGTATGTTCTGCATTGTGTTCAATTAAGCGTGTTAAGAAAAAAAATTGTCTCCTGCTTCGTTCATATGCATGCTGGGAAGTTGGGCAACCATGACTGTCAGTAGTGGCTGCAAATGGTATACAATATGTTCTGCGTTGTGTTCAATTAAGCGTGTTAAGAAAAAGATCGTCAATGAACGGCTGTGTCCACTCGCATTTCTCTGCCTTTTCGCTCCCAACGTGGTAAAACCGCATCATTGTAAACTGTTTGAGGCAATGCATGAACGGGTCATTCCGTGCATGCGTTAATTGCGTCACATATTTCAACGTGATTCATTTTAAAAATTAATTACCGCCCGTTAACGCGATAAATTTGACAGCCCTACCTAGAATGATTTCTTGACCAATGTATCGATAATTTTTGTATTGCCATATTGTGAGATCGTTATCGTGAGCTTTGAATCGCAAATCGTATCGTGAGGTACCAAGAGGTTCCCAACCCTAATAAACAGGGTCAAGTACATTTCGAGAGTGATTCCCCGATCCACATGTTCAACCTCAGCGTCCGTTTGGGAAACCCTGTGCTTGAAGACATATTGCGATGACTTAATAAAGGCCGTGCTGTTGCTCTAAAATGAACAATTAGCCCCTGGCTTTCCTTCCACTTCACCCTCTGCGAGATCCCGCTGGCCCTCCCTAACCCTGTAAAGGCGAAGGTTGGCCTCACAATGAAAACAGGAAGCGGTCTGATTCAGAGATACTACTTCGGCCTTGTCTTTAGACTTTGCGTTAAGCCCACTAAACACCTATGAAAATAAATAGCGTGCGCTCAGAGTGGTCAGCGAGGAGAATAGGTAGCCTCTCTGTGGCATCAACCGTCTCAAGTTTAGTTGCCGGGTCACCCCTTTGGCCCGGGTGTTTGGGGGAAATGCTGTTAAGCTGCTAAGCCAGGTGTATTGGTCCCTTGGGCTCCCTGAAAGGGAAGCGATACATCCCTTGGTCTTTTTTTAAAGTGCTTGGACTGTGGACTAGAAACGGTGTCAATAGGGGATTGTATTCGTACTGTTAAAGTCGAGCCTGGAACACAAAACAAGCCTTGATTGCATTTTTTTACCGTCTTGGCTTGGTGTTTATATGGACTTTGTTATTTTATGGGGTTTTAGTTTGGTTTGATGTATGTTTTACGGAGTTTATTGTATGTCTATGATGACGATGGAGTTAATGCCATTGTAAATCAGGGATGAGCTGTCAACATGTTCTGTTTATTCTTGGAAGTGTAAATAACAAACAAATATCAACCAAAAAATATACATATATGAATATTAAAAAAAAACATTAGAGATAACAAAAACATTAAAAAATGAAAATGTGTTCAAAGCAAGATTATCATAGATATGAAAAGGAAAAAATAAAAAAATAAAAAATCATGAATGAAATTAAAAAAAAAAAAAAAAGTTTAAAGCATCTTTACAAAAAAATAATAATAAAAAGACGCTGTAAAAACTATTCAAAGGGGACCACGGACAGAAAGACTTGTATTTCTTAAAAGATAAATGTTCGTATGAGTTATAACAATTTGATATTCTCTCGATGTTTTTTTGTTTCTATCAAATATAAAAAATTTGCTTAACTAGTAGGTCGTCATTGTTGTTGACAATGCAATACACTTTGGGCAGTGACGTTACATGGCAGCGTTGCTGTACTTTCACAGTGTCACTCATTAGCTACATAAACATGCCGTTGGTTCTGCCCTTCCAATTTGAATCCAAGCGGAAAAGTGATGAGCAGGACAGCGCTGTCGATATTTCACAAAATGAGGAGCAAAAGCAACTAAATGAAAGTCTCCAGCGAGATTTGAACCTACATTTCCCATGTGACAGACGAGCTTGTTGACTATATACAGTACTATACTTCCGCATGGAGTCATGATTTTCCATATAAAGTAATTGTAACCCACATGCACTGTCTGTCTGTGCGGCAAAACCTGAACGGGAAACACAACTGAAAATAAAGTGGGCTGGCTTGACCACGGAATTAAAAAACGAGGCACACTTCAGACAGCATGCAGATAACAATAACATATGGATTGCGTAAAAGGGTTAATTGAACACACAAAAAACACGCTATCGCGAAAAGAGAGACACAAAAAGGGTTCGTGACAATAGGTCGGGATCAATTAAAAAAAAAAAACGAGGGAAAACCACGGTGAGAGGCAGACAAACGAAAAAAACAAG
This sequence comes from Corythoichthys intestinalis, assembly GCF_030265065.1. Lineage (NCBI taxonomy): Eukaryota > Metazoa > Chordata > Actinopteri > Syngnathiformes > Syngnathidae > Corythoichthys > Corythoichthys intestinalis. The sequence goes on along the minus strand of NC_080409.1, from coordinate 42,647,691 downwards.
GCAATGATGCAACTAACAACGAAGGGATACACAAATCATCAAATGGCAACAAGTCAATACTAGCCGCCTAGGATCGGTTTAAAGACACTGCTGATTAGCTGGAATTGGATGCAGGTACAACGTTTGGAAATCATCCCACAGCTCTGTAACAAAACAATCTGACCAGCAGCAGAATGTGAGACAAAATCATGCCAGTCGTCATACTAGCTTTGCTTGCTAGCTAGCAAAGCTATTCTACCCAGTCCAGGCCAACCACGTCAGCGTGCATTGCGCGTGTAAAACATGGTGCCCTCCATAGCTCAAAACATGTACTAAATATTATAGATTTTTAAATCAATGGCAACAATATACGTGTTTCTAACAACATATTTTAATAAAAGAGAATTGTGGCTTGGTAGAGCCTACAAGTCTTTAACTCCGAGGATCCCTTTAAAACCAACAGAAGTTAAAAAAAACAAGTTTTAAATGGAAAAATCCCAAACAATAATAACCTTGATTTAAGGGTTGAACCCTTGACTTCTTAAAGCCTTTATCAACTGTATAGAACGTGTTAAAGTATAGAAATCAGTCAGTAATAAGGGGTAAAGCGAGAGTAACTTCACATTCATAATTCAACTTTAAAAACAATTTAACTTGATACAAAAAAACATTTTTGCTAAAGTAGTATGTGTGACTTTTAGCCCTCTGGTGCATAGTGGTCAATACAATGGACAGCTACTGAAAAAAACAACATTTTTCTCATGTCTTAAGAAGAATACATACCCTTCAGAAAAAGTCTTGACCAAGGATTTCATAATTCATGCATCAATGGGTTGAAGACCCCCTGAAAATAACGATGAAAATCTAAATTGTGTTTTACATCTTGGGAATAAAAGTATACAGTACTGTTCTTGTGTCCCCTGTCAGAGCTGTGTGATTAACCCTAGTGAGGACACATCCACTCTGCGAGAAGATGAGTGCATTGTGCTGCAAACATCATTAGATACACCAGTGACAATGCTTCTGCCCACTCCTCCTCCTCCCCTTCCCGATCCCTAGCCCAACATAGAATTAGTCTCCATGACAACAGGGTGTCATCGCCAGGTCGAGCCCTCCTATGGGAGCTGCTCTCTCAACCGCCCTTTTATAGATGCACATAAAAGAAGCAGCCCGGGTCATTCACAAGACATGGGCGCAGGCCAGGCCAAGCCAGGCCAGGCCAGGCCAGGCCAGGCCCTGGCAACGGATGTTTGTCCCATATGATAAACAAGTGTACAAGTCCACGCTCTGAAAGGGGGAAAGGCCCACGTTGTTTGCAGAGGCCCCGTTTGTATCGCCACTTTTGTTTAAGCTCCTGTCGTCCTTCTAATCCATTGGTGGCCGACTCAATGAGCAGAAAGAAACAAAAAGCGCTCATCATTCAACAAATGGAAGCCTACAGTTCCATTATGACAGTATACACAGTAATGTAGATGTAGTTCATCTTCCCAATGGTGCTGTATAAAATATGGATGAGGTATGTCCTAATGTTCATTATATATCCCCATATCCACAGTTTCTCAATATCGACATGGTATCGTCTCATGTGCCATTGTTTGAAATGTATTTTCGGGTCAGCTATGTAAGTATGTAGCCATGTTCAAAGCAGGGCTGCAGCAGGAATAGAGTTTTGAAGGTACATGTGTTAATAACATGAAGGTAAACATTAGATGGATGGGGATAGAAGTGCATGCTAATGTATCATTTGAAGACGTCTTTCACAAAACGCCGTGGGTAAACACGAATACAAGTAGTTCCCGGGTTATGACGTACTCGACTTACGCAATATTGACTTTCGACTATCGAATCTTGTCCGCCATTATGTTTCCAGTCTTTTTTTTTCTTAGTCCTATAAGCAGTACCTCAATGTACCTTACAGTATCTTATTTTTTACTTTAATTTCTTAATATGACGTGTTCTGTCCTCACTAAATGTGAAGTTGTTCAGCAGACAGCAAACAAGGCAATTGTGCTTTTTGAAGCTTTTTAAATTTTTAGATGAAATTTGCCTAATTTGCCAAGCAAATGTCAGCTAGCTTAAATGCTACGAATGCTAACGTATTTATAATTCTCATAGCAAATCGCACACACGTAACTCCACAAACTGACACAAGTCAATTTGTGAAGCTGTTACTCACATACAGTATGTACACCTAAGTTCAAAATGGCACAGATTTCAAATGTCCTTTTAGCCTGATCGATGAGTAAATTTAGTAGGTTAAAATAGCCTAAAAAGCTGTAACACATATATGTACACTTATGTTCAAAACGACACATATTTTAACAATAAAACCCCTGACACAAAACAATTGGTGTTCAAACGTCATCTGGTCTGATTAATGTGTAAATTTAGTAGGTGAAATTAGCCCAATTTGCCTAACAAAAGTCCGCTAGCTCAAATGGTATGAATGCTAACGTATTTACAATTCTCATTGCAAATCGCACACATGTAACTCCACAAACTGTAGCTGTAAACATAATTACAAATGGATATGCAAACATATTATTAGCTGAAACAACTTACAGCCGTTTGTGGGCCAAACCAGATTGCAGCAGTCCTCTACCATGTCGAGAGTCTGCTTCTCAGTCATAAGGCAACAGTCCAGCCAGACCCAACGCTACATCAGACAATTTGCAAAGCTGTAACACACATATGTACACTTATGTTCAAAACGATACATATTTTAACAATAAAACACCTGACACAAAACAATCGGTGTTCAAACATCCATCTAGTCTGATCAATGAGTAAATTTAGAAGGTTAAATTAGCAAATATCCCTAACAAAAGGCTGCAAGCTTAAATGCTACGAATGCTAACATAGTTACAAATCCCACTGCCAACTGCACACAGGTAACTCCACAAACTATAGCTGTAAACTTAATAACAAATGCATGCACAAACATATATTAGCTGAAACAACTTACAGAATTATGTGGGCTAAACCAGAGCACAGCTATCCTTGTCTGAGTCTGCTTCTCAGTCATACAAGACGACAGTCCAGCCAGACCCAACGCTACCATCAGACAATTTGCAAAGCTGTAACACACATATGTACACTTATGTTCAAAACGACACATATTTTAACAATAAAACACCTGACACAAAACAATCGGTGTTCAAACATCCATCTAGTCTGATCAATGAGTAAATTCCATCTAGTCTGATCAATGAGTAAATTTAGGAGGTTAAATTAGCCTAATATCCCTAAAAAAAAGGCCGCTAGCTTAAATACTATGAATGCTAACATATTTACAAATCTTATAGCAAATTGCACACAGGTAACTCCACAAACTGTTGCTCTAAACTTAATTACAAATACATGTGAAAACATATATTAGCTGAAAAAACTTACAGCCTTTTGTGGGCCAAACCACAGCACAGCAGTCCTTTATCCATGTTTGACGAGAGCCTGATCTTCAGTCACAAGGTGACAGTCCAGCCAGACCCAACGCTACCACCAGACAATTTGTAAAGTTGTAACACACATATGTACATGTTCAAAAAAACACACATTTTACCAATAAAACCCTTGACACAAAACAATTGGTGTTCAAACATCCATCTAGTCTGATCAATGAGTAAATTTACTAGATTAATTTAGCCTAATTTGCCTAACAAAAGTCTGTTAGCTTAAATGCTACAAATGCTCATATATTCCCTAATCTCATAGCAAATCGCACAGGGGTAACTTCACAAACTGTAGCTGTTAACTTAATTACAAATGCATACACAAACATATATTAGCTGAAACAACTTAAATAGTTATGTGGGCATCGATGTCTGAGTCTGCTTTTCAGTCATACAAGACGACAGTCCAGCCAGACCCAATGCTGCCACCAGAGGGCAGTGTTTCCTCCATCATTAAACAAAATACAATACTTTTGGACTTTTTGGATAGTTATTTTGTAGGGCTACTTAAAGGGTTAATTCAGACTTACACGGAAATTCAGGTTACGTGGCCAGTGTAGGAACGGAACTCGTTCGTAACCCACGGACTACCTGAAATACACACCACAACTCAACCATCAAGTAAACAAAGTGCTTATCTTGATTGCATTAATTGTATTTGATTATATGCATTTTTTAACATTCAAATGTTTGTTTGATGCTTAATATTTTTTTTATCATTTAAATGTTTACTGTTTGTTAACTGTGTCTGTGTAACCCTTTGAGATAGGGCTATCGGAATATATTTGACTTGACTTTGCTTCTCCTGGGTGCCCCTCTCCACCCCACCTCAACCACCAACCTTCCTGCAATACCGTGAGAAAAATTCCATGTTAATACTGAACCATGAGATTCAGATAATAGCATATTGCTAATATATGGTTGAATTTAAACTAAAATGAGTGTCAAACTCGCAGCCAATAAGTTATATGAGGCCCCCTGAGCTTGTGTCTGCCACCCTTGTTCTACAGTAATCCTTGTGTGGAACACTAGCAATGTAGAACTGGTGGAGACACATCTGCAAACACTTTGAACACCTCTTCCTCCGCCTAAAAAAAAATCACTGCATTGGCTGCATTGCCTCATGCTATGGTCTCGAGAAGTGGAGTATTTGACTTTTTCAAGCCAGGACAAAGGAGAAGGAGGGAGAAGGTTTTAGAGGCTTGAAGATGGAGCAAAAGCAGGGGAGGGAGATCCTAAAGGTCATAGAGGTGGAAGCCTGGAGGAGGCCCACACACTAATCTGTCATGTGCTTGTTTGCCTCGCAGCCAAAAAGTCACCTCTCCAGTCACCCATGGCAACCTGGGCAGCCGTTTTGGTTCCAAGGCCTCGAATTGTGCGACTATTAGTGGCCAAAGAAAGAAAAAGAAAGTCATCACATTACTTTAGTGACAATACCGACAATGCTTTGTGTGATTTTGTTTGCCAAACAGACATTAGGCACAATTAGACAAGCGAGTTTCCATTGGGGGGGCTTTGATAAAGACGGTGTGGAGGAGGTGCCTTCGCTATTGTCTGCTAGCTGCTCAACGGCCACCATCTGCTCTTCCCAACCAATGTTGAGATCGTACTCGATTACCCTTAAATGTCTTCACAAGAGGCCTTCATTTATACATGCGGGAGCACCGCAAAGACAGAATAAAAGTTTAGAGGGGGATCCGGTGACGTCGCATTTTCACAGGCTGTATAATTATATTACAGGCCACATCAACTCTGGCATCACACTGCTAGCACTTGTAATAAGCCTGAGTGTGTTTCAATCTCCGCCGTCGGACCTTTATACTTTGCCCCCTAATCCAGATCTGTAGTTCCACTTCAAAGCCACCTAAGATCACGTGCAATCCCCTGACATATAAAGTATGACGCTTGCGTGCGCCTTTGTGAAGAAGCACGTACCACACGTTCTTTTTTTTTTTTTTTTTTTCATCAAGATGAGCCCCATATGTTTTGTGTATGTGGAAATGCAAGGAAAGCTGCCGTAATTCCTCTCCCTGCTGCCCCCAACCCCCCCACACAAATACCATCCCAAATCTCCCCATTTACTCCCATTTTCCCTTTCCTTCCTCTCTCTCGCTTTAGGTTAATTTTCCCTCCTGCTGTTTGCAACTTAATGAAGAAGCAGAAATGAGTGTTTTCACAAAGGGGTTTTGTTTACGACCAATTTGCACAGGCGGAAACCCCTTGTACCATCTACTAATACAGCAAAATGCAGGGTGGGGGGTGTATTATGAGTTAGATATTGAGTCTCTTTACTCAGAACTCCAATGCTTTGAGGATGCTCCACTGAAAACAAAGCCACATTTCCACTGAGTGGTCAAGTTTGGTTCACCACAGTATGCTTTGTAAGGAGAAACACGAATCTTTGGTTTTGCTTTCACGCAAGCTGGCAATAGCGACATCTGCATGACACGTTTAGTCCACCTTATCATTGAAACCAACAAAGATGCAAAATACAGTGTCCTCAATTTGCAACAGTGCTCATAAACCACATTTTCAGATTAGGAACGGCATTTGGCGTAAGCGTAGGTGGTCAGGCGGTACAAGAAGGCATGCTCAGTCAATGCTATACTTACTGGTTTTCATTCAGTTGTTCTATAATCTGCTAGTAGTGCGGAGACCGTTCCGTAGCTAAAACATATCAATGTGTGAAATAGATGGAGTAGCAATTGGACTGTGTAAATTATATGTAATTGTCAGCCAGCAAATATACCGTATTTTTCGGACATAAGTCGCACCTGAGTGTAAGTCGCACCAGCCCAAAAATGCGCAATGAAGAGAAAAAAAAAAACAACATAAGGTGCACCAAAGTATAAGTCGCATTTTTGGGGTAAATTTACTTGATAAAATCCACCACATAGAACAGATATGTCATTTTGAAAGGCAATTCAAAATAAAAATACAATAGAGAACAACATGCTGAATAAGTGTACAGTATGATAATGTTGCATGATGCATGAACAACGAAATGCAAACATGGCGGGTATGTTAACGTAACATAGCTATTAACTCATTCACTCCCAGCCATTTTCACCGGCGCTCCCGGCCATTTTACTGGATTTTGACTGATTTTGCAAGGCCCACAGAAAATTCTTTTCTATTGCAATATAAACATGGAAGCCACCAAAAGACTAGACTCTTTTCTTTCAGCAGAAAAAAAAGTTAGTTCATATCTTTTTTCCATTCTTTAGAAAACAGCATTAGAAAATAGCTTAGTTTGAGCAATTTTCCAATTTCGGATGAAAAAAGGGAGAAATTGAGCTTTTTGTGAAAGCATACATTTCAAACATAACTTTGACTTATACACAGCTATTTTTGCTTCAATTACATCCCAAACATCTGAATAATGTTTTCCAATTACAAAATAAGATCAACAACAAGACAAATAGAGCTTCTGATAGCAAAGTAACAACTTATTTACACATAACTAACTGAAAGATGACGCTGTTCTGGCCGTGACACCCGGTTAAACTTTTCCCTCATCGCCGTCTGTCTCATAAAGATGAATTTTTTTGAGTCTCTGCGGACTCTGCTCGCGAGCAGCACGTACTCAAAGGCATCGTCCGCTGTACTAGTGGTCCCGGTCGTTCTGCTCAGTCGTCCAGAGCCTGGCATCCCGGGCGTCCTACCGGTTGTTCAGCTCGGTCGTCCGCCGCCTGGCATCCATTCGGTTGTCTTCCGCCAGCACTCGGCCATGCGGCTTGGCCTTTCGTTGCATTTGAATCGGGTCTTACCAAATGCACTACTTAATAATTTCAAACATAAGTTGCTGCTGGTACTTTTACAAATGGCAATTACACATAGTAAAACAAATCAATTATAAGTAAAACGAATCCGGTTCTAATGTGGGAGACGTGTTTTGTGTGCTGTACCTGAACGCACCACGTGGCTGACATGACAGAGTGAGAAAGATGTGGTTGAAATTTTACTTTCTCTTAGAATGTTTTTTTGTTGGCGTCAACTGCGGAGGACAGTTGGTGTGTTGTGTTGCACAAGTTCTTGAAATAAATGATTAAAAACCTGACAAAGCTGGCGATTTCTTTGGCGATGTTAACACAATAATAATTGTCACCTTAACTTATAAAGACTGGCAAACGGAGGTTTGTGCAGGACCCTCGAGATCGTAGACATTTCACAGCCGTATTATAAAGCCAGTTAACGGATACGCGCACCTCGCTCATATTTTCCTTTCATTTCCATCTTCATTTCAATGGTAAGCGTCACCTTACTAATGCTTCTTCGTAGCTCCCAGGTAAGGTACATGTATGTAAAGTGCGTAGCGGCTCACAGCTACCTTACCCCTATGTAATATTTGCGACTTTTTCTCGTAGCAATAGTATGATTAATCTCGTAGTCCTTTTTTAAAATTTATTAATTTGGCCATGATACACCGTCATATCAACGTGCATCATTTTTTTCCCACGAACTTCACTATAGTAATACATGACATTTTATTTATCTACTCTAATGTGAGCACCAGCTGTTTGGTCTGAGGATCCTGCTGCATGATGGTGGAACGATAGACCCTCCTTTTTTTGTCAGATCTCGATTTCTCATATTCATGCGTTCAAGCTTCATCTACACCCAGTGAACGTGTGTTCTCCTCTGCAGGTGACATTAGCTGTCCAGAACGCTCATGCTTACTGCCTGAGAAGGCAGATATGATCATTTTCCTCAACAAAAAACAATTTCTAATTTTATGCTGTCCCCGCTGCTAGTCTGGACTGGGTTTTAAAGGTTGTTTTTTTGTTTGTTTGTGTGATATTCTTCACCAGGTTAGCCCATTAGTGGAAGTTCAATAACAGGTAAAAATGCCTGCAGTATAAGACACTGTAAAGCATAGGCAAAAGAATATGGGTAAATGTTTTCTCCGTGAGCTTTTGAAAAATAAACATCTTAGAGTAAGTGCACTCTTGTGGAAAGAAATATCATATTCAAGTTCAAAGACTGATATTTATGTACAAGTTAAGTGAGAAATTCATAGGTAATTGAAAGTTCATATAATTTAAAAAAATAATCGAGAAGCTACAATTTTTTTACCCTGACTATTAAAGGAATAGGATTTCGGGATGGCATGGCTCAGTGGTAGAGTAGTTGTCCTCCAAACCAGAGGTTATGGGTTCGATTCTGTGCCCTGATGAACTCGCCTAAGTATCCTTGAGCAAGATACTGAACCCCACATTGCTCCTGGTCCTGGTAGGTAGATGACGATGTAGTGTAAAGCGCTATGAGCGCCTCAAGGTGGAAAAGCACTATACAAGTATAACACCATTTACCATTTGAGAATCGTTTGGAACCGGAATGTGGAATCGGAACCGTTCAAATTCAAACAATGCCCAACCCTAATCGTATGCTGTAGTGGGGCAAGCCACTTTGCAGAAACAGGGGCTGCATTTCCAGCCACTGCTAATGCAGTCATAACATATGTCTAAAATGTTAAGGCGGTTGCTTAACTCTTTGAAAAGGCAGAGTGAATGATGTCATCTGCAATTATAGACTGCGTAAGCTAGCCTGTGATAGCGCACATGCCCCCGGAGAGGTTGGGGAGGAGGGTGTCTATTTAGATGGCGATGGCTGATTTCAGGGATTTTTTTTTTTCTTGTGTGACCTTTCGGGGCGCAAAGCGAAAATATGTAAGCGGATTTTGGTTTCACATCTCCGAGTTGGTTTCCTCAAATTACCCCTTAACCTTCCGTGGGTGCGCCCTGCAGGCGAGCCTCACCACCCCCAGTTGGTGGTGGCTGCCGGTTGCGGCTGTAGCAAGCTGGCGACCAATGGGGATTGTGCTGCAGGCCTCAATTCCGCTTTTGATATGCATCTCACAACCAGAGAAGAACATGCATATAGGGAGGAAGTGTAAGCGTGGAAGCGGGCTTAAAAAAAAAAAAAAAGGCAAAGGAAAGGAAAAGGTTGAGGGATGGAGAGGCAGTGAGCGCAAATCAAAAACAGACCTCGTGTTACACTGTTTGGTTTGTCATGGGACTCTGACTGCACCAAATCCCAAAACTGCCATTCCCTGTGATTTTTTTTTTCCCTCCTCACACCTCCTCGCTGATATACGCTTTTGTTTTGCCCCGCCGCTCCGTCCAGAGGCGAGCGCTGAGGATTCCTGCACAGTGGGGTCCTTATAACTGGGAGCCATGTCTCTTGTTCTCACCTCTCCCCCCACCCACTTCCTTACCTTTTCATTCTTTTCCCTCCTCCCATTGATATTCCTTCTGCTTCCTTGTCTGAGTGTGCCGACCCGCTTTTATGATCCCGGTGCTCATCAAAGACTGAATCTGAGCGGGTCAATTTGTTGCTCCTTTACCCGCCAACCTCAGTGGACTCTGTCTGCAACCTGTTACCCAGAATGCACTGCTGCTTGGACTGTTCTGTACAGACAGTGATCCTACTGCACTATACCGTGACAAACCTACGCTGCTGGATATTGCAGAACTGGACATTTTTACCGTAATGACAGGCCATTCTGGAATTAAAACAATCATATGTAAAGTCAGTTGAATGAAAGTCACACCCCATCCAAAGGATGGTCTTTTACACATTATCTTCGGGTAGGAAAATAAGATGACAGCATGCATTTGTTTAATCTTTGACTGTTGTCCTCAATGTGCTTTGAGTTTTTTCCAAAACTGATGAAAAGATTTTGGAATTCTGGCAGAATTGGCAAAGTACACGCATATTTTCTGACTGTCACTTATGGAAAAGTGGTGAGATCACGCTTCCGACCAGGTCAACTTCGAATACATCTTTATGATGTGAACTTGGAAGGGTTTTTCTCTTTTTGAGGTGGGAGTTGTAATTGTAAATATATATATATATATATATATATATATATATATATTTTTTTTTTTTTAATAACGTAATAAATCCACACATTTCCACTAGAGGGGGTCATATCTCATTTTGACATTGTATGGGAAGCTTTGGCGGAATGGCTCCCAATTGTTGGTCCTTCTTTTACACGGTACAATGGTTTGTCGTAAACGTGACTTGGTTTCTCTGGGAGAGTTTAGCATTTTGTGCAGGACTGTTGGGGGAATTGAACTGGTGGATATTGTTCACAAGTGCCTTTCATGGTGCTTATTAAAGAAAAAAAAAAGGATAAACGCAGAATAGATGGTTGAAGTTGACTTGTGACTTCAGTTTAAAGGGGTGTAGGTTTGGTCTCAACATTGGTAGGGATTATATGACAGCATCTATGAAGTTTTGATGTTATTTTAACTTCACAGATAATTTTTTCATGTCAGTTCATGTTCATGTCAGTGTCCCCCTGAAGTGGACCTATTCTTAGATAGCGCCCCGTTTTTTTTTTTTTTTTTTTAATAAAGGGATTTGCACTCTGAAGCCACCAAGTTGCAGCACCATAATGCACATAATGCAATCAATGATCCAAATGAGGGACAGCTACAATACCGTTAAAAAGTTTGGGGTCTAAGCGACCCCAAACTTTAGAACCGTAGTGTATCATATGGGATTTTTCAATATGAACACTATGGTTCCAAAGTTTGGGGTCGGTTAGACCCCAAACATTTGAATGGTAGTGTAGCATGACTTCGTTGGTCCTTGTGGAGGCTCGCCTGACTGCAGTAGTTTTGCAGGTCAGCAAGTTCACACAGTTTAATGTTATGCTAACTCTTGATGCAGGTTGGACTTTCAGTGGCAAAATTAGTGGTGTTTCCCCCACCTTCACTACATTTACGTCATTTTACATTACTTACTTACTCCTGCTGAACTTCTAATATCCCTCCTCCTCGCAGGGGGCGGACGAGGCGGCATGTTGTCAACATGAATCTGTCGGGGCTGTGTATGTGTTGTGTGTGGTGGTGGTGGGGGGGGGGGTCAAATCATCAGCCAATCAAACGTACATTTGAGGTGGGAAAAAATGGACCAGCTCATTCACCAAGTGAAAAGGGATAAATGTAAGTCTGAGCATAATGAAAATAATTCACTTAATAATGGTAGGGCCTATTCTATTCTTCCAACATATGGGAAGGCAATCTGCATTTCTTATATAACTGAAGTAATTATATAATGCAAATATTAAAAGTCGGTGTGGACAATTTGAGCATCCTGAAAAATTGGTCGTGTTATGTCCCGACTGTTCCTATGCAGACCTACGCCCTTGGTTTAACACAACCAATCTCATCCTATTTCGCTGTCCCAGAGCATACATTGTACCAGACACTGAGGCTGACATCACTACGCTTCTAATCATCCGTTGTCTGACAGTACACACGGATACTACAAACAATATTCCGCTTTTGCCGGAAACAACACAGGTGGATCTACTGTTACGTCTCTTACGCACTCATTTTCCTTGTGAAAGAAGCTGTTCTAGACTGCCCCGTTATTAGCATCATGGCTCTGCACAGCAGTGCCTGAATGATAAAAAGCTACACCACATGCTGATACAGAGAAAATCAAATCCCAATGATAGAAGCGGTGGAAATCAAAGAAAGAAAAAAAAAATCAAATATATAAATCCAAATGTAGGCCTTGGCTCCAGATGTGAATCCGTCTGACTATTGATCGCTGGTGCCGCGGATCCCCAAGGCTGCGGTGTCTGACACACAAAGCACCCCGCTTAAGCCCATGAAGCCGACTGTACGAGTATTTAGATGACGACAACAGCCTCCCAATCCAGAGCATCATCCTCCTACTACTCCTCTTTCCTTAGCCTTTTCAAAAAGATGCGGAAAATTAAAACGCGTAATTAGCACCATGTCTCCAAATGGATCTCTCCTTTATGTTCATTACTGAAACCAGGGGGCAATTACAAGTTCAAAGGGGGTTTTAGGGGCATCCGCAGCCCGCATAATAACTCGCAAATGAAGCGTCGCGCATTTGTCACAGCGTCGCTGACGATGTTGATGTTGAGTCATCGGCCCCAAATGTGAGCCACCCCAAGGCGTCGGGTTATCGGGCCCCAATCCTCTTATGTGCTTTTATGCTTTGTTTTTACCCAACAACAACAAACATTGGTGACATCTTCACTAAACCCATCCTCCTATATGTGTCCTCTGTGCATCTGACCTCATCCACACACAAAATGCCCTCTAGCCTGCCATCATTGAGGTAATTTGATGCCAAAGTAACATTTATACCATACTGGTATAAAACTAACTAACCATCTAACATAGTGCAATGACAATAAAAGCTATTCAGATTCTAGTTTACAGCAGTAAATGTTGTGTGGAAGTACTTTGAAGTTCACAATTGAACAATTTATAACTTATAGTTAAAGCAAAGTTTTTAGTTTAGGTAAATGCAACTTGTATTTGTTAAAAATGCAGTGATCGTTGTCCAAATGAACCAATGCTGTTCAGGTCCTCTGCAGTAACTAGATTCCTCCTTAACCGCACAAGTATGACGCGCAACATTTGAAGTCACAGAACGAATACAGTTATATTTGCTATAGATATAAGTAGTGCTACAACAATTAATCGATTAACTCGAGTAATTTGATTAGAAAAAAGCTACGTATCAAATTTTGCTGCTTCGATGATTCGTTTACTCAGAGTGGCATTGTAACGGTTTGTTTTGAAAGTGTTTGCTTTTAGTTTTATTCATCACAATGCCCTCTAGTGGCAGCATTGAATATGACATAACTCATTATAGCATGCCTGAATCTAGCTGCTCCCTGTTAAGACCACCATATGGTAAATTTTTGTTTGAGCTAATGTTTTTATATGCGTTTGTAATTTAGTTTCTAGGTATATTTAGCAGTTTTTTGTAGAAATATGTGTTTGAGAAATGTGTTGACAGCATTGTAAAAAAAAAAAAAAAAGTTAGCATTTTATAGCATTTAAGCTAGCGGATTTTTGCCACTCAAGTTAGCCCGTTGTTCTTCTGTTGTACTTAGAGCCTAATTTAATTTTAATTTATTTTAAATACTTTTATTGCTCCTGTGAAATGAAAGTGCAATTCTGCATAGTTTGAAGAAAGAAACAGTCGGGAATTTTGTTTTGTATTCATATTTAATGCTCTTTTGACAGTGCAATATTAGCAAGCCTTTGTTTTACATCGCCAAAAATTTAATCTGCAATGCCTTAAATGTTCCTAATCCCATTACTTGATTAATTTAACTAACTAGCAGTGTTGTTGATCTTTCTTTTAAAAAGTATATAATCACAGTTACGAATTACTTCTCCCAAAAATTAATTGAGTTAGTAACTCAGTTACCTTAATGTGAGAGTACTTTGTTACTTGGCAAAGTAACTGGTTTTACCTTTCATGTTTTTTTTTTTTTCATATAAAAAAACGAAAAAACATTGGGGACAGTCGCCTTAGCCCAATTCTTTACCCTAAACTTAACAAGACACAGGGGTATTGTGGGTATTGCGATAACTAAATAGCATCCTTTTCTATGTTTGGAAGTCATTTAATGTTCTGAATCAACCGTTAAAGTTGTTAAAATTGCTCCCGTTTTTGCATTAGCTCCCTTCTGTCTACTTTCAACATGTGAAAGTTTTTAAACTGTCTCATCATCTAAAGCACAGGTCTCAAACCGGTCCTCAAAGGGCCGCAGGGGGTACTGGATTTCATTCCAACCAAACGAGACAAATACCTTTTCACCAATCTGGTTTCTTACAAGTGTAATCAGTTGATTGCAATCAGGTGCTGCTTATGTTAGTAGAAACCTCATTGGTTGAACTGTTTGTGCTGGATCTGTTGGAACAAAAACCAGGACCCACTGCGGCCCTTTGTGGAGTCGGTTTGAGACCGCTGATCTAAAGATTCAAGTCAAGATTTTGCCGATTTAGGAGTATTTTAAACAAAAAGTTACTTAGGTTCGCTAGGAAGGTTCTCTACAACAGAGCCTCTCTGAGAAGTCTACTGCTTTAAGATGGCGGCTGTTTACCAGCGCCGGCAAGAGTATCATTTCGCATCTAGTTCAGATACGTATGATATCTAGCGTAGCATCATAGTTTGTAGGCTGTCGGCTACAGTCAGGTATTATTGGAGCCACCTAACCTAGCATCGTGTTTGCAACGCGCCACAACTCCCTCTTTCCCACTCCCGCTCTTCTCTCTCCGTGTCTCTAACTTTGCTCGCGTCTCTCAACCAACGTAGTAAAGCAAAGTAACACACACCTTTACATCCTCGGTAACGGTAACGGCGTTGCAAAGATGAGAAAAGTAATTATTTAGATTACTCACTACGGAAAAAAATAACGCCGTTAGTAACGCCGTTATACTCTAACGCCGTTATTAACAACACTGCTAACTAGTTGATAGATTAATTGATTACTTAAATAATCAATAGCTGCAGCCCTAGATACAAGTTAAATTTTCTACAAAAATAAACTATTTTAGTTACAACAATACATGTATTTTCTACGACTACAAGCTGCTCCTGCACCAAATTTACCTCCATACCCCATCATCCTATTGTGAATCTGCTCAACACGTGACAGCGCGCAGCTCATGTTTTGTCCCCGACGTTTTGTCTCGGTTACCTCTCGGGCCGGGTCACAGCAGTCTAATCCTGTCTTCAGGTGACTGTTTAGCACACTGGGAGAAAGGCTAGCAAGAGGCCGGGAGGTGAGATCCTGTTACAGGAGTTCGCCGAGCAAAGGGGGTCACCGCGACCTGGAACGATCACACATGGCTTTGCTCACGCATACATGCACATGCATGGACACACAACACATTAGTACAGCCCGGCTTATCTGGGTCCGGCAGCCTCAGGTTTCATCTCGTTCTTTATCTCAGGACTGTACAACAACTCTTTTAGGCCGTCTCTGTCCTCTCGACCGCTCTTTCGTTAAAATCTGTCCGCCTCACGTTAAGATTTTCTGATATGATCGCCACGGCGAGTCGCTCCGGCGGCCATGCGTCTCACTCTCATTGTACACCCGACAAGGGGAACACAGCTGCGGATCTACAAACTGAACCTTGGGTCTATCAGGCCAGAATCGGAATGTCAGGCATATATTACCGTTTAAGGCTGTACATCTTGGTAATAAAACCTGAGGCGTAGACTCATATGGTAGTCAATATTATATGTACCACTGCTGACCATATTAAAGCGACACATCCTATTACGACGAGCTCATAAGTTTGACTTTTATAACTTTGTAAAATGCTTTTTGTCTTTAAAGGCCACTGTATGGGAGGGGCATAAGGGGCCAGGCTAATGTTCCGTAGCAACTAGTGTGCACTTTTAACAGACACGTTTTAAATTGTGATATACTGTATAGGCTAATAGTACACATGTTTTAAATCTTCTGTAATGATTTTGGTTCATAAAAAGTATCTTAGAAAATGCATATTATTTAAGTCATGCAAGCAAATGATGTAATAGTAAAATGGAGAGAAGGTGCTTTTGACTGGGTTACAGTGATCCCTCGATTCTGTTGGTCAATGGGGACCAGAACCCGCCGCGATAAAAGTAGCCCCCCCGAGAATTTTTTTTTTTTTTTTTTTGTATGTTCAATGTATTTATTTAGGTTTAGCATTGGAAAAATATATAAGACACTTTTTTTTTCACTTTTTTTTCCAAAGCATAATTTTAAAAAAACTTTTATGTCCATATATATTTTAATAAATGGTTTTTAAGCACTTCAAATGTCATATTTATGATAAGTTTTAAACATGTTGCAGTCCCACCGAATTGTTTTTAATGAAGAATAAAGTAGAAAATGCTTGGCTATATTAAATATTTAATTGCTCAAGCTTCTCACTTACACACAATGAGTTGCCACACCAACTGTTTAACAAGTTAAACGATGATTGACGCATGCGGGGCTTTGCAGTTTGCGTCCCTGGCAAAATCAAACCCAAATGTCTGTCAATCATCATTAACTTTAATAAGTAACCCCAGTGCACCGCCTGACCAACAAATAGCAGGAAGACTGAGGGGGAGTGAGACTACGTGATCAGCTCGGGACAGCTTATCTGTATTTATTTATTTATTTATTTATTTTAATTGAAAAAAAAATCCGCGATGGACTGTGGGCGCGAAGTTTAAAGTGCGAAGTAGCGAGGGATCACTGTATTTCAATTAAAACAATATAAATAATTAAAGATGTCTCAATCGATCGGCATCCCAATCGATCGGGTCCGATCACGTCATTTTCAAAGTATCGGAATCGGCAAAAAAATATCGATCATGCCTTTTTTAATATATATATATATATATATATTTTAATTAAATCGTTTTCTAATTGTGTTTAACGTTACAGACATAATGTGTTACACTCATCCAGAGTCTTTAGTTTAGGCTTAAGGTAGGGTTATCAAAAATATCCCGATAACGGCAGCAATTAATTTATTAGAAAATGTGTCACGTTAAATATAACGCAATTAATGTATGGGCTGCACGACCCTCTCACTCATTGTCGCGCTCAATCTGTAATGACGCCGATTTACCTATATAGAGAGATAAAAGGCAGCGCAAAATAGAGTGAATTTTGGCAGCCATTTTTTAATTGGCTAAAGACTTGTAATCCCTCTCTCTATAATTAGAAATATCATGTGAAGCAATGTGGGGAAACAAGGTGGCAATTGATCTTCGTCTTAACACCATAAGTTATTTCCCAACGCAGAGAAGATATATCAATTGGTAGCACGACGCACAGTCATGGTTCCACTTCCCATCATATATTTGGGATGGCCACAGTATCATTTACTGAAAGCTCAACAAATACACTAGATGGCAATATTTAGTCACAATATACAAAGTCAGAAGTCTTTCTGTCCGTGGATCCCTCTCACAGAAAGCATGTTAATAATGTAAATGCCATCTTGAGGATTTATTGTCATAATAAACAAATACAGTACTTATGTACTGTATGTTGAATGTGTATATTCGTCCGAGTTTTATTCATTTTTTTCTTAGTGCAATGCCAAAATGTATATGATCGGGAAAAATTATCGGGAATGATTGGAATTGAATCGGGAGCAAAAAAAAAAAAAAAAAAAGCATTCGGATCGGGAAAAATCGGGATCGGCAGATACTCAAACTAAAACGATCGGGATCGGATCGGGAGCAAAAAAACACGATTGGAACAACCCTAGTATTTATTTATTTATTTATTTATTTTATTGAAAATCCACGATGGACTGAAGGCACGAAGTTTGAAGCAGCGAGGGATCACTGTATTTCAATTAAAACAATATAAATAACACATCTTCACCATATTTGAAGAAATAAAATTGTCCAAAACATTTCAGTACTTGTCGTACCAGCTGTGCATAAGTTGTACGTTAAACTCAACAGTTACTGGGAATCAAAATGGTACTTAAAAATAAAAATTATAATAAGATGTTGAAAATAATACTAACATTTGTTATACTTGCTTGAACAGCCCTAAAATGGGTCTAAATAGTCGCCGATGATTTGGAATGGAGGCCTATCATGTGTAACCCAGTCTGTGAGAAGTCATTTCTCACCAGTGGGACGACATCCATCACGATGGCCAAGCGCTGGCTGTTTCATTAAGTAGCCCATCCAGGCAGACAGATGTGTTCACCAGACAGCCGTGTTTGCCTATGCAAGAACGCGTATTAACCCACGATCCTTTGGGGGAGATTAATAGGCTGCGAGCCTCTTTCCATTGATTATCTTCATGCTATCCACACCCTGCTTCCCCGTGCCAGATATTAAAAACTAATGAAGCCTATTGAAAGCTGGGGAACGGCGAGCCTCG
Source organism: Corythoichthys intestinalis (assembly GCF_030265065.1). Lineage (NCBI taxonomy): Eukaryota > Metazoa > Chordata > Actinopteri > Syngnathiformes > Syngnathidae > Corythoichthys > Corythoichthys intestinalis. Next base: position 42,629,571 of record NC_080409.1, on the reverse strand, counting down.
TCACGGATCATTTTCGGTTTATTTGGACTCAAACCGAGAGGGGTCTCTTAAAGGCGCAGTTTGAGTGGATTTAGAAAACAAATGTGGCTAGAGCGCAGACAGTGGGACTGTTTAAGAAGGGCTGCGATCCTGAGAAAAGACAACCGACGCTTGGGGAGAAGCGATGAGATGGGGCAGATGTTAGCAATTCGGCAGCGGGGCAAAAGCATTCCTAGTGTTAGAACCTCCTAATTGCTATAATGGAGGTGGTAAGCGCTGACAGTAATGGAGTCGTGGGGATCCATCCCCGGCAACCTGAATTAGGGGCCACATGCTAGATGCACTTTGGGATGGGCTTTGTTTATTGTCTCGCCCAGATTTTATTCTGGCACTGAATGCAGGACGCTGACTGACGCAGATTTTGTCCGGGTAGGTTTGCGAGATAGCTGAAGGCCTAGCCAGCAAAGAGTTAAAAGGAGCCATGTGATGGCCTCACCTCTGCACCGGGCCTGGTGAAAGGCGGCAGGGTGCTGTCGGGGAAAATGACTTCCTGAGACATTACCATCAATCACCAGACAGGTCAGGCCCCCCGATCCTTCCATCAGGGTGGAAAGTAAAGGGGCTGGGGGGTGGATTAGACTTAAAGGGAAGACTGGGTTCAGGCTTGTCGAGGAAACAGCTATCAACAGTCTCTTTCTTTCACCGTCTTGACTGTTTTATGTCCTTGTGTTCATCTCGCATCTTTTCCGATGTTTTTCGAGGTATTCCGGAATGGACGCGAGTCCTTCCCTCTGCTCGATTGCATCATTCGTATTCTCCAGGCAATGGGCCCAGAAACCAATCTTTAAAGCGAGAGGAGGAAATAGAGAGGGGGTTAAGATGGAGAGATGGAGGACAGCTGTCTGACACCCACAGATGGTCTTCCTTCGACCATGTTTTTCTGTCCGTCTTGTATTTTTTTCTATAAACGAAGGATGGGATAAGGGGAGGTGCTTGGGTTACCTCAGTGAGCGGTTGTGTTACATTCCAGAGAAGGGAAGGGGTAGATGGCGTTGAGGGGGGTGGTTCAACGAGTTGTTGAAAAGAACACAGACGCTTGTCAACAGCCTCCCTAGCCGGGAAGCCATCATGCTATCGCTTTAGGCCTGGAGGTCAATGACCCCCTTGTTGCACTCAGGCTAGGTTCATACTGCAGGTCTTAATGGACAATTCTGATTTTTTGTCATATATATTTTTTGGGCGGGCCTGCTTAGACTGCCTTAGTCCATTGAGCGTGTTTAAGTATTACGCATGCTCACTAAAGGCTGAGTTATGCTTCTGCGCAGACCTACACTGTCAAGGCAGACCCGAATTACGACCCTACGCCGTAGCCTGACGTGCAGCTCCTCAAAATTCTGACTACGCGTCTTGTCAACGCGTGGTGACGTGACCCAAATGGACTGTGATTGGTCCACTCAGACTGTTGTTTCCGGCTCGGGGCGAAATCAACCGCCATTTACAAACATTCTTGCGCTAACGACCACATCCGCAACATTCTTCTGCCTCGCCTGCGCCTCAACATTTGTATGATCAACATTTGTTGTTCATTGCTGATGAGCTGAAGATCCACATTCAAGCGTTCCATCTCCGTTGGTGTTGTTGTGCAACAGGAAGAAAACTAGAGTAAGTCGACAAGAGTCCCCCAAAACGCCAAAACCCTCTAGTGGCTTGGCGGTGTGTGGGTCAGTTTGCCCTGACTTGGCCATGTAAGCAATATTGAGATATTGTTTATTTGCCGCACAGAAAGAAAACCGAGCATTGTCAGGCTGATACTTTTTATTTTTTTCTGACTGTGGTTAAGCCCGCCTCCTGCATTAAAGCCGAGTTCAAGCTAGACGCTAACGCTAATGCACAGCTCCATCGCTGCCAGGCTGCCTGCCGCTCTCGCTCCTTGCTGACATAATTGCTGCATGAATTCCGATTTGGGAGATGTCAAGTTCAAATATGAATCCTTTGGTTGACATTTATAAATTTACCAAAAATAAGGAGAGAAGGCACTCAATTTAGTTGAAAAGCTTGCAAGGAGAAGGAGGGACCTATACAATGGACTACAAAATACAGCTTCCGCAATCGTTCTAACTAGCCCCTCCTTCACCTCGCTTTTTATTTGTGATGGCCCTAGCAACAGATGGATGTCTTGCCCTAAACGGGAAAAAGGAGAAGCAAGCTGGCAAAACCTCTTGTCTTTGTTTGGCTATGTGTGTGCATGAAGGTAGAATTATATACTTATGTGTCAGCACATTTCAGCAAAGCAAAGCGGCCTCTTCTGACCTTGACCAGGCAAGACAAAACATTCCTTCTTTGTGAACAATAATAATAAGCAAAATCATTTTCATCATCATTGTGGGCAGCAATAAGCAAAAGCAATTCTTCAATACGGGCAGCAATTGATAAAAGCAAATACTGTATATAATAACAACTTCATAACTATCTCATCAAATAAATTTCATGAAGCAGTAGTATTTGGTAAGTAAAAAAATGCAACAATATGATTCCTCAAATGTATTGAAGTTGACCTGTGAAACCTAGGCCGGTTTAAACCGGTCACAATGACAAGGCAGTATTATCAAGAGCTAAACATGTCTATAGTTATCAATTCCAAAAATGTCTCTTACTGCAATCAATCATGGTACATCTTATTATAGCAATCAATACTTTATTATGTGCCTTCATCGGTAAAAGCAAATATTTAATAACCATTTAATAATTATCTTATCAGGAGACAGTCCAGACCGCCGCGACATTCTGGAAAAATGTGGCCCAGATCGGATTCAAACCACATACGAAATTGACCCAGATTGGATTTGAAATTGTCCACTTCTATGCAACTTGTCCCATTCAGATCGTCAAGTTATTGAATCACTCGAGTCGGAAAATTACGAAAAAATCGGATCGTCCATTAAGACCTACGGTGTGAAGCCTCAGATTGAGGGAGCAAAAAGTACGAGTAATATTTTTGGGGTTGGTTTGTTTGTAAAAGATTACATAAATATGAATTTTGCAATCCACACCACATCGACATCCCTGGTCGAGATCTTTAAGCTTCCTGTGCAAGTCCTGTGCAATTTTTTCGATTTCTTTTTAAAAATTACCCTTTCCCCCCCCAAAAAAGGCCTCACAGTTTCTTTTTAAAAGCTTGCCAAGATGCCAAGCGCAATCCTTTACTTTCTCCCGATGGGAAATGTGGAATCAAGAAAAAGAGTGGGGGAATAGCAGACAGGCAAAAATGGTGCCCCCTCAGCGAAATGGCCCATTTGATTTGAGCAGTGAAAGTTCATCAGCTTTATTAATGCCAAGGTGTATATATGAAGTATGAATTAAACGATTTTTATGGAGCGGAGTCGTCTTATGATCTAATGTTTTAGTGAGTCGCCGTGAGCTTGAGAGCTCAGAGGAGGGAGGGAGTAGCTTAGGGGCAAGTGAAGTGTGCTGAGGTCCTCAGAGTCCATCCAGCGTGGTTGGACGCTTGCCCGATTGTAGCTGATCGTGTAAGCTGGTAGCGCATGGGGACATTTGTCGCTCGCAGCCATGGTAGTAAAAAATAGCAGGCCTGGAAAGAAGGTTAGCCTCATTGCTCTTAGCCACACAACATTTATGCATTGAAGAACACACACGCACACGCATGCATGCGCCCCGCCATCCTGTAATAAGCGGTAAGCTGAGCTAGCTGATGGTCATCCTCCCGTGGGGCTGCTGGTTGGCTGCCAACATCCTGCCTTGCTTTGTCAGTGGATAAAGCCCCTAACAAACGACAGAGCTGTAAGCGAGGCAGGCGGGCCAGCCGGGTCAAAGGTGGCCCTCGACCCCCCCGGGCAGGATTGAGCCTAAGACCGAGGCTGAGAAGAAGGACGCAGGAACGCGGCTCAGCTATTAACCGACTTGGTTGGCCTTTCTTCTTCTCCTGTCGTACGTCGTCTCGCCATTGCGAGCGAAAAAGCGAAAGCTCCTCAGGGCGTTTGTGAGCCGTGTTGAGCAATAACAGGAGATAACGTCTTGACAAGATGAAAGGAGGACTGTGGAGATGTGCGTGTTTGAGAGGGCCCCAAAAAATCTGCAGCCACAACAGGTTGGGGCAGGGTGGCGCTTATTAAAGGCTTGGCCGCCTTTGTTATCATGCATGTTACTTGGAGTCTCGCATGAATGCACCTTTGCTTGCCATCAACTCAACTGTGCTACAGCTGTTGCTCAAGTCGGACAATTTTCTTGTTTCAGTTTACAGTACAATGCACTTTTCCTTGTGCATGACAGTACAGTGCATGAGATCGTTCACATTTGAAATTACTTCAACATAATACAAGTAGAAATTGTTTTATTTGTATCTCAAATAAGAATATACAAAATAAACCAAGCTAAACACTTAATGACATGTAATGTGCACAATGATCATTCAAATGCTGCCAATGACTGCCCAAGACGTCCAATCTATTTTCACTGGGCGATCATTCAGTCTTGCTCTTTGGCTCATGATGTCTTTACATACCTTAATTTTCAGACTATAAGCTGCTACTTTTTTCCCTCTGTTTGAATCCTGGGTTTATAGTCCAGTGCGGCTTATTTGTTGATTTATTTGGGTTAATAGGTAACACTTTATTTGACAGCGGCATCATAAGACTGCCATAATAACATCATAAATATGACATGACACTATCATGGGCATTACTGAATGCTTATGACAGATGTCAATATGTGTCATGTGGCATATTATTTCACTAACTCCATTTATGTCCAGCTCAAATTTTTTACGGCCATTCAAAAGTGAGATAATTTGCTGGATGACACTAACCGACCTCTATTATAAGCATTCATTAATGCTTATGACATTGTCATGTAATAATTATGACTGTCATAAGACAGTATTATGGCACCACTATCCAAGAAATGTTACCAAATACCATAACTAGCAATTAATGAAACAACTGGAACAGTAACTGAAGAAATAATTAGCACAGAACATGATTGTTATTAACATCTGTAGTGCCGCATTGCATAATAGGAGGAATGTTGGATGACAACAGTGTTGAAAGCAGGTGGCAGCAGAGGTTGACTGTCTCCCACAAGGGAGCAGTCATGCCCAAATGAAGCTTTTAGAAACAATAAGGCTATGCACCCAATTGGTTCAAAGCTTAATGGTGGTTCATTTTGTCTCATGACAGTCTTATGATGCCATTATCAAATGAAGTGTTACCAGTTAATATCTTTTGGTATAAATATCCCATAATACAATGAGGACAACTGCGGCTTATAGTCCAGTGCGGCTTATCTATGAGCGTTTTCGTGCCAAATTTGGTGGGTGGTGGCTCATAGTCAGGTGCGCCGTATAGTCCAGAAAATTACGGTAATTCTGTGTCCTTTTACTGTGTCCTTTATGCAGAGGTGGGTAGTTACTAGAGGCGTGCGAAATTTCCGATTCTGAGATTCGCGATTCGGCCATGGAAGATTCGAGAACGATTCACAAAAATCCAAATTCCGATTATTGAATTATACCAGGTAAAGCAGACCTAAAAACAGTCAGCGCAGTCTCCGGGACGCAATGAGAAACGGACCGAGAGTAAATATCATGTTCAACTCATTCCGCTAGATAAAAAAAAAAAAACAACAAAACAATAATACCTGACTGCAGCCGACAGCTGCTTCAAACACACCCAGTTGCTAGTTGCTACAAACATACGGCTACATACGGCTATAGTAGATATCACATATATGTAGAACTAGATGCAAAATGACAGACGACGGTGCCGGTAGAACGTAAAAAGAACTAGATGCAAAATGACAGACTTGCCGTTTAGTAGTTGCCACGTTGTTAACAGCCGCCATCTTAAAGCAGTAGACTTCTCTAGAAGACTTTATTGTAGCGAACTAATTAACTTTTTATCTAAAATACTCCTAAATCGGCAAAATCTTAACTTGAATCCATCTTTAAATGATGAAACAGTTTTAAAACTTTGACATGTCGAAAGTAGACAAAAGAAGAAATTATGGAATAACGCGAGAATTTTAACAACTTTAACGGTTGATTCACTTCATTAAATTAATTGAATGTAGTTTAAAGCTGCTGATACAGAACGGGACTTGAGTGTTTTATTTACTGTTTTAAACTGTTAACATGATACTGAAATATTAGTGTGGTTTAGCTTGAGAGGAATCTTGAACGATTTTGAAACTAATGTACAAAACATTAAAAGCGCGGGGGGGGTGTAACATAATTAATCGATTTATAATCGAATCGGAGCCTCTGAATCGTAATCTTAATCGAATCGTTATTTGCCAAAAGATTCCCACCTCTAATAGTAACGCGTTACATGTACTCCGTTACATTTACTTGAGTAAGTTTTTGAGAAAAATGTACTTCAGAGAGCAGTTTTACTGAGCCCTACTCTTTACCTTTACTTGAGTAAATTAGAAAAAACGCTACACTTAGTCCGCTACTTTGGACTACAAAAGAGTTGTTACATTTTTCCTCTTTATTCTAAATACAGTGGTACCTCTACATCTGAAGTTAACTCGTTTCTGGACCGTGTTTGTAAGTCGAAATGGTCGTATGTCGAGCAGGATTTTCCCATTATAATTCCATTAATTCGTGCCACAGCCCGAAAACCTACACTAAGTCCTTAATAGATACTGCTGCTACTATTATAAATGGCAATAACACATAGCAAAACAAAAAAAAATATGAATAAAAAAACAGAATAATAAAATAAAAATAATACTAATAATTTGTCATAATGTAACGAATCCGGTTCTGATGTGGCAAATGTGTTTTGCGTGCTGTACCTGAATGCACCGCGTCGCTGACGTGACAGAGATAGGGAGAGGTACGGTTGACATTTTACTTTCTCTTTTACTGTTTTGTTGAGAACACCGTCAACTGCGGCGGACAGTAGGCGTGCTGTGGTACACAAGTTCTGAAATAAATGGTAAAAACCTGACAAAGCTGGCGATTTCTTTGGCGATTTTACACAATAATAATTGTCACCTTAACTAATAAACATTGGCGAACGGAGATTGGAGGAGGACCGTGGAGATCGTTAACGTTCTACGGCCGTATTACTGAGCCAGTACACGGATGCGCACCCCACGCTCATATTTTTCTATGATTTCCATCTTCATTTCAATGGTAAGCGTCACCTTTTTCCTTGTTTCACCACCTGCACTAACATTCTTGGAAGCTGTGTTGATTTCTCGCACAAGAATATCCGCTGTGCGTCGGTCTGTGGTGCTGTCATGTCGGATGTAGAAACAAATGGCTAGTCAAATTTTACGTCGGCTGTCGAAGCGATCGTATGTAGAGGTACCATTGTATTAGATTTTCTGTTTTTTTTTTTTTTTTTTTGGTCAGCGATGCTAGGAGTTGCTCTACCAATTTCACCAATGAGACGTCGCAACAATAATCACATGACTCTATCATACCAATCAGACACAAGCTTGCCTTTCCATCATCACGCCAGCCTTTTCAATCACGTGGCGTCTTTAAAGCACTGTAAAAATGAAGTATTTGATGTAGAGATCTGCCCTCAACATGACTCGAAAGTGCTCACTTTAACCTGTCTCCCAGATTTTATTTGGCACCGATTGACCACGGAAAACCGGAGATATCCTTTTAATTTCTTAATAGTAACTAAGAGGGAACTATTTACTATTCAAGCTAGGAACTATTTTCTCCACTAGAGGGCATTCATGCTCATTGGACGAATAACGCTTAATATCTGTCATTTATTTTTGTTTCGCTGGAATTCATAGATTTTTTTTTTTTTTTTTTTTTGTATTTCTTTAGCATAAATTTGTATTTTAATGGGTTGTTGTACAGCAGGGGTGGGCAAACTATTCCACAAAGGGCCGCAGTGGGTGCGAGTTTTTGTTGCAACCCATCAAGAGGACACCTTTTCACCAATGTGGTGTCTTATAAGTGCAATCAGTTGATTGCAGTCACATGCTTCTTGTGTCCCCGACCCCTTATTGGTTAAACTGCCTGTGTTGGATCGGTTGTAATAAAGACCAGGACCCACTGCGGCCCTTGAGGACCGGTTTGTCCATCTCTGTTGTACAGTATCACTGTTGTTGTTATAACAACAGTTTATATAGATAACTTTGTGCTGAGAAAAAAAATGCCATTTTTTAGAAAAAAAAAATCAAACAAAATGGACGCAGTTACTCACAATGTTACTTATTTATTGAGTATTCTTTTCACCAAATTCATTTTTACTTGTACTTGAGCAGTGTTGTTAATATTACTTTAAAAAAGTAATTCATTTCAGTTACAAATTACTTCTGCCGAAAAGTAATTGAGTTGGTAACTCAGTTCCCTCAACATAAGAGTAATTAGTTACTCGGCAAAGTAACTGACGTTAGTTTTCGTCTTCTACCCGTTATTACATTATCCATTTTAACATCAAATATGTTTATAGTAACTGATTGAATTGAACTCTTTTTTTATTCCAAAAAATATAGGTCACCTTTTTTACATTTTTTTTTAAATTACACCTACATATATAAGAGTGTAATGGTATACAAACTTTAACTTTCAAATGCTGTGAGAAAAAAAGCCTTTTTCCTGTTGTACTGAACCATGACTTGTGTGTATCATCACACCCCTAATATATGTAGATATATTTTTCAATATGTAGGTGAGGCTCGAATCTCTACACTCTTCTATCTTTGCTCTAGTTGTTTTGATAAAAAAATAAAATAATAAAAATCACACACAGTTTATGGATACGTCATTCAAGAAAAATTTAGGACATTTAGAACTGTATGTAAAAAGTTTCCAGAGAGTTTAACATGACGCTCGCCACGCTAAATGCTAATGCTAGCGGGAATGCGAATGCTATGCTAACACTCCGAGCCACCTAAAAATAATGCCGTTAGTAATGCTGTTATACTCTAACGCCGTTATTAACAACACTGTACTTGGGTACATTTTTTGGATGGCTACTTTTACTTTAGTAATATTATTTTGAAGTAACGCTACTCTTACTTGAGTAAAAGTTTTGGCTACTCGACCCACCTCTGCCTTCATGACAAGAAACTAGAGATGGACTTTTGCACAACACGGCGCATTCAAACCAATCATTAGATGCCCCCCCACTCCCCCCATGAACATGTTAACACGCTGACAGACATAGACAAGCCACTGAAGGAGAGGAAGGCAAATCTTTCTTTTCCAGCTCGCTCGGTCGAGAGGGAGGGAAAATTTGACACGGCTGACTTGAGCGCATTTAGCATCATTAGCAAACAGGAAGTTTCCCCTGCAGCTGTTTGCGCCATGAAGGGTGGGACCAAATGGGAGGCAGTGGTGGTTTGGGCAGGGGGTAATGGACAAATGTTACCCACCACTTTTTGATATTTTTTTTTCCTGTGTGTGTGTGTGACCTGAACACAAAAAAATGACATTGCAAATGTCTTATGATATCTCTCAAATTGGCGTGACATTCCACAGTTGGCCTCCGGGTGAGCGTGTGTATGTGTGTTGGGGGGTGGTGGTGGGTCGGGGTTCTTGTTTGTCCTCAGTAAGTGGTTGCGCTCTTGTCGTGTCCTGAGGCTCGCCGTTCGAGCGCCGCAGCCTTTCACTGGAGAATGTGAACTCTTAAAGAGGCAGCAGAAGCGAGAGAAGAGAGGCTTCGCTTGTGTATCCCAATACTTATGCTCATTAAGTTAATGCACAATGAAAGGGAGAGCCGTCAAGTGGAAACTCTCAGAAGCTTCTATTTGAGCAGCGAACCCCCTCCACTTGCCTTTCCCTCCTCATCCGCTTTCCTTTTTTCTCTCACAAATGAATCTGTTTCAATTTCAACTGAAGATCAGCCCCACTTTGCTCGCAATTGGCAGGTCAAACAAGCAACACAATAGGGAACAGCGGCCTTAAAAGGAGATTCTGTATGTTAATATCAAGTCCCAACAAGATTGTCTCCTTACAATAGATGAGCTTTAATGTAACACGACTCCAGGTGATTCATTGTTTTCCCTTCGGTCTTGTTTAGAAAATCACTGCGATTTCCTTTCTTTTACAATGTGTGCGTACGTCATTAAACGGCACAGTTGTTTATTCAGAAGCTTAGTTAGCTCGCCGTTGCTGCTGATGACTTTATGACTGGCAACAGTGGCAAGTGCTTTGCATGGGAGGATTAGTTTAGTGCTCGTTCAATTGCGCAGAATGGCAAATCAGAGGTGGATTGGTAAAAAATAAAAAGAAGGAAAGGAAAAATAGGTGATTATGCAAAATGAACACCTTCATTTTCCGTAAAAAGGGTGTGCAGCGCTGCCAATCCTCCCAATGGATTGGACGTCTTGTAGGGCTGGGCAATTTGGGCTAAAGTACGTATCACGGTAAATTGAGCAGATTTACCTCGATAACGATAAATGACGATAAATTCGCCCAAGCGGACTGTTATATAATTTGAAAATCTAAATCAATCCGTGAAATACAAATTAACTTTTTCTCATTGATTTATTTACCAGATTTCAATTTAACATATTTAAACAATTGTACGTGCAGTCTAAACATTAAATATATATATTAAAAAAATTGTAAACCACAATTCAATTATGAACATTTATAACAGCTTGTAAGACTTGAACAAGTTACAACGTTATAAAAATCAATACGACGACTGTGCAAACATATCGTTGTAACACAAATGACTTATAGTTTGAACAAAACACTTCAAACAGACAACTTATTGTTAATGGTGTGTTTACTTCGAGATTTCAGTTTTTTTCCCCAAGATCATTTTTTAATAGATGCTCCCCCCACACACACACACACACACATTAAAGCTACCGTAATTTCCCAAATATAAGGCACACCCGTGTATAATGCGCACCCCAAATTTACTTATAAAATCTAGGGGAAATTATTGTACCCGTTTATAATGCGCACCCTAATTTTAGCACAGATAAATAGAAGAATACAAGAAAACAGATTGTGTAAAGATACAGAAATGTCATTTTACTGACTGGTGAAACACTTCACAAGCATAGCACATTGGTAGTTCAAAACATTACCATAAACTGACAATATTTACGGTAATAATATGATTTGACAACAAAGGTGAAAACAAAACAGATGAGACTTTTCTTTTAAAGGCTGCTGTACAACTTGCTCTTTTCATCATGATGAATAAATGTTTCTTCCATGGATTGATACGGTAAAATGAAAGTGAGAACATAAGTCGGAAATCCGTGATAGCTCATCGCTGTCAACACGACAGTAACAATAGGAACTATTGTTATTTGGGTTTGAGTTTCTTGAGGGACAGATATAGTTGACGGACACAGGAAGTCTGTGCTTACGTTTGTTATGGTTCGAGTTGCGGAGCTGCAATAAACGTTGACTCAAATGAGTTCAAGAAACTAAATTCTGTGCTTTATGAAGAGTTTAAAGCAGAATTTAACACAGACGAAATCATTCGTCCGATTAGAGTGAAGTATTACCAAAACAAAATGATGACGTCACGTACCATAATAGTTGGCAACGGGTCGCCGCATACGTTTCTTCAACACAACGTGGCCGTGTCAATAAATAAAAAAATCGGTTTATATATACGTATATATATATATATATATATATATATATATATATATATATATATATATATATATATATATATATATATATATATATATATATATATATATTTTTTTTTTCTTTTTTTCTGTCTCCATCCATGTACCCGTTAATAATGCGCACCTTGATTTTACAAGTTGATTTTTGGGGAAAAAAGTGTGCCCTATATTCGGGAAATTACGGTATATTGCTCTTTTGCCAATGGAACCTTTAAGATTTTATCATGGCAGGAATGACATAGAATGAAGAAAGCACATACAGAAAAATAGCTGTGGCCATTGAACGGTCATATTATAGGCTTCACTGTTGCATTATAATTTATGCTGAATGCTTTACCTTCATCAAAGATATCAAAGCAATCACACAAACACACAGATACAAAATAACGCGACATACTAATTGCTAGATGCAGTCCGTGCCCAATCCACTAATTAACTTCAACCATTTTGACAAAGTTAGAGCCGCTATCTGACACCATCACGTTCATTTTATAGAGTTAGCTGCTAGCGTTAGCCTGTGCCCTGGCTACCAGTAGAAAGCACCCTCTCCTGAAAGCAGGTGAAAGCCTGTTTGGAGGCCGCCAAGAGTCTACTTAATGTCGGGTGAAAGTTTGGCAAAACTCCCTTAAGCACGACTCCATCACGTTTGCTTGTAGCGATAGCCGCTAACGTTAGCCTACCGGGCTTCGTTTGTTTGAGTTCCTGATAACCACGTGACTTCATATGTAAGCACACTGACTGCTTTCTTAAAGTGGAATGAACATAGCCGGACAACAGAGAGTCAAAGTGGGATGAAAAGACTAAATTACCGAATTTACTGACATGGTCAAAATTGCATCGGTCATCGTGAAGAATTTCGGTAACGGTAAATTATCGGTATACCGCCTGGCTCTAACGTCTAGCGCAGGCAATGAGATCAATGAATGCCCTCCTAAAAGGTTAAACTGAAACTGGTAGTGGCTTGAAAAACGATTGACATTTCAATTCATTTCAACGGGGTAAATTAATTTGATAGCAAACTAAATTGAGCTATGAGGTTTCTCACAGAGCAAATTCAACCCATTAGTCTACCACTCTACTTATTCTTTGAGAATAACCCTTCGGCATAGTCGGCGCAGCCAAAAGTCTTTAACAGAAAACCAAAAACTGTTGTAGTTTGCTGACATGAGGTGAGGCAGAGAGGCAGTAGAGCGCCGGGTGCCCCTGAGCGGGCAGTTATCACAACAAAGCCGAGCAGGGGCCGGTCTGCAAAAAGCGGGCCAAATTCCTGCCCTGTAGGACCTGGCTTACAGCTCCAGCGGAAGCTTTGAACGACGGTTGGGAGGGGGGGCAGTGAGGGGGGCCGATCAGACGAGGCCAGACGGGTTACCGAGAAAGTCATAGCTGCTGGGGCCTGGAGAAGAAGAAGGAATAGAAGGAGAACTCCGAATCAAGCCCCCCCATCTCCCTGACTGTTTTGCTCTGTCGTCATTAAAATAGGCTCATCTTTGCAGCTGGCGGCTACAAATAAGATCAAAACAGAACTATTGGCAAAATGATAAATCACTGGTCACAGCAGCAGGTAACCCATTTAAATATAAGGAGTTGTAAACATATAAACAATGAATGGTACTGTATACAGTGATACTTCGCTATATCGCGCTTCAAACTTGGCACCCTCACTCCATCGCAGATTGTTTTCAGTTAAATTTTTTTTTATTTAAATTAGAGATGTCCCGATCGATATCGGGTCCGATCACGTCATTTTCAAAGTATCAGAATCAACAAAAAAATATCGGGCATGCCTTTTTTTTTTTTTTATATATATATATATTTTTTAATTAAATCGTTTTCTAATTGTATTTAACGTTACAGACATAATATGTTACACTCATCCAGAGTCTTTAGGCTTAAGGTAGGGTTATCAAATGTATCCCGTTAACGATGGAAATTATTTATTGAAATATTTAACGCAATTAACGCATGCGCTGCACGACCCACTCACGCATTGTCGCGTTCAATCTGTAATGGCGCCGTCTTATCTATATAGAGAGATAAAAGGCAGCGTAAAATGAGTAGAGTGAATTTTGGCAGCCTTTGGAGCATTTTTTTAATTGGTTAAAGCCTTACAATCCCTCTCCCTACAAGTAGAAATATCGTGGGAAGCAATGTGGGGAAGAAAGGTAGTAATTGATGTTTTTCTTAACACCCTATGTTTTCTTTGAATGTATATATTCGTCAGAGTTTTATTCATATTTTTATTAATGCATTGCCAAAATGTATATGATCGGGAAAAAAAATTGGGAATGATTGGAATTGAATCGGGAGCAAAAAAATATATATATATTTCCCGATCCAATCGGATCGGGAAATATCGGGATCGGCAGATACTCAAACTAAAACGATAGGGATCGGACCGGGAGCAAAAGAACATGATCGGAACAACCCTAATTTAAATATACATATACATATAAGATTTTTCTTTTCTAAATATACTTTGGGAAAAAAAACATGTTTTATATATATCGTATTTTTCGTTATAAGCCGCTACTTTTTTCTCACCGTTTCTAACCTGCGGCTTTATATATATTTATTTTATTTTTGACAAAAGGGCTTCAAATTTTCTTGTTAAAAATAATAAAATTGGATAATTACACATATTTTAAAAGAATAGCTTTCCAAATTTTGCCATGACATAGCTCTCAGCCGCTACACCAGCACCGATAAAGCTTGCCAGAAGCTCATCACTTGCTCAAAAACTCAGGATTTTATAGATGAATATGGCTTCATCTAATACTATATGCTGCTACAAGTGAACAATTTTAAATGGATGGGCATCCATTACTTGCTGTGTCAAGAGAACGCTTTGATTAGCCATTTTCAACTGGTACTCGGAGGACTTTATTGCCACAGTATGCTACAACCTTCTATATAAGGGTTAGCACTAGCTGTTGAGCGTTTTTCAAATTCAAGTGGATTATACTTTGTCTTTGCAAATGTAGTGACCTTTTTTTTTTTTAAAGTTAGTTTGTTTTTAACCATTCAGACGACACGTGTTAGTGATGTTGTTGCGTGTTTACCCTCAATGTACAAATGCCTGGACTCATTTATCTGTTCAATTGGCTGACATACTGACATGTGATCAGCAGAGATAGTTAGCTCTGAATGGTTCAAATGTGCATGTTTTCTGGAACAGCAAAAAAAAAAAAAAAAGTTTTATGAATTTATGCGACAAAAAAAGGGCAATGCAACAGAAAATGGATAAAATCTTGAAGAGCAAGGAAAGAGTTGAGAAGGCTTATTTATTGTATTTAGTTTTATTTGCTCTGATAGGGAGGATCTTAGCTGTCAATTTGCACTTTGGACTTATATTTGTTCATTTATGTTTGGCTACTTATTTATTTCCTTATGATTTAAAAAAAGTCAATGTTTGCGCGATTTTCAAAATATATTCCATTTCACTCTGCATAACAGAAGTCATTTGTACTTATTTTTCTGAATGTATGTGACTTATATCTATCATTATTATTTAAAAAAAAAAAAAAAAAAATGTAAGCAAAAGTAAATGTACATTAACTTCAATTTTAATATACATCCTATGTTCCTAAGTAGTTAAAATTGAGATCAGTATAAATGAGGGAAAACAAATAAATAAAATAAATAAACAAAATTTCTGACTCCGTGGCGACCTTCACGTCGGGGAGTTCCGGCAAGAAATTCTTGCCACTTTCACCCCTGGTCAAATGTAACTGTTAACTGGGAAAGCTAGCAGTGGTTGAGGTTTAATTCTTCACCCTTAACTCATTCACTGCCATTGACGACACTGGACATTCAATCCATTTCAACGAGATTGGAATTCCAGCACCATTATCAAGCAAAAACAAAAATGGCTGTTTTATAATCTATTTAGAGAGAACGGGTTTTAAAAGGTGGATTTTTTTTCTTAACTAAATGACATGCTATTGTTAAATGAAGGCCTTTCATTATTATCCACTGTACTGTTGAAAACCCACTCACCTCTTTGTGTTTATGTGATGCCAATGTGTAAACCAGCATTTGTTTTTGTGTTGTTCAACACAGTGAGTCTGGAGGTGCGTTGGGATTGTGTGGGAGTGATTGCTATTTAGCCTTGCCGAGCTCGCAACAATCACGGGGGCTCCTTCATCACCCCTCCCTCCGTTTAGTCCTCAAAGCTCCACCTCCCCTTGCCCCTCCTCACCCGTACTACTGCTACTGTAGGTTTACAGCTTCGCACCATCTACGAATGAACGGCGTAGGGCAAACAGGAGTCCTGGCGTGGGTCCAGCGGCATCAGTCTCGTAGCGATGCACTGCCAAGCAAGCAGGCAGATAGTCAGACACGCAACCCTTCTTCTTCTTTCGCCTCGGGCCTCGCCAGTCGACCTTGTGTTTGCAATCATCACCATTTTTTACTGTCAAAAGGGCAGTCCACTGCCAGTTACACAGGAGGTGGTATGTTCTGAATGTGCTTGGCGGAGGGTAGATGGGAGGGGTGTAGATATGAGTGTACTTTCATTGGTTGTTATCAGCGGTTGGCATGTAGTGGTTGTGGTTTGGAGGCTGGCATCGGGTGAGCTCTTTTTACAAGCGTGGGTGGCTGTTTAGGTGGAAGGAGTGTTAATAAGCCACAGAGGCACGCGACGTTCTCGTAAGGATTTCGAAGGGAATAGTGCGAAAAAGGGCATTTAAGGTGTATGTTCAAGCTGGGCTGTGTTCCAGCAAGAGAATGTCATTGAACCTTCATGAATGAACTCCAAGAATATTAACTTAGATGTGCTTTTTCCCTTTACTGCTATGTATTATGTTTACAAGTCCACTAGATTATTGTGAAACACCAGTTTTCATGATCTAACTAGTATGGACTGTATGTAGTACGAATGTCACAATATTGTGATACAGTATGTAGTGCTGTGGTTCTTAACCTAAAGTTATCGAACCCCTGGAGTTTTACATCTATAGTCACAGAACCCTTCAGAATTCAACCCTACACTGCCTGTAGGGTTTGTTAAACTTTTACAATACCAAGTGTCAACCTTCCACTGAGCAAACCAGTTTCTCCTCCTATTAACCCTTCAGAATTTAACCCTACGCTGCCTGTAGGTCTGTTATACTTTTATCATACCAAGTGTCAACCTTCCACTGAGAAAACCACTTTCTCCTCCCATTAGCTAGAGAGCTAGCAGTTGAAAGAAAGTGAATAAAGCCTTTAAATTGGGGGTAAACCTGTCCAAAACCTAGTCTAAAATGACACTTTACCTTTAGTCAGAATTTTTTGTATTCTTAACCTCCGCCGAACCTCTTAGACTTACTCACCGAACACCTGGGGTTCGATCGAACCCAATTATCATGTAAACATGTGATAATTATGTAAAAACCTGAAAACCATCATGTAAAATTTTGATAATTATCAAATAAAGACATGATATTAACATAGAAAACGTGAAAAATCATGTAAAAACTAGAAAATATGTGTTAAAAACCTAATGACGTGATACTATCACATAAAAAGGGGAAAACTATCATGTAAAAATGTGATAATAATCATATAAAGACATGATACTATCATGTAAAAACATGAAAACTCATGTAAAAACTAGAAAATATTGTAACTGCGATGTAAAAACCTAATTATGTAAGAAGGTGAAAACTATCATGTAAAAATGTGATATTTATGCAAAAAAATGATAATTATCATAAACCACAATCAATAATTTTAAACAATTTTTAAGCCTATTTGAAGCCTTGTATTTTTTACACACATTATTTTATACCAAATTATTTTCCAGTTTGGCTGGCTTTATAAACTACTCCAAAATTCTTCCACCTGAACTCAAAGTGGAAAGAAAATAACTAAATCGATCAATAAATGGAATGAAATAAAACTTGAAAGCATCATTTCCTGTTTTGATTGCAAATCATTACTAGCTATTTCATTTCTTCCAGCAATAATATTCTCGCATTAATTGTCCCTTGTCATTCTATTTGCACTTTCCTCAGATTTATGACCAGGGAATCTGTCAAGAAAGGCATCTAAAAAGTCATACGGGCTAGTAAACAATCATGATTGATTGTGAAAAACATTATTTGTCATATCTTTTTCATCTGCAAGCATCTCCGATATGCATCCGCTGTCTTTGTCATTTGTCACCAAAGCCAATTGAAACGTTAATAACGGGGAGTCGATATTTAAAATGTGCCAATCTTCCCTCCCCCCGCCTGACTACTGCATGCAGATTTCATATTAAAATGTCATTCTTTATATTTGATTGCATTCATTTTCTGACGGCGGATAATACCATCAACCTGCAGTCACTTTGATTAAAAACAAATACGATTCCAATCAGTGCGAGGGATATTACTGTTAAATGACACCTAAAACTCACAACAAAAGCCGAAGAATGCTGGCATCATTTGTTTGGCCTTTGGATATTTTAAAAAGAGGTATTTTGAAAGAATAAATAGGATTAATTCTAAAATATTACTGAAAAACTCCGTCATAAAGAATTCAAAATTAGCTTGAACAATACAATGACGGTTATAGTATTACTTTTTTTGGTTTAAAATCATTGCTTTAAAATAAAAGTTTGAATAAATACAAGAAATAGGTGTAACAGGGCTGCAGCTATCGATTATTTACGTAATCTATTATCAATTAAATAGTTTGAATAATCGAGTAATCGGATTACGAACATTTAATGCGTTGCAGAATACATTTTAGGAGATGTAAAACAAAGAAACAAATGTTTATGCCTGCACTAACATTTATTTTGGCATGCTAGGATTACACTTTCAAAAGATGATTAAATGCGAATACAAAATAAAATTCCTGAGTGGTTCGAGTGTACGATCCAGAATTGGACTTTCTTTTCACCAGCGCAATAAATGCATTTAAAACTAAATTAAAATACCTGAGTTTAGCCTCAAACGGTACAAATTAATGAGGATCTAAGTACAACCAAAGAACAATTAGCTAACTTGCATAGCAAAAGTCCGCTAGCTTAAATGCTATAGAATGCTAACGTTTTTTTTTTTGTTTGTTAACAAAGCTCTTATTTTAGTAGTCGATTAATCTATCAACTAGTTACTTCGAATAATCGAATCAGGAACACTTCATTCGTCGCAGAATAAATTTTAGGGGATATAAAACAAAGGCTTGCTAAGATTGCACTTTCAAAAGAGCATTAAATGTGAATTCAAAATAAAAATGTCTTATACATAAATGTATACTGTAGTACGCATGGAAAAAGTTTCTTCAAACTATGCAGAATTGCATTTTCATTTAAATTTTTTATTTTTTTTTAAATACCTGATCTTAGCCTCAAATGGTAAATAAAAAAAATAATAAATGAGGATCTAACAAAATAACAATTGGCTAACTTACATAGCAAAAGTCCGCTAGCTTAAATGCTATAAAATGCTAACGTTTTTTTTTTCCTTTAACAAGGCTCTTATTTTAGTAGTCGATTATTCTATCAACTAGTTACTTCGAATAATCGAATTAGGAACACTTAATTTGTCGATATAAAACAAAGGCTTGCTAAGATTGCACTTTATAAAGAGCATTAAATGTGAATTCAAAATAAGAATTTCTTATACATAAATATATACTGTATTACGCATGGAAAAAGTTTCTTCAAACTATGCAGAATTGCATTTTCATTTTAAATTATTTTAAAATACCTGATCATAGCCTCAAATGGAATGAAATGAAAAATAAATAAATAAATGAGGACAAAACAAAAGAACAAATTGGCTAACTTACATAGCAAAAGTCCTCTAGCTTAAACGCTATAAAATGCTAACTTTTTTTCGTTCAAACACATATTCCCACAAAACACTGCTAAATATACTTCCAAACTAAATAACGAATGCATAAGCAAACATATTAGCTCAAACAAATACATACCTTATGTTGGTCTTAACAAAGAGCAGCTAGATTCAGCCTCTTTAGACCAGTTATGGCCTATTCACTGTTGCCACTAGAGGGCAGTGTATCCACCCAAAACTAAATGCAACTCTCTCAAAACAAACTATTACAACATCACTCTAATTAAAGAGAATCATTGAAGCAGCAAATTTGGATTTGAAGCTTTTTCCTAATCAAATTACTCGAGTTTATCGATTACCGTATTGGCCCGAATATAAAACGGCCCTGATTATAAGACGACCCCCTCTTTTTCAAGACTCAAGTTTGACAACAGACTTTTTGAACACCAAATTAATTTTTATACAGAAAATAATTACTGTACATCTGAAACAAATGATTATAACAATATATTTGAGAGAAAAATCATTACATCTGAAACAAATGATTATAACAATATATTTGAGAGAAAAATCATGTTATTTTGCCTCATTCAAATCTTAATATCTGAACATTTAAATACGTAAACTAAAGTGCAATCACTTGTGTAAATGAATGGCTTCTGGTTTTTGAAATGTAAATAAACCAATCTATTGTGATAAAACAACAAAATTGCAATAACTGCATTAACCATAAAAGTGAAGTCTAACTGTAACTGTAGTCTTGAAACAAATCTGAATAAGGAAAAACATTGCAATAAAATAATGCAAACTGGTTAAACTTGAGAGTAGCTGAGATCTGTCATGACAGAACATTGGTTTAATGATATCTGGTGCCATCTAGTGTCGTGAATGGGTATAATGTCTAGACCGCGAATATAAGACGACCCCCACTTTTTCAGTCTTATTTCAATGCAAAAAACACCTGCTTATATTCAGACCAGTACGGTAGTTTTTTTGGGTCATAATCACAATAAAAAGTTGGATTAATATCTTTTTCACCAGCTTGCAAATAGATCTTTGCAACTGCAAATCCACACCACAAATCTTGAGAACACACAAACAAACAAACACAACGTCCTCGTCCCGAGGTCATAAAACTGCACCTATATTTCACAGCGGTCATTAGCGGTGAATCCTTTCTGTGTCGTCGTAGCGACGGGGTAAACAGCCAATATCCAACCTATTTCCTGGGAGTCATTAGCGTGGAATAGGTTTTCGCAAAGCCATACCGCAACCTTGTGACCGCCGTCTATAACTCATGTCAAACGCTGATGATGTCATTCATCAATCGGAGGGGTCCACCGTGGCCGGAGGGGAGGAGGGCGGGGGTCGACATCATCAGGCGCACGGCCCAATGAAATGCAAGATAATGATCGGTCTGAGGAATTTTGCGGCCGACGGATCGGACGTATGGTGACCGTGGAAAGATGTGGAGTGTGTGGAAAGCTTGTAATGTTCTACAACCACAGGAGCCATTATCAGAGAAGGAGAACACACCACACCCTGTAATTGAGCCCCAATCACATGCACTTGCAGAATGTTATCCACCTGTATTAATGTGTTTGTGTGCATGTTTATCGATGATAGACAAGATGCTCTCGTCAGCAGGGTGGCCTTAACTTAATTAACGAAGCGGTTTCGATCGGAGCTGACAAATTGAAGCTTCTCGTCTGGGCCGCTAATTATTTATTAGACTGCGGTCAGGCCGCTTTTAAGGCTATTGGTCAAAACTAGCTGCTGTGGGGGAGGGGAACGGAGGGAAAAGGACGAAGGCTATCGATGGTGTCTTCCTGTGTGTTTGTGTTCCATCCATTAAATAATCATGTCCTAAAGTCTCAGGAGGACCCAGTGAGACATTGTCAGGGTTTACACGGCATGTTTCATACAATTCAATAGAAGGCTTTTCGTGTCATAGCTTGTGTGTGTCCACAGACTGAGTGCATACCGGTGTGTGTCTGTGTGTGACAAAATATCTCATTGTATCAGATTGTTTCTTGTTAATATCCAGTGTCGATAAATTTGACTCTATAAAAAAAATAATTAATGAAATCTGTTCAAGAGCTGTCATTTGTATTTTGTCAACTCAAAAAAAAGACATTATTAACTCACTGGGCTGAAATGATTCACAATGGCTGAAGTGGTGTTCAAATGACATTTTCTTGGAGTGATTTCAAAATTTAAAAAAATAAAGTGAGGAAAAACAAGCAGTTGTAGGAAAAGTCATGAAAGCATGACACTGTAAGTTGAACAGGCACAGAGATTTTTCAAAATAAAATTCTGGGTGTTAGGTCAATTGACCCAGCCCCGCGGTGTTAAAAGGTCAACATTCCATAAAAGATATTTGAAGGTACGGAGAATAAAATGTTTACATTTTTATCTTCCCAGTTCCAAATTTTATCAAATTAAATGAGTTGTCAAATAAATACAATAAATACATGTGTGTGTGTGTGTGTGTGTGTGTGTATATATATATATATATATATATATATATATATATATATATATATACATGAAGTAAAAAAACAAACAAAACAACAAAACTGTAGCACAACTTGAAAATAATTTGAAACAATTTATTTCTTCGGTGATATTTTAAATCTAGAATTCATCCAACAAAAAATTATATTTATTATATAAAGTGTAAATTGAAGGTATTATTCCACATTTTCAAGTTATTATTCATTATTTTGTTTAGCATGGTTATGTATTGGGCCACCAATATGGATAAAGATATGGATCCATTTGACTTTTAATTCATGTTTATATACACATGTGAACAAATATACAAAAGTAATACACGCATGCAGAAAATATGTTGAAAATTGTCCTCAGTTTACATCTTAATTCCCCAAAAACCCTCCCAAAATTACCCAAACCTTAATAAATAAATACCTAAAAAATGGAATCAAAGTAATAATAACTAGAAACTGCAATTTCTGACAAAATTGCTATGGGGCTGTTAATTTGGGGACTATTCGGGGACATGTCCTGGTCATATCAGGTTGCCTCCTGTTGATTTTGGGGACATTGTTTTTTGTTTTTTTTTCCCATTGAAAATGAATGGGAAATTTGGACGTCCGTGACCGTCAATGGCATCGACTTACATATGTATCAATGAAATCCGAGAACATTGGCATCAATAGAATTGACATACATGGCCGTCAAAGGCATTAAGCAAAGTAAATGCCATTCGAAATGAATGGGAAATTAGCATCTGTGTACATGTGAATCAATACAATGTAAATGCCATTGAAAATGAATGGGAAATTTGGACGTCCATGGCTGTCAATGGCATCGAATTACATATGCGTCAATGCGACAATTGTTTTTCTTCCCAATTCAGTATCACAAAAACACCGTAACGCAATGTTATTTTTATTGTTGCCAAAATATCGTACTGTATCTGCTCGTCCCACCCACTTGTACTGCGCGGCAATTAACGCGACGAGGTTACTCGGAGGTCTAAACAGTCGTTCTCCGATTTCACGGCTGCTGCCGCCTCGTAACCGCCAGGCCCACCATGGCGGCTCACCTCTCATGTCCATCTGTTTGTGTGTGAGTGTGCTTGCTTGTGTGTTTGTAGTTGTGATCCATGAGCTCCATGCTTGAAGGAAAGCCGCCGCAACATAAAGTGCGGGTGGCCTGAAGTCAAAATCGTAAAAAGGACGCGTTGGAGTGGTGGTGAATGTGTGGTTTTCAGAGATGCGGGGGCGGGGAGGTTCATAGATGAACTAGTCAGAAGGCAATCGGGGTGGCATGGAACTGGTAAAGTGGTCCCCTACTCCTGAGGTTGCATGAGTTGGTAAAGAAATGCACAAACTTTTAAAATGCTGTCCTGATGTCACTAAATATCCACCTTTTCATACAGTATAAAGGTCGTTCTTGGAAGAAGTTCATTCTCCCATATTATGCCATAAGTTTCAGTTTGACCACACAACAGATTGTTTGGTAAAGGTCAATCAGCGTTGTTGTTCAGTTTTAATTGATTGTTTCAATGTGTGAGAAGCAGAGATGGGTAAGGTGGCCAAAAATTTTACTCAAGTAAGAGTAGCGTTAATTCAAAATAATATTGCTTGAGTAAAAGTACAAGTAGTCATCCAAAAAAAAATGTACTTAGTATTTAGTGAAATTCAAATTCAAGTAATAAGTAACAATGTGAGTAACTGCTTACGTTGTGATTTTTTTTTTTTTTTTTTAAACAATGTTTTGTTTTGTTTTGTTTTTTAACTCAAGTACAAGTAAAAACGTATTTGGTGAGAAGAATAGACAAGTAATGAGTAACATACTTACTTATGATGTTTGATTTTTTTTTTCTTTTTTAACAATGGCTAGATTTTTTTCATCTGTATGAACTGTTATTGTTATAGTTTAAAGAAGAAGACTAACATATTACACAACCACATTAAGTTAAAAAAAAAATACAAAAAAAAAATACAAAAAAAACATTGAATTTCAGCGAGAGAAAAAAAATACTGAAATGAAGCATCATTCGCCCAAACAGCATGAGTGCCCTCTAATGGTTACGTTGTGATTTTTTTTTTTGAACAATGTTTTTTTTTTTTTTTTACTCATGTACAAGTAAAACGTATTTGGTGAGAAGAATAGACAAGTAATGAGTAACATTGTGAGTAAATACTTATTATGTTTGATATTTTTTTCTTTTTTCACAATGGCTAGATTTTTTTTCATCTGTATGAACTGTTATTGTTATAGTTTAAAGAAGAAGGCTAACATATTACATAACCACATTAACTCTTTCACTCCCAGCCATTTTCACCAGAGCAAGGCCGTTCGCTCCCGGCCGTTTTTTCTGGATTTTGACTGATTTTGCAAGGCCCACAGAAAATTCTGTTCTATTGCTATATAAACTTTGAACCCACCAAAAGAAAGATTGGACTCTCTTCTTTCAGCAGAAAAAAAAAGTAAGTTCGTATCTTTTTCCATTCTTTAGAAATCAGCATTAGAAAATAGCTTAGTTTGAGCAATTTTCCAATTTATGATGAAAAAACGGAGAAAATGAGCTTTTTGTAAACGCATACATTTCAAACATAACTTTGACTTTAACAAAGCTATTTTTTGCATTAGTTACATCCCAAACATCTGAATAATGTTTTCCTTTTACAAAATACTATGAACAACCAGACAAATAGAGCTTTAGATAGAATAGTAACAATTTATTCACACACAACGACTGAGAGATGACGGTTTGTCGCCGAGATGACGCCGTTGTCGCCACGTCAGCTGTGTAAACTTTTCCCTCATCGTTGTCTGTCTCACAAAAATGGATTATTTTTGCATTTCTGCGGGGTCTGCTAGGCGAGCCACTCCACGGGGGGTTTCACTCGTTTTGCACGATCGTCCAGCGCCTGGTGTCCCAGGCGTCCTCTCGTTGTTTTGTCCGGAAGGAGCGCCGCCTAGGCTCAATCCGCCAGCGCTTTGACAATGCTGGCCGGCCGTTCACTGCTGTTGAATCGGCTTGTCTAGTCTTCCAAAATGCGTTACTGCCCTCCAGTGGCCAGTTTTATTGCTTTAAAATTGGTTTGGAGCGTTTTTCTTTGTTTCTCAGATACAGCGGAACCTATATATGCTTCTTATAAAAAAAAAAACGCAAAAGACGTATAAATACGGTTGCGGGACAGTTGAGCATTTAAAAATAAAACGTATTTATACGGTTCCGGGAGCAAATGAGTTAAGTAAAAAAAAATTTTTTTAAAACAAATCATTGAATTTCAGCGAGAGAAAAAAATACTGAAATGAAGCATCATTCGTCCAAACAGCATGAGTGCCCTCTAATGGAGAAAACGTATTTCTTATTATGAAACTTAAAAGGATCAGATCTCTGGTTTTCCGTGGTCAATCGGTGACAAATAAAACCTGGGAGAGAGTTTAAAATCCACGCTTTCGAATCATGATGACGGCAGCGCTTTATGTCAAATACTTATTTTTATGATGCTTTAAAGACGCCATGTGATTAAACAGGTCGACGTGATCATAGAACAGCACGCTTGAGTCTGATTGGTATGATGGAGTCATGTGATTATTGTTGTGACGTTAATTGGTGAATCTGGTCGCACTACTGTTGGTGTCTCTGGCAAAAAAACAAGGAAACTCTTATGTAGAATAAAGAGGAAAAATGTAACAACCAGTGTAGCCCAAAGTGACGGAGTAAGAGTAGTGTTTCTTCTTCACAAATCTACTCAAGAAAAAGTAAAAATTAAAACTACTCTTAGATGTACATTTTTCTCAAAAAGTTAATCAAGTGAATGTAACGCATTACTACCCACCTCTGGTGAGTAGTTTTTTTATTTATTTATTTTTTAAAATTTTATTAAACAACTCACTTTACTTGATGAAACATCTCTCCCTTTAGTTCTTTTGACCACCCGTTATCCCCATTCGTATGGGACACTTCTGGTCAGTGAATTCATCAACAGGCTACAAGGATGGATGATGTGCCACGAGGCTGCAGAAGCCTTAATACAATGTAAATGACCCACTCCCATTTCCAATCTGCGTTGCTCCTTCGTGTCGTCCTCACTGTTTGTCTTCTGCGCATTTGTTCGTAGAAAAGGTGGGCGTTAGTCTGACCGAGGTCAAAGCTAATGTGAAAACATAAGTGATGGTGGAATAGTGTGGAGGTGGGGAGGGGGTGCACCGTTACTGCATTCACATTCTTAACACAGCAGTTCTTATCCTGGCATCCCAATTCCCTCTTCTTGTTCATTGATAGGCTTATATATATGATTTTGAGAATTTATAAAAATAATGAGGGGGAAAAAAAGAATTCATTTAGTTGTCTAAATGAACACATGATTTTAAGTTCCATTTGACTTTTGCATTGCCTTTTTAATGCGGTTACTAAAATTTGGTAAGATTGTTTTTAAATAGTTGCATGATTTATGCGAATTACACCCATACATTGGGTTAAGGCTATTAACATGACACAAAACTGCTTAAAAATGGTCCAAATAGCCTTTTTGTGATCAATCTTGCAATATTTTATGGCAGCAGGTCATATTTGGAGGTGTGGTTATTCCAAGGGGTTTTCTGCTGTGATGTACTTTTTCATTAATAATTTCCAGAGGTGGGTAGAGTAGCCAAATATTTTACTCAAGTAGCATTTCTTCTAAATATTATTACTCAAGTAAAAGTAGGCATCCAAAAATGTACTCAAGTACAAGTAAAAAAAATATGCGTTGAAAAGAATACTCAACAAGTAACATTGTGATTAACTGCTTACAATGTCTGTTTTTTTGTTTTTTTAATAAAGGTATATTTTCTTTGCAGCACAACTTCATCTTTATGAACTGTTATTACTAAAAAGTACTATAACTAGGGTTGTTCCGATCATGTTTTTTTGCTCCCGATCCGATACCGATCGTTTTAGTTTGAGTATCTGCCGATCCCGATATTTCCCGATCCGATTGCTTTTTTTTTTTTTGCTCCCGATTCATTTCCAATCATTCCCGATAATTTTTCCTGATCATATACATTTTGGCAATGCATTAAGAAAAAAAATGAATAAAACTCGGACGAATATATACATTCAACATACAGTACATAAGTACTGTATTTGTTTATTATGACAAGAAATCCTCAAGATGGCATTTACATTTTTAACATTATTTCTGTGAGAGGGATCCACTGATAGAAAGACTTTTAATTCTTAAAGGATAAATGTGACCTTGTATATTGTGACTAAATATTGCCATCTAGTGTATTTGTTGAGCTTTCAGTAAATGATACTGTAGCCATTTAACTGTTCTGTCCAAATGCATGATGGGAAGTGCAACCATGACTGTGCGTAATGGCACCAATTGATATATCTTCTCTGCGTTGGGAAATAACATAGGGTGATAAGAAAAAGATCAACTACTACCTTTCTTCTCCACATTGCTTCCCACGATATTCCTAATTGTTGAGAGAGGGATTGTAAGGCTTTAGCCATTTAAAACAAGTCTCCAAAGACTGCCAAAATTCACTCTACTCATATTACACTGCCTTTTAGCTCTATATATAGGTGAAACGGTGCCATTATAAATTGAACGCGACAATGCGTGAGTGGGTCGTGCAGCGCATGCAGTAATTGCGCTAAATACAGGACAGGTTTAAAAAAAAAAAAAAAAAAAAAAAAAAAAAAAAGTAATTGCGCTAAATATTTTAAAGTGAGTAATTTTTTAAAAATTAATTACCGCCGTTAACGCGATAAATTTGATAGCCCTACTTTAAGCCAAAACTAAAGACTCTGGATGAGTGTAAGACATTTTGTCTGTAACGTTAAATACAATATATATATATATATATTAAAAAAAGGCATGTCCGATATTTTTTTGCCGATTCCGATACTTTTAAAATGATGTGATCGGACCCGATCTGCCGATCGATCGGGACATCTTTAACTATAACCTATTCCATGAACATATTAGGCCAAAAAGATGACCCAAAAATCATCGAATTCAGACCAGAACAACACTATGAAACATCACCCGTCTAAAGAGCATGAGTGCCCTCTAGTGGAGAAAAAAAAAACGTTGTTACCTCTGATTGGTATACCGTATTTTTCGGACTATAAGTCGCAATTTTTTTCGTAGTTTGGCTGGGGGTGCGACTCATACTCTGGAGCGACTTATGTGTGAAATTACTAACACATTATGAGATCATTTCACATGTTATTTTGGTGTTTTGGAGTGACACTGATGGTTTGGTAAACTTGTTAGCATGTTCTATATGCTATAGTTATCTGAATAACTCTCAATAGCTATATTACGTTTACATACCGGCCAGGTTCGCATTTCGTTGTTCATGCATCATGTAACATTATCATACTGTACACTTATTCACTTATTGTATTTTTATTTTAAATTGCCTTTCAAGATGACAAATCTGTTCTATGTGTTGGATTTTATCAACTAACTTTCCCCCAAAAATGCGACTTATACTACAGTGCGACTTATATATGTGTTTTTCCTCTTCGTTGGGCCTTTTATGGCTGGTGCGACTTATACTCAGGTGCGACTTATAGTCCGAAAACTACGGTAATGGAGTCATGTTGTTGTTATTGCGACATCTCATTGGTGAAACTGAGACGGCCTCTGTCGGCATCTCTGGCAAAAATGAAGTCAATATGTAGAATAAAGACGAAAACTGTAACGACTCTAGTGTAGACCCAAGTAGTGGAGTAAGAGTAGTGTTTCTTCACAAATCTACTCAAGTAAAAGTAAAAAGTATTGCGTAGGAAAACTACTCTAAGAAGTAAATTTTTCTCACAAAGTTACCAATATAACGGAGTAAATGTAACACTGCCCAGCCCTGATAATTTCCCACTGAATTCTGAATAAGGACATGTTCAAGTCAAACACTTATGCACCAAGTGTCAAAGTGGCATTTCTGTGTCATGTGTCACTCATCAGTGGCATGCTTGCACGTGCACACACGCACGTGTACTCCAACATAGTAAGTCAATGAAGTGGCTCTGTCTGCTGAGCCAACGAAGTGTCAACACCTGGCAATCAAAAAGTGTATTTGCTATTACGTTGTCGATAATTTCTCATATCAGTGAGACCAACACACTATATTAATACCTCCGTGCAGACAGGAGTCATTATTTTTCCAATCCAGTAGGGCTAGTATGTTAATTGGTATTTCTTCAAAGCATTTTTTCATGCTTTAATTGAATAACAGCATGTTTTAACAAATTACTTAGCAGGATCAAGTATACAACTCAAGGGTGTAGCTTTGGTCTCAACATTGGTAGGCACAATATAACCTGCATGAACACATTTTGCTATGGACGAGACATTAATAAGACCAAACAGTTAGGGGGAACGGGGGTCAGGGCTACATTTTTCATGAATATGAACCTCATTAATTGATAGGCTAAATCAGGGGTGCTCATTATGTCAATCGCTTGTATAGGTATCTCGGCCCCCCGCCCAATATATATTTTAAATGTACATACAGTGCCTTGCAAAAGTATTCGGCCCCCTTGAACCTTGCAACCTTTCGCCACATTTCAGGCTTCAAACATAAAGATATAAAATTTTATTTTTTTGTCAAGAATCAACAACAAGTGGGACACAATCGTGAAGTGGAACAAAATTTATTGGATAATTTAAACTTTTTTAACAAATAAAAAACTGAAAAGTGGGGCGTGCAATATTATTCGGCCCCCTTGCGTTAATACTTTGTAGCGCCACCTTTTGCTCCAATTACAGCTGCAAGTCGCTTGGGGTATGTTTCTATCAGTTTTGCACATCGAAAGACTGACATTCTTGCCCATTCTTCCTTGCAAAACAGCTCGAGCTCAGTGAGGTTGGAGGGAGAGTGTTTGTGAACAGCAGTCTTCAGCTCTTTCCACAGATTCTCGATTGGATTCAGGTCTGGACTTTGACTTGGCCATTCTAACACCTGGATACGTTTATTTTTGAACCATTCCATTGTAGATTTGGCTTTATGTTTTGGATCATTGTCCTGTTGGAAGATAAATCTCCGTCCCAGTCTCAGGTCTTGTGCAGATACCAACAGGTTTTCTTCCAGAATGTTCCTGTATTTGGCTGCATCCATCTTCCCGTCAATTTTAACCATCTTCCCTGTCCCTGCTGAAGAAAAGCAGGCCCAAACCAGGATGCTGCCACCACCATGTTTGACAGTGGGGATGGTGTGTTCAGGGTGATGAGCTGTGTTGCTTTTACGCCAAACATACCGTTTTGCATTGTGGCCAAAAAGTTCAATTTTGGTTTCATCTGACCAGAGCACCTTCTTCCACATGTTTGGTGTGTCTCCCAGGTGGCTTGTGGCAAACTTTAAACGAGACTTTTTATGGATATCTTTGAGAAATGGCCTTATTCTTGCCACTCTTCCAAAAAGGCCAGATTTGTGCAGTGTACGACTGATTGTTATCCTATGGACAGACTCTCCCACCTCAGCTGTAGATCTCTGCAGTTCATCCAGAGTGATCATGGGCCTCTTGGCTGCATCTCTGATCAGTTTTCTCCTTGTTTGAGAAGAAAGTTTGGAAGGACGGCCGGGTCTTGGTAGATTTGCAGTGGTCTGATGCTCCTTCCATTTCAATATGATGGCTTGCACAGTGCTCCTTGAGATGTTTAAAGCTTGGGAAATCTTTTTGTATCCAAATCCGGCTTTAAACTTCTCCACAACAGTATCTCGGACCTGCATGGTGTGTTCCTTGGTTTTCATAATGCTCTCTGCACTTTAAACAGAACCCTGAGACTATCACAGAGCAGGTGCATTTATACGGAGACTTGATTACACACAGGTGGATTCTATTTATCATCATCGGTCATTTAGGACAACATTGGATCATTCAGAGATCCTCACTGAACTTCTGGAGTGAGTTTGCTGCACTGAAAGTAAAGGGGCCGAATAATATTGCACGCCCCACTTTTCAGTTATTTATTTGTTAAAAAAAGTTTAAATTATCCAATAAATGTTGTTCCACTTCACAATTGTGTCCCACTTGTTGTTGATTCTTGACAAAAAAATTAAATTTCATATCTTTATGTTTGAAGCCTGAAATGTGGCGAAAGGTTGCAAGATTCAAAGGGGCCGAATACTTTTGCAAGGCACTGTAGTTAACTATGATTATGTTGGGTGTGTGTGTGTGTGTGTGTGTGTATGTTGTGTTGTGCGAGCAACATATTAGGTTATGGAGCACCCGTCTCTCTCTAAGCAGCTCCTTGCCCACGTTTTTCTATTTCTATAGTTTCCACCAGCGTTCACTACGCAGTTCACAGTTCAATTAACATTACCAGTAGAAAATAGACAGAAGGATACTTCTCTCTAAGCTACTCCTACTCAAGATTTGCAGATTAGCAAGTTCACACAGTTTAATCTTATGCTAACTCTGATGAAGGTCGGACTTTCTATAGCAAAATTAGTGGTGTGTTCCTCACCTCCACAACATTGACGTCTTTTTGCATTACTTACAACGGCTACTAGCCTGGAACTCCAGACTCACCGCTTTTCCAGCTATAGAGTCTGGGACCCAGCTCCTCATTGGCCTCTCGAGCCCAAACCAAATCGTCAGTGCAGTCAGATTTGTTTATATGCGTGACATGTTCTTAACGAGCAACGTCACTGTTGCGCATCGGAAGTCGTCTCCACAACCACACAGATGGCGAACAGGAGGGCCGAGAATATGTTCCTATTTGCGGTAAATTCACTTCTAAATAACCAAAAACACATTGAGTCGCTAAAACTGAGTCTCTCGTGCTAGCCATGTTGAGTAAACTTCCTCATTTTCCGCTCTACTTGTATGTTTACATCCTCGCGTTAGAGTTTCTTGTCGCTTTACCAACGTCACATCCGCCCGTCGCTGATTGGTCCACTCCACTGTCTGTTTGCTGTGGCTTGCTCTGCCCTGGGAATTTAATCCACTGAACAGTCGCCATACTCTAGAGCTGGAACAGCAGTGAGTCTGGAGTTCCAGGCTAAGTGGCTGCTGCTGGCCGAAAAAAACTTCTAAAATCCCTCCTCTTCGAAGGGGGCGGATGAAGCGGCATGTTGTTTACATGTAGGGCTGCAGCTATTGAATATTTTAGAAAGCGATTAATCGATGGACTAGTTAGTTCGAATAATCGAGTAATCGGATAAGGAACATGAAAAATTAAAATACCTGAGCTGAGCCTCAAACAGTATAAATTATAAAAAATGAGGATCTATGTAAAACAAAAGAACAATTAGCTAACTTACATAGAAAAAGTGCACCAGCTTAAATGCTATAAAAAGTAGTTTTTTTTTTACAATGCTCTACACAAATGGTTCAGACACATATTCCCACAAAAAATGGCTAATTCTACCTGTAAACTAAATTATGAATACATTAAAAAAAAGATAGCTCAAACAAAAACTTAGGGTAGCACTTTATAATAACTATCCCTTTTACTAGTTAATAGATAATTAGTAAACTGTTGATAAATGATTTATTGTTGATTTGTGAAGTATTTGTTAACAGTTTGTTAAGCATTTCCAGGGTGTTCCAATATGGTTGATCCCATTCTAAATGCCTATGCTAGTTGATGGAGCTTAATAAAACTATATACACTTTACGTTGAAGGTCATAAATTTTATTGGTTTAATATACAAAGAAAAGTACAAATATTTGTTGGTTCTATGGCAGATTTTCATAAATGTGCAACATGAGCGCTCCCTGCAAAATGCCTTATGAAAATGCCTTTTCTTTTGAAGTGCACGGCATTTCTTAACCTGAAAAGATAGAAATGCCAAACGTTACACACAAAAACTTGAAACGTTTCTGCACAAACTGTGTTTAGGGTTAAGAACACCCTGTAAATGCTTAACATACTGTTAACAAATACTTCACAAATCAACAATAAGTCATTTATCAACAGTTTACTAATGACTTATTAACTAGTAAAACGGATAGTTATTATAAAGTGTTACCAAACTTAGCTTACGTTGGTCTTAGCAGGGAGCAGTTGGATTCAGCCATGTGAAGAGGCAGACCAAAGGGCAGTGTATCCACCGTAATCAATAAAACTAAATCAAAACACTTTCAATATAAACCATTACGACGCCACTTTGATTAAACGAATAGTCGAGGTGACAAAATTTAATCTCAATATTTTTTCTAATCGAATACTTGAGTTAATCGATTAATCGTTGCAGCACTATTTACATGTATATCTGTTGGGGTCGTGTGAGTGTGAATGGGGGTTGGTCAAGTCAACAGCCAATCAGAAGGTGGGATTGAGACAGAAAAAAATGGACCGGTACATTCAGCAAGTGAAAAGGGTTAAATGTAAGTCTAAGCATAATTCAAATAATTCACTTAATAATGGTAGGTTCAATTATATCCTTACAACATATGGGAGGACAATCTAGATTACCTATATAACTGAATTTATTATAGTATAATGCATTTAAGGTTGCTTAAAAGTCGGTGCTTTGACCATCCTGAAAAGTTGTTAGTGTTATGTCCCTACCGTCCCTATGCAAACCTACTCCCTTGATACGACTACTAAAACAATGTTTCCCAAAATTTGTGAATCCAGAACAAGAATACTTTATCAAAATGATTATTGTGTTTTGTTATTGTCAGTAAGTGCATTCGGTTACCTCAATGCGTATTCTATTATTTCAGCCCAAAATGAGTCATCAATACAAATAGTAAATTGAATTCATTTTGTATACCTTCCTGCGTTAATCTACATTCTGTACGGGCGTGCAAGGGGAAAGAAGATGGGGTGGGGGTAGAAAGACATGTTGGTGTTTTCTTTGAAGGGGAAGAATGTTAATGGAGCTTGAAACCACCTGAAAATAGAGGAGATTTAAGTGTCATCTTTTAAAAGGAATTCTTGTGTGCGCTGATTTGCAGGTGTCAACTCTATGAATATTTCTGTGTGTTCATGAGCACTTCTGCAATGTGTGCGCCCACAAACACAGTGTCTCATTTGTTTCGTTTGGATGTGCCCATCTCCTAATCTGGCCCTTAAAGACATCTGTCAGAGGCAATCACTGTTGTTTTGTCATGCTTCATAGCTAAGCAGCCCAAGGCCCGTCATGTATACGTCGAAGCCGAGGCAAATGGCGTCCTTGCGTCCTCAGGTGGAAATGTCTTAACTGTGTAGACGAAACGAACGGATCTTCAGACGCCACAATATAAACATATTTGTTTACTGTCATGTTTTTGTCAATTTACCTGGCAGATTGCATCAAAGATGAGCAGATTCAAATTTTGTAACGGAAACAATTCACCTCATCCTAACGTGAATTTTGGATTGTTCCGTTCTATTGATAAAGTCTTGACAATGTGCATACAAATATCATAGCTATAGAATAATGTGGGTGAAGATGGGAGCGAATCATTTAGGTTGACAGTTTTTGACAAACTTGTTCGGCCAGCTCTGATAGGTGAAGCTCAATTGTACGTGCATGTCTGCGTGTTTATGTTGATGAGTGGGCGGATGCGTGCCTGCCAACCGTGTCTATACCGTGCCGGGGGAGCGGCGGGGTTGGCTGGAGGTCACAAAAAAGGTGCAACGCAGTCAACACTGGGAAAAAAATGTCGAAAGCAACTGGTAGACCGCAAGGAATCTAACACTGTGGCATGCCTGACTATATTTATGAAGCTAATGAGTGTGTGTATTGTTTCCTGCAGCACCCGTACCCGTCTGAAGAGCAGAAGAAGCAGCTAGCCCAAGATACGGGACTCACCATCTTACAAGTAAACAACTGGTGAGTTCACATTTTAACTTCCTTGTGCTTTATTCTTCTAAATTATGGGCAGGGACTAAATTGGCTCGAAATGTATGTGAAACATTTGTGGGCCTATCCACCAAAACCACACACTTGCATCAAAAATGTATGAATACGATTTTCGGCTTCCCAAAAATGACAGACATTTAACGTCTGATTAATTTTAGCAATTTGATCTCCTTTGAATTTGATGAAATTCAACATTATGAAATATGACAAAATGGCCAAAGCCATGAATGATGTTTGCATTTCAAAGGTCTTTAGCGACTGTTCTTCTCAAAAATTGGCAAATTTTCTTCATGCTTATGATCAGTCTAGTTTATAAATGAATGCTCAAACATACAAACTTTCAAGTGAACATTTCTGAGATGAGTGTTTACTCATAAATCATTTATAAATGGGATGAAAAAATTGGGATGAAATACACAGCTTGTCTCTAAAAAGCCCCATACGTCATGTTGAAACTGCGAAAAACGCCTGGTTTCAGTGGAATAATTCAACTGGCACATTTTTGTCGGCTCCATGCAATGCTATTGGAATGCTAAAATGATGCTACCAAAAGCAGTTACAATCTCTGTCATTAGCACACATAGGCAGATAAAGTAAGCTAAGGAGGCTAGCTGTTGTTTACATCGGATTGTATCGATTTGGATGATAGTAAAAGTTATATTGTGATAGTGTGTTATCACCCATGGAGTTAGCAGCTACGGTAATGGAGCTAGCTACTTGCTCCTGTTTCAATTAGATGAGGCCTATTGTTTTTAACTGTTGTCATATTATAGGGTGACCATATTTTGATTTCCATAATAGAGGACAATTTGCCCGGCCGCGAGATACATGAATTTTACTCGAAGTTCACTCAAAGATGCCTATATTACGTTAATATATTTAAATTGTGCCTCCTATGTCAAGATAGAAAAAATTAAATCAAAATCAAACATTGCTATTGAATTTTACAATCATCGGCAGTGCAACGACGCGACACCAAACGGGATCTTACAGATCACACCAATTCAAAGCTCTGACAGAAGTCAACAGCACATGTACATACATATAGCCTGTGAGCTCCTATCGGGATGATGGTTTGTTTGTGAATTAGAATTGACAGTTAACGCCATGAAACAGCAAGTCTGTGACATGAGCGAATTTGTATCCAAAGTAGAATAACGGTATTTTTTTACCATAAGCGTTTGATTATATACGTACTGATCGTAATAAAAGTCTTAACAACTGGGCAGGCTCTCTGGGAACATGTCACAGGTAGCACAGTACCGTAGTATTCTTTGCAAAGCGCAGACCTGGCTGCAGAATTAAATTACGGGGGGGCCTTACATTTTTTTTGGGGGGGGGGGCACAATTCTTCAACGTAAATTTAGCCTGAACAGTGGCGTTATTCAAGTACAGCTGCTGCAGCTAACCCTCCTAGCATGAGTTCTGACTTCAATGCTCAGTTCATCAGTGCTTGTAGGAGGAGGTGCCAGCGCTATCCCTTCATATTGACTTTCGGCCACGTCTTTGTCATGGCTTGAGTTTGTCTTTAGTTTCTTGAAAAAAAACACGGATATCCATTCCAATTTGAATTAACAACGGAGGAGCCACTCAATCGCCATTTTTTTGTAACCGAAGCAATCCCTATCCAATCGCAGCACCCAATGGCCAATCCAATGGCTACTCGGTCCGCCCCCCTTATCTGTGATTGGCTAGAAATTGCCTTCATTCGCTGCTCAGATTGGTTGAATTGAATGACGACAGATCAAGATAGGATGAATAGAGGGTTCGTCCTCTCCTTGTGTGTGTGTTTTTTTGTGGAAGATTAAAAAAATAATAATAATTACAGAGTGCAGTCTAATCGAGCTGGGGCAGGCACAGCAGTGTTTCAGGGTGGGCCCGGCCCCCTACTGCCCGACCATACCGCTGGGTCTGTCAAAGCGTCAGTCAATTTCAACACACGCTAATTGGTCCCTTGAAAAATAATGAAAACTGGACATTTTCATGAATTTATAAAACCCAACCGGAAGCCCCGGACAGGATGTGAAAAGTGGACATGTCCAGGCAAGAGAGGAAATTTGGTCACCCTATAATATTAATAAATACAATACACAGATCATCATATTTAAGTCTGTTTTATATGGACCTAGATAGGAAAAATGGTTTCCCACCCCTTTCTTAAAGTGTGAAAACCATTTATGTGTATCCATCCCTACCGAATGCACGCACACACAGTAAACACACAAACTGTTATGGGTTTGCTACCAGGATGTTCCTGTTATCGCTTAAGTCAGCGTCTCTTTGTGGCTTGATACACATGCAACTGACTGGGATCTATTTAAGGGAGATCATAAGCTACCCCTGCAGCCCCCACACCCACAGGCACCCCCCATTCCCCACCCGCACCCCCTTTTTTGCCATCCCAAAAAGCCATACCACGCTCCACCACCGGTGCCCCCACAGAAAAAGCGCCAGCCGCCCCCTCCCCGGTTTACGGCAGCTATACGGTGGGATTAAGGTGGCGGTGGCCAGGCCGGTGAGGCCTTTGTAGATGGCTTAGCACATGACTGGGGGTGGTGGATTAAATAAAATGATCACAGAAGCAAAGAAATGATACAGGAATTACTTATCAAAATACTAGCCCCGGTTTTATCTGCGGCTTAATTTGGTTCCGTACATTCTCAGGGTGATGTTCAGATTAATTGAAGTGACAGCCTCCTTTCAGCGCGCCGGGGAGGTATTTGCACGGATTTCAGGTCTTACACAAACTTAATTATATGGAACCCCATTTTATCATTCTAATTCCATGTAGCGGAGGGTTCTATTTACAAATGACAAGTCTGTGCCTTTTATTCGCAGCTTTCCTTAATATATTTATCAAAGCGGGTTCATTTACAAAGTGCTCTATCTGCCGGGTACAGGCGGGCCCACATTAACGAAGCTTTTAGGTTTATCAGGCGCGCGGGCCGACAAGCCACCCGAGGGTCAATTGATTTTTTTTTTCTTTTTTGCTTCTCTGATTCATTTTTTCTCTTCGTCTCATTTTTCTTGGATCACAATGAGAAACATGCCTGCAGAATTAGCCTGGTTTGTCAGCCTTATCTATCACCCCCTTCCCACCACCACCACCATCTCCCGTTCCTCCCTCACCCTTCTGCTTTATTCCCCCTCCGAGCCAAGCTACTTAAATTGGCCACAGGAACCACCGTTATCAGACTTTAATGCACCCTACAGTGTGGATAGCATTTCAATTACACCGGTAAGCAAAGATTAGCCGCCTGTTTTCATGGCTTGCTCCAGCCGTCTCGAAGCGCGCCGCGACGCGCACCTTACCTAAGGGAGCAGAAAATTGAGTCGCCTCGCCTGTGTCATGGTGATTAATACAGCAGGAGCAGGGAAACTGACAGAGAAAGACTTCAGAAATGGGAACATTTCTCCTTAACTCATTCCCTGACAGTGATCACTGCCAGCCCTCCACGTTCAAATAGATAAGACGCCTGTCACCATCAATGGTAGCAATTGAGTTAAAGGTCAACTTCCAAATAATAACTTGTATTGTAATTTTGGACTATAAACCGCTACTTTCTTGGTTTGGGTGAATAGGTAACGTTTTATTCGACACTAGCGTCAAAAAAATGTCATAAGACTGTCATAAATATGACATGACACTAGCATCTATTCAAAGTGAGATAATATGCTGGATGACATTCAATTACATCTGTTATAAAAATTCAATAATACTCATGACAGTGTCATGTCATAATTATGATTGTCTTATGACAGTCTTATGATGCCACTATCAAATAAAGTGTTACCAAATTTCATAACACCGGCCACTTTATTTGGTACACCAGGCTAGTAACGGGTTGGACCCCCTTTTGCCTTCAGAACTGCCTCGATTCTCCGTGGCATAGATTCAACAAGGTGCTGGAAGCATTCCTCAGAGAGTTTGCTCCATATTGACATGATGCCATCACACAGTTGGTGCAGATTTGTCGGCTGCACATCCACGATGCGAATCTCCCGTTCCACCACATCCCAAAGATGCTCTATTGGATTGAGATCTGGTGACTGTGGAGGCCATTTGAGTACAGTGAACTCATTGTCATGTTCAAGAAACCAGTCTGAGATGATTCCAGCTTTATGAAATGGCGCATTATCCTGCTGAAAGTAGCCATCAGAAGTTGGGTACATTGTGGTCATAAAGCGATGGACATGGTCAGCAACAATACTCAGGTAGGCTCCAACGATGCTCAATTGGTACCAAGGGGCCCAAAGAGTGCCAAGAAAATATTCCCCAAACCATTACACCACCACCACCACCAGCCTGAACTGTTGATACAAGGCAGGATGGATCCATGGTTTCATGTTGTTGACGCCAAATTCTGACCCTACCATCCCAATGTCGCAGCATAAATCGAGACTCATCAGACCTGGCAACGTTTTTCCAATCTTCTATTGTCCAACTTTGATGAGCTTGTGCAAATTGTAGCCTCAATTTCCTGTTCTTAGCTGAAAGGAGTGGCACCCAGCTTGGTCTTCTGCTGCTGTAGCCCATCTGCCTCAAAGTTCGATGTACTGTGCGCTCAGAGATGCTCTTCTGCCTACCTTGGTTGTAACGGGTGGTTATTTGAGTCACTGTTGCCTTTCTTATCAGCTCGAACCAGTCTGGCCATTCTTCTCTGACCTCTGGCATCAACAAGGCATTTCTGCCCACAGAACTGCCGCTCACTGGATATTTTTTCTTTTTCGGACCATTCTCTGTAAACCCTAGAGATGGTTGTGCGTGAAAATCCCAGTAGATCAGCAGTTCTGGCACCAACAACCATGCCACGTTCAAAGTCACTCAAATCACCTTTCTTCCCCATACTGATGCTCGGTTTGAACTGCAGGAGATTGTCTTAAACCATGTCTACATCCCTAAACGCACTGAGTTGCCGCCATGTGATTGGCTGATTACAAATTAAGTGTTAACGAGCAGTTGGACAGGTGTACATAATAAAGTGGCCAGTGAGTGTAGCTATTAATGAAACAACTGGAACAGTAACTGAAGAAATAATTAGCATGGAACATGAATTTTGATTGTTATTTACATCTGTAGCGCTGCAATGCATGCTGGGAGGCATGTTGTATGACATCAGTGTTGACAGCAGGTGGTAGCAGAGGTCGACTATCTCGCCTAAGGAAGCAGTGATTGCCAAATAAAGCCTCTTGAAGCAATGAAGTTTTGCAGCTCATTGGTTCAAAGCTTCATGGTGGTTCATTTGGTCTTATGACAGTCTTAAGATGCTAATCGGTAAAAAAAGGGCATAATTTACAGTAAACTACACAGTTTTTTCTGCCATTACCGTAGCGACTTTAACCTTACCGGCAACCAAAGTTGAAGGAGTTTTCCCATAAATTATACGGAATTTAGTTATATTATCGTATTTTTACATTGTTCCCGTATTTTTGACAGTGCTGGCTACCAGAACTGCTCCTAATCTCCTAATATTATGCCAAAAGTAGTTTTGTGTTGATAAAAAAAACTTTTGTTGGTAAAAGTCTCAGTCTGTGGAACCAAATAAAACATCACTTCACGCGACGTAAAAATGAGCAAAAAATCGACTTTACTTTTACAATGTATGACTTAATTCTCAAAATATTACGATTTTTTTCTACGTAATATTACTATACTGTGACCCCTCGCTACTTCGCGCTTCAAATTTCGCGCCCTCAGTCAAACGCAGATTTTTTTTCAATTAAAAAAATAAAGAAATAAATACAGATTAAATATCCCTATCCGATCACGTAGTTTCACTCTCCTTCCTGCTGCTTTTCTTGGTCAGGCAGTGCGCTGGAGTTGCTTATTAAAGTTAACGATGATTGACAGACGTTAAGGTTTGATCTTGCCAGAGATGCTTGGAAGCCGAAACTTCAAAGTGCCGCATGCATCAATCATCGTTTAGCTTGTTAAACAGTTGCTGTGGCAACTCATTGTGTGTATGCGAGCAGTGTGAGCGGATTTGAGTGGACCCACTCAGTGAAGCATTTAATAAAGACAAGCATTTTTGTACTTTATTCTTGTTTAAAAATAACTTGGTGGGACAATAACATGTTTAAAACTTATCATAATGATTACATTTGAAGTGCTTTTTTTTTTTTTTAATTATACTGTACTTTGGGGGGGGAAAGGGGGGGTGGTCTCATATGT
This sequence comes from Corythoichthys intestinalis, assembly GCF_030265065.1. NCBI lineage: Eukaryota > Metazoa > Chordata > Actinopteri > Syngnathiformes > Syngnathidae > Corythoichthys > Corythoichthys intestinalis. The sequence goes on along the minus strand of NC_080409.1, from coordinate 42,588,771 downwards.
ATCTATTTCCAATGCTAAATCTGAATAAATACACTGAACGCACGCCCCAAAAAAATTTGGGGGGGGTTGGGCACTACTTCACGGTTTTTCACTTATTGCGGCGGGTTCTGGTCTGGTTTCTTTCTTTGGACTTTTGTTTAAGATGTTCAGGACAATTCTGAGCAGGCTCCTGCAATTGAAGTCACGCGAATGAGAAAGCGTGTATGATTGGCTGCTGCTTCGTCATCATTGAAATCATTCGCAGAAAGATCAACTCAGCCAACTCAACTCAACTCTGCGGCGTGAAATTTGAACACACGACGTCACAGAGCGTGGCTTATCTGGTCGATTTGGCGACGTTGCGTCGCGCCTGACATGTGTCGACTGTCGCGAGTCTGTGTGTTACGCTTCAACGCGCAGTTACATTGACTTTGTATGGAAACCTACCGCACGACGAGGAAAAAAACCCAAAAGTTTTAAGACTGGTCAGACAGTGGTTGTGGCATGCGTGATAAAATGTCATATTTTGTAATATCAATGCAATCAAAGATCACTTTTACGTTGCCTTGTCGTTTAAAAGAACTCACCAAAAGTTTTCAGATTCGACTTTAACCGTTTTATTGCACGCATTTTAAGATTTCTTCAAATATCTTTTTTATTTGCCCTCTTCTGGTTTCTCTTTCCAAGCTGAGATAGCCCGCCCGGGACACGACATACCGCTGCCGTCCGAAATTCCTGTTAAAAATAAAAGCTCTTCAAATTCCTGGCTAGGCCCTCGCATTGTTCTGTCCTTGCCTTTGATGCGTGGCCGCTGCCAACGTGACGGGCCAAATACAGATAGAGACACAGCCAGGAAGACAGAGACTCGGCAGTGGTGGTTAGTAGAAGAGGAGGGGGCGTCGGGCTGGATGGCCGTCGTCTTGGGTTTCCAGTGCTCTCCCCCCATGGGGGAAAGGATGTGCTGAATCAGGGCTTTGTCCTCCGCCACAATTGCGGTCGAGCGACGGCACAAGGCCATCCTGTGTTGGAGTTCGTTCCTTCCTACCTCATCAAACCGTCCTACCTGTAGCTCACCTGCACGCACCCAAAACAATCGCTTGAAAACCTCCTAGAGCTGCTATCTCCAATGTGCATCATTAGCCAATAGCCTCACCTGAATGCATTAGTCGGCCACAGTTAATAAAGAAAACGAGAAAAGGTTAAAGTCCACGATTCCGCGTTACTTGATTATCCTTTTAATGGTACCTGATGTGTACATACTGTGTGTTATTTGTAGTGTGGCACCATTAAGTCTCCTTCTATTTACAGAGGTTTCTATCATAAGCATATAGTACACTCTTAGGCGATTGTTTTTTGCTCTTTTTGTTTCTATATAAATTTTGGAAAGAGCAGGTTTTCATTGGGTTTTCTATCAATGATAATCCATCAAAAAATCTTTAAAATCTTGAGACGATTCGACGACATACAACAATTTGGCAAAGCACAATTGACGAGGAATTAGTCTTTTTCTTGGCCGTTTAGCCACGCCTACCAGTATAGGGCTCTAGCGTCCCCAACAGGAGTATGACTTTGGCAGGGTCATGGTTTCATCTGATTTAGAATTCAGCCCATTGAGGGGGTATTATTCAGAACAAGGAAAATGTGACGAAGAGAGCAGCAAAATGTCATTGTTTCAATCTGTCTACTCCAATGTTTTTACAGGATATTCTTTTTATCTAAGTATTTTTCTCCAATTGCTAGATAAATGTTATGTTCATGACAAATAAAAGTCTTGTGCTAAATGGAATATGAAATATTCAAATGAATTTATTCAGTACAACATGCCAAAATCACTCAATAATGGTTAAAACTATCGACTTCTTTCACCTACCGAACGATATTTTATGCCACCGGAGTTAGTCCGGCTTTTGTCATTTCCCTGCCCGGGCTTCGGAGAAGAGTGTCAACAAACCAGGAGTCGTGACAGCTAGCCGACATGCTAACTCGAACCCAGTGATGTTTAAAAGTCTTATTCTCGCCTTTCGAAGAGAAAAATCACACAAAGTACCCCGGATCAGGTCACTAGGCGACTGGGTTGTCGATTGTCTTCACCGATTGGTGGCGAGCAGGTTACAGCTCGTCGTTCCCCTGCTGCGGGCAGGAGAGCTCCTTTGCCAGGGAAGTAGCGAATGACCGCCTGACAAACCGGCCGACGTTGGAGGAGCCCGAGCCAAACCCGAGGATAGTGGTTTATTGCCGGGCACACAAAGAGGGCAGAGGGGGCTGGAAGTCTGGACGATATGTTGAACCGCACGAGCATAAGCCGAGTATAGCGCTTTCCTGGCGGGCACGCGAAAGGACCGAGGGGTGTGTGCGACAAGTGGTCGTCAACCGAGTGGCATTCTCGGTGGACAAGGAGCATTCTCAGCCACAAAATGCAAGCCACCTTCGTATTAAAACGTCTGCCATGATCCCAGTATTTGACATAATACAAAACATGATGTTTACTCACTTCCTCCTAAGTCCAGTGGTTCCTCTGTTGGCGGACTTGTTTTGTCCAATCTCAGGGTGAACAGGAACTTTTTGAAACCCAAAAAGGCTTACACGCCTCTCCTTGGTGAAGCAACAACAACCCTGCAGCACATTTGGCCGGCGTGATGCGAAAAATAAACGAATTATTCTGCAAAATCAGCTGAATCAGGAGTCCATCTGCATGCTATAAAGCAATGCTGTATTGTGAGATGCTGACCCGGGTGACGTCACATTTGCATTCCTCCTCAAAACAGGAAGTTATTCATTTTCATAGCGCAGGATTAAAAAAATTTAATATATAAATCGATCGCTTCCACAGACATCCAATCGGTCCATTTCATCAGGATCATAAAATACCGCGTGAAATATGAAATTAACATGCTTTTTGCTGTCATAAGCAGTTTAAGCAGTTATAGAGATTGTAATAGCGTTGTGACAAGATTTACTAGTTTCGGCGAAAACAGATGAGCTTTTTGTTGTGAACTACAGTTCAACGTATTCTCATTTAGCTTAGCAATTGGAGGCGTGAGACCCATTTTTCGAGTGTCCCAAATTTGCCGTGACGTGTGTGTACGTCCACCGAACAGAATGCTATAACGACGCCAGCACTCACTGTCGCCGGGAACGCACCTTCCCAATGGCGGTTTTAAGGGGGTCCCACAGGGGCACTGGCCCCCTCTCTAATTTGAATGGTCCCTGAAGTTCCCTAGTTCTCATTTTATGACAAAGCATGGCAATCAATGAATCCCTCTTTTCTGAAGTGAGAGAATGAGATAATGTTGTTTCTATAGCATGTTAACCCTTTATGGCCAAATGTATCACGCTTAATACACCTAAAATTTCATGATTTTGAGAGTAATTCAGAATTTTGACATTTCTTTTTGAAAAAAAAAAAAAGATGGATGCAAGTCAACACATGCATCTGCAGGTTCCATGCAGTGGCGCCTCCAGACATTTTTCATAGGGGTGCCCAGATGGGGCCACTTAAAATCTTGGGGTGGCCAAAACTAAAGCCATAATTTCAGGTTTTCATTATATTATTGCAGTAAAAAGGTCAGGGGAAAACTATCTGAAAGACTTAAGGACACGGCTACTGATATACTTTGGTGTGTTGTGTAATATTTGATGTTAATAATGATTTGATGTGCATAGTCCATAACTGTCCAGTCAACATTTTAAGTTCCACAACAATTCTGTTTTATTGTGTTACGTATATATTAGGCATAAGGTGTACATTTAACTAGGGCTGTCAAACGATTAAAAATTTTAATCGAGTTAATCACAGCTTAAAAATTAATTGATCGTAATTAATCGCAATTCAAACCGTTTCTAAAATATGCCATATTTTTCTGTAAATCATTGTTGGAATGGAAACGTAAGACAAGATGGATATATACATTCAACATACTGTACATAAGTACTGTATTTGTTTATTATAACAATAAATCAACAAGATGGCATTAACTTTATTAGCATTCTTTCTCTGAAAGGGATCCACGGATAGAAAGACTTGTAATTCTTAAAGGATAAATGTGAGTTTGTATATTGTGACTAAATATTGCTATCGAGTGTATTTGTTGAGCTTTCAGTAATTGATAGTGTAGCGACTTAACTGTTCTGCCCAAATGCATGATGGGAAGTGATGCAACCATGACTGTGTGTGGTGGCTGCAAATGCTATATCTTCTCTGCCTTGGGTACACAACAGGGTGTTAAGAAAAAGATCAATTGTCATTCCGCCCATTAACGTGATAAATTTGACAGCCCTGCATTTAACAATACAAAATAAATGCATTCATTTGGGATGAAATGCATAACTGATGCTACAACAATCTAACGATATACTGGCAAGCGGGGTGGCCAGTGGGGTGGCCAACCAATTTATAGGGGTGGCCGTGGCCACCCCTGGCCACCCCCTGGTGGCGCCACTGGTTCCATGAAAAAAACAGGATCTAGCTAGCGTTATAGATATTAGAGCGTTTATTACACATATTCATTTTGACATTTCTTTTTACAAATTTGAAAAAAAAGGTAAAATTAGTCCCTTATTTTTCAAATTCTGGGATTCTCTGATAATTGCTTCACGTTGCAGGTCTTTAAGGGTTAAATATTAATGCTACTTTTGTGTTTAAAATGGCTTCTCAAAAAAGTGATGGAATTTATTGTTCCATGTATTGTATCTTTACTTGCACACATTACGATTGAATTCGAATGATTACAATCTTGACTGGTTTTTACCAGTAGTAGGTCTTACCAGATTTTTTTACAGCCTGTGTACAGGATAATATGTGTATTGCCTTGTTGACCAAAATAAACAATGAACAAAAATGGCACAAAATGGAACGACAATTCTTGGCCCCTGTTTCAGAAAAATCCTAGAACCGCCACTGCACCCTCCCATGGGGTTTCAGAATCAGCACCTTTCAAATTAAATTTCTCGAGCCTCCAGTGTTGTAGAACCAATGGGCAGTCAACAAAAAATAATGAAATAAAACACTTATTTTTCAGTTCAAATAAAAAATGTATTATGTGTATTTTTCGGCCTTTCAGGCAAGTGTTTCCGATATTTTGTTTTCAGTTTCGGCCATGAATTTTGATTTTGGTACATCCCTAGAAACGACCACGTGAAGAAGCTATCTACTCATAGCCCCCCATCTTTCGCAGTCATCATTTAGAACTAAATGGGGCCTGACCATATCCTCGACATCTGGCCCAGCACGAGTTCTCGCCTTTATTTACCTCCGTGGTGACGCAGTCGTGGCATAAACACATATGAGATGACAAATGACGACGGGAGAAAGGCAGCTAAAAGAAAAGCAGGAAACGGTGCGCTCATTATTCCCTTCGTCTTCAGAGGCAGCCAGAAAGAGAGAAGATGTCACTTCTTGGCATATATGATGACGGACTGCTGTGCCAATGGAGCACTAATAACAATAAAGAGGGCACTAAGCCACACTCTATTTTTACTCCTCTGGCTCGTCTCTACAGCCCAGGGGGGAATACGCAGCACACACACGCACACATACACACACATACGAGAGAGGGAGAGAGACTCTAATTAGCGGCAGAAAGGAATACAATGAGTGAGTTATTAAGACACAGGGGCGGCTCTCAGCCAACCTTTGCCCCGTGTCGGAGCACAGGTCACATGATAAGGAAAGGAAATCCGCCAGACGACGGCGCCAGGCGGCCTGTGCCCACTGAAGACGCAAAATAGCCGCGATATCTGCAACCGTTCACACAAGGGAGGGCATAGTACACTGATTTATGTTATTATTGTTATGAAAGGATCAATCAGCTGGTTATATGAGTTGCATAAGCCAATGACTGCTTACTGTGTATGGGGTGTCCCTGAGACAGGTGCTAAAGGTACAAAGGAACTTAAATGGGCAAGGTTTTATGTCTTTAAAGCAGCACTTGATAACTTTTCAGTTTTGGCGGATTTTAGCAACGCCGTTGGACTAAAGCGGTAGTGTGTGCCTTAAGGATGACTGCGTTTCCCATGAGGACAAGCGCACACCCACATAGTGTCGTAAAATCATGATGATCGCCTGCTGATGGATTAAACAACATTTCTGTTTCCAGCAGCTGTGTGAAGGATGAAAAGTAATAATGTAATGAATTCAGTTGTGTCTAAAAAATAGAATATAATGGTTAGCAATAGGGTTGTCCGGATCATGTTTTTTTGCTCCCGATCCGATCCTGATTTTGATCCCGTTTTAGTTTGAGTATCTGCCGATCCCGATATTTCCCGATCCAATTTTTTTTTTGCTCCCGATTCAATTCCAATCATTCCCGATAATTTTTCCCGATCATATACATTTTGGCAATGCATTAAGAAAAAAAATGACATCAGTAGACGGCCGCCATTTTAAAGCAGTAGACTTCTCATGACGGCTCTGTTGTAGCGAACCTAATGAACTTTTTATCTAAAATACTCCTAAATCGGCAAAATCTTGACTTGAATCTATCTTTAAATGATGAAACCTTTTTAAAACTTTCATATGTCGAAAGTAACTAGAAGGGATATTATGGAATAAGGGGAGCAATTTTAACAACTTTAACGGTTGATTCACAACATTAAATTAATTGAATGTAGTTTAAAGTTCCTGATGCAGAACGGGGACTTGAGTATGTTATTTGCTGTTTTGAACTGTTAACGTGATACTGAAATAGTAGTTTATTTAAGCCTAAAAGCAGCTAATAGCTGGGGGGAGGAGGGGTTTGTGCATCAGTAATCGATTTATAATTGAATCATAGACTCTGAATCTTAATCGTAATTGAATCGTGAGGAGCCCAAAGATTCCCACCTCTATTTAAAAATGTGGAAAAATTTTGATTTTTTTGTTTTTAATGTAAATAATGCCGACAATACATCGAAAAATGTAAGAAAAACACTGCCTTCAAAATAAAACAGATATAATTTGTGAATTCTATAACAATAACATTTTCATCAAATTCAAATAATGTGCCTAAATATTTCGAATTGTTTACGAAATAAATTGCTTCACTATTCTTACAGTTCCCAACTCCAGCTCCTATTCGTCGAAATTGCGTTGGAATCCAGTCTGACCAACACTTACTCCCACAATTGATTATTTTGAGTCTAAAATTCGAAGGTCAACATTAGAGGTGTGCGAAATTTCCAATTCTTAGCTTATTCGTGATTCGGTCGTGGAAGATACGAGAACAATTCACAAACATCCAAATTCCGATTATTGAAATATGCCAAGTAAAGCGGAACTAAAACACAGTCGGCGCACACAATTGTAGCCTCTGAATTGTAATCGTAATCGAATCGTGAGGTGCCCAAAGATTCCCGCCTCTATTTAGAAATGTGGAAAAATTTAGATTTTTTTTTTTTTTTATGTAAATTAATTCAGGCAATATATAGAAAATTGTTTGCAAGAAAAATAATGCTTTCAAAATAAAATATATTTAATTGTGAATTCTGTAGAGATTGCATTGCAATCTAGTCTGTCCAACACTCACTCCCACGACTGATTATTTTGAGTCTCAACATCGAGGGTCAACGTTTTATTCCACCAGTGCATATTTCTTTGCAGTCCACAAATCCAAGAAAAAGTCCAAACAAAGCCAACAACATATTCCTCTAACTTTGTGGAGCATTTTCCTACCTCGAAACTCCGGCCAACACGAAACGTAGGACCACTGACTTTTATGTTCAATTTTTATGATCCCTCTGATTTTGGCGGGCAACGAGAATAAGTCATATTTTCCAAATGTATCATAAAACTATGAAGCAAGAGCCACTAGCCTCTTCTATTTCCCCAATTCTTTGAAGATATGAGAGCCTCCCGGGGGTTCCTCGACATCCTACTTTTCCCGTTTTCATCCTTCATAACTTTGACCCAGATGGAAATGTCAGTGCCTTTTTCTGTCTGCAACCTGGGATTTTAGTCGGTGGCCATGTTGCACCCCTGGCTTACTAAAAATAGTATTATACTATAAGCAGTGTGTGTGACTGGGGTAAAGCGAACGAGAGGCGGGGGTCGGTTGAGTCTGTGGCAATGCCAACACGGCATCGTGATCCCTCTCATTTAGGCAGCGCTAATTGGTAGTTAATTAGCCGAATTGACTCTGTTGTCAGATCCCAAGTGTCAGCCCCCCACCTCCACCACCTACCCTTTAAATTCATTTGAGATGCGCAAATAATAATCGCGTCTGGAGGGAGGCAGCAAAACGCTCGTTTCCACTTTTGGCAGATTGCGACGTGAGCGAACCATTTCCATTAATTCGCGCGGTATTACAGTTCGCAGCCATTGGGAGCGTTAAACAGCTGATGCTAATGCGCGCTGCTGTGTTGCTGTTTGTTTTTTGCCAACTATATGTGCCATGTGATTAATGGCACCCACTTCCAGTTTATCAGACGCTCGGGTCACAACGTGGCACGGTTACACAACAGCTGTTTGAGTTGACAATCATCACGAAACGTGTTGCTTCAATACAAATTGGGATGGTCCGCTCCTTAACTATTCCATTCCTTTCCATTGAGTTTCTGCTTGTGATATCATTTAAAACAGGGGTGGGCAAACCAGTCCTCGAGGGCCGCAGTGGGTCCTGGTCTTTGTTCCAACTGATTCAGCACAGACAGTATAACCAATGAGGGTTCATCAGAAATGAGAAGCACCTGACTGCAATCAACTGATTGCACTTCTAAAACAGCTGATTGGTGAAAATGTGTCTTCTTAATGGGTTGCAACAAAAACCCGCACCCACTGCGGCCCTTTGTGGAATAGTTTGCCCACCCCTGATTTAAAATATAGCCTGAGGTCTGTGCTATATTATGGATTTTTGAGAAAGTTTGATAACAGGTTAACTTCGAAAACTGTGACAACATTTTGATCAATTATGGTAAAAAAGCGGTCAAATATTAAAAATTAAAACTATCAAAGGGGAGCCTAGATTACAGCATTTTTTCTCAAAATTTTGAGGCAAAGTACTGCCTGAGAAAGTAATTTGGCTCTCTCAAGCATTTGTAATGACCAAAATTGAAATACAGGAGTACATTAGGGCCAAGTCCTCATCATAAATTGTTATACTACTTATTTAAGTTGTAATTTTACAAGAAATATATCATTTTATGTAAAAAAAAAAAAAAAAAAAAGTGTACTGTTGAAGTCATATTATAAGGCATTTAAAAAAAAAAATTTAATGGGATGTCAAGAAAAATCCAGCACTCTACAAAAAATATTCCAGACTAATGACACAAGTTAAATAAACACAAATAGATGTAATATTTTAACATTACCAATATCTTATATCCAGGGGTGAAAGTGGGCGGGAACGGTCAGGAACGCAGTTCCAGTATAAGATTAAGGGCTGGAACACAGTTCCGGTATAAGATTCAGGGCCGGAACGTTGTTCCAGTATAAGGTGCTTTGATTCCCAAAATATGACGCCAATTGTCAAAACACTATGTAAAAAAAAAAATAATAATACAAAGCTACTACACATGCATTCCATTTCCAAGAAGAAAACTATCTACAGCAATCAGATTTACATACACAAGTGTTAACAACAAGCATAATAAAATGCTTGTGTAGTGTAATCCGTTTCCACCGATATTTATTATTTATTTTATTCCACGGACGGCATGGAGGTTTCCCCAGCTGCTGCAGTTATCTGAGTTTGACGATGACGAGTCACGTTAATGTGCGAATGCACGTAGCAAAGCAAATTGGCTGACATACTGACATGTGATCACCAGAGATAGTTAGCTCTGATTGGTTCAAATGTGCATGTTTTCTGAAACAGAAAAAAAAAAAAAGGGCAATGCAACAGAAAATGGGTCAAATCTTTAAGAGCAATCGTTGTATTTCGAGCATGTTGTCATATGTCGAGAAAAATGAGCCAAATTTTACGTCAGATGTCTAAAGGATCGTATGTCAACCTACCACTGTTCTGTATATACTGATGAATACTAAATGAATCGCAACTATACAGGGATCCTTCGTTTTTTTTGCGGTTAATGAGGACCAGAACACGCCGTGATAAGTGAAAAACTGCAAAGTAGCGCCCCCCTCAATTTTTTTTAACATGTTACTGTCCCACAGAATTACTATTAAACAAGAATAAAGTACAAAAACGCTTGCCTATATTAAATGCTTGATTGAGTAAGTCCACTCTAATGCGCTCAAGATGCTCACTTACACACAATGAGTTGCCACAGCAACTGTTGGATATGGGCAGCTCTTTAAAATACTGCATTTGTTTATTTAATTATTTATTTATTTATTTTAATTGAAAAACAAATGGACTGAGGGCGCTAAGTTTGAAGCGCGAAATAGCAAGGGATTACTGTAATTTTGATTTTGTGATACAATACTTTATAGATACTGGCCCATGCTATGTAGCTAGCAAGATTCAAGATGATCGGTTCGCGAATGATGGAGGAGTAGGACTTTGAAGTTAGTGTCCACAAGATCAAGAACAACAACAACAACTAATACTTGTTATATGATTATAATGGAAAACTGCAGTTTTAGACAGTTAACATTTTAAGGAATAATTCCCAAGTAAATCCCAGTAAGAACACATTCTCTTGGGCCTGTGTGAGGCTGTGGAACTGACGGAAGCATTGCAGGCAAAGCTTTGAAAAGAGATCGGAGGGGGTAAGGAGATGGGGGGTGTCTTTGTACTTTTCAGCACCTTTTGGCTTTTTTAAACCTCAACAGCTTGGTTTTATTGGTGGGGTCGTTTAATAACAAGAGCTCGCGCGTTTGAAATAAAGTCGAGGCGCGTTTTGTGCGTGGGCGAGGCTCCTTTTTCTTTCTTTTTTTAATTCTAAGACGGGTAATTTCTGTAGCAGTGGGGAGGAGAGGTCGACAAGTGTGGGAGAGGGAAAAGTAGGTTAATTTATTTCATTTGTAGAAAGAGAGAGGCGTTAAAACGTGCGGAAGAAAAAAAGGGATCGTGAGGCAGTGAAAGTGTAGGATGATTTTTTTTTTTTTTTTTTTATGAACACAACTTAGCTTAATGCACGCGGGCAGCCGTTGTAATCCTGCCAGAATCCTCCCTGTGCCCGGAGGCCATCTGTGAGCAGAATAGCAATTTTATGACTTTGTCATTAAACCAATTTCACAGCCGTATTGTTTGTTAATGAGGCCGCCGCAAACGAGGCGAGATGTCACTCAATGGCGACGACTCTTCTGACTCAACCTGCGCCATCTTCTTCTTTTGTTGCTTCAGGTTATCCTACCACCTTCCCCCAGCCACCTCCTCCACGGGTCCCCGGCTCATAAAAGGGCAAACTGCTAAAAGATAAAATTCAAAGTCTATACAGTCAAAGCTTTTGTTTATGAGCTTCCATTTGCCTTTAGAGCTCATTGGGACAAATGGAGGGTTGGCTGAGGGCATCGCTATTATACTGTACAAGCTTCAAGGGGCCTTTACAATGGCAGATTCAGACAAATCTGGCTTTAAATGTAATCAATAATACAAATAATAGTGGCTGTATATTGTAGGGCTGCAGCTATCAGTTATTTTGGTAATCGATTAATCTATCAATTACCGTTTTTTCGGACTATAAGTCGCACCCGAGTATAAGTCGCACCAGCTAAAAAGCAATGGAGAGGAATACGACATATATAAGTGTCATTTTTGGGGAAAATGTATTTGATAAAATCTGACACCAAGACAGTGCCGGCCCAGCCTATATGCAGACTATGCCGCTGCTTAGGGCCCCTGACCACTAGGGGGTCCCCAATTTGGCAACTGTTTAATTTATATTCTATTTTGTTTACTACAGTTTGCTTTATTTGACTTTTGTGAGTTTTGATACTTGATTACAAGCTTAAAAAAATAAAAGTCCTTCCTTAACCTTTTTATTTCCTCTGTTAGAAAAAGGTTTGGCGCTATCTACTGTAAGTTCTGACAATCATTTGGGGTGAGAAGTTTGAAGTATGCAGTGCAACAAAATCTGATTAATATACAAAACATGGACGTATGGGTTGGATTGCATGTATGGGTTTTACAGTACACTGTGATGAATAGTGGGCCAAAAATATGGGCCCCTTTGCATTATTTTGCTTAGGGCCCCCAAATGGCCTGGGCGGGCCCTGCACCAAGAACAAACATGTCGTCTTGAAAGGCCATCTAGCTCTTAGCCCACGATTAGCTTTTTTAGTTGTCTTTATTTCAGTAAGAGTAACCTGATTTCGCCAGTCCCTTACACGTTTCTCGCTAACTCCAAATTTTCTTTCTGCTGCTCGATGCTGTTTTTCAAATGCATATTTCACTAGTTGCAGCTTGTTATCTCCAGAATATGATTTTCTTTTCAGTGCCATTTTGTTCAGCCCTTCTGAGTTGTTTTTATTTGTAAGTTACCATCAATGTTGAAACATAGGCCTTGAGTGCCCTCTCGGTTTAGTGTGAAAATAACATGTGAAATGATATAATGTCTTAATAATTTCACATATACAGTAAGTAGCTCCAGAATATAAATCACACCCCCAGCTAAACTATTAAAAAAAAAAAACTGCGACTTATAGTCCGAAAAATATGGTAGTTAGTCCAATTAATCGAGTAATCGGATTACAAATATTTAATGCATTGCAGAATACATTTCAGGATATGTAAAACAGGTGTTCATGTTTGCAATAATATTTACTTTGGTTTGCTAAAATTACACTTTCAAAGGAGCATTAAATGCAATTACAAGATAAAATTCCCGAGTGTTTCTTCAAACTATGCAAAGTTGCACTTTCTTTTAAAAATAAATTAAAATACCTGAGCTTAGCTTCAAATGGTACAACAAAATTAGAATCTAAATATGACAAAAGAACAATTGGCTAACTTGCATATGGCAAAAGTTCATTAGTGTCAATGCTATAAAATGCTAACATTTTTACAATGCTCTTAACAAATTGGTCAAACATATATTCCCACAAAAAAACTGCTAAACTTCTAAACTAAATAACGAATGTATACAGAAACATATTATCTCAAACAAAAACTTACCTTTGTCGGTCTTAACAAGGAGCAGCTGGACTTGCAGCATAGTCACTGTTGCCACGAGAGGGCAGCATATCCACCCAAATCAATAAAATTACAGGCAAACACTTTCAAAACAAACCGTTACAACTACATTCTAATTTAATGAATCGTCAAAGCAGCAAAATTTAATTCGAAGCTTTTTTACTAATCAAATTACTTGAGTTAATCGATTAATCATTGCAGTACTAGTATACTGTTTTTATTAATTCTATTTATTTAAATTTATTTTTTACGAATATTTTAGATATTTTGGTTTTTATTTTTCAAGCTTTCATTAATTGATTTTATGATGATTTGATGTTTTAAGTTATTATTAGATATATACTAATACATTTTTTTTCTTCAAAGATATTCCAGATTTTTAAAAGGATTTTTTTTTTTTTTTAATTCCCATCAAATTTACGGGAGTATTTGGATAATATTTTAAATCTATAATATGTTTTAGATGTTTTTATTTGTGTAATTTTGAGCTGTCTCGATAATTTTTTTTAATCCATAAAAAATTGTGTATTATAATTGTGTTTGAAAATATATTAATTCATGATTATAATTATATTATTAATAAGATCAACTATATTAACCATAACGATAAAACAAACTTCTTGAATGTAATATTTCCTCAGCGAGTGACATCGCCAACTATTGGCCTGGCATGCAAATTACAATAACATTGTTTTTGTAGTTTTTGGAAACCAATTTTGTGTCTGAGCTTATAAGTGACAAGAAACGTTCTTGCTGTACCCCCCCCTCCGAGGATCACACAACCTGACAGAGTACATTTGGAATAATTACTTTTATCTGCTGAGGAAGATAGCCATGGGAATTACGTGTCAGCCACAGGGAAATGCTTGCTGTGTGCGCGTGTAGACGTGCGTGCATGTGTGTAAGGAAGGCTGAGGGCGTGGGGGACTAAAAGGGATAAAGGTGACCAGGTGTAACAGAATGGCCTTGAGGGTGTGCGTGCGTGTGTGTGTGTTTGTAGGGTGGGTGTGTGCGCGCGCGGACAGGATCTTGCTGCTGAGCTCTTTAAACTCTGTGAACCTCAAGTAGGTATGTTCTCTTTGTTGAGGCATGCTCCTTGTTTTTGCCTTCACCTCGTTGCTTTTCACTTTGCATTCCATCCAAAGGCCCCTTCTGTCCTTTTTACATATACTGGGGGAAAAAAACTATTGATTGAAGATGTAGCAATGGTCTTGTGTCATTCGTACTCAAAAGTTCGTTTTTTAGAAAACCGAAAACCTCATTGGAAATAGTTTGAATGTAAAGAATCAAACTCATAGTCAAACTACGGCCATTACACAACCTTTTTTTGTTGTTGTTGTAAAGTAAGGGATATTTGACTTGGAAGCGCATAAGAAAAAAATGTTTTAATGTTACGAGAACGCACATTTTAACCCATTGGCAGCCACTGACGGTTATCAATCTATTTGAAATGGAAGGGACTGGCAGTTCAAGTCAAAATGCCAGTGGCCAAATTCCAAAATATTGTTTTGTTTTGGTTTAAATAAATCCGTAATATCTATTGAGATCTGAATTTTACAGCCAAAATAGTACATGATCCGAAAATAAAGTTGAAATATAATGACGGAAAGCAGTTAAGGATCTAGTAAAAAAAGAACATTGCAAAATAAACCAAAACCAGTGTTGTTTTCGTCAATGATGACTAAAACGAAAATATTTCGTTTAAAAACATTTTTTTCATGACGATCACGAAACAATAACAAGCTAAAAATGTGTTTTGGGGGATTAAAACATAACGAGACTAATGCCAGTTTTCATCTGACGAGACGACGACGAGAATGTGTGACATTTTATGTGTAGTTAACCTGCATCATAGCAGTTTCTGGTTGTGTCACTCATGTGCCGTGCTGCTGCTCTCCAGTCTCCAGGCTTGCACACACGGTAAGATTTGTTTTCTTATCTTTGCCAGATAGAATATGCAATGTTGCTTGAGCCTTTAAAGGTCTATGCCGAGTGATCATTACACATTAAATGTAACTCGTAGCATTAACATAGCATTCGCGTTTAACGCTATGCTTACATTAGCATTAGGCCAATGCTGATGGCAAGCGTCGTCTTAAACTCTCGGACAATTTTTTTTACATACAGTTTGTGGCGTCCAGGTGGGAATAATTAATTGAAAATAATATACTGTTTTCCTGCCGAGTGTGTGTATCACCAAGTTGGTGTTGTGCTTGTAGATGGTGCAATATGTGCTCGTATGCCAATGTTCATTCAAAATAGTTGGAAACTTTTATTTTTGTAAAGAGTAAATATTTTTTAAATTTAGAGACGAAATTTTTTTTTAGTTAACGTCGACTAAAACTAGACGAAATTAGTCTTGAGTTTTCATCAACAAAACAAGACGTAGACAAACACATTTTGAAATTACTAAAACATGACTAAGACTTAGCCATATTTTTCTACCATTTTGTCTTTATAATCAAAGTGACCCCAAACTTTTGAACCGTAGCGTATCATATGGGATTTTTCATAATGTACAATCCGGTTATCAAAGCGACCCCAACCTTTTAAACGGTAGTGTACGTATGTGTAATAAGCATGTGTTACATTACTTTTGTTAATGTCATGTTGCTATTCATGTAAATAGACGCAGCAATATTTATGTACATTTTCATACATTAGATCATTCAAATAGTGGGTTTTCATCCCACTTTTGTTGCTTGACACTTGAGTCGAGCTTGCGTTTTTTTTAGGGTGTTCAACATATATTTGTTTGGCTCTTATTATTGCAACTGTCACTTAAGGACAGAGGACCACAGCGGGTGAGACGTTTGCTCTGGGGGTCTGCCATACACATCAGAGTCCCTGTGGCCATGCAGCAGTTGCAGCACCACAAACATGCGCTATTTTTAACTCCCCTATGCCGGCCTTCACAGCCCTGCTTGTGTGTGTGTGCATGCTTCTGAATATATGTCAAAGCAATTATGTGCAATTGAAGCTCCTATTAAATTTTCAAAAGCGGGGCAACGTGTCGGGAGCCGGACGCTCGGTGGGTCGGTCGCTACTAGTATGCGGCATCATGGAAACTTCCAGGGGTGGAAAAACACGTTCACATGCCATTGACACAATTATGAAGAAATAGGTGAGGGGTGGATAGTGGGGCGTGTGATACTGTACTCCCTTGTCTTATGTGTGTCACCATGCATCCACGCTGTTAATATTTACTGTAGTCAAAATAATTTAATAAAAACAACGCAGCTTTACTTATATGGCGCCGTTCACAGACAGGTGTCATTTACAAAGTGTGTGTGTTCATATTCACGCACACATTCATAACACCAATGGGTTGCTGCTGCCATGCCAGTTAGGTTGGGTATCGAAAATATTTATTAATCTTAGTCAGATTTTAGTTATTAGATGGGGCTTTGCAAAGCAAAGGCCTAGATAGTAAAAGTCTGAAATGGCGTTTGTTCGGCGCGCCGCACAACCCAAACCTTTGACCGCCCGTCACCGCTAAAATATCAAAATGACCAGAATTTTCGCGCGACGTGGGGAATTTTTCGAATCACCCCCCAAAATTTTCCGTTCGCCCGTAAATGTGGGGTTTTTTTTAGGGGGAAAAAAAATTACGTGTCGCGTATTTTCACATCAGAAATTCAGGGACTGTAAGGGGCCTAAAAGTTCAATACAGAATTTGCCAAAAACTTACGTTTCCTCCAAAATTTGCCAAAGACCTCCCCATTCATTTCTAATGGCTTGCCACTGACGGCCATGTACGTCATTCCATTGATTGCTAATGGCAAACATTTCCCCTTCATTTTCAATGGCAGAAAAACATAGGTGGTTGTGATTTTTGACCGCTTACTAATTCAGCCCATTGACATTCAACTGGGGCCCATGTAAGTCAATGCCATTGACAACCATGTACGTCCAAAGTTCCCATTCATTTTCGATGGTAGAAAAACCGGTGCGATTGTGAATTTCGACCAAAAACTTACCATTACAGCCCATTGACATTCAACTGGCGCCCAAGTAAGTCGATGCCATTGACAGCCATGTCCCCGAAATGTCCCCAAATCAACCTTAAATGATCTGATAGATCTGTATCTCCTATAGCCCCATTCTAATTTCTTCACAAATTGCAGTTTCTAGTTTCAAAATGTGTTCGTCTCCGACTAGTTTTAGTCAACGAAAACTCAGACAAAATTTTGTCTAGTTTTAGTCAAGAATTCTCAAAATGTTTTTGTCTATAAACTCCAAAAGTTGTAGTCCATGAACAAATTAATCAATTTAGGTTTCCAACTATTTCAAATGAACATTGAAAGACAAGCACACAATTGTACAGTGTACAAGGACATCAACATCTTCATGACTATAATACACACTCAGCAGGAAAACAGCACATTATTTGCAATATATAAGATTCACCTTGACGCCACGAACTGTATGTCAGAAGTTCTGCAAGAATTTAAGAGGACACTCACCGAGTCACCGCGCTAAATGCTACTGCTAACACGAACGCTATGTTAACACGAACTCTATGCTAATGCTACAATTTAAATTTAGTGTGTGATGATCACTTAGCACAGACCTTTAAAGGCCAAAACGATATAGCATAGCCAAGATAAGAAAAAAAAACTTACCAAAAAGACCTGACACATGTTTTTCACACAGGAGCCTGGAAAAGGGCATGCGCCTGTGTGTGGAGCAAGGGGGTCGGCTTTGAGGTGCAGCACATCACATGAGTGACACGACCAAACACTGCTAAAATTTGTGCTAAGTAAACATATGATAAGAAAATATCACACATTGTGAACTTATGATGTTAAACTATGGCAAATTTTCGTCTCGTTCTCGGTAACTGGCATCCATCTTGTTATGTTTTAGTCTCCGAAGACACGTTTTTAGCTCGTCATCGTGACGTCATCGTCATGAAAAAATTATTCGTTGACGAAATATTTTCATTATTGTCATCGTTGACGAAAACAACACTTTTTGGGTTCTATCTGGTACTAGTTATTTAAAATTGATTGGGTTCTATCTGATACCAGCTATTTAAAATTGATCCAGTGCTTGGATGGTTCTTGAAACCTCACCCCCCACTCCTCAAAAATGGTACACCAACTCAATCACACTCATCATTTAATCACAATTTAAGAGTAACATTTTATAAATTTTTGTTCTGTTGAACCAGAGCGTTGTAAACATTATGTAGCATATTAGTACGTCAGTATCAGTATCGAGGTAAGTGTATAGTTAATCAGATTTTTGCTTTCCCCCATTACAGTACAATACATTAGATTTCAGCTTGGCAAAAGAGAATAAGAGCAGCAACGTCTGATCCCGAGCAAAAGGAAGTCGACCGTCCTTATTTCTCTGCTGCGCCGGCAACGGCACTCAATTTGGTTTGAAATATAACGCCTCTATCATGTCATTATCGCTCCCCCTGCTAATCCACAAAGCCGCCCTGTTTGATATGTGACAAAAAAGGGAGGAGAAGGTGGGGGGGCGGGGTGTCGGGTCACAGAGTCGCACACTCGATTACCAGGCACTCGACGCTGGGAGAGAAGAATAAAAGGCAGCTACAGAAGAATCAGACAAAGAGGAGGAGGAAAGTGAAGATGCAGACTGAGAAATCAAAGTTGTTTGATAGCGCTGAGAGGTGAATGGGTGCCACAGTAGTTAACCCTCCTTAAGGAACGCCATAAGCATGCTGGAAAATAATCCGGGTGAGAGGAACGGAGAAAAAATAGGATGAAGGCTTCCCTATGCATCTCCTCTCCATGTACAGGGCACCCAAAACACGAAATTAACGTTCGTTATTGAAATGTATGGAAAAACTGTTCCAGTCCCCCAAAATACCTGAAAAACGAATGTATTCATTGCAATTGATGGCTATAGATGCACAATATTCATGTCAATTGGCTGCAGTATTGTACATTATTATCATTCGCTTCCAGGCCTTCCCAGTTCAAATGGATTGGACGTCTATATATCAATACCAGCCAATGAGTTAAGCGGCTATATAACACATACAAACATACTAAGCTGCAGCAATATATGTCGTTTTAAACTGAAGATAAAGAATCTATGCCTCTAAGAATTGTGTGTGCTGTTTGCATTGGTGTGCAAGTAAAAGTTGTTAAAAGTATTCCCATAATTTGTTGGTGTACACATAGAGCAAGGTTATTTTATGTATTTATTTATTTATTTATTTATTTAACCTTTATTTGTAAAGGTAAAATCCCAGTAAGACCCAAAGCCTCATTTACAAGGGAGAACTGTTTAAGCAACAGCAACACAGGGTAACAACAAGTTATTTGGTTTGTTTGAATACGCATAGAATCTCCTGTTTTCTGTTCATTTTGACAGGTAATGTGAAGTTTTAAACAAACAGCAAGCCAATCAATGGCTTGTATCTTGAAAAATGCAATATTACAAGATCGTATTGTTGTAACATAGTAATTTTAAAAGTTGAAATACAGGTAGTCCCCTGGTTACAACGTACCCGACTTACAGGATTTCGACTTTGCGACGCCAGAGTCTTGTCCAACATATTGTCTCCAGTCATTTTTTTTTTTTTTTAATTGCATAAACAGTAACTAATTGCACCTCACAGGATCTTATTCTTTACATTACTTTACATTATATATATCAATATGAAGTGTTCTGTCCTCACTAAAAGTGAAGTTGTTCAGCTTTACAGACAGCAAACACGGCAATTACTGCCTTTTAGAGCTTTATACCTCCTTCACATCTGACAATTTGTAAAACTGTAACACATATACGTATGTACTTTTATGTTCGAAACGATATGCATTTTAAAAATAAAACACTTGACACAAAACAGTTGGTGTTCAAACATCCATCTAGTCTGATCAAAATGTAAATGTAAATTTAGTAGGCTAAATTTGCCTAATTTGCCTAGCAAAAGTCCACTAGTTAAATGCTGCGAATGCTAATGTATGTACAATTCTCCTAGCAAATCGCTCACACGTGACTCCCTAAACTGTAGCTCTAAAATTAATTACAAATGCATACAAACATATATTAGCTGAAAGTACTTACAGCCTTTTGTGGGGCAAACCAGAGCACAGCTTCCCTTTATCCATGTCAGACGAGTGTGTAAGCTCCTCTGTCAATCCAGCCAGACTGAACCCTGCCACCAGAGGGCAGTGTATCCTCCAGAATTAAACAAAATACAATACTTTTGGACTTTTGGATGGTTATTTTGAGATTTAAAGGGTTAATTCCAACTCACGCGGAAATTCGGTTTATGTCGCCAGCATAGGAACAGAACTTGTTCGTAACCCGGGGACAGCCTGTATTATGAGGATCAATTTTTAAAAATGTGTCTTTCCATATATGTTATGACAACAAAGCTGAAAGTCATAGCAGTTGAAATACTAAGGGGAAAAATAATGTACAAATTAAATGGAATATGCCTACGAAAAAAATTACCTGTTCATGAAACATATGACATATCATAAGTATAATATTATATACAACATATGTCAACGGAGTATCAAACAAACAACAAAAAATCATGTGAAAAGTGTCCAGATGACAATTTGTCACAAAATAAGGCCGCTGGTGAAAACATTCCAAGCCAGAAGAGAATGTTAATAGGGAATGTTTATGGTGACAGTGCAGGTTCAAGAAATAGCCCCTCCCCTTCAGAAAAGTGTCAGTGCCGAGACAAGTCGGCCATGCCGCAACGCTACCGTCCGCCGTCCTTCATACAGGTGTGTTGATGCCTGAGGCGGGCTTGGCCGCGTTCCATTCTTTTCAACTCGCCTGAAAAGAACACAAACCATCATGTCGATTGAAGAGGGGGACGTGTCAAACGAGAGGGCAGAACTGACGCATCGTGTTCCAGCATTGTGCTCCACAGTGTCCGCTTTGCTGCAGCGACCCATTTTCTTGTCGTCTGAATCAGTGTTGTCAAAGAGTACTTAAAAAGTAATTAAATTACTGATTATACCTCAAAAAATTAATCTAGTTACTTTACTGATTACTTTATCATTAAAGTAACTAAGTTGCTTTAAAAGTAATTATTCAGTTACTTTTCAACCAATTTTCATTTCTTTGCCGCCTCAAGATAAGAATGACAACAAAAACATTTTATCGCATGTAATTGACTTTCCGATAATTGAATTTAAAGGGGAAGATCAGAGTTTTTCACATAAGGCTTAATCTTCGAGTTAGCGGAGGTTTATTTAGTCGATGGAGTTGATTTAAACCGCCATTGACTCACGCTAGCTTACCCACTCCGGAGCTCTGAAACTAACAAAAAACTGACAAACTGCATGGAGTTTATAGAAATTAACTCCACTGACTAATTTAACCCCGCTAACTCGAAGATTAAGTCTAATGTCAAAAATCCTGAATTTCGGGTTTAGGGTTAGGGTTAACAACATATCAGTGCCAATGTAAAACAATGTAAATTGACTGCACAATAATCAACAGCGCATTAATGAATTGCACAGTGCAATAAACAAAAAGGTGTGGGGGTAGGGCGTATGTGCGTGCATACATGCGGTCAATTTGACCACAAAACGTGGCGACAACTAAGCACTTTACACTCGATCGGACTTACAACACATCCCAAAGATGCGAAACAAACGCGTCACCTGACGGCATAAATGTGCAACACGAATATGATTTAAACATGCGTGCCGACTTGGAGCTATGACTTCCTGCCGTTGTAACAGCAAAGCTACGAAACGGCCACGCACGTAGGGGGTCCACCCTATCGCTGGAACCCTCCAGAATGAAAGAAAAATACTGACGTTTATGACACAGATTAACATTTCCTCTCACATCTTAACAGGTGGCTGCTCTTGGCTCGAATGTGCAGCTCGCTGGCACATGCCTTTCTTAGTCTCAAAACACTTAGCGCGGGTGACTTGAGACCAAAACAGGAAGTAACTGTGGGCAGTTACTATGGAAACGAACAAGTAGTGAGAACCTTTCTAGCATTTTCTATTCAAAATACTCTTCATAAATGTCTACAATATTCTTCATTCTACATACATTATGAGGCAATATCAAAATAGTAACAGACACTAAGGAAACAAACGTAAATCAGATTACTGGTTTGGAAAAATAAATGCGCATAAACTTCATAATGATATTGACGGGACACCTTCCCCAGACACTGCGCCACGCCTTCAAGTAGGGGGCCGTCCCACACTCCGCTTCAGTCGGTCGAAGTCGGTCACAGTTACTCTCAAACACACGCAGTGATCCAACGCCGGATTTAGGTTGAAAAAGTAATAAAGCTGTATCCCATACAAACTGGAAGGATTATCTCAGAAGGGATTTGCTCAAGGATTCAAGGTAATTATTATATTTTTCATTCCATGAATGCAATTTGAAAAATTGCGAAAAAAAATCAATGGGAGAAATTAACCGCTACTGCAATGGCATCATAATTCGCAATATTTACATAAAATAAATGCTGACTTCCCGGTTTTTTGGTTTTTAACCAAGAATCGACACTGTTTTACGTTCATATCTGTAAAGAATTTACGGATTCAAGCATTTATTGACATGAATTTTTTACGAAAAAAGCTCTTAGTGGTGATAAGGCGTCGCCACAATGGCTTAAAGACTAGCAGCACATTCGACATATTTACGTAAAATAAATGCTAATTGCCCGTTTTTTGTTTTGTTTTTTTCTTTTAACCAAGAATCGAGACTGTTTTACGTCCATATATATAAAGAATTCAGGGATTTACGCATTTATTCAGGAGAATTTTCAACGTAAAAAGCTCTTTGTGGTGATAAGGCTGCACCACAGTGGCTTAAAGCATACAGCACATTAGAAATGCTAACTTCCCGGTTTTTCTGCTTTTAACCAATAATTGAGACTGTTTTACGTCTATATCTATAAAGAATTCAGGGATTTAAGCATTTATTCACAAGAATTTTCAACGTAAAAAGCTCTTTGCGGTGATCAGATGGCGCCACAGTGGCTTAAAGACTAGCAGCACATTTGAAATGCTAACTGCCCAGTTTTTTTGCTTTCATCCAAGGATCGAGACTGTTTTACACCCATATCTATAAAGAATTCAGGGATTTAAGTATTTATTCACAAGAATTTTAAACGTAAAAAGCTCTTTGTGGTGATCAGATGGCGCCACAGTGGCTTAAAGACTAGCAGCACATTTGAAATGCTAACTTCCCGTTATTTTTTTTTTGCTTTTAACCAAGAATCGAGACTGTTTTACGTCGATATCTATAAAGAATTCAGGGATTTAAGCATTTGTTCACAATAATTTTCAACGTACAAAGCTCTTTGTCTGTGTTTCCACTACTGGTGCACGATAATTATTGGTCCGATAATTATCGGTCCAATAATAGGAATTATAACGTCATCCCGATAAATCCAATAACATTTATAATAGGACCGATAATATGTACTGTTCTGGCTTTGCAGTTTACACAATAGTATGGGAAATCAGTTGACCATTTGGGGGGCATTGCACCCACCTGCTGCACCTATTTTTTGTTACTGTAGTTTGGTTCAATTACTTACACATTGCGGTGTCTAGCGGTAGCATTGACAGTCGTGAATGCTTTCTGTTACGTTCCCGCCTCGGAAATATATGTAAGTATTTTATGTTTACTATTACAAAAAATATGTTTACTTCTGTGGTGAAGGGTCATATGTACAGAACTTCATAAGTTGTGTTATAGAAGCCAGCCAATGCTTTAGCAGCTCAAGCTAGTGTGCTATGCTATACATATAATAGTTGTGTATATAAGTGTATTGTGCAGTTTGTTGAATATTGAGTATTGAATATGTGCATTTTTCTGTTGTACTTTCACAATATTAAGACGAGTGTCTTCCCATAAAAGCAAGAAAAGACCAAGCCTTGTGGTTTATGGAAGTGCATTCATTCTTAGCTAGCTGTCGGGCAGTGCAGAAGTGAAACGCACTATTTTGTTCATGTCATTATGAAAAATCTGATGAGATCAAAGGCAAATTTATGTTGAATCCACCACTATGTTTTTTTAAACCTCCAGGTGTTCAAAAACTCAGGTTATCAGTATCGGCTTTGAGGAGCAGGAATTTATCGGTTTCAAAACATGGATATCGTGCACCCCTAGTTTTCACTCGGTCAGCTTTGACGGAGATAGGCGCGCCCCGTGTCCCGTCAATATATTATGAAGTCTATGAAATGCATTAGATTACTCGTTACTGAAAGAAAGTAATCAGATTACAGTAACACCTTACTTAGTAACACGTTAGTGGCAACACTGCTCCGAACTCTCACCAACTTCCATTTTTATATCTTTTGACTTTTCCGACAATTTGTCCAAACATTTTTAATGAGTACAGCTTCCCATCAGTTCATTCCAATGCAAAGCAGGACTTGACTTTTACAGTGAAGCCGTCAGCAGAAAAGCTGTCAGGAAAAAGTGCCCGGCGAGAGGCGGGCGAGCAAAGCGTGCCGCAGTGCTATTGATTTATTTTAATTAGCTGCTCGTTAAATCCTGCCAGTTTGCACCGCAAATACGTATAATGCTTTGTCTGATTTATTTTTTCCCCACACTCGACTCAACAACTCCCCAGTTTTATTTTTGGGGGGTTGGAATGCACGCCGGCTAGCACGGCCGGAGCGAGGCGAATGCGACTCGCAACCGGGGCTGCGGGGGTCCCACAAAAGGCCAATGAGCGCAGTAATAAAAAGGGGAAGAAAAACAGGTCAGTGAAAGTCCATGGAGGTTAGGTGAAACAGTCCCTCTTTGAGAGGCGCACAAAAGAGGATGGAAGGAAGGGAGGGAAAAACACAGAGTGAGAGAGAGTGAGTGAGAGAGGTATGTAAACACAGCAGTTGCCCCAAATGTGGGCTCTCACCCTCAACCTTCCTTAAAAAAAAAAATCCAGCAGCCTACTCGCACTGCTTCACATCTGCACCAAATCAAAGACGGCGGTGAGGTCATGTTCACCCGCCTTACGCCGCTTCAGCGTAGCAAAAGTGGGAACGCCAAAACATCCCCACGTCAATCCCAACTCGGTCATTTGTCACATTTGCGGTGATAACGTACGATGAATCAGCTGATAGCGTTAAGTCCGGCCTGCATGCGTGGGTTACAGGGCTGATTCAATCAGTGTTGTTGTCACTACAGCAGATCAGTGTTGGATGTTCAGTAGCCCGAGACCGCCCCGCTGCAGGGCCGCACCATAATGACTGTTTGCTTATACTAAACGCGACCTCCTCGTCAGCTTTTTTCTGGCGCTTTCTAGTCAAAGGGCTTTTTTATCTTATTTATTTTTTTCACAACCCTACTTTCTTTCTTGGGTTTAGTGAACGTTTTGCTTTGGAAGTTGATGTATACAGGGTGATCCAAAAAAACAGGCTCCAAAATTTAGATAGGCATCATTTCTTGATTATTTTTTGGGGAAGAAAAAGAGACTGCAGCTAAAAGTAGTTTACTTTTAATATGACGTGTGACGTTCTGAAAAAAATATATATTCTAGTTATGGCTACAAAAAAATTATCTGGAAATGACGCCTGTCTAAATTTGAGGCCGGTCTTTTTTCGGTCATCCTGTTGAAGCAGTGAGCTAGAACAGGATTCTCAAGCAGTGGTCACCAGTGTTGTTAATTTTACTTTAAAAAAGTAATTAATTACAGTTACAAATTACTTGTCCCAAAAAGTAATTGTGTTAGTAACTCAGTTACCTGAATGTAAGAGTAATTAGTTACTTGGCAAAGTAACTAGTGATAATTTTCATGTATTTTTTCTCAAAAGAAAAAAAAAAAAAAAGGTCACACAATGTGAAGTTTAAAGGGTTTTGGGAACAATTGGCCCTGGCCCAATTCTTTACCCTCCACTTAACTAGACACAAGGGTCTTGCGATAACTAGATAGTAACCTTTGCTATGTGTGGAAGTCATTTAAAGTTGTGAATCAACCGTTAAAGTTGTTAAAATTGCTCCCGTTATTGCATTAGTTCCCTTCTGTCAACTTTCAACAATCAACATGTGTTAGTTTTAAGTTTTCGTCATTTAAAGATAGATTAAAGTCAAGATTTTGCCGATTTAGGAGCATTTTAAAATACAATTTTAAAAAAGTTACTTAGGTTCGCGAGGAAAGATCTCTACATCAGAGCCTTCCTGCGAGGTTTACTGCTTTAAAATGGCGGCTGTTTACTAACGCATGTAGTCCTTAAAACATGTTGCCAATGCAGCCGTGTCTGTCATTTGCATCTAGTTCTATAATATGTGATATCTACCGTATCATGTGGGCGTAGTTTGTAGGCTATGGCTACACTCAGGTAAATGAGGGAGTCTATTTTATATCCAGCGATGAAGTTGGAAGCAGTTATGTGGCGTCGGAGCTACTCCTGTTCTGGTTTGTTTACATCCGTGGTACACTCAAAATGGCGCATGCAGGCGTGTCTGCTAGTTTGGGCACGTGACTGACAAAGACCGATTGGAGCCACCTAGCATCGCGTTTGCAACGGCGTCCTCCCCACTCCTGCTCTGCTCTTTCGTCTCCGTGAGTCCGTCTCTCTCAGACTTTTTTTATTCAACCAACTTAGTAACGCATAGTAACGCAGTCCTTTCCCGCCTCAGTAATGGTAACGGCGTTGCCAAGATGAGAAAAGTAATTAATTAGATTACTCATTACTGAAAAAAATAACGCCGTTAGTAACGCCATTATATTGTAACGCCGTTATTAACAACACTGGTGGTCACTGCTTTTTTGTTTATTTATCGAGAGACATTTTTGTTTTGTTTTTCGGTGTGATAATTAGGGCATTTTATGATAGCTTTAAGTTTTTTTTAATTTAAAAAGTTATTATTATATGTAAAGCAATTTGTTTCTATAATTCCGTTTTATTTTGTTTTCATGTTTTGGGATGGGTTTTTAATCATAAAAAATCTACCTTAAAGTTAGGTAAATCAATAAAGGTAATAATAATAATTCGCAGAAATAAAAAAACTATAGGTGACTGTAAGGACTAATTTTATCCTAAAAGTGTTGGGTTTGCTTGCTTTTTTTTTTTTTTTTTTTCCTCTTGTCATAAAAGGCTTTATTATAAAAATGTAATATACGGTATAATGTAATATAAAAATGACAGACATTATGAAAAATAAATATATTTAATTACCTGCGTTTCATGGCTGGGTTGAAACAAAAGCGGTTGCGTCTGTAAACGAGGGTTCCAGGGTAAAACGGGCAAATTAAAAATAGTTCGGGGGCTTAATGCACCATGAATCTGCTATGGCAACATGTAGACATATTGTTCTATCAAACACAACAGTTGTTTTGGCTTAAAATACATCAGTTTCTTGTCTGTGTTTTCCGCCATATATAATGTTTAAAGTGCATGTGACACGAAAAAGCATGTTTATTTCATAATACACGCGGTATTCGATGCTCCTGAATGATATGGACCGCTTGGATGTGTGTGGAAGTGATCGCTATATTTATTTAGTTTTTTAGAATCCCGCGCCATGAAAATGAGTGACTTCCGGCTTTGGTCTTGCATTGAGGAGGAGGGCGCTGTGACGTGTACGGGTGAAGGCGTCCTCTTCACTAAACAGCCGTACTGTTGTGTATGAGGACTAAGGATTCAGCTGATTTTGCGGATTAATACGTTTATTTTTCGCATCACGCCAGCCAAACGGCTGCAGAAAAATCTTGCTTTATGAGGGAGAGGCGTGTGCGCCTCTTTGGAGTTTCAAAAGGTTCCCATTCACCGTGGATATTGGCCAAAACAAGCCCTACTACTGTGGGACCATTGGACTTAGGAGGAAGTGAGTAAACATCTTGTTTTGTATTATGTCAAATATTAATACAGCGATTACAAAGTAAACACTACAAACTTTCTTTAAATAAGAACTACTTACGTTTGATCATTGATAGGCATGTAAAAAGCTCTCCTCGTGCACATTAGCTGCACGTTAACAACACAACAACTGCAGCCGCCCTCCTCCGGGTAACGAACTGTAAATTGCTTTCCGCTGGGCGGTTTGCCAATCCGCGAAGATGTAGCACTTGTGGTCGGATTAAAAAGACTTGACAGAGAGTGATGTTTGTGCGTCATTTATTGGCCTGAAATGACAAGAGCCACAACTCCATCACGCCACATTACCTCGAGACATTTCCCAATTAGGACCCAACAATGAGCTGTTTACATGTAAAATGTATATAAATAACATTTTCCCACCTGAAATGACAAGAGCCACAACTCCATCACGCCACATCACCTCGAGACATTTCCCAATTAGGACCCAAACGAAGCCCCTCCCGAAATGCCTGCACCTGCCTGCGTGAGTTGCCCTTATATCTCCTGACTAAAAATGCTATTTATTAACTCTTGTCCTTATACATGGCCAATTGTACATTCAATAAAACTAACAAAAAATCTAATGGGTGGTGTTTTACAATTATTATCACATTAACTGAATACCGTTTGTCCCACAAAGACAATCGACAACCCAGTCGTCATGTCAAATAGTCCGGGCCAGTTATGTGTGATTTTCCACTTCGAAGACTTTGAAACATCACTCGGTTCGGGTTAGCATGTTGAATAGCTGTCACACCTCTTGGTTTGTTTACATTCTCCGAAGCCGGGGAAGGGAAATGATACAGTATATGTCCGATTTAGGTGTCATAAAATATCGTTCGGGAGGTGCGACAGTAAAGGTGAAGTCGACAGTTTTGACCATTATGGAGTAATTTTGTTATGTCGTCCTGAATAAGTGCATTTTTATTATTTCATATTCCATTTAGCACAAGACTGTTATTTGTCATGACCATG
This sequence comes from Corythoichthys intestinalis, assembly GCF_030265065.1. Taxonomy (NCBI): domain Eukaryota; kingdom Metazoa; phylum Chordata; class Actinopteri; order Syngnathiformes; family Syngnathidae; genus Corythoichthys; species Corythoichthys intestinalis. The sequence goes on along the minus strand of NC_080409.1, from coordinate 42,560,012 downwards.
CCATTTAGCAATTGGGGAAAATACTTGGATAAAAAGAATATCCTGTAAAAATATTGAAGTAAAGAGACAGAAACAATGACATTTTGCAGCTCTCTTCGTCGCGTTTTCCTCGTTGTGAATAGTTCCCCCTCGACGGGCTGACTGGTCCTTCTCAAGCCATTTATTGAGCTATTGGGGAAAAATACTTGGATAAAAAGAATATCCTGTAAAAATATTGGAGTAGAGAGACTGAAACAATGACATTTTGCGGCTCTCTTCGTCGCGTTTTCCTCGTTCTGAATAACTCCCCCTCAATGGGCTGAATAGTAAAACCGATGAGCCCAGTCTCCCGCTGACGTCATCCACCTGTTGGGGACGCTAAAGCCCTATAATGGTAGGCGTGGCTAACCGGCAGATTAAAAGACTTAATTTCTCGTCATCTGTGCTTTGCTAAATTGTTGTATATAGTCGAATCGTCTCAAAATATGATTCTAATTCACATAATAATGCTATTTAAGACTTTTTTCTCCTGTTGTATGCTCTTTAAATTATTATCAATTGTATTAAAACAAGCGAAGTTAAACTGTAGCTATTCCAACGTATCTTTGCACACAAAGGTTGTGTTTCTCGCGCTTAACTCGTTGCCACGGAAACCAGGAGGCAGTTCAAGAAATTTGGGGGAGGTAAGACCCCACTTCACCCCATTCTGGCCCTAGAGCATCTTTTATCAGAAGTGAGTCGAACCAATTGAGCTTATCAAGGTCGGCCCTGATAACACTGTTAATAGTGTGTGCTTAGAACAACGCACCCCCAAATACAAGCCAACAGACAGGTGCAAGTCCCAGTGACTCAGACCCACAGTTTTGACCACAAGGACCATCAATTCTATCTTTAAGGCTGACCCGTGCTGTCTGTGTTCACGACAATACCATGGTGTGTCCCCAGAACCTTCACACAACCCCTAAAAGCCCACCTTTTATTATCTGCATCTGGTGGTGGAGCTTATTATTGCCTGCCTCTGCTCAGTGTTATAGAGTGCGCACAGACACACACACACACAGCATGGGAACTCCATGCTGTCTTCAAACAAATAATTAAAGGCAAGGTTAGGGGGTCGTGTGGAGGTCATTCCTCGGGATACGCAGCAGAATGTGTACATTCTCCCCGGGAGAGAGCCAACTAGTGTGTGCGAATAGGGTGGGAGGGGGTGTGAATGGCGTTTAGCAGGTCCACTGCTGTTTAATGTGGACCTCTTCTTCAGCAGCTAGTTAAGCTACCTTTCAATGTTCCGACATACTGTAGATGGCGCACCCCAGAGGCCAAAACTTGTCCGAAAAGTGCACCCAAGTGCTAACTATTTCTTCACGCATAAGTGCGAAAGCGTACGCACGTGTCCGCCGTGTGTGTCAGCACATTCTTTACAGTACACACAGCCGCCAATCGGGCTAACAGTAGCAAGAAGACGTGCCCTTAAAAGGAAAGTCACAAGGACACAGTACACATGCGTGCGTCCGGACGGACATGCGCCGAGACGGACAACAATCCACGGTTTACGAGCGCTCGGGAGCGCCGTGGCCGTATGGGGAAAATAACAGTGAGAGTATGAATGATGGAGCCAGGACAGCGGGAGTCCACTTGACACGAGGTCTCGGCTAGGCTGGATCAACACGGCGTCCCTTGGCTACTAATATCGGCTCACGCACGAGGGGGGCGCCTGTTAAGTAGCCTGGCCGGCACACAATGTTGTCTTATACTTAGAGTGCGTGTCAGTAGACTTTCAATTTGTATATTTTTCTATACAGTCATGCAAAGTGTGGTGGAGGTGATCCAAAATGGACTTTTGGGGGGAATACTCCAACCATAGTTCATTATTTATCACTATTTCCTTTGTCATAGTGTTTTGTCCATTTCACTCTTAAAATCGTTTTTTTTTTTTCCTCAATAAATCATGCCAGCGATGAGTGAAAACTCAATTGTATACGATTTTAGGAGCCACTCAGGTGACTTGAAGTTCCGCTCTGAGACCCTCAATTTGGCCAAATTTCAAAATTGTCCTATATGCATGTGTGATACATCATTGGAAAGCTTAAAATCTAAGTTTTCTGGGGGAAGAAACGTTTTGAACAGGAGGGCATTTAAAAATAATAATAATAATAATAATTTTGATTTTTCTTTGGGGGGGGGGGTGAGAGCACGCGAGAGCAGAATTAAAGACGGCATGATTTTAACGAGATATTATCGCATACTTAACTCTTTTAAGTTAAAGTAAAGTTAGTCGTCTTGGTATCTTTTTTAAAATGTGATGTTCTTCAGGTGTGTGATTAACCAAAACAGCCTTACATGGGTTATAGAGTGCCACCTCTTGGCACTTCTTTAGTGTGTTCCGGTCAGTTTCATGGTCAAATTCCATATGTTCCATGTGGAAAAATGAGAAAAATCTTATTCTTCGCTTAGTGTTTTCAGTTGTTATTGCAGGGCTGTTTGACTGACAGTTGTTGGCTGTATGTAAATTACTCCCATTTGGTGAGTCCCCAGCTTAAAAAAACAACTATTGGACAAAGCATCCAGCCTCTAGTTGTGATGAAATTTAATACAAATGTGCAACGAAAGTGTTGTTTCTAGAATAAGATGGTCCACACACGTATGTCCACATCTGTGTCACAATGCTCTCGTTTCTGGTTAAGTGACTCCAAACCACACCTGCTAACTGGCTCCTGTTGTCAGCATTCCTTCGCTGAGAAATCATCATGCCAAACCAGGCCTCTCCCTGGAGCGGGGCCCAGCTAGAGAAACGTGTGAGAGAGAGAGAGGGAGGGTGAGAGCCAATCGCCGCAGAGACGGCAGGGGAGAATCCGGCCAATCAGGAGTGAGGTCACTAGTTTGACAACTTTGTCGAGGAAGAAAAGTGAGTGAGTTGTGGAGTGAGCCAGAAATGAGAGAAATGCTAAACATGTCTGCCCGGATAAACAAAAGCTGCTGCAAGAGCAGCATTCAAGTGTGCACGCAATTTTTCTTCTATTTTTTTTGTTATATTATGACTTTTTAGTGCCTGTGTCCAAATGTTTTGACGGGTCTCCAGCAGAAGACGGAAGGCCAAGTTATGTGAACAGCAGTCAGGGCCACATGATCCAAACATGATTTTTTAATTTATTTTTGTATTCACTTTTTGGCTGCTATTGACGGAAATAGACAGTTTCTTTTTTTTAGTTTTTTTTTTTTTTTTTAACCTCCCCCCCAAAAAAAGTTGTTTTATTTTTTTAATTTGCATTTTTTTGTATTGTTGAAGAATTTATTTATTATAGTTATCCATACTTATTTGATATAATTTATTTAATTATTATTTTAACTATTTAATAATTTTGTGTGTAATTTTGGGTCTGTTTCAAATATTGACTTTTCACTGCTGCATTTAAAAAAAAAAATTTTGGGAATAAATTTAATGTTTAAATACTCTACGTAGCCCCTAGAGGCACATCGACTTTTTTTTTTTTTAACCCCTCCCCCCCAAAAAAGTTTTTTTTTTTTAAATTTAATTTTTTTTTGTATTGTTAAAGAATTTAATTATTATAGTTATCTATACTTATTTGATACAATTTATTTAATTATTTATTTTAATTATTTAATAATTTTGTGTGTAATTTTGGGTCTGTTTCAAATATTGACTTTTCACTGCTACAATTTTTTTTTTTTTTTTTTTGGGAAAAAATTTTATGTTTAAATACTCTACGAAGCCCCTAGAGGCACATCGACAGAAATAAAATAAATTTAATGGTAACACTTTATAGTAACTATCCGTTACAACTAGTTTATAGATCATTAGTAAACTGTTAATAAATTATTTATTGTTGATTTGTTAAGTGTTTGTCAAGAGTTTTTTAGGCATTTATATGAATAATAATGACTTGTAACCTGTTTATTTGATAAGTGCAACTTTAGAATAACGTCCCAATAACATACATAGGCTTATAACTAATACTTAATATATTAACTCACACTTTATAGATCAGTTGTTAATAGTTTACTAATCATCTACTAAACTCTGAAGAACATCAAATAGAATAAAAAAGTTCTAAGTACAGAAACTTGATTTGATATTTAAAATATCCAATTTTTGTTCCTCAAGATTGTTCCACCCATAGCCCTTTCTGGGTGCTGTTCTTTACCAAAGATAGACCACAGATAAAATGTTAAACATTTTGTTTAATGCAAAGAACTCAATACAAAAGAAAATGCAACAGTATAGTACAGTGAGTTTGGGACACTTTTTGTGCTAAACACAGCATAAATAGAATTCATATAAATGCCATTAAATCATTCACTCCCAGCCATTTTCATTGATTTTGAAACGAGCAGCAAAAGCAAAATGAACAGGAAAGACGGAACGAGAGTAGAGAAAAAAAAACTGTGTTCTGCCAAAATGTGCTACACTGGCGAAACCTCTACAAGAGGCGAATTTCATACCCAAATTACTACCGTGCGCTTTCAACTTGTTTTATTTGAGATGCATACAGACAGAATATGCTAATGATGCCTTAAGAGAATACTTCAACGAAGTAATATTAAATAAGGATGGTTTAAATATGATACGTGACTAATGTGGTCAACAGATCAACAATCTGCTTTATGGCTACCACAAGAAAATACAATGCTTAAAAGTAGGAGAGGGAAACACATGCAGAAAGTTTTTTGAGGCAATGAAAAAGTAATAAAATATAGGGTTGTTCCGATCGTGTTTTTTTGCTCCCGATCCAATCCTGATCATTTTAGTTTGAGTATCCGCCGATCCCGATATTTCCCAATCCGATTGCTTTTTTTTGCTCCCGATTCAATTCCAATCATTCCCGATAATTTTTGCCGATCATATACATTTTGGCAATGCATTAAGAAAAAAAATGAATAAAACTCGGACGAATATATACATTCAACATACAGTACATAAGTACTGTATTTGTTTATTATGACAATAAATCCTCAAGATGGCATTTACATTATTAACATTCTTTCTGTGAGAGGGATCCACAGATAGAAAGACTTCTGACTTTGTATATTGTGACTAAATATTACCATCCAGTGTATTTGTTGAGCTTTCAGTAAATGATACTGTAGCCATGCCCAAATGCATGATGGGAAGTGGAACCATGACTGTGTGTAGTGCTACCAATTGATATATCTTCTCTGCGTTGGGAAACAACATTAGGTGTTAAGAAAAAGATCAATTGCTACCTTGCTTCCCATGATATTTCTAATCATAGGGAGAGGGATTGTAAGGCTTTAGCCAATTAAAAAAGGCTCCAAAGGCTGCCAAAATTCACTCTACTCATTTTACGCTGCCTTTTATCTCTCTATATAGATAAAACGGCACCATTACAGATTGAGCGCGACAATGCGTGAGTGGGTCGTGCAGGGCATGCATTAATTGCGTTAAATATTTTAACGTGATACTTTTTTTTAAATTAATTACCGCTGTTATCGGGATAAATTTGATAACTCTACCTTAAGCCTAAACTAAAGACTCTGGATGAGTGTAACATATTATGTCTGTAATATTAAATACAATTAGAAAACGATTTAATTAAAAAATATATATATATTAAAAAAAGGCATGGCCGATATTTTTTTGCCGATTCCGATACTTTGAAAATGACGTGATCTCTAATAAAAGACTCAATAAAAGCTCAAATATTAAGTAATCTGTGCTTTAAACCGATGTGTTGGACGTCTTGCCGTGTAGAAAGAATTGGAGTAACCTGGTAATATGGTAATCGTCGAGTGATAGTGACAATCTATGTCATCACCCCGAGCGTCCGTTGCGCACTTAAAATATGGCGCCCTCTGTAGGTCAAAACGTACTAAATATTATAGATTTTTAAATCAATTGCAATATTTTATGTGTTTCTAATTACATATTTTAGTAAAAGAACAATTGTGGCTTATTAGAGCCTACAAGTCCGAGGTTCCCATTTAGAAAAAATGTGAAAAGAATCGATATCGGGCAATATAAGGGGGAAAAAAATCGTATTTGGCTAGATCACACAGCTATAATTGAGACTGTCATTACCAACACTGTCACAACCTTCACTCTAAATTGCCAAATAACTCCCTGGTGGTGCCATGTTTTTACACACCTGTTTACCTGCGCTTTCTCCGCTTCATGGTGAGCGTGCAATTTGGAGGCAGGCAGATTAGAAGGCGTTTAAAGTTCAACAGGGAAGGTGAGGGCAGGTATCATGGCTTCACGGGGGATTAGAAGTCCAAATTGGTTCCAGCTCTGCCTTCCCTGCTAATGACCACCTCTCGAGTCATTCTGTATGCTTCACTCGTGATTTGAAACCTCCTTTTCTATTTAATATCAACCACATGGCTGTATAGTGGCAGTGCATTTTTTTTATGGACGTGAGCCACAGGGTTTTAAAAAAGAGTTTTGGTAGCCGATTGGTCAGCTTGTGTTTGACGCGGCCCTCAGAAGGAGTTAAAAGGTCACCCCCAGCTGACAGTCACCTCCTTGTGAACCCCCTCCCAAAGCTCCACCACGCTGGAAAAGCTCCCTTTTTTTAGTGGCATTGCGATTATTTGCCACTAAGGCTGGTGATAAAACTTCAGACAGCCTAATTGATGGGCTTGCTGACAACAATACCATGTGAAAGTAGCCCATGCCTGGTCCTCATTTCTAGACAGCTGGAAACAGGGGCACAGAACCCCCTCTTTTCCAAAAAACATAGAGAAATGGGGTCCCAATGGCAGGGTGTTTGTTAATTTTCTTTTGTAAAAGAAAGTATGACTTCATATATTGTACAGGTCAGCTTAATGGAGTATGTGCAGGGGGAGTTCCACTTCTGTCGAAACAAATTAAAAAAATCCATCACTGTGTTGAATTTAACCCTTAATGCTAAATGTATCACATTTGGTACAACTAAAATTTCATGATTTTGAGACTAATTCAGAATTTAGACATTTCTTTTTGAAAAAAAATGACACAACAACAACACATGCATCTGCAGGTTCCATGTGAAAATGATACAGGATTTAGCAAGGGTTATAGATATTAGAGCGCTTATTACACATATTCATTTTGACTTTTCTTTTTACAAACTTGAAAAAAGGTTTCTTTAAGACCTTATTTTTCAAATTTTGTGATTCTCTGACAATTGCTTCATATTGCTGGTATTAAAGGGGTTAAGCTAGCAAAATCTAAAAATAAATGAATGTAACATTTTTGATTCATGAGCATGCTTCAAATATGAATTTTGATTCGCAATACGAAGCGAATAGACAAAGCAACAGCTTTTAACAATTAGAATTTATTCTAAGCGTATATCTCAAATCAACAAGTTTCAGGTCGTAATAACAAGCGTGAAAAAAGTGTCGTAGCAACAACTCGCAACTCTGCGCTTATAACAAAAATTTTGGCCGATAACTCATAATTTGAATTAATAAAGAAAAAAGTCATTTTTGTCATAACTCAAATTTTGGCCATTTACTCATAATATGACATTAAAAAAAAAAACAAAAAAAAAACATGTGACTCTTACAGTAACTCATATTTTTTGTCTAGTGACTCATTATTTTAAATTATTAAAAAAAAAAAAAAAAAAAAAACACTTCACTCATGATTGCAAATCTGACTGAAAAAAAGACCAATTGAGCAAGACCAGTGAATTGAAAAATGCAGTCACTTACAATCATACCATACGCTGAATTTGTGTGTGGGGTACTGAAGGGGGTGAGTGTCTTGAAAACATTATGACAAATACTTCATTATATTGTTTATGTGTAATGGGGATGTGTCAACTCTGATTGAATAGAGAAAATGGGGTTTTTAAATAGATACATTTGTTTGGGTTTCACTGGAAACATTTTGAATAGGATGCAAGTTGGAGAGAGTTGTGCTACCTGAGTCGGGATGTTGATAGGTGGCTTGAAAATGGATGCTTAAGAACGTGTGCAGCAGCAGGGGCGCTGGAAGTCACTCACAGCAGGGGGTGCTGAGGATCTTTTTTAGTTTTTCCCATCCAAAAACAGCCATTTCAGTCCAAATTTGTCATGCTCGCTCATTTTCTCCATACAAGACGTGCACAATGGCAGTACATATGCATGCTGGATAGTTTACTAACTACTACTGCTAATACAAAGAGAATTTCACCTACAGTGTGTGTTGGAGTTTTTGTATTGGATATAAAAAGCGCCTGTGTATTTCCCAAAGCACACGGTCCCGGGCTTCAACTGAGAGCGTGTGCTTTGGTCAGATGAGACCAAGATTGAGCTTTTTGGCAACAAATACTCTAAGTGGGTCTGGCGTGCCACGAAAGATGCGCATGCTGAAAAGCACCTCATACCCACTGTGAAGTATGGGGGTGGGTCAGGGATGCTGTGGGGTTGTTCTGCTTCCAAAGGCCCTGGGAACCTTGTTAGGGTGCATGGCTTTAAGAATGCTTTGAAATACCAGGACATTTTAAATCAAAATCTGTTGCCCTCTGCCCGAAAGCTGAAGATGGGTCGTCACTGGGTCTTTCAGCAAGACAATGACCCTAAACATATGGCCAAATCTACACAGAAATGGTTCACCAGACACAAAATCAAGCTTGTGAAACATTATAGAAGAAGATTAAGTGCTGTTTTGTTGGCAAAGGGGGCTGTACAAAGTATTAACACCAGGGGTGCTAATACACACATTATTTGATGTCAAATAATTATTTCTTTATGTGGGATTTTTTCCCCCACTGAATAAATGCACTTGTATTGAAAGTTGGATTTTTAACTTTTTTTCCATTAAGGTCCCATATTATTTGAATTTTTAAAAAATTATTAGAAGCGAAAAAACACATCTTAACCAGGGGTGCCAATAATTATGGAGGGCACTGTATTTTCAATTTATTATACCCACCTGGATGCCATGGACTGGATGTAAAAAAAGAGGACTCTTGCCATTAGCAATAGCCTAATGCTAAAGATAATCTTTTGCTAACGGTACCAGTTATATTTAGTTTATGATGATCACTCAGCACAGGCCTTTAAAGGCTAAAGCAACATTGCATATTCTTTCTTGCCAAGATAAGAAGATAAATCTTACCGTATGTGTCTCAAGAGCAATAGGGAGACTGGAGAGGACAATAGCAGGTGATTTAGGGGGGGCGCAGGACGTCACCTGAGTGACACAACCAGACACTGCTAAGATGCAGTTTAACTATACATAAAATGTCACATATTTTGAATATGTGAGGGAAACTATGCCGCATTTTGTTAGCGTCTCATGATCCTCATGAAAAAAATTGTTCGTCGACGAAATACTTTCGTTATAGTCATCGTTGACGACAACAACACTGGTGTGCAGCCTAGGAAAATGGTACAGTTTTCATTTATGCAGGTGTATGTAATTGTAACAGGGTGTGTCAAGGGAATAGATTTGCACAAACCCAATCTACACGAAAGCGTCCCATGCTTGGTCCTAATTTCTAGGCAGCTGGAGACACTCCTCCCTAGAGTTGGGGTTCCATTGAGGGGAAGAAAGGCTGAAAGGAAGCATGTGTATCCTCTGTGCTTCTTCATTAAAGCTTACTTTTTACATTCCAATGAGGGGCATCCTAATGCTGGGGAGGGGGCAGCTTTGGAGACATGCTGCAGTTAAGTTGGCGTGTGCAGGGCCAAAGTGTCTGCGAGGGGAAATAAAAAAGGACGGCAAGAGAAAGGGATGTGCCACCACCAAAGCCCCCCCGCCTGTGCCCGAGCGGCGGCTAATACTTGAGGAATGTCTCCCCGGCGCCCGTGGCAACCCGACGTAATCAAAAGCTTTATTAAACGAGGGGGGAATAGATCATAAGGAACATTAAACGTGTCCCTCGCAGGGTTCCCAAGTCACCGCACAATCGCCCTTTTGTTTGTTGTTGTATTTTTCTGGGGTGTGTGTGTGTTGCTGGCGTGAATGTCGGCTTGATTTAACGTTTGTTTCTTGTTCTTCTGTCTGTGCCAGGTTCATTAATGCCAGGAGAAGAATAGTACAGCCCATGATTGACCAGTCGAATCGAGCAGGTAAAAAAAAAAAGAAAGAAAAAGAATGGATACAGTAGTCTTCTTCTTCTTGCTCCTTCCCCCTCCTTTTCCTCCTTCTCCTCCCCCAAAGCCCCCCCTGGTGTGAAGATGTCCTTTCCAAAAATCCCACTCGCATGCACACTGTTGCCCAGTTTCTCTTAAGAAGAGGGTGGGAGGGGGAAACGTCTTACCTCAAGTTACCCCTGCAGACCATCTTCTCAATGTGCACAGACTAATTGGAGATTTCCTATTGGAAGTACACGGAGAAGCCTTTGGAATACTCAATAGTTGGTTCATTGTTGTTTTTATTCTACATTTGTATCCAATTCCTAATTGGCAGGAGTGGCTTACTCCCGAAAATTTAAATATCGGCACTGTTTTTATTCTTAAGAATGAGGAAAAAAAGTTCAACAACAAAACCCGACAACCTATGTAGCAGTGTTGTTTTTGGCAGCCATTTTAAAATGTTCATCTTTTGGACGAAAACGTTTATTAGTAGGGTTGTTCCGATCATGTTTTTTTGCTCCCGATCCGATCCCGATCGTTTTAGTTTGAGTATCTGCCGATCCCGATATTTCCCGATCCGATTGCTTTTTTTTTTTGCTCCCGATTCAATTCCAATCATTCCCGATAATTTTTCCCGATCATATACATTTCTACAATGCATTAAGAAAAAAATGAATAAAACTCGGATGAATACATCCATTCAACATACAGTACATAAGTACTGTATTTTTTTATTATGACAATAAATCCTGAAGATGGCATTTACATTATTAACATTCTTTCTGTGAGAGGGATGCACGGATAGAAAGACGTGTAAATTCTTAAAGGATAAATTTGACTTTGTAAATTGTGACTAAATATTGCCATCTAGTGTATTTGTTAAGCTTTCAGTAAATGATAGTGTAGCCATTTAACTGTTCTGCCCAAATGCATGATGGGAAGTGCAACCATGACTGTGCGTAGTGGCACCAATTGATATATCTTCTCTGCGTTGGGTAATAACATCGGGTGTTAAGAAAAAGGTCAACTACTACCTTTCTTCCCCACAATATTTCTAATTGTTGAGAGAGGGATTGTAAGGTTTTAGCCAATTAATAAAAGGCTCCAAAGACTGCCAAAATTCATTCTACTCATTTTACGCTGCCTTTTAGCTCTACAGTATATATAGGTAAAACGGCGCCATTATAGATTGAACGCGACAATGCGTGAGTAGGTCGTGCAGCGCATGCGTTAATTGCGTTAAATATTTTAACGTGATTAATTTTTAAAAAATTGATTACCTCTGTTAACGCGATATATTTGATAGCCCTACTTTAAGCCAAAACTAAAGACTCTGGATGAGTGTAAGACATTTTGTCTGTAACGTTAAATACAATTAGAAAATGATGATCGGACCCAATCGATGCCGACCGATCGGGACATCTTTACTTATTAGTCTTAGTCATATTTTAGTCATTTCAAAATGTTTTCGTCTAGTTTTAGTCAGCAATTCTCAAAATGTTTTTGTCTATAAACTTCAAAAGTTTTAGTCCATAAATAAATAAATGAATAAATAAAAGGTTTCCAACCATTTCGGATGAACCTGAAAGAGGAGCGCATAACTGTAGGGTCTACAAGGACATCACCATTTTCATGATGATAATACACACTCAGCAGGAAAACAGCACATTATTTAAAATGTATTAAACCCACCTGGATGCCAAGAACAGTATGTAAAATACATACTGAGTTGCCGCGCTAAATGCTAATGCTAACGTGAACGCTATGCTAACGCTACAAGTTAGTGTAGTGTGTGATAATCACTCAGCACAGACCTCTAAAGGCTAAACCAACATGGCATATCTAGCCAAGATAAGAAAGCAAAATTTATTAAGCAGCACCTGAATGGGCACAGGCTTTCTCACCAGCAAATGTGTGTGTGGGAGGTGCAGCACATCACATGAGTGACACGACCAAACACTGTTAAATGCGTTCTAACTACACATACAATAAGAAAATAAATATCACACATTGTGAATTTATGCCGGAAACTATGGCGATTTTTCATCTCGTTATATTTTAGTCTTCAAAGACACTTTTTCAGCGCGTCATGACATCATGAAAAAAATTGTTCGTTGACGAAATATTTTCGTTATTGTCATTGTCGACAAAAACAACACTGCTATGTAGTCCATGTTAATATTGTGGTCTAAAACACAACTCTTGACCTTATTTATGTGATGTAAAGACTTTCTATTTTATCCAAAACCTGACACGAAGTTTTAGGGCACTTTCACATTAGACCAGTACTTCTCAAATGGTGGGGCGCGCCCCCCCAGGGGGGCGCAGAGCGATGCCAGGGGGGGCGCGAGTGACCTCGGGGAACATGCTTTTTTTTTTTTTTTTTTTTTTTTTTTTGCCGTACTAGAATAAAGTGTACTTGCACATCCACTCCGTGGGTGGCAGTGGCGCTCTCATTTTCAAAGTGCGTGCAGTATTTTTGAAGTAAGCAAGAGCACACGGAAGAGACTCATGCAGAGCTGGACTCACGCAGCGACCCACTGTCTTCTTCGGTTCTTACGTGTCCGGCCGAGAAGTGCCGTTTTCGGCTTGGGATCGTCACGACCACCGCCCTCACCTACGGTTCTCCCTCGGCCGCCGAGAATGCGCTTTTTTCGGGCCGTTTGCCTTTGACTTTTAATATAGTGGGAAATGAGGAAAGACCACTGTTTACTGAGTCTAAAAATGATTATAGCGGAGAAGCCAAATCAGTTAAGACGCCACTTGAAGACATTAGACCTCAATCTCATTGTTTTTCAGCGAAAATGTGCCGAGTATAGCCAATTGTCACAATCGTCCCGCTTTGTCAGTGTTATATCAGTAAACCAGTGAGCACTGTGGTGAATCAGCGAAAATAAAAACTTTCCTTCTGTTCAAAGACCTTTTTCCCCCCTTCTATTCAGTTTTGTTTTTTTTCGGTCAAATTTTTTGGCATGTTGTCCGGAAGAGTAAATGTTTCTAATCAATTTGAATTTGTTATTATTTACTGATTTTATTACATTTTATTTTTCAGTATCAAATGGTCAAAAATGTACCTTGAGTGTATTTTTACAGTTTGGATGTGACTTTTTTTTTTTTTTTTTTTTTTTTAACTTCAGGCAAATTGATGCGCGTTAAGTCTTTTCTGTTACAAGCAACACAATGTTAAAAAAGTTATACTTTATTATAAGTTGATCTATGTTACTTTTTTTCTTTAATAGAAAAAAAAAGGACACAATGTTAGGCTGAGGCGTACTTATAATAGTAATATAGACAAATGATACTATTTACAGTGGCGGCAGAGAGTTGGGGGGGGGGGGCGCGAAACATTTACGTCTTCCTTGGGGGGGCGTAACAGAAAATAATTGAGAAGCACTGCATTAGACCAACAGAACCAGGGTCTGATTGGAGAGCTACCTCGCAACAACACTTGCAAATGACAAAAGCTTCACCATTCACAATGCGGCAACTGAACTTTCCAAGTAGCATCAGGTGGACTAGTGGTCTCCAAACTATTCCACTTAGGGCCGCAGTAGGTGCAGGATTTCATTCCAACAAAACAAGACAACACCTATGCACCAATCTGGTGTCTTACAAGTGTAATCAGTTGATTGCAGTCAGGTGCTGCTTGTTTTTAGCAGAAACTTCATTGGTTAAACTTTAGGTACTCGATCGGTTGGAAGATATACCAGGACCCACAGCGGCCCTTGAGGACCGGTTTGTAGACCCCTGATGTAGACCAAAGGCGCACTCATGGATTGGACAAATAGACAAATAGCAGAGGAAATACCTCCCTCCTGGGAGTTTTGTAGCATAAATTAATTCGCCGCTCGGCCAGCGGCAGGGTCGCTCCTTCGTGAGTCTATGCCAAGCAAACTATAGTATGTAAATAATGCATCAGGGAAAATTAAACCACGAAAGGGAACCGCACGGTACCCCAAGTCACATAGGCGCGGAATTGCTTTCACTCTCGTGACTTTTTGGAGTGTCAAATTGTCGCCGCTTCCAGGAGAGGGAGACTTACGTAACAGCTGCCCCGGAACGCTCTGCCTGTCTTGGCCACTGTCACTCTTACACGGTCCGTTCAGGAACAGCATGCAAAACACAACCACCACATTAGACCCCGATTCTGTGTATCAAATGGAACTGCTTAGCGCAGCACAACATTTGGACATCATTAATCATCTGTTATCTTGCCATTGCTGATTTTGAATAGCATGCCCGCTGTACTTCCGCTTCCAAGGATGCCCTGTGTGTAGCGTCACAGCCTGGAGCATCACGGCACCACGCTGTGAGCTGCACATAAAATAGCAAAAGCGCACCCTGTTCCGGTTGCATTCACAAACGAAGCAGGGTGCGCTTAAAGCGGATTGAGACCCACGATTTTTGAGCAGACCAGAGTTTGTTCGTTTGGTCTGAGGGAGTTCGGATGCACGTTCACATTTAAAAAACGAAGCAGACTATCCAAGGGTGTAGGTTTAGGCTCAACATTGGTAGGGACCATGACAGCATAACATTCACGTACTCTTTTTGCAGGAGACGGGGCATTAATAAGAACAAACAGATTGGGTAAACGGGGGTCAGGGTTACATTTCTCACGGATATGAACCTAATTATTTGATACGCTAACTGATCATTGCAAAATACAATCTGTATTGATTTATACCAGTGCTTCTGAATTATTTTCTGTTACGCCCCTCATAGGAAGACACTATGCGCTCATGCGCTGGTCCTCTTGGGAAACGCAGTCTTCAAAAAAACTACCGCTTTTGTCCACCAGCGTCGCTAAAATCAACCAAAACTGAAAATTTACCAAGTGTTGCTTTGAGACCACATAAAGAAAACAAAAATGAAAATTGGGTAGAAGGAGGTAAACCTCGGTTCACTACATTTCTCACAGTTTAATTAACATTAAAAGTAGAGGACATCTCTCTCTAAGCAGCTTCCTACTCGAGTTTTGCAGGTTAGCAAATTCACACAGTTTAATGTTATGCAAACGCTGATGCAGCTTGTAGCTAAATTTCAGTAGCAAAATAAATAAGTGGTGTGTTCCCCACCTCCATAACATTGACGTTTTTTTACATTACTTACAGTGGCTGAAAAATAACTTCTAATATCTTTGAAGGGGGGCAGATGAGGCGGCATGTTGGCAACATGTTGTATTTTTGTCGGGTCAGTGCATGTGTGTGTGTGTGGGGGGGGGTGGGGTCAAGTCATCAGCCAATCAAACGTGAGTTTGGGGGGGGGGACTAGCACATTCAGCAAATGAAAAAGGGGTAAATATAGCCTAAGTCAGAACATAATGAAAATAATTCACTTAATAATGAAAGAGATATCAAAATATCAATTGTATCCTTACAACATATGGGAAGGCAATCTAAATTACCTATATAACTGAACTCATTATAAAATGCAAATAAGGTTGCTTAAAAGTTGGTGGGGACAATTTGAGCATCCTGAAAAGTTGGTCGTGTTATGTCCCTACCGTCCCGATGCAAACCTACGCCCTTGGGACTATCTGAGATAAATAACTCTGGTCCGTTAAAAACGTACCAAACAGTGCTAGTGTGAAAGCGCCCTTAAAGATAAACATCTCAATAACACTCAAACCTACCATTGATGATGAACAGTCACCGTCCAGCTGCTTTGAGGACCTTGTGTTTTGTTAAAATTAAACCAACAAAAATCACACTAATAAGACTGATTATTAATACCTTAGTGCTTTGAATGCATCTATGTCATAAAACTTCATATCAGCCCTTTTTGCCCTTATTTGTGTGCAATGTGTTTAAAAAGCAAAATGTCTTCCAATACGGAACTGGTTTATTAGCATTACAGCAAAGCACAAACTGTATATTTGCTCAGCTACCTTTGATTCCTGCATGGAATATTTGTTCGCCTACCTTCAGTTTATCCCAATTGAAGATCTCTATAATGAATCAGCATGACTAACAGCCACCCAGTAATCCCTTTTGGTTTCAGATGATCTGACATAATTCACTTAGGTGCATTTGATCTTATAAAAGACAAGACCAATGCAGATTGTGGAGTAATATGATAGCAAGGCCTGACTGTATGCTTTCTTCGCCCTCTAAGAACAATGTTTGTGCTGTGCGAGCGTGTCATAACTTAACAGGGCATGAGTGTGTTTGGTGTGTGTGTGCACGCGCCACGCGTCGCTCATTGCAGTGCACAAACATGAGAACAATGTCTTACAGTATGTTTGGGCTGGAAGCTGAGACAATTGCTGATTGTCTGGTGTCTTTTCTCTTCTTCTTCTTCCTCTGCCACCCTCCTCCTCCTCCCCCAATCCTCTTCCACATCCTCCCTATTTTTTCTCATGCCCGCGTGTTGACTACAATCAGGTTTTCTTCTTGATCCTTCAGTGAGCCAAGGAGCAGCGTACAGTCCCGAGGGCCAGCCCATGGGCAGCTTCGTGCTGGACGGGCAGCAGCACATGGGGATCCGGCCGGGTGGTGAGTCCTCTGCACGCCTTCTAAACCCCCCACCCCCAACTTCACTTCATCTTACTCTCATTCTGATCACCTAATTCAGGGGTGTCAAACTCATTATGGTTCACGGGCTACATTTAGGGCAATAAGGGCAATCTCATGTGGGACGGACTAGTTTATTTTTGGCCAAATACGTTAACTCACTGACTGGCATTAATCAGTCAATTTTGACCAGATGGGGAGAATCATCCCAGCAAAAATGGATTGGACGTCTAGCACAGTCAAATGTACTGAAAGATTAGGCATTTACAGCCAGGCCTTCGACTTAAAGCGAATTGGACGTCTATCGTTCTCAATGGCAGGCAATGAGTTAATTTTGTGTCGCTTTCTTTTTCAGATACTTACTGCTCACTTTGCTATGAACTTTGTATCGTTTTCTGTTGATTTTTCCGCGCATTTCCTGGCTACTTCCTGTTGATTTGGTGTCACTTGCTGTTGGTTTTTAGTCACTTCCTTGTTAATTCATTGGCTGCCATTGACAGTGCTAGACGTCCAATCCATTTTTACCTGGAGGAAGTAAATAAACGAATGTGAACCAAGTTCAGTAGTGCACGTACTCGATCACACAAATCTACAGTTTTATGGCGCTGATGTCAAAATAAAAGCATGGGATTTCGTAGGGGGCCGTCAAAGCTGACCGAGTGGAATGACAGACACAGAGCTTATTTCATTGAAACTTCTTGTGAATAAATACCTAAATCCCCGAATTCTTCATAGATATGAATATAAATCAGTCTTGATTCTTGGTTAAAAGCAAAACAAACAAAAAAAGTGCAGTTAGCATTTACTTTACGCAAATATGTCAAAGTACAACGCTCGTCTGTTAGTAAATGTAGCTAGCGGCCGCCTTATGTAATCAGAGCTTTTCCAGTGAAAATTCTTGTGAATAAATGCTTAAATACCTGAATTCTTTATAGATATGGACGTAATACAGTCTTGATTCTTGTTTAAAAGCAAAAAAAATATGTGCAGTTAGCATTTATTTTACGTAAATATGTCAAATTACAATGCTAGCCTGTTACTGAATGTAGTTAGTGGCCGCCTTATGTAAGCAGAGCTTTACCGGTAAAAATTCTTGTGAATAAATGCTTAAATCCCCGAATTCTTTATAGATATGGACGTAAAACAGTCTCGAGTCTTGGTTAAAAGCAAAAAACAAAACAAAAAAACATGCATTTAGCATTTATTTTACCTAAATATTGCGCAATATGATGCCAATGCAGTAGCGGCTAATTTCTCGCATTGATTTTATTTCACAACGTTTCAAAATGCATGCATGATATGAAAAATATAATTACCTTGAATCCTTGAACAAATCACTCCTGAGACAATCCTTCCTGATTTTGTATGCGGTACAGCTTTCGTCGTTTTTCAACGGAAATCCAACGTTAGATGGCAGCGTGCGTGTGTTTGTGAATAGCTGCTCTTGATGTGGGCGGCCCCCTACTTGAAGTGGAGGCGCAGTGTATGTCTGGTCTGACCTGTCAATACCATTATAAAGTCTATGGTACAGCATGAACGAGCTACAGTGTGCTTGATTAGACTTACTTAAGACCGTCATAATTATGACATGACATTGTCATAGGCATTAATGAATGCTTATGACAGATATCATTAAGTGTCATCCTCCATTTATGTCCAGCTCGGATCTTTTACATCCATTCAAAAGTGAGATAATTTGCCTAATGGCGCTAAATGACATCTGTCATAAGCATTCATTAATGCTTATGACTGTGTCATGTCATACTTATGATTGTCTAATGACAGTCCTATGGCGCCACTGTCAAATAAAGTGTTACCAATTACCATAGTCAAGCAATTAATGAAACAACTTGAACAGTAACCGAAGAAATAATTTAGTGCAGCAACGATAATTCGATTAGTAAAAAGATTTGAATTAAATTTTGCTGGTTGGACTATTCGTTTAATTATTGTGGCGTCATAATGGTTTGGTTTGAAAGTGTTTGCATTTAGTTTTATTGATTTGGGTGCATACACTGCCCTCTATTGGCAACAGTGAATATGACATAACTCATTTCACATTGCTGAATCCAACAGCACCCTGTTTACATCCATTCAAAAGTAAGATGATTTGCCTAACGGCACTAAATAACATCTGTCATAAGCATTCATTAGTTCTCATGACAGTGTCATGTCATAATTATGACGGTCTTATGAGAGTCTTATGACACAGCTGTCAAATATAGTGTTACCGGTTAATATTTTTTGGTGTAGATATCCCATAATACGTTGAGGACTGCTGCGGCTTATAGTCTGTTGTGTCTTCTCTATGAACAAAAGCCGTTTTCGTGTCAACTTTGGTGGGTGGTGGCTTATAGTCCGAAAATTACGGTATTTAAGCCTTCATCTTCAGTATCACTTTCGAACAAATCTGCCAACTTCGGAATTTGAGGGCTGTGAAATTTGAGTGTGAAAAAATATATAAATTGGACACGTGTATAAGACACAGGCCCAGCTAAACTATAAGAAATGTGTGACATATAGTCTGGAAAACCAATTCCCATTGATTACTTCTTCTCTCCTCTTCATTCGTCCTTTCATCCTGAGCTAACCTGTCGTGTCTCTGACTCCAGCTGATTCTCCTCTGGTGTTTTCTCTCCTCTTTCCAGGGCCTATGAGTGGAATGGGGATGAATATGGGCATGGATGGGCAATGGCACTACATGTAACCTCCATCTTGTAAAGCAAAAACGCAAAGAAAAAGGGGGAAGTAAGTACTGGGCTCTTTATCTTTTTATCTTTTTCATTTTCTTTCCCAGCTTGGGGCTGTTTCACCCTCGGACCTCCCGGGGCTTTTTAAAGGATGCTTTTAGCGCGACGGGAGGCAGGCATAGGGAATAGTTAAAGATGAATTAACTTGGGAAAAGGGAGGTTCGGGCCGTCCCGGGACGGGACTTGTGGCGCCAGACAACAAGAAGAGAGGACAGTGGAAGGAATTGAACATTTATTTATCGAGGGAGCGCTATCGTTCTTCCCTCCCCCTCGAGAGGACGAGGATGCAAATGTCGGGCATTTAGGGAAAAAATAACATCTCCTGGGGAATGGGCTGACAAGGGGTTGCAGTTGGGGGTGGCGGCGGGAATTAAGCAGGCTCCAGTGAAGCGATAAAGAAGGAGAAGTGAAACTGTCCTAAGAGTGACATAAATCTGTCCCGGGAAAGGATTGATGCCCAAATTATCTTATATGCAAAGATGGGAACGTCGCAGTACATTACGCCCCCCGCCGTCCACCCCCACCCACGATGAGATATACGGGCCGTGATGGGGGGGCGGCATGGCCCCATCCTTCACGGGGGGTTTGTTTTGAGGAGAGATGTGTTTTGATTATTTTTTACTGGACAGTGACAATTTAAGGATCAGGATGGGGGAGGGCGGCAGTTTGTTTGGGGCTGGTGGGCACCCCACCATTCAGACATTGAGATTAATTTATGAGGTTGTAACTGTTAGCATAGTGGCTAAAGGACACACATACGTACATACTAATAAGGCAGGTTAGAAAAGTCTCACGGTATGCTACCAATGTCACAAATGTGAACTTCCATTTCAAAGGGAAAGATAACACACGTAGTTTAAATGACTTTCATGTGAAAGATAATTTCTCAAAGTATTTAAGTATAGGAATCTTAGGCCTTTGATAATTGGTAAAAACAATGTTTAAACTCACACATAAATTGTAATGTCAGTGATACCTATGCACAAACACAATAATAAACTTAACATGGGTTCATGTGATACAGTAATCCGTCATTTTTCGCGGTTAATGGGGACCAGAACCTGCCGCCATAAGTGAAAAACTGTGAAATAGCACTCCCCCAATTTTTTTTTTATTACAAAAAAAAAAAAAGGGGGTGGGGGGGTGGGGGGGCGCTAAAAAATTTTCTTTTGTGTGTGTTCAAAGTATTTATTCAGATTTAGCATTGGAAAGACACATATAACACATGTTTTTTAAACTTTTTTCCCAGAGTATAATTTTTTTTTTTTTTTTTTTTAAGTTTAGTTTTTAAGCACTTCAAATGTTTTGTCAAAAGTTTCAAACATGTTACTGTCCGACCGAGTTATTTTTAAACAAGAATAAAGTAGAGAAATGCTTGTCTTTACTAAATGCTTTATTGAGTGAGTCCATCCAAATCCGCTCAAACTGCTCACTTACACACAGAGTTGCCACAGCAACTGTTTAACAAGTTAAACGATGATTGACGCATGCGGCGCTTTTGAAGTTCGTATCTCTGGCAAGATCAAACCCAAACATCTGTCAATCATCGCTAACTTTAATAAGCAACTCCAGTGCACTGTCTGACGAACAAAGAGCAGGGGTAGGGAGGGAGCGAGAGTGAGATTACGCGATCGGCTCGGGACAGCTCATCTGTATATATATTTTTTTCAATTGAAAAACAAATCCGCGATGGACCGAGGGTGCAAAGTTTAAATTGCTAAGTAGCAAGAGATCATTGTAATGGGTATTCATGACCGCACGAGGATGGGTTGAAAAAAGGTCTGCTCCCGTGTCAGGCAGCCACTTCCTGGAATTACTAGGTTTTATTTTAGTTTTTTCCTCCAACATTAAACATCAGAAAATGAAATGTTTTTTTTTCTCTCCAATTCATAAAACAAGGTTCATACTGCTGGGACGCGCATGATAAAGGTGCTGTCTTTCCCTTTAAACGCTTTAAAGTCTAAATGTTGAAAGAGAAATATTGGACAAAAAAGTCACCCCAAAAAAAAGCCTTATAGTGAGTGCAACTTATTTGTTGATTTTTTTCGGGGATAATACACTTTTTCTCGACAGCAGCGTCATAAGACTGTCATAACACAATCATAATCATGACATGACACTATCATGGGTATTACTGAACGCTCATGACAGATGTCATCAAGTGTCATCTGGCAAATTATGTCACTAACTCCATTTATGTCCAGCTTGGATGTTTTACATCCATTCAAAAGTGAGATAATTTGCCTGATAACACTAAATTACATCTGTTATAAGCATTCATTAATGCTTATGAGTCATAAGCACTGTCATAAGTTATGACAGTGTCATGTCATACTTATGATTTTCTAATGACAGTCTTATGGCACCACTGTCAAATAAAGTGTTACCAATTAGCATCATTTAGCAATTAATGAAACAACTGGAACAGTAACTGAGGAAATAATAAGCACAGAGCATGAATTTTGATTGTTATTTACATCTGGAGTGCTGTAATGCATGCTAGGAGGCATGTTGGATAACAGTGTTTAAAGCAGGTGGCAGCAGAGGTTGACTGTCTCCTCTAAGGGAGAAGTGAGGGCCAAATGAAGCTTCTTGAACCAATGAAGCTTTGTACCCAATTGGTTCAAAGCTTCATGGTGGTTCATTTGGTCTTATGACAGTCTTATGATGTTGCTGTCAAATAAAGTGTTACCGGTTAATATCTTTTGGTGTAAATATCCCATAATACAGTAAGGATAGCTGCAGCTTATCTATGAACAAATGCCATTTTCATTGCTTATTTGGTTGGTGGCGCCTTATAGTCCGAAAATCACGGTATTTTGACATTTACAACAACAGGAATATCAGTTTTTTTTTTAATCTTGAGATTTGGAAAAATAAGAAAAATGTAGCTGCGTCTGAAATGCCTAATTCCCTATGGAGTCTACTATCCATTGTCTATGGTTACAGCTCACGTCATACAAGACTCACGCGTGCGTATGACCTTGACCTGTGATGTCACATGTTTGGATAGCAACTATGACAAAAATTGACAAAGAAAATAAATGGCTGCTTATAATGCATTTCTCAAAAAGAGCTTTCCCAATACCGTAATTTCCCGAATATAACGCACATTTTTTCCCCCCAAAATCAACTTGTAAAATCATGGTGCGCATTATAAACAGGTACATGGATGGAGACAGAAATATATAGATTTATTACATATATATTAGGGGTGCCAAACAATTAAAATTTTTAATCGAGGTAATTACAGCTTAAAAATTAATTAATCGTAATTAATCGCAATTAATCGCAATTCAAACCATCTATAAAATATGCCATATTTTTCTGTAAATTATTGTTGGAATGGAAAGATAAGACACAAGATGGATATATACATTCAACATACGGTACATAAGTACTGTATTTCTTTATTATAACAATAAATCAACAAGATGGCATTACCATTATTAACAATCTGTTAAAGCGATCCATAGATAGAAAGACTTGTAGTTCTTAAAAGATAAATTTTAGTACAAGTTATTGAAATTTTATCTTAAAACCCCTCTTCATGTTTTTGTTTTAATAAAATTTGTAAAATTTTTAATCAAAAAATAAACTAGTAGCCCGCCATTGTTGATGTCAATAATTACTTACACAATCCTCATGGGTGCTGAAGCCTATAAAATCAGTCGCACCCAAGCGCCGGCAGAGGGCGGCAAAACTCTGAAAAACACAACAAGTACAGCTTTAACTGTGCTGTCATTTTAATCTGTTTGAGCAGGGCATTTGTGCGTTAATTGCGTCAAATATTTTAACGGGATTAATTAAAAAATTAATTACCGCTCGTTAACGCGATAATTTTGACAGCCCTAACTGATTTTTTTTTTTTTTTTTTTATTGACACGGCCACGTTGTGTTGAAGAAACGTATGCGGCGACCCGTTGCCGACCATTACGGTACGTGACGTCACCATTTTGTTTCGGTAATACTTCACTCTAATCGGCCGAATGATTTCGTCTGTGTTAAATTATGCTTTTTTTCACTCTTCGTAAAGCACAGAATTTAGTTTCTTGAACTCATTTGAGTCAACGTTTATGGCAGCTCCGCAACTCGAACCATAACAAACGTAAGCACACACTTCCTGTGTCCGTCAACTATATCTGTCCCTCGGGAAACTCAAACCCAAATAACAATAGTTCCTATTGTTACTGTCGTGTTGACAGCGATGAGCTCTCACGGGTTTCCGACTTACGTTCTCACTTTCATTTTATCGTATCAATCCATGGAAGAAACATTCATTCATCATAATGAAACGAGCAAGTTATTCAGCAGCCTTTAAAAGAAAAGTCACATCTGTTTTCTCCTAGATTCTCGTAAGTTGGAGAAGTTGTCAAATCATATTATTACCGTAAATATTGTCAGATTATGGTAAAATTTTGTGTTACCAATGTGCTATGCTTGTGCTGTGTTTCACCAGTCAGTGAAATGACATTTCTGTATCTGTACACGAGCTCTGTTTTCTTGTATTCTTCTATTTATTGGTGCTGAAATTAGGGTGCACGTTATAAACGGGTACAATGATTTTCCCTAGATTTTACAAGTAAATTTGGGGTGCGCATTATACACGGGTGCGCCTTCTATTCAGGAAATTATGATATATTGGAAACCGAACACAACACACACTATACCAGTTATGTTGCCCACCTCTAATAGTCGCTTTTTAGATGGATTTATGAGCTAGCCGAAATGACACACGTACACACTAATGCATCTAAATGGAGTCATCGTGATTAAGCAAGCCACGTGGGCTCGTCTCGCCACCGCCACATAGAACTGCTGCTGCGCTGACATTTGAAAAATGGAGACATATCACACCCCAAAGAGCGTCCGGAGGGCTTCCGAGGATATTTTATCTTAACACCTAAGCTGCGCGCTGGCCAATGAGCCACAATATAATAGCACTTACCTTGATTAAAAGAAGCCTTTATATGCAAATGGTCCGACTGGGTTTTTTTCCGACAGGTCAAAGACGCAATTCCGCCGACAGAGATCATTTCACCCCTCTGGTCTTTACCTCCTCCCTCTCTCTTTCTATCTTCTGTTTTGTCTCTCGCTCATCAGCTTGAGGCAACCAGGGGGGAGAAAAAAAAAAAGGAAAAATCCGGAAGCAATGTTCCCTAAAACAGCCGCACAGCGACAACATTTGCTCAGGTTGGCTAATTCTTAATACGCGGCCGTATAATTTTGAGACTATTTAATTACGCCGGGGCACTTTTATACGCTTCATGACCAATTACATTAATAGCTTAATGCAGAGGAATATTATTCTCTCTTGATTTGATTACAGCGGCGCACAATATGCTTCGATCGGCTACTTAATTACGGCCGCTTGTTGAGCACGACGACGAGCGCTGTGCCGTAACAAGGGCCGTCTGACGCGGAGTGGTGGGCGACTAGTATTGCCTTTGCGTAACACTCTTGCTAATAAAAAAAAAGGGGGATGGCGGAGGGGGTATGAACTTAACGCAATGACTGCCGCTTCTTCCAGTTTACAGTGTCAAAAAACATCTGCTGGGCCTTTTAACAGGAGCCACTCCAGGTTATATTGAGGCCAAAGGGGGCACCTCATGCCTGTAGAACCCCCCCTTTCTCCCGCTTCGCCCCGCCTTGAATGATGTATTTATTTTATGACCCCGGTAGTGAGGTTTTAAGAGAGCTGCTCTCACAAATATGTTCATTTCCAATGATCTGCCATGCAACGGTGAGGTATTGGAAAATGGGCCAAGCTCTCATCCAATGAGACCAGTCATTAATCTCACAAACACCCCCTCTACCGACCCACCTTTCCTCGATGCTGTGTCCTCCTCTTCCCCTCGCAAGGGCCCTCCGGTGTCATTTCTTAATTGCAGTGTACTAAGGTGCAGGAATGCAGCAAGCGAGCATGCTTAGTGACCTTGCGCTGACCTCTCCCCTCCTATTACAGCTTCTAATCCCCCAGGGGTTCACATTACAAAGCGGGCCGGCCCCACAAACCCAGACCCGGACCCAGAACCAGGCCCCTTGGCTCCAGCAGGAGCCCCCCCCCCCCTCCTTCCCATCTAGCCCTTCAACACTATGTAGTCAGGCTCAATGTTGCTCTCAAACAAGAGTGCGTAAAATAAAAGCATGAAAAAGTGGCACTTGCAAATTTGATGGTTGTAAAATTATTACAAATTCAGACCAAAAACCCAGTTTCATTTGGCTCTATGGAATTCCATAGGGCGGAAAACACAGTCAAGACTGAAAAAGCAGTTTCTGCTCTTGCACTCCTCTTTAAAAGAAACTTCCATATTTTAAGCCAAAAGAACTGTTGTGTTTGATAGAACAATATGTCTGTATGCTGCCATAGCAGATTCATGGCACATTAAGCCCCCGAACTATTTTTAATTTGTCCGTTTTACCCTGGAAACCCCCGTTTACAGATGTCGTGCAACTGCTTTTGTTTCAACCCAACCATAAAATGAGGGTAATTAATTAGGGCCCGATCACTAAGCGTGCCCAACAGGAAATCGGGTATTTTGGATCGAATGTGAAATTTTTATCAATTAACAGGGTGCACATTTGAGACCTTGTCACAGAAGGAGTTAGGTGGATCATCTTCAAAATTGGTGAGACTATTCAGGAGACATAGGAGAGCTAAAATTTTCAAAATGGTGCGTTTTCATTCATGGGTCTGACCTGGGTGTGGTGCCAAAGTCGGCCATTTTTTGGCAAAATGACAAATTCAGTAAATGACTAATAGCTCCTTGAGCGGATATCTACTTCATAACTATCGCCTAATTGTATTTTATTTTATTTATGTATTTTTTTTTTTTTGGTCGTCACATTTTCGCCGATATGTTAGATGATAAATAATCAATCTAAACAAAGAAAAATTGGGGAAAAAAAACGAAAAATGTTTAAAAGGGTAAATATATATATATATAAATATATAAAAAAAACATAAGTCGCACCGGAGTTGAGTCGCATTTTTGGGGGAAATGTACTTGATAAAATCCAACACATAGAACAGATATGTCATCTTTAAAGGTTAATTTAAAATAAAATTACAATAGAGAACGACATGCTGAATAAGTGTACAGTAGGGTTGTTCTGATCATGTTTTTGGCTCCCGATCCGATCGTTTTAGTTTGAGTATCTGCCGATCAAGATATTTCCCGATCCGATTCCTTTTTTTTGCTCCCGATTCAATTCCAATCATTCCCGATAATTTTACCCGATCATATACATTTTGGCAATGCATTAAGAAAAAAATGAATAAAACTCGGACGAATATATACATTCAACATACAGTACATAAATACTGTATTTGTTTATTATGACAATAAATGCTCAAGATGGCATTTACATTATTAACATCCTTTCTGTGAGAGGGATCCACGGATAGAAAGACTTGTAATTCTTCAAGCATAAATGTGACTTTGTATATTGTGACTAAATATTGCCATCTAGTGTATTTGTTGAGCTTTCAGTAAATGATACTGTACCCATGCCCGAATGCATGATGGGAAGTGGAACCATGACTGTGCGTAGTGCTACCAATTGATATATCTTCTCTGCATTGGGAAAGGCTCCAAAGGCTGCCAAAATTCACTCTTCTCATTTTACACTGCCTTTTATCTCTATATAGGTAAAACGGCGCCATTACAGATTGAGCGCGACAATGCGTGGGTGGGTCGTGCAGCGCATGCATTAATTGCGTTAAATATTTTAACGTGATACATTTTTAAACAAATTAATTACCGCCGTTATCGGGATAAATTTGATAACCCTACCTTAAGCCTAAACTAAAGACTCTGGATGAGTGTAACATATTATGTTTGTAACGATAAATACAATTAGAAAACGATTTAATTAAAATATATATATATATATATGGCCGATATTTTTTTGCCGATTCCGATACTTTGAAAATGACGTGATCGGACCCAATTGATCGGCATCCTGATCGATCGGGACATCTTTAGTGTACAGTATTATTATGTTACATGATGCATGAACAACAAAATGCGAACGTGGCCGGTATGTTAACACAACTTATTAAGAGTTATTCAGGTAACTATAGCATAAACAACATGCTAACAAGTTTACCAAACATTCAGTGTCACTCCAAAACACCAAAATAACATGTGAAATGATATAATAACGTGTTAATAATTTCACACATAAGTTGCTCCTGAGACATAAGTCGCACCCCCAGCCAAACTATGGGAAAAAAACTGCGACTTATAGTCCAAAAAATACGGTAAACCCAGTAAAACAATATATCTAGAAGCCTATAAGCCGCCACCCACCAAATTTGACGAGAAAACGGAATTTGTCCAGAGATAAACCGCACTGGACTATAAGCCGCAGCTGTCCTCACTGTATTATGGGATATTTACACCAAAATACATTAAGCAGTACCACGTTATTTGAGAGCGCCATCATAAAACTGTGATAAGACCAAATATACAACAATGAAGCTTTGAACCAAAGCTTCATTGCTTCAACAAGCTTCATTTGGCCATCACTCGTCTCTCGGGGGAGACAGTCAACCTCTGCTGCCACCTGCTGTCAACACTGTTGTTTTCCAACATGCCTCCGAGCATGCATTGCAGCACTACAGATAAATAAAAATCCAAATTCATGTTTTGTGCTTGTTATATCTTTAGTTACTGTTCCAGTTGTTTCATTATTTCCTAGTTATGGTATTTGGTAACCCTTTATATGACAGTGGTGCCATAAGACTGTCATAAGACTAGGGATGGGAATCGAAATCCAATTCCAATTCGGAACCGGTTCCGAGTGTTTCGAGGCCTCGACATCACAATGAAAAAGCCTTAACGATCCCTTTAACGATTCCTAAAGACGCGTATTGCGTCGTGACGTGTCTTGTTGTCCAGACGCATCAAACTAGCATGGCGCCAAGAACCACTCGCTCCAAAGTTTGACTACACTTCACCAGGAAAGAGTGTGAAAATGAAAGGTTTCGACGGGTAAGCACGAGCATTGCAGCCATAAACATAACAATGACAGCACGTAGGTTCAAACGCTCGAAAGTGTGTCTTTACTTCACGAGGAAAAATTACAACAAAGCGACTTGCAGTCATTGCAAGGTGGAGATAACTGCATCGGGAGGGAATACGACTGCGCTGTCCTCACAGAGAGGCTTAGGCTCAGTCCTGGCTATATAGCTAGCTAAACTCCCAAATGACGATGCAGAAGACGTTGGTATAATTTGCTGACTTTATTCAACCATCACTTGAAGAGTGAAACTAAGAATAGAAATGAAACAAATCAATTTCGTCCCCAATAACAAACAGGTTTGCATCAACGTAAATCCGCGATATTAGCTGCTAATAACAGAAATAACAAATGTTAGCATTCGTTCGCTAGCATTAGCACATCGTTCAAACCACTACACAACTGGATTTAAGTGTCCGATCGCGAGTGGAAACACAACAACAACAACACAAAAGATGATACGTACAGGCGTTGCCTCTGTAGATATTAACATTAACAAAGAACGTAGGCTCGTAGAAGTGTTTCCCTCTCTCACTAACTCGCTCACTCCCTTGGATGCGGCATTTCTTCTTCGGGTGTAAGCGCGCTCTTCTTCACGTGAGCGCGTTCTTCTTTGCGTGAGGAAGTGCAAGGGCGCCCCCACTTGAGCGTGTAAGCGCCACAAAAACTAAAAGGCATGCATTTCAATGTAATGGTAAATAATACACGTTAACCCCGTAGTCCCCAAACTGCGGCCCGCGGCCCAAATACAGCCCGCCTCCACATTTGCTCCGGCCATTTTGAATTTTTTTTTTCTCAATCGTGTTATTTATTTCCTGGCCTTTTCCTTGAAGAATTCAGAGAGGGTTATTTGGCTATTATCTATTTAATTAATAGTGTTTTTATTATTAATTATTATTATTATTAATATATTATATTATTATTTTTATTTTATTTACTTTCATTCCGTGAAGAATCCAGAAAGGGTTATTTGATTCTGGCTTTCTGAAAAACAATATTTTTTTACATTTATGCACTTCTGCAAACGTCACACTTTTTCTGTTACAAACTGACCCCGGCCCCTCATCAGAGAAGGGAAAAGTTATGTGGCCCTCACAGGAAAAAGTTTGGGGACCCCTGATTTAACACATATTGCCAAAGGCAGAAAAACAACCTATCTGCCAATATATACCAATATTTTTTATTTCTATTAGATAAATGTTTCAGTAAAATGTTACATATTCTTGTGTATTTGCCACTTATTGCCACAGTTAACATTGAGGCTTTGGGCCTCTTTTGATCTCGTGAGTTTGTAAGGTTGTGACTTCTGATTAAACAAACTTGATGCCAATCAAAACGTTTGTTCTTCTTTTTCCCCAAATTAGAATTGATAAGAGAATCGATAAAGAATCGAATCGTTAAGCAATATCGATAATGGAATCGGAATCGTAAAAATCCTATCAATTCCCATCCCTACATAAGACCATCACATTTATGACATGACACTCCCATGAGCTTTAATGAATTATCTCACCTATGAATGGATGCAAAGGATTCGAGCTGGACATAAATGGAGTAAGTGACATAATTTTTCGGATGACACCTAATGACATCTGTCATAAGCATTCATTCATGCCCATGATAGTGTCAAGTCATAATTATGAAGGTCTTATGACGTCGCTGTCAAATGAAGTGTCACCTATTAAGCCGGTGGATTCAAAATGACAGAGAAAAGTTGCGGCTTATAGTCCGAAAATTACGGTAGGCAGTCTACCATTTTGTTTTGAAGCTGCGTTTTTCTTGTTACAGGTCCATCAAATACTGCTGTATTGTTCAGACCGTAAATGTCTGTTGTTTTTTCTGTTGCGACCAAACCTCTGCCCTTGCTTTCAAAATTCAACCCCTTAAGTCAATTTCCTTTGGCAGGATGAGTTTTAGTAGGGATGTCGTTCAAAAATAGATCAACAAAAAATTCTCAAGCACCCATGCCCAAAAAGAAGAGGAAAGGACGTTTTGTCTTGAAGTTGTCATTTTAGGGTCAATTCAGCCTTTTTTTCCCAAATGTCCTTCAAAATTGGAGAAGTCCGACAAATTCAGCCCCTAGAGCTAGTTTCACTTTGCCACATGAATGTTGGTAGGCATGTCTATTACACCAAGGAGACCCGCAAAAAGCTGTCAAGCACACATGCCCAAAAAGTCTACCATTTTGGTTTTCAGTGGACATTTTCTGCTCAATTTGTCCAAACTGTAAGTGTGTTAGCATTCAAAAGCTGGAATTTAACCTCGTACTTTTTTGCTGTGACGCACCAGTGCAAACCACTGTTCCACCATGTAACCTATCCCTGAGGTGCAGTGGGTGGCACCATTAAACTGGATCACAGCCTAAGGCAGGGGTCGGCAACCTGAAATGTTGAAAGAGCCATATTAGGCCAAAATAACAAAAAATAAATGTCTGGAGCCATAAAGATTTAAAAGCCTGATATCAGTATGATGAAGGCAACACATGTTGTATGTATCTATATTAGCTATATTAGTTTTACTATTACAATTATCAAAATGACTAAGTTGGCTACGAATACATACTGTAATGACCCTTCTTTATTAAATGTTTATTTTCCCTGCGGTGCATCCGATAGCTAATGATGCACCACGTGACTACTCTGTTGTACGATGCCACCTCAAGTTTAACTTCAATACAATATTAATGAATTATGTTTAATTGCTTTGATGAAATTAAGAAATGCAATAAAGACATCTGAATTTTGATGTCATTTTTATTTTGAAGATTTGAAAAAAAACGAAATAGAATGTGCAAAAAACATAGTGCAACAAAACGCTGCCTGCATTTATAAAAAAAAAATAATAATAATAAAAAAAGCACCCTATTGAAAAAGCAAGGCAAGGCAAATTTATTTATACAGCACAATTCAACACAAGGCAATTCAAAGTGCTTTACATCACATGAAGATCATAAAAATCACATTAAATCAATAGAACGTAAAAACCAAGACAATCGAAACAGGAAATAAATCCGATTTTTATGTATAATTTTAACTCATTTGCACCCAAAAACGTATAAATACGTTCTATTTTTAAATGCTTCATTGTCCCAAAAACACGTCTTTTAAGTTTTTTTTTTTTTTTTTTTTACAAGAAGCATCTAGAGCTTCCGATCTATCTGAGAAACAAAGAACAAAGCTCAAAACGCATTTTAAAGCAATAAAACTAGCCACTGGAGGGCAGTAGCGCATTTTGTAAGACCCGCAACCCGATTCAAAAGCAGTGAACGGCCGGGCAGCACGGTCGGAGTGCTCGCGGCATGATGCCAGGCGGCAAACGACCGAGCAAAACAACCGAGAGGACGCCTGGGATGCTAGGTGCTGGACGACTGAGCAAAACGACTGGGACCACTAGTGCAGCAGGCTCGCCAAGCAGACCCCGCAGAGACTCTAAAATAATAATAATAAAAAAAATGAACTTCCTTTTTTTCTGCTGAAAGAAGAGAGTCTAATCTTTCTTTTGGTGGGTTCCATGTTTATATAGTAATAGAAAAAATTTTCTGTGAGCCTTGCAAAATCAGTAAAAATCCAGTAAAACGGCCGGGAGCGAAGGGCCTTGCTCTGGTGAAAATGGCTGGGAGTGAATGAGTTAATCACGAATAGAATAAAAAAATTAAATTGAAATCAGCGATGTAGACAAAGCACAAGAGGAATAGAAAGTAAATAGCTTGAAATATATAGACAGTTACGGATATGCTGTGCTAAACAAAAGTGTTTTAGCCCTGATTTAAAAGAGCTAACAGTTTGAGCATACATCAGAACTTCAGGTAACTTGGTCCAGAGGTGAAGAACGTCATAACTAAATGCTGCCTCACCGTGCTTGGTTCTTGTTCTTGGAACATACAGGAGACCGGTTCCAGACGACTTTAGGGGTCTAGATGTTTCATAGGAATCTAACAAATCAAGTATGTATTTTGGTCCAAGGCCATTAAGTGTTTTGTAGACGAGCAGTAGTATTTTATAGTCTATCATTTCACTCACTGGAAGCCAGTGTAACGATTTCAAAACCGGTGTAACGTGGTCCAGTTTCCCTGTACAGTATTTGTGGGGTCTCTGACTGCAGCATTCTGTACTAGCTGCAGCTTCCTGACTGATTTTTTTTTTATCAAGACCTGTAAATATACCATTGCAATAGTCCAATCTACTGAAAACGAATGCATGCATAAGTTTCTCCATGTCTTGTTGTGTCAGAAGTCCCTTAATTCTAGCTATATTTTTTAGGTGGTAATAAGCAGATTTAGTGACGGACTTTAGATGGCTATCAAATTTTAGGTCTGAATCAATAACTACGCCAAGATTTCTGACTTGATTTGTAGCTTGAAATGACATTGTGCTAAGGTGCCTGCTTATAGTTGACCTTTCCTTTTTTGGCCCAAAAATGATCACTTCTGTCTTCTCAGCATTTAACTGGAGAAAATTCTAGCACATCCATTCATTGATTTGATGAATGCATTTACTCAGGGAGACTTAGGGACTATAATCATGTGGGGAAAAGGTAAAGTATATAATCGGGGTTGACAATGAATGACCAAGAAACGTTGATTCCTCTGTTCTTCTCAGTTGTTTTTCCCTTTTCCCTTTTGGGATCCATGGCCCATCATATAGCCGCCGGTTTGTTTATAACAGCCAACCTGCTGATAGAAAGATAAGTCGCAGGCTATGACGTAAATCTTCGTTGACAGAAATGTTGAAATTTAATATTTATTCTACACATTTTTACACCATTGGAAAATGTTAAGAATGTTTGTGTCATGTTTGTCCTCCTACAGAAACCATATTAAACCCAAAAATATATTTCCCTCCCCCATCTTTTTCCATTTTCAAACATTTTTGAAAACGTTCCAGGGAGCCACTAGGGCTGCGCTAAAGAGCCGCCTGTTGCCGGCCCCCGGCCTAAGGGTTTTAATGTTTTGCAATAATTCTGAGGCCAAAAAAACAGAATGTTGACGTGTCTTGTACTTGTGTTTTCTCTTTTAGGTCTGCCAGGCGTGCCGGTCGACTACGTACCTCAGAGCGGTCCTATGGGCGTGAGCATGGCCCCTTTCAGCAACCCCCATCAGATGACCTCCTACCCAGACCAGCTGCGTCACGTGGCCCCTCCTCAACACTTGTACCCCCACCACCCTCACCACCACGCCATGCTGATGCACGGAGGACCCACCTCGCCCCACCCGGGGATGTCTGCGCAGAGACCCCCCTTGCTCACGCCCATGGACCCCGCCACTGCAGGAGCGGGCCTGGACATCCACGCCTGACAGTCAGAAGGGAAACTTTTTTCGGCGTCCGCCGCAGCCACTTTTTGAATAAAAGAGAGAAAAAAAAAGCCGTGGCGCCATTTTTTCAGACTTCTTTTTTAAGAGTAACAATCGAAAAAGCCTTTGGAGCAGAACTGAAGAATTCCAGACAAAACTGTGATAACCACAACTCTTTTTTTGTTTATTTGTTTTCTAACGTTTGTTACATTTTCACCCGAGCGGAGGACCAAGTTGACTTTGTAAAGTCTTGGGCTTTAAAAAAATGACTCAAAACACTCACAGAAAGGAACATCACTCTGGAAGACTTTAAAAAGGAAAAAACAAACTCCAAGAGTTATAACTACTGTAGTATAATTAAAAAGTATATAGGTAAATAAGTTAAAACTTGTTGTTTTTTGGATCACTTTTTAAGTTTTTAGGATTAAACCCTTTTCGGAGGACTCACAGCACTACGTCAACAAAGAAGATGGAACATCTCAAAAGGCTTCAACAGGGGCCACCAGGTCCTAAACACCCCCCTCAAGGCATGATGGGAAAAGGCTGCTAGATGACACCCTTGAAGATTTGTCATGCTCACCCCCTTTTTTTTTAAACTCTAAAGGCTCTTGAATGAATGTTTTTTAAAGGAAAACAAACATTGTTTAAAATTGCCCAAGCACTGGATTGTGTTGTTTTATTATTTTTGTTTTTTTAATACTTTTTTTTTTCTACTTCGGGACTCTCATTCTTGACGAGCCGAGCGAAGGAAGAAGCTCCACGGTGTAGGGGGAAGAAAAGCAATCACACACCAACACACGGACACATATGTTGATTGTGCAGCACTGGAGAAGCTACCGATGCAACCCCTGATAAAACAAAATGAAAAAAAAAAAACACTTAAATTATGAACTGAATGCTTTTTGGGGGGGCTTCACAACACACATACTTAAAAAAAAAGAATAAAAGAAAAGCTGAGAGACTATTGTAACAAACTTCGTACAGAGTTCAAGTCTATTAATTGTTTCCTGTTAGATATTCTATGTGTTTACCTCAATTGAAAAAGAATGTTTTTTGCTAGTTTCAGATCTGCTGTGGCATTGATATTGTATATGTCCATGAATTCCTTCCTCTTCTGTTGGTTTATTTTGTTTGTTTTTGTTTTGTTTGTTTTCTCAGCACGTGTTTCTCGCTAGAAGAGAAGATGCCGTCTCCCTTAAAAGCTTTGTCAAAAATGGAAAAAAAACAAAAACAAACAAAACATAACGAAAAAAATGAAAAACTTCACAAAAAAATACCTGTATGAGGACTGTGACGTATTGTTTTAAAAGGTGTTCAGTCACAAAATGCTGTAATAAATATTTCATTTTTGAGTTTTTGGTAGATTTCTGCCTGATTAACTTGTGTGTTAAGCATCGTGTTGCGGTTTATTTGCAATATTGTTGTTATGGTAATTTTCAATCATACAGTTAGGCCTCTAGTAAAACATTTTTGGGGGATCATGGAAACACTTGGTTTATACTGTTAGAAATTGTATGTATTCATTTTTAGTGTGTATGTATTTTTAATAAGTAGCCCCCCCCCCCCCCCCCCCGAAAAATGCCCAAATATTATAACAAAAATATATAGTTGTGCTCATAGGTTTACACACCCTGGCATAAATTTAAATATATATGGTGGAAAACACTCAGGTGACTTGAAGTTCCACTCTGAGACCAACAATTTTGCCAAATTTCAAAATTTTCCTATATGCATGTGTGATACATCATTGGAAAGCTTAATATTTTCTGGGGGAATACAAATTTTGAACAGGAAGGCATTTAAAAAAAACAAATGAAAAAAATTAAACCGCTAAACTCTAACTCGAGGTGAGAGCATAACAGACCATAATTAAAGGCACCATGATTTTAACGAGATATTATCACATACTTACCTTGTTTCGATCCAAAAACTCCGTGTAGCATGTATCACTGAGTTTCAAGACACAGCTGTGAATGGCCAAAGCCAGATTTTTGGGGGCTTTTATGGGTGAGACACGGTAATATAACAACGGTCGCAATGCAGAAATCGCAGATATCACAGTGGTCGAGATTTTCTTTTCCAAATATTTATTTTATTTCTTTGTTTGGATCAATTATTATCTAAAATATCAGGGAAATTGCGACACTATCAAAAAATACTATTTACAGACTTTATTTTTAATTGTGACGTAATTTGTTTAAAAGTTTAAAGTATGCGACTGAATAATTTTATAAAGTCTTTTTTTTTTTTTTAAACTAAATATTAGGGCTGTCAATCGATTTTTTAATCGAGTTAATGACAGTTTAAACATTAATTAATCGTAATTAATCGCAATTCAAACCATCTATAAAATATGCCATATTTTTCTGTAAATTATTGTTGGAATAGAAAGATAAGACACAAGATGGATATATATATATAACATATTTGTTTATTATAACAATAAATCAACAAGATGGCATTTACATTATTAACATTCTGTTAAAGCGATCCATGGATAGAAAGACTTGTAGTTCTTAAAAGATAAATGTTAGTACAAGCTATAGAAATGTTATATTAAAACCCCTCTTAATGTTTTTATTTTAATAAAATTTGTAAAATTTTCAATCAAAACATAAACTAGTAGCCCGCCAATGTTGATGTAAATAATTACACAATGCTCATGGGTGCTAAAGCCTATAAAATCAGTTGCACCCAAGCGCCAGCAGAGGGCGACAAAACTCCCAAAACACAAGTAACAAGTCGATATTTGCACTGTGCTGTCATTTTAATCTGTTTGAGCGGGGCATGTGCATTAATTGCGTCAAATATTTTAACGTGATTAATTAAAAAAAAAAATAAAAAAAAAAATACCGCCCGTTAACGCGATAATTTTGACAGCCCTACTAAACATTAAACATCAATTATGATTCTAAGCTAAACATGAGAGACACTTCAAATATAATTCTTTTTTATGGCTGGGTTGAAACAAAAGCGGTTGTGTGGTGTCTGTAAACCGGGGTATCCAGGGTAAAACGGACAAATTAAAAATAGTTGAGGGGCTTAATGCGCCATGAAACTGCTATGATAGCATATAGACATATTGTTCTATCAAACACAACAGCTCTTTTGGCTTAAAATACAGCAGTTTATTTTGAAGAGGGGTGCAGGAGCAGAAACTGCTTTTTCAGCCTTGTCTGTGTTTTCCACCATATATATTTGTTTGTTTTATTAAAACAAATTCTCAAACGAAAGCACGAGTCAACAGAATGTACACATATTTTTATTTTCAATGATATTCACATTTAACAATTTGGTATTTCTGAAAAGTACAATCACTAAAACAGAAATGAAGAAAAAAAGAATGAGATTACCCTCATTTAGTTATTAGACATATTTCTTAAAAAAAAAAAAAATGCTGATATTTTGCAAATCATGAAAGGCAATGTAAATTTATGAGCACAATTGTATATAAACACTATGTATCGTAAAAGCGTATCTGGAGGGCCAAGTGAAATATTTTAGTAGTCAAATGTAGTACAGCTTATCAATTTACTTATCAAAAAAGATAATTTAGTAAACAAAAAATATAGGAATAAAATAAATAGCTTCAGAGAAATAAACTGAAATAGTCTTTTTTTTTTTTTTTTTTTTTTAAGAAAACAATCTAGACTAAGAAATCCATCGTATGCTAGCTTCTAATTTAGCAAAACTAGTAGTATTCCAAAACATAAAACCAGTATATTCTGGATTTATTAACAGGCATGACCACGATTTCAAATTAAAAATATATACATTCAGAAAGAAACTCAGTATTTATAGATTTCTAGAGTTGTGCGGGGGGGAAAACATCAAATATTCTGAATTAAAACTATGCTATATCTTCAGGGTAAAGTATTTAGCTCCAGTTAGCTACAATGTTAATACATGAAAAGGATGTCAAGAATTCATTTAGGACTATATTACCACTACACCCACATCCAAAAAAGGGGGAAAATCTTTCTTTTATAATGCGCTTGTGTTCCAAACTGATGAATAACTCAACATATCCAATATTTGTAGGCAATGTTTCAAACGAAGTAGGGAATAAATTGGAACAAACGTGCTGCTATCTTTCAGGCGTTTGGCAGCGACGTCTGTCGACCATTTTGAGTACTACAGTACAGCAGCCTCTTCAGGCTTGAGGAGGCCTCTTT
This sequence comes from Corythoichthys intestinalis, assembly GCF_030265065.1. Lineage (NCBI taxonomy): Eukaryota > Metazoa > Chordata > Actinopteri > Syngnathiformes > Syngnathidae > Corythoichthys > Corythoichthys intestinalis. The sequence continues at coordinate 42,522,250 of NC_080409.1, read as the reverse complement.
CTGTCTTCCTTTCTCTCTTTCTCTCGCATTCTTCTGTTTTTTGTTGTTGTTGATGTGCTCTTGACAATTCGGCCTCCCCTAACAATCACACAACCACCTCGGCCACATTGGGAAATATTTATTTTCTTTTAATAATTCTTCTTTTTATTTTATTAGGTATTTTGTTTTCCAGTGTATAATTCTAAATTACATGCCACGTGTTAATAATGTTAATGTTTTGCAACAAACTTCAGGTGATAAACTATTTAATTTCCCTTTATTTTTCCTACTTGGAATACAATAGAGGGAGGGAAATTCTTTGGTTTTGGCGGGAAGAAAGCATCTTAAAAATCATAAACTAATTTCTTGTTTTGAAATCAACATATATTTCGGCATTTTAACTTGTAGTCTAAGTGGTCAGTATTTCGAAATGCGTGTTAAATATGTGCAATATTAATTTAAATAATAAATAAATACATAATAAATATAAATGGATTGTGAGTAACGTTTAAAAAAAACTAACCACTCCAAATGATTTGCAATCATTTTACTCTGCTCTATTTTACTTCTAAAATAGATTTTTTGAAAGCGAAATAGATGCGTAACACAGATAATTATCCGTTTTCTGCATCTTGAAAATGGTATATTTTCAGTTTCTTAATAATCTTTTTTTTTTTTTTTTTTTTTCCTTCCAAAAAGCAAATTTTAGGGACTATTATTACCAGAAACAAAAAAAGTTAAGACTATGTCGTTGCAATAACAAAACTGATTTTTCTTGTTTAATTTTGATCGTTTTTTTCCCCCTTTTTAAGGCCCTATTTTTATAACGCAAGCTTAAATTGTCATTATAATTTGTTGTGCGTCAACTTTTATTGATTTGTTATCTAAAACTGTCCTCAGTTGTTGTCCTCATATAATAATAATGCATTTTTGTTCTCCCAAACGATTTTAAACGGACGTTTTGTTGCTCTTCTTTTGCGTTTTTCTTTTTTCAGGAAAAAAAAGGAAAGATCAGATGGAAAAAAAGACACAAAAAGGGGGAGAAACATGAGGATGATTTTCATATTAATAGTTTTTTTTTCTTTCTGTGGTCTCTTCTCAATGCAAGTCCACCACGGCCCCCCTCCCTGGACGAGACAGAAGGTAGATTGCCTCTCTGCTGTTTTCCTTGCGTCCGCGTGTCTTGACAGGGGATGATGGATGATCCGAGCTGAACCAAACAACTCCGCCCCTTCATCTCCTCCTTGTCACCCCCCCATCCCCTGCTCCCCAAAACGCAATGCAACAGAAAATCTACAAAAGTATAGCTTTTTCGCATGTTTAGTGCAGTTTTGTTCTCTTTTTTTCCTAATCCTGATTTTTATTTCCACATTTTAGCACCGTAAGTGTTTCTATGACGACGTTATGCGGGTCACGGGTGGAGTGAAAATGGGGTTGCGGGGGAGCGGGGGGTGGGGAAGGGGAAAAAAAAAAGGTCCGCATTTGGCCCGATCATTTATCAATGTCAGCCACATAATGATTCTCCCCGCAGTCACCCTATTGATGAGGATAATTACATTAGCTCAGAGTGAGTGATCAATAAAAGCCCGCGGAGAAAATGCTTTATTATGGCCAGCGAGCACCACCCAAAAAAAAAAAAAAAAAAAAAAAAAAAAAACAGAAGAATGAAACTAGAAAAAGAAAAGAAATGTTTTATTGGAGCTCGAGAAATTGGAGAAGAAAAACAATAAAGATAAGAACTTTCACTGGAAAAAAACAACTGGTGGATTTATTTGATAAAATCATTGTAACAATTTGCACTTACTTTTATGAAGTAAATTTTACTAAACTTAATATTGCGAGCAGTAAATTGCTACAATGATTTTATCAAGTAAATACACCCGTTATTTTTTTATCAGTGTTGGTGGAAAAATAAATGTAGACGTTTCTTGTTTTTACTGTAATCATTATCAATAATGCATTGAGAAATTCAATGAATTTTCAACAGTGTGAATTAGTTTTTAATTCTAAATGAAACGTGATTTTAGGGGAAAAACGCATTTTTCAAATGTACTTTGCTGCCGTTTAATAATTTCTATTCTAAATCAGCATTATAGGCTTACTTGATGGGGTTGTAAGTATATTTATATTGAAGGAGAAATAGACGTTTTTTTCTGTTACTATTTTTTCCCCATGTTGCCTAAAACTCGCACTATTTAATAAATATTTACGTGATATGCTTGGAATGCATTTCCTCAAGTATGACGGTCATTCGTTTTTATATTTCACTTCTTTAATTGTAGAAAAGCACCTGATTTGGGAAGCAAATTTTTAAAAAACTCCATTAAATGGTAATGATTTTAACGTTGAGGTGACTGTAAATAAATCAAACATAAACACAAATTGCTGTGATTGCTCCCTCACGCATTTGTATTAATTAATTTTGAGGTCCAACAACAATCTGCATAAATTCCAACGTTCACAGATGACAAAAATGATATAAATCTGCAGAATTGCGCAGCTATATATAAAATCAGTGCTTTCTATTTCATTTTTTTTCTTTTTTTTCTCTCTCTTCTTTCACACTTCAGCGGGCTCTTGTCTGCTTAAAAATGACTGACACTCACCCACAACCCCCCTTTAAATAAAACACACACCGTACTCCGAACTAAAATAAATCTTAATGAGGCAAAAGAAGAAGAAAAAAAAGAGAGATAGAGATAATAATTAGTCAAAAAGAGGAGCCGCGGGGAGCTTTTAAGAATGCACTAGTGACCACTTTGGGGGACAGAAAAAAATAGAAAGATGAAAACGAAAGTAGGCCTTGAGACATTCAAATCCTTCATTTCGATCATTTAAGATTGAATTAAGAACGCCTACAGGCCATAACAGCGAATATTAATTCATTTTTAATCTTATTTGTTTTCCACATGTCACATTTTGGCCTAGAGGTTGTTTGACCGCCTCTTGCACTACATGTGGGGGATTATTTATTTATTTATGCATTTATTATTATTATTATTTAAATGACTACATTTTGTTGTTTAAAATATTGGGCATAAAAAGTGCATATTCACATTATCAACAATTCCAGCGTTGATTGATTTTATTATTCTTAAAAGATTTAAAATACAAAATTACGTTTGAAATTCTGTTTGGCGTTGATTCATATGCATGTCATTAATTAAAAACCGCAACTAGCGACCTCTACAGGAGGCCAAAGTAAACCAGAAAGCATCCAGATGTGAGGCAAGAAAGAATAATCGTCAAGAAGCAACGAGGAGGAGAACGATGATGAGGTGGTAGGGTTGTTTTCAATTTTGCTGTGTGTTTTTTTTTTTTTTAATTTATTAATTCGTTTTTTTGTTGTTGTTGGGTTGGGGTGGGGTTGCGTTTTAAACTGTCCAAAATTTATTTATTCTAATAAAGTGAATTATTCAGGGAAAAAGAAAAGAAAGGCAGCATGGTAAGTGGAAGTGTATCCCATTAAGTGTATTCCATTATGGAAAAATGGGATGGTGCTTTTTTGCAAATTAGGAAAAGTAAGTGTTTTTCTTTTAAAATAATGGTAAGCAGTCCTTCCTGTCCGAAAGTGGTATTCGGTGGGCTCTCCTTAACAGATCCAGATTATGATGTTGGGGTCTTCACAGGTGTGTGTGTGTGGGGGGGGGGGGTCTGCAAAATGGGAAAGCAGTGGCATAATGGGATGAGAACCAGGGAATGTTCATGGCATTTGATTTCGAGACATAAGATCTTCTCCATTGAGCTCATATAAGAGAAATGTCATCCTCAAAATGATTAGTGGTGAATGTGAGTGTTGTGCTAAAGCCATTTTCGATGTTACAAAAATATAATAATCATATAATAATATAATAGTAATAATCTAACATATATAATGTATATGGCGGAAAACACTCAGGTGACTTGAAGTTCCGCTCTGAGACCCCCAATTTGGTCAAATTTCAAATTTCGCTTAAAATCTTAATTTTATGCCAGAAGAAAAATTTTGAACAGGAGGCCATTCAAAAAAGAAAAAAAAAAATTAAACAGCAAAACCTTAACTGGAGGTGAGAGCACGCGAGAGCAGAATTACAGACGCCATGACTTTAACGAATTATTATCGCGTATTTACCTTGTTTCGATCCAAAAACTCCATATAGCATATATCACCGAGTGTCATGACACAGCTGTGAATAGCCACAGCCGGATTTATGGGGGATTTTATGGGTGAAACATGGTAATATAATAAGGGTCGCGATGCAGAAATTGCAGACATCAAAGAGTGGTCGAGATGTTCTTTTTCATATATTTACCCTTATAAACGATTTTTGGGGGGGGGGATTTGGATTGTTTGGATTTTTAATTTTTCTTTGTTTGGATCGATTATTTATTATCTAATATATCAGGGGACATGCGAAAGTAACAAAAAAAAAAAAATACAATTAAGCGATAGTTATGAGGCAGATATTTGTGACTTTTTCACAGACACCAATTCTGACATAATTCGTTTAAAAGTTTAAAATATGCGAGTGAATACTTTTTTTTTTTTTTTTAACGAAATATTGGACGTCGAATAATGATTCTAAGCTAAAAATTACATTTTCTATAATAAATATTATATATATACTGTATATACATACATATATATAAATATATATATATATATATATATATATATATATATATATATATATATATATATATATATATATATATATATATATATACATATATACATATATATATACAGTACATATACATACATATTGAAATTTTGGTATTGACTAAAAACTTATTTTCCACCATGATTTGCAAATAAATTCTTTAAAAATCAAACAATGTGATTTTCTGTTTTTTTTCTCCCCACATTCTGTCTCTCATGGTTGAGGTTTACCCATGTTAACAATTACAGGCCTCTCTAATATTTTCAAGTGGGAGAACTTGCACAATTGGTGGTTGACTAAATACTTATTTGCCCCACGGTATATATAAAAAAAATGATTGCCATGTTACAATTCTAATACCAGTACCAGCAGTATTTTTAAGGATTTAGTGTAGGTTTTTGTGCTGTGGAACAAATTAATATAATTATAATGTATTCTTATGGGAAAATCTTGCTAGACATACGACCTTTTCGACTTACAAACAAGGTCCTGGAACGAATTAACTTCGTATGTAGAGGTAACACTGTATTTTAGATGATAAATAATTGATCCAAACAGAAAAAATACACATCTGATGTTGCTCACAGTGGTCCTCACTTTTTTCAGGGAGCTTGTGTGTCTGCTCCGTGACATGAAAAATAAGAAGGAACACACAGCCTTTTTCTGGAAAGGCTGTGTGTCAGCAATTTTGAACTTTTTCGATTTTGGGGGGAAATTTGCACTTGCCTTTCATATTTTTACGTAAATCAAGGACTGCCATTGATGGCATTGACATCCGATCCTTTTTTAAAACCCTATATTGCCAATGTTTACATTTGATACACCTAAAATTTCGTGATTTTGAGACAAATTCAGAATTTTGACATTTCTTTTTGAAAAAAAAAATGATGGATGCAAGTCAACACATACATCTGCAGGTTCCATGAAAAAAACAAACAGGACTTAGCAAGGGTTATAGATATCTGAGCACTTATTACACATATTCATTTTGACTTTTATTTTTGCAAATTTGAAAAAAGGTTTCATTAGGACCTTATTTTTCAAATTTTGGGATTCACTGATAATTGCTTCATATTGCTGGCATTAAATTAACCAAAAGGCCTTTTAGTGAATGATAGCAGCTTGCCCCTCACAGTCAAAATAGATTGGATGGGCTAAATGAATTTTTAAGTACATCGTCACTAGGGTTGGGCATCGTTTGAAATTGAACGATTCCGGTTCCGATTCCATGTTTTGATTCCGGTTCCGAACGATTCCCGATCCCGATTCTTTTATGAGGCAGGATTAAAAAAAAAAAACATGCAGGGTCGAAAAAAATTGCATGATTTGAATTAAAGTCTTAACTTCTCGATGACTTTTAAATTAAATGAACTTCTCACAAGGCTAATTATAATTTGTATATAAATAGCAATCTTTAAACTCGAGCAATTTTTTTTCCATTTGGCGGTCAGGGCATCGAAACAAGGAATCAAAATTTTAAAATTCGAACAATTCCAGGAGCATCGGCGTGTTAGAATGGGTTCCCATCAATGCTCGATGCCCAACCCTAAAAGCTTTTTCCAGCTTTCAAAATGGAGTCAGTTCAAGGGGTTAAGACTAAGGTGAACGCGCTGAGTATGGCCTTTTGGCCGGGTTGTCAGGGTTTCGCCGCCCCGGGTCGTTGGAACTGCGCCAGCGCTGGTTGGGTGGTTCGGCTGGCGTGATTCTGGCAATCTGGCTAAAAGGTCAGATTCCTTCAGTTTCAGTCGTATCAAACCATATTTAACAACTACTGCTCTAATCATTTTATTTCTCTTCTGGACGTCTTTCTAGTTTCTGTGTGTTTCAGTCATTGCAGGATTATTGGCGGTGGGTCTGGTGTTGTTTCGGTGCTTTGAAAGGTTCTCTTGGTTTTCAGCCATCACAGAAGAATAAGCAAATATCGGCTTACTTACTATGAAATGTGTGGTATATGAATGCGGATGGTTGTCATTTTTCTTTTTCTTGCACTGATTCGATTCAGTTCTTTGCCTTTTTTAGGAGCTGGTGATCTTGTTTTAACATTGGAGAGTTTTGAAATTGTGATGACAAAGTTCATTTTTTTTCATTTGGTTGATCTGTGCACAAACTGCCAGAGCATCAACTTAATTTGGACCACAGTAACCCCAAATGACAATATCTTAAATCCTCACCCATCCTGATTTCAAATTGGGACACAGCACATGTACAAGGTAAAAAAAAATACCCACATTGATGTGAAAATACAACTTTTTTGAGGGCATCATTACAGCTGCTACTAGTAAATAGTAGGAGCGGAAATGTGGACATATAGTGGGTGTGTCTTGTTTTTATCTCCAGTAGACAATAAATGCACTGTGTTCAACTCTGGCGACATCAACATTCACGGCGATAATGACAGGCAGCCGACGTCCTATCTTATCTTCGAGTCAGGTAGCAGTGTACCTGAGGGGGTGTGGGGAGGCTAACTGTAGCGATAAGTAGCTTCTGGACCAATAGAAAGTCTCGCCTGTCGGACTGTGCGGGTTAATGGAGAACGCCACTGGAGACGGGAAGTCCTCGGAAAAGTGAAAAGCACTTTATGGCACACCTGAATGCCCCGGCGTAGGGTTTCCCGTCCCGTTCCCGGTGGGAGAAGCCCATTACGGAGCCCTAACACAGGGTGGTTGCAAGCAGGGCGACGGAGCTCAAGTGATGTGACTGACAACATCACGTCCCGCCATTCATTAGGTGACCTGAGGGGGATCCCCGTGGGATGTGCTGGGGTTACATTGAAGAACTGTACCCAGATCAGATAAGACTTTCTCAAGGTGTAACAGTTCACAAGGAAGATAGGCAGCGAACTAGTTAAGACTGAATGAACAGCAGTGTTGGGCACGTTACTTTAAAAAAGTAATTAATTATAGTTACTCACGACTTCTTCCAAAAAGTAACTGAGTTAGTAACTGAATTACTCTTGTAAAAGTAACTAGTTACCAGGGAAAGTAACTATTTCCGTTACTTTAAAAAGAAGTTGTATGTCAAAGAATTTGACATTTTCTGAGCAGTATTCGAGTCAGTTGAATAGAGAAGAACAGACGGGTAGTTGTGTTATAGAACCTTGTAATATTTATTGCACCTCACCAGCAACAGATTTATCCTACACATGAAGTGCAACAAAAATAAACAGTAAGATTTTTCGGCACGAGCTTTGTGGTATCGTGTGTAGTTGTTAGGTGCTTCAGCAAATTTGAATTGCTTACCACAGATGTCGACAAAAGCATGGGACATAAATTACACTTTACATCAGGGGTCATGAATTAAAAATCCTCTGGGTCCGAAATTAAAAAATTACAACAATCTCGGGTCCGGAAATATTTTTAATGCTTCTATTTTTTCCATACATACCAAATACAAACAAATCTTTACGTGGCTATGCTGATAATTACAACATTGAAAAATGTAAATAAAATATAAAAAATAAATTTAAAGTAAGTAATAAATAATATTTAATAATAATTACCTAGTAAAAACTAATAAAGCGATCATAATGAGCCCTTAATTCCGCTATTTTTTGAGAACGGATGGCCGAGTTCATAGGGAAACTTTGCGAAAAAGCTGCGTGCTTCGTCTCATAGTGCCTTTTCAAATTGCTGCTTTTTACAAGCGCTACCGTTGTTCGGCCATTCCTTACTACGCGGCGAAACGTCTACACAACGCTCAGCGCGCTTGCGCAAGCATCCGAACACATGCGCACATCGGTCAGAAGCGGCGAGTACTCACTATTTTTGTTTTTATTTAGTTTTTTAGAACCTTTTCATTGCCTCAAAAATACTTTTTGCATGTATTACCCTCTCATACTTTTAACCATTGTGGTTTTTTTTGTTAGCTTTGAAGCAGTTGACCACATTAGTCACGTAGCGTATTTAAACCGTCCTTATTTGGTATAACTGCATTAAAGTATTTTCTTAAGGCACTTTTAGTACGTTCTGACTGTATTCATCCAAACAAAACAAGTTTAGCGCGCACGGTAGTACTTTGGGTGTCAAATTTGACTAATGTAGGACGTTTCGCCAATGTAGCAGATTTTGGCAGAACACCGTCTCTGAACAGATGAGGATAGCGGTCTTGTGCTGCCGCCAGGTAAAATGAACAAACACTCTATTTTCTGCATCAATCTTGCGTAGTTTTGAGCACGCCATTTGCTGTACCTTTTCGCCTCTTCCTCCAACTTCATTCGGCTCAGTTTTTGGCTGTCACTCCGCGGAGTCTGGAAAGCGAGTGTGAGACATGCTGTTCTAAAAAGAACTTTCAAATGCTTCACTTCCGTTGGCTGGCTCACGCGCGTTACCGCTAAGGTTTTTGTTTGTTGCCCACCTCCGCTCTGCAAACCCGCAGAAAAAAATGATTTTTGTTGTTGCAACGTGTATTAGTCCGAACAGCTTGAGATCCGGTCAGGATGGCTTGGGGGTCCGGAACCGGACCGAGGTTCGCGGTTCCGTGACCTCTGCTTCACGTTCTTTCCTTTAATTTCGACCAACTTGAAATAATGTTTATATCTTCACCTCGTAAAGGACACATTTTCCTCTGAATGCTCTGCCATCATATCCCTCTGCATCTGTTTTGTGTGTGTGTTTGCCGCACGCGCCGTTCCGGTTTGTGGTCTGAAAACACTGGCTCTGATTGGCTTACCATGACACATGACTCTAAGGGGCAGTTTACATGGCGACTCTGTGACACAAAGACGCAATGACTGAGTTGCGGACTCGCCTCGCGTGCATATGTTGTCGGCGAAGACGAAAAATTCTGAATCCTGCCTCCAAAGTGGAAGAATCCAATTGCGGGGGGTTGAGGGGGGGCTTCCTCGGCATGCATATCAAAGGCTCCTGCGGCGCGAGTCTGCGCTGTTAATGTCAGCACTCGTACACGTCACATTGGGCGTGCGCAGCGGTGCTACTAAACATTAAAAACAGCAAATATGGTGGAATGTCGGCTTTAATTTATTGTTTTAATAATATTATTAAATTAAATATGTTGAACGTTTCAATTTTTGTGCCTTTTTGAACAGAAGAAAAATGACATTGCTTCGAGTGGGCGGGCATATTTTTTTCCGGGCTGAGGGAGCTTGGTGGGGGCAAAGTGCATCATTCTCTGTCGCCCAGTAAATCTGCACTGCCCCCTAGGGCCTGGCATGAATACTACATCGTTTTCATGCGGAATTGCGACATTGTTCAAATGGAGACGCAAATGCAAATTTGAAATTGTTCGTATTCTCGGAGAGTCACCATGTAAACGGCCCCTAACCCTCAGCCAATCACAATCACTTCCATCGCATCTATCCAGGGGGTGCATTCAGGTAGCCTCGTTCTCCTACTCCTCCCGTCACCCTCAAAGCGTCTGCCGTCCTCGAGATGGAAGCAGTATTCTTGCTGGCTGACAGTGGGGGATGGGAACGAGGCTAGCATTCAGGTGTAGCAAACACAGAAACATTAGCAAGCTTTGGAAAGCATTGTCTAATTGAATGAGCAGGGACAAACAGCCTGGAGTCATAAGACGTACGTGCGCTATTCTCGAGCCTGAACACACCCCAAGTCTTGGATGACAAACAGAGCAGAGTAGACTCGGTTCGGCTGGTAGTTGCTTCAATTTTTTCAGAGTAAGTAACGCACCGCTTTTGACTGTCAGTAACGGTAACAGCGTTGTGACGGCGGAAACAATAATTAGTTAGATTAGCCCATTTCTGAAAAAATAACGGCGTTATTCCCAACACTGATGAACAGCATCTGCAGGTTAGTATGGGAGCGGTCCATTTTTGTGTCAGTTGCTTCCAGACACGATTCATCGACTATTATTTACACGATGGACAGAATTCTGAACGATCAAGGTTCTCGATGTTGTAACCAGAAGTGTTTGCGACGGGACATCATCAAGCCTCTAAAATTGAAACTGAAATCTATCCCTCGAGGGCCAACGTCCTATAAGTCATCCTCTGACGATGTTGTTTGGACACAGAGGTGTATATTTACCTGCTGGCGGCAAGTCAAGGTCGATGCGGCCGCAGAGTGTTTTGGGGGCGATGAAAATGAATGAAAATAAGACAAATGTGCACCGGAACGTCCTTTTTCCATTTTTCCAGTTTGAAATCCAGCTGTACTTTCCAATTACGTGGGTCATTCCAGAATTGGAGGACTTTTTGAATAGAATCTTATATGTGGGAGTCAGGGGCATCACTAAACCCAATGGAATACTGGGGAACAGCAGGGCACTGGCGAGCGAGCAAAAAAATTATTTTAGCACTTGACTATCATAAAAACTCAGAAATGGTGCTTTAAACTACTGTATATATAATCATACCAGATTAAATTGTTTCTCGATCTTTGATTAAACACCTAAATTGAACTGATGCATGAAGCCTATTTGTGCACTTGAGGCTACTACAGATCTCTAAACCACAATTGGCAAAACAAAAATGAAGGACAAATAATCTTAAAGAGCATACGACAGGAGAAAAAAAGTCTTAAATAGCATTATTATGTGAATTAGAATCATATTTTGGGACAATTTGACTATATACAACAATTTAGCAAAGCGCAGATGACGAGAAATTTGTCTTTTAATCTGCCGATTAGCCACGCCTACCATTATAGGGCTCTAGCGTCCCCAACAGGTGGATGACGTCAGCGGGAGACTGGGCTCATCGGTTTTACTATTCAATCCATTGAGGGGGAATTATTCAGAACGAGGAAAATGCGACGAAGAGAGTCGCAAAATGTCATTGTTTCAGTCTCTCTACTCCAATATTTTTACAGGATATTCTTTTTATCCATGTATTTTTCCCCAATAGCTAAATAAATGGCTTGAGAAGGACCAATCAGCCCGTCGAGGGGGAACTATTCAAAACGAGCAAAACGCGACGAAGAGAGCTGCAAAATGTCATTGTTTCCGTCTCTTTACTTCAATATTTTTACAGGATATTCTTTTTATTCCAAGTATTTCCCCAATTGCTAAATAAATGGCATGGTCATGACAAATAACAGTCCTGTGCTAAATGGAATATGAAATAATAAAAATGCACTTATTCAGGACGACATGGCAAAATTACTCCATAATGGTCAAAACTGTCGACTTCACCTTTACTGTCGCACCTCCCGAACGATATTTTATGACACCTAAATCGGACATATGTCATTTCCCTTCCTCGGCTTCGGAGAATGTAAACAAACCAAAAGGCGTGAAAGCTAGCGACATGCTAACCCGAACCGATTGATGTTTCAAAGTCTTCAAAGCGGAAAATCACACATAACTAGCCCGGATGTTTTGACATGACGACTGGGTTGTCGATTGTCTTCGCCGGAGAGCAATTTACAGCTCGTTCCCCGGCTGCAGTTGTTGTGCAGCTAACATGCAGCTAATGTGCACGAGGAGAGCTTTTTACATGCCTATCAATGATCAAACGTAACTAGTCCTTTATTTAAAGAAAGTTTGTAGTGTTTACTTTGTAATCGCTGTATTCGTATTTGCCATAATACAAAACAAGATGTTTACTCACTTCCTCATAAGTCCAATGGTCCCACAGTAGTAGGGCTTGTTTTGGCCATTATCCACGGTGAATGGGAACCTTTTGAAACTCCAAAAAGGTGCACACGCCTCTCCCTCATACAGCAAGATTTTTCTGCAGCAGTTTCGCTGGCGTGATACGAAAAATAAACGTATTAATCCGCAAAATCAGATGAATCCTTAGTCCTTCTCATACAACAGTACGGTTGTATAGTGGATAGGACTCCTTCTCCCGTACACGTCACAGCGCCCTCCTCCTCAGTGCAAGACCGAAGCCGGAAGTCACTCATTTTCATGGCGTGGGATTAAAAAAAACTAAATAAATATAGCGATCGCTTCCACACACATCCAAGAGGTCCATATCATTCAGGAGCATAAAATACCGCGTGTATTATGAAATAAACATGCTTTTTCGTGTCACATGCACTTTAATGCAATATTTATTGCAGCACCCAATACGCAAACTGAACTTGGTCAACAGTAGAACAAAAAATACAGCAACTCTACACCTTACAAATTATTTACATTGTCAAAATAAAACAAAACAAAGCAATTGATTGCATTAATGTTCAAAAAATTCATTTTCTGAGAACGAAACTGTAACACCTTGTTTTGAGTTTTGCAAAGCAGTCAATCATGTGACAGTGACCTACAGTGGAGAGGTCCTTGAAAGCCTCTCACTCAAATTGCATTTAATTGTCATCGTACTCATAGCTTGTTAGATAAAATACGGAAACTAATATGCTACTTCAATTTGTTTACCGCCTGATATGTAAAGAGTAAAGTTGCACCATATAAATTCACAATTCTTAGGAATAGCCGACCAAACAAACATCAAAACGGAGGTGAAAAAACGAACAACCAGGACGGGCAGTTTATCTGGCACTAACTTGTAAATTAGGTGGGAAGATGTCATGTCATGATTTGCAGACGCACTGTATTATTGAAGCTGCATTCACGTGTTGTCAGAATAATGGGGAAAAAAAGAAAAAAAAAACGATTCTCAATTACATTGTGTCTATAATGAGCGCCAAACAGTCACTCAACTTGTGATGTATCATTGGAGGATTTAAAATAGGCTACTCTTCTTTATAGCAACCATGTTTTTATCCCACATTACAACTTTACAACACATCGGAACGATTTTCCAACTCCGATCTCTCAACACACATCAACACAGCATATCTCCCGAAGTTGCTTCACGGAAGTATCAACTCATATGTCTATCACAGCCAGTTACGTGCATAAATTACCATATCAAGGAGCCATGTGCAGATTGTGTATATGGAGTGAATAGAGTAACACTGTATGACCATATTAAATAGGTGGATTCTCTAGTGGTGGATTCTTATGCTATGTCATAGACTTCACGATCAGTTGACGGGACACGGGGTCGGGGCCGATACATAGGGGGCCTATTTTAGAAAAACTTAAAATTCAATTTACAAAACCAAAGCCACTGAAACCTGAACCTGAAACCAAAACAGGCACTTCCCTTAGGCATATATGAGTGTCCATGAGCAGCGGCATCAAAAAATTCAAAGTCGCTCCATAATAAAATCCTGACTGTTGTTGTTTATATATATATATATATATATATATATATATATATATATATATATATATATATATATATATATATATATATATATATATATATATATATATATATATATTGATACACTGCCAATGGGTTTTCCCATTGACTGTGTATCAACTGTTGTTGTTTATATATATATATCAGAGGTTGCACTAGACTTTTTCGTTGTCTGTCATTTTGACTGACAGTGTCATAAAAATCCGGTCATAATCTATTTTTACCCGTCACTTACATTTTTAAAATGACAATAATGACATATTCAATAGTATTTAGTTTTCATTCATTTTTGATTAATATTCTGTCCGAACAAGCTTAACAAGAGGCAAACAGACAGTGGAGTGCACCAATCAGCGACGGGCAGACGTGCCGTTAGCAAAGCGACGAGGGCAGGACGAGGGACTTGCGCACGGAAGTAAACATACGAGGAGAACGGAGTTTATTCAACATGGCTAGCGCGAGACAGACTGTTGTCAATGTCTCGTGTCGATGTGTTTTAGCTCATTTAAAACTGAATTTACCGCGGATTGGAACATATTCTCGGCTCTCCCGTTCGCCATCCGTGTTGTTGTACAGACTTTCGGCGCGCAAGAGTGACGTTGCTCGTGAAGAACACGTCACGCAAAGAAACAAATCTGATTTGTCGATTGATTTTGTACCTACTCGAGAGGCTGTGTCCCAGACTTTTCTCTCAGTGTTTGAAAAATACAGGGAGAACAGTCTAGCCGTGCCAGGCAAACACTCATTTGCCTTGACATTTTTCCGAGTAAGGTCAACGACGTCATGCATCAAGAGAGACAAAAGCTAATTAATATGCTCACTCGCCACCCTGTGGTCTGGGGTGTGAATTGCAACCTGTCAAAATGACGGATGGACTTCAGTTTTTTCCGTCACCGTTTTAAAAAAACGGTCAACGACGGAAAATATTCAGTTAACGCGACCCCTGGTATATATATATGTGTATATATATATATATATCCATATACTCAAGGTTGCGAAAAATACAACTATATCCATATACTCAAGGTTGCGAAAAACACAACTACCGTAATTTTTGCACTATAAGCCACACCTGACTATAAGCCGCAACCCACCAAATTTGACAACAAAACGACATTTTTTCATAGATAAGCCATATTGGACTATAAACTATAGCTATCCTCACTGCATAATGGGATATTTACACCAAAAGATATTAACTGTTAACACTATTTGACAGTGGCATCATACGACTGTCATGACACCAAATGAACCACCATGAAGCTTTGAACCAATTGGGTGCAAAGCTTCATTGCTTCAAGAAACTTCACTTGGCCATCACTGCTCCCTTTGGGGAGACAGTCAACCTCTGCTGCCACCTGCTGTCAACACTGTTGTCGTCCAACATGCCTCCTAGCATGCATTGCAGCGCTACAGATGTAAAATCAATCAAAATTCATGTTCGTCAGTTACTGTTCCAGTTGTTTCATTAATTGCTAGTTATAATATTTGGTAACACTTTATTTGACAGTGGCGCCATAAGACTGTCATTAGACCAGGGGTCCCCAAACTTTTTCCTGTGAGGGCCACATAACTTTTTGCTTCTCTAATGATGGGCCGGGTCAGTTTGTAACAGAAAAAGTGTGACGATTGCAGGAGTACCTAAATGTAAAAATGTATTGTTTTTCAGAAAGCCAAAATCAAATAACCCGTTCTGAATTCTTCACAGAACACAAGTAAATAAAATAAAAAAAATATAATATAATATAATATAATATAATATAATATAATATAATATAATATAATATAATATAATATAATATAATATATAGGGCTGTCAAAATTACCACGTTTACAGGTAATTAATCACGTTAAAATATTTGACACATTTAACGCACATGCCCCGTTCAAACAGATTAAAATGACAGCACAGTGTCATGTCCACTTGTCACTAGGGTTGTTCCGATCATGTTTTTTTGCTCCCGATCTGATCGCGATCGTTTTAGTTTGAGTATCTGCTGATCCCGATATTTCCCGATCCAATTGCTTTTTTTTGCTCCTGATTCAATTCCAATCATTCCCGATAATTTTTCCCGATCATATACATTTTGGCAATGCATTAAGGAAAAAAATGAATAAAACTCGGACGAATATATACATTCAACATACAGTACATAAGTACTGTATCTGTTTATTATGACAATAAATCCTCAAGATGGCATTTACATTATTAACATTCTTTCTGTGAGAGGGATCCACGGATAGAAAGACTTGTGACTTTGTATATTGTGACTAAATATTGGCATCTAGTGTATTTGTTGAGCTTTCAGTAAATGATACTGCAGCCATTCAACCCAAATGCATGATGGGAAGTGGAACCATGACTGTGCGTAGTGCTACCAATGGCGTACCGCACGCAGGCTATTTTTAGACCGTGACGTTGCATCGTAAAGCGGAAGTAAAGCCGAAGTGGGACATTATAGACCCGCCCTCGCATAGACCCAACGTAAAAAGTGCTACTTTTCTCCGGTAATCTTTCAAAAACGAACATGCCGATCACGCATTGCTTTTTTGGAACTTGTAGAAACGACTCTAGACATTACGACACATGAAGGATGTTTTCTTCATACGTTTACGGAAACCAAAAACTCGAGAGGAAAAAATGTGAAGACCGAATCAACTTGCGCGGACTTTTAACACCAGCTCGGCGAATCCATTCACGTTTCATAT
Organism: Corythoichthys intestinalis; assembly: GCF_030265065.1. NCBI lineage: Eukaryota > Metazoa > Chordata > Actinopteri > Syngnathiformes > Syngnathidae > Corythoichthys > Corythoichthys intestinalis. The sequence continues at coordinate 42,505,789 of NC_080409.1, read as the reverse complement.
GCAGTAAACGTTATGTTGGGTTGGCATGGTCTTTCAGAGGACAAAGAGGTAAGCCATTTTTATATTTTTAACTTATTTTTTTAGCGTAACGTTGTGCCATACTGCTTCTGTCTGACAATGAATGACCTGAAAAGAATTACAATGGTATCTGACTGCCAATGTTACCGTTTCTGTTTTATATATGTATATATATATATATATATATATATATATATATATATATATATATATATATATATATATATATATATATATATATATATATATATATATATATATATATATATATATACAGTGCCTTGCAAAAGTATTCGGCCCCCTTGAACCTTGCAACCTTTCGCCACATTTCAGGCTTCAAACATAAAGATATAAAATTTTAATTTTTTGCCAAGAATCAACAACAAGTGGGACACAATCGTGAAGTGGAACAAAATTTATTGGATAATTTAAACTTTTTTAACAAATAAAAAACTGAAAAGTGGGGCGTGCAATATTATTCGGCCCCTTTACTTTCAGTGCAGCAAACTCACTCCAGAAGTTCAGTGAGGATCTCTGAATGATCCAATGTTGTTCCTTAATGAACGTTGATGATAGATAGAATCCACCTGTGTGTAATCAAGTCTCCGTATAAATGCACCTGCTCTGTGATAGTGTCAGGGTTCTGTTTAAAGTGCAGAGAGCATTATGAAAACCAAGGAACACACCAAGCAGGTCCGAGATACTGTTGTGGAGAAGTTTAAAGCCGGATTTGGATACAAAAAGATTTCCCAAGCTTTAAACATCTCAAGGAGCACTGCGCAAGCCATCATATTGAAATGGAAGGAGCATCAGACCACTGCAAATCTACCAAGACCTGGCCGTCCTTCCAAACTTTCTTCTCAAACAAGGAGAAAACTGATCAGAGATGCAGCCAAGAGGCCCATGATCACTCTGGATGAACTGCAGAGATCTACAGCTGAGGTGGGAGAGTCTGTCCATAGGTCAACAATCAGTCATACACTGCACAAATCTGGCCTTTATGGAAGAGTGGCAAGAAGAAAGCCATTCCTCAAAGATATCCATAAAAAGTCTCGTTTAAAGTTTGCCACAAGCCACCTGGGAGACACACCAAACATGTGGAAGAAGGTGCTCTGGTCAGATGAAACCAAAATTGAACTTTTTGGCAACAATGCAAAATGATATGTTTGGCGTAAAAGCAACACAGCTCATCACCCTGAACACACCATCCCCACTGTCAAACATGGTGGTGGCAGCATCATGGTTTGGGCCTGCTTTTCTTCAGCAGGGACAGGGAAGATGGTTAAAATTGACGGGAAGATGGATGCAGCCAAATACAGGAACATTCTGGAAGAAAAGCTGTTGGTATCTGCACAAGACCTGCGACTGGGACGGAGATTTATCTTCCAACAGGACAATGATCCAAAAAATAAAGCCAAATCTACAATGGAATGGTTAAAAAAATAAACGTATCCAGGTGTTAGAATGGCCAAGTCAAAGTCCAGACCTGAATCCAATCGAGAATCTGTGGAAAGAGCTGAAGACTGCTGTTCACAAACACTCTCCATCCAACCTCACTGAGCTCGAGCTGTTTTGCAAGGAAGAATGGGCAAGAATGTCAGTCTCTCGATGTGCAAAACTGATAGAAACATACCCCAAGCGACTTGCAGCTGTAATTGGAGCAAAAGGTGGCGCTACAAAGTATTAACGCAAGGGGGCCGAATAATATTGCACGCCCCACTTTTCAGTTTTTTATTTGTTAAAAAAGTTTAAATTATCCAATAAATTTTGTTCACCTTCACGATTGTGTCCCACTTGCTGTTGATTCTTGACAAAAAATTAAAATTTTATATCTTTATGTTTGAAGCCTGAAATGTGGCGAAAGGTTGCAAGATTCAAGGGGGCCGAATACTTTTGCAAGGCACTGTATATATATATATATATATATATATATATAAACAACTTTAGTAAGGGGGAAGTGTAAATAAATTATAGGATTAAGATGTGTTATCAATGAAAAAATTAAAAGTGTTCATTGGCTGTCACTGAGTAGCATTTGCGATCGCTACACAAAGCTAACTAAATTACCCCCAAGAACGGTAAGAGACGTAGGACAACCAGAGGATATATAAGAAAGACAGGCCTGATGGTAAAGGATAGCTTGTCGAAACAGGAGAATGTCATTGTCAGTTGCGTCGATGAAAAAGCTAAAGCTATGCTTAGGTCGGCTCGTTTTTTTATCGTCTTTTTCAGCCTTCGACACTAAGGCCATCTCTTTAACTGAGCATTTTTATGTTCTTCCACGTCTTTGCCATTGAATTTGGCACCAGGTAAACATCTCCTTCGTACACGATTTCCATTCATTTCCTTTTAGGGACAAACGGTGTCTTGTCCTTACTTAGCAACAGTAGCTAATGCCATGAATATTAATGAGCGGAAGTGACGTGTTGCTTGCGGTACGCCATTGACATATCTTCTCTGCGTTGGGAAATAACATAAGGTGTTAAGACAAAGATCAACTGCTACCTTGCTTCCCCACATTGCTTCCCATGATATTTCTAATCGTAGGGAGAGGGATTGTAAGGCTTTAGCCTATTAAAAAAAGGCTTCAAAGGCTGCCAAAATTCACTCTACTCATTTTACGCTGCCTTTTATCTCTCTAAATGGGTAAAGCACCGCCATTACAGATTGAGCGCGACAATGCGTGAGTGGGTCGTGCAACGCATGCATTAATTGCGTTAAATATTTAATGTGATACATTTTTTAAAAATTAATTACCGCCGTTATTGGGATAAATTTGATAACCCTACCTTAAGCCTAAACTAAAGACTCTGGATAAGTGTAACATATTATGTCTGTAACGTTAAATACAATTAGGAAACGATTTAATTGAAAAATATATATATGTCAAAAAAAGGCATGTCCGATATTTTTTTGCCGATTCTGATACTTTGAAAATGACGTGATCGGACCCGATCGATCTCTACTACAGATGTAAATATCAATCAAAATTCATGTTCAATGCTAATTAATTCTTCAGTTACTGTTCCAGTTGTTTCATTAATTGCTAGTTATAATATTTGGTAACACTTTATTTGACAGTGGTGCCATAAGACTGTCATTAGACAATCATAGTTATGACATGACACTGTCATGGGCATTAATGTATGCTTATAACATGTCATTTAGTGTTATCCGGCAAATTATCTCACTTTGGAATGGATGTAAAAGATCCGAGCTCGACATAAATGGAGTTAGTAATCTAATTTGCCGGAGGACACTTCATGACATCTGTCATAAGCAATCAGTACTGCCTAAGATAGTGTCATGTAGTAATTATGACGATCTTATGATATCGATGTCAAATAAAGTGTTACCTATTAACTCAAATAAATCAACAAATAAGCCGCACCGGACTATAGGCCGCAGAATTCAAAATGAACGAAAAAAGTAGCAGCTTATAGTCCGAAAATTACTGTATAATGGCATTGCTAAGTATTTTTTGGATGGAATGGATGGAACTGTCCATGATTTCTTCCTCCGTTGTGGTCCGGAGATTACACTTTTTCTGGGTCATTCCTGTCACGATCCAAATGCCATATAAGCGGGGATTGGGAAGCAGGGGAGTTAGTTGACCTTTACAGTGCTCCGCGCTAGAACAGGCTGCCTCCATGAAGACTGTCACCCCTGTTGTTCATGTAGACAAAAGACTCTTAGCGCTACTTTTTGCAAAATACTGTATATAATATTACACTTTCATATTGTTATATTATAAACTCTGTATAAGATCTTATTAAAAAGAAAACCAGTGATGATTATAGTGGAAGCGTGTACAATACCACAATTAAGCTGAATGTATTACCAATTCAGGTGGAACGGTCCAGTAGCGTTTTTTTTTTTCAGTAAAAGATGTCATATTTCCAAACGTACTTTAATATTTCATATTGTTCCCAACTACATTTTTAAGTTACAAGGCTGGCCCGCATTCCCTGTGTCATTGTGGTTAATTTCTATGTCAAACATGCCATCATACCTCCTTCCTGTCAGTCAAACGTGGCCTCTCTCAATCCCGGTTCATGTTCTCATGCTCCATTGTTGTTTTAAATAACATCTGATTAGCAGGCACAACTTCCTAAAAATAAAAATGGACTCTTTCTCTCGTCATTTCGGTCCAAGAGCCCGTTTCCCCCCCCCCCCACCTTTCGTCCAGCTAACACTCCACTCCCCTTTTTTTAATGTTTTAAAACAGTTTCCTTGACTTTTTCAAGGAAACTTTTATTTATTTCCACCCTGTGATATCTTCCTGGCAAGGGAGGATCGCCGACTAAAAGCTCCATGCTGCCCGGGGCAAAAACAGAGCGGCGTTCTCTGCACATAAATAACAGAAGCGTGTAGGAAGTCTGTATGGTGGTCTGCTGCAGGAATGAAACCTCTGCTCTGTCTGTCTGAATCTCAACGGGCCATTCAGACATTTGCTTGAAGACGCATTTAAAAAAAAACAACAGAATATGAACCCAAAATGGACATCTGAGCAGCTCCACGGTGGATACTGGAACAAAGCCATATAGTCTCCTGAGAATTTAACTAGGAAACTCTGTTAAATATTAAGCATTACATTACACTTAAATTGGACTGTTTTCTGGAATACCGTCGCGCTCTACAAAAATTTAAGTCTTCCTGCAAACCGCTTTATAAACATAGGGGATGTAAAAAGTAAAACATGGGAAAACCATTTTGGTCAAAAAAATAAACCCATTTAGGACGGTCATAGTATTTTAATTAATAGAAAATAACTAGGGCTGTCAAATTTATTGCGTTAATGGGCGGTAATTATTTTTTTTAATTGATCACGTTAAAATATTTAACGCATTTAACCAATGCGGAACGACCCACTCACGCATTGCCGCAAACAGACTACAATGGTGCCGTTTTACGTATATTGATAGCTAAGAGGCAGAGACAAGTGAGTGGAGTAGACACAGGCATTCATTGTGGCGAGGGACGAAGGGATGCATGACGGGACATGATCTTTTTCTTAACACATGTATTGATCACAACGCAGAGAAGATATACCATTTGCAGCCACCACACACAGTCATGGTTTCCCAGCTTCCCATCATGCATTTGAGCAGAACAGTTAAGTCGCTACAGTATCATTTACTGAAAGTTCAACAAATACACTAGATGGCAATATTTAGTCACAATATACAAACTCACATTTATCTTTTAAGAATTACAAGTCTTTCTATCTGTGGATCCCTTTCACTGAAAGAATGTTATTAACGTTAATGCCATCTTGTGGATTTATTGTTATAATAAATAAATACAGTACTTATGTACAGTATGTTGAATGTATATATCCATCTTATCTTTCCATTCCAACAATAATTTACAGAAAAATATGGCGTATTTTAGAGATGGTTTGAATTGCGATTAATTACGATTAATTAAATTTTTAAGCTATGATTAACTCGATTAAAAACTTTAATTGTTTGACAACCCTAAAAACAACACAACTTCTAGTAAAATGTTACAAACAATCTTATTCAAAAAAATGTTGGAGCTTGTAAAAAAATTGAAAAACTTTACAGGAAACAATTAACTATCATATCAACTACCATCAAGTGAATCATTCATTTCAACCATTATTGGTACATCATAGACTTCACTATCAGTTGACGGGAAACGGGGCGCGGGGCCGCTTCATAGGGGGCCTACTTCCAAAAACTTAAAATTTAAATATTTTCGAAACCAAAGCCGCTAGTGACTTAAAACCAAAACAGGTACCTTAGGCATATACAGTATGAGTCTCCATGAACAGGGGCATAAAAAAGAAAATTCAAAGTAGTTCTCTAATAAAATCCCGATTAATTATAATTTATATAAGTATAACAAAACTTAAAATGGCTATAAAACTCTCAGATTTTACGCTAAACAAAAATCACCAAATGCAGAGATAATCACCTATAGTTTCAAGATAAATTGCAATATTTAACATATCATATAAGTTTTTGCCCGAAATAGCGACTTGAATTTTTTTATTTAATGCAATTTTGACATAAGTTTTGAACAGCTACTAAAAATCACTCAATTTTCACATTAGTTGATAAATGATACTTGAGGAAGGCATGCAGAATCATCTTAATTTTACTGAACAAAAACTAATTTTGCATTTTTCTACATACAATCACAACTAATTTAGGTTGAATTTTGATGTTCGATGTTTTTAGATTGAAATGTTACATAAAATAAAAGCCGAATTTGGCCAAATATTACCTGATTATTTCAATGTAAAGTTAAGCTATTGTGTATGGATACAAAGGATACAAATCCAACATGGCGGCCATCACATAACAAAGAGCTTTAAGTTGAAAAAAATTGTAAATAAATGTGTAAATCCCGGAAATTCTATAGATATGAACGTAAAACACTCTAGATTCTTCGTTAAAAGCAAAAAACTAGGCAGCTATCATTTACTTTACGTAAATAGTTCAAGTTAAAGTTACGCTCATTTTTTCCATTTATTTCACTTTTTCACAACGTTTCAAAGTGCATGCATGGTGCCATTTTATATGATAAGTACCTTGAATCCTAGATCAAATCACTTTCGAGACACTCCTACCTGCTTGTATGCACTAAAACATTCGTCCAGTTTCCACCTAAATCCGGCGTTAGAACGCAGCGTATTTCAGTTTATTGCAGTGAAAGCTCCGCGACGCGCTGCCTGGCCCGGCCCCCTATGGGAAGCAGAGGCACAAAGTCTAAAGGAGCTGTCTTATCAACTGATAGTGAAGTCTATGGTTACACTGTACTAGAAAATGTACCTTTTTTTTATACATTTTTTTGCATTTGGTGCAACTCTGTTACACCCAAAAGAACATGTGAAAATGATTATTAAGCAATAAAAAGCAATAAAAAAACACAGTGTGCCGACAGCTCCCAAGGGCTGCGAAAAGATGAGCATTAATAATGTGTTTGGAATCACGTGACCATTCAAGATGGCAACCTCCAAATATGAAAAGCACATGTCCGGTGCATAGGTTGAGTACAGTGTTGTTTTTGGAAGCCCTTTAATTTCCATCTAATGGACCCTTTCATGGTGACGCTGCGACACCAAGACGCAACAATTGTGTTGCGGAATGGCCTCGCCTTTACATGGTGACGGTGAAATCGGAAGGCAAAGACTCAAACTTTTGATTGCATGCATCATTGGCTGTCGCTTCGTAAAACTGCACTGCCCTCTAGGGCCTGGCATGAATACTACAACATTTTCACGTTGAATTGCGACATCGTTTGAATAGAGACGGAACCAAGACGGAACCATGTAAATGCAAACCTGAAATTTCTCGTATATTTAGAACGTCACCATGTAAACGGCCCCTTAGTCTTTTGGATGATAATACTTTCATCTTAGTCTTATTTTAGTCATCGCAAAATGTCTTTGTCTTGACATTGTTGACGAAACCTCAAGACCAATTTCGTCTAGTTTTGGTCAATGTTTACTAAAAATGCTTTTGTATGTAAGAAAGATTACTCAAAAAATAAATATGTAAATAAATAAAGGTTTCCAACTATTTCGAATGAACATTGACAGACAAGCACGTATTGTAGCGTCTACAAGGACAATGCCAATTTGGTGATAATACACACTCAGCAGGTAAACAGTAAATTATTTTAAATTAATTATACCCACATGTATGCCACGAACTGTATGTAAAAAAAAAAAGTTCAGGAGTTTAAGAGGACGTTCACCATTAGCATCAGTATAACGCTCACGCTGCTATGCTAACATTTAGTGTATGATGATCAATCAGCACAGACCTTTCAAGGCTAAAGCAACATTGCATATTCTCTCTAGACAAGATGAAACAAATCTTACCGTGTGTTCAAGCCTGGAGACTAGAGACGACATTAAGTCACCAGGGGTGCAGAATCAACCAACCACAGACACAACCAGACAATGCAGGCTAACAACATTCATTCATGTCACTTATTGTGAATGTGACGGAAACTTTTGCACATTTCCATCTTGTTCTCGTCTCGTCGGACAAAAACTGGCGTTTGTCTCGTTATGATTTAGTCTCCCAAAACAGCTCGTCAACGTCACGAAAAAAAAGTATTCGTTGACAAAATATTTTCGTTATCGTTGATGAAAACAACACTGGTAGAGTACGGTGTCAACTCCTGCTCCTCACACACGTAGCGCCAATATTATCAGACAATCTCTGCACCGACGGCGCAGCGCCATTTGTGCTATAAAAAAAAAAGAAAAACTGCACTGCACACAAGGCGTGGATGGCAAAATAACGAGCGCGAATGGCGCCTCGTGAGCACCGGGCTTGAACTAATCATTAATGATTAAATAAAATTTCAATTTTAATTCAATACTAAGTAGGGTTGTTCCGATCATGTTTTTTTGCTCCCGATCCGATCGTTTTAGTTTGAGTATCTGCCGATCCCGATATTTCCCGATCCGATTAGGTTTTTTTGCTCCCGATTCAATTCCAATCATTCCCGATAATTTTTCCCGATAATATACATTTTGGCAATGCATTAAGAAAAAAATGAATAAAACTCGGACGAATATATACAGTCAACATACAGTACATAAGTACTGTATTTGTTCATTATGACAATAAATCCTCAAGATGGCATTTGCATTATTAACATTCTTTCTGTGAGAGGGATCCACGGACAGAAAGACTTGTAATTCTTAAAGGATAAATGTGACTTTGTATATTGTGACTAAATATTGCCATCTAGTGTATTTGTTGAGCTTTCAGTAAATCATACTGTAGCCATTTAACTGTTCTGCCCAAATTCAAGATGGGAAGTGGAACCATGAGTGTGCGTAGTGGTACCAATTGATATATCTTCTCTGCGTTGGGAAATAACATAGGGTGTTGAGAAAAAGATCAATTACTACCTTTCTTTCCCGCATTGCTTCCCACGATATATCTAATTGTAGGGAGAGGGATAGTAAGGCTTTAGCCAATTAAAAAAAGGCTCCAAAGGCTGCCAAAATTCACTCTACTCATTATACGCTGCCTTTTAGCTCTATATATAGGTAAAGCGGCGCCATTACAGATTGAACGCGTCAATGCGTGAGTGGGTCGTGCAGCGCATGCGTTAATTGCATTAAATATTTTAACGTGATAAATGAAAAAAAAAAAATGTAATTACCGCCGATAACGGGATAAATTTCATAACCCTACCTTAAGCCTAAACTAAAGACTCTGGATGAGTGTAACATATTGTCTGTAACGTTAAATACAATGAGAAAACGATTTAATTAAAAAAATATATATATATATAATAAAAAAAGGCATGTCCGATATTTTTTTGCCGATTCCGATAGTTTGAAAATGACGTGATCGGACCCGATCGATCGGGACATCTCTAGTACTAAGTTAATGTTAGTAAATGACAACATTGGTGTGATAAACATTCTGATTGAATATATTCCTATCATTTACATTAGCACGACTTGAAAGAAACTTGCAAGTCTTAAGTGGATGTCAACAAAGTCCTATTGTTGTTATTAGAAATGATTAGTCTGCACCATTTTTTCCACCCAATATTTGTTCCCATGAGGTGGAATCTGTCCAGCTGCTGTGACTTTGAAGTAGGCTTTAGAGAGGTGCTATTTAGTTGGCATTGTGTGCACAAAGCTAATTTATAGGATCTGACCCTGACTCCTCTTTTGTACCACGGCCATCTTGGAAAACAATGGCAGGAAGGCTCGAAACTTGAGAGGAACTGATTCTGCTGTTTTTTTTCTTCCTTTTTCTTTCTGCTCTTATTCAACTGAGAATTTTCCCCCGGCGAGTAAAATAGCCCTGTTTTTGTGTCCAACAGGAGCCATAAAGTGATGCCTAAGCATTCCATAGACAGGCAATAGGGTTGAGTTTAACTGGACACATGGGGACAGTTGTTTTGTTGAGGAGGAGGTGAGCGAGGGGGCGAGGTGGAGGGTGCCACGGCCGCCTGGTGACCCAGCAGTGACCCGGTGGCCTCCTGGTGGAGGGATCAAGGCCTGGATGGGAGCCGGTTAAGGGTTAGAGGTTTAAGGGTAACAAATCAAGCAACACCTCACCCGGCATTCAAGCGTGCATGCCGTGTCTTTTTGGACTGCATGAGTGAACAGAACAAATATAGAAATGCTTATTTTTAATCTCTGCGGTGAAGCCGGCTTCCGTTTTGGAAGTGAACTAGATTAAGGATGGGGGGGGGGGGGGGGTGGTCGCACTGTACAAGTCTGGCGAAAATAATTCCTTTTAGACCTTTAACCAGTGTTGTTAGTAGCGGCGTTACAGTATAACGGCGTTATTTTTGTCAGTAGTGAGTAATCTAATTAATTACTTTTCTCATCTTTTTAAATGGCGTTACCGTTACTGAGGTGCGTTACTACAATTTGGTTGAATGACGAAATCTGTCTACGAGACATGGAGAGAGCAGAGAGGGAGAGAGGAGTAGGGGAAGGAGGTTGTGACGTCATTGCAAACGCGATGCTAGGTGGCTCGGAGTGTTAGCATAGCATTCGCGTTCTCGCTAGCATTTGTTAAACGCTCTGGAAACTTTTTACATACAGTATGTGGCGTTGACCGCATACTCCACCAGTGTTGTTTTCGTCAACGATGATGAGAACGAAATATTTTGTCAACGAATACTTTTTTTCATGACGATGACGAGAAGATGACGAGCTAAAAACGTGTTTTGGGAGACTAATCATAACGAGACAAATGCCAATTTTCATCTGACGAGACAAGAACGAGACGAAAATGCGCGAGTTTTCGTCACATGTTCACAATGTATGACATTTTATGTGTAGTTAGCCTGCATCTTAGCAGTTTCTGGTTGTGTCTGTGGTTGGTTGATTGTGGGGGACGGGGGTCCCCCACTCACCATTGTTGTCGCTAGTCTCCAGGCTTGAACACACGGTAAGATTTGTTTCCTTATCTTGGCCATAGGGAATATACAATGTTGCTTAAGCCTTTAAAGGTCTGTGCTGATTGATCATCACACACTAAATGTAACTCGTAGCGTTAGCATAGCATTCGCTTGAGTATTAGGCTAATGCTAACGGCAAGCGTCCTCTTAAACTCACTCACCTAAACTTTTTTTTTTTTACATACAGTTGGTGGCATCCAGGTGTGTACAATTAATTGAAAATAACGAACTGTTGCAACAGCATGCATTATCATCACCAAATGGGTGTTGTCCTTGTAGATGCTACAGTATAATAATAATATTCCGTTTTTTATTACAAAAAAATAGTCACTTGCCCTAAACTTTCCTTGAAATTATGTATCCATAGACGGTGTGTGATTTTTTTTTTTTTTTAATTAGAACAACTTGAGCAAAGTTAGAAGAGGGAAGAGATTCAAGCCTCACCTGCATATAGACCCCACTCACCAACGTCACACAATGAAGTGTCGCTGTATCCGGCCGCCATATTGTCCATCATTGTTTATCCGTATTCTCAATGGTTTCAATTTGTCGTGCAATTTATAGTGCAATTCATGGAAGCCCCGGTGCTTTCAGACGCTGTAAATTCATTGGATGCGTTGCATAAAAGGCGTTATGTGGAAAAGCTTCGGTCTATCCATTCGCCAGATCCATATTTGATGCCTAAATCGATATTTTTCGACCCGCTGTCTTCGCCGTCTCTGCCTGACGTCTGCTACCCTGATATCTACAACTATCTTGTCCACAGAAACTCAGCCTATTCTCACGAAACTTTGAAAAACTTTAAGAGCAGCACTCTAAGCAACATTACCCCGTGTGACCCTTTACTTCCAATTTTCTAAAATGGCGACAATCAATTAAAAATAAAAGTTGACTGCGATGGCCGACGCTTCAAGGATAGTTGGATATTGGACTATTTCTTCAATAAAATACGCAACAACTGTGTCTGCCTCATTTGCAAAGAGACAGTCGCTGTTTTCAAAGAGTTCGATGTGACGCGATATTACCAAACATGACACGCTGACATGTACGACAACATTACAGGGAAGATACGCAGCGAGAAATGAAAGCAACTTGAAGCTAGTTTAATTTCACAGCAGCAGTATTTCGCAAGAGCCCGAGTGTCGAAAGAGAATGCCACAAAGTCGAGATTGTTCAAATTATGAATTAAAAAAATAAAAAAAATAAAGCAAATGTGACACACAGAAGGGCTTGCTAAAATTTGTTTAAATATATTGTTCTATGTAAATCAGCCAAGGTAGCCCCCCACATTTTTACCACACCAAATCTGGCACCCTTTGAAAAAAGTTTGGACACCCCTGTTTAACCGATGATCCGTGTTACCAGCTAAATATTATTAAAAAAATAATGATGGTGGAAGTAATAAGCATCTTGAATTTGAAACTGTATGTTGTCAGCGATTAGCCTCGCAATGATCTTAATTGTGGTTGTCAGCCCAAAACCCTCTAAATATATATTAAATGCATCTTACCAGATATAAAATGACTACTACATAATCTGTGGTGATCGTTTGGTGCAGTTTTCTCGTCGAATTGCAGCAGTCCATCTCGCTCTCCTCTCCGGGTCTCTCGGAATACGGTAGAACTTCAAGTCTCTCCGTCTATCTTCTCTGTTACTGCAACCAACCGCCACACACGCCTTCACCATTTTGATTATTAATGTTAACGAGCAGAAAAACACGCCATAATAGGAGGAATTTACGTAGCGGTAATGCGTAAACACCACGAGCTGACGGACAACATGGCGCGGAGGCGTGGTTGTGACGTCATGTGAGTGGGGTCTATTGAAAAATATATCTATATATATTAGGGGCAAGGGCGTAGGTTTGAATAGGGACGGTAGGGACATAACACTACCAACTTTGCAGGATGCTCAACTTGTCCCCACCAACTTTTAAGCAACCTTATTTGCATTTTATAATGAGTTCAGTTATATAGGTAATTTAGATTGCTTTCCCATATATTGTAAGGAAACAGTTGACCCTACCATTATCAAGTGAATTATTTTCATTATGTTCAGATTTACATTTACCCCTTTTTCACTTGAACGTGCTAGTCCATTTTTCCCCCCTCAAACTTACGTTTGATTGGCTGATGACCCACCCCACACACATGCACTGACCTGACCGAAAATACAACATGTCGCCAACATGCCGCCTCATCCGCCCCCTTCAAAGAGGAGGGATATTATTAGTTTTTTTTTTTTTTCAGCCAGCAGCAGCCACTGTAAGTAATGTAAAAACATGTCAATGTTATGGAGGTGGGGAACACACCACTAATTTTGCTACAACCTGCATTAGAGTTTGCATAACATTAAACTGTGTGAATTTGCTAACCTGCAAAACTCAAGTAGGAAGCTGCTTAGAGAGGTGTCCTCCACTTTTGTATGTATTTTCTGCTGTTAAGGTTAATTAAACTGTGAAGAATGTAGTGAACCGAGGCTTACCCCCCCTCTAACCAATTTTCATTTTTCTTTTGTTCATGTGGTCTTAAAGCAACACTTGGTAACTTTTCAGTTTTGGCCGATTTTAGCGACTCTGGTGGACAAAAGCGCTAGTTTTTTGAAAACTGTGTTTCCCATGAGGACCAGCGCATGAGCGCATAGTGTCTTCCTATGAGGGGCGCAACAGAAAAGAATTGAGAAGCACTGTTATAACTCAATACAGATTTTTTTTTGCAATTATCAGTTAGCCTTAGAGGTGGGAATTTCTGGGCACCTAACGATTCGAATAAGATTCAGAGGCTACGATTCGATTACAAATCGATTATTGATGACCCCCCCCCCCCCCCCCCCCCCCCGCTATTAGCTGCTAATTTTTTTGTACATTAGTTACAAAAACTGTAAAAAAAAAAAAGAAAAAAAAAACTCGCAGGCTTAAATAAACGACTATTTCAGTATCAAGTTAACAGTTAAAACCAATAAATAATATACTCAAATCCCCATTCTGTATCAGCAGCTTTAAACTACATTTAATTAATTTAATGTTGTGAATCAACCGTTAAAGTTGTTAAAATTGCTCCCGTTATTCCATAATTTCCCTTTTGTCTACTTTGACGTGAAAGTTTTAAAACTATTTTAAAGATAGATTCAAGTCAAAATTTTACCGATTTAGGAGTATTTTAGATAAAAAGTTAATTAGGTTCGCTTGGAAGGTTCGCTACAACAGCCTTGCAGGGAAGTCTACTGCTTTAAGCCGTTTACTAACGCCCACATCTAGCTTTCTCTACATGTGCTGCTATCGCCACCGAGTCTATTCTACATCCAAGCCTATATAAATATGACATCTACCTTAACATTATGTATTGTGGACGTACTTTGTAGCAGCTTTCGGCAGCAGCCAGGTATGTTGTTGTTTTTTTTTTATCTCGCGGCATGAGTTGAGCTAGAGCCGTGAGTTGAGCATTGGCATTAACCGAAGGGCCGGGTAATGACAAGCATGATGTTTAGCTATTCTCGCTCCGTTCCTCATTGCGTCCCGAAGACCGCGCTGACTGTGTTTTAGTTCTGCTTTATCTGGTATATTTCAGTAATCGGAATTTGGATGTTTGTGAATCGTTCTCGAATCTTCCACGGCCGAATCGCGAATAATCTAAGAATCGGAAATTTTGCACACCTCTAGTTAGCCTATCATTTAATTAGGTTCATATTCGTGAGAAATGTAGCCCTGACCCCCGTTTACCCAATCTGTTTGGTCTTATTAATGTCCCGTCCCCAGCAAAAAGTGTACTTGCATGTTATGCAGTTATATCGTCCCTACCAATGTTGAGCCCAAACCTACACCCTTGATTTTGGTGTGACGGTACACACAAGTCACGGTTCAGTACAATAGGGAAAAAAGTTTTTTTCTCACAGCATTTGAAAGTTAAAGTTTGTATACCATAACACTCTTAAAAAAATGTAAAAAGGGTGACCTGTTTTTTGGGAATGAAAAAGACAGTTCAATTCAATCAGTTAATTTAAACATATTTGATGTGAAAAACGTTATAAAATGCATCATGCAATAACGTGTAGAGCATGAAAAGTAACGTCAGTTACTTTGCTGAGTAACTACCATAATTTCCCGAATATAAGGCCCACCCGTGTATAATGCGCACTCCAAATTTTCTTGTAAAATCTAGGGAAAATTATTGTACCCGTTTATAACGCGCACCCTAATTTTAGCGCCAATAAATAGAAGAATACAAGAAAACAGAGCTCGTGTACAGATACAGAAATGTCATTTTACTGACTGGTGAAACACAGCACAAGAATAGCACATTGGTAGTTCAAAACATTACCATAAACTGACAATATTTACGGTAATAATATGATTTGACAACTTCTCCAACTTACCAGAATCTAGGAGAAAACAAAACAGATGTGACTTTTCTTTTAAAGGCTGCTGTATAACTTCCTCGTTTCATCATGATGAATAAATGTTTCTTCCATGGATTGATACGGTAAAATGAAAGTGAGAACGTAAGTCGGAAATCCGTGAGAGCTCATCACTGTCGGCACGACAGTAACAATAGGAACTATTGTTATTTGGTTTTGAGTTTCCCGAGGGACAGATATAGTTGACGGACACAGGAAGTCTGTGCTGTTACGTTTGTTATGGTCCGAGTTGCGGAGCTGCAATAAACATTGACTCAAATGAGTTCAAGAAACTAAATTCTGGGCTTTATGAAGAGTGAAAAAAGCAGAATTTAACACAGACGAAATCATTCGGCCGATCAGAGTGATGTATTGCCGAAACAAAATGGTGACGTCACGTACCGTAATGGTCGGCAACGGAACGCTGCATACGTTTCTTCAACACAACGTGGCCGTGTCAATAAAAAAATCGGTTTATATACATATATACACATATATATACACACATGTATATATATATATATATATATACATATACAGTATATATATACATACATATATATATATACATATATACACATGTATATATATATATATACACACACACACACATATATATATCGGTCTCCATCCATGTATCCGTTTGTAATGCGCACCATGATTTTACAAGTTGATTTTGGGGAAAAAAAAGTGTATATTCGCGAAATTACGGTAATTACTCTTACTGAGCTACTAACTCAATTACTTTTTGGGAGAAGTAATTTGTAAATATAACTAATTACCCATTTAAAGTAAGATTAACAACCCTGCCTATAACCCACTAAAATTATTCTGGAAATTGGAGGCTTACAGTGGCTGTAGAAAGTTTACAGTCCCATGTTAAAATGCCAGGTATTTTTTTTATCAGTCCCCCCCCCCCCAAAAAAAAGAGTGTAAAATCAATTTAAAACTATTTCCATCAATAAAATGACCTCTTGACCTTATCGGGTGAAGAATGCCATTTGGACTCCATTTGTATTCTACTCCATGCTTTGACTGTTTTTGTGAAAACAGTTTTGCACAAGGTGTCGTCAATGGCACTTTGTAGTGGGAAAAAAAACATTTCTGTTACGTTTTTACATTTTCGCTTTGTGCTTGCAATGCTCACTTGCCAATGTTATCATGAAGTGAGGGGAGGACCCCCCCCCTCAAAATAAAAGTGTCAACTGTATGGCAGCATTGTCAAACAATCATGCTTAAAGGATATTTCCAAAAATCGGAAGACACCAACTGTGCTACAGGCAATGCATATTTGCGTCTAAGGGCATCAGTCAACTTTATGGTGATCATTTTCTGTTTTTACAGGGCTCAACTTGTGTTTCTGCCATTAGTATATACTCATAAAAGAATTTGGGGCCATAAATATGAGCTGCCAAACCGTCAAACATCTTCCCATTAACCTCTGGTGTAATCTTTGCACAGGTAGTCCTCGGGTTTCGACGGATCAGACTTACGCATTTTCGACTTTACGACGCCTGCGTCTCGTAATTTTTAGTTTTTTAAATGTTGACTTTTGTTTTGTGATGCATGCTTTTATTTTGACGCAGGAAGCGAGTGCATGTACAGACGCGCCCGCCCGCCCCACACACAGAGAAGCAGAGCAGACGAGTGATGGAGGAGACAGCCTGCGCGCATATTTGTTGCTTGTGAAGCATTCAGAGGCGACGGTGTGTGTATAAGCCCTTTTGTACTGTTTTTTGTGCGTTTTAAATTGTGGTCGAATACTTGAGACGAGTTTATGTGATTGTTTTTGATGACGTGCGGACGCTAACTGATACATGCTAATCGGTTGTTATCGCTGTATCAGCAGCTACTTGTAAACGCAAATTTTAATTGCTGTTATTGAAGATGAGACTAGTTTAATTTCATTTTATTTTAGTTTAATTCTGCAAGTGAGCAGCTGAATAAAGTCAGGAAACCACAAGGACGTCTGACAGTCATTTCGGAGATTAGCTCACTGTCTGGCTAGGACTTAGCTCCAACGTCTTGACGAGGACAGTGCAATGACGTATAATGCATGTTTTTGGATTTTTTTTTTTTTTTTAATTTAGACGTTTTTTTGAGGTATTTCAAGGGTTTATTCCGACTTACGCGGAAATCCGGGTTACAACGCCAGCACAGGAACGGAATTCGTTCGTAAATTGGGGACTACCTGTATCTGTAAACACACACTCAACTGTATTAGTGTTCTGAGACCTTCAAAGATCATAGTATTTATTGATAAATAACATTTAATGTTGCAGTTCACATTTGTTTAAAATTACAAAGCAAAAATTATTGACAAACAGTCAGCAGGGACATTTTCTACCTTTTCTGGCTTGCTGTGCCCTTTAACAAAAAAACTGAACAAGTTGTCATTTTTAAAGACAATTTGTGGAATTTAGAGTCACTGTCAATTATAAAATACATCGGTTTAAATGCGGAGATGTTTTTCATTACCTTACATTTAGTTATGACAACGCCAGTCGTGCCAAACCAGAAAGGAATTAAAAAATTTAATGAGATTTTAACAAAGCTAAAACTCCACACTGCAACTGTGGAGGACCAAAGCATGTCCATTTAATGAATCATGCATACAAACAGTCTATAAGATGAATTCACACAAATCTTGAGAGGAAATTGATAACATGTAGCAATGATGGAAATGGGTCACAGCAAGGCCATAGCCTTAATCAGCCACCATTCTGTTCTCCTGCTTGGAGCGTGACTGAAAGGGCACCGAGTGACGCAGGTGAGAGCCAGACCTCCAGCCAGGCCCCCCAGAACCGCACCTCTCTTATCTGCTTACGAAACGGAAGAGGAAGGTCTGACAAAGGCCAGGACTCTGGGTGTGATAAGCAAGTGCCTTGTGTCCAACCACTGGTCCTCCATCACATCATGCCGTCCTTTGAGAGAGGCCAACCGGGGGCCACAAGTTGACCAGGAACCTCTTCAAGATGGCATTTTTGTTTCAGATTTGTACGCTGCAACAAAAGCCAAAGAGCCAGGAAGGTAGTGGCAGACGGAGAGTGAAGGTCAGCTGGAGTTCAGGGCAGCAGAATTTTTGTCTCCAAGCAGGAAAACTAAATTACTTCCGGATATCGTTGTCTGCCCCGGTGTTACTGTTCCTACCCTTCCTGCTCCGTCATCCTCTGCTCTCACTCCTTCTAACGTCACCATCAGAACATTTTTTTTTTTTTGTTGCTCTTTATCCACCAATTGCTCTTCAGTCCTTCTGACCAGTTTGTCCGAGGGCAACGATGTCCGTAGGGAAGCAGTCTTTGAGAAGAATACCTCGGTCTCTCTGGCAGTCCAGCTCACCGATGAAACCGTACCAATAGATGACAAGACCAGGGCCGAATCTGAAATACCAAACAAAGACAAATAAGATTTGAATTGAGCCTTAAAGTGCATACAACAGGAGAAAAAAAGTCTTAGATAGGATTATTATGTGAATTAAAATCATATTTTGAGACGATTTGACTATATACACAACAATTTAGCAAAGCGCAGATGACGAGAAATTAGTCTTTTATTCTGCCGGTTAGCCAAGCCTATCTTTATAGGGCTCTAGCGTCTCCAACAGGTGGATGATGTCAGCGGAGTCATGATTTCATCTGATTTAGTATGCAGCCCATTGAGGGGGAATTGTTCAGAACGAGGAAAACGCGACGAGAGCCGCAAAATGTCATTGTTTCAGTCTCTCTACTCTAATATTTTTACAAGATATTCTTTTATCCAAGTATTTTCCCCAATAGCTAAATAAATGGCATGGTCATGACAAATAACAGTCTTGTGCTAAATGGAATATGAAATAATAAAAATGCATTTATTCAGGACGAGAAGGCAAAATTACTCCATAATGGTCAAAACTGTCGACTTCACCTTTACTGTTGCACCTCCCGAACGATATTTTATGACACCTAAATCGGACATATGGCATTTCCCTTCCGCGGCTCGGAGAATGTAAACAAACCAAGAGGCGTGACAGCTAGCCGACATGCTAACCCGAACGGTGTGATGTTTTAAAGTCTTCGAAGTGGAAAATCACACATAACTAGCCCGGATCATTTCACATGACGATGGGGTTGTCGACTGTCTTCGCCGAGTGAATGGGAACCTTTTGAAACCCCGAAAAGCCGCACACGTCTTTCCCTCGTACAGCAAGATTATTCTGCAGCCGTTTGGCTGGTGTGATGCGAAAAATAAACATATTAATCTGCAAAATCAGATGAATCCTTAGTTCTTCTCATACAACAGTACGTCTGTATAGTGAAGAAGACACCTTCCTCCGTACACGTCACAGCGCCCTCCTTCTCAACTTGAGACTGTTGCCGGAAGTCACTCATTTTCATGGCGTGGGATTAAAAAATATATGTATATATATTGGGGCTGTCAAAATTATCACGTTAACGGGCGTTAATTTTTTTATTTGATCACGTTAAAATATTTGACGCAATTAATGCAGATGTCCCGCTCAGACAGATTTAAATGACAGTACAGTGAAACGCTCCCTTGTTGTTATGGAGTTTTGCCGCCCTCTGCTGGCGCTTGGGTGAACGACCATCTCGCATATTGCCTCAAACAGATTACAATGAGGCCGTTTATGGACATTAAGAGTGAAGAGAATGCCACCGGCCGCTTGGGGGCAGCGCCGTTCCATACTCATGTTTTTTCTTCTCAACGTGGGAGAATTAGTAGTTGTGAGACGTTTATGCTGTATTCACAATGCAATGCAAATTGCTATTTGTGCTCCACACATATTTCGGTAAGTTTTCTTTCTTTCAGTGGCAATTATGTGTCTCTTGTTGTATTTTGGGTAATATATGTGCAGATATATATCTTATAAAGACGAGTGGACACATGCGTTCTTTGGACCGCGCCGTTTATTGGCAAGTCCTTCACAACAAACATACAGTGGGGAGAACAAGTATTTGATACACTGCCAATGGGAAGACCCATTGGCAGTGTATCAAATACTTGTTCTCCCCATGGTAAGTATCGTTTAGTGAAAGCACAACAAAAATAATATTCCTATCTCTCCAAAAAAAAAAAAAAATGTTCACATAAAGAAAAGCACTTCAGTCTATAGTAATGAGGCCCTATTCTGACACACAGTTAAACAACAATGCAAAATGAACTGGCATTCCATATCAAAATAGCTATGCAAAATACACGTAAAACTTAGACTTTGGTCACTCTATTTTTATTATTGTTATTTTTATTCTTCTTATTATCATATTAACTCTACTTTTGATTGAACATTTTACAAATTTTATTAAAACGAAAACATGAAGAGGGGTTTTAATATAAAGTTTCTATAACTTGTAACTATAACATTTATCGTTTAAGAACTACAAGTCTTTCTATCCGTGGATCACTTTAACAGAAAGAATGTTAATGCCATTTGTGGATTTATTGTTACGATAAACAAATACAGTACTTATGTACAGTATGTTGTATGTATATATCCGTCGTGTCTTTCCATTCCAACAATAATTTACAGAAAAATATGGCATATTTTAGAGATGGTTTGAATTGCGAATAATTGTGATTAATTACGATTAATTAATTTTTAAGCTGTAATTAACTCGATTAAAAATTTTAATCGTTTGACAGCCCTAATATATATATATATATATAGCGGCGCTTCCCAACCATACAAGCGGTTCATTTCATTCAGGAGCATAAAATACCTCGTGTATTCTGAAATAAACATGCTTTTTCGTGTCACAGGCACTTTAATAGCAATGACACAAAAAAGCTGTGTCATGACAGCTTTATAAAGTATGATAAAAACAAAAACAAAATTAAGTCCTAAGAGAAAGATACATGATTAGCGAGGCCGATCTGTAAGAGTTACAGAGTCTTTGATCTCCTTCCAGAAAACACAAACAAAATCCTGCTGTCCAGTAAGATAAACATCTTGTAACAGGGTGATACACACTTCATCACATTACAATGGCAGGGAAATAACAATAATATGCGAAATAACAAAGCACCAGCAAGGCCTCCGGAACCTGTCATCGGAAGCCTTTGGTATATCGCAGAGCACACAAAGTTCAGCGCAAAGCCTCAGACTTAAATGTTGCATGTGGCGGTTAATGTTAGCCAGTCCAACAGAATCCAGCTGTTTCATTTTGCTTTGAAAGCCCCCCCTCTCAAAAAAAATCACTTGGTGAGCTGTGCCGGTCCCAAGAGGTGAGTGTAATGAGTTTCCAAGCAGCTAAGAAATCAGATTCAGACTATTTAAACATGAATGGCTTCTATCTTTGATATTCCACTGTCTGCCTCTCGTCTTTGCTGCAATTCTACGGCTCCGTCGCTATTCCTGAGGGTCAGAAAAGGTGCAGAAGCAGTCAAACTGGTGAAGCTCTTCAGTGGGAATGTCTAGGGCTACCGTAAAAAGGACACTAAATCATCTTTCAAGCTCTTTATTGCACTCCAGAGTCACCGGTGGCCTCTCTCTGCCTCGTGGAGATCATACGTTTTCTTTGAACGCCGGCTGCAACGCATGAAGACATGTCACAGTTGAACTCTGAACCGAGAGCACCTTCCTTCACCATCTCCATGCAAAAAAAAAAGCAGGATTCAGGGCGCTGACAGTGCAGCCGTCCCAGACATTGTCGACAGTTAACACCAATGCGGGTTCCCCGAGGACCTGGACAGGAAGCGGGCAAAAAAGGGCCACATGCCGGTGCAGAAGTTCAACTCTGAGGTAAAGTGCATAAAAACTTCATTCTGGGCCAAATTCAAATTGAAATACAACCTCCAAAACCCTTCCCTATGGTGTGGTTTTAATACCAACTTAGGGAATCTTTTGTATGATTATGATTTATCAGCACCTAGAAGACACCTACATGGTTGACCTTACAACTTCAACAGCATATTTTAATAGCGTATATTAAAAAAATCCCTACTGTTCAAGCACATGTGACGGCTTGTATATCTGTATACAGTCTGGTGACGTATAGACAAGGCCTTGAGGCAGTATTCGACTTACAGACACATTAAAAATATATCAGAGTGTATACACCCCACTCCTATTTCCCGTCGAGGCCCAAACAGCAGTGCATGTTCCTGTCCCGCACCCCATCCTTGTATTCTAACTTTTACTGTGTGTGATTTACGGTGCTGTATCTATGGGCGAGCAGGCTCGGAGAAAGCCCACAGATGCACACTGTGGGTTCACCGCAATGTCACGCACATACCTCAGCCTCACAACACTGCAGACCGAGTAACCCCCCCTCTCCCTAAAGTCTCACCGTTTCTATGGAGGACAGCAACACGCCTGCCAAGTCTTAATATGGAAATGTTATGGAAACTAAATGTAAACATTTACATTAGATGACTTTTGAACAGGGGTTATGCTCCTCTTTTTATTCAGCTGCTGTGCTGTACCTAAGGCTTATGGTGAGAGCGGGGCGGGAGAGGGGCATGTGGACGTCTACGCAACACACCGAGGAAAAGGAGCTGCAGCGAGCGAAGGGAAAGGTTAAAACTGTACATCAACAGATAAGACGGTGGAGGACGATACATCACGTTCCTCGCCTGTCAAGGGGAGGGCGAGCACAAATTGAAACACGCAAAATTATCAACACCAGGGGAGCCGTGTCACCAAGGCCTTTCCATACACCAAAAGAAAATAAATGGACTTTGAATTGTGCTCAGAATGAATCCTACTGGGAAGCTGAGGTAAGAAGCAGACACTGGGGATTGAAATAACAACACTGAGTCGGGAACGAAGTGGTCAAGGGGCCATGGTCGAGATTGAAGTCAGCACTATGAGATTGTAACTCAGAAAAACATGAAGTAAACCTTATTGTCTAGCCCCAAAAGAGGTCAGTTTTTATTTGGTCGAGTCTTAAAAGAATGTTGAAAGGTATTTTAATAAGTTCCAAGCCTTGCTTAATTTTCTTTTTAAAGTTTATTTTATAAGGTCGAATAAATGTGGGGAAACATTTTGTCTCATGATTTCTACAGTAATAAATTACCAACTTGCATGTGTCTGCCAATGACGTACAACTCATTACAAACTATAAATTTGTAAGTTTGGGCCCTAGAGTATGGTGGCCTTGAAGTATAAAACACAAAAACACAACGGTAAATAACATAACAAAAAAACACAGCGACTAATAAGAAAACACAACGGCAAATAACATAACAAAAAAACAAAAAACAAAACGCCAAATCACATAACAAATTAAAAAACACAACAGCAAATCACAAAACATAAAAAAAAACAATTCAGAAAACACAACGAGAAATTAAAAAAAAAATACGACAAATCGGCAAATTGGTTGTAAATAGTTGTTCATTGCGTGACATGTGTGAGTGCGATGTGAATAAAGTTTGTGTGACGTGAGCTTGAGTATTGCGTTTAATCCAAGCATATTCAAGCTGTTAATCCTTGCTATTTACAATCGTGGTGTCAGTTAACGCACGAGTCTTTGTGCCTAAGAATCCAACCAATGGGAGTGTCGCGTTGGCACATCGAACGCACCAACAGGAAAGTCGCGCTGACAAACCATGGCGGCGCTGGCCCATTTTATATATTTTGTAGCGGAAGCCACGTTCGCGTCTTTGGTAATGCTTATTTTCAAAAACCACACCAGATGCAGAATAAGTTCCTAGTTTATCAGTACCTACCCTTGACGGTACATTTGTCCAATTAGCGATGAGTGTACTTTTTGATTGGTACCTACTAGTGTTGCACCGATACCATTTTTTTGCCCCGATACCTGGCTGTGCAGTGTCGGCCAATACCGATAACTAGAGGTGCACGATAATTATCGGTCCGATAATAGGAATTATGACGTCATCCCAATAAATCCGATAACAATATATGTTATCGGGGCCTATTAATAATATTTTTGGCAAGGTGTCGGATTGGGATGTGTGCGTTTGTTTCCACTCCTTTTTTGCCAGTATGCAAAGTTTTGTTACCGTTCTAGAGGACATATTTTTCCTTCACGGAGTTATAAAACTTACTATGGCAATTAGCAAATGTTTGCATTTTACAGTGTTATGTTTTGGTTATTGATAGGCTTGCTGTTCTATAACTGCCAGATTAAGAAAGTTGTTTCATAGACCAACACGACAAAAGTCTCCTCTCCTCTCCTCACGTCTCCAAGTTTTGTCTGCTGACAAAGCACAAAACCTGTTTGGTTTATGTTTGTTTCAGATCAGTGCTCATTGTTCAGGGGAACACCTCGTCAATGATATTGACTGACTGATTGTGATTGACTCAAATTATATTTATTTGAAAAAATTAATATGGCCACTTTATTTGAAGTCAAAACTGTTCTTGTCGTTGTTTTGTTCATTATAATAATGTTCATGTAATCATGAAAATTCTGGTTCGGTCAAAGGCAAATCTATGCTGAATCAACCACGAGTATTTCTGACCTAAAGGTGTTCAAAAACTCAGGTGAATATACATTGAAAAATTATATATATATATTATTGGTTATCGTATCGGTATCGGCCTTGAGGAGCAGGTATCGATATCGTTATCGGTTTCAAAAAATGGATATCGTCCACCCCTACCGATAATATACCGACACCACTTTGTTTGAAATTTCATATATATATATATATATATATATATATATATACACACACACAGTGTATCACAAAAGTGAGTAAGTACACCCCTCACATTTCTACAGATATTTAAGTATATCTTTTCATGGGACACCACAGACAAAATGACACTTTGACACAATGAAAAGTAGTCTGTGTGCAGCTTGGATAATAGAGTTAATTTATTTTCCCCTCAAAATAACTCAAAATATAGCCATTAATATCTAAACCCCTGGCAACAAAAGTGAGTACACCCCTTTGAACAAACGCACATCCCTAAATGTCCAAATTGAGTACTGCTTGTCATTTTCCCTCTAAAATGTAATGTGACTCATTATGGAGTGCTGTCAGCATGCTGCAGAGATTGAAGACGTGTGTGTGTGTGTGTGTGTGTGTGTGTGTGGGGGGGGGGGGGGGTCAGCCTGTTAGTGCTCAAACCATAAGCCTCTTCTGAAGACAGTACATAAGAAAGCCCGCCAGTCTCATCAGACCATAGGACATGGTTCCAGTAATCCATGTGCTTTGTTGACATGTCTTCAGCAAACTGTTTGCGGGCTTGCTTGTGTATCATCTGCAGAAGAGGCTTCCTCCTGGGGGGACAGCCATGCACAC
This sequence comes from Corythoichthys intestinalis, assembly GCF_030265065.1. Taxonomy (NCBI): domain Eukaryota; kingdom Metazoa; phylum Chordata; class Actinopteri; order Syngnathiformes; family Syngnathidae; genus Corythoichthys; species Corythoichthys intestinalis. Next base: position 42,480,235 of record NC_080409.1, on the reverse strand, counting down.
CAATTTGATGTAGAGTGCGGCATATGGTCTGAGCACAAACACGCTGACCCCTCACCTTTTCAATCTCTGCAGCAATGCTGACAGCACTCCTGTAACGAGTCACATGACATTTTGGAGTGATAATGACAAGTAGTACTCAATTTGGACATTTAGGGATGTGCGTTTGTTCAAAGGGGTGTACTCACTTTTGTTGCCAGGGGTTTAGATATGAATGGCTGTATTTTCAGTTATTTTGAGGGGAAAATAAATTAACTCTATTATATAAGCTGCACACAGACTACTTTTCATTTTGTCAAAGTGTCATTTTGTCAGTGTTGTCCCATGAAAAGATATACCGTATTGGCCCGAATATAAGACGGCCCTGATTACAAGACGGCCCCCTCTTTTTCACGACTCAAGTTTGAAAAAAGACTTTTTGAACACCAAATTAATTTTTATACAGAAAATAATTACAGTACATCTGAAACAAATGATTATAAGAGAGTAAATTCTTCCTGAATAGTGTTCAATGCCAATATTGTGTAAAACAAAAACAAGGCATTTGCTTGGGTACATCCTTGTATAGAGAAACCCAGCAGGGGTGCACTGAAATAAAAATTCTTTGCTGAAACTGAAAATGAGAAAACCATCACCGAAAACAATTATTATTCAAAATATAATTTTGCATATTTATAATAAATAAATGAATAAGTAAATAAATAAAAACACGATTAAGCAAATCATTCAGATATTTTTTTTTAATGCCATTCATTTCTTTTATGAAAAAATGCATTCTTATTGTTAAGAATGAAAAAAAGTTAATATTTATTTGGTATTTACGTTTCAAAAACGCACAAAATAAAAAAAGATTAAACATAAAACTAAATGCTGAAAAAGTTCGAAATGCTAATATTAATAATAATAATAATACAATGTTATTTGTTTACAGACACCCATTTTGCACTGTAGTTTCACTAATTGTATTAATGGGTACTATTAGTATTACATTTTGGTGTTCTGTTGAAATAAATACATACTGACTCACACACAAAATGGGGGTGTGGTGTTTAAGTCACTCCAGAGATTTTGCTCATAGATGCTATCACAAAATTGTTTAAGCAAAACTAAGTGCTGAAGTCCTACTACTTTAACAAGAAGCCGTTAAACGAAGAGTCTTGTGCAGTAAAGAGTTGGTTAGTTTGTACGCTTGTTGTGGTTTATTAACTAGACGCGAGGTGGCTTTAACTGGGAACACGCTTATTACATACAATATACAGTACAATCCTTTAAACACCAGGCCATTGTATATATATTAGTGAGATTGACTGCAATTCAAGCAAAAAGGGAGGTTTCTTGACAGTCCAGGGTTCAGCTATGTCCTGCCAGTCGTTTTCCAGGTCAGTGTTAATGAGCTGGTCACATTTAACCTGGTGTTAACTAGCCTAATATGGTTTAACGAGAGTGAGGCACGCGACAAAACCCTTTACAATACAATTATTATAACTCCAGTGTGAAACTGAATATGTTTTCCACCAAGCATCTCATTAGTTATGCAATATCACACTGATATCAGATTTTTGACACGTATACCTCGATAGGTTTTCGTAAAACTACATGCAGTCTCAAAAGACAATACCCCAATACAAATACTGTATATTGACAGAAGCTTAGGAACAACTAGTTTTTTTTGTTTTTTGTTTTTTTTTTAAACAAAACTGTGTTTTGATTAGTGCTGCAACGATTAATCAATTAAACTCGAATAATTCAACTAGAAAAAAAGCTTCGAATCAAATGTTGCTGCTTCGAGTATTCGTTTAATGAGAGTGGCGTTGTAATGGTTTGTTTTGAAAGTGTTTACATTTAGTTTTATTGATTTGGATGAATATACTGCTCTCTAGTGGCAACAGTGAATATGACAACTCATTTAACCATGGCTGAATCCAGCTGCTCCCTGTTAAGACCAAGATAAAGTAAGTTTTTTGTTTGAGCTAATATGTTTTTTTCAATGCATTCGTAAATTCGTTCATAGGTATATTTAATCGTATTTTGTGGGAATATGTGTTTGAACAATTTGTTTAGAGTAGGGTTGTTCCGATCATGTTTTTTTGCTCCCGATCCGATCCCGATCATTTTAGTTTGAGTATCTGCCGATCCCGATATTTCCCAATCCGATTGCTTTTTTTTGCTCCCGATTCAATTCCAATCATTCCCGATAATTTTTCCCGGTCACATACATTTTGGCAATACATTAAGAAAAACATGAATAAAACTCGGATGAATATATACATTCAACTTACAGTACATAAGTACTGCATTTGTTTATTATGACAATAAATCCTCAAGATTGCATTTACATTATTAACATTCTTTCTGTGAGAGGGATCCACCGATAGAAAGACTTAAAGGATAAATGTGACTTTGTATACTGTGACTAAATATTGCCATCTAGTGTATTTGTTGAGCTTTCAGTAAATGATACTGTAGCCATTTAACTGTTTTGCCCAAATGCATGATGGGAAGTGCAACCATGACTGTGCGTAGTGACACCAATTGATATATCTTCTCTGCGTTGGGAAATAACATAGGGTGTTAAGAAAAAGATCAACTACCACCTTTCTTCCCCACATTGCTTCCCACAATATTTCTAATTGGTGAGAGAGGGATTGTAAGGCTTTAGCCATTTAAAACAAGGCTCAGAGGACTGCCAAAATTCACTCTACTCATTTTACGCTGCCTTTTAGCTCTATATATAGGTAAAACGGCGCCATTATAGATTGAACGCGACAATGCATGAGTGGGTCATGCAGCGCATGTGTTAATTGCGTTAAATATTTTAACATGATTAATTTAAAAAACATTAATTACCGCCGTTAACGCGATAAATTTGATAGCCCTACTTTAAGCCAAAACTAAAGACTCTGGATGAGTGTAAGACATTTTGTAACGTTAAATACAATTAGAAAACGATTTAATTAAAAAAAAAATATATATTAAAAAAAAAAAAAAAAGGCATGTCCGATATTTTTTTGCCGATTCCGATACTTTGAAAATGACGTGATCGGACCCGATCGATGCCGATAAAAAAGACTGTTGTTCCTTATCCGATGACTCGATTATTTGAACTAACTAGTTCATCGATTAATCGACTACTAAAATAATCGATAGCTGCAGCCCTAATTGCTTTGGATGAATACACTACCCTCTGGTGGCAACAGTGCATATGACAACTCATTTGACATGGCTGAATCCAGCTGCTCCATGTTAAGACCAAGATAAGGTAAGTTTTTGTTTGAACTGATGTTTTTTAAAATGCATTCGTAAATTCGTTTATAGGTATGTTTAGCCGTTTTTTGTGGGAATTTGTGTTTAAACAATTTGTTTAGAGCATTGTGAAAAAAAAAAAGTTAGCTTTTTAATGCATTTAAAACTTTTGCTCTGCATGCTTTCGTTGTAATTAGATCCTCATTTATTTATTTTTATTCCGTTTGAGGCTAAGATATTTTATATTGTAATATATATTTTTAACAGAAAATGCAATTCTGCATAGTTTGACTAAACTTTTATTATGTGTAATACAGTATATATTTATGTATAAGAATTTTTTATTTTGAATTCATATTTAATGCTATTTTAGAAGTGCAATCTTAGCATGCCTTTGTTTTACATCCCCTAAAATTTATTCGAAAAAAATGTAATCGATTACTGGATTATTCGAACTAACTAGCTGATAGATTAATCCATCCATCCATCCATCCATCCATCCATCCATCCATGACTACTAAAATAATTGATAGCTGCAGCCCTAGTTTTGATGTAAATGCCAAAAGTAAGATGTAACAAATTCAAAGAGGAAACATTTCAAAACCTAACACCGGACAAAAACACACCATGCAACTTGATGAATTATCAATAAAATCAAGATGGGATAATGGCCTATTTTAAAACACCAACAATACATCACCTGCATACCATACAGACTTATTTCAGACAAATACTGCAGCAATAATTCAGGCGGGCTGAGCCTCCACCTGAGTCCTCTCTATAAAGGAGTCTTTGTTTTCAGTATCCATACATCAGGCCACAAGCAAGCGCTGCCAAGCATTATGGCTTAAATCTTTTCTTCGCTGGCTGAAAAGCACGTCCAATCCTTGAAATAATAGTGAGAATCGACTAGGGTTAGAGAATGTGAATGTAGAGAAAGTGGAAAATGATGACAGGAATTTTCTCATAGATGCAGGCAAGGTAAACAGAAAAACAGAAATGTATTAAAAAGCAGAACATTTGAAGAATGAGGTGTCAAATATAAATATAAATTCCAGTTTTCATCTAAAACATGAGTCCGAAAACTTTTTTCTCTGGGGCCACATTATGGCTCTGAATAGTCAATGGGGCCGGTATTGGCTAAGGCATATAACAGACCCAGAATGAATTCACTGGATGGCCTTTTTGTTTCGTCGAAATTTTGAATTTCATCAACATGTTAATTTGACCTTGTTTTTGCAGATTTCAATGCTTTTACATTGTCCTTTTGTGCCCAAAGAGGCCAATAAATAAAATGTATTGATATTAATATCGCTAGACACCCAGCTTCTGAGCTTTAAAGGCCCTGTCAGAGAATTTTTATCGCAAGATACAATTTCTAGCTACCCTGACAATAATGTACAAGTGTCTCTGCGCTCAAGTGATAGTTAAAGGCGTATTGTGGTAATTCATGCACACAGCAAATATAAATAATTCCGTACAGCTAGTTTTAAATCCTTCCTTGTAAAACTAACAGCAATTCAATGGTGGAGTTGACCCCATTACACACTTTCATAGCAAGACGTAAGCACCACTTTGTTGCTTTTATGTGAGACAATATGTAAAGAAAAAAACAAATACATCAGCAATATACTGTATGTGAATGTGCATTAAGCTGTAATTAATGTGGACGAAGAGGCTCTAAAGAATAAAATATCACTTAGCATGTGTAATTCTCCTCGATACTTAAATGTTTTCTATTACTGTTGTATGTAAATTTTAGGTAAATGGTGGATGTGGTTCTTTTTTTTTTTTTTTTTTTTTTTTTTTTTAAAACCCAAAGGTATGTTTGTGTATTGGGCTGATGGGTAAGAGCGTGAGGTGCGATGTGAGGTCAGATTGAGTGCTGGGAATTGTATACTTCACTAATGTATAATCATCTGCGTAAGTTATCAGTGCCAGGACAGATACAAGAAGATTAGCAAACTTTATCTAGTTGTTCCAGCAACAAGAATGGGGTCAGTGCATACCCCAACAGAGTTAAAATTATCATATAATTTACATTATAGGGTTAAAACAAAGAAGTTAAAATTTTAAAAATATATAAACAAATTAGAATTGCGACTAATGATTATATTAATAATTAATAAGTTAATTAAACTTCAAATGAATCGGATTTAAATAAATACGGGAAATTGATTTGAGCCGTTTAGTTTATAAGAAATCTACATAATGACCATTAATGACATAATTCAAACTGAACTTGTTCAAATAAAATTAAAAAATCCACACCCCCACCTTTTTTTTGTTTTTGAACGAACCTACCGAGAGCTGCTCAAGCACACTCCGTGCACACACTCCTTTATCTCCCAATTGCAAATTCTCACTTTCGCTGACCCCCCAGTGTGCCTGACAAAGCTGCCATTACCTCTGACACCTTCTCGCACCTTAAAATCTTATCTCTCACTCACACGCACACGCGCACATTTTGACTGACCCTTTACCAATCAGTTCACTGATAGCCTTCTTCACACATTTGTGCGTGAATAAGCAAATAGCAGTCCTAAAATAGATAGACTTATTTGGGGATTTTTGGTTTGAGTCTTTTGGAACTGTACTACATTGACAATACATGCAGCCAAAAATAGTCTTCTCCCAAATTTGATAACAATTATTCAGTAAATTGGTGTTATTGTTGTAAAGAGGCAACATTATTTAGGATGTTTTATTCATAGTTAGAAAATTGGTCTGATTTGTTCTGAAAATTATGGTCTAGCAAATAATTATAATTAGAGATGTCCCGATTGATCGGCACGGTCACATCATTTTCAAAGAATCAGAATCGGCAAAAAAATATCGGACATGCCTTTTTTTTAATATATATATATATTTTTTTTAATTAAATCGTTTTCTAATTGTATTTAACGTTACAGACAAAATGTCTTACACTCATCCAGAGTCTTTAGTTTTGGCTTAAAGTAGGGCTATCAAATTTATCGTATTTATCTTAACGGCAGTAATTAATTTTTAAAAAATTAATCACGTTAAAATACTTAACGCAATTAACGCATGCGCTGCACGACCCACTCACGCATTGTCGCGTTCAATCTATAATGGCGCCGATTTACCTATATATAGAGCTAAAAGGCAGCGTAAAATGAGTAGAGTGAATTTTGGCAGTCTTGGAGCCTTTTTTTAATTGGCTAAAGCCTTAAAATCCCTCTCTCGACAATTAGAAATATCGTGGGAAAGCGATGTGGGGAAGAAAGGCAGTAGTTAGTCTTTTTCTTTACACCCTATGTTATTTCCCAACGCAGAGAAGATATATCAATTGGTGCCACTACGCACAGTCATGGTTGCACTTCCCATCATGCATTTGGGCAGAACAGTTAAATGGCTACAGTATCCTTTATTGAAAGCTCAACAAATACACTAGATGGCAAAATTTAGTCACAATATACAAAGTCACATTTATCCTTTAAGAATTAGAAGTCTTTCTATCCGTGGATCCCTCTCACAGAAGAATGTTAATAATGTAAATGCCACCTTGAGGATTTATTCTCATAATAAACAAATACAGTACTTATTTACTGTATGTTGAATGTATATATTCGTCCGAGTTTTACTCATTTTTTTCTTAATGCATTGCCAAAATGTATATGATCGGGAAACATTATCGGGAATGATTGGAATTGAATCGGGAGCAAAAAACAAACAAAAACAAAAAAAAGCAATCGGATCGGGAAATATCGGGATCAGCAGATACTCAAACTAAAACGATCGGGATCGGCTCGGGAGCAAAAACACATGATCGGAACAACCCTAGTTATAATTGTAGATGCTAGCAATAAGAAATAGTAGGAAACATCTTTTTAGCAGAATGTAAAATCCTAATAAGACAAATAATAACATTAAAAAATATATATGTTGCATTGGCTTTCATCACAACATTATTTTTAGCTCAACAATACTCATTCACAAAAATTTAAATGCATTTTAGCCCAAAAATGAATACTGAAGCCACATCTCGGCAGTGTTTCCTAAATAATTTCAAAAATCAAGGTCAAATATCTCCAACCAACATTGTTGCATTTGTATGCTTTGATCCCCAGGCAAAAAAGTCCATCCATGAATGTAATAAAGCATCATTTCCAACTACAGTAAACTCTCAAATCACCCCCCCCCCCCAAACTAAATGCAACAACTGCAATTTTTAAATTGCAATTTCAAACAAAATACTAACTGTAATGTATGATTCAAATATTGTAATAAAGTGTACTAAAAATTTAATATCTTGTATGTGTCATGTGCTTCATTTAAATGTCAACAGACTAATAATGCAAACTGGACCTCCTCTCTTCGTCGTGATCTCTTCTCTTGCACCAACACAGCATCCTGGCTAATCATCACCTAGATCATGAAAATGGCTTGATCCCTAAATTTATGACTTCCTGAGTGAGAATTCATTAACACCTAATGCAGATGAGATTAAATGCGATATAAGCGATCTTACACAAGTGTGAAAATGCAACGATGAGAGAGTAATCACAACTGCGATGTGCAGGTTGAACATGCACTTCTGTGATCTAAGATGTTCTGTAAAAACATATACAGGGGTTGGACAAAATATTGGAAACACCTAACATTTTGGGATCATAATCATTGAACATAATTGTTAAAGAATGGCAAGAGGAACATTCTAATGAAGTTCAGCATCTCGTATCGCAGGGACAATCCCCAGACCTCAACATTATTGAGCATTTATGGACAGTTTTAGAGATTGTCCATTTCCACTGTCATCATCTTTAAAAGAGTTAGAGGGTATTCTAACTGAAGAAATGGCTTTAAAAATCCTTTGGAAACACTTCACAAGTTGTGTGAATCAATACCTCGGAGAATTGAGGCTGTAATTGCCGCAATAGGCGGACCTACACCATACTAAATTAGTTTTTGTTGATTTTTAAAGGTGTTTCCATTATTTTGTCCAACCCCTGTATAGACCTACTTGGATATATTTACAATTAGGGGTGTGACAATATATCGAAATGGTGATATATCGTGATACTTTGTATCCCAAAAGGTTATCGATATGCTCCTGCCAAGAATTGAAATATCGTTTTAAAAAGGTGTCAATGTCTAAAAAATTAAATAAATAAAAATGAACCAACAAGTTGCTACCAAAATCTTCCACCATAATAGTGTCTCAATTAACTCTAGGGCTGCATTAACGGTGCTTGACGCCCAATCCATTTAGACTGGGAACGTTCGTTCATTCAAAACCAGAGCGTTCAGTCATTCTGTCCGATTTTCAGGGCATTTACAGGTCATTTCCTGCTGAGTTTGAGTCACTGCCTATTCATTTGGGTGATTCCCAGGTCACTTCCTGTTCTGTAACGCAAAATAAACAGGAAGTGACCCATAAAATACCCAAAAATCAACAGGAAGTAACTGAAAATCAACAGGTAAATGACCTTAAATGGCAATCATCTTTGTAAATTTCACTGGAACGGCACCAAACAAAAGTTCCAGCATCAGCATTGGACAAGGTGATGATGCTGGAACTTTTGTTTGGAGCCGTTCCAGTGAAATTGCATCAGCATTGGACATGGTGATGATGCTGGAACTTTTGTTTGGAGCCGTTCCAGTGAAATTTACAAAGATGATTGCCATTTAAGGTCATTTACCTGTTGATTTTCAGTTACTGCCTGTTGATTTTGGGGTATTTTATGGTCACTTCCTGCTTATTTTGAGTTACAGAACAGGAAGTGAGTGAACAAAAGTTCCAGCATCAGCATTGGACAAGGTGATGATGCTGGAACTTTTGTTTGGTGCTGTTCCAGTGAGACCTTAAATGGCCCAAAATTACCTAATTGCCTGGCATTGGCTGCCACTGACAGCCATAGACGTTCAATCCGTCTGAAGTGGGAGGGATGGCAGCGAATGAACATTCGTTCATTTGCTGCCACCCTCCCCATTCAAATGGATTGGACTTCTACTAGTGATAAACTCATTCCAATTCACAGCAGAAGCTTGTTTTTCTGTTTATTAGTTGTTTGTAGAATATCCTAGAATGATTTCCTGACCAATGTATGGATAATCGTTGTATCGCCATATCGTCAGATCATCGTTATCGTGAGCTTGGTATCGCAAACCGTATCGTATCGTGAGGTACCAAGACGTTCCCACTCCTATTTACAATTATGTATATTTGAATTTCAATGAAACTGAATAGCGGTCGTAGTGCTAATTTGAAGAGCTGTTTACAGAATCCCCATGGCATGAACACGTTGCATGTCCCTAAGCCTCGACATGGAGATCAGAAGCTCCCATGGTGGGGATAGGAAGTGCAGACAGAGAGGAGCTCAGAGCCATGGGGATACATGCTCCTTTAACCTGTTATTGTGAACCCCCAGCAGCTCTTGCTGATAATTGCCTCCCGTCTCTGGGGAGAGGCATTCAAAAGGAAGGCATTGGGACAACCATTTTGGGATGAACGCACCTCCACGGCCTCCCTGCCCTGGTCCTAATCCTGCCCTTAGCCCTGGCGGTGAACATGTTTTCAATTTAGGATGCTCCCCCGCTGAAGCTGTGGACCTAATCAACAGCAGTTTGTACTGTAACCCTATCTGGCCTTGTGAGGGCAGCGTCAGGCTGACCGGGCGCCTCCAAACCTGATGTGTCCAGCTGAGTGTTAAGTGTGTGCATGCGTCTATGATATTGTGTGTGTGCATGTGAGGTCACAGGATGTGTGCCCGATACGTCCACGTATTGCTGTGATGTGGACATAAACATACAAATCACACACGATAAACAGCCCAGCGGGTCCAAAGTGCTATGTAATGAGACACTCGGGATTGGATGTTCGATTTTAAATATTTGAAAGCTTTTTCCAAGATCTTTGAAGCCCCACAGCACAGTGTATTGATACTATGAGATGGGATTGTACATTGTAACATTGCTTACAAAATGAATTTGTGGCTTTAAACCAGCAAACCGGGCCTGTTGCGGTGGCACGGGATGTCGGCGAGTCTAAGTACGGGTTATGAACTGTGAACTGACATCAGCTTTTGTGTGAGAGTGCATGTTGGGTTTTACTGCTGTCTTAGTTTTCATTATATAACGGGACAGTGGATCAGCAAATATAGCTCACATTTTTGATGTAACGACATTGCAGTAATTAAGTAAAATGTAGAAACCATATAAAAATACGGCCAATAAAAAAAAAAAAATAGTTGGGTGGGTCACTTTTAGTAAGGGTGTAACGGTACATGTATTTGTATTGAACCATTTTGGTAGGTGGTGCTCGGTTCGGAACGGAGGCGTACCGAACGAGTTTCTGACGTAACCCTTACTTTTCGAGGCTGTGAGTCGATCGGGTTACAGTTTCTTTGTGTAGATTATATTTACTCCGTCTTCTCTACTATAATGAGGACCAACACGGTACGACAGTATAAACCCAGAGACGTCAATGGCGCGACAACGTGGCCACCGCGAGAACGCAGTGAAACGCGGGCGTTAAAGTCAATTAGCCAATGCACACCAGTCGCAGTGCGGGTGCATGTTAGACGCGTCCCAGAAGTGGCTCAACACGACACACGTGAAAAGAACGGCGGAGTTTATTATTTGACGCGAGACGCGATCCTCCTGCATCAATACTACTACCGGTTGCCAGGATCGGGCAGACCGGAAGTCACTCGTGTAAAAATACGGTCGATCCGGTCGATTTTCAAACTAATATGCAGTCGTAACCCACTTTTTGAGTCCACCAGATCTCTTGAGTGTTAGATCGGGGCACAGTTGACTTGTCTTTGTTGATTTACTGCTGTCTTCTCTGCTATAATAATAACCAATACGGCCCCGTGTTCAATACAAAACGCTCCGACCACAACAAAACAAGTAGGAACTAATATTCACATAGGAACTAAGGTTATACAACATAAAATATACAATATAAATGAATACTACATCACATTTGTAAAATATAAACATATAATAAAATAAATAATAGGCCATTTAAATTAAAAAAAATGAAATGAGCTAAAACACCTGTAATTAAATAACAAGAATAATACACACATCCTGCTTACACAATTAAATATATTAATTTTTGTGTGGCGCTTTAACTTGAGAAAATCCACCAATAAAGCTTTTGAAAACCGTTCATAAGAAAAAAATGATTCATTGAGGCATTTTAATTGTAAAATACATGTTAAAATCTTTGTCATTGTGATTGCTTTTCTCTTTAGCACAGGACTTCTTTTTTCTTCTTTCTTTTAGAAAGAAAGCTGACCAATACGTGGGGTCTGAAAGGCAAATTGTTGTTGGATTATCTTTAAATACCCGCTACTTTTTGAGCAGAATTCTAGCTCTGTATCAGGGGGCGCGTTAACCGAATATTTTCCGTCTTTGACCGTTTTTTAAAAACGGTGACGGAAAAAACTGAAGTCCGTCCGTCATTTTGACAGGTTGCAATTCACACCCCAGACCACAGGGTGGCGAGTGAGCATATTAATTAGCTATTGTGTCTCTTAATGCATGACGTCGTTGGCTATTCAGTCAGAATATTGTAGCGTCACCGGGGTCTGGCGGCGGCACCGTGATTGACACATCAACGCGAGGTTCTTATTGGTGCACCCGGTGTGCCAGCGCGTCATCCAATTGGTGGACTAGATTGCCGCCTGTGTATAGACCCCAATCACATAACGTCACAACTCAGCCCCCCCGGACTGGAGCCGCCATTTGTCCGTCAGCTCGTCGTGTTTACACATTACCGCTACGTACATGCCTCCTATTACGGCGTATTTTTCTGCTCGTTAACATTAATAATCAAAATGGTGAGGGCGTGTGTGGCGGTTGGTTGCAGTAACAGAGAAGATAGACGGAGAGACTTGAAGTTCTACCGTATTCTGAGAGACCCGAAGTGGAGAGCGAGATGGACTGCTGTAATTCGACAAGAAATCTGGGCACCAAACGATCACCACCGACTATGTAGTAGTCATTTTATATCTGGTAAGATGCATTTAATATATATTTAGAAGATTTTGGGCTGACAACCACAATTAAGATCATTGTGTGACGTTGGTGATTGGGGTCTATATAGTTGCCTCTTTTTCTTTGGGGGTGGAGTTGTTGTTTTGTTGGTGGTGTTGGCGGTAAGCAGAGTAAAAAGAGGGAGAAAAATACCACAACTTCCGTGTCTAATTTTTCGCCGCCAAGGAAGCGTTACAACATTAATTAAAAATAAATGAAAACTAAATACTATTGAATATGTCATCATTATCATTTAAAAAATTTAAGTGACGGGTAAAAATAGATTATGACCGGATTTTTATGACCCTGTCAGTCAAAATGACAGACAACGAAAATGTCTAGCGCAACCTCCCAGTGTTTTAATACTCGAGACCCCACTTGGTCTCAACTCCCAAAAGTTCCCAAGAGTTCTGGTCTTATTGTTGTTTGTCTGCCAGATGATGTATGATTTTTTTTGGTCTTTAGTAAAATCTCAAATGAAAATTTGTCATGATAAAGCAGGTGTGAATGTTTGTTGTGGAGGGCCTGCTGGCCTCTTAGTCCACAACTAAGACCTCCTGTCCCAAAATTAGAGTGTGGCCTCTAACGTGTCCCTGGGAGAGAAAGAGAAAAAAAGAGGCCTGGCTTTCATCCAAGTCAGCACCTTTGGAAGTGCAGTCGTGTTACCGCCACTAAATCAACATGTCAGCACCCGGCCTAGTAAACTTCTTCACCCAGACTCCACTGCTTGCAGCTACTCCACACACCTAATGAAGTGGTGTGAATGCCCATCTGTCTGTGGGAGGGACATGCAAAGGAGGATGAAGAAATACATACATTTCATGTTTTTATTTGAATGGCAGACCGATGCAAAACAAACTGGCTATTAGTGGGTTACGCCACCCGGGGCAGGCAACCTTGGCCTCTGATTCCGAACTGTCCCGGTTTGAGGGGCAAGATTGGGGATGGACACGGCCTGAGTGGAGGGGTGAGGGGTGCGTGGAAATCTGTGTGCTTACTCTGCACTCTGTTTACATTCCCGAGGGTAATTTTAGCCCCGGGGGGTGGAGAAGCGAAGGGGGTGCAACATGTCGTTGGGGCTTGTCAGTAGATGGTCCACCCAGTGCAATAGCGGTACCTGAACATGTGGGTGGTACATTAAAAACAAACAAACAAACAAAACCTGTTACAGATTTTTTTACATGTAACCGAATTAATTCATAAAATTTTAAAGCCACTAAAGTCAAATTTAGTACATCATTAAGAATCACTAGGAGCGGGCCTAGGCCTATAACAATATTTAAAGAAAGTTTGTTGTAGGAATTTAATGCATCTGTTGTTTTATCAAGAGATTTTAATAGTTAATTAGAATTAGTGAACAATTTAAGAGAATTTAAGAGGAAAAGTCACTCGAATATTCATGTCTTTCCCCTTTTATAATCTGACAGAAGGTGTGTGGAGACCAGACCAACCACAGCGTTTGTGCAAGGCAGTTCAACCCTTTTGTTTTCACAAAATTTAAGGGTGCAAATCTAATTTTGTTGTAGTTTTAAAAAATTTGCTACGCAAACAAAACAATAATCCCAGCTCAAGAATTGCCTGCTGGGATTTGTCTCTTTATTACTCCCAGCTCTAGAAGTCCCCTCAAAGGCCGCAGAATGTCTGTGTGTTTACAATTTCCAAAGAAGGTGGGGGTAGTGGGGGGGAGGACAGAGCTTATCGAAACTAATTAGGCGAGGGATCGGGATAAAAGTTAAATAGTGGGCTACGTGTAATGAAAGCAGCAGTGCCGGGGACACTGAGGGGTCAGGCCTACACCAAACAGTGCTCCTCAGGCAATCTGGTATTGATTTTCACTCGTTTGGGGATGAAGGTGGATGGTGGTAAAGGGAGGGGGAGTCATGTAGCAAAAGGGAGAGAGTCAAAGACAGACACACGGCTAGAGTCTAAGAGCCTTATGAGTTGTCAACTTGACAGTTTAACCCTTTTTGGAGAAGAGCAAACAAACCAGGGGATCTCTTGGGCTGACAGTGTTGATCTGTCATAGCGATGACACCGCAAAGCCCCACACAATGCCCAAATAGAAGAGGAAAGACAGCGTGTATTGGTATGGCAAGCATAGGTAAATATATGCAAAAGCACATTCTTTGAGCCTAATAAAATAAAGAGTCTGCAACACTTGACACAATGCTAACACTTAGGATTTGATATTGATTTCTCTTTTGGTATCAGTACATGTTATCTAATGTGTTTAAATTGAAATATATATCTACTTACTTTATTTTACTTACTAGTTATTTTGCAAATATGTCTTGGGCCTATCATTGTCCGGCCATTAGCAGGGTTAAACTGGCGAAGTTAAGACTCACAGGTAAGCTTTGTTTTTATTTTTCTCAATGTTATAATTGATGAATTATGGTTTCTTGCAAGACATTATTGCTTATTTTTTCCTGCATCCTTTATATACAGTAGTGTCTTTCGACCTCAAATAACACTTAAAATATTGTACCTTTAGATAAAGGTAAAGTACTAAAATTACCGTAATTTCCCGAATATAACGCGCACTTTTTCCCCCCAAAAATCAACTTGCAAAATCATGGTGCGCATTATACACGGGTACAAGGATGGAGACAGAAATATATTAGGGCTGTCAAACGATTAAAATTTTTAATCGAGTTAATTCCAGCTTAAAAAAATAATTAATCGTAATTAATCGCAATTCAAACCATCTATAAAATATGCCATATTTTTCTGTAAATTATTGTTGGAATGGAAAGATAAGACACAAGATGGATATATACATTCAACATACGGTACATAAATACTGTATTTGTTTATTATAACAATAAATCAACAAGATGGCATTAACATTATTAACATTCTGTTAAAGCGATCCATGGATAGAAATACTTGTAGTTCTTAAAAGATAAATGTTAGTAAAAGTTATAGAAATGTTATATTAAAACCCCTCTTAATGTTTTCGTTTTAATAACATTTGTAAAATTTTCAACCAAAAATTAAACTAGTAGCCCGGCATTGTTGATGTCAATAATTACGTACACAATGCTCATGGGTGCTGATGCCTATAAAATCAGTCGAACCCAAGCGCCAGCAGAGGGCGGCAAAACTCCATAAAACACAATTAACAAGTGGGCATTTCACTGTACTGTCATTTAAATCTGTCTGAGCGGGGCATGTGTGCTAATTGCGTCAAATTTTTTAACGTGATTAATTTAAAAAATTAATTACCGCCCGTTAACGTGATAATTTTGACAGCCCTAAAATATATATATATACATTATTTACACTGTATATAAAGACCGATTTAAAAAAAAAATTTTATTGACAAGGCCATGTTGTGTTGAACAAAACGTATGTACCGATCCGTTGCCGACCATTACGGTACATGACGTCACCATTTTGTTTCCGTAATACTTCACTCTGATTGGTCGAATGATTTCGTCTGTGTTAAATTCTGCTTTTTTCACTCTTCAGCACAGAATTTAGTTTCTTGAACTCATCTGAGTCAACATTTATTGCAACTCATCAACTCGGACCATAACAAACGCAACGCAACACAACACAGACTTCCTGTGTCCGTCAACTAGATCTGTCCATCGGGAAACTCAAACCCAAATAACAATAGTTCCTCTTGTTACAGTAGCGACGCGCTCGTTCCGATTTCCGAATTCGGTCCTCACTTTTATTTTACCGTATCAATCCATGGAAGAAACATTTATTCATCATGATGAAACGATCAAGTTATACAGCAGCCTTTAAAAGAAAAGTCACATGTGTTTTGTTTTCTCCAGGATTTTGGTAAGTTGGAGAGGTTTTCAGATCATATTATTATCGTGCATATTGTCAGTTTACGGTAATGTTTTGAACTACCAATGTGCTATGCTTGTGCTGTGTTTCACCAGTCAGTAAAATGACATTCCTGTATCTGTACACGATTCTCTGTTTTCTTGTATTCTTCTATTTATTGGTGCTGCGTGTTATACACAGGTACGATAATTTCCCCTAGATTTTACAAGTAAATTTGGGGTGCGCGTTATAACACGGGTGCGCCTTATATTCGGGAAATTACGGTATGTTAAAACTGGATGCTTTTCCAGGAATTTCCACTCCAGGTCTTTATTTCACAATCAAACCGATTCACATTTTGGCTAAAAACTTTCAGAATTGATTTCAAGCCACAAAATTATTTCGGATTCAGATTTAAAAAAAAAAAAAAAAAAAAAAACCTTCAATTGAATCGGCAACCACAAATCACGATACGAATGATTTGTTCAAACAAATAATTGCAACACTACTTGATGTACGGTTGGGGGGGTTCATCTATAGATGGCACCAGAAAACTTTATAAAAACCATCAATCCATATTGATTTCCATTGGGAGGACAATACCGAATCAGTTGATGGCATACTTCCAAAGAACTGCACAGACGAATAACTAAGTTCAACAATACATAGGCTGTAGTTGTCTTTTTGCTTGCATTTTCTGTGCTTGCATATTATGAGGAAAAACCAAATGTTTTGACTACACAGAACAATACTGCTGAGTGTAATTTTTTTAAATGAAAGTTTAAAAACACATGTTGGTGTTCTGATGCTATTTTTCTGAATGAATTTTATTCATTTCAAAGAGGAAGTATTATACTGTATGTTAGATAAATAGTATATAGAGAGAATGTAGACTATCTATCTATCTATCTATCTAGACATGTAGACTGACAAAAATACAATATACGGTAATTCAAATACAGTGGTGCCTCTGCATATGAAGTTAATTTGTTCAAGGACCTTGTTTGTGAGTCAAAATGGGCGTCTGTCGAGCAGGATTTTCCCATAAGACCATATTATAATTCCATTAATTCGTTCCACAGCCCGAAAACCTACACTAAATCCTTAATAAATACTGCTGGTACTATTGCAAACAGCAGTGGTCTCCAAACTATTCCACATAGGGCCACAGTGGGTGCAGGATTTCACTCCAACAAAACAAGACTATGCCTTTTCACCAACCTGGTGTTTTATAAGTGTAATCAGTTGATTGTAGTCAGGTGCTGCTTGTTTTACTAGAAACCACATTGATTAAAAGGTCTGTGCTTGATCGGTATGAGCAAAAACCAGGACCCACAGCGGCCCTCAAGGACCGGTTTGGAGACCCCTGGCAAATAGCAATTACACAGATCAAAACATATAAATTCTGAATAAAAATCTGAATAATAACATAATAATAATAATAATACACATGCAACAATGTAACAAATTGGGTTCTAATTTGGCAGATTTGTTTTGTGTGATGTACCTGAACTCACCGCCTGGCTGACGACAGAGTGAGAGAGAGTGCATTACAGTTTTACTTTGACTTTTCATGTTTGTTGTTGGGTGTCAGCTGCGGTGGACAGTAGGCGTGTTGTCTTGCACAAGTTCTGAAATGATTAAAAACCTGACCAAGTTGGCGAGTTCTTTGGCGATGTTACAATAATAATTAGGGTTGTTCCGATCATGTTTTTTTGCTCCCGATCCGATCCCGATCGTTTTAGTTTGAGTATCTGCTGATCCCGATATTTCCCGATTAGATTGCTTTTTTTTGCTCCCGATTCAATTCCAATCATTCCCGATAATTTTTCTCGATCATATACATTTTGGCAATGCATTAAGAAAAAAATGAATAAAACTCGGACGAATATATACATTCAACATACAGTACGTACATACAAGTACTGTATTTGTTTATTATGACAATAAATCCTCAAGATGGCATTTACATTATAAACATTCTTTCTGTGAGAGGGATCCACGGATAGAAAGACTTGTGACTTTGTATATTGTGACTAAATATTGCCATCTAGTGTATTTGTTGAGCTTTCAGTAAATGATACTGTGGCCATGCCCAAATGCATGATGGGTGGATGTAACACGCCTTTAGCAACCATGACTGTGCGTAGTGCTACCAATTTATATATCTTCTCTGCGTTGGGAAATAACATAAGGTGTTAAGAAAAAGATCAATTGCTACCTTGCTTCCCCACATTGCTTCCCATGATATTACTAATCGAGGGAGGGAGAGGGATTGTAAGGCTTTAGCCAATTAAAAAAAGGCTCCAAAGGCTGCCAAAAGCCATTCTACTCATTTTACGCTGCCTTTTATCTCTCTGTGTAGGTAAAACGGAGCCATTACAGATTGAGCGCGACAATGCCTGAGTGGGTTGTGCAGCGCATGCATTAATTGCGTTTTAACGTGATACATTCTTAAAAAGAATTAATTACCGCCGTTATAGGGATAAATTTGATAATCCTACCTTAAGCCTAAACTTAAGACTCTGGATGAGTGTAACATATTATGTCTGTAACGTTAAATACAATTAGAAAACGATTTAATTAAAAAAAAAAATATATATATGAAAAAAAGGCATGGCCGATATTTTTTTGCCGATTCCGATACTTTGAAAATGACGTGATTGGACCCGATCGATCGGGACATCGCTAATAATAATAACTGTCGTTAACGTTAACTTATAAAGAATGGCGAACGGAGGTCGGAAGACGACCGCAGAGATCGTAGACCATGTACTATGTATTCTCGAGCCAGTTCACGGACACGCAAACTACGCTCATATTTTTCCATAATTTCCATCTTCATTTGAATGGTAAGCATCACCTTTTCCCTTTTTGGACCACCTGGACTAACATTCTTGGAACCTATGTTGCTTTCTCTCACAAGAAAATCCACAGTGTGTCAGTCTTGCGGGAAGACAAAGAAACTGCGACACTGTCATTAGTCGTCGTATTTCGAGTATGTCGTATGTAGAAACAAACGGCGAGTCAAATTTTACGTCGGATGTCGAAAAGATCGTGTATCAAAGCGATCGTATGTCGAGGTACCACAAAAGAAATACTTAAATGCATTTAATTAAAAAAAAAATCAGACACAACAAACTGAAAAAAAAATTGTGACACGACAAAGTAAAAAAGATTGAATTTGACAAGAACATTTTCAGTAAACTTTTAAGAAATTTCCTATAATTGAATGGAGGTCTGGTCAGACGCGCACACATGTCAATGCCCTAAACTCAATCTGTGAGGCAGTCACTTCAAACCCCTTCCCTTCCATGTTCTTAAACACCACTTTTCCTTACTAGGACTCTCACTGCGTTGTCAGATGGCCATAAGGTAGTCCATTAGCTGTGCTGAGCATGGACACCACAACTCAATGCAATACTTAAAAAACAACCACACACCCAAAAGGCTGTTCACGTCAAAATTAGAGTGGTCCTTATTGTCCCCATTACAGCCCGGGAACGCTCCAACGTGACGGCTGCTACAGGGTCCCTCACTTGTCAGGAGTTGTCAGACAGATAGCGAGTCTGGACACACACACAGTTGACAGGTAATCTGAATGTCTTCAATTAGCCCAATTAGGGCTGTCATAAACAATTCGATAAGTGCTCGAGCAATACAAACAGATAAACACACGCACAAATGCACAGGCGTACACACCGCGGGGTCTATAGGGTATTAATGAGAAGGGTAATGGGTATATCAGCAGACGCTTGACTTGTCTTTTGTTTCAAGAAGCTGTGGCATGTGTGTGTGTGGTTCCCATCTAGAGGGCCCCTCCCTTGTGTTGCTCTCAGCTGTGCACTGCTGGCTGTTACCTGGTCACTTCAAATTGCGCCATCTCCTTTCATTAGCACATTGCCGGCTGAGAATCTGAAAGGCCGTGACAAAATTCATTTGAGACGAGTGGGAGCAGATTGCCTGAAGCAGGTGCTATAAGGGAGATAAAACAAAAGCAGCACCTCAGTGTGTGTGCCACTGTACGCGTGTGCCGTGTTTTCAGCTGGTGTGTGTGTGGGTTTGTGGGTGGTGGACGCTTTTTCCTGGTCTTCACATTCGGTTCTTGTCCTCGCTATGGTAAATGGGTAATGACACATAAGTGCTTTTGGGGGTCGGAAAAAAGAGAAAGAAAGGGATCGGCCCAGTGCACACTTTTACAAAGCTGTGGTGAAATCTAAATATTGTTTCTAGCGTGACTAAACAGGGCAACGCCTTAACAGCGAGAGGACGTGTGACACCACTAACATTGTTTGATTTGGTCTCCCCTTCATATTATCTTATCGCAGTGCAAAGGTGACACCCAATCAGCTTTTGTGCTCAGATTGTTCCATCGACACACATTTCTTTAGGCACCAAATGGCTGACACGTTTTGGCACGAGCTAATCTTGAAAAGAACAATTTTACAAACACGAGACCCAAGCGGGCTTCGCATCAATATTTGAACAAGGACCCAGCGTCTACGCCGCCGATATTTCATATCCAATGGTTCTAAAATGGCGCTACATCAAGCAGTGCTGACATTTTCAGTTCAGTCTTTAGAAGTTTCATTGGGCATTCAAAGCAACCTTGGACTAATTTTTGGATGTCATCCTTATTTCATGTGGTACAGTGTCGAGGCACCAACATCAAACACGATACTATCAATTTCCAATAGCCAAATATGTGCTCAATTAATGAGTTTTACTTTTTAATGTGACGTAAAGCTCAATAATTTGAGTTAAACTTTAGGAAGACAAGACAATGTCAGAAGAGTAGAGACTAGGGTTGTTCCGATCATGTTCTTTTGCTCCCAATCCGATCGTTTTAGTTTGAGTATCTGCCGATCCCGATATTTCCAGATCCGATTGCTTTTTTTTTTTTCTCCCGGTTCAATTCCAATCATTCCCGATCATTTTTCCCGATCATATAAATTTTGGCAATGCATTAAGAAAAAAATGAATAAAACTCGGCCGAATATATACATTCAACATACAGTACATAAGTACTGTATTTGTTTATTATGACAATAAATCCTCAAGATGGCATTTACATTATTAACATTCTTTCTGTGAGAGGGATCCACGGATAGAAAGACTTGTAATTCTTAAAGGATAAATGTGACTTTGTATATTGTGACTAAATATTGCCATCTAGTGTATTTGTTGAGCTTTCAGTAAATGATACTGCAGCCATTCAACCCAAATGCATGATGGGAAGTGCAACCATGACTGTGCTTAGTGCTACCAATTGGTATATATATATATGTATATATATTGGGTAATAACTTTGGGTGTTAAGAAAAAGATCAATTGCTACCTTGCTTCCCCACATTGCTTCCCATGATATATTGTAGGGAGAGGGATTGTAAGGCGTTAGCCAATTAAAATAAGGCTCCAAAGGCTGCCAAAATTCACTCTACTCATTTTACACTGCCTTTTATCTCTCTATAAAGGTAAAACGGCGCCATTACAGATTGAGCGCGACAATGCGTGGGTGGGTCGTGCAGCGCATGCATTAAGTGCGTTAAATATTTTAACGCTATAAATTTTTTAAAAAAATTATTACCGCCGTTATCGGGATAAATTTGATAACCCTACCTTAGGCCTAAACTAAAGCCTCTGGATGAGTGTAACATATTATGTTTGTAACGTTAAATACAATTAGAAAACGATTAAATTAAAAAAAATATACGTATATATATTAAAAAAAGGCTGATATTTTTTTGCCAATTCCGATACTTTGAAAATGACATGATCGGACACGATCCATCCCGATCGATCTGGACATCTCTAATTATTACCATAAATATTGTCAGTTTATGGTAATGTTTTGAACTACCAATATGCTGCTTGTGCTGTGTTTCACCATTCAGTAAAATCACAGTAACATCAGTAAAATCAGTAACATCTCTAGTAGAGACTATTGTATTATTAACATGAAATACTCTCAGCCAAGAGAAATGAAAACGAGTTTTAAACGCTTTCAGAGACCTTAAGAATTTCACAAATCATGCTTTATTACACCATGTTTTAGTTTTTTTTAGTTCATTGATAGATTAACATAATGTATTCAATATTTTACCCTTTTGAGGTATCATAAACATGTTTTTCTGCTAATGTATTTATGAGGAGTGGGATCCTCTTGGTACCACACGATACGATATGATTTGCGATACAAAGCTCACGATAACGATGATCTGACGATATGGTGATTAGAGGTGGGAATCTTTGGGAACCTAACGATTCGATTACGATTTAGAGGCTACGATTCGATGATAAATTGATTATTGATTAGCCCCCCCCCATTAGCTGCTTTTAATGTTTTGTACATTAGTCACAAAAACTGTAAAAAAAAAAAAAAAGCCTCGCAGGCTTAAATAAATAAATTAACATTCAATTAATTTAAGGTTGTGAACCAACCGTTAAAGTTGTTAAAATTGCTCTCGTTATTTCATAATTTCCCTTTTGTCTACTTTCGACATGTGAAAGTTTTAAAACTATTTTAAAGATAGATTCAAGTCGATATTTTACCCATTTAGGAGTATTTTAGATAAAAAGTCAATTAGGCTCGCTTGGAAGGTTCGCTACAACAGCCTTGTAGGGAAGTCTACTGCTTTAAGATGGCGGCCGTTTACTAACGCCTGCATCTAGCTTTTTGTACATATGCTGCTAACGCCACCGAGTCTTTTATGCATCTAGTCCTATATAAATATGATATCTACCGTACCATTATGTGGACGTACTTTGTAGCAGCTGTCTGCAGCAGTCAGGTATGTTGTTGTTTTTTTATCTCGCGGCATGAGTTGAGCTAGAGCCGTGAGTTGAGCATTGGCATTACCCGAGGGGCCGGGTAATGACAAGCATGATGTTTAGCTACTCTCGCTCCGTTCCTCATTGCGTCCCGAAGAGTGTGTTTCACTTCCGCTTTACTTGAGGTATTTCAATAATCGGAATTTGGATGTTTGTGAATCGTTCTCAAATCTTTCACGGCCGAGTTGCGAATAATCTAAGAATCGGAAATTTCGCACACCTCTAATGGCGATACAACGATTATCGATACATTGGTCAGGAAATCATTCTAGGATATTTTACAAACAACTAATTAACAGAAAAACAAGCGTCTAGTGTGAATTGGAATGAGTTTATCACTAGTAGACATTCAATCCATTTGAACTGGGAGGGTGGCAGCGAATGAACATTCGTTCATTCGCTGCCATCCCTCCCACTTCAAACGGATTGGACGTCTATGGCTGTCAGTAGCAGTCAATGCCAAGCAATTAGGTAATTTTGGGCCATTTAAGGTCTCACTGGAACAGCACCAAACAAAAGTTCCAGCATCATCACCTTTTCCAATGCTGATGCTGGAACATTTGTTTGGTGCCGTTCCAGTGAGATTTACAAAGATGATTGCCTAGAGCAGACATCAAAATTCCCCCAGTCCTTGATGATATGGGACTGCATGTCAGGCAAAGGCACTGTGGTTAAATCTTCAATAAATGCACAAGTTTACATTGAAATTTTTGACATTTTAGATTTCCTATCCCTTCAATTGAAAATATGTTTGTCATTTTCCAAGATGACAATGCATCATGCCACAGAGCTCTAGACTCATCCAGTCAATGTCATGGCCTGCAAATAGCCCAGATCCCAACCCTAATGATAACCTGTGGTAGAAATTGAAAAAAATGGTCTACAGCAGGGCTCTGACCTGCATGGATCATCTGGCAACTGCAATCAAAGAAAGTTGGCATCAAATTGATGAAGAATAATCATCAAGTCCATGCCTCAGCAACTGCAAGCTGTCACAAAGGCCAGAGGTGGTGCTAGAGATGTGTTTTGATTGTTATTTCTTTGTTTGTTTCTCATGATTCCATATTTTTTTCCTCAGAGTGGAGTGATTCCATATATATTTCCTTGCACTTGCTCTATAAAATTAACATTTACTGACCACCACAATATTTCTTATGCATTTCTTTTAGTGTTCCTGAATGCTAAAGAGATGCACTTTTGAACTAATTCATTATTTTTTCTAGGTTTTTATCTGTTCTACATGATAAAATGTCTGAGTGAGTGCTTGTCGGAGATAGGTGATTGCATACTTTTTGCTAGTGGTTGCATTATGGTGGAAGATTTTGATAACAACATTGACATCTTTTTAAAACGATATCTTGATTCTTGGCAGGAGCATAAAGATAACCTTTTGGGATCCAAAGTTTCACGATATATCACCATTTCGATATTTTGTCACACCCCTACTTTTTATTATTGTATTATTGATTCAATCACTTGGTGAAAGGTCAACCTTAAAATTAACTTGCCAATAAGTGCTGTAAGGAAGGAATTGACCTTAAATGACGCCAGCAATGCAACAAAAATATGATAACGTACAAAAAAAAAGAAAGACAAGAAGCATCACTGGGAAGTTGTAATAGGAAATTGCTCTTGGCAACTATTTGTTCAAGCACCAGATTTATTTCGTCTTCATGCCAACCCGACAAGCCCCCATTGGAAAACAGGGCAGGTTCCCCCTAATGAGTAATCTATTTCCAAGCAGTCGTGTCTGGGCATGACAGTTTACTGAGAAGCTTGAAGAACTGGTAATTACCAGTGTTACGGGGCAATTAATGCATATTACACTGCAGCACTCATAGCAGTGACTGTCAGCTCCCCAATAAAAATGAGCACTCTTCAGCTAAAGGGTGACATTAATTGGGCCCTTAATGACTATGCAGAGGAACCAAGCCAAATAGGAACAAAACAGTGGAATCACTTTGACTCCAGCAGAGGGCTGGAAATTGGACTAAAAATGAGATTAATTGCTGTTGAGGGGGGTGTGGCAAGGGGAAGAGGGGGAAAAAAAGAGTTTGGAATTATAGGGTGCAGAAGGAGCAATGGGTGCTCGTACAGATGACAATTCAATTAATTATTCTTTTTACCGTAAGGCTATTCTATTTTGAGCGCTTAGTCTCGATGTCTTTGAATACCTGTGGTATATAATGCTGTTCCACACGAACCAGAGATTTTTCACACACATACCCTCCCGCCGCCCCCATACACGTACAGTATATATTGCCCTATAAATCCTTTTTTTTTTTTTTTAAACCAATTTTCTTTTCGATATTTTTGAAATTCTTTTCAAGTCAAGCCAATCTGCAGAACCCTTATGAAAATGTGATTGAGTGTGCTTTTTGTAACAGACAAGACGTGCCGATTTCAAGGTATACCGTGGTATGAAAGCGTCAAGGTTTCAAAACCGTAAAAAATTCTGTCATACCGTCCCTAAGGTATTAGCTATTTTTTTATGTCCCAAAAAATGCATGGGGAAATCCCTGACTTGCATCTGCAAGGCTCA
Organism: Corythoichthys intestinalis; assembly: GCF_030265065.1. Taxonomy (NCBI): domain Eukaryota; kingdom Metazoa; phylum Chordata; class Actinopteri; order Syngnathiformes; family Syngnathidae; genus Corythoichthys; species Corythoichthys intestinalis. The sequence continues at coordinate 42,454,827 of NC_080409.1, read as the reverse complement.
ACCTCTTTCCCACCGGTTGTTGCTCAGTGTCAATGAGTAAGCTGTGCTACACGATGGCTGGGGTAGGTGAAACTCCTGAACCATTTTCCCCATCGAAGAAAACTAAATCGCTGGTATGGGAATACTTCGGCTACAGAAAAGTTATAGATGGCCCCGGCTTAGAAGAGGAGGGCCAACAGTCATGTAAAACATGTTTGCCGAGGGTTGCTGCCGAGGAGGAAATACCATCAATATGATTTCGCACCGCCCAGTTGCTAGTTGCTACAAACATACGGCCACAATATTGCTACGGTAGATATCACTATATGTAGAACTAGATGTGAAATGACAGACGACGGCGGCATTAGAACATGTATAGAGAACTAGATGCGAAATGACAAACTAATTGGCGTTAGTAAGCAGTAGACTTCTCTGGAAGGCTTAGTTGTAGCAAACCTAATTAACTTTTTATCTAAAATGCTCCTAAATTGGCAAAATCTCGACTTGAATCTATCTTTGAATGATGAAACTGTTTTAAAACTTTCACATGTTGAAAGTAAACAGAAGGGAAATTATGGAATAACGGTTACCGGTTGAATCACACCATTAAATTAATTGAATGTAGTTTAAAGTTGCTGATACAGAATGGTGACTTGAGTATTTTATTTACTGTTTTTTACTGTTAACTTGATACTAAAATAGTAGTTTGTTTTAGCCAGAGACAATTTTGAATGATTTTGGAACTAATGTACGAAACATTAAAAGCAGCTAATAGCTGGGGAAGGGAAGGGGTTGGTGCATTAATTATCGTTTTATGATCAAATTGTAGCCACTGAATCGTAATCGTAATCGAATTGTTAGGTGCCCAAAGATTCCCACCTCTAGTAAACACCGTCATGAATGTTTCCCACCAGCTACACCAGTTAACTCCAGCGTGTTTAGTGTGTCCTGCAGTGGTAAAACGTGTTTTTTTCTCTCTGGAAACTGTGTGCTGAAAATTCAGAGTGTGTGTATAATGTAAAAAAGATACGAGTCATACACACGTGCTTTTTATGGAAAATAATTCAATTATTTTTGTTCTGATGGTAAAAATGTTGAGCTGTGGCTGTGGGTTTAGGCTTACCTATAGGACTGCATTTATTTTATTTTTGAATATTTTTTTACTATTATTATTTTTTTAACTTAATATTATACTTATGTTCCAATTTGCTAATATGTGTTGAAAAATAAAAATCTTGTTCAATGGAATTTTTTCCCCCTAGATATCTCAAAGTAACACATTTTAGAGCAATACCGTGATACCGTGAAACCGTGATATTTTGGCATAACGTTATCATACTGTAAGAATATCATACCGGCACATGTCTAAAGCAGACCCATAAGCACTGAGAACACAGCGAATGAAAATGTGCCTATTTTTAAGTGGCTTCATTCATTCATTATTTTTTTACAGGAATTAGGTGCTAAACGCAATACCCTGGCCAACAGTGCAAAATTTCCACAGTTTTTAATTTAATTTAAATGGTAACACTTTACAATAAGGGTCCCCTAATTAACGTTAATGCGTTTTTAGACAATAACTAATGTTTAAGTAACATTACAATAATTAATATAATTGCTTATCTAACATTTATTAATATATTAATTAACATGAGTTCATGCATTAGCTAATGCATTAGTTAATGCATAACCAGACAGTAACTAAAGGTTTGGTAAAATAAAATAAAAAATATAGGCCTATATAGGGTTAGGGTTTCTGGTTAGGCTTTGTTAACGTAGCATTTATAATTTCTTAGTTAAGGGACACATGTGGGTTAATTAAGGTTAAGTAATACTTAACGTTAACTATTACTTAACCTTAATTAACAATTACTGAATGTTTTTTGGACCCTTATTGTAAAGTGTAGCACACGTATCCCTTAACTAAGAAATTATAAATGCTTAAGTTCCCACCTCTTAACCTTTATTAACCATTACTGAATGCTTTTTGGACCCATATTGTAAAGTGTAGCAAACGTGTCCCTTAACTAAGAAATTGTAAATGCTTAAGCTAACAAACCCTTACCCTAAACCCTGACCCTATATAGGCCTATATCTATTTTTAATTTTACCAGACTATTAGTTACTGCCTGGTTATGCAGTAACGAATGCATTAACTAATGCATTAACTCATGTTAATTAATATATTAATAAATGTTAGATAAACAATTATATTAATAATTGTAATGTTACTTAAACATTATTGTCTTAAAATGTATTAAATATTGCATTAACTCATGTTAATTAAAATATTAATACATGTTAGATAAGGGATTAAATGAATTATTGTCATGTTATTTAAACACGAGTTACTGTCTAAAAATGCATTTACTAATGTTAATTAAGGGACCCTTATTGTAAAGTGTTATCATTTAAATTAATTTAAAATGTTTGACCTTTTTCAAAGATGAATAACTAATTTATACAAAATAAATTTGAAGAAATACAGTCAACAGGAACTAAATTAGAAAAAAAAAAAAAAAAAAATGACAGTAATTGTTAAACCCAGGCTCCGGCCTTCCTGTGTGAAGTTTGCATGTTCTTTCCGTGCTTGCGTGGGTTTTCTCTGGGTACTCTAGTTTCCCCTCACATCCTAAAAACATGCATGCTAGGCTGATAAGACACTGTAAATTTTCCTTAGGTATGAGTGTATGCGCGAATGGTTGTTCGTCTCCTTGTGCCCTGCGATTGGCTAGCAACCTATTCAGGGTGTACCCTGCCTGCTGCCCATAGTTAGCTGTGATTGGCTCCAGCATCCCCGTGACCCTCATGAGGACAATGGGAAAATGAATTAAGTGAATGAATAATTGTTAAAAATAAATATTATATTAATTGAAATTTAATCAATATTACAAATTTTAAGTAGGGCTTACAGTGAAAGATTTATTAAAAAGTCACGATGAAGGTAGCTTTGAGTAAAAGTAAAAAATTCATCCCCTAGAAAAGTTTATGAACCAAGGATTTGCCAGAGATGTGAAATTCCAATTAGTGGTTTTAAATACAGTATGTATCTATAGGCCTCCATCTCAATACATGCGAGCTTCTAAACTGCGTGTGTATGTGTTGGTGTATATAACACATACAAAACACGCTGCCATTTGCATACATTTTTGATTTCGGATTTCCTGGCTATTTAAATATGCGGTTAGAAATAGTGCGGCGCTGCCTCTTGCGCTGTCACGCTGCACACTCATGCTGTCATTGGCCCTGATAGAACTCACACGCTTCAAAGGCGGCTTTGCAGCGGCGCGGAGAACGAGCAAATATTTGAATTGCAAAAACACCTCATCTTCCGAGGGGAGCAAATTCAAGACAACTTTTTAAGGAGTTCGAGACAAACCAACCCCCCACCTAATGCAACATCGAGGAAGCTCACCCCTCTGCACGCAGCGTGGAAAACATATTCACAGCGTAAGCACTCGCCTGGCTAATTTACCATATCGAAATTTGTGTAATGGGATATGACACATTCTACAGGGGATTGAGGGGGGTAGAAACTTTAATACGAATAGAGAACCGTAAAATGTTTAAGCTTGCCTTGTATATAAATGAAATCCACCACCCAAATCCAGATTCTCGAAAAGCTGACATGGGTTTGATTACAGAATGAAGCGTAATTAGCTGCTTAAGTTCTCCAGCGAGGTTTTTCAGCGATCCTTCGATTTTATACAAACATGTTACACCTCAAGACTTTACATATGTTCACTTGCGATAAATGTTAGAGGGCTTCCAGCTAAAGAGAAAATGTCCAAAAATAATCTGAATCGTAAATCAACAGTGTGGCTTATTGGTTTTCTGAAAGTATGAGCCCAAGCGTTTGATGCCAGAATAAATAGCGCAGTTAAGCCAAGGAAGTAAAAGTCGAGGCATGAAGGCCACGGACTACCTTAACATCAATAAATAGTCATCGTTAGACATCTAAGAAAATACTCTCGCAACAAGGGAGAAACTCATCTCCCGTCTTTATGATGAGACACATCTGCAAAACTTGAATCCAAGCTTAGAGGAGTCAGCAGTTTTTCATCATGCTTAATATGCCTGAATATTTTCTTGCCCTTTACTATCAATAAATCATGTCCCAATGTTAAAGAGCGTAAAAGGGTGTGTCAGTTTTGGGTCCGATTACTTATTGATCTGGATGAGCACCAATTTGTATCACCACCCTGCTTAGGAAAAACAAGTTTTCTGTTAATGGTGCTTAGGGATTCGAAATTAAAAATATATATTTTTAAATAAACAAACGCACACCTCGCACAATCGCCTGCACACCTTTTATATTACAGGTAGTCCCCGGCTCACGAACTTGTCCTGTTCCTAAACTGGCGATGTAACCTTATTTTCCGTGTATATCGGAACTAAACCTTTAATTACCCCATATACCCCGTAAATAACAAAATAATTATCCAAAAACATGTATTATATGTAAGCCTGTCGCGATAACAAATTTTAGGTGCGATAATTTATCTCATAAATTATTGCAGTATGCGATATTATTGCGCCCCCCCAATTTTTTTTTAAACAATTTTACAATAACACAGTGAGAATACAGTATATATTAAGATCAAGCACACCCATTTAAAAGCGATGTTTACTCTTAAATTCAAAAATACTTTTTAAGAAGTCACAACTAAAAACAATAGACCAGACATGTCCAAATGCGGCCCGTGGTCAAATTTCATCCGGCCCCCAGCCACTGTCATAAAATCATTAACGTCTGGCCCACACACAGACTTAATAATAATAATAAATTAAAGCTTACACACTAAATGCTGCTCCTCATTTATCCACTAAAAGGCAGCAGAACTCCAAGCAAGATTACCCCATGTGACCCTTTACTCCCAATTTTCTAAAATGGCAACAATCAACAACAAAAAAAGTTGACTGTGACGGCCGACGCTTGAAGGATAGGTGGAAATCGGACTATTTCTTCACTAAAATAAAAATACGCAACAACTGTGTCTGCCTCATTTGAGACAGTCGCTGTTTTTAAAGAGTTCGCTGAGAGGCAATATTACCAAACAAGACACGCTGACATGTACGACAAGGTTACAGGGAAGATACGTAGCAAGAAATTGAAGAAACTTGAAGCTAGTTTAATTTCACAGCAGCAGTATTTCGCAAGAGCCCGAGAGTCGAAAGAGAACAGCACAAAAACTAGTTCCGAGATTGAAATTAAGTTGAAGTTATTCATTGAAAAAAAAAAAATAAAGCAAATGTGACACACAGAATGGCTTGCTAAAATTGTCTCAAATATATTGTTCTACGTGAAGGACGTTAGCCAAGGTCGGCCCCCCACATTTTTACCACACCAAATCTGGCCCCCTTTGCAAAAAGCTTGGACACCCCTTCAATAGACCATGCCTCTTTTAAGTAAAGGACAACAATGTCTTTTTCAAGAAAAATAAAATAAAATTGCACTTAATAACTTAAGCACTTCAAATGAAAACTTTTCCCCTCATAGCGTTTTACAAGCGAAAGTTTACACTAATTTAGATTACACTAGACACTAATTTTATCCATTGATTTTTTTTCACGTTTCAAAGCGCATGCATGGAGCTATTTAATAAGATAATTACCTTAAATCCTTGACCAAATCACTCTTGAGACACTCCTGCCTGCTTGTATGCAGTGAAACCTTTGTCCTGTTTCCACCTAAATTCGGCGCGTTTGAGTTTATCACAGTGAAAGCCAACTCAACGTTTTGCCTGGGTTGGCCCCCTACGGGAAGGCGTGGTGCACTGTCTGTAAGAGCTGTCTTGTCAACTGATGGTGAAGTCTATGGCACCCTTAACAACGGATACTGCTGTCGATGGCCTTTACACAGCTGTTGATGTTTAGCTATGTATATTGCATCCAAGTATTGTACTTATAATTCATGTATGGCTTTCATTATATTTCAGCCGACTTTTTTCTATGTGATTGATCCGATATGGTGATATATCGCAACACTTTGTATCACAATGGTTTATAAATATACTTCTTGAGACAGTCATAATTATTATGAGCCTTGTATCACAAATTGTATCATACCATGAGGAAACCCGAATGCCCATATGTGCGAGTTATTTCTAAAAGAAACTTAACCAATTTCAAATGCGGAAAATGCCGTTTGTTGATACAATGTTAATGGAGCAATAAACACGGTGTCATTTTGCTTCCCTGAAAAGCAGTGATTTTGGAGAATGTTCATTTGAACTTTCCATGTATCTCAGGGCAAAATTGTATGCCGTTTTTTACACATGGCCAAAATCACACCATCTACCAGGCCAAACCTCTCCCGACATGCAGACATCATGGAGACAGGTCTCAGCCGAAATCAAATGTGGATGATGGATAGCTTTACTGCACAATGACCTCTGTCACCGGGCTCTTGCCCTAAATCAATGCTCAGCGATAAGGGGCCCCGCGCTAGCGCTCACCTTGGTATGTTCGCCAGCAGACCTTATCTGTGGCTTGAGGAAGTTTGAGTAATAACTAAAGACAAGCCACAACAAAACCGAACCCCACCTTGTCAAACATCATTTACAACGTATACGCCCTTATTTCCAGCTTTGCGACTGTTAACACAACAATTATAAGAGAAACAGACATTTTGGAAGTACGTCAAACCTGTTGACGGGAGAGGACGTAGTTTGCTTATACAAGGTTTATTATTATTATTATATGATACACTTTTCCAGAATGTTCCATGCTTTTTTTAGAGATTGGAACTTTTTGTTAAAATGACGAAATTTATTTAATCTACTAATTTATTTAAAGTTAAAGAACAGACGACTAGATGTGATCGGGTACTTTTCATTTCAGCCACAAAGGAAATTGTTACCCTAATTTTCGGACTATAAGCCGCTACTTTTTTCCCTCATTTTGAATCCTGCGGCTTATAGTCCAGTGCGGCTTATTTGATGATTTATTTTCGTTAATAGGTAAAACTTTATTTGACAGCGGCATCATAAGACTGTCATAAGAATGTCATAATTATGACATGACACTATAATGGGCATTACTGAATGCTTATGACAGATGTCAATATGTGTCATGTGGCATATTATGTCACTAACTCCATTTATGTTCAGCTCAGATCTTTTACATCCATTCAAAAGTGAGATAGTTTGCTGGATGACACTAACCAACATCTATTATAAGCATTCAATAATGCTTATGACAGTGTCATGTAATAATTATGACAGTATTATGGCACCAATATCCAAGAAAATGTTACCAAATACAATAGCTAGCAATTAATGAAACAACTGGAACAGTAACTGAAGAAATAATTAGCACAGAACATGAATTTTGATTGCTGTTTACATCTGTAGTGCCGCAATGCATGCTAGGAGGAATGTTGGATGACAACAGTGTTGACAGCAGGTGGCAGCAGAGGTTTATTGTCTCCCCCAAGGGAGCAGTGATGGCCAAATGAAGATTTTTGAAACAATAAGGCTTTGCAGCCAATTGGTTCAAAGCTTCATGGTGGTTCATTTGGTTTCATGACAGTCTTATAATGCCTTTGTCAAATAAAGTGTTACCAGTTAATATCTTTTGGTGTAAATATCCCATCATACAATGAGGACAACTGCGGCTTATAGTCCAGTGCGGCTTATCTATGAACAAATGCCGTTTTCATGTTAAATTTGGTGGCTGGCGGCTTATAGTCAGGTACGCCTTATAGTCCAGAAATTACGGTATGTGGAAAATATCAGCATTGCACAAAAACTGGTGCTATTTTGTCAATCCAAATCTAAATAGTAGATGAGAAAGTATAATGGAATTTTGAACGATGGACCATGGCTAAAACTGACCAAATAATGTTGAGTAAATAACATGCAGTGACATGCAAAAGCATACCCAAATGTTTATGGTAATTACTGAGTTACTGAGTTCAAAGCGACAGGGAGGAGTCTGACAATGAGTTAAACAAAATACGCTGAGGTTTAGAGAATTCGGAACTTTGGACCTGCACGCGTTTTCTAATTAGAATGCATGTGATGAAGTGTTCATGCGTGTGTGTGAGAAACAGACACAGCGTAGAGCGCTAGCATGCTTCCAGGCAGTCGCATCAAAACGGTGGAGGGAGACCAAACATGACATCAAACGTCGCAATTAGCTGACCTCTTTTCCCTGGAGTCGCAGTTTGAAATGGACTGCCTTTAAACGCGTGATTAAAATATGTTTGCTTTCTTATTCAAAATGACATTTGACAAGGTTAGCAATATTTCAACTAACTGCAAAAACATTCTTGTGGCTGTAATCCTTTACTTTTTTCCATTGCCGAGCAGGGGCGCAGGTAACCTCCGAGTGAGTTTCCCATGAACTCATCGCTACAATTTTGGAACGAAAACCGCTGGGAGGGAAGAAGAATAAGCGTGTTTTGTTTCACTCCGCACAGTTGAAGCTAAATGTTTTACAATGATTATCCAGGGAATTTAACCCCCCTTTTATTAAGTCATTTTTGTAACCACTAACTCCATCCTTGCACGGGACATAAGGACTGTCAGCAGCTCAGCGGATCAAGTTCCTCAAACTGTTAAACCCCCTCATCACCAAATTAGTATAGGTGTAGTCCACAGTCTAGTAGTCGGTCCAAAAAAGACTGACAGTAAATTAATGCTATTTAATGATGCCTTTCACAGGCATTACATAAAATTACATGCATAAAATTTTTGAATGATGTTGAGGCTACAAAGAGTAACATTTAAATGTAGTGTAGGGTATGGAGTCACGAAAAAACAACATCCAGATAAGCAATGATTCATGAGTTAGGATCAGTAACAGAATATAGTTAATAGTTTTCACATCCACTCTAGACACAAGAAAAGCAAATGCAACGTGTCAGGCTTGGACAACGAGCCAGGCCGGGCTTTTGCTGCAGCTGTGCTCAAAAAAATGCGGTGGCACTTTGGATCAGAAGCATTTTCGCCAGACAGCTCTATGCTGCCACTTTTACTTAAAACCTTCAGCCAAATCAGAGTTGTCATTTAAAGCACACCGCCATCGTGGAAGAGACAGATTCGGCGTTTAGCACTGAGGAAGATTCCTAGAGTGAATTATCATGATATCGCTGAAAATCAGCAACAGATTTCTTTGGCATTTCGATGACAGCGTTTGTACAGAACTGATCAAAAGACCAATGTTCAACACAGATTCACTAAAAGACGATAAAGAAACGTCTAATGCACGGTACTAACTCAACATGGTTTGACCCTACTTGCTATTCTTTTGTTTAAAAAAATAAAAAATAAAAAATCAAGTACCATAGACTTCATAACGGTATTGACTAGAGGAGTTCCAAAAAATCGATTATTACATGCATCGCGATTTGACACGTGACGATTCGATTACCATTCATAAAGACTCAAAAACGTTTTTTCCCTCATAACTTTATGACAGCCGCTCGTAGCGGAACGAAATTCAAGACACGTCTGCCACCCGGACACCTTTAACGGACGCACGCACTTTATAATGGATGCTGCCTGTAACTGAGTGAGAGATTTACTTTTTTTCAAAAGACTGGAAAATAAATTTGTGTATGAGACAAGCAGGTACAGAAGCGCCCCGGGACGCGCTTCTGTGCGCACGTTATTTTTTAGAGCAAGAGGGGAAGAGAGATAGTTCGTTGCTCCTCGTCTTTCAGATGTCCAGCTGTAGTTTCAAGTCATGTCAATTGAAAAATGTCCTGCGTGTGTTACTAAGACCCATGTGCGTCTATAAGAGGTGAGTACACGAACCCTCTTGTACTGTTTAGCCTTTATTGTTGTTGTTTTTGAGGTGTTAATAGTTAGCACCGAGCGCTAAGCTAATTCGCTAATGTGTATTTCACATGCAGAACATGTAAAACCATGATTAAGTACAGCGGTAACACTACAAACATGCGTAATAGTACAGAAATCTGAAAACAAAGTATATCGGTTAAAAGAAGGCTTATATCTAAAGACACTTTGTTTCCAGAAAATGTGGAATTCTTTCCCCCTGTCTAAATTTTATTGTATTGTTGAGTGAAATAAGTACTCCCTTTAAAATGGTTAATGTTTTTGCACGTTCTTGTAAAAATAAATAAATAAAAAAGCAGCCTAAGGGCAGGTTTTTGTTGTATAGGCATGTTTCCATCGTTCCTGTTGAATCATTAGGATATTTTAAATAAATAATGGACAAAAATTTGTCTGTCCACTATATTTATTATTAATGTATGATGCATCGATAATCGTGATAACCGTGATCATCGTCAACACCGTGATCATTGTTCAAGAATCGAATCGTAATCGAATCGAATCGTGGGGTGCCTAAGATGGCACGCCCCTAGTATTGACAGGTAACATTGGGCACATACTGCGCCTCCCCTTCAAGCAGGGGGCAACCCACATCAAGAGGAACTTGACATAAACACATGCACGCAGCATATGTACCGCCGGATATAGTTGAAAAAGTAAGAAAGCTATACCGCATACCAACAGGAAGGATTGTCTAAGGAGTGATTTGTTCGAGGATTCAAGGTAATTATTATATTTTTCGTACCATGCATGCACTTTTAAACGTTGCGAGAAAAATCAATGGGAGAAATTAACTGCTACAGATTAGCATCGTTCTTAGACATATTTACGTAAAATAAGTGCAACCTGCATGGTTTCTTTTCTTTTAACCAAGACTGGAGACTGTTTTATGTCTGAATCTATGACGAATTCAGGGATTTAAGCATTTATTCACAATAATTTAAACATAAAAAGCTCTTTGTTGTGGTAAGGCGGCGCCACAGTGTGACTTAAAGATGAGCAGCACATTCGACATATTTACTTAAAACAAATGCTATCCACACGGTTTCTTTGCTTTTAACCAAGAATCAAGACTGTTTTACGTCCATATCTATAAAGAATTGAGGGATTTACGCATTTATTCACAATCATTTTCAACATAAAAAGCTCTTTGTCTGTGTTTCCACTCAGTCAGCTTTCACGGAAAGAGGCCCCATATTAATCGGCCCCGCGCCCCATGTTCTTTGTATATATTCATCAGTATTGCATAGTTATTAGTGATCTGTATTTCATTTTGTTTACATATATGGCAAATTCAGTTTTATTGTTTGTTGCTTGTGAGCTAATTGGCTAGTGCTACTACTCAAATGGACACGTGTGTGTGTACTTTGTGTTATTTTGTGATTTGTGCAAGTTTTTGACACAATCTTTTATTATTTTCAGTTTTACAAAAATAATCAGAAACGTGCTCCTGTCAAGAGAAATGATGAATTCAGTAAAGCCCAATCTACTCTGCCACAACGTCTGATTTCTCATTGGAGCTTTTTATGTTCGCTATCCGTCAGTTTGTGTACTCACACACATTGAGGACAGAATAATCTCATTCATATACTACTGATGTGTTCCAAGTTTTAACCTTTGCGTTGTTACCTCCTCTTTCACCTTAAAAAAAAAAAAGAAAAGAAATGAAATATTGGTTTTGCATATTTATTTATTTATTTTTTTACATTTTATCAAAGTTTTCAGCAGTGTTCACCTGGCTTTTGAGTTGGTGAGTTTTGAAGCATTCTGAGGGGGTCAAAGTAGGGTTCAAAGCGTCGGCCGGACAAAAATGACTGCTAGGGGGCGCTACATAGTGTATTTGGAATTTGTCTTCACACGGTATCAAAGATTGCACCTTTATTGACCTGCCTGCCGATTTTGGTGCATTTTGAAGCATTCTAAGGGGGTCAAATTGAGCTCAAAGAGGCTGCGGAACAAAGAAAAACCATAATAATAATAATAATAAAACCGAGGAACCACAATAGGTTACCTAAAATAAGCATTGTCACCTGCATGTCCATACTGTTCAGTTATGGTTGTGTTCTAAGTCAAATAAAATCAAATCAGCTTTTATTTGTTTAGACCAAATCACAACAACAGTTATCTCGAGGAGAAAACGAAACATGTTTTAAGGTGCAGTAGCCCTACGCTGGATTTCAACCTACTTTAGCATTGTAGCTTTCAGCTCGAGCCTTTCAGCTGCAAGCAAGGGATTTCTCCCTGCATTTTTGGGACATAAAAAAAATAGCGAATAAGGTATGGACAGTATGACGGAAAATTTTTGCGGGTTTGAAACCGTGACGTTTTCATGCCATGGTATACCTTGAAATCAGTAATCGGCACATGTCTAGATAGCAAACATGAGGAGAGTTTGTGTTGGTGCCTTTGTACAGTACTTTAGGATACCACTTTACTGTTTCTAGTATTTGGTTAGTCAGCTTTATAAAAACCTGACCGCCTTGTAAGTAGATTTGACGTGAGCTTGTAATATCTAAAAATTCTTCAATTTATCAATCCGTTTTCAAAAGTGGTTATCTGGTAAGAGCCACGGGAGGGACACTCAGGTGAGAGGTTGACGACACCCTGGGCGGGTTGCAGTTCACATAGAGATAAACATTTACTCTCACATTCACAGTTACTGAGTGAGGTCTGAAGCCATGCTACCTGAATTGAAGTCAGGCAAATGTACCACTGATTATGTGTATTCAGTCACTACTATATAGAAAAAATATATTATTATAGCTTATTAAGATATTTACAAAGTTTGATCTTGTATTATTTATCATCTTAGAGCACTTGTCTTTTTGGGAGAATAATCTGTGCAACCCATGGTGCTTGGATATTAACCCTCACAATTGATGAGAATACCGTAATCATCAGGTCAGCACTTTGACACTGGCTACTCATGTGTCTTTGATTACACACTCCCACTAAGAGAGACGCAGGCAGCAAGGTTTAAGCTATCAGGCAATCAGACGGCGGACAGACGTGAAACTCAAAACAGAGGCGGGTTAAGAGGAGAGGTTGCCTGGAAGAAGAAAAAAAAGATGGCTGGAAATGGGTCCTGACGAAGGTCTTTAACAAATGCCAGGCCAGTCAGGAAAGACTCAGATGTGCTTGTATTTCTTTCAGTGTCTAGCAACGAGGTCCTGAAGAGAATTAATTGTGAAATATCATACAAAACAAATACCTATTTTTTGGCCTTTAAAATCTGTTACTTACGGTATGTCAATCAAAAAACAACTGCTATGAACTACAATCAGATAAAGGTCCAGCACAGGGGAAACAAACCATCCCAGCCGTATATCAAAGTTATTCTATTTGAGTGATGAGGTCATCCGAAGACTAAAAGTTTTTAAAAGCCTCTTTCAAGCAAAAATGAGCAATGATAGATGGAAATTCAAAACAGCATCCCGCCATTTGACATTACTTATTGAAGAGCAAGGATTGATTTTAAGGTGTTTTATGGTTCTGTGGTTTTACAACTCTGCTTAGAATTATTGCTATTGTATAGGATCATCGTGGTTAATGGCTGCTTGGGAACCATGCCAATAAAAAAAGAGGGGAAAGAGAGGAAAAAGGAAGGCGAATATCAGAATATCAAAAGCTCGCTATAAATCAGCTAGAGTCTTTAATCAGGATCTTTTTGTTAAAAGCAGAAATTGGCTTTGAATGAGGAAACCACTAAATGCATGCCCGTCTTAACAGGGAATTGCATTTCCTTCAATAATATCTTCCTTCTAGATCGCCATTGATTGCATGAAAAAACATCCAATACCTCAACAATGCATCATTTGTAGAAGGTGAGAAGTAGGAAGGAAATCTACAACTGGAAAATAAAGCGAAAATAACCAGGGTGGGATAAAAAAACAAACAAAAAAAAAAAACAAGGTTATGTGTGGGACAGTGGACCTATAAAAAGGAGACCGCTGTCTAGGTTATCTATAAGAAACCACTTATCACAATCCAGCAGCCCTGCACAGTGACTGATGGGCCTCCACAGACCTCAAGTACCGGTCGCATTATCTGGTACACACAGAGCGACTCTTTAAAGACAAAAGGCAGAAATATGATGCATTGTTTCGTGTGGTCTGACATTCGGTATAAAACAACTTATTTGCTGCGCTTTCTGAAATAGAACAACTCCAAACATTGATAGGAGACATGGAAATTCAAACCAAGATAAGGAAGGTGACCTATAGAATTTATGATCTGTAATTTAAAGACACCTAAGTTAAACCTTGTTGGCTTTTCACTAAATTCTGATGCAATACTAATTTTTACATTACTTTCCATATTGTTCTAATTGCCTGAGCTGATTCCAAATTATTGACATTTCTACTATTGCAGTGTTTGTGAAAAAGTATATAGTGGGGCAAATAAGTATGTAGTCAACCACCAATCGTGCAAGTTCTCCTACTTGAAAAGATTCGAGGGGCCTGTAATTTTCAACGTGGGTAAAAACCTCAACCATGACAGACAGAATGTGGACAAAAAACAACAACAGAAAAATCACATTGTTTGACTTTTAAAGAATTTATTTCCAAATTTGAGTGGAACATAAGTATTTGGTCACCTACAAACAAGCAAGATTTCTGGCTGTCAAAGAGGTCTAACTTCTTCTAACGAGGTTTAACGAGGCTCCACTCGTTACCTGCATTAATGGCACCTGTTTTAACTCATTATCGGTACAAAAGACATCTGTCCACAACCTCAGTCAGTCACACTCCAAACTCCACTATGGCCAAGACCAAAGAGCTGTCGAAGGACACCAGAGACAAAATTGTAGACCTGCACCAGGATGGAAAGACTGAATCTGGAATGCATAAAACGCTTGGTGTAAAGAAATCAACTGTGGGAGCAATTATTAGAAAATGGAAGACATACAAGACCACTGATAATCTCCCTCGTTTTGGGGCTCCATGCAACATCTCACCCCGTAGCGTCAAAATGATAACAAGAACGGTGAGCAAAAATCCCAGAACCACACGGCGGGACCCAGTGAATGACCTACGGAGAGGACCATAGTAACAAAGGCTACAATCAGTAACGCAATGCGCCGCCAGGGACTCAAATCCTGCACTGCCAGACGTGTCTCCCTGCTGAAGAAAGTACACGTCCAGGCCCGTCTGCAGTTCGCTAGAGAGCATTTGGATGATTCATAAGAGGACTGGGAGAATGTGTTATGGTCAGATGAAACCAAAAATAGAACTTTTTGGTAGAAACACAAGGTCTCGTGTTTGGAGGAGAAAGAATACTGAATTGCATCCGAAGAAAATCATACCCACTGTGAAGAATGGGGGTGGGAACATCATGCTTTGGGGCTGTTTTTCTGCAAAGGGACCAGGACGACTGATCGGTGTAAGGTAAACAATGAATGGGGCCGTGTATCGAGAGAATTTGAGTGAAAATCTCCTTCCATCAGCAAGGGCATTGAAGATGAGACGTGGCAGGGTCTTTCAGCATGACAATGATCCCGAACACACAGCCAGGGCAACAAAGGAGTGGCTTCGTAAGAAGCATTTCAAGGTCCTGGAGTGGCCTAGCCAGTCTCCAGATCTCAACCCCATAGAAAATCTGTGGAGGGAGTTGAAAGTCCGTGTTGCCCAACGACAGCCCCAAAACATCACTGCTCTAGAGGAGATCTGCATGAAGGAATGGGCAAAAATCCCAGCAACAGTGTGCGAAAAGCCTATGAAGAGTTACAGAAAACGTTTTACAGAAAATTTTTTAGGCCTAAGGCCTACACTATGCAGATTCATAACCTACGTAGTAGAACGTTCTGAATTTTTTTGTTTATTTTCCTTGTTTTCCCAAAAATGTTCTACTATAACTAACAAACTGTCCGGCAACTAAATATTGCTTAAACATTATTGCAAAGAGAACATACAGTGGGGAGAACAAGTATTTGATACACCTTATTAAATACCGCTGGTACCATTACAAATGGCAATTACACATAGCAAAACAAATGAATTATCAATAAAAATCGGAATAATAATATAATAATCATTCCTGTAATAACGTAACAAATTGGGTTCTAATATGGTGGATGTGTTTTTCGTGTTTCCGGGCAGTGGAACGAAATAATGGAATTATAATGTATTCTTATGAGAAAATCCTGCTCGACATACGACCATTTCGACTTACAAACAAGGTCCTGGAACGAATTAACTCCGTATGTAGAGGTACCACTGTATAAGGGCTGGACAAGTAAATAATTGACAGTTAAAATAATTGTTGTGAGGAATATATGGCTTAAGGAGTAAAAAATAACATTAATAAAAATAGGTAAGGCACACCCACAACGACCAATACCTAAGAATATGAGCTATAGTCTCATTTTCTGCAGGAAAATATCTGAAGTGTTCATAGTCTAAGCCTAGAGGGGCACTGCAAGAAAAAAAAATCGAGGTGAAGAAGTGTGTCTCTGCGATTCTGATGTTATAGATTGTGAAAGCTGACAAAAAACACGGACATTCATCTTTTTATTAAAAGTTCCAGCACAAGAAAAGAAAAAAAGCGTCGACTCTTGCACCTCATTTTACTGGAGGCTTTCTCCTTCATCTTTCAGTGTTGTGGCCAAGCAGTAGGACAGGAGGAGGGATACACTTAATGCACTGCCGAGGTGCCACTTTCTCTACGACTCCTCGCTCATGCATGGCGGCCGTGTCAAAACCAAGTCACAGACTCAATGCTAAATGACAAATTTGGATAATGCACACATGCGACCTTACTTATATAAATGGCAGACATGGCGGCTTAACTAAAGCTAAATCCTGAGGCTGCTGGAGAGACCTGAGAGTGCGGATTACACCGCGGACGCCTTAAACAATGTGCTCAAATGTGCATCCTTAAAAGCATGAAATCCTTGAAGCATCACAGCTTACTTGTCATTTGGCATTAATACTCCAGGATGCCTGTGAAGAAGAGGGGAGGGGAGGCTTGCACCTCTGTGTGCTGTGGTGCCCCAAAACAAACACTTGCAAAGCCCTAAAGGAACTAGCATTGTGGAGACCTATTTTTTTTCTTTTTTTCTGGCTGTGGATATTCTATGAGAGGATGTCATAACAAAGGAAACAATAAAAGAGGCCACGTTCCTGCACAGCAAGGGGTGCCCATAACTATAAATAAGAGGAAGGCAATGTCACATGCGCTTATGCTTTATCAGGGAAGCTAATATTGTTGCTTTCACAAATAGAAGGGCTTTATTAATATTCATATTTTCCCCTGCATATGCTCTTTTGCTTGTATGAATAATACACAGGGCAATGACGTTCCTGACATATGACATTTCGAGGTTAGGAATGGCGTGCAATGAACTAGGTTATATAGCGGCACCAGAATATGCTGTCATTGCAAAAGCAGTCAAAGCTCACTTATCGCCCTGAATTGCTTTTTTCCCTATTTGATTGCTTTATATCTATCACTTAAAAAAATATCATTTCAATTTTGATGATTTCAATTGATATATAATTTTTATATGTATGTATATGTTTGTCTCATTCATTTACAATTCCAGTTCCGTCAACTTAAAGGGATCATCTACCTTAAATACATGTAGGCTCTAATAAACCACAATTGTTCTCTTGTACTAAAATATGTTGTTACATAAATAAATTTAACATAAAATGTTAAATCAATGGCAATATTCTATAATATTTATTACATATTTTCATTGATAGTTGGCGCCATGTTTTGCGGGCTCGCAGTGATGACGTAAATGGGATGTTTCCAAATGTGTAGCGTGTACAACAATTGTGTATTGCTGCCTAAACTCGCGAAGTAAAATGGCACGATGTGCTGCTTATGGATGCAATTTTCAGTCAAATGGAAATAAGGGGAGTGACGTGAGTGGTCAAGGTGGAATTATTATTATTTTTTGTGAATAAATGTGCATAAGTGGAAGCTTCTCCCCTTTTTGGTCCCTGTATGCACGTATCCTGCCTACCACGCGTTACAACTGGCACCTGAACATTTTTCCTGGATCCTCAGTCAAGTAAGGGATCCGTCTATTTTCTGGATCCGGCGGTCCCACTGCAGCTGCGATATTGGTTTCGGATCCATCTATTTTCTGGATCTGTCGGTCCCACAGCGGCTTTTCGGATCAGTCTATTTTGTGGATTCGACGGCCTGATCGCGGCTGCAACATTGCCATGGGATCGGTCTAATTCCTGGATCTTCGAGTGAGTGAAAAAACGCGGATTTGGATTACTATTCCTATCTTTTTTGTGGACTATTCTTCATGGGAGTTTTCCCCAAATCATACCAAATAATTTAAGCACTACGGCACGCTACAGTGACGACAGTGACTCTGACATGGACCTTACTTTTATGTTGGAGTTCATCTAGGAATGGGTGTGTGCATACCGCTGAGCTCCCGAGTGACGAGTGGTCAAGGAAGAAATATTATTTTTTGTGAATTAATGTGCATGAGTGGAAGCGTCTCCCTTTTTGGTACTTTTATTCACGTATCCTAACTACCACGCGTTACAGTGTAGAAGACATGGATTACACTGGATTCCAGGATTTGTTCCTGTCAGATGACGACACGAATTCCGATCCTGACTATCACATGTGTGCCTTCATAGTTTTATTACCTACAGTGAGAATTTATAATGTCAATAGTCATGAAAATAAAAATGCACGAATGACAAGGTGTGTTCAAACTTTTGGCCTGTACTGTATGTAAAGCACATGACAGCTCTGGATGCTAACAATCTACAGTACATTAATTATACTGGGATAAGTTTGAAAACGCAATAGCTTACCTTGAAGATCTGCTAACAAAAACTGGAGT
This sequence comes from Corythoichthys intestinalis, assembly GCF_030265065.1. Taxonomy (NCBI): domain Eukaryota; kingdom Metazoa; phylum Chordata; class Actinopteri; order Syngnathiformes; family Syngnathidae; genus Corythoichthys; species Corythoichthys intestinalis. Next base: position 42,436,224 of record NC_080409.1, on the reverse strand, counting down.
TCTCAACAACATACTCTCTCTCGCTCCGTTGTCATTGAGACGCACTTGCCGCAAGTACATCACCATCTTTGCCCAGCTCTTGTCTTATCAGGTACTGTATTCCCTACTCTCATTTTGACCTTGCTGCTCGTCTTGTGAACGACCGACAGTGCTGTCCTGCGCTTCACTTTTCCGATCTGGTTCAAATTGGAAGGGCAGAACCGACGAAATGTTGGGGTAGCAAACGAGTGACGCGCTGGAAATTCGGCAGCGGGCCCGGTGACGTCACCGCACTGCGACATCAACAAGAATGGTGACCTATCAGTTAAAATAATTTTACAAATTTTATTAAAACGAAAACATTAAGAGGGGTTTTAATATCAAATTATTATAACTCATACTAACATTTATCTTTTAAGAATTACTTGTCTTAAAGATCGAGGATCACTTTAACCTTATTTTTTCTCTCAGAGTGCTCTTACAAAGATATCATGCATTTATGGGGGTCAGGTGGAAATTCATTAACATCATTGAGTGAACAATCAAATCTATGAACGGAATAATTAGAATTATTATAATACAATTTCATTTTATCTCCAAATTATTGGCATAGCTGGACAGACAGCCCGCAGGTGTCATCCTTGAAGTGATAGAACCCGTCCTTGTTGTTATTAGACCCAGGCACATTGGATCAGTTGCAGTAGCCATGGCCTTTGGGTGCTCAGTCTCTTTCTTAAGGTGACATATCCTATGTACGATGGCGCTGCGGTGACCAAGTCACCCCCGCCCCCCAATTTTTTATTATTTTTTTTAAAGCCAAAAAAATACAATATACTATCTATGACTGCTTTTGATGCCTTTCATCATGACCTTGAAGTAATTGACTACTGAGCTATTTTGAGAAGTACAAACAAAAATGATGGGCATGTCTATTAAAATAGGACAATGTTGGATTAAGAAATTAAATTGCTTCAATTATCTGGCATTACCTGAATTTGCACGCCAAAACACATATATGGTTTCCATCCATAATTGGCAAAGGTTCAAAAAGTTTGAAGCTTGTAATTGCTCCAATGTTACCTGATAAATTAGTTCCACTCAGCCTCATTGTAAGCCGGCGTGTCCGTGTGCAGAATAGCAATGTGAAAAGTTTTGTATTGTATACCCGATAGTTTAAAAACAAAGGACAGTGAGATATGTTTGGAATTATGACTGACTTTCGGACCTTCAAGAATTATTTGCTAGCCTTCATGGGAAGACGTAATGCACTTCGTAGATAGCAATTGCAATGACGGTAAGCATATGTATTGATTTACACAATTTAAATTTTCAAGATGTCTTAACACCATGTTCATGAAATGTCTTTGTCAAAATCTCCTAAGTATAAAGCCTCCAAGACTAGACCACTAATGTCGAACACAATGCAAAGAGTACAGAAAATAAATAAAATAATACTAACGCATATTTGCGCCTGAACACATTTCCAGGTGGTCAAGACAGATGATGTATTGAGGCACACCCAACGGTCTTAACCCCTGCTTCATATGAGGGAGAAATGAGGCATACTGTACTATTATATTATAAATCATTTTTTTTTGTGGGTGTCTGACAACTCCTCATCAGAGCTAACCTTTTAACGCCTCTGTTAAGAGAGCCAACATTCAGCTTTTGCAGTTTACAAATCTCCCATCTGACTAATTATGGAGGGGGGAGTGGTGAGGTGTCTATGGGCAAATACATATGGGAAAAATGTAAGGAAAAGGCTTAACATTTAATCTTTTAGTGTACTATACAATGTATCAAAACCATTTAGTGCCAATAAGTGCAGTATATTTTGATTTGTGCTATTGATTTGTTCATTGGACACTATTGCTTTAGGGAGGTCAGTCTAATGGTACATGGACTTTTCATCATTAGAATTGATACTAATTGGTAAACTTTGTCGGGGACAGCAGGTCACTTGACCTAATAAGAAATAAAAGAAGAAGATTAGGGCAAGATAAACAAGTAGCTGTGCGTCTTATAAGCGATAAGTGATAAATAAGTTATGGCGGAAAACACAGACAAGACTGAAGAAGCAGTTTCTGCTCTTGCACCCCTCTTTAAAATAAATTACTGTATTGTGAGCCAAACGAACTGTTGTGTTTGATAGAACAATATGTCTATATGCTGCCATAGCAGATTATGGCGCATTAAGCCCCCGAACTATTTTTAATTTGTCCGTATAACCCTAGAAACCCCCGTATACGGACGTCGCGCAACCGCTTTTATTTCAACCCAGCCATAAAAAGAAGGTAGGTAATTATTTTTATTAATCAAAATGTCTGTCATTTTTAGCTTAGAATCATTGTCTAATATTTCGTTTAAAAAAAACTACTTAAAAAAATCATTCACTCGAATATTTAAACTTTTAAACAAATGACGTCACAATGAAAAAAATGGCGTCTGTAAAAAAGTCACAGATATCTACCTCATAACTATCGCTTACTTGTATTTTTTGTTACCGTTGCATTTTCTCCGATGTTAGATGATAAATGATCGATCCAGACAAAAAAAATTTGAAAAAATAAAAAAACGTTTAAAAGGGTAGATATATGAAAAAGAAAATCTCCACTCCACCACTCCTTCTTGTCTGCGATTTCTGCATCGCAACCCTTGTTATATCACCATGTTTCACCCATAAAATCCCCCCAAAAATCCAGCTGTGGCCATTCACAGCTGTGTCTTGACACTTAGTGATACATGCTACATGGAGTTTTTGGATCGAAACGAGGTGTGTACGTGAATATAATATCAAATTAAAGTCATGGCGTCTGTATTTCTGCTCTCGGGTGCTCTCACTTCTAGATAGGGTTTTGCTGTTTAAAAAACATTTTAAAAAAAGAAAAAAAAATGGCCTCCTGTTCAAATTTTTTCCTCCCCCAGGAAATTGAGATTTTAAGCTTTTCAGTGATGTATCACACATGCATATCGGACAATTTTGAAATTTGGCCAAATTGGGGGTCTCGGAGCGGAACTTCAAGTTACCTGAGTGTTTTCCGCCTTATACAATAAATATGTCACATTGCATAGGCATTTCAGAATTTTACAAATGTATATATATAACAATATCCTTACTCCTAGTGCATCAGACCATTGCAGGTGCTGTCCGTCTGTTATGTGCTATCGTACTTGGGTTGGGTATTGAAATCGGTATCAATTTGGCATGGTATCAATTTGGTATGGTACCAGTTCCAAAGCCAGCATCGCCTGTTCATCCTGTCTGCTTGTTACGCAAACAAGAATTGCTATTCACGAGTTACATCAGACCATTGCAGGTGCCGTGTGTGTGTTATGTGCTATCGTACTTGGGTTGGGTAGTGAAATTGGTATCAATTTGGCATGGCACCAATTTAGTATGGTACCAGTTCCATAGGCTGTATCGCCCGTTCATCCTGTCTGCTTGTTACGCAAACAAGAGGTACTATTCACGAGTTACAAAGTCAAGTAGCAAAAAAAAAAAAAAAATGTTTTTTTAAATGTTACCGTATTGGCCCGAATATAAGACTGTTTTTTGCATTGAAATAACACTGAAAAAGGTCATCTTATATTCGCGGACTAGACATTATATCCATTCACGACGCTAGATGGCGCCAGATATCATTGAAGCGATGTTCTGTCATGACAGATCTCAGCTACTCTCCCCATTCACGACGCTAGACGGCGCCAGATATCATTGAAGCGATGTTCTGTCATGACAGATCTCAGCTACTCTTTTTAGTTTAACCAGTTTGCATTATTTTATTGCAATGTTTTTCCTTATTCAGATTTGTTTCAAGACTACAGTTACAGTTAGACTTCACTTTGATGGTTAATGCAGTTATTGCAATTTTGTTGTTTTATCACAATAGATTGGTTTATTTACATTTCAAAAACCAGAAGCCATTCATTTACGAATGTGATTGCGCTTTAGTTTACATATTTAAATGTTCAGATATTAAGATTTGAATGAGGCAAAATAACACGCTTTTTCTCTCAAATATATTGTTATAATCATTTGTTTCAGATGTACTGTAATTATTTTCTGTATAAAAATTAATTTGGTGTTCAAAAAGTCTTTTTTCAAACTTGACTCTTGAAAAAGAGGGGGTCGTCTTATAATCAGGGCCGTCTTATATTCGGGCCAATAAGGTATTTTATATGAAAGTTTTCAATGTGGCACTGTTAAAGGCTAGTGTTTTGTTGACTAAGTTTAAGTGCCTTTTCTTGGGGGTGCTTAATAGATTTAAAATAACCTATTTGAAAAATTGAAAAAATACTTTCTAGTAACTAGTATAGGATAAAACATAAATGAAAAACAACCTTAATTGTACTACAGTATAACGTGTTTAATGTTCTAAAATAGCAATTGATCAACAAAATTGATAGTCTTGTGTGGTTGTATACTGTACTCATACTCACTCTGAAAATATTCTATTGTTAGCACCAATATTTTTATTTTACGGATGTTTAATCCGTTTTCATGTTTTCATTTACTTTATCATTGGTATATTTACTAATAAGAATGTGTTGTTGCTGAAGAAAAGGGTATAATTATTCCTGCGTAATAACACCATCCGCTTATATGAAATGCATTACTGCAGCGATGCTCACCACTTCAGATTCAAGGCCAAATAATCTGTGAACAAGTCATTTACTCTAAAATAAAATGTAGATTTTCTTCAAAGATGTCTATTTAAAACTGATAATGTATTAAACCAGAATCCTTTAACATTAGCCACTTCTTCCAAAACACACAAGAGGCTCATTATGTACTTAATATTCATCCGCAGGTGAATAATTCTTATGCGATTCTGATAGTTGGGTAAAAAGGATAGCTCAATTATATGAACATCCGTCAGATCAGAGGGGCCTGCCAACTTTGAAACACCACCAGGCAAGATTGATGGTTGATCGACACCAATAACCACCGCTTCACCGCCTCATCCAGTCACTGGACTTGAACACGCCGTTTGATTCCACAGAAGACCATTTTTCCACTCATTTTTCCCCGCTTTTCCTCTTCTTTCTTTGGCGCATTGTACGTGAAGCATCATTACCCCTCACTCCACTGAAGAGGGGTTCATTATAGGGTTAGTGTGTTGGCAAGACTATTGTTTGGATGATAAATGTAGTTGGTTAGAGCTTTGGAGAGAAAATTACTTGTTTTTTTTCTCCTTACTCTGTCTACAAAACCACGTTCCCAGAGCTCCCCTTATTGCTACAAACCGAGAGCAATTAACACAAAGGGCGAAGCAGTTCCGTTAAGCCAAAGTGGGATTTCAGGAAAATAAGCAAATCAGTGAACGTGTCAATCAAGGGCAATGAAGTAATCACAATCTCTGCTGTGGATTCTTAAATATAAGCTCCAGGGTTTGTAGAAATCTGAAGCCAAAAGGAGTGAACAAACATCCAAAACATCAGCCCTTTAGGGCTTGCGTTTCTGTTTTCACGATTAAGCATTGACCCAAAAGGACATAAATACCTGAGACGATGATGTAAAAGGTCTAACAATGAATGAAAATGATTTCACATTTTGAAATGTCAACATTAAATGTCAATTAGAAGTAACGGCTGCTGGATAAGGTTTAGACTGACAGTTTTACATTTCTATTCTGACACAACAATATTTATCTGATCGGGCTTCAGGCTGACATGATGGGATCTACATTGTCAGTTGTCTAATACACTTGGACAAGGCTGTACCGTGGAATATCAATGAAAGACACCTCCGGGCAACAATATGTAAGGCTCAGGCTAACCCTAACCTCACAATCAGCATGTAAGTATCATGATGGTTTGACCTACCCGGTAACTGGCAAGGCTGCGATAAAAGACACTTTCTTCAATCCAAACCAAACAAGAAAAAAATACAGAAGAAAGTCTATTTTTGGTACTATCTGTACTTCTCTTGCTGACTCTATTACTGCTCATACAAACTTCAGCCAGTGTTTTTTTTTTAAAAAAATGGAAACAGGCTCATTATCTTTTTTTTTGGTCCTCTGATGACCGTAATTTCCCAAATATAACGCGCACTTTTTTCCTCCCAAAATCAAATTGTAAAATCATGGTGCACATTATAAACGGGTACATGGATGGAAACAGAAATATATATAATATATATATATATCTATATACCGATTTTTTTTATTGACACGGCCACGTTGTGTTGAAGAAACGTATGCAGCGATCCGTTGCCGACCATTACGGTACGTGACGTCACCATTTTGTTTCGGTAATACTTCACTCTGATCGGCCGAATGATTTCGTCTGTGATAAATTATGCTTTTTTCACTCTTCATAAAGCACAGAATTTAGTTTCTTGAACTCATTCGAGTCAACGTTTATTGCAGCTCTGCAACTCGGACCATAACAAACGTAACAACACAGACTTCCTGTGTGTGTCCGTCAACTATATCTGTCCCTCGGGACACTCAAACCCAAATAAAAATAGTTCCTATTCTTACTGTCGTGTTGACAGCGATGAGCTCTTTCGGATTTCCGACTTACGTTTTCACTTTCATTTTACCGTATCAATCCATGGAAGAAACATTTATTCATCATGATGAAAAGAGCAAGTTATACAGCAGCCTTTAAAAGAAAAGTCATATCTGTTTTGTTTTCTCCTAGATTCTGGTAAATTGGAGAAGTTGTCAAATCATATTATTACCGTAAATATTGTCAGTTTATGGTAATGTTTTTTAACTACCAATATGCTATGCTTGTGCTGTGTTTCACCATTCAGTAAAATGACATTTCTGTATCTGTACACGAGCTCTGTTTTCTTGTATTCTTCTATTTATTGGTGCTAAAATTAGGGTGCGCGTTATAAACGGGTACAATGATTTTCCCTAGATTTTTCAAGTAAATTTGGGGTGCGCATTATACATGGGTGCGCCTTATATTTGGGAAATTACGGTAGTTTTGAGGTGTTGAATGAGGCTTATTAGAGATGGTAAATGGAATTATACCTGTATAGCGCCTTTCCACGCTTAAGGCCCTCAAAGCGCTTCACACTACATCCCCAGCCACCTACTAGTCTTGCTCATGGATACTTAGACGAGTTCATCAGGTTGGAGAATTGAACCCAATGGGTTGGGGAACAACTACTCTACCACTGAGCCACACCACCCCATAGATAGCACAGATAGCAATTCAGATCTTTTTTCTATACAGTAATACCTCAGCTCACGAACATAATTGGTTCCCAGAAAGTGTGTGTAAGGTGAAAAGTTCGTCTTCTGAACATTTATTTCCCATAAGAAACCATTAAAATGAGAATAATCCGTTCCCAGGTCCCCATAAAACATAATCTTCTACTAAATAAGCCTTTAAACTACACAAAAATATACCTTATTTTCTTTAATGTCTTCTTAGGCTTAACGCTAGCCTGTGGTGGGGTCTTTTTCGGTCCCATAATAGCAAAAGTACACTCAATATGGTCCAAAATGTCTATCAAACACAAACCACGTCCGCACTCAACGAAAGGGAGGGGACGAACTGGGACGCCGTGAGCGTGCGTCAGCTTCTCGTGGCGCTGCTCGACCGCGTGGTTTGGTTCGTCCGCCGAAAACTAGTTCGTCAGCAGAGACTATATGCTCGCAAATTTAATGTTTTTGAGGCGAAAATTTCGTGAGCTTAAGCGTTCGTGAGCTGAGGTATCACTGTATGTGCCTTTTCACCACATTTTATTGAAACACCAAATAAAACTTTTAATCAGTTAACACACGTTACAGACAAGCCAGACCAAGATATAAACATGTCTACATCACTTTAGTTGTGTATTTATGGACACCGGAACAGTCCAAGAGTTGTTAACCCTTTAACACAGGGCGTGTTGGCGGCGACACGTTTACGCATATCATATTTGAAGCCTCGTCACGCTGTAATTACGTCACCCACGTGCGACTGGTTGGTCTCATTTGAAAGTGCGGAAGTTGAGGTCCATGCCCATTTTTACTTGAAGTCAGTCAACCAAGTAAAATGTTGGCTTGAGCGAGCGACTGAGCGGAATGAATCGAAAACTAAATTTAGCGCAAGCTAATGCATTATTTTCTTCATCTCAAGGAAGAGGATGGGCCAGATTTGTTGTTGTTTTTTTCGGATGAGTCGGCGAGTGAGAAGTGACAGCAGAGCGCAAACGGCGGAAGAGCAAGCTGTGTGACGTAGCCCTGTGTCCTGTTCAAGGGGAAACTGAGTGGCAATCCTGAAAAAATTTAACTGAACTTGTTTATTGTCAAGATTTTTTAGAAGACTTTTTTTCAATGTTATATCTGATTTTTTTTTTCATTATCAATCGTTTCAATTTGTTTATAGATGTGTGTGTTCGAGAAGCTTGATTGTATGTATATACTATTGATGAGGTATATATACTGTATATATACCGCATTGGTCCGAAAATAAGACTGTGTTTTTTGCATTGAAATTAGACTGAAAAAAAAAGGGGGTCGTCTTATATTCGCGGTCTAGACGTTATACCCATTCACGACACTAGATGGGGCCAGATATCATTGAAGCGATGTTCTGTCATGACAGATCTCAGCCACTCCCAAGTTTAAACAGTTTGCATTATTTTATTGCAATGTTTTTCCTTATTCAGATTTGTTTCAAGACTACAGTTACAGTTAGACTTCACTTTGATGGTTAATGCAGTTATTGCATTTTTGTTGTTTTATCACAATAGATTGGTTTATAAACATTTCAAAAACCAGAAGCCATATATTTACGAATGTGATTGCACTTTAGTTTACATATTTAAATGTTCAGATATTAAGATTTGAATGAGGCAAAATGACATGCTTTTTCTCTCAAATATATTGTTATAATCATTTGTTTCGGATGTACTGTAATTATTGTCTGCATAAAAATTAATTTGGTGTTCAAAAAGTCTTTTTTCAAACTTGAGTCTTGAGAATGAGGGGGTCGTCTTATAATCAGGACCATCTTATTTTCGGGCCAATACGGTATATTGAACTGTTGGTCTACTGTATATAACCTGTTTTGACCATAGTATGTAGTCAGAGCAAAAACGTCGATGACCATACCTGCTGTTTCTTTTGAATGATCAAATATCAAACTATTTAGTCTCATTTTCTTTTGTTGAATGTTTATCCTAACAAGTTGAATAAATATTATCAAGCTTCAAAACGTTTCGTTGAGCATGTTTGGTTGTCAATGGGACATCAATATTAAAAGTTGAGACATTTTGGGATTTTTTTTTGTCTTTCTGGGTCCAAAATACGGATTATAATTCGTCAGTTTGGACACAAAGGTTATAGTGTCCATTGTGAACATTTTTTTCTTTGAAATATAAAGGCAACATCAAAGTCATGCAAATTCAGACAAAATAGCCCCAGTTGTTAAAGGGTTAAACAGCAATGAAAATAGTATTAAAACTAAAAAAAGAAAAAAAGATGTATAAAAAATATCAACATATGCAAAGGAAGACTCTGGAAAACAACAGACTGACCGGTTCCAGTAGCTCCAAAACTGTTCATTGAGATAGGTGCGGTGACTGTGGTCATCTCCAAATGATGCTTTGCTCTCAATCCAGTGGACAATGTGTCCCTCCACAGCTTTCCGTAAACGAAGACACACAATGAGTCATCTCAACAAAAGATATAAACAACCATTCACATTCGCATCAATTTAATTCATGACAGAGCATTGTCCAATTAAACAAAATGGATTTAAGATCAAGAAAATCGTAAACCAGATACTAACCAACAGGAACCTCCAGGATGATATCAGGTGTTTTGTCATAACCTTTAGCTCTCAGTTGGTTTTCATCTAAAAGAGAGGGCAGATGTGTAACATTTGTTGGACTTCAGATAGCACAAGATCCATTCAAGACCTTCAACGATCTGTTGTTGGCAAACTTCCCTTGGTGAGAGGAGTAAAAACATTTACTACACCTGCTGTGTATTTGCTGTCTTTGCACAAAAAGCTGAGCTTCACTTTGTAGTTTGGTGAAGCTTCATAAAATATAAAGTGAGAGAACAAGGTTGGCATTATAGCGTGAGTAAGCCCGACCCCGATCCTCGCAGACTACAGCCATTGTCCTTGACTTTTTGCACACTTCAGCCATTATCCGCACAACACCTGATTTCTCCATTAAATCTCAGGCTGACCAGGTCATTCGGTTCCAAGGGCCTGCCTCTTTGTCTCCAGTCAAGCTCGACTAATGGGGTACAGAGGAGAATTGAGAAGAGATGGAAGGTGCTGGTGTCAGTAAAGAGGCAACATCAGCCAAGGATGGAGAAAGGGGAGCTGTGAGTGAGGTCAGAGTGGCTGCCAGAGGCCTGCGGTGCATGGGGGGCATCCTGGGCTGTGCTAATGTGTCTGCACTAGAAGAGGGGACCTCTTTTCGCCACGGCTAGGCTGTTGACATTGTCATGTGGCTCTGATCGCCTTTTTACACCACCTTTGATTAAAATTAATGGGCCGTCCCTGCTGTTGGGTAGCTTATTTCCAATCCATTTATCAACTGGGGTGAGGTTGCCTCAGTGGCCCTCGTGCCCTCTGACAGTTTTAGAACAGTCTTCTGTATAGCCGTGAAGAAAGGTCAACACCGCAGGTCCAAATAAATGATGTGGTCTTAATGACACAAGGAATGACTTTCATCCTTCACTCACCTGACCTATGGGATGATGATGATGGGATGTGGGGTGGGAGGAAGGGAAGCGGGGGTTAAATATTAACTTCCACAATTTCACACATGGGCACTACCTCGATTAAATTCTGTTGGGAAAAAAAATACTAATTCCAAATGTATAACCCTGCACACGTCAACAATGCCATTTTATTTTTTTAAAAAAGAAGATACTAGCAATAAAATAAAATTTAAAAACTTGGTATTTGATGCTCACCTGTGGAGCAATTCATATTTATCATAGTCTCACCAAAATGGCTAGAAAATTCGGGCAAGGGTCCTTGTTATTTTTACAAGCATCACGCACAGGACATCAATTGCCAGGATACACGATTCTGACTGATTCCTGGATAATATTAGATATGGTTATCAAATACTGACTCCACGCTCTCAATTGGACAGAGTAAAGTAAATTCTTCAAAACAAAATGGCCAATTTTACATCTGCGTGACTTTGTTATGAGTTTAGTCCACAAAATGTCAAGTTCATTATTGGAATTGGAGTATGGAGAAAGTAATTCCTCAACGACTGCAACTGAGACTTTAGGGGTGTGTATTCAGGAACTTGTATATATTTCAGAACCTATCACCAAGAATGCATGAAAATATTTATACTAAAACCAATGAAAGCACATTTTAGAGAGCAGAGTATCTACTAGTCATCAAGTGGAGGTAGACATGTGCCGATTACCGGTTTCAAGGTATGCATGCATGGAAAAACGCCTCGCTCAACCCTCCCCCACCGGTCGTTGCCCAGTGTCAGTGAGTTAGCTGTGCTACACAATGGCTGGAGGAGGTGAAACTCCTGAACTTTTTCCCAAAGAGAAAGAGGGCCAACCGACATGTAAAACATTGTTTGTGGGGGGTGGCTGCCGGGGAGGCAATACCTCCAATATGATTTCCCATTTATACAAACTTAAAGGTTAGTAAACACTAAGGGTGTAACGGTACATGTATTCGTATTGAACCGTTTCGGTACTTGGTGCTCGGTTCGGAACGGAGGCGTACTGAACGAGTTTCTGACGTAATGTAACCCTTACTTTTCGAGGCTGTGAGTCAATCGGGTTCGAGGCTGTGAGTCAATGGGGTTAGTTTCTTTGTGTAGATTATATTTACTCCGTCTTGTCTACAATAATGAGGACCAACACGGTAGGACAGTAAAAACGTCAACGGCGCGACAACGTGGCCGCCGAGAGAACGCAGTGAAACGCGGCCGTTAAAGTCAATCAGCCAAAGCACACCAGTCGCAGTGCGGCCGCATGCTAGACGCATCCCAGAAGCGGCTCAACACGATGCACGCGAAAAGAACGGCAGAGTTTATTATTTGACGCGAGATGCGGCCCTCCTGCGTCAATACTACTAGCTAGCAGACCGGGCAAACCGGAGGTCACTCGTGTAAAAATACGGTGGATCCGGTCGATTTTCAAACTAATATGCAATCGTAACCCACTTTTTGAGTCCATCAGATCTCTTGAGTTGTAGATCAGGGCACAGTTGCCTTATCTTTGTTGATTTACAGTTGCCTTCTCTGCTATAATAATAACCAACACGGCCCCGTGTTCAATACCTACGAGCTACCACAACAAGTAGGAACCAATATTCACATAGGACCTCAAGTTATACAATATAAATTAATACTACATCACATTTGTAAAATACAAACACAGAATGAAATAAATAATATCCCATTTAAATAGAAATGATCTAAAACACCAGTAATTAAATAATAAGAATAACACACAGATCCTGCTTACACAATTAAATTTATTAATTTCTGTGTGCCGCTTTAACTTGAGAAAATCCACCAATAAAGCTTTTGAAAACCGTTCATAACAACAACAAAAAAATATTGAGGCATTTCATTTGTAAAATACATGTTAAAATCTTTGTCATTGGGATTGCTTTTCTCTTTAGCACATGACTTCTTTTTTCTGCTTTCTTTCAGAAAGAAAGCTGACCAATACACGGTGTCTGAAAGGCAAATTGCTGTTGGATTATTATCTTTAAATACCCGCTACTTTTTGAACAGAATTCTAGCTTTGTATAGGCTACTGTTCCTATTGTTGAAAGCACAAAAGTGTGTAATAAACAACTAGCACATTTATATTTTGCGTTTTCTTACTGTACCGAAAATGAACCGAACCGTGACCTCAAAACCAAGGTACATACTGAACCGATATTTTTGTGTACCGTTACACCTCTAGTAAACACTGTCATGAAAGTTTCCCATCAGCTTTGAGAGTTAACTCCAGCGTGTTTAGTGTGACTAGCGGTGGTAAAACATGTAGTGTTTTTTTTTTTCTCTCCGGCAACAGTCTGTGTTGAGAAGAGTGGTTGTGTGCGTGTGTAATGTAAACATGATAAAAGTCATACACACGTGCTTTTTATGGAAGATTATTCAATTATTTTTGTTGTGATGGTAATAATGTTGAGCTGTGGCTGTGGGTTTAGGCTCACCTAAAGGACTGCATTTATTTTTATTTTATTTGAAATATATATATATATATATATATATATATATATATATATATATATTAGGGCTGTCAAACGATTAAAATTTTTAATCAAGTTAATTACAGCTTAAAAATTAATTAATCGTAATTAATCGCAATTAATCGCAATTCAAACCATTTATAAAATATGCCATATTTTTCTGTAAATTATTGTTGGAATGGAAAGATAAGACAAGATGTATATATACATTCAACACACGGTACATAAGGACTGTATTTGTTTATTATAACAATAAATCAACAAGATGGCATTAACATTATTAACATTCTGTTAAAGTGATCCATGGATAGAAAGACTTGTAGTTCTTAAAAGATGAATATTAGTACAAGTTATAGAAATGTTATATTAAAACGCCTCTTAATGTTTTCGTTTTATAAAAATTTGTTAAATTTTCAATCAAAAAACTAAACTAGTAGCTCTATTCTGTCCTCAATGTGTGTGAGTACACAAATTGACAGATAGCGAACATAAGTTCCAAAAAGAAATCAGACGGTGTGGCAAAGTTGCATGGGCTTTACTGAAGTCATCTCTTTTTGACAGGAGCACGTTTCTTGTATTTTTGTAAAACTGAAAATAACAAGGCAATGTGTCAATAACTTGCATAAATCACAAAATAACATAAAATGTACACACACGTGTCCATTTGAGCAGTAGCACTAGCCAATTAGCTCACAAGCATCTAACAATGTAACTGCATTTCACCATATATGTGAACAAATTCAAATATACATCATCAATAACTATCTAATGCTCATGAATATAAACAAAGGAGGAATATAACTCACAAGCGATGCATGTATTAGACACAAACAGTGTGATGGGGCTATGAGAACTGCCACTGAATACTGGATGCGGACGTTAGCTGGTCTGAATAGCACTGTCTATTAGTGTGAGTTCGCGTCGACATATAATCACGTCAGAAAAGCGCGCCGAAACCCAAATAATCAGCTGCACTGAATCGCCAGCAGAGGGCGACATTACGCCACATAACATATGCAAGTCACACCCAAGCGCCAGCAGAGGGTGGAAAAACTCCATAAAACACAATTAACAAGTTGGCCTTTCACTGTACTGACATTTAAATCTGTCTGAGCGGGCCTAGTGCGTTAATTGCGTCAAATATTTTAACGTGATTAATTTAAAAAATTAATTAACGCCCGTTAACGCGATAATTTTGACAGCCCTAATATATATATATATATATATATATATATATATATATTAGAGCTGAAACGAATACTCGAGCAACTCGAGTAACTCGAGTTTAAAAAGTGATCCGAGTAATTTTATTCACCTCGAGTAATCGTTTATTTTGACAGCTCTAAGCATCACGTTTTGCTAGGACTACTTTTAATGCGGGACAACGCGCTGTCACGTGCGGAGAGGAAGAAGGGGGAAAAAAAAAACAACTTACCGCAGCTGACAGCCGCCACAAACGACGCCGACATTGCTAAATACTAGCCCGCACAATGCTACATTGGTAACAGATAGCATCTGGTGCGTCTCATAGAGATCACATGTATGTTGAACTAGATGCACAGTGAAAGACTAGGCCGCGTCTGGGCAGCGTTAGCAAACAGCCGCCATCTTAAAGCAGTAGAGCGCTAAGCGCTAATAAAGAGCGTTAAGCGCTAATATATAAGATTAACGTTACTGTCACTACTAGCTCACCTTACGTTAGCATTGCGGAGGGCTAGGTTTCAATTAATTAAGACCGCTTTCGATGCGTGGCTAACGTGTCTTTCATACAGGCTTTACACAACATAGCGTTGTGGAGTGATGAGGGTGTCAAATAAAAACTCAATAATGCTAACTATCAATTTTAGCTCAGTAGTCATTGCTGGATAAAACACCAAGTAGCACTAGTCCCTAATGTGCTCCAATACAGCCTGTATCATACATTTATTTTGAACAGTGCAAAAACTCAAAATCCTATCAGGACTTACAGTTTAGACTAACTTAAAACTTAACTAGAACTTAAAAATGGCTTGACACAAATAGATATTTAATTGAAAAACGTGGGAAAAAAATCCTAACTTTTAAGTGATGTGTGTTATCAAGCGTAAAGGCATTTTTAGGTGTGTTTATATATATATATATTATATAATATATATATACTTTTAAAAAATAAGATTAAAGGTTTTTTGAGTGAAAGCAGTGAATTAGTCATTTTTTAAAATTCTAGTTACATCTGAGATACAATTGTTGGCTGTTTTTAACAATATACATCAAAAATAAAGACATTGATTGACTGAAAATGATAAAATGTCTTGTTTTCTCATGTATATTTATAATTGCTCTTCACCTAAAAATATATTTGTTTTATCCGATTACTCGATTAATCGATAGAATTTTCAGTCGATTACTCGATTACTAAAATATTCGATAGCTGCAGCCCTAATATATATATACACACATATATTTTTACTAATTTTAACTTAACATTATACTTATGTTCCAATTTGCTAATATGCTTTGAAAAATAAAAATCCTGTTCAATGGATTTAAAAAAATTTTTAAACCCAGATATCTCTAACACATTTTAGAGCTGAAATTGCAATACCGTGATACCGTGAATTTTTGGCTTAAGCTTATAATACCATCAGAATATCATAGTGGCACAAGCCTAAGTGGAGGTTTGCAATTTTACTAACATGAACCTTTTAGAAGTAAACTCACACATCCATTTGCAGCAAACAATCATGACCACTGTTTTGTGTACCAAGCCTACATGCAACAAAGGTTAGACTTGAATGACCAATGAAACTTTGTAAATCTAGGTTTAAAAATAAAATAATCACTTACCCAGGAAGGACAAATTTTTCTCCTTGAGTTTGTCACACAGCAGCACCTCGTGTTCTTGGCCAATAGCACTGTGGATAACAGTCAAGGATTCCAAAAAAAAAACAGTTGCTTTCCACTAGAGCATGAAAATGCATGCACTATGAGCAAAAACTAAAAAGCATTCAGTCATCATTATTTATGTGCAGTACTATTGCTTTTCCTGCATTGACATATTTGCTGCAAAGTCTACTGGGCCTTATTATGCAAAGTAAAAGTCATTTCTCTTCATGCCACTTATTAATCCAAAGCCCTAGAGCATAATCAAGTTTTCTGGTCAGCCTTAATCAGCGCTCACTGCAAAGCCCTAAAGTGCATTACTGTAATAACAAATTGGGAAGAGAGGCTGAGAAGGTACCATGTGCAACTCTTAAATCTGTAGCAACAGCAATACAATAATTTCTTACTTTGTTTGACTGTATAAATTATGTATATACCTTGAAATGTGCATCAAGACCAATGAAGACAGCGCTGCTGTCACATGAACTGGGTAACTGTACTTTGCTATAGAAGCAAATGAAGCTCGTTCTCATAAGCACTGTTGAGCAATTAATTAGAGAATCGAATAATACTTAGCATTATTTAAACAAACCTTATACAAGATATGTCAGCAGTATTAAAAATGAAATAACATAGACTGAACGAAAATGCCATCTTTCATGGAAAATCACATTCCAGCAAAACTAACAAGTGGTGGCTCCACTCTGATTTGAAAACTGGTGGTAGTGAATGCGCAAAACATTTCGCTCCTGGTTAATCCAGCATGATTGAGTAAGTCATAAATAAACTTGAATTACATATTCACAGTATGCATACTTCAATTGCCGATAATATCTCAAGTGAATGTTGATACGGATTGCGTAAGTGAGTAATTCTGTACGTGGTGTATATAAGTGTGATGTGAACTCTCCATGGTGCTGAACTGCAGTTGATATATGATAAAACTACATAAGAATATTCATAAAATGCACGCAAGCCACCTGGGGGTCATACCAATTGAAGTAATTCAATATTGCCCAACTCTTGACAATTTTTTTCTTTTACTACAATTTACCTGCGCACGGACATTTAGAATCCCAGCCATTATATAGTTCTTCCACATCCTGCGTCATTTGCAATAGAAGGATGGCAAATGCTTCCTCCGTGAAGTAGAACTTTTATGTGGGGTGAAGGCAGACACATCTCATCCCCTTCAATAGCTCCTCGTCAATTTCAAGCTTAAAATTTTATGGGATAGGATACTGTTTGATGCAGTCTACCAGTGGTCCATAACAGCAGTCGTTTACTGTGCACTGAGGAAGGGGGAGTGTGTGTGTGTGTGTGGGTGGGGGGGTTGGTTTGGGGGGGGGGGGGGGGTAAACAGCATGTGGAGTGAGAGAGAGGATGAGAGAAAGGTGGAGGTGAGGTAAGGGATGCCATACAGTATTATACTATGAGAAAACTAGTGTCACACCGATACCGATACTAGTATCAGAAGGGCTGCAATACAGCATTAAAATGCAGGTATTGGTATGTGCTAGTGCAAAGAAATAACATTTCGGTGCGGCGCAGTATGTCTTTGCAAATGCCGCTGAAGAAACACAAGAAGAAGAGAATTTTTTTTTTTTTTCTAACCTCGGAGACTTTTAAACTGGTTATGTATTGATGAATGTGTTCATTTAGCAGTCATATTTTCAATGTATGGGTCAACGTATAAGCATATACATTAAATGGGAGAAAAATATACCCGTTAAATGGTAATAGAAGCCATGATTTGGAGTTTTGTGAATATTGACATTGACATGAGCGTCTATAAAGACGTTCGCTTTGCTAGAGGAAAAACTGGAAAAAGCAGGCTTGCAAACTTGTGTCGTCTGCTAGCATAAGTGATTAGCACATGAGTTAAGCTAATATACTAATGTGGTATAATGACATGGAGTGTGGACTAAATACTGGAATAGGTGTGATACTAAATTGAACAAACATTACATATAATATATGGTGGAAAACACAGACAAGACTGAAAAAGCAGTTTCTGCTCTTGCACACCTCTTGAAAAGAAATTACTGTATTTTAGGCTAAAACAACTGTTGCGTTTGATAGAACAATATGTCTATATGCTGCCATAGCAGATTCATGGCGCATTAAGCCCCCGAACTATTTTTAATTTGTCCGTTATACTCTGAAAACCCCCGTTTACGCAACCGCTTTTGTTTCAACCCAGCCATAAAACGAAGGTAATTATATCTAATATTCAAAATGTCTGTAGTTTTTAGCTTAGAATCATTAATTGATGTCTCATATTTCGTTTGAAAAAAAAAAAAAAAAAAAAAAAAAAACGACTTACACAATGAAAAAAATGCCGTCTGTAAAAAAGTCACGGATATCTACCACATAACTATCACTGTATTTTTTTTTTTGTCACTGTCGCATTTTTTCCGATATGTTTGAAGATAAATAATCGATCCAAACAAAGAAAAATTGGGGGAAAAAAAAAAAACGTTGAAAGGGTAAATATATGAAAAAGAAAATCTCGACCACTCCTTGATGTCTGCGATTTCTGCATCGCGACCCTTGTTATATTACCATGTTTCACCCATAAAATCCCCCCAAAATGTTTTTGGATCGAAACAAGGTAAGTACGCGACAATACCTTGTTAAAGTCATGGCGTCTGTAATTCTGCTCTCGCGTGCTCTCACCTCCAGATAGGGTTTTGCTGTTTAAAAAAAATGTTGTTTTTAAAAATGCCCTCTTGTTCAAAATTTTTCTTCCCCCAGAAAATTGTATGACACACGGACAATTTTGAAAGTTGGCCAAATTGGGGGTCTCAGAGCGGAACTTCAAGTCACCTGAGTGTTTTCCGCCAGATATTTTGGCCTTTAAGAGCATTTTAAATCTCTGGGTTTAGGGGAGCTCATTTATATATTCTCACTCATACCAGGTAGGCACAAAGATTTTATATTTAAATCATGTATTTGGTACTTTAAAAAAAATGTGGTATCGGTATCGCACAGCCGTATAGCAGAATCGGGAGTCCAAAAATTGTCGGTGCAACACTAGTAGAAACATGTTAGAAAAACATCCCTCCTCCTTCTCATTATAAAAGTAGTCTGCATGCAATAAAACTAAAACAAAACATTGAAAATGTGAACAATTTACTTGGTATACGTTCTTGGCCAAGGTTTGGTCTGGTATTAATGATGGTTCCTTGAGCATACTGTTGAGGATGGATTTAGAGGCTGTGAAAAAGAAACAACAGATCAGCAAACATGATGATGAACATACAGTGCCCTCCATAATTATTGGCACCCCTGAAAAAGATGTGTTTTTTAGCTTCAAATTTTTTTTTAATTCAAACAATATGGGACCTTATTGGAAAAAAAGAGAAAAATCCAACCTTCAATACAAGTGCATTCATTCAGTGGGGAAAAATCCCACATAAAGAAAAAAATATTTGACATCAAATAATGTGTGTCACAATTATTAGCACTCCTGGTGTTAATACTTTGTACAAACCCCTTTTGCCAACAAAACAAGGTCTGGGGACTGAGATGGTCATGGGAGGAGCTTGATTTTGTGTCTGGTGAACCATTTCTGTGTAGATTTGCCCATATGTTTAGGGTCATTGTCTTGCTGAAAGACCCAGTGACGACCCATCTTCAGCTTTCGGGCAGAGGGCAACAGATTTTGATTTAAAATGTCCTAGTATTTCAAAGCATTCATGATGCCATGCACCCTAACAAGGTTCCCAGGGCCTTTGGAAGCGAAACAGCCCCACAGCATCACTGACCCACCCCCATACTTCACAGTTGGTATGAGGTGCTTTTCAGCATGCGCGTCTTTCGTGGCATGCCAGACCCACTTAGAGTGTTTGTTGCCAAAAAGCTCAATCTTGGTCTCATCTGACCAATGCACACGGTCCCAGTAGAAGCCTGGGACCGTGTGTATTTTTGTGTGAGACCAAGATTGAGCTTTTTGGACCTTTGCACCTCATACCCAGTGTGAAGTATGGGGGTGGGTCAGTGATGCTATGGGGCTGTTTCGCTTCCAAAGGCCCTGGGAGCCTTGTTAAGGTGCATGGCATCATGAATGCTTTGAAATACCAGGACATTTTAAATCAAAATCTGTTGCCCTCTGCCCGAAAGCTGAAGATGGGTCGTCACTGGGTCTCTCAGCAAGACAATGACCCTAAACATATGGCCAAATCTACACAGAAATAGTTCACCAGACACAAAATCAAGCTCCTCCCATGGCCATCTCAGTCCCCAGACCTTGTTTTGTTGGCAAAAGGGGGTTGTACAAAGTATTAACACCAGGGGTGCTAATAATTGTGACACACATTATTTGATGTCAAATAATTTTTTCTTTATGTGGGATTTCCCCCCCCCCCCCCCCCCCACTGAATGAATACACTTGTATTGAAGGTTGGATTTTTCTCTTTTTTTCCATTAAGGTCCCATATTATTTGAATTAAAAAAATATTAGAAGCTAAAAAACACATCTTTTTCAGGGGTGCCAATAATTATGGAGGGCACTGTAGCAAAGTTTGTGGAAAAAAAATATCACAGAAGTTTACTGTTGTAGTGGCCTCTTTCATAAACAATATGCCTAAATATTTAATGGGTATGCTGTCAATTTACACAAATATTTAAATCTAAAAATAGATGAATTTCTTTTTAAACAAAATACACAGAACACATACAAAAACTATTTAATTCAGAATGATAAAACCCCAGATAGTTAATTGAATTAAACTGCCGCATGCTGGATTAGCATACTACTCCATAAAAAACAGCCACTTGGCACCTATACAGGTTTTCAATAGATAAACGTTTCAGTCCAGAGCACATGAGCTCCATGTAGTTTATCTATGTTACAAACACCGGCTGTTCTGCATGTCTCATCCCCATTTTTAGTCTACTAACATTATAAATCAGACAGAAAAGCCTGCCGGATGAATTTCCCTGGGCATTGCAATAGGTTGAGGAAGAAATACAGAGGGAGGAAAAACCCTTAAATCATTTCTTAAAAAGATTTGGATTAAATGGATTGTAAAATTGTGTGACGAAATGGCGGAGGCACACCATTTTAGTGATGTATATATAGATACATGTGCTCCTGACAGAGTCGCCACATTACAGACAATACATGGGAATGTTTCACTACACATTTCAGGCATGGATGGCCCCTGGAACAACACTGTGCAGAGAATTCCTTCTTTTGTTTTTATGGGAAAGAAATCTGTGTGGTAAAATTGATCTATTTTTATTGAGATTGACAAAACTTAATGGATTCTGAAACGGAATGAAGCTTCACAAATTCAAATAGACATTTAAATGAAACCTGATTCTTCATTTTTTTTACGTTGTGAGGAGAATGAGCAAGCTTCCAGTACTCATCTACAGAATAAAGAAAGCAAGGCGGAAAAGGGACTGAGCCTTAAGCACTCCCTCCTCACTGACACTTCTTTTATTTGTGCTACCATCTCTGTTTTAGCCTCACCCTCCAGCTCATAACCCCGCATTCTCTCTCTTAGAACTGCCAAGCACAGGCTTTATTTCTTTGCTCATTTCTCTATGAGCTTGGTCTCTTTTTCTCTTTTTCCCCTCCTCGGCAGATCCATACCAAACTCCCAAGCAGGAAAGAGGGGTTGTAATTTCCCCTTGAGTTAGGACACCTCATGACAAATGATAATGGGAAATCAATAAAGCAGGGGAAATATGAGGCGGCAAACTTTATGAAGCCAGGAGATGTATTACTCTATAGACAACACTGTTTTCCCTTAACAAAGTCACTACTCGAGTGTGCCTAATAATCTGAAGGAAAATCAAGGGAGCCGCAACCACATCAGCAATATTGGCAACTTATTCCACTTTAATGGCATTTGGATTGATTTCCCCCCCCTCATCCTAATGGTCCTTTTATAGATTTGACGCTGCTTCTGCAAAACAGTCATGTGTATTAAACCTCCCTGAAGGCTAACGGTAGCCATTAAAGCCCTTGTCTCACTAGTGCTCATAATTGGAGGTTTGACCACCACCACAATTTGGTCTCACATGACAAACGCGAATACACAGTTTAGTAGTAGACAGCGATTGTTTTGTACAGTGAAATTTCTAAAGTTTAAATCTCATACAATTTTCAGACAATATTGCCTTTTTCTCCACACAACCCAAATAAATGTACAGTGGGGCGAATAAGTATTTAGTCAATCACCAATTGTGCAAGTTCTCCTACTTCAAAAGATTAGAGAGGCCTGTTATTGTCAACATGGGTAAACCTCAACCATGAGAGAAAGAATGTGGGAAAAAAAAACAGAAAATACCATTGTTTGATTTTTAAAGAATTTATTTCCAAATTGGAGTGGAAAATAAGCATTTGGTCACCTACAAACAAGCAAGATTTCTGGCTGTCAAAGAGGTCTAACTTCTTCTAATGAGGTCTAACGAGGCTCCACTCGTTACCTGTATTAATCGCACCTGTTTTAACTCATTATCGGTATAAAAGACACCTGTCCATAACTTCAGTCAGTCACACACTAAACTCCACTATGGCCAATACCAAAGAGCTGTCAAAGGACACCAGAGACAAATTTGTAGACCTGCACCAGCCTTCGAAGACTGAATCTGCAATAGGTAAAACGTTTGGTGTAAAGAAACCAACTGTGGGAGCAATTATTAGAAAATGGAAGACATACAAGACCACTGATAATCTCCCTCGATCTGGGGCTCCATGCAAGATCTCACCCCGTGGCGTCAAAATGATAACAACAACGGTGAGCAAAAATCCCAGAACCACACGGGGGGACCTAGTGAATGACCTACAGAGAGCTGGGACCACAGTAACAAAGGCTACTATCAGTAACACAATGCGCCGCCAGGGACTCAAATCCTGCACTGCCAGACGTGTCCCCCTGCTGAAGCCAGTACACATCCAGGCCTGTCTGCGGTTCGCTAGAGAGCATTTGGATGATCCAGAAGAGGACTGGGAGAATATGTTATGGTCAGATGAAACCAAAATAGAACTTTTTGATAGAAACACAGGTTCTCGTGTTTGGAGGAGAAAGACTACTCAACTGTATCCGAAGAACACCATACCCACTGTGAAGCATGGAGGTGGAAACATCATGCTTTGGGGCTGATTTTCTGCAAAGGGACCCGGACGACTGATCTGTGTAAAGGAAAGAATGAATGGGGCCATGTAGCGAGAGATTTTGAGTGAAAATCTCCTTCCATCAGCAAGGGCATTGAAGATGAGACGTGGCTGGGTCTTTCAGCATGACAATGATCCCAAACACACAGCCAGGGCAACAAAGGAGTTGCTTCGTAAGAAGCATTTCAAGGTCCTGGAGTGGCCCAGCTAGTCTCCAGATCTCAACCCCATAGAAAATCTGTGGAGAGAGTTGAATGTCTGTGTTGCCCAACAACAACCCTAAAACATCACTGCTCTAGAAAAGATCTGCATGGAGGAATGGGCCAAAATACCAGCAACAGTGTGTGAAAAGCTTGTGAAGAGTTACAGAAAACGTTTGGCCTCCGTTATTGCCAACAAAGGGTACATAACAAAGTATTGAGATGAACTTTTGGTATTGACCAAATACTTATTTTCCAACATGATTTGCAAATAAGTTCTTTAAAAATCAAACAATGTGATTTTCTGTTTTTTTTCCACATTCTGTCTCTCATGGTTGCGGTTTACCCACGTTGACAATTACAGGCCTCTCTAATATTTTCAAGTGGGAGAACTTGCACAATTAGTGGTTGACTAAATACTTATTTGACCCACTGTATGCTTATGTGGGAAAGGACAGAGAATGACAGCAAAGTTAAATGTTATTAGGCTTTCTCACACAAATTAGCCACTGTTGACCCCGCCCCTTTGCCAAAGGACCAATGTGGAGTGTGAATTTCATTACCATGATGATCAGGGCGGAGTTTGGGGGTTGCAGCAAGGTGAATAGTGTCGTAATTATAAAGCATGACAAAAGCCACCTATCACGCCCACTCTACTGAGGTGACCAATCCCAAACCACTAAGAGCTGACTTTGGGTATACATCCTTGACTGTTGGTCAATCACAGTGCACATATAGACAAAAAGTTTTTAATCTTAATGTTACCTAATTTAATATAACTTAATGTCCATAATGTTAATATTGTTTATAATCCTGCCTATGAAAGATCATTTGTTTTCAATCCTTATTAATCGGTGGCCCACAAGTGTCAGTCAACTTTGGAGGTTCTTCCGTAATTTGATCACTCATCAAAAATTTTCCTCCTCCTGAACTCGATATTTTTAAATTAAAAGGATTTAAAATAGCGATAAAGAGGATGACCTTGGCGCTGACATTGTAGAATTCCATCCAAGAATCGACGTGATGAAAATCGAAGGCCAAGCTGTTAATAAATCACCATGCTTTTAAAATGAATTTACCCTAATGCTCATTCATCATGCACTGTAATACCTTTGCAGGACCCGGCCCGGTTTCGACAGTGTGCACAAACACAGCAGTAAATAACAACAGGGCGTCAGCGTCCCTTGCGTCGCTGCAGCTTCCGAATTCAGCATACATTAAAAGACGCCCCCGCCCTGCACTACATCGCTCCTCCATGACACGTTGAGCTCATCTCTCTGTCTCACACACTCACACGCACAACACACACTACAGGCAACAACATACATAAAACAGAGGAATATAAAAACCGCAATCTGAAGAGCACCAGACACAGAGAACAAAGCCCTGCAGCGCATCTTTGCCCCCTTGTAAACATTCACCAAATTTACTGTAATTGTCCCACGTTGGTATAAATTGTGACTAAGGCGCCGTATCACACCGTCAGCATCTGAACACGGGAAGAACAGAGGAGGCAGGAAAACAACAAATACAACGCTACGCCTCCGCAGGGATTTGCTAAACAAATCACGAGACTGTTGGTATATAAAACTCCAAAAGAAGACGAGCTAACAACAAAATAACATTGATTTATCACAGCTCACGTGTGTCATTTCTTTCTATTCCTCCGCCCGGGTGGAAAAAGTCATTATCGCAAATGCTGAGAAACATCATTAGGTAGCAACATTTGTTGAAGGAGGACGTAATAAACAATAACGGATGGCAATTGTTATTGCATCTGACACTGATGAGCTCCTCTGCAAGTTTGTTTATAAATTTAAAAAAAAAAAAAAAAAATACTATCCACAATGTGTGTTGGGTGGATTGCGGTGAGGCTAAATTGAGGAAGGGGCGAGGATTGGGGGGCTTAGCCATTTCCTCTACATGCCTACCCCCCAACACACCATACTCCCCTACACCATGCCACCCGAGTCATTGAGCCGTGGAGTAGGGGTGGGGGGTTGCACTCGTTTATCAAACTTCATGGAGCAAGGGAGAGACAGGCCCTGATAATGTGCGCCGCGCTAAAGCTGATTTTCCATGATGAATCTCGGAGCATATAAATTGGCTAATATCTGAAAACATTTACAGATACTCCAGGAATTGACTACTTGCGCGACGTGATGGATGAGTCTTCCCGATGCTGGACGACAGCTCTGCAAATCTCTACGGCAGCTTAAAGCCCCTCATTTGATTTTCCAATTTACTTCTTT
Source organism: Corythoichthys intestinalis (assembly GCF_030265065.1). NCBI lineage: Eukaryota > Metazoa > Chordata > Actinopteri > Syngnathiformes > Syngnathidae > Corythoichthys > Corythoichthys intestinalis. The sequence continues at coordinate 42,410,638 of NC_080409.1, read as the reverse complement.
TTAAATGCTTCCTCAAATAGAAGATGTGTGTATGTGTATGTTTCATTTATACAGTATATACACTCACCGGCCACTTTATTAGGTACACCATGCTAGTAACGGGTTGGACCCCCTTTTGCCTTCAGAACTGCCTCAATTCTTCGTGGCATAGATTCAACAAGGTGCTGGAAGCATTCCTCTGAGTTTGGAATCTTCCCCCACATCCCAAAGATGCTCGATTGGATTGAGATCTGGTGACTGTGGAGGCCATTTGAGTACAGTGAACTCATTGTCATGTTCAAGAAACCAGTCTGAGATGATTCCAGCTTTATGACATGGCGCATTATCCTGCTGAAAGTAGTCATCAGAAGTTGGGTACATTGTGGTCATAAAGGGATGGACATGGTCAGCAACAATACTCAGGTAGGCTGTGGCGTTCCAACGATGCTCAATTGGTACCAAGGGGCCCAAAGAGTGCCAAGAAAATATTCCCCACACCATTACACCACCACCACCGGCCTGAACCGTTGATACAAGGCAGGATGGATCCATGCTTTCATGTTGTTGACGCCAAATTCTGACCCTACCATCCGAATGTCGCAGCAGAAATCGAGACTCATCAGACCAGCCAACGTTTTTCCAATCTTCGATTGTCCAATTTCGATGAGCTTGTGCAAATTGTAGCCTCAGTTTCCTGTTCTTAGCTGAAAGGAGTGGCACCCAGCGTGGTCTTCTGCTGCTGTACCCCATCTGCCTCAAAGTTCGATGTACTATGCGTTCAGAGATGCTTTTCTGCCTGGTTATTTGAGTCACTGTTGCCTTTCTATCAGCTCGAACCAGTCTGGCCATTCTCCTCTGACCTCTGGCATCAACAAGGCATTTCCGCCCACAGAACTGACGCTCACTGGATATTTTTTCTTTTTCGGACCATTCTCTGCAAACCTTAGAGATGGTTGTGCGTGAAAATCCCAGTAGATCAGCAGTTTCTGAAATACTCAGACCAGCCCTTCTGGCACCAACAACCATGCCACGTTCAAAGTCATTCAAATCACCTTTGTTGCCCATACTGATGCTCGGTTTGAACTGCAGGGGATTGTCTTAAACCATGTCTACATGCCTAAATGCACTGAGTTGCCGCCATGTGATTGGCTGATTAGAAATTAAGTGTTAACGAGCAGTTGGACAGGTGTACCTAATAAAGTGGCCGGTGAGTATATATATTTATTAACATAGAAATAAAACTTTTTTTTTTTTTTTTTTTTAAATTCCCGTGTTTATAGGAGATGCAGAAGGAGTAGGTTCCCTGAAGAGGTTACTGGGGCAGAACTGATCTGCTTCCACCTGATTCTCCCTGAAAGCGCTGAGATGAAACTCTACATTCCGGTGTGTGCGCATGTGCGTCTGTAAAATAATTGCAGCGGTAGATCTGGCAGTACTGAGGCTACATAGGTCAGGCCATTAGACTGCGGCAGAGGCTGGCTAGAGCTCCTCTTGTGAAAGGGAGTAATTAGTATACTTGTCAAGTGGAGTGCTACGGTGCTACTCGCCTCTACTGCACTTGCAAAGAATCGCTCATCTTGCCTTCGAATGCACTCCTTTTTGCTGCTTTCATTATTTCTACACACACACACACACACACACACACACACACACACACACACACACACACACACACACACACACACACACACACACAAACAGTTCTTGCCTTCAGGTGAGAAAGAGCCTTAACAATGACAGTGGACTCTCAAGTTTGACTGGATGCTACACAACACGACACCCAGCTATCTACAAAACAGCGGAGCCATTATGAATAGATCAAAAGGAGCCTGAAAACATTCTCGCAGTGTTAACATCAAACATGGGACATTTATAACCTGGCATACGGGGCTTCTGTAAAGGAATGCGACAATAAATCTTGAGGGCGCGCGAATCACAGTTACAAAACACGCAGGGAGCAATCTAATCTGGAGCCGGGCCTTGGGAAAATGGAAAGGTCAAATAGCTAGCAAAATTGCCTACACGAGAAAAAGAGAGGGAGGAAAAAAAAGTATGTCTAAATCTAGAGCGCCTGTCAAAGAGAGGAATAGAAAGAGGGATGACGAGATGAAGCATAGCAAAGATGGTTGCAAAGCCGGTGCCGAAGAAGCGGGAGCGCCCCCTCTGATGCTGCTACCGACAGTAGAAATTCGTATGTATAAATTTTGTGAATACTAATATCATATTTTCTCACATCGAGGACATTTACCTTCATTGGCCGCGCTACAGAAAGTATTAAGCATACAGGGGTATGAAAAAGTATCTAAACCTTTTGGATTTTCTCACATTTCTGCATAAAATCACCATCAAAAGTGATCTGATCTTTGACAAAATCACACAGATGAAAAAACTGTCTGCCTTAACTAATAATAATAATAATGCATTTTATTTATATTGCACTTTACATTTGAAAAACAAATCTCAAAGTGCACATTGGCAAAAAAGAAAATAATAATAAATAAAATGAAGAAGACTAAGAATAAAAGAGTAAAAGCAAAACAGACACAAGCACAGATAAAATCAGATACCAATCAGATAAAAGTAAAACAGTCAAATAAAATTAGCTAGAATAAGCTTTTTTAAAAAGGTGAGTTTTTAGTCCTTTTTAAAATGCATCCACCGTCTGTGGGGCTTTGAGGTGGTCTGGGAGGGCGTTCCACAGACGGGGAGCAGCAGCTGTAAAGGCCCTGTCGGCCATAGTCTTGAGCCGAGTCCTGGGCGGGAGTAGACGATGCTGTTGGCCTGACCGGGTTCTGGCTGAAGTATGTGATGTGAGGAGTTCGGTGAGGTAGGTGGGGGCTACACCGTGTAGACAGTGATGGGTGTGAAGGAGGATTTTGAATTCAATACGGAGGTGAACAGGGAGCCAGTGTAAGGTGCGGAGGATGGGGGTGATGTGTTCATGTTTACACACCCTCATCAGGACCCTGGCAGCGCTGTTAACTAAAATCACCCAAACATTTATAGGTTCATATTTTAATGATAATAGTATGCAAACAATGACAGAAGGTATATAAGTATAATAAGTAGAATACGTATGTGAACCATCACATTTAATATTTTGTGTCCCCCCCCCTTCAACCAGACACTTCCTGTAGCTGCAGATCAGTCTGGCACATCGATGAGGACTAATCTCGGCCCATTCATCTCTACAAAACTGCTGTAGTTCAGTCAGATTCCTGGGATGTCTGGCATGAATCGCTGTGTTTAGGTCATGCCACATCATTTTAATGGGGTTCAAGTCTGAACTTTGACTTGGCCACTCTAGAACATGTATTTTGTTATTCTGAAACCATTCTGAAGTAGATTTACTTTTGTGTTTTGGATCAATGTCTTGTTGCAGCATCCATCCTCTTTTTAGCTTAAACTGTATGAGAGACTGCGTAATGTTTTCCTGCAAAACATCCTGATTAACTTTTGAATCCATTCTTCCATTAATGATTGCAAGTTGTCCAGGCCCTGGGGCAGCTAATCAGCCCCAAATCATGATGCTCCGTCCACCATGCTTTACAGTAGGGGATGAGGTGTTGATGTTGGTGAGCGGTTTCATTTTTCCTCCACACATGACGTTGTGTGTTACTCCCAAACAATTCAACTTTGGTTTCATCAGTCCAAAAAATAGTTTGCAAAAACTTCCGTGGAGTGTCCAAGTGCCTTTTTGGTTTGCTGACATCATTCAGCTGCTCATAACATCAGCACTTGCAGAATGAAACAAAATAAAATGAAATTACATTAGTCTCATCTTCAATAACAGCAATTCAAATTTGTGTTTACAAGTAACTGCTGACAGAAATAACAAACGATTAACACCTATAAGTTAGCGTCCGCACATCATCAAAAACAATCACATAAACTCGCCCCATGTATTTGACCACAAATAAAAGCACACAATAAACAGCCGTCACCTCTGGATGCTTCACAAGCAAAAATGTGCGCTGTCAGGCTGTCATCTCTTCACTCAGCTGCTTTCTCATGTGTACATGTAAATGCTCTCGCGTGTGGAAGTACAACCTGCTCTACGCTTCCTGCGCCAAAATAAAAGCATGCATCACAAAACTAATGCCCACATTAACAAAAAAAACAAAAAAACAAAAAAAAAGTATTGACCTGATTTTTTTATTCAAAACCAATCAGTTATTTTAGTATTAGTAATGAAGGTTTTCAGTCTCCTTCTTACTCCTGCGTGTGATTTTTTATTAGTGGACAACGCTAGCAAGAACTTTTCCTCCCAAGTGGGAAAAAACATAATCTACTAGATGAGAATCACAATGATTGCTGATAACATATTCAATACATTCTAAACTGCTTTAAAGGCATTGATTTATTCACAAGAGCTGCCCAATAGTATTTCATACCGCATCAAGGACGCTTTGTCGATATTATTTTGCTAAAAAAAAACTGCTGAAGAAGGGTACAGGGGATTGGTCGTCATGGGAAGGTGACTACAAGGAGCAAAACAAAACAAGGAAAGTGTAGAAGGTGAGTATCGATCCAGCACTGGGGATTGTATGTACGTACATATATTCCCTGCAACCAAAGACACCGTCCCTATATTTCTTAATGTTAAACGCAGAATGGAGAGAATTAAAGAAACTACAACAGCAAACCACTCCCCTGGTCGGGGTTAATGTCCCTTATATAGGATTCTATTGATCTTCACAGGACGCTTTGGAGTCCGAAAGGCACTCGCGTGCAAGAAAGAGCGTGAAAAATATGCCTGCCAATAGCTCTGAAGCAGCCCGTTAGCTAATTGCCAGCAAAGACAATTACCCAGGCAATGTTTCATAATGGTAACACATGACTTGGTGTAAAATACCAATGGCGGGTTCTGCGATTCAGATTTTGGTCTTCAGTAGGCATTTAAGTGACCTAATCCACCTCTTAATACCACCAAATATCACCATTGTCAATCTTTTGCAAAATAAAACAAGTGAAGACACATCTACTATCAACACAGTAGACAATGACAAAAGAATATATAAATCAGAAGGATCTGGTTTTCGAAAAATAAACAGCAATTGCCTTACTGCATTATTGCATGACAGTTAAGAATCATAAAACTTCTTCACTTCATTATTTAATCGTCGCAGGTCAACAAGATGTATTGTTCTCATGTTACATCATACAGTATACTGGTTTACATTTTTTCAACCATTCTATAATAATGACTTAAAACATTAGCTGTACAGTAAATAATATGTTTTATGATAACTAACATGATTATAGAACAGATTAGTGATATTTCCATTAGCACCTTTTGGGGAAGAAATGTATTGATTAATTTGTATAAATTGGAGGTTGAACAGCACTGGATTGCACGGTAAAATATCAAGCTTGAGAACGATAAACCGATACGACCGGATATCCGGTTTTACAGGCGAGCGATTTGGCTGTATCGATAGCAAAATAACTATTCGACAGTAAAAAGCCAGTAAATCATAGATGTATCGATAGTACAACACGGACTCGGCTATCGCGAGCACAGAAACCAGATATCAGTGTTCAAACCATTGCTATGCTAGTTTTATGTACCAAGCAGGGGTCGCGTTAACCGAATATTTTCCGTCGTTGACCGGTTTTTTAAAACGGTGACGGAAAAAACTGAAGTCCGTCCGTCATTTTGACAGGTTGCAATTCACACCCCAGAGCACAGGGTGGCGAGTGAACATATTAATTAGCTATTGTCTCTCTTAATGCATGACGTCGTTGGCTATTCTGTCAGAATATTGTAGCGTCACCGGGGTCTGGCGGCGGCACAGTGATTGACACATCAACGTGAGGTTCTTATTGGTGCACCCGGTGTGCCAGCGCATCATCCAATTGGTGGACTAGTATGCCGCCTGTGTATAGACCCCAATCACATGACGTCACAACTCCGCCCCCCTGACTGGAGCCGCCATATTGTGTGTCAGCTCGTCGTGTTTACACATTACCGCTACGTACGTGCCTCCTATTACGGCGTCTTTTTCTGCTCGTTAACATTAATAATCAAAATGGTGAAGACGTGTGTGGCGGTTGGTTGCAGTAACAGAGAAGATAGACGGAGAGACTTGAAGTTCTACCGTATTCTGAGAGACCCGAAGAGGAGAGCGAGATGGACTGCTGTAATTCGACAAGAAATCTGGGCACCAAACGATCACCACAGACTATGTAGTAGTCATTTTATATCTGGTAAGATGCATTTAATATATATTTAGAAGATTTTGGGCTGACAACCACAATTAAGATCATTGTGTGACATTGGTGATTGGGGTCTATATAGTTGCCTCTTTTTCTTTGGGGGCAGAGTTGTTGTTTTGTTGGTGTTGTTGGCGGTAAGCAGAGTAAAAAGAGGGAGAAAAATACCACGACTTCCGTGTCTAATTTTTCGCCGCCAAGCAAGCGTTACAATATTAATTAAAAATGAATGAAAACTAAATACTATTGAATATGTCATCATTATCATTTAAAAAATTTAAGTGACGGGTAAAAATAGATTATGACCGGATTTTTATGACCCTGTCAGTCAAAATGACAGACAACGAAAATGTCTAGCGCAACCTCTGGTACCAAGCGACGTGTATATGAATGACACATAATTAGCTTGCACTTAAATAATGCTGCGCAGTGTCTTCTCCATTGCTCGACCCCAAGGATCACCGCAATTCAAGTGAGACAGCACACATCACATAACATGAACAGCCACTACTCACAGTCGTGTTTGCCTCAACTCCCCATCATGCATTTCGATCATGACAGGCGTGTCATAACTACGCCAGAGCAAACGAAACCACAGTCACGCATGCTAAAACAATGGACAAACAACACGAGCGCTGATGCCAGCTTGCCAGGTGGAAGTTACGAATGACAGCGATTGATTTTCAACGCACGTCGGACTTTGAAGTGAAGACGGCAGCCAGATTCGCATGGGACAGAGATCGTGAGTTTTTAACCCTGAAAAATAACCCACTACAATGGCACGACCTGCTGGAGATATTGTTTCCACGAAACGCAGTCTACTTAAACATGAACATGTGGATCAGTTGATCTTCCTCAAGAAAAATCTGCCCTTCAAAAAAGATATGGACAGTGATGAGGAATAAAAATGTGGAAGCACGGGCATAAGTGAACGACTTTGCTGTGTATAAGGTTAAAATAATGATTATTGACCTATCTGGCTAAAATGCCATGTTTTTATTCCCCCAATTATACCAGAGGTAAAGAATAATAGCATTATGCTTTATTTATTATTTATTTATTATGATAACACTAGCAGGTTTAATTCTTTTCTTCTAGAGCTCCTGCATATAATTTTAGTTTGTAAGATTTTTACGTTGAAAGGTTGCACTTAAATTACCTACCTCTTGTGTTCATAACACCAGGAAATACAGAGATTGAATTACCGCACTTTATTGTTGTCTGTCACTGGAGTTTTATTTTATCATCAATCCCAGCCAACAAAATGATGGTCATCTAGTTGGCCTTATCTTTTTTTTCATGTCTCAAAAATAAACATACATTGGTATGAACTTTTGTTGTTTAATTTTGCTTGTAGAAATTTGGTCTTTTTTATCCATTTAAAATACTGTAAGAACAAACAACAAATGTTTACTATCGTATCGTTTTCACACTGTATCGAACCGTATCGTTCTTAAACTGTATCGAATCGTATCGGATCGCTCTGCCTTAAAAATGTATCGTTGTTGAATCGAATCGTAACCTGTATATCTAGATACATATCGAATCGGCTTCATACCAGAGATTCCCAACCCTATAAAATATATCATACAATGCATGTTTCACATATGGTATTTCCTATTAGATTACCATTTACTGACAATGCTCTCACAAGCGTTTCTTATTTAAATTTGAAATCAAATGCACAAACAACAACAAAGCATGTTTTCACGATATAGGGATGCAGGGAAATGGTCTAATATCATCTAAGATTGCCTGCATCTCCCGGATGAATGACCAGCTCTACAAGCCGCGGTGACTTGTATTTTGACAAGCAGTGGATAACTGTGCTGTAGGTCCAAAGCAATCACACTTTGACGTTGACAAATGGCCATGCTGTGTGAATCTGAAAATAACGCACATTCCCTTTCATCTCTTCGGTGATTAAATGGCAAGCACATCTCCTCTGATAATCACACAGGCTTCTGTATATGTCTATTGAATTCATATTCTTGCAAGAGTATGTTTCCACATTTGTGAAATGATTTACTAGAATTAGTGAAGCAAATGTCAAGTTATTATGACAAGTCTTTTAACTCTTTTGCTCCCAAAAACGTATAAATACGTTCTATTTTAAATTGTTTCAGTGTCCCAAAGACATATTTATATGTCTTTTATGTTTTTTTTTTTTTTTTTTCAAAAGGGACATCTATGGGTTGTGATTCAATTTATCTCCAAAGCACAAAGCTTAAATCCATTTTAAAGCAATAAAACTGGCCAAACGAGGGCAGTAGTGCATTTGGCAAGACCCGCAACCCTATTCAACGGCAACAAACGGCCAAGCCGCAAAGCCGGGGCGAAGGCAGAAGGCAACCGAATGGATGCCAGGCGGCGGACGACCAAGCAGAACAACCTGTAGGACGCCCGGGATGCCAGGCGCAGGACGACCGAGCAGAACGACCGGGACCACTAGGTGCCGTTGAGTCCATGCTGCTCGTGAGCAGAGCCCGCAGAGACTCAAAAAAAAAAAAATCATCTTTTTGAGACAGGCAACGACGAAGGAAAAGTTTAACCGGCTGTCGCGGTCACAATAGCGTCATCTTTCAGTTAGTTATGTGTAAATAAATTGTTACTTTGCTATCAAAAGCTCTATTTGTCTTGTTGTTTCTGTTATTTTGTAAAAGGAAAACATTCAGAAGTTTGGGATGTAACTAAAGCAAAAAATAGCTGTGGTAAAGTCAAAGTTATGTTTGATATGTATACTTTCACAAAAAGCTCAATTTATCTGTTTTTTCAACAGAAATTGGAAAATTGCTCAAACTAAGCTATTATCTAATGCTGATTCCAAAAGAATGGAAAAAGATATGAAGTTAATTTTTTTCTGCTGAAAGAAGAGAGTCTAATCTTTCTTTTAGTGGGTTCCATGTTTATATAGCAATAGAACAGAGCAAAGGTCCTTGCTCCGGTGAAAATGGCTGGGAGTTAATGTTTAAAATCACGCAAAAAATATAGTGCAACAGGATTTTCGTCTGTTTAGTTTATTTCGTCTGCTAAGTATATTTAAAGGGGATGCGGGTATTGCATATTTTCAGGCATATTTTAACATTCTAAAGCACGTTCAAGTAACAATGTTACCTTGAGTTTATTTGTAAAAGCTAAATATGCCATACACAGCTGAGTGTGCTGCAGCCTGACTTAGTAGTCTGCACAGGTGCTAAGTGTTAGCTGAGCTGTCACATTAGCTGCTACTTCTCTTGAGGGGAAGAGGAGCTGTGCAGAAGGAGTAACTAAACAATATAGTAGACGTCAGAGCAGGGGAGGTGCTATGCATTAGGGATGAGCTTTGCTGGACCAAGCATTTGAAGCATTCTTGCTGGCAGACAAAACATATTCGGGGAATTCTCAAACATACATGATTACTAAAGGTGGGAATCTTTGGGTACCTAACGATTTGATTACGATTGCGATTCAGAGGCTCCAATTCGAATATACATCGATTATTGATGTCAACCCCCCCCGCTTTGAATGTTTTGTACATTACTTCCAAAATAGTTAAAAAATCCTATTAGGCTAAACCAAACTAATATTTCAGTAGCAAGTTAACAGTTAAAACAGTAAATAAAATACTCAAGTCCCCATTCTTTATCAGCAGCTTTAAACTACATTCAATTAATTTAATGGTGTGAATCAACCGTTAAAATTGATAAAATTGCTCCCGTTATTCCATCATTTCCCTTCTGCCTACTTATAACATGTCAAAGTTTTAAAACTGTTTCATCATTTAAAGATAGATTCAAGTCAAGATTTTGCAGATTGAGGAGTATTTCAGATAAAAAGTTAATTAGGTTCACTACAACAGAGCCTTCTAGAGAAGTCTACTGCTTTAAGATGGCGGCTGTTTACAACGCGGCAACTACTAAACTGCAAGTCTGTCATTTCACATCTAGTTCTCTTTATATGTTCTAACACCGCCGTTGTCTGTTATGTAGCATCTAGTTCTGCATATATGTGATATCTACTATAGGCGTATGTGGTCGTATGTTTGTAGCAACTAGCAACTGGGCGTTGTTTGAACCAGATGTCGGCCGCAGTCAGGTATTTTTGTTTTTTTATCTAGCGGCATGAGTTGAACGTGATATTTGCTTTCGGTCCATTCCTCACTGCGTCCTGAAGACCGCGCTGACTGTGTTTTAGTTCTGCTTTACCTGGTATAATTCAGTAATCGGAATTTGGATGTTTGTGAATCTTTCTCGAATCTTCCACGGCTGAATCGCGAATAATCTAAGAATTGGAAATTTTTCCCGCCTCTAATGATTACATGGTTTAGAAAACCAACACAAGCCACATAAAATGATTAATAGCTCAATAACACCGATTTTGCAAAATAACTCCCCCGTCCCCATTAAGATATCTAGAGCTACATATTACAAACAGTTAGATTAAGATATTGTATTTGCAACATAAGTTTGTCTAACCATGTACACAATAATGGCGAAAGTGGCATTATTTGTTCGCGAGGCGTGACATTGCAGATATTCCTACAGTATATGTCGTTTTAACTACAGCATCTTTAACTATATTACAGGTATCGTGAATCCAAAAAAAAATGATTCGAAATGTTTAATAAAACTGATAAGACTGATATCTACTATGCTACATTTGGATAGCCAGACTTAGCTTTCAAATGTTGAATCTGCTCGGCATATAAATATTACCAATGTGTTCTTGCTAACGCTTGCCTAAATGTACCTCAACATTTCTGACACAATGTCTGGAAAACATCCTTGACATTTTCAACAAAAATGTTAGCATCTGGAATTTACTTCCTCTTGCAGCTCATCCATCAGCGCTACCTCAGCAGTGTTTGCTTTTTATTTTGTCACTTTGTGGCAACTCCATTTCCTCAGAGAGGGCCAGTAAGGTTCCAGAGAGGATGCACAAATAAGGAGGAGGAGAAGGTACGTTAGATGGATGCAACTGGGGATGATGTGGGAAGGACTCGAACGTTATAAATAACACTGATGAGGTGAGCTTGCATTGATCCAAAGTGCAGTTGAGGGGCGGCGGCCCTCCTACCGCTCAATTGTCAAACCTACTAGAGGTAGTCTGTTTTACATTTGGATGGAGCTGAGAGGAAAATTCAGCAAAGGTTGGAAACAGAAGGCGGATCCCATGGACAAACTACTCCAATTAGGACTGATGGAGACAATGATTGAGAGGGTGAATGAAACTCACGCATTCCACCCTCTAGGTCCTGGAGGAACCTGTCTAGGATGATGCGAGCCATCAGTGCAGGAGACAAATCCACCTGTAAAAAACGATAATTAGTCGTAATTACAAAAAATATATATATATATTTAATTACTTAATTATTTAATCTTGGCATGGAAGAATAAACATGAGCTCAATTCATGTAAATACTGTATTTTCTACTATAAAACCTATATTCGCTTTGCAATTAATGTTTAAGCAATATTTAGTTAGCCGGACACTTCGTTATTTAGAGTACAACATTTTAAAAACACAAGGAAAATCAACAAAAAAAAAAAATACAGAGAGTTCAACTTCGTAGCTCCTGAATCTGTATAGTATGGCCTTAGGCCTAAAAACTGATGATTACCCACATTCTCATGAGTGCTGGATTATCATACTCCATCGCAAACGATGTCAAATGAACAACAGGCTTTTATTTCACTGGAGCACTAGCTTAGTTTTCATTTTTTAACACATACCCTCTTAAAGTTTTCTGGAAATTTGTATGGTGGGTTTTTCAGCATGAAGCCACTTGACAGAAGTAATTATATAATTAGCTTAATGTAGTCTGCCCACCATTTCTTTCAGTTTGAAAAAAAGAAACATCAGAAATGTTGGGAAAGGTGACATTCAAATTGTTCCAAAAATGATAGAATTCAATTTACTCACAAAACTTCTCGAACAAGAAGACACATCAAGTCATTATGAAAACCTTTTTACAGAAGAGCAACAAATTATAGTGAGCTTTTGTTTGTGGACTTTGTCAGAGGGAAAAAAAATCTAATCTTGTTTTCATAACAACAACTTAAAAGGCCTTTCAGTTTATCTGATTGACTCTTCACAAGTGTTTGTCCTTTTAATGTCAATTGTATTTATTACCGTCACCGTACTATGACATTAAGAAGGCGGCATAAAAAGGCCACTCTCACTAAAGAGCATAGGAATAAGATTTTCCGACTACATTTTGATCGTCTGTCTCACCCAGGCCTTTTCTCTCATCTTATTGGCCTGCTCTCAATTATCACCACTGGATAGTAAGAGGATGACAGATCCCCAGTAAGCAGCATACCCAAGCTGACACATGAAATATAGCAAACTCACCAATACCCCCCTCCCAGCCTGGATAAGGAGGAGCACCTGATTACTTTAGGTAGCATTGTCGCCCTAATATTCATATTAATTATTACTCCGTTTTCAGCTCTCTAGCATTAAACCCCTTATTCAAAAAATATTAAGTGTATTGAATTCAACAGTTCATTGTTCCTCCAGACTGGAACACGCAAACAGAATACTGTTTAATGACAGGGGTTGACCTTCAATTTTTTGATTGGCAAAACAAACAAATAGTGCTGCAACGATTAATCGATTAACTCAAGTATTCGATTAGAAAAAAAATATTCGAATTAAATTTTGTTGCTTCAAGTTTTCGTTTAATTAAAGTGGCGTTGTAATGGGATATTTTGAAAGTGTTTGCATTTTGTTTTATTCATTAGGGTGGTTACATTGCCCTCTGGTCTGCCTCTTTTCTCATGGCTGAATCCAACTGCTCCTTGCAACTAAGGTAAGTTTTTATTTGAGCTAATTTTTTTAATGCATTCATAATTTAGTTTATAGGTATATTTAGCTGTTTTTTTGTCGGAATACGTGTTGTAACCATTTGTTAGGAGCATTGTAAAAAAAAAAAAAAAAAACTAGCATTTTATAGCATTTAAGCTATCAGACTTTTTCTACGTAAGTTAGCCAATTGTTCTTTTGTTGTACATAGATCCTCTTTTAAAAAATATATATATACTGTATTGGCCCGAATATAAGACAGTGTTTTTTGCATTGAAATAAGACTGAAAAAGAGGGAGTCGTCTTATATTCGCGGTCTAGACATTATACCCATTCACGACGCTAGATGGCGCCAGATATCATTGAAGCGATTTTCTGTCATGACGGATCTCAGCTACTCTCCCCATTCACGATGCTAGATTGCACCAGATATCATTGAAGCGATATTCTGTCATGACAGATCTCACTACTCTGAAGTTTAACCAGTTTGCATTATTTCATTGCAATGTTTTTCCTTATTCAGATTTGTTTCAAGCCTACAGTTACAGTTAGACTTCACTTTGATGGTTAATGCAGTTATTGCAATTTTGTTGTTTTATCACAATAGATTGGTTTATTTACATTTCAAAAACCAGAACCCATTCATTTACGAAGGTGATTGCACTTTAGTTTACATATTTAAATGTTCAGATATTAAGATTTGAATGAGGCAAAATAACATGCTTTTTCTCTCAAATATATTGTTATAATTATTTGTTTCGGATGTACTGTAATCATTTTCTGTATAAAAATTAATTTGGTGTTCAAAAAGTCTTTTTTTCAAACTTCAGTCTTGAAAAAGAGGGGGTCGTCTTATAATCAAAATTAAATTTTCATGTTTCTTATCCAATTACTTGATTATTCGAACTAACTAGTCCATTGAATAATCGACTACTAAAATATTCGATAGCTGCAGCACTACAAACAAACAAACAAAAAGCTACTGCGATTAAATACACAATAGATTCATTTAGGATCCCCCCACCCCCAACGATTTTTTAATCTTTGTCGAGTACAAACAGAAATTAACCACTTTATTATCACTACAAAAAAAAAAAAAAAAAAAAAGAATAAATATTGCTTGATTCCTGCTAGGGGCCTATGGAAAAAAAACATATAATAGAGCCCTACTAAATTTAACAATAACGGCAAAAAAAAAACAAACTCAAAATGATCAGTCCTTGGCTGAAAATGGGCTGAAATGCATACAGCTCAAGTGCAACTCGACGTCATTCAAAGCATAATCCTCCCAAATATTTTGGTTGAACAAGCTTTAAGGCATTCGTGAGTTGAGGTTCCGCTATATTGGCAACTATTCTAAAGCCTTTATGTTTAACTGACCTTTACATAAAAAGTCTATATTGGGCATAAAACGGCAATATTCACGGGGGACATCTAGGGGCGAAAAGGGTCCGGTAGCAGTTTTCATCATTGTTAATCATTTCTCTCCATTGGAGATATATTGTCTCATAAAGGGATGAAACTACATCAATTAGTGGTCTGAGAGAGCATGAGTGCTTGGTTTAAATGTTAAGTAGCATATTAAAATGACAGTTAAATGGTTCATAGACAGTTATCTCTGAACTGGATTCAGTCTTTTAAAAAGAGGAAGAAAAAACCGTGTGTCAATTAAATGAAGAATGAATAATGACAGTTAGCTTTGAGGCGCCATTCATGCATGTGAGCTCCTCTGATTTTAGATTAAGAAACACTCCAGTGCCATTGACTGGTCTAAGGACGCAATAAAAATTCTAATGTACATTTAAATGGGCAAACTAAGGCAAAAGTAACACGAGGACAATGTGCAGAAGGGACAAATGGATAAAAGACCGCGATATCTCACTTCAGAAATTCATAACTAAATATTCTAGAATGCTCGACGTTTTTATTGTTACTGTTTATTTTTGTTATATTTTTATGGCTAAAAAAATTAAGTTAACAAGGCCATTGTTTTTGTTCTTATTCGTTCTCTCTCATTTCTCCACCCACATCGCACCGTGGAGCCTGATCATTATCAGTCTGGTATAGGAAACTGGCCAGCCACCCTGATGTTGTTGACCGGTGGGTCCCAAATGCTGACAACCGACCACCCTAGTTCTAGTGATGTTTTTGTTAGTCTTAGCCTAAGTTATCATTTTCTGTAATCAAGCCTTATACTCTTTCTGATTTTTGTTTGTGTTAAATCTTTTGTGTTTTTGACATTTTGACCTACTGTCACCTTAATTTTTACCACGCCCATTTTTTGTTGTTGTTGTTCTTATTATGCTGCACGGCATGTAACAGTAAGAAATATGCTTCATGACATGGCATTTTTACAGGTTGTAGCAGAGTAATTTTTTAACATGCAGTGAATTGGTCTTTTTATTCTAGTCACATCTGAGAGGCAGTTGTTGGCTGTTTTCAACAATGTACAGTGAAAATAAAGACATTGATTGACTGAAAATGGCTCAATATTAGATGAAATGTCTTGTTTTGTCATGTATATTTATAATTGCTCTTTACCTAAAAAAATGTTTTATCCGATTACTCGATTAATCGATAGGATTTTCAGTCGATTACTCGATTACTAAAATATCTGATAGCTGCAGCCCTAAACTCGAGTAATTTGATTAGAAAAAAGATTCAAATTAAATTTTGCTCCTTTGAGTATTGTTTAATTAAAGTGGCATTGGAATGGTTTGTTTGAAGGTGTTTGCATTCGGTTTTATTGATTTGGGTGGATACACTGCCCTTTAGCGGCAACAGTGAATATGACATAACTTATTTCGCATGGCTGAATACAGCTGCTCCCTGTTAAGACCAACATAAGCTAAGTTTTTGTTGGAGCTAATGCTTTTTTTATTCGTAATTTAGTTTGTTGGTATATTTAGCTGTTTTTGTGGGACTAAGTGTTTGAACCATTTCTTAAGAGAAAAAAAAACGTTAGCATTTTATAGCATTTAAGCTAGCAGACTTTTGCTATGCAAGTTAGCAAACTGTCCTTTCGTTGTACGTAGATCAGGGGTTGCGTTAACCGAATATTTTCCGTCGTTGACCGTTTTTTTTACAACGCTGACGGAAAAAACTGAAGTCCATCTGTCATTTTGACAGGTTGCAATTAACACCCCAGACCACAGGGTGGCGAGTGAGCATATTAATTAGCTATTGTCTCTCTTGATGCATTACGTCGTTGGCCTTACTCGGAAAAATGTCAAGGCAACTGAGTGTCCGAAGTTTCTTCAAAAAGCCCCAAAACGACGATGGTGTTGATAAAAGAGGTGAAAAAAGAGGGACTGATGCAGTGAAGGATGACAACGAATCAAGTGAATCAGATCACTGCGGCGAGCAGTTGAAAACGTCGCCAATTACCAAGAAGGGCAGAATTGGTAACACGGTGAAAGCGGCATAAAGCCAAAAAAGCGGACCAGACTAGCCAGAGCCTGAAATTATTTCAAGGAAAATATGGAGGGTGCCACCACTGTGTGTGCTCTTTTTGCTAAGCTGAGCTCGCATACCACGGTAGCACGTCGGCTATGAACGAACACTTGACGCGCCGTCACCCAGGTGTATTTCGGAAGACAACAGGAAACAACAAGCTAGCGTATTGTAAGTCCATACAACTTTCTAACGATTTTTTAAAAAATTGGAAGTTGTCTTTATGTGCGTCGTATGAACGTGCATTTTTATTATTTAATAATAATACTAAAAAAAAAAAAATATATATATATATATATATATATAATAGAATTATATATTTTATTATTATTAAATGTATTAGGATCATGGAAGGTCCCACTTGGGGGGGGGAATATACATATACATATACATATATATATATATATATATATACTGTATATACATCATATAATAAAAATATATATGGAAACACAGTACTGGCCTGCTTACTGTAATCCATGACTGCACTAATGTTAGTTACTTTATATTATATTGTATTATTGTGTATATACATATAGTGACTGCATCAAGATATAGTCATTTTAAAAATTTAAGTGACGGGTAAAAATAGATTATGACCGGATTTTTATGACCCTGTCAGTCAAAATGACAGACAACGAAAAAGTCTAGCGCAACCTCTGACGTAGATCCTCTTTTTTTTTTTTTTAAATACCGTTTGAGGCTCAGCACAGAGATCAAAAGAGATACTGTACATTAAGCCCCCTTAACAAGAACTTTACAATGTCTGATCTTGCTGTATGTTCCCTTCCATGTTATGGGATGTTGCTTGAACCTAAATTTAAGTATATATATATATATCATTCCAAAACTAAATTGGTACAATGCCGACATCTGCAGTTGAGTAAACGTCCCCGTACTCTGGTAACATTTGCCGAATTTGGTATAAGTTCTTTAGAAGTGTAATTGTTTAGGTGCAGTGTATACCCTTGACTTAACCTAACGCACAACCTCCGACATCATGTCAAATCAAACAAGCAATGAAGTGATAGAAAGAGGAATTAACAGATGACCCCTCGCTCCTCACCTGTCTGCAGTTTGCACTTTGCCCGGGCCGGTGCAATTTGGGGAAAATTGCACGATAAAAGACAACAAAGTATTTTCACATCTGCTTGATGGAGGTGAGAGCTAATTACATTAAATAATTGATAATGGAGCAGACCATTTCAGCAATTTTCATAATGACTAACAGACAAGCGAGAAAATCAAAAACCGCTGCCAACCTCTATATAACCATTGATACAAAAGGACATCAATGACTGAGATGGAGGGGTGGTGGGTGGATGTTAAACCATTACCTCATTGGCCAATTCCAACAAGACAGGAGCAGAGGGATGTGCCATGGCCTTGCTCAGATACCTTCATTAGAACATGAAAAGAACAAAAGCAGAGACAATAAATGGGAGGCAGTCAGAAAAGGAAAGCGGCGAAGGCTAGCCTAGACATGCTAATGTCCCTGATGACTTTGCCCTGGATGGCATATGGCAGGCTGAATGTGGTTAAAGCAACATAGCTCAGAGGGCTTCAAATTTCCCCCTTAAACCAGATATGAATAAATTGGTTAGTTAACCTCTGCCGCCCAAAAACAGAGTTTTCCCTCCACAGTAAAATAAGCCTCAGTTCAGCTTTGAGGTTTGTCAACGTTGAAATGACTGTAGTAATATGCAATTCACTAATACAGGACATAAAGGGTTACAGGATCACACACTAAATAGTGTTCCTCATCATTATTAAGACTATCCAACTAGGCCTGCACAATATATCTTTTGAACATCGCCATCGCAACGTGCGCATGCACAATAGTCCCATCGGAGGATGTGCAATGTTTTTTTTGTGTTTTTTTTTTTTTAAATGTAAACTTTTGTTTTTCTTCATAAAAGCAACAATTGTGTAGAGACATGGCTTCCTGGATTCTTTTTATATACACCGATCTTCAACACATACACCACTTTAGCCTGGATTAAATGGGATTATATGAATACTAGGCGTGTCCCGATGGTATTTTGTTGCACCCGAGTCTGAGTCACTTGATTTTGAGAATCTGCCCATACAAAGTCCCGATCCGAAACAAAAAAAAAAAAAAAAAAAAAAAAAAAGTTTTTTTTTTTTTTTTTTTGCTTTGATGCTTACGCTGCCGAGAACAGCCTCTTAGACTGTGTACCAAGTTTAACGATGATTAACACATTTGTGCCTTTGGTCGTAGAGCTAGTAGCAAGGTCTCTCTGGGCAGATAAAAGCTAAAAACCTGTCAATCATCGTTAATTTTAAGTACCAAACGCTAGCTGCACTGGTGACCAAGAAAAACAGTTTGGTTAAACTGCTTAGCAGGAGGGTGGATGAGAGGCTGTATGAGCATGATGCAAAAAAAAAAAAAAAAACCTGATCCTTTTCAACCAATTCCGGTTCTCTGAAAAATGGCTCGATCAGCCCGGTTTCCGATCACATGATCGGATCGGGACATCTCAAATGAATACAATGTGGTCATAGTCAACCAAAGTCTTTCCAAACAGAGCTATTCAAGTCTTCTGATAAAAATTCTTCTAGTTTTAATATCGCAATATACGTAGTTGCAATGTCAGTTTTTTTCAAATAGCGTTTAGCCACTATACCCAACAATAATTGAGTAACATAAAACAATATTAACTAATGTTGTTGTTGCTTTGTTTAACTTTATCTACCGTATCACAAAACTAATGTCTTCTCTGCCCTACTAAAGTCTCATGAGAAAAGAAGCTGTACATATGACCAATGGTCTGGATTGACTCCCGAGTACTATATTATTGTAGCCCCTTCCCCAGTTGCCAACAGGATGATGACGTAGAGCAGAGCATTGCACCTCTGGTAGTAGCTTTCAACGACGTCAGGCGCATGGTGCTTTGAAATAGTCCTTTTAGTCCGTTTCTGTTGTGAGATAGAAGGAAGATATTATTAGAAACCAGGAGAAAACACTACAACTGTGACTACTACTAAGACGACTTACTAAGATTGGTAATATAATGGTACCTCAAGATGAGTATTTTACAAAGCCGAAATTTCAGTTGTTAACTTTTTATATTTGTTTTCAGTACATATAAAAAAAAAAATGTCTCTCTTAGAAATGAGACCTTATGTCTCAGACGCATTTTACCTGCATACCGTATTTTTCGGACTTTAAGACGCAGTTTTTTTTCATAGTTTGGCTGGGGGTGCGACTTATACTCTTGAGCGACTTATGCGTGTGATTATTAACACATTATTATATCATTTCACATATAATTTTGGTGTTTTGGAGTGACACTGATGGTTTGGTAAGCTTTTTAGCATGTTCTTTGTGCTATAGTTATCTGAATAACTCAGTAGCTATCTTACGTTAACATTAAGGCTGCAGCTATCGAATATTTTAGTAATCGAGTAATCGACTAAAAATTCTATCGATTAATCGAGTAATAGGATAAAACATTTTTTTTAGGTAAAGAGCAATTATAAATATACATGAGAAAAAAAGCCATTTAATCCAATATTGAACCATTTTCTGTCAATCAATGTCTTTATTTTCGATTTACATTGTTGAAAACAGCCAACAATTGCATCTCAGATGTGACTAGAAAAAAAATTCACTGCTTTCACTCAAAACACTTCTAGATCTTATTAAAAAAAGTATTTCTAACCAAAAAATGTAATTACGCTTAATAAAACACATCACTTGAAAGCTATGTGTTTTTCCCACGTGTTTCAATTGAATTCCCATTTGTGTCAAGCTATTTTTAAGTTCTAGTTAGGTTTTAAATTAGTCTAAACTGTAAGTACTGATAGGATTTTGAGTTTTTGCAGTGTTCAAAATTAATGTATGATACCTGCTGTATTGGAGCACATCAGGGACCAGTGCTACTTGGTGTTTTATTCAGCCATGACTACTGAGCTAAAACTGACAGTTAGCTTTATTATGTTTAAATTGTACACCCTCATCACTCTACAGCGCTGTGTTTTTACAGATTAAATAAAGCCTGTATGTAAAACACGTTAGCCACGCATCGACAGTGGTCATAATCAATAGAAACCTAGCCCTCCGAAGGGCTAACGTTACGTGAGTGAGTGACAGTAACGTTATATTTATTAGCGCTGAGAAGTCTACTGCTTAAAGATGGCGGCTGTTTACTAACGCTGCCCAGACGCGGCCGAGTCTGTCATTTCGCATCTAGTTCTAAATGCATGCGATATCTATGAGACGCATCGGACACTACCTGCTACCACACTAGCATCATGCGGGCGTAGTTTTTAGCAACGTCGGCGTAGTTTGTAGTGGCTGTCGGCTGCAGTACGTTTTTTTTTTTTTTTTTTTTTTTTTTTTTTTACTATTGCTTCTTCCTCTACGCACGTGACGTCAGTGCGTTGTCCCGCTTTAAAAGTAGTCCGGGCAAAACGTGATGCTTAGAGCTGGCAAAATTAAACCATTTCTCGAGGTGAATAAAATTACTCAGATCAGTTTTTAAACTCGAGATACTCGAGTTGCCCGAGTATTTGTTTCAGCTCTAGATAACATACCGGCCACGTTCGCATTTCGTTGTTCATACAGTTTCAGTTCAGTTTCAGTTTAACTTTATTGTCCCATAAGAAGGTAAAACTAGTCTTACAGCAGGTAAGCATACAGATAACAGATAACACAACAACTCTTACACATAGACAGACTACAAATTTAAAAGGCTATAGACAGTTGTGCATTTAAGTGCAAGAATTGTGCAAATTTAGCAGCCGAATTGCACTGGGTAAGAAGTTCTTTGTCCTATTTAACTTAAAACAAGGGACTCTAAATCTCCTGCCTGAAGGGAGGACCTCAAACGAGCAATGAAGGGGATGATGTACACAATTCAGTATGTGTTTTGCCTTCCTCATGACCTGCATCTCATAAATATCTCTTAAGGAGAACTGTGGACAGCCACCTTAACAATATGGTTGATGTTATTTTTCTCAATGTTACATCATGTAACATTATCATACTGTACACTTATTCAGCATATTGTTCTCTATTGTATTTTTATTTTAAATTGCCTTTCAAGATGACATATCTGTTCTATGTGTTGAATTGTATCAAGTAAAACTCCCCCCAAAATGTGACATATATGTTTTTTTTTCC
Source organism: Corythoichthys intestinalis (assembly GCF_030265065.1). Taxonomy (NCBI): domain Eukaryota; kingdom Metazoa; phylum Chordata; class Actinopteri; order Syngnathiformes; family Syngnathidae; genus Corythoichthys; species Corythoichthys intestinalis. Next base: position 42,389,055 of record NC_080409.1, on the reverse strand, counting down.
TTTTCGTTGGGCATTTTATGGCTGGTGCGACTTATACTCAGGTGCGACTTACAGTCCGAAAAAAACGTTAGTTAAAGGTTAAATAATAACATTTTATTTTCATAATTACTATTCATTACAGTATTTACTTCTCTTTGACCTGTTTAAAGAGATGGCATTTTAATATTTGACTCTTATAATTACAATTGTTATTAAGAGTTACGATGTTTGAAACATTTCCGGTATGGTGGAAAAAAAAATATTGTTAATCTCCACACTTTAAAATTGGTTGTAAGGTTAGGTTGTATAGGTTTTTTTAAGTTGTTACACTTGGTATGTTTATGGTTTTTTTAAAAAAGTTACTCTTAGATGTGCTTAGAGTCACATCTTTTAAATTGTCTGTAGATATACAGTAAGTGTTTGCTTATCTAGTGTATAGTAGGTGCTCTATAATGTACTGGCAGCCAGTGTAGGGTGTATCCCGCCTCCCGCACTCAGCTGGTATAATATCATCGAGCCTACTTTATTTATAACTGTGTTTTCTATGACAAAAAATCCAAACAAATTGACTTTGGAGGTTCTAGTCCATAATATGTAATTTCTGTGGATATCCACATAAGTTATTTCAGAGTAAATTCACACACCATTTAATTTGTCACAAAGTTTTTTTTTTTTTAAGTTTTCCCCATCCAAATGACAAAAATAAAGCCTGACATATATAGACTTGGCGAATTTCATATTCTTATGAATGACCATGAGGGATCTTAGGTCACCGTGATTTATTTTCCAATAAGTTTTGTGGAGGGAGTGGGTCAAAGTGTGCAACAACCACAATGTACATCCCACACCTCTACCCCCCACTTATCAAACAATGATGCTATTCCCGTATTCCTCAAGCTTACATCTTCAAGCAATTTCCTTGCTGAGGAGTAGTACAAGGGTTAAGAGAGGAAGAGCTTGTTGTTGTTTAAAAACAACTTATTTAAAAACTACTACACACAGGAAAAAAAAAAAGTAATTCCACTGAGAAAACCCCAGTGACTGACACCCGTCAGATAGATGATAAATGACTCCATTTTCTGCCCGTGCTGCCTTCTGCCACTGGCGGCGGCGGCCATTTATCATCATCGGCTGTCAAGCGTGGAAAGCGGCAGTGACAGTGCGAGTCAGCAAACATTTAGCACACGCAGCCGCACTAGACAGGGAAATTATTATTGTCAGAATAATAATGGTTTAGCATAATTTATTACAGGTCCACCAAATAAGCAGGGGCTAGATGTTATTAGACAGATGGATGGGGAGGCTTGGCAGCCATCCACTGAGGCTCGGGCAGGCAAGTGGCATCGATGTGATGAGGAGGGGTTGAAATAAACGAGTCTATGTTGGCGAGGTGCGAGTTTGAGGGGCATCCTCCAAACCAATCAGAGAGCTGGCAGTTCAATTACAAAGAAATAAAGGGACATTCATCATTCAATTAGGCACCTGTCAGGCCTCACAAAGGAAGAAAACTTCTAACCTGGTACTCCAGGGAGAAGATGCTCAGAAGAGTGGACTGCGAGTGACTGGAACAAATAAAAGAAGGACAAAGTTAATTACCAGAAAGCATCGCACACATTCACAAAGAAAGACAGGACGTGTGTGTGGTGGTGGGGTGTAGGCAGGGAGGCTTCAAAGCTCGAACCAAATGCCCTGTAATCTAAAAGAACATGAAAACAAGGGTGGCAAAGTTGTTCCAGATGATCACCTCTGACAGATAAGACACAGGGAGCTTGATTATGTTTTTATGTCACTTTCATACATAACATCACACCAGTTTAATTCATGTTGGGGTTGGGGGTTTACATACAATGACAACCTGTATTTCTTTAAGTGGTAAAAAAAAATCATGAGATGGTCTTACTCTTATGGCTGGCAAGTGATACTACACTAAGTGAACCAGCCCCCCACCCCCAACACACCTCCACCGCCATTTTCAGCAACCAGCGGGCTTTGAAAATGGAAACTCGCACTGAAGGAAGTACAGCAGCTCCCAGGAGTCCGTTCAGTCCAAAAAGGTTGCCATAAGCCACATTCAGCCAGCAACCCCCATCACCCCATGTCAAACACCTGGCATAGACACCAGCATGGGGAAACACGCAGCGGCAAGAGGGGCTACCTTCAATATCCCTCAAATTGTAAAGAAGACAAGACCACATTCCATCATAGGGAAATTCAGTACATCAATGTTGTGCAGCTGATCAAAAAATGTGAAAACATCCACAATTGAACACAGTCCTAGTTGACCTCTGATTTGTTCATACTTGGAATAATTTCCCACAGGAAATAATGTACATGGAACAAATCTGTTCCCTGGTGAAGCTGCTGCCATCATAAAAGCTTCAACACTAAGAAAAAATATGGGTAAAAAAGTATAGTCAACCACTGTAATCGCAATACATTAATCGCTGTATTTCACAAAAATCATTTTTTGAATTTCTGATAACTGTTAAAAAAAGTCAATGTTAAAACTCCAACATATTAGTAGTGATTTTTATCTAAATACAATGTACCCATCTCAACTAATACAATAGCTTGAAATGAACAGAAAATCAGATTATCATGAATTATAGTCTTAAAACACAAAGACCCTGTTCAAACTGTGAGAACTCATCACAGAGCGGACATACATCACCCTCAAGGTTATTTTCTACAAAAAAATAAAGCTTCGCAGTTTCAGATAAAAGACAAAAGGAGAGAAAGTTTGAGGACAAAAAAAGCCCACTGCTGCTTCAGCATTAATTTACAATGACGCTTGGGGACGAAGGGGGCCGCTGCAATTAAAGGGGAGGACGGGCCATTAAATGGTCAACTGTCAACATGTGGGCACTTAAGGGAGGGGTGGAAAAAATGTCTTCCACACTTCAACCTTGCACCTGAGCATTTCAACAACATTACAGCCTTATGGTTGGCATGGGACCGTCACGATCCCCCTGCTGGAACAGACATCTGTTAGGTTTTAAATGGATAACTCCATAATGAGCATGATTACAGTCTAATTGCTAAATCTATACCCTGTTAACTTTAAAAGGGACATAAACTGCTCTTAATATCTAAGAAAATAGATCTGCTTCAAAACCCTAAGATCTTATGGAGCTTTTGTTTTTATTTCTCAAGTCAGACCTTTTTGCGCTCTTATCAAAACTGGACAAAAAGTAAGAAACAGTCCGTGTTTGTTGGCTAATGTGCAAGATGAGTTCTTAGATATGAACCCCAACCAAGAGCAGCTTTTAATAGTGTCAGTACTGCACTGTGATATCACTTTTCAATTTGCAATACATTAGAAGTGAGTTTTAATTTCATCATTGGCATCAAGTCGTTCTCCCCTGAGAACTACATGCTTGCTAGTTATTAAATTGTACAGCGATGAGCAACTCTACATCTGGGACACAGCCTGCCATGCAGTATGAATTCCATCTTACCTGACACACCTGTTTGTCCTTTAATACAGTAGATCACCTAAGGTCATGCTGTTGTCCAAAATTTGGGAGATACCATACCCTTAAACATATGGAAAAATGTATAACCACAAAATACACCAAAATTAGTGTTGAGTATTGGTGACTATTTTATTAAAATTCTCAGATACAGTACAATACATGTCAATATCACAGCAATTACAAGCCTGATATACTGTAAACCTTACAGGAAGGACACATTTTAGTTGTATGTGCATAGAGCGTTTAAAGACACAACAACAATTTTCAAGCAAGAAATTATGCTGTACAAAAAAGTACCTCAATCAAAATTACAAGATGTAATGGCATTAATATGTATCGGTAGCTGGTATTGGTAAGTACTCAAATGTATGCCTCTGTCTTAAAAGTATGGACGACTTTCATGATGTTTAAATTCTTTTTACACATGTATGAAAGTTTGGTGGAAAAGTTGTCATTCCCATCATTTCAAATGGGAGGATTTGTTTCAAAATCCAAATAAATCAATGTACAGTGGTACCTCTACATACGTAGTTAATTCGTTCCAGGCTTTTGTTTGTAATTTGAAATGATGTATGTCGAGCAGCATTTTCCCATAAGAATACATTATAATTCCATTAATTTGTTCCACAGCCTAAAAACCTACACTTAATCCTTAACAAATATTGCTGGCGTCCATTACAAATGGCAATTACACATAGCAAAACAAATAAATTATAAATTAAAATCGTAATATAGTAATAATGTAACAAATCGGGTTCTAATGTGGTGGATCTTGCGCGCTGTACCTGAATGCACCGCGTGGCTGACGTAACAGTGAGATGCATGTAGTAGAGATTTTAATTTCACTTTTAATGTCCTGTTGTTTTTGCAGTAAACTGCGGGGGACAGTAGGCGTGTTGTATTGCACAAGTTATGAAATAAATGATTAAAAACCTGACAAAGCTGGTAACTTTCTTGCCGATGTTACAACAATAATAATTGTCACCTTAACCATAGACCCTTAACTTATAAAGACTGGTGATCGGAGGTCAGAGGAGGACCGTCAAGATGGTAGACATTCTATGACCGTATTGTTGAGCCAGTTCACAGACACCCGTACCACACTGATATTTTTCTATCATTTCTATCTTCATTTCAATGGTAAGCATCACCTTTTTCCTTTTTTCACCACCTGATCTAACTTTCTAAGAATCCATGTTGATCTCTCTGGTGAGAAAACAAAGAAACTGTGGCGCTGTCATAAATCGTCATATTTCGAGCATGTCGTTGGATGGAGAAACAAATGGCGAGTCAAATTTTACGTCCGATGTCGAAAAGATTGTGTCGAAGCGATCGTATGTCGAGGTACCACTGTATTTAACGCATCCTAGAATGTGTTCAAATTAGTAATTAATCAATTAATTCGAGTAATTCGATTAGAAAAAAAATAAAAGATTCAAATTAAATGTTGCTGCTTCGAGTATTCGGGAGTATTCGGTTAAACAGTGAATATGACATAACTCATTTCACATGGCTGAATCCAGCTGCTCCCTGTTAAGACCAACATAAACTAAGTTTTTGTTTTAGCTAATGTTTTTTCATGCATTTGTAATTTAGTTTATAGTTATATTCAGCCTTTTTTAATTGTTTGTTAAGAGCATTGTGTAAAAAAGACAAAAAAACAAAACAAAACAAAACAGCATTTTATAGCATTTAAGCTATCGGACTTTTGCTATGTAAGTCAGCCAATTGTTCTTTTGTTGTACTTAAGATTGTCTTTTTTTTTGTACCGTTTGAGGCTCAGCTAAGCTATTTTAATTTTTTTATGTTCCTTATCCAATTACTCGATTATTCGAGCTAAGTAGTTCATCGATTAATCGACTACTAAAATAATCAATAGCTGCAGCCCTAGTTCAAATTCAGAACTTAAAATTTAATCTGCAATATGTTTGATACCTATTGCAATTACTTCAGCAATAAAAGATATACCAATGGCATTTTACAATATTTTCCGTGTTTACGACTAGATGTCAAATCTTGTTTTCTGCTAGCAAGTATTCATCTATCATCTACCCATTACGAGCATGCTGCTTTGTATTGTAATTTAGACATTAAACATCTTTTAATTGACCTTTGTTGGGAGAAAGATTAAATTCCAGCATCCCATCCGCTCTTCTTATGCTCTACTTCTTGGATATCATTTAGAACACGAAAAAACAGAAGGTTGGGAAACACAAGAGTGGATGAGAAATCATTCACTTTCAACCTCATTATCTTCCCTCACGACCTAAGATGGGGGTAGTAATATGCACTGACGCCCAAAATAGTCAAGTAGCCGATGATTAAAAATAATTAGTGCATTCCAATTTGTCATTTCACTAGTTCGTGCTTTATGCTTGGTTAAGTTGGGCAATGTCCTACTTAGAAAAGTGAAAAATTCTAGTTTTAAATGTAGACCAAATGTAGAACAAAGCACAGCATAGTCCCTTTAACATTTTTTAATGTGAGATGTGGAATTTAATAAAATATATCAATTAGATTAATTAATTTCAATTGACAAAATTAATTATAAACAATAGCAGTAATTTAGGTAATGAAAGCCACCTGGCTAATGACATTGGTATCATGTGCTGTCGTGGTGCTTAGCATTTGGGGAATCTGCATGCATCTGAGCATGGTGAAACACTTCAGGGCATGTGACTGGCTAATTTAGATACAAAACATATTTGATTCATCTCCCATGTCATCAATGACGATGAGGATGGACAAATGAAGTGTTTATTTATCTTTTAAATTTGTATTCAGCATTTTTTGTTTGTAATTTTGTTTTTATTTTTTTAAAGTTGCTTCAATTTGAAAGCTGTAATTGTGTTTGCCACTGATATTAGTTGCATTGCCTAATGTCATGCAAGAATTTTAAAAACATAAAGTACCAAAAACATGAAGTCTAACTGACAACACTTCTATGCATCGGCAGCTAGATGTGTTTATAATTACTCAAACTGACGGTAATACGGTAACACTTGTTTTTCAAGCAGATCATTTCAAAAACAACCGTGATGTTTTTGGGTGTTCATTCACATGTGATAGAATCTGAGAGGTGATCGTAAAAAAACAACAATGTAAGTTCTCATATCTTTAGACCAGGGGTGGGCAAACTATTCCACAAAGGGCCGCAGTGGGTGCGGGTTTTTGTTGCAACCCATTAAGAGGACACCTTTTCACCAATCTGCCGTTTTGCAAGTGCAATCAGTCGATTGCAGTCAGGTTCTTCTCATTTCTGCTGAAACCGCATTGGTTAAACTATCTGTGCTGGGTCAGTTGGAACAAAGACCAGGACCCACTTCGGCCCTCGAGGACCGGTTTGCCCACCCCTGCTTTAGACTAAAACTTGTACAACCACCACATGTGGAACTGATTGTTTGTCTTATTTGTAGCTGAATATTTTGATATACATTTGGGACAGTGGTATGAGAAAGTATGAGAAACCTTTTGGAGTTTCTCACATTTCTGCATAAAATCACCATCAAATGTGATCTGATCTTTGACAAAGTCACGCCGATGTAAAAAGTGTCTGCTTTAACTAAAACCACCCAAACATTTATAGGTTTTCATATTTTAATGAGGATAGCATGCAAACAATGACAGAAGGAGGAAAAATAAGTCAGTAAACCCTCTTCCCTAAAGAGACTTAAAAAGCAATTGAAACCAAGTTTTACTGAACAATGTAAGTCAGGTGTGTGCCCTATCACTTGCCACGTTTACATGGAGCCAAATATTCCAATTACAATCGGAATATTTGTTCAAACCGAATAAATGTGTTCCATATAAACACCTCATTCGGAATGAACAGGCCTAAACCGAATGGAATTTCATTCCGGTTCACAGGGGTGGAATATTCCTTTTCCCAAACCGATTAGAAGTAAAATTATAAAATGTAAACAGGGAAGCGGAATGGTGTCTGGTTGCGTTCTTTCTGCGCGTCACTTGGTGACGTAAGTAACGTCACTTGCAACATGGCTTCCAAGCACACACACAGCACACCCACACACTTTTTAAATGAACGGCGTATCATTCTAAAGTTTTGTTTCCACTCGAAAAGTTAAAACAGCAGCTGATCTGACGATCGATCTCCATGTTTTGCAACGTGACGCTTTGTTTTGATTAATCTGCGCATGTCAGACGGCAGTTGTCAAACGTCCTTTCGGAATAAAGGCAGTCACATGTAAACGCTGGATCGGAATAGATGAAGTGACATGTAAACAGCTGATGTGAAATTTCCATTCGGAATGATTTGAATCGGTATGAATAAAAGTCAGCATGTAAACGTGGCTACTGATGAGTGGTTAAAAGCCCTGCCCACTATAAAACATACACCTGGCACTGTTGCTTCTCTCCTGAGGAGTGGTCGTTAATGGAAGAATGAATTCAAAACTTTATCAGGATGTTTTGCAGGAAAACCTGAGGCGGTCTGTCAGACAGTTGAAGCTAAAAAGAGGATGGCTGCTGCTAGTCAGCATGATTTGGGGCTGTTTCGCTGCTACAGGGCCTGGACAACTACAACAGACAGTTGAAGCTAAAAATAGGATGGATGCTGCAACAAGACAATGATCCAAAATACAGAAGTAAATCAAATTCAGAATGGCTTCAGAAGAACAAAATACATGTTCTGGAGTGGCCAAGTCAAAGTCCAGAATTGAACCCCATTGAGATGATGTGGCATGACCTAAAGACAGTGATTCATGCCAGACATCCCAAGAATCCGACTGAACTACAGCAGTTTTGTAGAGAAGAATGGGCAGAGATTAGTCCTGATCGATGTGGCAAACTGATCTGCAGCTACAGGAAAGCGTCTGGTTGAAGTTAATATTTTGTTAATATTTTTTTTGGGGGGGGGCACAAAATATTAAATGTGATGGTTCACCTACTTACAGTATTTTCCCCTTTAGTCATTGTTTGCATACTATCCTCATTATAATATGAAAGCCTAAAAACAATTTAATTAAAGCAGACACGGTTTTTTCATCTGTGTGATTTTGACAAAGATCAGATCACATTTGATGGTGATTTTAAGCAGAAATGTGAAAAGTTCAAAAAGGTTCAGATACTTTTTCATACTACTGTAGTCATTTCTAAGATTTGTGGCAATGGAGATATCTGGCTTTAAAGAATAATTCATGATGGATAGTCACCTCCCAAAATAGAACTGTAGAGCTCTTGTAAGATATGTCTTCTTCATAGTCTCACACCACCGTTTGTAGAATTTATAAGGAGATGGAAATGTTTGGGGGCTGGGTTTAAAGGGCTATGGTCATAAACACCAGACCCTGACAACAGCGTTTTTAGACAGTTTTAGTTATTAGTCATGAACAGGGGTTCAAAAAGCTCCGTTTCTCTTCTCATAAAATCCTGACTTCCCCATTGTTGAATGTACTGATAGAGAAGGACAATGCTAAATGCAATGAGTTAGGTTTGTTTTATACTCACGAAAGCTCATATTGTGTGAAAGGTTATTTTCATCAACACATGTTTATTGTGAATCTTATTTTGTCCAATTAATTCACAAAGGGAGTTTCTACCCTAAAACATGTCCTCATAAATGGTTACAAGGCCAACTATACTTAAGCTGCTTACCTCAGACTTTTTAGCTCAATGAGTTGAAAAGGCAAAGTAATCTATTGAATGTACTTGGACAGCATCACTGATATGAAAAGGAAGTCGTCATTCTCGGGCTTCCTAATCAAGTAATTGATTGCATCTATTATTCATGAATTCTTCGGCCTGACATGAAGTTGTAAACTCAGCACTGCTTCTCCTTGTTCAACGTCGCTCCCGTATGCTTACACTTCATTCATCCTTTCAGAGATCTGGGAGGGTGCACTGAAATCCGAATTAGCTTCTTCAACTCCCTCGGCCATCAAGGGTTGTGTCCCAAATAGCATTTTTCTTGTCATTACTTGCAGCCATAAGTGCAACACTAAGCACTGAAGATTGCTAGGATTTTCCTCACAAGAATTGTCAAGACCTGGCGAGAAGATTTAATGGAATACTTTCTTTGATCCGTACAGGTGTTATACTTACTATTTCAAATTCCAGGGGTAGACAATAAGGGAAAGTTCACTGACCCCACTATCAAAATCAATGGTCCAGGTCAACACGTCAGTTATTCATCCCAATAATTACAAAAAAGAACAATATGCTTAAATAACATGAATAATATTTGATTATTTTTTATTTTTTGGTACGTGATTCCGACTTTACGACGTCGGAGTCTCCTCCGCCATTTTGTCCCGGGTCATTTTTTTTGTTTGTTTTGTTTTGTTTTTGTTTGTTTGTTTGTTTGTTTGTTTGTTTTTTTTAAGTCGCGTAAACTGTACCTTATTGTACCTCACAGTATTTGATTTGTTACTTTATTTTATTAATATGACTGTTCTGCCTTTTGGCAAAATGTGTATTTTATTACAATGTTGATTTTTGTTTTGTGATGCATACTTTTTTTGGGGGCGCAGGTCAGGAAGCGTGGAGCATGTAGTATTTCCGCGTGCGAGTAAGAGCACATGCACACACAAAGAAGAACATATATGCGCACATGAAGAAAAGCATACGCGCACACACGAGGAAAAGCGCATTTGCTCCCATGAAGAAGTCGCGCAGCCGAATGAGCAAGAGAGGGGAAAGATTACAGTTTAGCTTGATGTCTAGCTAGGAGTTACAGTAGCTCCAAAGTCTGTAAGTACGTCATTGTACTGTCCTGGCGAGGACAGTACAATGCCGTGTAATAAATGTTTTTGGATAGTTATTTTGAGATTTAGAGGGTATTTAGGAAATTAGGCTTACGTTGCCAGCGTAGGAAGGGAACTAGTTCTTAACTTGGGGACTACCTGTAATCTTATTCCAATTCCACAATCACATCCATAATCACTCCAGTATAAATATATAAATCTAAATTGACTGCACTGAACACTTACACATATTTTAACATTTTTGGGAAACAAACACACGCAACAAAACATTTTTTCTTGGGAGCTCCAGGTGGAGGCGGGCCCTCGGGAGAGTCCCGTGCCTGTTTAAATCTTTCTTGTCTTCCCCTTCACACTCTCTGGATGTCAACCGCATCTTGGTTGTCGTGGAAACAATTTAGAAGTCAAAGAGTCGATTAAGACAATTATGGCTAACGATTTTCAAGGTAGACCATCATTATCATTTTATTTTCTCCTTAGTCACGCAGATGAACTATCACATGTCATGTTCATACCATAAGTTTCATACTCATTAACTTACTTGGCAAAGTAAACCTTGTTTTTGTCTCATCACAGCCAAGCTAATTCCAGCGGTCTCGCCACTCAGGCTGAGACATTCACTCCCTTTTCTTTTCATATTGGATTTCGCTTTCCCTCTACTGCACCAGTGACTTTCTTTTTCTTGAGAGTTCTTTTTCCCCCCCTGGTGCTTGACCGGGTGCTGGGGGTTTCAGAAACATGTCATCTGGTAGTATAACGTTCGGTGGGTACTGAGATACAGACAATCAGCAGCAGTAATCAGGTTGCGCGTGTTCACGCGGGAGCCAGCAAGCGAACGAGAACGGGGAACAGCTGGCTGAATAGACACTCAGATTGTCTTTGATCGGGATAGTGTAACGTCATCAAAACAAGGAAACACTGGGAATTAATGTGAAATTAAGATTTTTTTTTTTTTTTTTTAAATTGACGCATTATTTTTACTGGCCCCACTGGGCCAGTGATTGGAACATTCTAGTGGCCCTGACGGTTTTAAAAATACGTCTGGACCACTAGGCCATTTATATTGTCGACCCGTGTATTCAATTTGAAGAAGGACATGTTTGCTGCGACCATCAGGGCACAGGTATAGGTCTCTCCCACTGAGAACTAAAAGAGCCACCTCTACCTTCCTCCCCACTTCAATCAGCCTCCTAATTGGCTGATGGCTGCTATAAACTGGAAATCATAGTGTCTATAGGTGCCCTGCTGATTTTAGTTTTGTTGTTTTAAATCCATTTATTAGTTAATCATTTGAGAGGTCACTCATGTCGAACCCAAAGAAATGGCCTGAATCTCAATAATATACTGTATTTTATATAGCCAATTATAATATATACACTGTATTTTTTAGAATCACATAAAAAAAAATCTACTGAATCAAGCACATTACTTCTTGAGACAGATCCTATCAAATTTGGTTGCGATCCGGCTCATTAGGTCCATATGTTTGTCATGTCAGCAAAATGTGCTCAGGATGCCAAATGGGTATACAAAAGGGATTTGAATGTCATCCATGCTTCTCATTTTAAACAACATTTTCATATTTGTAGTTTTTTTTTTAATACAGCTTTTATGACAATGACAATTCTGAAGAGATTTTTTTAATCAACAAGTCAGATAAATGTGTAAAAAGCTTAACAAGTCATGTTCCAAGGTATTACTCAAAATTTTAACCAGTGTGTAAGAAGAAAAAAAAAACACTAGAGGCACAATAAATAATCAATGAGAAAGTCCCTCGCCTTAGTCTTGAGCAGAGTTATTACCATCAAAAACAAAGTGTCTGGAGTCAGGAAATCACCATATCAATAGCACATGCCACAACAAGCCTGCCCTTTGCTTTTTCCTCCAAAGATCACGCTAGATAAACCCCCACCAATAACAGAGAAATTAACAAATACTTGACATTTGCTCAACATCCATTATTCTGACACTTCTCTGTGAATTTCAAAAGGCTGAGCGCATGCTTAATCAACATTCATATTCCCACAGCGATCCACCGCACCATATTGCGGCCCGCCTCGGTGCCAATGAAAACGGCACATTAGGGCCCAATTCGAAAAAGAGCGTATGGGGGGGGGACTCCAAGCTGGGGAGCTGTCTGCTCATGTATATGTGTGTGTGTCTGTTTAGTGGTGTGACTGCATTGGACAAAAAGAAAATAAAGCGAGAGAGAGGTGATGCTTCACACTAAACTTTTAGTTGTACTCTAAAACAGGGGCATCTGCACTCCCTTTATGGACAACATACGAGTGGGCTGAATGGAATTCTAAATAAGGAAAAAGATAGGAGGGGGTAATCATTACATCCACATCTATTCATAATATACCACAGAAGGACAGAGAGGATTCACCTCCCCTCCCTTCATATACTAAAGGGGACAAAGGGTGTACGAACTGGGGTCTCCCCTCCCTTTGGACCCAAGGGAAGTCAGGCAAGACCTCAGAGACCAGCCCATCATTTCCAATTCTAATGCATGGCAAGAGAAGGAACTAATGGGACTGATGTCACACGTATCCTTGCACCGGTCCCCCACCTTTGCGTCACTCCAGATACTTGGGCAGGATACCACATGCTCACTTTTACAAACAAATACTCATGTCTTTTGTCCCTAGCCTGTTTTTGTTTTTTTTCCCGCGGGCTCTATTAGGGCTTGCAGATACCGAACCAACATTGCATTCGGACAGGAAGCCATCGTGCAAGACTAACTGGCAAAAGTAATGAAACAGCTTGCATTACCAGTGTTGTTAATCTTACTCTAAAAAAGTAATTACAGTTACAAATTACTCATCCCAAAAGTTAGTGAGTTAGTAACTGAGTTACTTCAATGTAAGAGTAATATTATAGTTACTTGGCAAAATAAGAGGCATTATTTTTCATGTTTTACATGTTATTACATTATCCATTCTATGAAGTATTTCACATCAAATATGTTTAAAATAACTTTCACACACACACACCCCCGGCAAAAAAAAACAAACAAAAAAACAAAACAAAAAAAACATAGGTCACACAATTTGAAGTTGAAAGGGTTTTTTGGGACAATATGCCCTAGCCCAATTCTTCCCCTAAACTTAACTAGACACAGGGGTATTGCGAATATTGCAATAACTAGATTGCAACTAGAGATGCCGATCGATCGGGTCCGATCACGTCATTTTCAAAGCATCGGAATCGGCAAAAAAATATCGGCCATGCCTTTTTTTAATATATATATTTTTAATTTGTTTTCTAATTGTATTTAACGTCACAGACATAATATGTTACACTCATCCAGAGTCTTTAGTTTAGGCTTAAGGAAGGGTTATCAGATTTATCCCAATAACGGTGGTAATTATTATTATTATTTTTTTAATGTATCACGTTCAAATATTTAATGCAATTAATGCATGCGCTGCACGACCCACTCACGCATTATCGCGCTCAATCTGTAATGGCACTGTTTTACCTATATAGAGAGATAAAAGGCAGCGTAAAATGAGTAGAGTGGATTTTGGCAGCCTTTGGAGCCTTTTTTTAATTGGCTAAAGCCTTACAATCCGTCTCCCTACGATTAGAAATATCCTGGGAAGCAATGTGGGGAAGCAAGGTAGCAATTGATCTTTTTCTTAACACCTTATGTTATTTCTCAACGCAGAGAAGCTATATCAATTGGTAGCACTATGCACAGCCATGGTTCCACTTCCCATCATGCATTTGGCCATGGCCACAGTATCATTTACTGCAAGCTCAACAAATACACTAGATGGCAATATTTAGTCACAATATACAAAGTCACAAGTCTTTCTATCCGTGGATCCCTCTCACAGAAAGTATGTTAATAATGTAAATGCCATCTTGAGGATTTATTGTCATAATTAACAAATACAGTACTTACGTACTGTATGTTTAATGTATATATTCGTCCGAGTTGTATTCATTTTTTTATTAATGCATTGCCAAAATGCATATGATCGGGAAAAATTATCGGGAATGATTGGAATTGAATCGGGAGCAAAAAAAAGCAATCGGATCGGGAAATATCAGGATCGGCAGATACTCAAACTAAAACGATCGGGATCGGATCGGGAGCAAAAAAACATGATCGGAACAACCCTAATTGTAACCTTTGCTATGTTTGGAAGTCATTTAATGCTGTGAATCAACCGTCAAAGCAGTTAAAATTGCTCCTGTTATTGCATTAGTTTCCTCATGTCTACTTTCGATATGTGAAAGTTTTAAAACTGTTTCATTAGATTCATGTCTAGATTTTGCCGATTTAGGAGTATTTTAGATAAAAAGTGACTCACCTTAGGTTCCCTACAACAAAGCCTGCCTGAGAAGTCTACTGCTTTAAGATGGCGTTTCTTTACTAACGCCAGCGAGTCTGTCATTTCGCATCTAGTTCTATATAAATGTGATATCTACCGTAGCATCATGTGGGCGTAGTTTGTAGGCTGTTGGCTGCAGTCAGGTATTATTGGAGCCACCTTGCATCGTGTTTGCAACGGCGTCACAACTCCCTTGCCTCCTCCCCACTCCTGCTCTACTCTCTCGTCTCCGTGAGTCCATCTCTCTCAGACTTTTCTCATGTCATTCAACCAACATAGTAACGCATAGTAACACACGCCTTTCCACGGTAATGGCGTTGCCAAGATGAGAAAAGTAATTAATTAGATTACTCGCTACTGAAAAAAAATAACGCCGTTAGTAACGCCGTTATATTCTAACGCCATTATTACTGTTCTCCCTGTATTTTTCAAACACCGGGACAACAGTCTGGGACCCAGCTCCTCATTGGCCACTTGAGCCCGAACGAAAGTAACAGTGGAATTAGATTAGTTTATTTACGTGACGTGTTCTTAACGAGCAACGTCTCTTTTGCTCGTCGGAAGTCGTCTTCACAACAACGCAGATGGTTAACGGGAGAGCCGAGAATATGTTCCAATCTGTGGTAGATTCAGTTTAAAATGACCAAAAACATATTGAGTCGCTAAAACCCCAGCAACTGACAGCAATGGAAGCATTTCTTTTAAACGAAGAGGCGCTTCCTCGTGCTAGAGTTTCTTGTCGCTTTATGAACGTCACGTACGCCCATCGCTGATTGGTCCACTCCGCTGCCTGTTTGCTGTGGCTTGCTCCGCCCTGGGAATTCAATCCGCGGAACGGTCGCCAGACTATCGCTGGATCAGCGGTGAGTCTGGTGTTCCAGGCAAGTTTGCAACGGCATCACAACTCCTTTCCCTCCCGCTCTGCTCTCTCAGTTTCTCTCAGACACCACACGCGTCATTCAACCCCTCTGCAGTAACACACTAACACACCACTCCGTAACGGTAACAGTGTTGCCAAGATGAGAAAAGTAATTTATTAGATTACTCACTACTGAAAAAAAAAATGCCATTATTAACATCATTGCTCATTACTAATGTCTGTCATTGGTAATATAATCCATCCATGACTATTATTGCTTATCCTGTCCGGAGTAATAGGTGAGCTTGTGCCTATCCCAACTAACATTTTGGGGAGAGAATTGGGGTTCACTCTACAGGAGAATGGATGCCAGCTCATTGTAGGGCATATGGAAGAAAAAAAACAATCCCAACTCAAATTGGATTTTTCATAAGGTCAAAAACATTTTGATTTATGTAAGTAGCCTAAATACAGCATAAAGGAGGAATACAGAGCACAAATTGGCATAATGTCAAGCTTCACCCGATTCTCAGGACTGACAACTGTTTGCTGCTACTTTTTTCACCCGGATGGACGGACAGCTGCACCAAACAGGTCAAGAGAAAAGAGCATTGCTTCAGTTCCAACCCTGGGCGGCAGCAGTTGGGAATATAAATCAATACACAAAGTAAAACTACTCATCCCAATTTCAATCTTTAGAAAAGAGAGTCTGAAGGAAACAAAATTGGACCTGCGTTTTTCTGTCAGGAATAGGGGAAAAAAACTACTTAACTAACTCATAGACACTACATACTTGCTCACGAATTAAATACTTAAAGGCACTATATGGAATTTGATTGCTAATCTAAATTACTTTTCCTGTTCATGCATGAGTACACAGAGCCCCGACATTTTTACTGAGGCTGCCCCAAAAAGCCTTTTTTTGTGTTCGGCCTGAACACCTCCGCCTAGTATCCGCTTGGCAAAAACACTTTTCCAACTCACTTAAGACTTGCTACTAACAGTAAACAATCAGGTTTTCTGTTTTTACATTTGTGGGGCTGATTTGATGGACCAAACGCTTGTTGCTTTATGTTCTTGCTCGTATAAGCATGTGCGCCATGCACTAGCTTAAACAGGCTGCAATTACGCTTTAAGCTGGAGGTAGCAGTCGCGAGTAAAAAAGTGGCAAACTCCATATCGCATCTTAAACTACTGGAGCCGTTTGAACTTTGCTACTAAACAAAACAGCCACATTAAGGCATGGAAATATTCCTGCAGATAAATTGAGTAGTTGCTTGTGGTTTCAAATTTCCCCCATAGTAGTAGTCATACTTTGTTATTTAAGAAAGAAAAAAAAAAGGCAAAATTTTTAAATTAAAATTTTTTTTAATATTATTCTAAAAATGTGTTTATAAAAATAAAGCCCCCTCCCTGCTCTAATAAGTGCTTCCAACTAGCAACTGCACTTGCGGAAATATACTGTATAGCCACTTCAACTCACTTGTTAGCCAGAGTAGCGATAAGTAATAATGATTAACTTTTGTTTCTTGCTTCCAAATCTGAAAGTACATTCTATACTGTAATAAAGTGCTGTTTGACAAACAATAAATTTATCCCAGAACACTTCAATTAATTTGAAATAAGTCAAAAGTCAAGTAAGATGTCTGTCCTTGCAATGAGTAGCCGCTTCAGGGTTATTAATATTATTCAGCTTTGATATTAGCATGTGCCTCCATTGTGAATTGGGGTACAAAAGTGACAGCCCCGTGTCCAATGCCTCACCCCCCACCACCGACTTCCAACTCCCAAACCTCTCCAGGAGCACCCCAGACCCGGAAAGAGAGGCCAAGCTGACAGATGACTCCCAACATCTGTGTTATGCAGGCCGTTACAGATGAGGGGGTCTCTTTCTACTCTGTCTGCGGACCCTCCCACTCTCCTCCCACCGGACTGATGGCCCAACTGAGAGGCAGAATGACCCCCCCGTGGAAATCAGCTTGAAATTGACTCTTGCTTTCACTTTGTCCCAAGTTTGAATCATACCCCATTTGCCAAATAAATGGAAGGATAATTCTTCTAAAATAGTGCAGGCCAATAAATTATTCATTTCTATTGTTTAACCTCATTTTACAGAAATCAAAGTCAAATCAAATTTATTTATAGCCATAAATCATCAAAAAGATCCCCTAGGCTTCAGAGACAAATACTAGTTAACAAACAGCAAATTAACAGTAAATAAAATAATTAAATATTAGGGGAAAAGAAATCTGTAATAAATTAGAACAAAATCATTTGTTGAGTACGTATACTTGCAAATTAGGGCAGATTACGGATACAGAGAATAAATTTATTGGTATTTTGACGACTGATTTTGGCAGGAATACTATTCACAAGCATTCATGAGAAATTACGGTAATACAGTATTATAATAATGCAATTTTACACAATGTCAATTCAAGTTTGATCTGAACGATATTTGAAAAAACTTACATTGCAACTTTTTGGAGGTTTGCGATATATTGCAAAATAAAACTAGAAGAATTTTCACCAGACTTTAGTAGGTCTGTTTGGGAATACTTTAGTTGACACACCATGTTTTTGTATTGGTGTATATTTTATTAGCATGTGTTTTTCCCGAGTTTCCCCCTTGTTCTTCTCATCTATCTTTGTATTCTTAATTCTGTTCTTTATTTTATATTCTTAAAACAATTCATCATATTCTTCATTAGAAAAATGTTATCTTAGTTCCTGTAACTTTTTTATTATTGCATTATAGATTCAAGGTGCTTCAATTTACTTCATTTGTATTTATATATTTATTATTAATTTACTTAAGAACTGAAAGTGAAACAAATTGCAAATAGGCGATATATGATTCTATTCCTACAATACCGTTTAATCCAGGCTAAGGGGGTTTATCTATGAATGATGAAGATTGCTGTATATAAAAGGGATACAGGAAGCCATGTATCGACACACTTGCTGCTTTTATGAAGCAAACCAAAAGTTTATATGTTAAAAAAAAATAATAATGGCATTCCTTGCAATAGGACTATTGCGCATGCACACATCGCAATATTCAAACAATATATTACGCAGGCCTAATTCGAGTTAACCAGGAGTTATTTCACCGACATAATATTTGTAGGTGCCTAAAATAATCGTTTTCGTTGTGGAGTCTACAATATTATTGTTCTAACATATTTGGAATCAAATATTTCTTGCGATAGGACTATTGCGCATGCGCACATCGCGATATTCAAACGATATCTTGCGCAGGCCTAAATCAAGTTAACCAGGAGTTATTTCACCAGCATAATACTATTGTTATAACATATTCTGAATAAAACATAATGATAAATAAAGCATAAACTAAAGCAAAACTGTATTAACTTCCACCAAATGGGAGAAATTTGGGACAGGAGTAAAACTTGCCTATAAAAGGAGTTCACAATGATAAACCTGATTTCACAACCCTTGAAACAACTGCCAGTGCTGTCTCCCACCATCATATTTAACTAGGGCATCACTTTTACATTTTATGTGATACACAGAGTTGTTCCTATAAAACAAAATTGCCTGGTTCCCTCCCGCAAAAACCCATTTTAATTTTCTTTTTACACAAATTTCAAGTACCAAGATGATCAGACTTTTTTTAAACTAATAAACAATATTCTCCCAACTGTGTAAATGTGAACTCACTCAATTTTTGTAGCCATGACCATCTCGGCCAATATTTACGCAGTGGCAATGCTCCCACAGTGTCCGAGGGGATAAGGTTGTGTGTGTGTGTATGTGGGGGAGTATACAGCGTCTTCGAGGGGGCTGACTGGCGTACCCGAGCGCATGCTAAGAGATGATGGATGGCCTAGTCGATATGTTATGTCTTAAGAGCCTGATTTCCTGCCAGTCCAATCACTAACCCTCCAGAGTCCAGCTCAGCTGATTGGACAAGCAGAATAATTCTGCAGGCTGTGAAAACATTGCTGCTGAGCCTGCCTGTCAGGCCCAGTGAGGAGACTTGGGCATTTTAAAGAGCAAGGGTCTCACCAAGATTGCTTATGCTGAACGAAATGATAACAATAGCAGGCAAGACTAAACAGAAGAGCAAGCACCTCCGGGAGGCTAAGATTGTGAAGAATTATTGGACTGAAAATGCTCCTATGTTATCCTTGAATTATTACACTTATCAGTAATTCTTTCGTCTTTAGGGGAAAAAAATGCCATTTGGAAAGTATGTTGAAGTTACTTTGGTTAAAGCAGTGCTTCTCAATTATTTTCTGTCACGCCCCCCCCAAAGAAGACGTAAATGTTTCGCGCCCCCCCAAACTCTCTGCCGCCACTGTAAATAGTATCATTTGTCTATAAAATTACTGTTATAAATACGCATCTGCCTAACATTGTCCTTTTTTTTCTAATAAAGAAAAAAAGTAACATAGATCAACTTATAATAAAGTATAACTTAATTAACATTGTTTTGTTTGTAACAGAGAAGACTTGACGTGCATCAATTTGCCTGAATTTTTAAAAAAATTCACATCCAAACTAAAAAATACACTCAAGGTACATTTTTGACCATTTGATACAGAAAAATAAAATGTAATAAAATCAGTAAATAATAACAAATTAAAATTGATTAGAAACATTCACTCATGAGGACAATATGCCAAAAAATTTGACCAAAAAAACAAAACTGAATAAAAGAAAAAAAAAAGTGTCCTTGGACAGGACAGTTTTTATTTTTGCTGCTCACAGTATTTACCTCCTTTGCAATGGTGTGGAGTTATTTTGCAACGAGCATGCTAACAATGCTCACTGGTTTACTGATGTAACACTGACAAAGCAGGACGATTGTTGGCAATATTCGGCACGTTTTCACTGAAAAAACCAAGCGGCTTAACAATGAGGTTGGGGTCTAATGTCTTTAAGTGGCGTCTTAATTGATTTGGCTTCTGGCTGTCTGCTATAATTATTTTTAGACACAGTAGTCTTTTATCATCACCCACTGTATTAAAAGTCAAAGCTAAAAGGCAAACGGCACGAAAAAAGCGCATTCACGGCGGCCGAGGTAGAACCGTAGGTGAGGGCGGTCGTCGTGACGATCCCATGCCGAAAATGGCACTTCTCGGGCGGCGACGTGAGAACTGGACAAGACAGTGGGTCACTGCGTGAGTGAGTCCGGTCGGAAAACGGCTTTCGAAAACGGCGGTAGCACAATGCTCTTCATTATCTGTTGTCTGTGTGTGCTGAGTGCTCTTCCTTAGTTCAAAAATACTGCGCGCACTCTGAAAATGAGAGTGCCACTGCCACCTACTGAGTGGATGTGCAAGTACACTTTATTCCAGTACGGCAAAAAAAAAAAAAAACAAGTTCCCCGAGGTCACATGCGCCCCCCCTGGCATCGCTCTGCCAGGGGGGCGCGCCCCACTATTTGAGAAGTACTGGGTTAAAGGAACAAAAAAAAAAAAACCTGCTGAGAGCACATAATACAAAGTGTTTGTGGAAAAGCATTCAAGATGGTGAATTTTAAAAGTTTATAAACCTGCCATTCGCCCCTCGATCAGGGGTCCTCAAACTATTCCACATCGGGCTGGAGTGGGTGCAGGATTTCTTTCCACATGTACTTTAGTGACAAGAGGTTGTAACTTATTCACTGCTAGCCGCAAGTAACGCTAGAAATTCAGCTTTCCGACCATAGCGCATCTATTTTCTGCCACTGTTGCAAGCAGTGCTTATCGGTGACATTGCGTCGTTTTTCGCGTCCGGCTGTATGTCTCACCTTGCCTTACTATACAAAGCCAAAAAAGCATAAAACCCAAACACACACGAGAGATTTTTATTTGGACGGTCCACTTGTCACTGTCAGCATAGCTTGATGGCAACGTAAATGAGTAAGTTTCAACTATGACGGAACTAGGGGTGTGACAAAATATCGAAAATGGTGCTATATCGTGATACTTTGTATCCCAAAAGTTTAGCGATATGCTCCTGCCAAGAATCGAGATATCGTTTTAAAAAGGTGTCAATGTCTAAAAAAATAAATAAAAAGGAACCAACAAGTTGCTACCAAAATCTTCTACCATAATAGTGTCTGTTAACTCTAAAGCTGCATTAACGGTGCTCGACGCCCAATCAATTTAAACTGGGAACATTCGTTCATTCGAAACCAGAGCATTCACAGTCATTCTGTCCGATTTTCAGGGCATTTACAGGACACTTGCTGTTCATTTTTAGGGCATTTACAGGTCATTTTCTGTTGAGTTTGAGTCACTGCCTATTCATTTGGGCGATTCCCAGGTCACTTCCTGTACTGTAACTAAAAATAAACAGGAAGTGACCCATACAATACCCCAAAATCAACAGGAAGTAACTGATAATCAACAGGTAAATGAACTTAAATGGCCCCAAATTACTTTCATTATTATTGCCTGGCATTGGCTGCTACTGACGGCCATAGACATTCAATCCGTTTGAAGTGGGAGGGATGGCAGCGAATGAAGATTCGTTCTTCCGCTGCCACCCTCCCAGTTCAAATGGATTGGACATTTACTATTGATACTCTTTCCAATTCACACCAGGAGCTATTTTTTCTGTTTGTTAGTTGTTTGTAGACTATCCTAGAATGATTTCCTGACCAAAGTATCGATAATGGTTGTATCGCCATATTGTCAGATCATCGTTATCGTGACCTTTGTATTGCAAATCGTATCGCATCGTGAGGTACCAAGAGGTTCCCACTCCTAGACGGAACTGTACGACAACAACAGCTGTGCCATGTGCTATGCAGTGTTGTTTTCATCAACGATTACTACAACAAAAATATTTCGTCAACAGTCACTTTTTTCATGACGATGACGAGACGATAACGAGCTAAAAACATGTTTATGGAGATTAAAACATAACGAGCCTAATGGCAGTTTCGTCTGACGAGAGCAGACGAGAACGAGACGAAAAAGCGCAGTAGTTAGACAATTTTATGTGTAGTTAACATGCATCGTACCAGTGTCTGGTTGTGTCACTCATGTGACGTACTGCGCCCCACTTATTCACCATTGCAGTGTTCTCTCACACACAAAGTAAGATTTGTTTTCCTTTTTTGGCCAGAGAGAATATGCAATGTTACTTTAGCATAGACTTCATAACTATTGAAGGGACACGGGGCGCAGGCCCGATTAATAGGGGGCTGGCATTTTTGGCGTGGCCGTCAAAGCTGACCAAGTGGAATCACAGACAAAGATCTTTTTCCATTGAAAATTTTTGTGAATAAATGCTTAAATCCCCGAATTCTTTATAGATACGAATGTAAAACTATCGATTCTTTGTTAAAAGAGCAAAAAAACGGGCAGTTACGCATTTATTTTACGTAAATATGTCGAAGTACGAGGCTAGTCTTTTAGAGAATGCGGCAGCCGCCATTTGTAAACAGAACTTTTCCCGTTGAAAATTCTTGTAAATAAATGCTTAAATCCCCAAATTCTTTATAGATATATATGTAAAACAGTCTCGATTCTTTGTCAAAAGAGCAAAAAAATGGGCAGTTACCCATCTATTTTACCTAAATATGTCGAAAAATGACGCCAATGCCGAAGTTCCCATTCTCCCACTGATTTTTTTTTCACAACGTTTCAAAATACATGCATGGTAAGAAAAATATAATGATTACCTTGAATCCTCGAAGAAATCACTACTGAGACAATCTTTCCTGTTTTATGCAGTACAGCTTTTGTACTTTTTAAATCCGACGTGTTGAAATCCTGCATGTTTTTACTCGGCGACCGACTGGGAATAACTGAAGTGGACTTCAGGGCGGCCCCTCCTTAAAGGCGTTGTGCGGTAAAGGTCGATTCTGACCCGTCAATCATAATGAAGTCTATGGCTTTAGTCTTTAAAGCTCTGTACTGAGTGATCATAACACACTAGATGTAACTTGTAGCGTTAGCATAGCATTTGTGTTAGGCTATTGCTAAGGTCGAGCATCCTCTTAAACTCTTAGACAACTTTTTTTTTTACATGCAGTTTGGGGCGTCCAGGTGGGTATAATTAATTGAAAATAATGTACTGTTTTCCTGAGTGTGTATTACCAAGTGATAGATTTGTAGATACTACAATATGTGCTCGTTTGTCAATGCTCGTTTAAAGTAGTCGGAAAAATTTATTTATTTGTTTTTGGAGGAATTTTTAAAAATTTTACAGATGAAAAAATTCTGAGTAAACGTCGACTAAAACTAGACAAAATTAGTCTTGAGTTTTCGTCAACAAAAACTAGACGAAGCTCAAACGCATTTTGAGATGACTAAAATATGACTAAGACTATTAAGTAGTATCGTCCAAAAGACAAAGACGAAAATTAGAAGGGCTGCCAAAAACAACACTGGTGCTATGCTTCTAGCACCTAAGGCAGTGCAGACTAACTGGTGCCCCATTACCATTTCTGCTTGGCAATCAAAGTCAGAAACAAGAGGGTCGACACTGATTGGTGTATAGGTTTGTCACTCAAATGCAAAAGTGGTTTTAAAAAAACAGTTTTAATGATGGACAGTGATGGGCCCTGTTATTTAATGTCCTCTAACATGAGAGAGACAGATGTGTGTGCACACGTTTGCTCTTTTAATTTTTCACAGTTAATTGTTAATAATCATCTCCATGCGCGATATCATCAATTGCTTTACATACATACGCATCTTTAAATGGGCACCTTAAGCGAATGCATTACTACGACTCTCAAGAACAACTGGCAAACTTTTAAACAGGCATTTTACAAGACACCACGGCACTTGGAGAGCATTTCGACTCTTCGGTCAATCATATAGCGAGAATAATGGAACGTCACTGTCAAGCGCAGGCCCCCAAGCAGTTTGTGCAACCCAAGCTGATTGTGTACCTACAACCAGAAAACATGCATAGAGGTATCATAAAGTATGTGCTAGTTGCATACTGCTAAAATGATACGCTCCTCCATGTTGACAAAGTGTGGTGTGTGGATGTCAATTTCCAGGTTCACCAGTGTCCTTGCAGGTTATTTGCCGATCAATAAATCGGTTGCTGATTGGTTATAATGCCAGGTGACAGCAACAGAAATAGAACAAAATTCCCATGTCAACCTAATTTTTAAGCAGTATATATTGGTTGTAGGGCTGGGCGATATGGCCTTAAACATGTATCACGATAAATTGAGCAGATTTATCTCGATAACGATAAATGACGATAAATTCGCCCAAGCGGACTGTTATATAATTTGAAAATCTGAATCAATGCATGAAATACAGATTAACTATTTCTTGTTGATTTATTTACCAGCATTCAATTTGATATACTGTATTTAACAATTGTACATGCAGTCTAAACATTAAGTTTATAAAAATGTATTGTAAGCAATAAGAATTCAAGTATGAACATTTATAACAGCGTGTATGACTTGAACAATGTACATTGTCAAAATCAATATGCCTGTGCAAACATGTAATTGTAACACAAATGACTTGCAGCTTGAACAGTACACTTCAAAAAGACAACTTATTGTTAATAGCTGCTGTGACATAATTATTAAATACAAGTGTTTACTTTATGGTTTAAGGGTTTTTTTCCCCCCAGTGCATTTTTTAATAAATGCACGCACAATAAAAATAGCTGGGGCCATTTCTCGGTCATTATAAATTTTGCCGTTGGATTGTACTTTATGCTGAATGCTTTACAATCACAAAAGCTATCAGAGGAATCACACACAGACAGATACAAAATAACGCCACATAGTAATTGCTAGATGCAGTCCGTGCCCAATCCACTCATTAAGTTCAGCCGTTTCGACAAGTTAGAGCCGCTATCCGACTCCATAACGTTCATTTGTAGCGTTAGCCGCTAGCTAGCGTTAGCCTGGCTACCAGTAGAAAGCACTGAAAGCACCATCTCCGGAAATCGTGAGAACAAAGGAGGACAGCGGGTGAAAGCCCGTCTGGATGCCACCAAGAGTCTACTAAATGTCGGTTGAAAGTTTGGTGAACCTCCCTTAAGCCACACTCCATCACGTTTTGCTTGTAGCGTTAGCTGCTAGCGTTAGCTTACCGGGCTTTTGTTTGATTGGCTTCCTGATGATCACGTGACTCCCTACGTAAGCACATTCACTGCTTAAAGGGGAATGAACATAGACGAACAACACAGAATCAAAGCGGGATGAAAAGACTATATTTTCTTGTTTTATTAATTTACCGAATTTACCGACATGGTCAAAATTACGTCAGTCATCGTTAAGAATTTCGGTGACGGTAAATTTTCGGTTTACCGCCCTGCTCTAATTGGTTGCTGTCAAAACTGATAAGAGAATAAATTATAGATTCATAAATTTGTAGTTTTATGCATTTATTAGGAAAGTATTTATCAGTTAAACAGTGAAAATTAGAGAGGACTTAGCATGTCGATTTACAGTGTTTGCCCATGAATCTCCTGCTTATGCCCAAATAATTTTAAGTTAGGGGCCACTGTGCTCCCAGTAAAAAATGTTAGTCTGGAGCCCTGAAAGGCCTACTGAATTGAGAAAAATGTTAGTCTGGAGCCCTGAAAGGCCTACTGAATTGAGACTTTCTTGTCACATAATTACTTTTTTAAATTAGAAACCCACTTTACGACATTTGTTTTTGTAATTTCACTATTCTCTCTTTCTCTCTCAATTCTTTCACAGTAAAGCATAGACTGCAGGACTCAAGCCAAAATCAGATAGCCAACCATCCCACTTTGCGGACTAGGTACTTTTCTCTAGATTGGTGATTAGGGCAGAAGTAGAGGCATAGAAAGACCCATATGCATGCGACTTTGTAAGTGACCTCGGTGAAATCAGCAGTGGTGGTGTCAGTAGCCATGGAGGGATTACATGTGTTACGTTCAATAAAGTAAAAGCCCTCAGTGTCAAGGAGAAAGGCAAACACAACCATTAACCCCTCACTTCGATTTGTGGTGGTGCAGGTGCTGCATGGCAAAACACACTTGCAAATTTGTGCGACAGCAGATTACTCCAAAGGCCAGTGAGGAAATAATAGCGCAAAATAAACAGGACCGTGCATATTAAATAATAACAAATAACTGATTAAAGATGCAATGCTATTCGTACGAAAGCAGTTAATATGTGATAATAAAATGCTTATAGAGAATATACAAAGGTCCCTATACAATTCCTATTTTTCCATTTTGTTTTGGGTTTCTTTCGGACAACTTTTGATAGCCAAGGCTTTGCAGTTTCTTAACATACATCAATTTCTTAAAGAGGTTTTCTTGGCCATTACTTTGCAATAATGCACAGTAAAAAATAATGTTATTCTTACTGCAAACATATTATAATTAGGGATGGGAATTGATAGGATTTTTATGATTCCGATTCCATTATCGATATTGCTTAACGATTCGATTCTCTTATCGATTCTCTTATCGATTCTAATTTGGGGAAAAAGAAGAACAAACGTTTTGATTGGCATCGAGTTTGTTTAATCAAAAGTCACAACCTTACAAACTCACAACAAGGTCAAAAGAGGCCCAAAGCCTCAATATTAACTGTGGCAATAAGTGGCAAATGCACAAGAATGTGTAACATTTTACTGAAACATTTTTCTAATAGAAATAAAAAATATTGGTATATATTGGCATATAGGTCGTTGATCTGCTGTTAGCAATATGTGTTAAACTTGCAGGGGTCCCCAAACTTTTTCCAGTGAGGGCCGCATAACTTTTCCCTTCTCTGATGAGGGGCCGGGGTCAGTTTGTAACAGAAAAAGTGTGACGATAGCAGGAGTACCTACATGTAAAAAATTTTTGTTTTTCAGAAAGCCACAATCAAATAACCCTTTCTGGATATTTCACGGAACAAAAGTAAATAAAATAAAAATAATAATATAATATAATAATAATTAATAATAATAACACTATTAATCAAATAGATAATAACCAAATAACCCTCTCTGAGTTCTTCACAGAAAAAGGCCAGAAAATAAATAACACTATTGGGAAAAAAAAAAAAAATGCTCTCTGGTATTGTTCAGGGGGCCGGACCAAATGTCGGGGCGGGCCGTAGTTTGGGGACCCCTGTTAAAGCGTATTATTTACCAGTATATTGAAATGCATGCATTTTAGTTTTTATGGCGCTTTCACGCTCAAATGGGGGCGCCCTCGCGCTTCCTCACGTGAAGAAGAACGCGCTCACGTGAAGAAGAGCGCACTTACACGAAGAGGAAGAAATGCCGCATCCAAGCGAGTGAGCGAGTTAGTGAGAGAGGGAAGCACTGCGACGACCCTACATTCTTTGCTAATGCTTGTAAAATATCTACAGAGGCAACGCCTGTATGTATCATCTTTTGTGTTGTTGTTGTGTGTTTCCACTCGCGATCGGACACTTAAATCCAGTTGTGTAGTGGTTTGAACGATGTGCTAATGCTAGCGAACGCATGCTAACTGTTTTCTTATTACTGAATTAGCAGCTAATCGTCGCTGATTTACGTTGATGCAACCCTGTTTGTTATTGGGGACAAATTGATTTGTTTCATTTCTATTTTCAGTTTCACTCTTCAAGTGATGGTTGAATAAAGTCAGCAAATTATACCAACGTCTTCTGTATCGTCATTTCGGAGTTTAGCTAGCTGTAAAGCTGTCTCGGTGAGGACAGTGCAGTCTATTCCCTCCCGATGCAGTTATCTCCACCTTGCAATGATTGCAAGTCGTTTTGTTGTAATTTTTCCTCGTGAAGTGAAGACACACTTTCGAGCGTTTGAACCTACGTGCTGTCATTGTTATGTTTACAGCTGCAATGCTCGTGCTTCGTGCTAAACCATCGTAACCCTTCATTTTCACCCTCTTTCCTGGTGAAGTGTAGCCAAACTTTGGAGCGGGTGGTTCTTGGCGCCATGCTAGTTTGATGCGTTTGGACAATAAGACAGTCACGACGGAATATGCGTCTTCAGGACTCGTTAAAGGGATCGTTAAGGCTTTTTCATTGTGATGTCGAGGCCTCAAAACACTAGGAACCGCTTCCGAATTGGAATCGGATTTCGATTCCCATCCCTAATTATAATGTTCAACAACTACGCCATAACAGGTGAAGCTTTATAAATCTCTGAAGCATCCGCTGGCTCAAACATTATTTGATAAAGCGTTCCAGTGCAGCCCTTCAGATAACTTTTCCCTGGCTTGGTGCAAACACCTGTTCTATGTTGAAATGCTTTCATCAGTGACTGTAGTAACGACCTTCATTTTTCAGTTTATTTTTTGAAAAAAAATGGCCACGGATAGCCTAAATTGTACTTCATGTTCTTACAGTATGACGACTACAGAGCTTGTCAAACTGACACTGAATTGCAAGCTGACAATTTTGCAATGCCGCACCAATATTTCCTGAAGAGCCAGTGAAGGGCAAAATATGTTAACATCAATTGCAAACCCTAATCTGTCAAATGATGAATGCCACAATTTAAATAGATGCTTTGTCAATTAAATGTGGCAGTTTTTTATTGCTATTTTAAGTGTAAACATAAGTGTATGAGCATCACACAGGTTATCATTAACACGCAATTTACAGTACTGTATATTAAAGTACTACTGTCCATCCAGGGTGTGTGTTTCCCACAATAAAACAGGCTGGGGACTTACTTCGGAAATCGTTCCTTTAACATCTTCATACACTGCCTTGTTGGTCTCAGATGCTCTGTCCATCTCGCGATCTCTTTGTATTCAGCACGGGAGAGTTTCATCTTTAAACTATAAAAACAAGCAAAGATAAGGTAAACTAAACTGTCAAATAGGTTGCCATCATAGCTGGACAGTTTTCTATTTTGCTGTGGCAAACGCCACGCATCCTATTCATAAACAGATTACCAAATGACTACCAAATCCCTATCATATTTAAATAAGGCATTAAACACGATTGCGGAATCATTAAAAAGTCTGGGAAAAGGGTTTGTTTACCATATGTACCGGACGCTTTGAGACGACACATCCACTTCCCGCTAGGAAGTTGAAGGGACAACCAGTGAGAGAGCTAGGCGCCGATTGGGCTAATCTGCTCAGAGCTGAGCATACGTGTAGATGATTGGCTCATTTTCCACAAGTAGGGCGGAAGTTGGCAATGACAAGCTGCTTGAGGAAAGCGTGAGCTACACACGCTCGCGCCTTTGGAAATGTAAGCGACATTTGCCAAAAGATATTTTAAATATTTAACGAAGACTGTATTACTGTGATTGTGAATCCTTTTAAGCCTGGTTTTGGTAACATTGGCAGTAGAACAGAACAGACAATAGATGGTTGACGCCGTGACCGTCCACTCAAAGTGGAGAGAACTGCAGAACGAGCAGGGGCGTGCAGAGGAGGGGGTCCACACACAAGCCACCCCAGCAGCCACTTAGCTTGTGCAGTTGTTGTGTAAGTTTGGTTTTAAAATGTCTGCTTCAGAATCAGTTTCAAAGTTTCAAAATCAAATTGGAGCTTATATCAATGCCAGAAAATTGTAAATACAGTGGTACCTCTACATACGAATTTAATTCGTTCCAGGACCTTGTTTGTAAGTCGAAATGGTCGTATGTCGAGCAGGATTTTCCCATAGGAATACATTATAATTCCATTAATTCGTTCCAAAGCCTAAAAACATACACTAAATTCTTAATAAATACTGCTGGCACTGTTACAAATGACAATTAAACATAGAAAAACAAATAAGTTATAAATAAATAATTCAGAATAATATAATAATAAGAAGAATAATTAATAATTATTCCTGTAAATAATGTAACGAATCGGATTCTAATATGGCGGACACTTTTTACTGTCCCTGAACGCAGCGCGAAGCGGACGTCTCAGTGAGATAGGTCGGTGCGGTAGAGATAATACTTTCGTTTTCTTGAGAGCAGTCAACTGCTTAAGACAATGGGCGTTTTGTGTTGGATAAGTTCTTAAATAAATGATAAAAACGTGACGAAGCTGGCGATTTCCTTGGCAATGTTACCACAATAATAATTGTCACCTTAACTTATAAATAGTGGCGAACGGTGGTCGGAAGAGGACCATGGAGCTGTATTGTTGAGCCAGTTCAGGGACGCGCACCCCAAGCTCATATTTTTCTATAACTTGCATCTTCATTTCAAAGGTAAGCATCACTTTTTTCCTTGTTTCTCCAACTGTATAACTTTTTTTGAAAACTGTGTTGATTTCTCACACAAGAAAATCCACCGTGCGTTCGTTTGCAGTGCTGTCATGTCGTCGTATTTCGAGCAACTCGTCGGATGTAGAAACAAATGGCGGCTCAAATTTTACGTCGGATGTCGAAAAGTTCGTGTGTCGAAGTGATCGTATGTAGAGGTACCACTGTATACAGTAAATATAAAAACACAAACACGAATAACAAGAAGAACTACAGATCAAATGTAGGAAATATGTAAATTAAAAAACTGTACAGAAATGAGAAAAGAATGAATTTACAGTACATTCATTCATTCATTCATTATCCATGCCGCTTTTCCTCACGAGGGTCGCGGAGGTGCTGGAGCCTATCCCAGCTAACTCGGGGCAGTAGGCAGGGGACACCCTGAACTGGTTGCCAGCCAATTGCAGGGCACAAGGAGACATACAACCATTCACGCACACACTCATACCTATGGACAATTTAGAGTGTTCAATCAGCCTACCATGCATGTTTTTGGGATGTGGGAGGAAACCAGAGTTCCCGGAGGAAACCCACGCAGGCACGGGGAGAACATGCAAACTCCACACAGGAAGGCCGAAGCCCGGGATTGAACCCTTGATTTTAGAACTGTGAGGCAGACGTGCTAACCACTCAGCCACCGTGCCGCCAATTTACAGTACAGTACATTAATATTTTAGAGAAATTGACAGTTGTATTACTCATTGTTTTCCAGACTGTTGTCGTTTAGAGCAATGATGGTTTTAAGGAGGAAACTTCTTTGGTCTACTTCTCTGTGCTGTAAAGCATCTCTTCATTTCTGTTTGCTTGTGCTTGTTCGTTCCAACTAAAAATGTTTTATTTGAGGATGGGGGTGTATAGGGACCCCACAATAAAGAATAGATCTCTGGCATATATGACTGCTAATTCAACAGTAAAACATAATGTTGGGTGAATACTACAGTAAACACCTACTTCCGATTGAACTTATTTTTCTCTTCAATCTCACAAACAACATTGTTGAATAACTGAAGTTTTTGCACTAGTCGTCCACATGTTTTTGTGCTCTTTCCTGCCACCCCAATGCCAAGCTTAAACATCATTTTTTTTTTTTTTTTGGTTGCTTACAATGGTCACTGATTTATTAAATGTGAAAACATAATATATTTACAAAACATTTTAATTTAAATTCTGACTATAACTAATTTAAAATATTTAAGGCCAAAAATTTCTCAAATATATATACTGGTTTATATACGTATACAGTGGTACATCTACATACGAAGTTAATTCGTTTCAGGACCTTGTTTGTAGGTCGAAATGGTCGTATGTCGAGCAGGATTTTCTCATAAGAATGCATTATAA
Organism: Corythoichthys intestinalis; assembly: GCF_030265065.1. Lineage (NCBI taxonomy): Eukaryota > Metazoa > Chordata > Actinopteri > Syngnathiformes > Syngnathidae > Corythoichthys > Corythoichthys intestinalis. Next base: position 42,357,187 of record NC_080409.1, on the reverse strand, counting down.
TCCCATTAATTCGTTCCACAGCCCAAAAACCTACACTAAATCCTTAATAAATACTGCTGGTACTATTACAAATGGCAATTACACATGGCAAAACAAATACATTATAGATAAAAATTGGAATAATAATATAATAATAATAATAATTCCTGTAATTGTGTAACAAATCTAATGTGGCGGACGTTTTTTTTCTGTACCTGAACGCACCGCGTGGCTGACGTGACACAGAGGGAGTGGCGCGGCTGAAAGTTTACTTTCGCTTTCAGGTGGGCGGTCAGGAGGCGTTTTGTGTTGGATAAGTTCTGAAATAAATGATTAAAACCTGACGAAGCTGGCGATTTCTTTGGCAATGTTACTACAATAAAAATTGTCACATTATAAAGACCGGCGAATGGTGTTCGGAGGAGGACTGTGGAGATGTATTGTTGAGCCAGTTCACGGTTGCGCACCCCACGCTCATATTTGTCTATAATTTACATTGTCATTTAAATTGTAAGTGTCACCTTTTTACTTGTTTGACCATCTGTATAAACCTTTTTGATACCTGTGTTGATTTCTCTCACAAGAAAATTCGTGTGTTGAAGCGATCATATGTCGAGGTACCACTGTGAATATATATATATTTTTTCTTTTTTGTTCATTTGGAGATGAGAGCATTTGTCCATTCTCCTTCCAGGGTTTCTTTAAAAGATCATGGCACTCCGCCACACCAAAATAAAAGCTGCCACGGCTTGCATATGAGATTTTTATTTTTAAGATTTAAAGATCCATTCTAATTTATAATTGGTAAAAATTTAACGACGTCTGAATGAATATATGGAGCTCATTTTTTAGGCACTATTTGCCATGAGTTGTCTGAAATAGCACATCAAATGCACAAATTGTTCCTTTACACGCTTTATTTTGATAAGAGCGATCAGGCGCCCGAAAACGTCGGTCGTCGGCGTTGAGATGGGTATCGGGAGAAATATCCATGGAAAGGTATTTGAAGTTAATGAATGTACTTCTGGTTTAAACCTGTGAAAACGACCTTAATGTTTACATTGGCTTAACGTTTAAGTTCTTTATAACGTGTCTTTGACACTGACACTACTTGTTGTAATTTCAAATGAGTATTTGGAAGTACTGTCCAGTATTTTGGAAAGAGAAAAGTTCCTGAGGACGAGGGTCCGCTTACAAAATGACCATAATTGTTGTGGTGATCTTGACCGTCACATTCCGAAATATTTAATTAGCGTCTGAAGCTAATTAAATATTTCAGAACGTGATGCTCACGCTATCAGGTGCCCTTCAGTTCTGAAGGTATTAGCGCTCACGTGCCGAGGAGTAGAAATTACCAATTGGTTATGGCAAGCGTTGTATTTTAATGTTGGGATAATGTTTTTAAAAAACTGAATGAGGAAAGATCACAGCTGGAGACACAGATCAGGAAGGCAGACACTCCAGGGTATGAGAAGTCTCAAATAAGCAAAAAAGCAAATGGAATCTAGCTTGGACCCAACATGGACAGAAATGGCAAAGTTCAAGCCGTGGCCCTACCACACAAATCTAGGTGAGTGTTAAGAATCATGCACCTATTATATTTAATAATCATAATTGTATTATTTTACCTTAAATTGTGGTGTTGAAAAAGATTCACTGTCTATAACCTGGCATATTCCTAATCCGAAAAATTACAAAACAGATGGCGTATTTGCATTGAACGAAGTATTTTTCATCTCATTGAAACAAATCCATCTATGAATTTGCACTAACGATCAGAAAAGTAACTCCCACAAAGACACTTAAGTTTTAACTGAAGTTGGATTGCAATTTAACATATTTGACATATTTAATTCCAAAAAGTTAATCCGTTGAATGCGTTTCAGAATATGGACCGGGTCAGCATGATGTCAAAGATGGCATCACAGACTGATGAATGGGGAGTGCTGTGCCCTTGTTTAAGTCAACTGTCGGCCATTGCGTTGACAGGGCCATCTCATCGATGAACTGTTTGAGAGATTTTTCTGCAATGAACAGAGTAAGACATTTGGTCAACTGTATTTTGTGAAGAACTGTACAATGTTAGTTAGAGATGCTTGAGTGTCTTCCTAGATCAATTTTTTTTCTTATTCCTGTGTAGGTGATGACAAACTTGAGGAACGGGGATCATCAATGTGAGGCAGCATGCCTCACATTGACCACGTATGATTGGACCACTGTTATGTCCCACGGACGGCTCGCTAAGGGCGTAACATAAAATAACCCACATGTATACTACAATAATCAATCTCGCAATGAACAGAATATACAAAATACGAACGAAGCTGGCTTCTGGGTAAGCCCAGGCCAAAATAACAAACAAAAGGAATCTGCACTTAAACCCCACCCGCTAACTAAACCCTGATTGTGAAAAGGAAATAAAGGAAAGACAGCCACTACCCTAGCTTCTTACACTAAACAAGACAGGAAAAAACAGATTGAACAGAAATGGCAGCTTACCCCTACTGCTTCAGTGCTATTATTTACAGTGGTGAACCAAAACAATCCAATAATGGAAAAACACAAACACACCTCACCGAAAAAGTGTGAGTGTAACAAAGTAACGATCAACTGCACAAGTGGATGAATGACGATCAAACAGCTGGCGAGGAGGAACTCGGCACGAATGCTGTCAAATGCGACCTCAGCTGTCAGTTGACATCGTCCGACTTTAAGCTTGGCGCCCTTTCTTCGTGGCCAATCAGCGGCGGCGACGTCGTCTGCCCATTCGGTAGCGTCAGCCCATGTCACGTTGGGAGGGGAGGCAGCCAGCTGGCGGAGGTGACAATCAGCTGACTGGAGGCTTCGCAAAATAAAACAACAGTTAAACTGCCAGGACCATCATAACAAGCTATTGCTGATTTTCCTCTTTTTTTTTTTTTTTTTTTCCGCAAATAGATCTTTGTGATGGTTCTTGGGCAAAAATAAATGTTAAAAAAAAAATCTTATTCGTCACTATCTGTAACAAATTCACCGCGGCACAACATGATGGGGTTGTCCGACACCTACGCAGCTCACCACCACCACAGCTTCAAAAAAAATCCTAGGGGAAACCCTGCCTTCCTAAATCTGGAAGAATGCCATTTATATCACGATAAAGGTAAGGTATTTCTATTGATGACCTTGGTGCTATTAAATAAATCCATTCATTTTCTATACCACTTGTCCTCAATAAGGTTGCGGGTGAGCTGAATTCTACAGTATGTCAGCCAAGTACTAATAAATTAGAATAATTAATAGTTGTAATACATTAAACAGGCACAGCGAAGCATTGACTTTGACACTTGCTTGTCTGCGTAGTCCCCTGATCACCACTCATAAATTCAGATGTAATTTGACAAATCTTCCCCTTAAGATCAGTATTTTATAATGGCTTCATTTTAACTGTAATTAGTCTCCTAGCGGTACTAAAACACAGACTGCTTTAATTCATTTTCGCTGTATATACCATTAGTTGGATGTTGCTAAGGATTGTTTTTTTTCTTGTTTTCTGTGATTCTAGTTTCCAAATTAATGAAGTGCGTGTGAGCTTTTTTTTCCAATTGCCAACTGGAAATGTCTTATTGCACCGCATGACTATAGAGTCAAAACATTTCATTTGAAAACATTATTACTGGTTCCTCCCCATTGTGATTGAACAATATATTGGTGAGCAAAAAAGCCTCTATCGTGACCTGTGCCACGTCGGGAAATAAAGGCCATTGTTGTTAGGCAGTGTAGTATGATGACTTAGATGAACTGAGGTCTCGGCCCTGCCGTGTGTTCGTGGGCATAGTCCGTGGGTCTGAAAGGGCTCGCTTCGCCGCGCTTGACTACAAAAGAAAGCCGTGTAGTGGAATTGGTAGAGCCAGATAAGATCAGGGCCTCTGAGGAAGTCTGGTCTGATTGCTACAAAGGGCCAAGGTCAGGGGCAGGAGGAGCGCCTCGGCTAGGTATCAGAGGATCAGGGGGTGGGGATTTGCTGCAGGGTAGTGTAATAGGTAGAAAGGATCAGTGTAATGTGATGGCATTAACAGATAAAAATCTGAGACAGGGTTGGGAGTCAGTGAACTGTGATTGCTTTAAAAGCGGTAGGATCACAGATTATGTTGTGTCTGTGCATCTTTAGCTACATTTACACTGCAACGATCAAATAAAAACGGAACTGTTTCAGTCAAATGTACCAAGGATGAATGTTAAGAAACACTTATTTCCATGGCAGTGTTGTATGTTTTACCCAAACAATGCTGCCCAGACTTTTTTCATTCACAAGATGCTTCTTCATTAAAGTCACAAGTACAGTAAACCTTCGAATAATTCTGTAAACAGCCCTACAGTTCTAAGATTCTGCTGGGGCCTTTCTGTGTGTAGTTGACTCCTTGCAAGACATGCTTGCGTCATCTCTCATTCCTACAGAACATTCATGTTAAAATAATTTAAGACTAAGTAGTCTATAGTTGTAGATGTGAGTGTGAAATGCAGAGACAGCATTTTATTTACAACTTGAACAAGAATAAACACCAACTCGAGTGTCGAAGTCCCCAGTGGATTTCCAAGCAGTTAAATTGCTGTGATTCCGTTCAATGTTTTCTTGATATTTCAATGTTTTGTAGTCCAATGTAACATGAAGTAGTAAGTCTACTTTTTCATTGATCAAAAACAAAAAAAAATGCCAAGCTGCCATTGCCATTTCGTTTACAGTAGTAAGGAAAAACCATGTGCTTTGGTGTCCACCTCATATCTACTCAAATTTGAGGTGCCTCCTAAATCATGACTTCTATCTCTGGCTGTGTGAACTTATTGATTATCGAATACACAGGGATTGTATTTTTTTATTTTTTTTTTTATTTTTGTTTTGCGAATTAGGTTACAGCGTCTCTGTGTTAACAAGGCCTTAGACAGTTGATGTGCCCAGGAGAATGATTGAACACTTAAGGCTGGTTTATGCTTCTGCGGCAGGTCTACGCCATCAAGGCAGACCCGATTTTCAACCCTCCGCCGTAGCCTGACGTGCACCTCCACAAAATCCTGACTACGCGTCACGTCAACACATGTTGAGGTGATGCAACTGAACTGTCATTGGTCTGCTCAGACTGTTGTTTCTGGTTCAACACGAAGTCACCGCCATTTACAAACATTCTTGCGCTAAACAAAAAAAATGGACCAGGCCGACGAGAGGATCATCAAAGAGGTCCGCAAGTACGACCAACTGTACAATGTTTCGTCAAGGCATTATAAAGATTGCCAAATGGCAAGCAATTCGTGGAAGGAGATTGCTGAAAATACGGGGCTGGAGGTCAGCAAATGCATAAAAAAATGGAAGAACCTCTGATACAAGTAGGTGTGTGTTTGGAAGCGAATGGCCACACGAAGCGGTGACCCTGCCGGCCAAAAACTGCCAGCTTTTTATAACTTTATGTCATATTTTTGGTTGGTGCACTTTATCATTTATTTTGTACATATGTTTGCTGTGAGTCTGTGACTTATTTATTTTACACTTCAAGTATATGAAGAATAAAGCACAGGTTTGGTGTCAAAAGAGTTGTTTTGATGTTTAATGTTCAAACACTTGATACATCATCACTGATTGAGAGTGCCTCGAAGCGTTTATGATAACGTGTTTACCATCAAGGCTTCCACCGCAGTTTGGGAAGTTCAATAGCCGCCAGAGATCTGCGATGGCTTCCCACTGGCTGGTTGTAGGACACGGCAAAGAAATCGGACAAAACGCTGGACGACGCAGCTTGCTGGCTTCCACCCGATCCTAGAATTCGTAATGTGACTGCCTTCTTTGTGCAGCATCAACAGTCGGACACACTCAGACCCGTGCCGCCCATAAGGTGATTTAGGCAACTGCCTAAGGGCGCAGCAGCGTCCCAAGGGCGTCAAGAAAAATATTCAAATAATATTTGATGATAGCAGTATTCATAAAATTAAACAAATCAATAAAACGAACAACAAAACCATTCATAATAAGTCTTTAAATAATGAAATCATTTTTCTAGTGTGCCTTCTGCCTGTTTCACTTTTTCCTTTGATGCGATAATTTCACCACAGACCCTAGTCTCCCTCACCACCCAGAAGACGAGCGAGCTACCTGAAGGTGCTATTTTTAGCCTCCACAATTGAGCGACGTTATAGTGACAAGTCAACTTCATGGAAAGACAAAAGCCCTCTGGGTCGGAAGAAAAAGAAAGAAGAGACCATAAACGTGAAGAAAAACAGGTTTGTTGAGATGATTTTTTTCAACAGAATAAGCACGTAGACTTAGCGCAACTGAAAGCTAGCGGTTATTTACATAGAGTTTATATGACTTAGTGCTAAAGCAAAATTATACTGTATCATTAGCCAGGCTGTTGTTTTAGAAATATTTTCAGTATTCAGCCAGCTGTTGATTAGTTTCAGTTAAATTTACTCCCCCTCCAATTTTTGAGAAATTTGGACAAAGTCTATGGAGGACTAAAATTTTCTTGCTTACTTTCATGTGATGTGAACCACTTTTACCTAGTGTTAAATTGTGCTTTTCAAATAAATTTGCCTTGCCTAAAACTGCTAAGGTTAATTCAATAAATACACCATTAAATATGCAATTAATAATTTCAAAGTTTTTGTGGTATGGGGGACTAAAAGTTCTAGGGTTTTAAATGCAAACATTTTTTTTTAAAAATATGTCATGATTTCATTAAAATGGCGATCACGTTCATGTAAAAAAAAAAAAAAAAAATTCAATTTATTGTTTTGCTATAATATATTATTTAATTCATTATTATTGGATAGTCCTGTGTAGTTGCAGTACTTCAAGAATTTATTTTCTTTCAACTACGCCCATCAAAGATAGTGACCGGATCCAATAGACAGGTACAGTAGGCAGCAAGAAATAAGGCGCTATTATGGTTATGTCATGCTGGTTTCACAATCAGCAGCTATTTGACTAATATAATGTAACATTCCACTTTCTCTTTGGAGATGCTCTTCTGAAATATTTTCCTTCTACCTCTGTACATTCTGGGCCATCTTTTATAGCGAACTTATCCACATCAGCACCAAGTCCAAGCCCACCAAGTCCAGGAAAGAAGTGCACCTTCCAAAACAACTGTCATATGAAAGTGCTTTTGCATCAGTGAAGACAAGGTGAGTAAGGTTTATAGGTCAAGGAGAAAAAAAAGTTGAAGTTTAAAGTGTTCTGTGTGTCTTTATATAGGTTTGTGTTGGTGGGTGTTAATCATATTGTAATAACAATTCTAATTTATGAATGCATTTGTTTTTGGAGTGTTTTTTATTGGTGCTTCTGAATAGTTATTAGAGCATTTTCTTTTAATTTCTGCGCTTGTTCGTTGTTGTTTTTTATATAATAAATTACAAAGAGATAACGTGCTTTTTCACTGTGAGTGTTTAAATATATGTGGTGAAAATAGGGTGGGGGGCAACAAATATGTTGCCTAGGGCACCAATTTGGTCAGGTATTTCTTTTATTTCATTTTTACTTGCCACTGAGGTTAGAGAGTCACACAATTTCAATTCTCTATCTGTACCTGCACATGTGGTAGAATTGTCAATAAAGCAAACTTTGAACTTCGAACGGCCCTGGACAGACTACCTCCGCAACAGTCTTCTGCGACGCCCGCGCCTCAACATTTGGATGATCAACATTTGTTATTCAGTGTTGATGAGCTGAAGATCCACATTCAAGTGTTCCATCTCCGTTGCCATTGTTGTCTAAACGGAAGAAAACTCAAGGAATTCGACAATAGTCCCCCAAAACCGCACAAACACAACACAACATCCCTCCAGTGGCTTTGCGGTGAATTACAGGGCAACGCGTTCCATTGATGAAGAACTTCAAATGATCGTTGACGATGTAGGGTCTATGCTGTCAGTACTCTTTCACCGCAACGCAGAAGCATAACTTTGGCTTGAAGGTTTAAAAAAATGACCTCTTGCAGACTGACGATTAATGTCAATCTTTTGAAAAAAAAATTTTTTTACATGAACCATATTTAGACATTAAAGGTGTCCGCCCAACAGTGACAATAAAATACTTGTCAGAAAATTTACATCAACACAGCAAAATTGAGTGTTGGGTGTACATTAGGCAAAAAAACAGATTTTTACATACAGGATGAAAGGAACTGTCATCGTAGGTTGTGCGCAAGCAGGGCAGTGGTACACAGAGCACGCTAACCAGATGTGAAGCCTCCTCGCAGTGGGAGGTGAATTTACAAAGGGTGCCTCCCTGTGATAACCGAGAGAGGCTGCACTGATCTCTCTTCTGCCATTGTAGTGCAAAGCAAGGTGCCGCTAATGCTTCTTATATACCCGCAGAAGAATAAATGTCTTGGAAATTGACAGCATCCCCAGTTGACTGATATAATGATTGATGATTTGCTTGCCCGTGTAATTTCCTTTACTCATCGCACATCTGAGGAATATTGTAAGATCTTCCACGTCCTGCCCATTAGTTCCTCTCTCTCCTTTCCACATCCAGTGGCATCGCTTACCATGCAAAGAGCGTGTTTGGTTTCACTCCATTGTCAGCATTACTGTCATAATGTTTCTTCCTCCCCCCCCCCCCCCCCCCCCCCCCCCCACCACCACCACCACTGAAGTCTGTGACTTCACTGGCCCCGCACCGCAAAATTGCTCTCGGAATCTTCAGGGAGTCTGGAATCTCGGCTCTAAAAATCACAGTTTAAACACGAGGGAAGCCAGAGTCAGGAAATGCCTGTAGTATTAGCACGGTATCGGATTCGTGCCTTCAACCCACCACCCCTACCCCCCCTTCCCTCCGAACAGCATGACTGCCCCAGAAAATCCCACATCCATATTTTACATCACGGCAGACATGACATGTGTTTCGCTTGAGCTTTCCACTGTGCCTCCCCCATTTATTTTATTATCCTTTTAATGAATCTAATTAGCAAGACAAGTAATTAAATGCAATTGTGCCCAATGCTCGTGAGACGTAGGAAGAGCACACTGTTCGGCATGAGTGAATTTACCGGATTAATAGGGGATTGATAATATTTTGGGATTGTATTTCACTCTAAATGGGTGCGTGCGGTAACAAAGGCGGCAGCCCGAGCTCATTAATCATAGTCAACGGGCTGGCCGGCCCAGCCCAATTTGCATGACCGAAAGAGGCTGCACATGCTGCCGATTGGCCTGCGTCGCTGGATCAGCCTCCACTGCATCCAGACTGTTAGCGCAATGTCAATCAAAAACACAAAAACGATGCCACTAAAGGAGAGCGGGACGAATCATTTTCCCCCTCATTATCCAAAACACCTGCACCACACTCCACTCTATTTCCAAATTATGATTATTATTTTTATACTTCCAATGCAAGTTATTTTTATTAAATGAATGCATAATTATTTGAAAGATTTGGTGGCTAACAAAATCAAACTAAACTTTTTTTCATCCCACCCAAAGATTAACCCTTTAATTCTAGTATTTACTCAACTGCAGCTTGGGGTAAGCCTCTATTAATTAACCCTTTCAGGGACAGAGGTCACCACAGCTAGATAAGGATTTCTGATATTCTCTATTGAGTTCTAAAAACACTTCAGAAAAGAATCCTGATAAAAAGCAATTAAAAGTAATTTTTCTGATGTATATATTTTACCATTTATTGCATAGTGAGTATTAGGGCTGCAGCCATCGATTATTTTAGTAGTCAATTAATCCATCAACTAGTTAGTTTGAATAATCAAGTAATCACATTAGGAGCATTTAATGTGTTGGAGAATAAATTTTAGGAGATGTAAAACAAAGGCTTGCTAATATTGCACATTGAAAAGAGCATTAAATGTGAATACAATATAAAATCCTAGAGTGTTTCTTCAAACTATGCAGAATTTGACTTTCATTAAAAAATTAAAATACCTGATCTTAGCCGCCAAAAATATAAAGAAAAATACAAAAATAAATATCTAAGTACAACAAGCAAACAATTGGCTAATTTGCATAGCAAAAGTCCGGAGGTTTACATGCTAAGGTTTTTTTAATTTCTTTTTTTACAATTCTCCTAACAAATTTAAAAAAAAAAAAAAATCATTCAAACACCCACAAAAAACTGCTAAATATACCTATAAACTAAATTACGAACGCATTAAAAAAAACATCTCAAACAAAAAAATTACCTTATGTTGGCCTTAACTGGGAGCAGCTGGATTCAGCCATGTTAAACAAGTTATGTCATATTCACTGTTGCCACAAGAGGGCAGTGTATTCACCCAAATCAATAAAACTAAATGCAAAAATACTCAAAACAAATCATTACAACACCACATTAATTAAACGAATACTCGATGCAGCGAAATTTGATATGACGTTTTTTTCTAGTCGAATTACTTGCGTTTATCGATTAATTGTTGCAGCACTAATGAGTATTACACAGTGGAACTAGAGTAAAAAAAAAATGATGAGGTGGAATTACAAATATACCTGGGGGGGGGGGGGGGGGACGTACACAACATTGTAGTGGGACAACCATTCAGTCTACTGGAAAGTCAATTGATTATTAAAGTAAATGACATATACAGTACTTATTAATACTGTACAACAAAAGCTTCACTCAGATTATCTCGGTGACTGTGTCTCAGTAGATGCTGTTATTTTGGTTAGAAAATCAAATAAGCTTTAGTCTTGTGGATAATATAATATTGTCTATGAACTGAAGTAATTACAATTATGACTTTTTTGGTGGGGTATTTCAGAAAGGTGATTTATTTTTTTTTACATTTGTTTTTATGCATTCATATACAGGTATATATATGTATATACATACACACACACTGTCTATATGCATGCCGCATGAGGAACAACATAATTAAACTGAATATAGGCCTGATTCCTTGGACCAATAATAAAGGGAATAATTTACTGCATCTCAATACAGTGTTGAATAACAATGGTCATAAAAACCACTAGTATTCCGCTAATGATTCTCCTCCAGGATTTATTGTGTTTTCCAGCGTGTGGCGTACATAAAACACGCTGTGTCCCCTGCGCTCATCGTCGCGTCATCCCCCCTAACCACTCACCCAACCCCCCCTTCTGCAGGTACTTCCAAAGCCCAAAATTAAATTTTAAACATTCTGGCCCGGTGTTTGGTGACCATGGTTAATCATCGGGAAAGAAAGACATCAAACAATATTTGATAATGAGAAAAATGCCTCCAGGATATTAGCGGAATGGTGGGTGGTGGAAATGGGGTGGTAGTAGTGATGGAAGGGGGGTTAGCACAGCATGAGACGCTAGCTGCAGTACAACGTTGTCTAGACTAGAAGAGCCTGTGTGACACACACACACACACACACATTAACTATCTCCAGCCCACTCAGTCACCTTCTTACGGAGTTAAAAAGCCATTAAGGCATTGCCTCTTTTTTAAAGTTCATGATGAGATAATTAGAATTCAAGATTGGAGAGCCAGTGTGGTGAGATTAGCTGTGCAACTCCTCAACTCAATTATTTCACGTTAACATGGATTTTGTGCACAGGAAAAAAAAAAAAAAAAATGAGAAGTGCAGATGAACAAGCGATTTTCTCTTGAGTTTCACTTGCAAATATGTGTCATTCAAGCAAAATATTACGAACTATAATATCTACTATATGTATGTGACTATATATATGTATATAATAGATAGATGGATAAATATCCTTCATTGGCCAATGTGCTGTATATTGCAGACCTCTAAATTACTGCATCATACTCCAGCTTTCTTGTAATAATTTTTTTTTAAATTGCGGTGACCATCAAATAATTATCAAAAAAAAATACAGTAAATGTGGCCTCATGCAATATGTATAACCAAATCAACACAAATTAAAAAAATAGAATTAAAAAAAAATCACCTATCATGTCATCATGCTAGAATTAGAAGGAATGCTTACTATCTGGGTTGAAAAATTGATATTATAGTAGTGTAAATAGTAGTGGCCCATTTTATTAAAACGAATGCAAACTGGTGAAATAAAGCACAGGAAAGAGGAAGACAGAAAAGCGAGAAAGTGTGTACTCTATGAATGAAAGGTTATGCGTCGTCCCACGTGTTTGTATTGTCAATAACTGGAGATGGCTGTCAGGAAAAGTGGGGAGATAAAGGTCAATAACTCAGGCAAATGTGTTTGTATTTGTGCACTCCCGCTGATAGCAAAGCAAACGTCAGGGCCCTCTGTGTGTGTCAGTGTTAGCGACACCCCCACAACAATAACACAAATAGCAAGGTCTTATGGCTACACCGCAACGCTCATTATTATTGTCGTCGTCGTGGGTGCTGGAAATGAGAGGGAGCCTCAGCACATGGCAGTGACAGCCGGTGCGATGTCACTCAAAAGTCACTTAATAATGAAACACGCCAGAGATCAGAATAGATGACGCCAAAGTGCAAACACAAAGACATTATACTGCTGGAGGAAGAAAATACATTTAAAGAATATATAAACATAGAGTATGAGTAGAGTACATTTTTTTCCATCATGAACATGAACATAACGGGGTAGTTTTGGGGCACCAAAATAATTAGAAATAATTTGTTGCGAATTCCTAATATATGTATGACGGGGTGAGTGTGTGTATGTATGTATAAATAAAATATTATTAATTAATTTTGATTAATATTAAGTTCTTAATATCTCCGACGTGACAATTAGCTTTTTTCGCCCAATAATAGTAGTTAAAGTACAAAATACATCAATCATAATACATACTGTACTTTTGTTTTCCGACAACCCAACCCAAAAACACTTTTCTCTTTGTAATGCTAGGTTAAGCGACAATCTAAAAATGTAATTTAGTTTTCATGCATGTCATTTTTTCCTTTTATTCCTGTGAGTGATGTTAAGTGCAACTCTCCATGGCTACATGTACAATTAACACACTTGTAGAACTAACAAAGAACATAACTACTGTACAGATGGCGCTGGCGACCATTATTGTTGTGCTTTTAATTGGCTGACGAAAGAAAAAAATGTGATGTCGCTTTGAATATAGTTATTGGATTACCATGAGGATAAAGAAGCACTCCTAAGCATTTGTATGTGTTAACAGCACTGGATTAGCAAGTTAACAAGCAAGTTAGCCTTTTTGTTAAATACAAAAAAAACTGGCCTATTAAGCAGTGATGGTTAAAGAAATACTTGTAGGCCTTATGAGCAAAACACTCTTATAATGTAATGTATAACTGTGGAATCACTACCACATCTTCTGGAAAGAATGTTCTAATTAAAGATGTATATCATCACAAGAGGCACACACACCTCTCATTTACTTATTTCGTGTCCGCAAGTACTTTATCTCCCACAATGCACAAATGTTGTCCTTTATGTTGTGAGCAGATGAGATTAAATGTACTCTTAGTGTGCATATAAAGTCCATAAGGGGAGGTAGGGGTGTAAAAAGCAAAGCCCTCATCTCCGTCAGCCACAGTTTGTTTGTTGGCTGCTTTACATTACACGTGATTATGCAAATCCAGAGCTGTTCCTGTGCATTATGGGCCAAACGCATCATCAAGATCTTTTCTAAAGCAGTCAAGGAGCTATTTCGGCGTTCTTTTATTATCCGCAACAAAGAAAGTCTTTTGTTCACGCTTTGCCGCACACACACTTATAAGGAGGAGAGAGTTACACACACATAGCCCCCCCCCCCCCCCCCCCCCCCCCCACACACACACCTACATAATATACAAGCCTTCTTGTGCCTTCCATGACTTACTACTGTCCCCTAGTGGTGCTAGGCTCCCTTATTTCATTCCTAAACCCTTCATTTTCTTTAACATCACCTGACTCCCGCCTATGTCCCTAGTCCTCTCCCCGTTCCTCGCCTTATCATGCGCAAACATTTAAAGGCTTGATTTGTTGTATTGTATGACAGAGAGCTTCTATTATGTGTCCACACTGTGTCCACAGTGGCTTTTTGCCTCAATGGTGGCCTCAAACAGAGTCAACAAAAACAGGAACCCTGGTGTTTTGTGGCTATTGTGAGCCAAAGGGCCCCGTGTCAATAAGGTATTGTTTGGCGAGAGCGCTGCACCGAAACTGCTGTGAGAATGTTATCAGGGCCCGTGGACATGGAGGGTGTGCATAATGGTGCTAAAATGTAAGTATGATTGTTTGGACAAGCTCTGACACAAGTGGGGAACAAGCCTTGATAGGGCACCAGCTGAATTAGTTGCCACTATTTAACCCTAGACAACTTTTTTTGTACTTTACTGAAACAAGATTATTTTGTGTTCATAAACTGTTAAGCATACAATGCTGCTTAAAAGCATAGTTCCAAAAAGTCACAGGTAAAAAAAAAAAACAGGTGAAGTAATATTCCTTTTAAATACTGTCTAAAAATGTTACATTAGAGGTACACCATCCAATAAATAATGAAAACAGATTGAGACGGCAGCCACTTTGATAATGCCAAGATTACTGTCATTTGAATTGGGTATAGACTACTGTTTGTGTATGTGTTTCTTTTCTTTCTTCTCTTGTATTTCTTTTCTTCTGTCCCCCCATAATCCCTTCCTGTTCGCTGCTTTGTCATAATAAAAAGGTATTTTGAATGATCACAATGGGAGTATGTCAGACTCTCAATGTGAAACATTAAAACTGTTCAGAATCCGGGCACTTAGACTTCCATTCTCTGTGTCAAACAGCTGAACAGGACAGGTTTTAAAAAAAAAAAAAAAAAAAAAAAAAAAAAAATGAATTGGGTATAGACTTAAATGAAATTCGGCACCTTGTAGTTATACTCTATTGTTGAATTCACCCAAAAAACATGAAATAGCTAGCCTACGATTTGAATATTGACCCTTAAATGTGTGGTTGCAATTCGAATGACTCAGAAATGACTGAAATGTTAATGCAAAGCGTAAATACCGAATATAACGCGCACTTTTTTTCCCCAAAATCAACTTGTAAAATCATGGTGCGCATTATAAACGGGTACATGGATGGAGAAAGAAATAATATTATGTATATATATATATACATATATATATATATATATATATATATATATATATAATATAATATATATATATGTATGTATATATATATTATTAGGGCTGTCAAAATTATCGCGTTAACGGGCGGTAATTAATTTTTTAAATTAATTACGTTAAAATATTTGACTCAATTAACGCACATGCCGCTCAGACAGGTTTAAAAGACAGTACAGAGAAATGCCCACATGTTAATTGTGTTTTATGGAGTTTTGACGCCCTCTGCTGGCGCTTGGGTGCGACTGGCTTTATAGGCTTTAGCACCCATAAGCATTGTGTAAGTAATTATTGACATCAACAATGGCGGGCTACTAGTTTATTTTTTGATTGAAATTTTTACAGATTTTTTAAAAACGAAAACTTTAAGAGGGGTTTTAATATAAAATTTCTATAACTTGTACTAACATTTATCTTTTAAGAACTACAAGTCTTTCTATCCATGGATCGCTTTAACAGATAAGAATGTTAATTATTATTATTATAATAATAATGTTAATGCCATCTTGTTGATTTATTGTTATAATAAACAAATACAGTCCCTATGTACCGTATGTTGAATGTATATATCCATCTTGTGTCTTATCTTTCATTCCAACAATAATTTACAGAAAAATATGGCATATTTTATAGATGGTTTGAATTAAGCTGTAATTAACTCGATTAAAAATTTTAATCGTTTGACAGCCCTAATACATATATATATGTATATAACATTTATTTATTTATTTATTTATTATTGACATGGCCATGTTGTGTTGAAGAAACCTATGCGGCGATCCATTGCCGACCAATACGGTACGTGACGTCACCATGTTTCGGCTCTGATCGGCCGAATGATTTCGTCTGTGTTAATCAGCTTTTTTTCACTCTTCATATAGCACAGAATTTAGTTTCTTGAACTCATTTGAGTCAACGTTTATTGCAGCTCTGCAACAAACGTAACAACACAGACTTCCTGTGTCCATCAACTATATCTGTCCCTCGGGAAACGCAAACCCTAATAACAATAGTTCCTATTGTTACTGTCGTGTCGACAGCGATGAGCTCTCTCGGATTTCCGACTTACGTTCGCACTTTGAGTTTACCGTATCAATCCATGGAGGAAACATTTATTCATCATAATGAAACGAGCAAGTCATACAGCAGCCTTTAAAAGAAAAGTCACACATGTTTTGTTTTCTTCTGGATTCTGGTAAGTTCAAGAAGTTATCAGATCATATTATTACCGTACATATTGTCAGTTTACGGTAATGTTTTGAACTACCAATGTGCTATGCTTGTGCTGTGTTTCACCAGTCAGTAAAATGACATTTCTGTATCTGTACACGAGCGCTGTTTTCTTGTATTCTTCTATTTATTGGTGCTAAAATTAGGGTGCGCGTTATAAACGGGTACAATAATGTTCCCTAGATTTTACAAGTAAATTTGGGGTGCGCGTTATACCCGGATGCGCCTTATATTCGGGAAATTACGCTAGTCATTCTGAATTTACCTGCAATACAACAAAAAGAGCCTGTCCTCCTATTACCTTATAGGTAACTAATAGTATGTATTTTTATACATCCTGTTTACCCCTCCACCCCCAGTTTCTTCCGGATCACTGTTATCCCAGGCCCTAATTGGTGCGATAACCTGGAACGGTGCTAATAAACAGCGGGGTAAAAAGGGTCAGCCTCCAGTGGCAAGAGCACGGACACACACCGTCAAGTCACTCATGTCAAAGTAGCAATTAGACTGGTTATAGAGGATGGCACCTCCGCCTCCAGTGTGGCCCGCCACCGCTGGGAAGGCTTCTGGAGCAAAGAGGGCTATCAGTCAAAGACAAACCACATGCATTCATTAGGCTGTTCGGCTGGACATCAATTATTCATTTAGAAGAGTGGTCACTGGATTATTTCTGTCGCCGTCAGGCTTATTGTATCAAATCTTGATGATGGCTAGGTTGATTAAGTATGCACTGTTGTCCATGTGATCAATTGGTGATTTAAAAACAATCAGATTTATAATGCATTTTAAATAGACCATCTAGACCAGGGGTCGGCAACTGAAAATTTGAAAGAGCCATATTGGACCAAAAATAACAAATATGTCTGGAGAAGGAAAAAAACTAAAAGCCCTTTATACAGTGATGCTTATAATGAAGTCAACACATGCTCTATGTATCCCTCTTTTTTCCACAGTTAATGGGGACTGCCCCACACCCCCATGCGAAAATCCGAGGCGGAGCTTATTTACATAATAAAAATAAAAATGTTTTTTTTGTTGTTGTTTTTGTTGGTGTGTTCAATGTATTTATTTAGATTTAACCGCAGTGTAAAGAGATACATATAAGACATGTTTTTTCCTTTTTTTCTCCAAAGTGATTTTATTAAGTAAGCAATTTAAAAAGATAATAACAGAAAAAACCCTTATTGGTATATGTATATTTTTACAAATGAAGCACTGCTAATGTAATAATTATAATATAAATTAGATATATATAAACAAAAACAATAATTTGTACATTAACACATGCATATATCTTACAGTATTTTATTTAGTCATGTTATTTTTTTAACTAAAAAAAAAATCGCAAAGTAGCGAGAGATGACTGTATTAGCCTACTATCAAAATATCCTAGTTGATTACAAATACATAGTGAG
Source organism: Corythoichthys intestinalis (assembly GCF_030265065.1). Taxonomy (NCBI): domain Eukaryota; kingdom Metazoa; phylum Chordata; class Actinopteri; order Syngnathiformes; family Syngnathidae; genus Corythoichthys; species Corythoichthys intestinalis. The sequence continues at coordinate 42,339,552 of NC_080409.1, read as the reverse complement.
CCTTCATGATTAAATGTTAAGATTAGGGCTGTCAAAATTATCGCGTTAAAGGGCGGTAATTATTTTTTTAAATTAATCACGTTAAAATATTTGACGCAATTAACGCACATGCCCCACTCAAACAGATTAAAATGACAGCAGAGTGTAATGTCCGCTTGTTACTTGGTTTTTTTTTGTGTTTGGCGCCCTCTGCTGGCGCTTGGGTCCCACTGATTTTATGGCTTTCAGCACCATGAGTGAGCATGGTGTAATTATTGACATCAAAATGATGAGCTATTAGTTTATTTTTTGATTGAAAATTTTACAAATTTTAATAAAACGAAAACATTAAGAGGGGTTTTAATATAAAATTTCTATAACTTGTACTAACATTTATCTTTTAAGAACTACAAGTCTTTCTATCCATGGATCGCTTTAAGAGAATGTTGATAATGTTAATGCCATCTTGTTGATTTATTGTTATAATAAACTAATACAGTACTTATGTACCGTATGTTGAATGTATATATCCGTCTTGTGTCTTGTCTTTCCATTCCAACAATAATTTACAAAACAATATGGCATATTTTATAAATGCTTTTAATTACGATTAATTAGTTTATAAGCTCTAATTAACTCGATTAAAAATTGTAATCGTTTGACAATCCTAGTTAAGATTAAGTTTATTTTCCACGTGACTACTCTGACGCCTCAATTTAACATCATTACAATATTACTGAATTAGGATTCCGTTTGTCCTCCTACAAAAACCATATTAAAACAAAAAATGTATTTCCCATTTACAAACATTGCAGCGCTAAAGGGCCGCATGTGGCTCGAGAGCCGCGGGTTGCTGACCTCGATCTAGACTAATGCTGTATTTCTCTTTAACTGTCAGAACATTGTATTCTTAATATTTTAGTTATGACAAAAATGTACATTTATTAGTAAAATGTACTGTCAAATTTAGAATTAATTAAAAAAATAAGTAATTTAAAAGTGTGCAATAATGCAAATGTTGAAAAATATTATTATTTATTATTTATTATTATTATTTTCTTTAATGCTTATGTTAATGGCGTAACACACAGTCCATTATATAATCTTATCTGCCCTGTTTCTTCTCTGACAGGTCAATGCTTTTTTTCAGTCAGTCATTTTATTTTTTTTAATACAGCTGAATGAAAAAAATGCACATCTTTGTAATTTGGTTTACTTCCGAGCAAGAAATTTTACAATAACAAGGCCCGATGGAAGTCCATAAAAGTTATTCCGAGCAAGCCATTTATTTTAGATTTTTATTTGCAGTTATTATTTTTTTAATATTAAGAACAAATTCCTGGTTTTTGTTTTTTCAAATCCATCTCAATATGACCCTGCAAAACCACCATTAATGCAGTAATTATACATATATTTTCCCCCTGCTTTTCCTTGTAAGCATTATGGGGTGGTGCAGCCTATCCCAGCTGACTTCGGGTGAAAGGCATACTATAATCTGGTCGCCCGTCAGTTGTAGGGCACGCACAGAGACATACAACCATTCGCACTGGCAATCAGGACACCACTGAGTGGAAATTGATCCCACACTGCCTGCTCTGAACTTTTTGTGAACTTTTCTTCACAAAAATACTGTGGGTATATTTCTATCACAAAGCCATCAGAATAATAACTTGTGTTTTTCTTCTTTTGTCATACAAAAGTCTTGTGAAAATGTGACTCCATAAAGAGCTGTTAAAGTAAACACCTTTAATGTGAAGGAATGTTTTAACAACAAATGGTCTGTTTGGTAGATTAGTGTCCTGTTAGGACAAAGTGACGCATGTCAGTTTCATGTTTGTTAGGTTTTTTTTGGATGACAAATGGGCCTTCACAACTTCAGAACACTACCATTATCACATGCGTGAATTGTTTTTTCTAATAACCTTTTCGTTGACCAATCATCACCTTTTACTTGTGCTGCAGTTAGGGATGCTGAACGACTTATTCCATTTGTTCTATTTGTTCTGATTCAGTGTGAACTCTTTACTTAAAAGTCTTAACCTGCCTTTGTCTTGGTCTTGACTGGATCTTATTTTGCTTTCATCTTTGTCTCAACTCTTTAAAGTCATCGTCTTTATTTTCTCTTGACCTGGAATAATCTTATTCATTATTTGGTCTTGCATTTCTTGATCAGCCCTCCCATTTGAAATGGCTTGGATGTCTCTCAGTGTCAACATAATCATTCACTGCCATATTTCCCAGTTCAAATGGATTTGGACATCTGTCACCATCAATGGCAGCCAATAGTTAATTGGAATGAATAGAGTCATAATGCCATCTATTCAAATGAGGTCAGTATTTAAACAATACAAGTGTTACATTGTCACCCTGTTTGACAAAACCGTATGCAAAAAAAAAAAAAAAAAATATGTAAAAACATTTTGGTAACACTTTATAATAACTATCCGTTTTACTAGTTAATAGATCATTAGTAAACTGTTGATAAATGATTTATTGTTGATTTGTGAAGCATTTTTTAACAGTTTTTTAAGCATTTACAGGGTGTTCCAATATGGTTGACCCCATTCTAAATGCCCATGCTAGTTGATGGATCTTAATAAAACTATACTTTATGTTGAAGGTCATAAGTTTTATTGGTTAAATATACAAAGAAAAGTACAAATATTTGTTGGTTCTATGGCAGATTTTCATAAATGTGCAACATGAGCGCTGCCTGCAAAATGCCTTATCAAAATGCCTTTTCTTTTGAAGTGAACCGCATTTCTTAACCTGAAAAGATAGAAATGCCAAACGTTACACACAAAAACTTGAAACGTTTCTACACACAGTGTTTCAGGTTAAGAACACCCTGTAAATGCTTAACAAACTTAACAAATACTTCACAAATCAACAATAAATCATTTATCAACAGTTTACTAATCATCTATTAACTAGTAAAATGGATAGTTATTATAAAATGTTACCAACATTTTTCTAATGCAAGGTTGTTATGCTTAGGTTGTAATTACGGTATAAGCATTGTAGGGAGGTGACGGAGCGCAGACCTTGGACCTCGTCTTTAAGACTCGGCAGGCACTCAAAGATGATGCAATGACAGCCCCCTGAAGCGGGCGGGTGGAAATTAAGCCCAATGCGGTGTAAAGCTCTATTCATAACATAACTTTGCTTGTGAAAACAATAACCATTTTGCAGTTGTGGTTAAATTCACAGAGGCCGTAACCTTATTCCTGCACCGCTAGTGGATTGGCTTCATTTTCTTCCCCCCACTCCATTCCTCTTAGGTTTATGCTGCACTTGCAGAGTGAGTCTCTTCACAAGAATGTGTCTAATTTAGTGGCTAAGAGGCAGATTTATACCTGTGCTAGTTATGGAGAAGGTTGCTCCCCAGAGAGGCCCGATGACTGTTTACGGGCGGAGCCACAATGCCTTAGCAGATGATGAAGCACCTGCCAGAGCTCCCCCATGTCTGTGCCGTCCCGTTCTGTCTGCCTCGCTTGCATCCCTTCGCTTTGCCTTCCTCCTTTTCCCTCGCAGCCCGTTCCCATGCCTTCCTTTTGCGTCCTACCCCTCCTCGGGGTTGTGTAGCTAACAGCCATTTCCCACTTTTCTCCCAAGAGCGAATCCATTTACTGGCTCGCTCTGCCGCTGAGCTTTCATCTGTATATCCCTCTGCTTCTTCTTTCCTCCATCCTGCTCCTCCTACATGCACAAACACACACACATGCACACACCCGTCAGCCATCAGTGCACAGAACTGTGGTCAGGTTTAGTTTATGGCCGGGAAAGGCAATATCGAGATTGTTTCAGAGCGGTGTCATCACTCGAGATGTATCGCTGTCAAGAGTGTGTTTTATACGTCTGGGCCGGCGGCCGCAGCCATTTTGGGAAACAGAAAATATCATATCATATGACCTCCTCCGGTATAAAAGTAAACTATCAGCTGTAAATTCGATACACAACTACAGAGGGTGTGTTAAAAGGGAAGGGAGGTAAACGGGCTCTCTGTAAAGTGCTCTAGAACTAAAGATCAATTCCACCTGCTGTAAATAATATTTAGTTTGTATTTTTTGGTAATGAAAATATAGAAATAGTCATGACTTTTGACCGAATAATTTAATGGATCGCTTCTATTAATTGTTTCCCTGATACTACTATACATATGTAACTTACCATAACCATGTCTTTTTGCAGTTCTTAAGACACCACACTAGTTCAGTTGGAACGTTCGGCTCCTTGCCCCAACTTGACAGAGCCTTGGTCTTAAATGCGACAACACAAACTCATATCTTCCTTGACAGGAATAAATAATAAACTGAATTTCTGTTGCCTAACAGATTATGTTTTTATATTCCTTTAGATACTTATGTTGTCTGTTATTTGCATTTTCGGAACTAAATATCAGTTGGGAAAAAAATTGCATAGAATTCAGAACAGACTGGATGGGTAAAACATGCAAACTGTAATGTGGGAACGGTACTGCACCTGTAATTAAATGTCAGTTTATAAACACACAAATGCTAATAACACCCAGAGCCTTCCTTAGCTGAGGCCGGTAGTGGCACCAGCACATCCATCAATGTCCCTAATAAGGCTCATTATAAACAGGGGAGGCGTCCTGTCCCGTCCACTCCACTTTTTTTTTTTTTTCTTTCTACATGCGCACTGCAATAACTGCCTTAACACCATATAAACTGAGGTGGGTAGAGTAGCCAATAATCTTTATTCAAGTAAGAGAAGCGTTACTTCAAAATAATAATAGTCAAGTAATAGTAGTCATCAAAAAAAATGTACTCAAGTTCAGGTAAAACAGTATTTGGTGAAAAGAATACTCAAGTAATGAGTAACATTGTAACTGCTTTAGATGTTTGATTTTTTTTTTTTTTTTTTAAACTTTTTTTTCTCAACAGTTTTCTATTTGAATTTTTATTATCATACTGTACTATAAAGTATTACATAACCACAGTAAGCCAAAGAAATAAAAATAATAAAATAAAAAAAAGCAAAACATTGAATTTAACAGAAAAATATCTACAGAAATTAAGTATAATTCGTCCAAAGAGCATGAGTGCTTGTGAAGAAAACATATGCAGCTAAAAGGATCTTATCCTCGGTTCCTCATGGTCAATCGGTGCGAGATGAAAACTGAGAGAGATCAAAATCCACGCTTTCGAGTCATGTTGACGGCTATGTCAAATACTTTTTTTTTTTACGGTGCTTTAAAGACGCCACTTGATTGAACAGGCCGGCATGATCAAAGAACGTGCGATGTGTGATTATTGTTGCGACTGTGAAACTGGTTGAGCCACTGTTGGCCTCTCTGGCAAAAAAAAAGAAGTAAAATCTCATATGTGGAATAAAGATGAAAAATGTAACGACTAGTGTAGCCCAAAGTAGTGGAGAGTAACAACATCTTCACAAATCTACTCATATAGAAGTAAAAAGTATGTCTTAGTAAAACTACTCTTCGAAGTGCATTTTTCCCAAAATGTTACTCAAGTAAATGTAATGGAGTGAATGTAAAGCGTGACTACCCACCTCTGCTTATAACACAATAGAAGCCAGCATACAGAAAAGGAACTATTAAGTATGTACTGTAGATTCAAAATGCCCATCTCAATACATTGTACCCTGATAGAGGCAATTTTTGTCATGAATTGACCTTTTCTCTCCTTGCACTCACCACTGAGCAGAGGATACATCATCCTTTTCTGTGTTCTATACTTTCACATCAACAACATACTGTAGGTGCTTTGTGAGTGAGAGGTACCGCTCAACTCTTCATCGAACATTTACCATCAGGTGTGTGTGTGTGGAACATTAGGTGTCTCGTTCAAGGATACAATTAGGAGGATTGAACAGCGCCCCAGTGGTTGGTTGACAGTCCACTTTACATCTAATCCCACAGCAACCTTGTCACAGGGGAAACTGTGAAGTTTTTCTAAACAAACATAGCATATGGTTATATCCACACAGACTCGGTACACTTTTGTGCTGCAGAAACCTGTGTCTGTTTTGCTGAACGTAACGAATGTGGCGCTTTGCTCTCATTCGAGAGCAGAAAGACTGACACCTCGACACTGAGAAGGCATTTTAAAAACTGTACTGGGAGAAATGATCGTCAAACATCTGTGTTATCATTTGTTTCGGAGATCGCACCTCTTCGTGCTAAGCAGGAAATCACAGACAGGTGCGTTGACTTTTGCTGTCAGGACCTTAGACCATTTTCAGTAGTTATTAGCGAAGGTTTCAAAAGTCTGGCCCAAGAACTGATCAATGTTTGTTCAACTTTTGGCTGCTTACCTGTCGACTCGGTCCTGCCCCACGCATCCCCTCCCTTTCCTCCTCCTTTTGAGTCCTCACAAATAAAACAAAATTTCGGGTTTGTTTCGGGCTGGATTTTTATAGGCCCGATCTTAACTATAATGTTGATTGGTCGCCTTATGATGGTTATTCAATCAGCAGAAAGTGCCAAGAGCTGCAAACGTGACAAGGAAGCAACTATCATGCTTGGATAGTATGGTGGAGTGCAAAGTCGTTCTTGTAAAATGGTCAATTTCCCAAACTTTGTCTGAAATACACTTAATTTCAAATGCCCCCATAAGCGTTTTTGATAGGAAACAATTTTTTCCTAAGTGTGAGTGAAGAGCCATTGCCCAATCAGCTGCCGTATATTTTTTAAAGGTTCCTCTCATGAAAAAGGTCTCAATTGGATCTTACCCAGATTTATCAGTTCAGCATATTTGTAGCGGATATATGGAACAATCAATCTAGTAGGCCAGTTAAGGTTAAATCAGTATATCTTTTCAATTGTGTACCCGCCCTATTTTTCATAACTCTTCTTACTTCAAGCTTCCATTCTTTTTTCTTTTTTTTCCCTACTTTTAAAAATTTATAACTATGTGGTCTAGATATCGGGCTCAAATTTTATTACTATATCAGTACATGGCAAGAGGAAGTGACGTTTGACAACTTGCGACCCGCTGCTGGAACCTCAACCAAGTACCAAAGTAGGAGGAGGCGGAAAATGGCGACCTCAGTCATGTCAAGTTATCATGTTTTAAACCTTGACAGTTGTTGTCATTGGTGCAAGCCCATAATTTAATACCGTTTAAAGTGTCATGGGGGAAGGTTGAGGGGGAGGCTGGTTCCCAAAGTCAAGCAGTTGCGGTATCTCCACTTCTTCATCTCTGTTCGGAAACTTTTTGGCATCTCTTGAAAGCATAAAGACCAGTTGGCGTTCTCCAGTAATGATCGTAAAGTCAATCACAATCGCTCGAATTACCCGACAGTGTCAGTTCGTCCCCTCTCAGCCCCCAAATGATTCGAGATGTGCGTGGGGGAAGAGGGTGGCTACATTTGTTTGCACATGTTCATTTGACGTGTGGACGTGAACGTGCACAGGAGGAGAAATGTTGAAGGAGGGTCCGACTCATTTTAAAGCCAGACATAAATCAAAATTGGTGACGTGTTGTCTTAAGGAAATGAGACCAAAAAAAAGAAGCAAATTGTATGTAATTGTTGTTAAGATGTAAAACAAAAACAAAAAAAAACTTGTGTGGTAGAATTATAAAGCCCCGCAGGTCCGATCAACTCTCCCACTGTGAATGGCTGCCCGTAGGAAAATGTTGGGAATTACTGTCAGTAGTTCTGATTTGTATGCGTGACGGGCCTTTTCATGTCAAAAGAATACTAGACCCCACAAGCTCTTTACATTACGGGCAAACATTTGCAATTATGATGAATTCCGCCCGCTTATCTCAAAAGGAACAGGTTCTTACTGATGGACAAGTCGACATTTTAATGAAATAAACGGCTCTGAGCTGATGAAATAAAGATTGCTCCACCTCGGGGCGCTCTCAAATTAAATTATCAAGATGACTATGTGCATGGTGGCCTCATTAACTCTGGTATGGTAACAGCAGGAGTGCCGCGCGAGGACTTTGTTGGACTTCAGAAGGTGTTCAGTTGAACCTCAAAGGTCAGCATCAGTTCCAGGAAGCTGGTTAACAGCAGTGTTGTTAATCTTACTTTAAAAAAGTAATTAATTATAGTTACAAATTACTTCTCCCAAAAAGTAATTGCGAGAGCAACTCAGTCACCTGAATGTAAGCGTAATTAGTAGGGGTGTAACGGTACACAAAAATCTCGGTTCGGTACATACCTCGGTTTTGAGGTCAAGGTTCGGTTCATTTTCGGTACAGTAAGAAAACAAAATGCAAAATATAAATGTGCTAGTTGTTTATTACACACTTTTGTGCTTTCAACAATAGGAACATTAGCCTATACAAAGCTAGAATTCTACTCAAAATGTAGCAGGTATTTAAAGATAATCCAACAATAATTTGCCTTTCAGACCCCGCGTATTGGTCAGCTTTCTTTCTGAAAGAAAGAAGAAAAAGAAGTCCTGTGCTAAAGAGAAAAGCAATCCCAATGACAAAGATTTTAGCATTTCTTTTACAAATGCAATGTCTCAGTGAAACATTTTTTTTCTTATGAACGGTTTTTAAAAGCTTTACTGGTGGATTTTCTCAAGTTAAAGCACCACACAGAAATTATTAAATTTAATTGTGTAAGCAGGATGTGTGTATTATTTTTATTATTTAATTACAGGTGTTTTAGGTCATTTCAATTTATTTTATTTAAATGGGCTATTATTTATTTTATTATGTGTTTATATTTTACAAATGTGATGTAGTATTCATTTATATTCTATATTTTATGTTGTATAACTTTAGTTCCTATGTGAATATTAGTTCCTACTTGTTTTGTTGTGGTAGGAGGATTTTGTATTGAAAACGGGGCTGTGTTGGTTATTATTATAGCAGAGAAGACAGCAGTAAATCAACGAAGACAAGTCAACTGTGCCCCGATCTACCACTCAAGAGATCTGATGGACCCAAAAAGTAGGTTACGATTGCATATTAGTTTGAAAATCGACAGGATCCACCGTATTATTACACGAGTGACTTCCGGTCCGATCCGAGCTACCGGTTATAGTATTGACGCAGGAGGGCCGCGTCTCGTGTCAAATAATCAACTCTGCTGTTCTCGTGCGTCGCGTTGAGCCGCTTCTGGGACGCGTCTAACACGCGGCCGCACTGCAACTGGTTTGTATTGGCTGATTGACTTTAACGCCCGTGTTTCACTGCGTTCTCGCGGCGGCCACGTTGTCGCGCCATTGACGTTTCTTAACTGTCCTACCATGTTGGTCCTCATTATAGTAGAGAAGATGGAGTAAATGTAATCGACACAAAGAAACTGTAACCCGATCGACTCACAGCCTCGAAAAGTAAGGGTTACAAACTTACATTACGTTAGAAACTCGTTCGGTACGCCTCCGTTCCGAACCGAGGACCCCGAACCAAAACGGTTCAATACAAATACATGTACCATTACACCCTTAGTAACTATTTACTTGGCAAAGCAACTGGTGATAATTTTCATGTTTTTTTTTTTTTTTCCCCCTTAAAAAAAAAAAAAATCTTAGGTCACACTATGTGAAGTGAAAAAGGTTTTTGGGACAATTGGCCCTAGCCCAATTCTTTACCCTAATTTACTCTTTACCCAGGGGTGAAAGTGGCTAGAATTTTTTGCCGGAACTCCCCGACGTGAAGGTAGCCACGGAGCCAGAATTTTTATTTATTTATTTATTTATTTGTTTGTTTGGTTGGTTGGTTGGTTGGTTGTTTTTTTCATTTGTGTGTGTGTGTGTGTGTGGGGGGGGGGGGGTCAAACCTCTTAAACTACTGAAATGCAAAGAAAACTGTTTTAGCAGTTATTTCTATAACATGCGAAAACTGATTTTCATTCAAAATTGTATTTTTTTCAATGATTTGCTAAATAAAAGTTAACAAAAACAGCAATAACTCCAACCTCCATCTCCTAATTTTTATTTTTCCTGATTTCCTTACGTACTAAATGCCAAATCTCAATTTTAACTACTTAAGAACATACGATGTATATTAAAGTTGAAGTTAATGTAAACATTTACTTTTTTTTTTTTTTTTATAACAAAGATATAAGTAACATACATTCAGAAAAATAAGTACAAATGACTTATATTATGCAGTGAAATGGAATATATTATAATCAGGGGTGCACATAAGTGGTCCGCATGCGCGCATGCGTACTGTACGTAGACAAACGCGCTGGCCCTCAGCGGCTTCCATACACTTTTGCGTACCGATGGCTGACCACTGTATTTGCGGTGGACACGAGAAAATAACTTCTCAAAATGTCGAAGAGGCTGGCCACACTGAGTAATTACTTCCGTGTTCCCTCACCCCCGTCAAAAGACAGACAGACGACAGAGACGTCACCGGAGCTACCGAAAAAAATGACATGACAAGTGACATGCACTGACAAACGTGTTTTTGCTCGCATTTTACAACGCTAAACATGCACGTTCAATGAGGTCTTATGAGGAGGACATCCCACTTTTAAAAAGGCTTGGAGTTAATGTGGGAGCCGCATAATGCCCTTTATTTTGAATTGGTGCTTTTTAATTCTTTACATTTCACTTCAAACAGGGTACCCGCGGGTTATTAAAAGTATTAAAAAAGCATTGAATTTAGTTTTCCATTATTAAAGGTATTAAAAGTATTAAATTAGCTGTCGTAAGTCTGGAATTTTTTCACCGTGGTTTTAATTTTCAAGAACATCTCTGTGCAACCTAAATTATATCCGTGACGAAGTTTTTTACTGTTTAATCCATAACGAAGATGACGCGTAGAATTTTTACGATGCACTGCACCTCGTGCGTGCGCGCCGTTAGCATCATTAGCATAAACATCACAACAGCAGGCAATCGCACAGTACTGTGTGCGAATGCAAGGAACTTCTCAGATGCCTTAGTTGTTATGTTCGATGAAAGCCTTAACAAGACAACCAAGTCCAAACAGTTGGACCAGCATGTGAGGTATTGGATCGGCGACCAAGTCGCATCTAGATACTTTGGGTCGCAGTTTATGGGTCATGCGAAGGCAGTGGACCTGCCTAACATTTCAAAGTAAGTTGCCAATTTCTCCAATTAGAATGTGTTAGATGCAATAATGTATTTCTGCACGGTTTGCCTTTCGAATGAATGTGAATTTCGCAGTTTTAACTCAAGAGTTAGCCATGTTCAATGGGGTATTGGCAGGTGCACTAGCCTTAGCATGGATAAACCGGAGTCGTAGATTCACCATCACTCTTAGATACACAATACGGTTGACACTGTCTATTATTGGAATGAGTGCGAGGTAACGTTGATCTGAATAACATGGCATGGTGATAGGCAAATTATAATGTAGGTGATAGTAGAACACCTGATGGTATAGTTAAATGTTTTTCTCGATTAAATAAGAGTATGGATTTTCTCTATCTGACTAAAAGAAATGTCTTCAATAGCTAACAAAGGATTAACATATGTTTTGTATACTTGTAATTTGATTAGAAAAAAACGATTACCAAGGGAAATGATTATGTGTAGCTTTTTTATTTTGTGGTAATTAATGGTAAACTACTGCCATTTAGTGGCTGTTTTTTAAACTTTCACTGCCAATTGCAAGCACTTTACAGTTAAGGTGCCCAACTTGACAATCACCTACATACCACATTGATTAGGTCCTCTTAAAAGGGAAACCTGTTGTATTGCAAATGTAATTTCTGAAGTTGCTTTACAATAATAGTGTAAAATCAATTTTATCCTGGGGGGAAAAAATCTGAAAGACCTTATATTTAAATGCGTTTTAATTGTATCTTCAATAAATGTGCATTCTTTTGTCAAACACACTTAGTAATTGAGGTTAAATTTGATGTTCAGTGCTTTATTTTTTAAATATAATTCAATATCATCTAAATAATGGGTGCGAGAAAAGTATTAATTTTCAGTTGAAATGGCATTAAAAAAAGGTCTTAAAAGTCTTGAATTTAGACTTATCAATCCTGGGGGGACCCTGTTCAAAGTAATTGCAATTTTGTTGTGCCAGTTGATGTTAATCAAGCATTAATTGTTTTAATATAATTAATCAAAGTTAATTGGCTCTAAGTAAAGCTTGTCATAAATTTCTTGCATTAGGCGGGTCGGCTCTCAAGCTCAATGAGGACCAAGTCACATCTCCAGGTCCTCCTCTGAGAACCTGGGCAAAAAAATTATGTGCACCCCGATTATAATATTATATACAGTGGTACCTCTACATACGAAGTTAATCCGTTCCAGGAGCTTGTTTGTAAGTCGAAATGGTCGTATGTCGAGCAGGATTTTCCCATAGGAATACATTATAATTCCATTAATTCGTTCCACAGCCCAAAAACCTGCACTAAATCCTTAAAAAATATTGCTGGTACTATTACAAATGGCAATTACATATAGTAAAACAAATAAATAATAAATAAAAATCGGATTAATAATATAATAATAATAATAATTCCTGTAATAGTGTAACGAAACGGGTTCTAATAAGGCGGACGTTTTTTTCTGTACCTGAAGGCACCGCGGCGCTGACGTGACAAAGAGGGAGGGGAGCGGGTGAAAGTTTACTTTCGCTTTCAATGCTTTCTTGAGAACATCGTCAATTGCGGCACACAGCAGGCGTTTTGTGTTGAATAAGTTGTGAAAGAAATGATGAAAACGTGGCGAAGCTGGCAATTCTCTGGAGATGTTACCACAATAAGAATTGTCAGCTTAACTTATAAAGACTGGCGAACGATGGTCGGAGGAGGACCGTGGAGATGTATTGTTGAGCCATTTCACGGATGCCCACCCTACGTTCATATTTTTCTGTCATTTGCATCTTCATTTAGAAGGTAAGCGTCAACTTTTTCCTTGTTTCACCACCTGTACCAACCTTTTCTGAAACCAGTGGTGATTTGTCACACAAGAAAATCCGCCGTGCATTCATCTGCGGTGCTGCCATTGTCGTCGTATTTCGAGCATGTCGTCGGATGTAGAAACAAATGGCGAGTCAAATTTTACGTCGGATGTCGAAAAGTTCGTGTGTCGAAGCGATCGTATGTAGAGGTACCACTGTATATATATAAGCCCCGGTGCTTTCAGACAATGTAAACTCATTGGATGCGTTGCATAAAAGGCATTATGTGGAAAAGCTTCAGTCTATCCATTCGCCAGATCCATATTTGATGCCTAAATCGATATTTTTCGACCCGCTGTCTTCGCCGTCTCTGCCTGACATCTGCTACCCTGATATCTACAACTATCTTGTCCACAGAAACTCAGCCTATTCTCACGAAACTTTGAAAAACTTTAAGAGCAGCACTCTAAGCAAGCCGTGTGACCCTTTACTTCCAATTTTCTAAAATGGTGACAATCGATGAAAAAAAAAAAGTTGACTGCGATGGCCGACGCTTCAAAGATAGGTGGATATTGGACTATTTCTTCAATAAAATACGCAACAACTGTGTCTGCCTCATTTGCAAAGAGACAGTCGCTGTTTTCAAAGAGTTCGATGTGACGCGATATTACCAAACAAGACACGCTGACATGTACAACATTACAGGGAAGATACGCAGCGAGAAATTATAGCAACTTGAAGCTAGTTTAATTTCACAGCAGCAGTATTTCTCAAGAGCCAGAGTGTCGAAAGAGAACACCACAAAGGCGAGATTGTTGAAATCATGAATTAAAGAAAATAATAAAACAAATGTGACACACACAGAAGGGCTTGCTAAAATTTGTTTAAATATATTGTTCTACGTAAATCAGCCAAGGTAGCCCCCCGCATTTTTACCACGCCAAATCTGGCCCCCTTTGCAAACAGTTTGGACACCCCTGTTTAACTGATGATCCGTAGACGAGGCCAGCTTCTTTCACTTGGTACCAGCTAAATATTATTCAAAAAATAATGATGGCAGAAGAAATAAACATCTTGAATTTGAAACTGTATGTTGTCGGCGATTAGCCTCGCAATGATCTTAATTGTGGTTGTCAGCCCAAAACCCTCTAAATATATATTAAATGCATCTTGCCAGATATAAATTGACTACTACGTAATCTGTGGTGATCGTTTGGTGCCCAGTTTTCTCGTCGAATTGCAACAGTCCATCTCGCTCTCCTCTCCGGGTCTATCGGAATACGGTAGAAACAAGTCTCTCCATCTATCTTCTCTGTTACTGCAACCAACCGCCACACACGCCTTCACCATTTTGATTATTAATGTTAACGAGCAGAAAAACACGCCATAATCGGAGGAATTTACGTAGCGTTAATGCGTAAACACGACAAGCTGACGGACAATATGGCGCGGAGGCGTGGCTGTGATGTGATGTGAGTGGGGTCTACATACATATATATATATATATATATATATATATATACACAGTGGGGAGAACAAGTATTTGATACACAGTCAATGGGAAAACCCATTGGCAGTGTATCAAATACTTGTTCTCCCCACTGTATATATATATATATATATATATATATGTGATATCTACCATATAGTGTGGGCGTAGTTTGTAGGCTATCGACTACAGTCAGGTATTATTGGAGCCACCTAGCATTGCGTTTGCTCGGCGTCACAACTTTTTTTTCTCCTCCCCACTCCTGCTCTGCTCTGTCGTCTCGGTGAGTCTGTCTCCCTCAGACTTTTATCGCGTCATTCAACCAATATAGCTAAGCATAGTAACGCACGCCTTTCCATCCTCAGTAACGGTAACGGCGTTTCCAAGATGAGAAAAGTAATTAATTACGGTAGATTACTGAAAAAAATAACGCCGTTAGTAACGCCATTATATTCTAACGCCGTTATTAACAACACCGATTAACAGTATAGGAAAAAAATGAAATGTTGACATAATCTGGAATCAAACCATCACCACCATGAAACTAGTTTATTAACTTATTATTGTAATGTTCAATTGTAGAAAGACATGAATCACTGTATAACAAAAGAAAAATGATAGTGTAGCTCAAAATTTGAAATGCTAAACGTATACACACTTTTAAATACAGTGCAAAGACAACATTTGGGCCTTTGAACTTTAGAGGTTACACTTTATTGTTGCCCGGCCCGGTGTTCCCCTCTTTGTCCCGCATCGACACTTTTCTGTGGTAGAGAATGGCCTCCCAGATTCTTTTGACTCCATGGAGACGAAGTAATGTAAAAACCATGTGTTTTCCCAGGAGTCATCGCAAGTGGACACTGATGCAGATAAACACAGAGCACGATGACGCGTCAGAAGTCGCTCCCTATT
This sequence comes from Corythoichthys intestinalis, assembly GCF_030265065.1. Lineage (NCBI taxonomy): Eukaryota > Metazoa > Chordata > Actinopteri > Syngnathiformes > Syngnathidae > Corythoichthys > Corythoichthys intestinalis. The sequence goes on along the minus strand of NC_080409.1, from coordinate 42,324,381 downwards.
AAAACAATGTTGTTTCTGGGGAGAGGGAGGGGCCCGCGGGCTCTGACTGGCAATGGGAAACACCTGTGTTGGGGTGAGCGTCAGGGCAATGGGTTGACGGCAATATTTTACCACTGTTTCAAAAGGAAACCAATGCAAGGGGGAGGTCTGAATATACAGTAGAAAGGCTCACAACATCCTTGTATTTACTGCTAAGAAAGTGCGGCTCATATCTCACTTGTTACTCTTGGTAGCAGTCACTTCAAATTTCTCAAGTGCAGGATATTTTAATGTTTAATAAGGCTTAATCTTTGAGTTAGTGAGGGTTTTATTAGTTTGTGGAGGTGATTTCAACAAATTCCATGCAGGTTGTTAGTTATTTGTTAGTGTCAGGGCTCCGGAGTGGCTAAGCTAGCGCGAGTCAGTGGTGCCTGCTTAGCATAGCAATAAAAAAACAACAAACGCATGCATGAGAGTCACCAATGACCCATGCAATAAATTATGTTGGCTATGTTTTCAGGTTAAAGTTATGAAAACTTACCATTGCATGACAATAATTGTAGTATGAACTGCAACATTTGTAATCCAGCAGCTCTGCAGGGAACAGGCTGTCTAGCCAAGCAGAGTGGAGTGATATAACATCACATTTTTTTGAGGGGAACGAAAGGGACTCCCCAGCAGACTGAGCATGCGTGGCCCAAGTACTCCTCTTTATTGTGGTCGCAATACGAATCTTAAAATATAGTCCCGTAGAATGAAATGAATTACGGCAGTTTGGTGTGACATTGTATTGGCTGCATGAGTATAATGATCTGCATTTTGAATTTATTTGACTATGTTTTATTTGTAAATCGTTTTTTATTGGCATGCTAAGCAGACATCTTTGACTCGCGCTAGCTTAGCCACTCCGGAGCCCTGAAACTAACAAATAACTGAAAAACTACAGAGAATTTGTTGAAATGAACTCCACGGACTAATTAAACCCCAGCTAACTCGAAGATTAAGCTAATGTCAAAAATTCTGAACTTCCCCTTTAAGTACAGCTTTAAATTGATGATTTTTCACGACATCCTGATATATCTTTCACTTTTTGTGAGTTTAGGCTATATGATTTTATATGGTTTACTATATACAATGTTATTAATGCATGTTTTTTCTCCTTTTTTTAAAGTTATAAATTTATTTAGATTTACAGGTGAAAGACATTAGTAATACATGGACCTATATTGAGAAGCAACACAATTTCATATTTTCTGCAGTCTTTATAGATTGTGTAATTCCTTTGAATTTAATGTGGTTGCTTAAAAATTGGAGCAATAATCAAGACCCGTCTTTAATTTTGCAATGAATCATTTTCAAGCATTAAAGCAACACTAGCGAACTTTTCAACCTTTATAAAATATTTTCACAACATTTGTGATGATATGTTGACTGACAACTAGTTGAATGACACCTCTGTTATGGCCTGAGGGGATCTGTATCACTTTCACTGGCACTAATTAACTTTGAGGAGGATGGCAGGAACCCTGCCACACAAAAAACTACAAATGTGCTGACTGCTTTACGGCATGCGTCACTTCCCCCCTTTCCCCATCCGTTATAAAGACGGAAGTCGATGCGAACGCTTTCCCATGAATTCTGCAAAGATGGCAGAGCAACAAAAGAGACCAAAAGTTTTGTTTGAGGAGGGAAAAAAGGGAGGCTAGCAGGATACTCTAGAATAAACATTAGCCAGTCTTTCACTCGCTGGAAACAGAAATGTCGTTTTATCCATTTTAGGCTGTATTGGCTGAGCGAAATTGTGTTGGTTCGTTCCATTCAAATGGATCTACATGAACTCTGCTTTATAGTATATATATACGTTGCTAATTAGTACCCCAAAAAAGTTCTACTCACGGTTTCCAGTCATTTTTTTAGGAATTACTGTTTTTGTGTCGATCTTTTTTATCCGGTCTTGTCCAACAAGATAAAAATAAAGAAAAAAAGGAGGCTACAAGGATAAAAGGACACTCAAGAATAAACATTGGCCCGGCTTTCACCCGCTAGCGTGAAACAAATATATATTTTTTTTGTAGATTTTTTTCCTGCTAGATCTTGGTACAATTTTGCATTACGTTCTACTGTTTTTTTCTTGTTTCCATCTTTTTTTTTTCTTTTTTTTCCAATAGAACTTTTAATATGAAAGGAAACACAGTAACAATATGAATATTGAACAATATTACGACTTTTAAGGTCCTGTATTTGAAACTGGCTCTCTCAGCTAGAATAGCCTTTAGTCAGAAATGTAATTACGGAGGTAATCAAATTTTATTTTATTTTGAATCCAGCTTTATTACTTCAAGGTAATATGAGTTGAAACATATCAACCCCTTGAGCACTCACAATAACTGTTGTTTTATTGTGCACTAAAAAGACACGTTAGTAAGATAAGCATCGGGGATTCTATCGCATTTTCCATAACATCTATCTCCGAGAAAGTATGCATACAGTAAAAATGAAACATGTAAATCCCAAAAGCGATAAATAATGTGCAATAGAGCGTCACCCTATTCTGCAGCCAAACAACTTGCCCGTGGTCTCTGCAGCCCAGTGCCTCACCTTCCAGTCAGGTTGATCATTCCGTCGTCTGCATCCCTGTCCTGAGGCCCCGGCTGTCAATTTATCAGCCTCTGCCTTTTAATTCCACGCTTTCTGCGGCGTGAGCATCCGTCTCCGCTGTCTGGCTGCGCCGTTAGAGCATCCAGAGCGTGGCGGCGTGTGGCTGACTGATGTGGAGCCTGCAACTGACAGGTGGAGGCAGGTTTGCCATGGAGTAATGATCCCTTTTGCACAAGAAACAGCACAAGAACAGCACAGCCTTCACTGTGCACTTTCTGTTATGGGCCGAAATCAAGGATGGCTTGCAATGCTGTACTGTATCATGCTCTAAAACGCCTTACATACCATGTCTTCCTATATCGTAGTACAGTGATCCAGTGGCAGCCCCACTAAATAATTCGGTGTTGCTTTATTTAAAAAAAAAAAAAAAACATTCACTATAAAGTTCCCTGAATATTAGTTTAAATCAATAATCATATAACCTATTATTACGAAATTAAATATGATTATAAATCTCTCAGTTTCCCCTCACTTCATAGAGTAAGGTAGAGAGTCCCTTCCGTGCGTAGTTATCAAATCCGTTCCACTTCACGTTTTCCCTGTAATTTCCCTTTAATACTGGGCTTGCGTTAGAGTATAACAGCGTTTATTATTTTTTCCTGTAGTGACTAATCTAAATAATTACTTTTCCCATCTTTGCAACACCATTACCATTACTGAGGATTTGAAGGGGTATGGTTCTACAATTTGGTTGAATAAAAGGTGAGTTGTCTGATTTTGACAGCTGTCTGGGTAGAGCAGAGCGCGAATAGGTGGATGAAGGATGGACATAATAAGATTTTCCAAGAAAGGGAGTATTTATCACTGCTGGTAGTAACAGTTAGCTTCAGCACCCGACTAACAGCAGAAAGTACAATGTAATTAATAAACCAACTGCTCCGTGTTTGACAAACAAAAACCTGGCTTGCACACTACAGACAATCTCTGCGCCGGTCTTACCTTTGTTGTTTTGCTGTCAAAAGTTTCATCCCTGCTCAAAAATAACACTGCTCTGAAATGCATTGTGAAAGTCCTGGTTGTTTATACAGTTAAGTGTGCACTCTTTACCACTATCTTTGGGGTGACTTCCTTCTGGAGTATAAGCTGTCTTTCTGTCTTTACATATGGATGAGTCCAGGAGCTGAGCTCATTCACATATGATTATCATCAGTGGATAGTCATAATAATACACATATAATAATCACTCCACCACCTTCATTGACCTGTAGGAGTCAGGAGTGCAGAGTGATAGACAAATTTGCCACCCTTAAAAACACGGCATTCTTTGATGCTTCCATCTACCAAGTAACTTGCACTTGTAGCCATCTTTTTCCTGTTGTTCTATTGTATTAAAAAATAGACTGAAACAACAACAATAATGAGTATCTTATCAGTCTTTGTTAGCTGTAAAGTTTTGTGCTTGTACGCTACGTTCACTTACATCCTGGTCATCGCCTGGGGGCTAAGCCCCCCCCATACTTAAAACCTAGTGACGCCTCTGCAGTGATCCCTCGTTTTTCGCGGTTAGTGGGGACCAAAAATCGCCGCAATACGTGAAAAGCCGCAAAGTTGCGCACCCCCCCAAAAAAAATTATGTATATTTTTTTTTTGCGTGTGTTCAATGTATTTATTCAGATTTAGCATTGAAAAGAGATACATATAAGACGTTTTTTCACTTTTTTTCACAAAGTATCATTTAAAAAAAATATATGTATGTTTCTATTTTAATAAATTGTTTTTAAGCACTTCAGATGTAATCATCATGATAAGTTTTAAACATGCTACTGTCCCACCGAATTATTTTCAAACAAGAAAAAAGTACTTTGGTAGTAAATGTTTGTTACCTCCCTTGGCTGTGACTCTTGGAGTGACATGTAGAAATTACAAAATGCTAAGGATCACTTTTAACATGGGGCGTTTATTGCCGCGAACACAATGCGTCTGGCTGCCTTGAATGTCGCCACACACACATTCATTCCAGTTTCCTTATCCCGCCGCCTTTGCATGCGCACACAAAGCCTTTGTGTTCCAAGGCAGCACTCGCAACACTTCATTGAGTGAGTCTACTCAAATACTCTTACACACAATGAGTTGCCACAGCAACTGTTTAACAAGTTAAACAATGATTGACGCATGCATCTCTTTTGAAGCTTGTGACTCCGGCAAGATCAAACACAAACATCTGTCAACATTGTTAACTTTAATAACGAACTCCAGTGCAGTGCCGCAGTGCCTGACAAACAAATAGCTGGGAGATGGACAGCTTATCTGTATTTATCTTTTTATTGGGAAAAAAATCCGCGATGGACTGAGGGCGCGAAGTTCGAAGCGCAAAATAGCAAGGGATCACTGTATATCATGCTTCATATGCCATGTCATAAAAACGTTGCCATTGGTCACTAATTAGTTAAAATAGCAGACCCAGGAGAAGACACCACACTAGCATTAGTAGAATTTGTTTAGTGACAGTATATGAGTTGCCACTGAAGATGTGTAAAGACGCCAAGACAATTTCAGCTCTCAACATTTGTCACGATTTGTATCTGTCAGCACTGTGTTTTCTTCTGGCAACACAATTTTATTCTACATCTTCCGTGTTGATAAATGAGAACTCAAATGTATTCCAGGGCTCATTAGTATGCAATTAATGTTTGATATTAATCCTAACGTATCTCTTTTTGTGATCGCACGCCATCTAAGAACAAGGAAAGACAAATCTTAAAGATGACATGTAAAATATCATAAATTCTCTCTTAATTTTCGCCACTCTGTCGCCTTCCTGGTTGTAATCCCCTCTCTGCCTCTTCATCACTCTCTCCTCCATCACACTCCTGCTCTACGCGTCTAACCAAATTAATTACTGTGTGTTTTATTTCATGCAGGTGTCAGGATGGAATGATGAATGACTTGTAATATCAACACAATGCAATGAAGGGGACGTTCCTGCTTATGTCGCCGTAGTGCTTACATGCAGACAACACACACACAATCACACACACTCGGCCTGCACAAGGTCTCTAGGGCTGCCAATATCCAGTTTCATATATGATATTAACTTACAGGGGGAGCCATTATGGCTGCAATGTCATTACCAGTGGTAGCAGCAGGGGATAATAGAAGTGAACTTTTCAAAAAAGGTCCTCATAATTGCAGGTTGGGCACTTCTTGATAACATTTCATATTGCTACATACTGTACACCAGTCCCCTCATTACGGCCACAGAGCTTTGTGGCGTTGTGTAATGAGCGCCGTACCAGTGAAGGTCATCTTAATGGGCTTCGACTTGCGTTCAGGGGGCCAGAGGTAATATTCTAATGAGAAAAAGCCACTATGCCAATTTAGCAAATCTGCATGGGTGCTCTTATATTGTTGCTTTCCGACTGAAGACCTTTTGTTTTTTTTGTTTTTTGGCAACATCGCTACTGCCTTCCAGTCTGCTTTGCTGTTCAGTAGATTTAACTTAACCATGCACAGACACTTATTTTTTTCCACATTTCAAATCTACTTCACACACTGCCCAATATTTATAGGAAGCTACAGTTTATTCATTGTTTACTCATGGCTGGACGAGCATCAGAACCAGCCGGCAAAAAGAATGAACATTAACCCCGCCAATACTTGTGCGCATTGGTTGGCTGTCCATGCATGTAGTTTATTGTGAGTTTGCCAGAGCTTACAGTATGTCTTCTTTCTTTCAATGTTGTTTTTATTGAGTTTTGCTTCTTCTAGGAACAAAGGCTTGTGAACGTGTTCCTGACATGTTTCATCCCGTGTTTTAATTTCATTATTATTATTATTATGATTTTAATAATCTATTTGTCATTTGCCATCCGCAGATTTGTTGACCTTTATCATAGAAACTAATGGAAATCCTCCTATCGTGACATACCAGATTATACCATGCCATAAATCATCGTACCATATAATAGAGATGTCGATATGCCGATATGGGCAAAAAAATGCGCATCGGTATGGGATCGGAACACGGAAAAATTCCGATCCAGACTTCCGATCCTTTTTTTTTTTTTTAAGTCCGACTTTTTTAAGACAGTTTACAATATTATTTGCACGTTTTACTGACTGACTATGCCAGTTCTGTTTTTTATTTATAATGTTTTGTGTTTGTCACTGAATAAACAGGTCAGTTTCTTGTTACCAACCGTTGTGTGTTATTCAAACTCACCTAATTCAGCTGGCGAATTGTTATCAAGAGTACTAAAACCTTTTTCAACATGAGTCTGACAACTAAGTAAGGAGGCTAAATAACTTTAAACTTTAACACATGCTCAGATAGGTCTGTATCGGTATCGGCCAGTATCGGTATCGGATCGGAAGTGCAAAACAATATCGGTATAGGATCGGAAGTGCAAAAGCCTGGATCGGGACATCCCTACAATATGCTGTAATGCCACATCATGCCATACCATACTGTATCCTATACATACAGTCCCTGACAAGTCTTGTCGCTTATCCATTTTGTAGAAACAATTGCTAACAACCTAACTTTTAATTATTCAATTGGTTTCAGAAATGGCTCATATGAAAGCTAAGACCCTCCCAAATGATGTTGAATGTACAAAAATGTATTTGTTTCACCGAAAAAAGATTTATTATTTTATGAAGACATAAAAGTCAAATTTCGGCAAGACAAAAGTTTTGTCGCCTACAGAAATTAGTGTGAAAATTGAACAAAAAATGTACTTCAAATACAAAAATTTGTTACATAACATAAGCGAATTAAGTAGTGGTGCTGTGAGATCCAAATTTAATATTTTGTTTGACTTCCATGGACTTTGGCAAGGATTCATACAATTTATTAATGAACTCATCAGGAACATCAAAGAAAGCAGTCTTGCATGCCTCCCAGAGTTCATCAACATTCTTGGGTTTCGTCTTCCATGCGTCCTCTTTCATCCTGTTCATGTCTGGTGACTGGGCTGGCAAGTCCTGGAGGATCTTGATGTTCTTTGCCTTGAGGAACTTTGAGGTAGAAATTGAAGTATGCGATGGAGCACCATACTGCTGCAGAATTTGTCCCTTTTTATGGTTAGGAATGTAAGAGGCAGCTAAGATTTGTTAATATTTCAGACAACTTATGTTGCCTTTCACCCTGCAGATCTCTCACACACTCCCATACTGGATATAAGCCCAGACCATTATTTTTGTAATGATGTAACCACCAAACTTCACCGTTTTCTGAGTAAATCTCGGATCCATGCGGGCTCCAGTAGGTCTCCTGCAATATTTGTGCCAACTGTGGTGTAGTTCAATGGAAGATTCATCTGAAAAATCCACCTTTTGCCACTTTTCCAGCGCCCATCCTTTTGACAGGCTGTGGGCTTTGGCAATTGCCACACGGTTTTTTAATTGTCTGCACCCTGAGAGATAAACAGTCTGAAATAAAGGACAAATTCCGCAGCAGGACGGTTCTCCATCGCATTCTTCAATCTCTACCTCAAAGTTCCTTAAGGCAAAGAAGATCAAGATCTCCACAATTGGCCAGCCCAGTCACCAGACATGAACATAATTGAGCTTGTCTGGGGTAGGATGAAAGAGGAAGCATGGAAGACAAAACCCAAGAATGTTGATGAACTCTGGGAGGCATGCAAGATTTCTCTGATGTTCCAGATGAGTTCATTAATAAATTGTATGAATCCTTGCCGAAGCCCATGGAAGTCATACAAAATATTAATTTTGGATCTTACAGCACCACTACTTCATTCGCTTATGTTATGTAACATATTTTTGTATTCGAAGTACATTTTTTGTTCAATTTTCACACTACTTTCCGTAGGCGACAAAATTTTTGTCTTACCAAAATTTGACCTTTATGTCTTCATTAAATGATAAACCTTTTTTCGGTGAAACAAATATATTTTTGTACATTCAACATCATTTGGGAGGGTCTTAGCTTTCATATGAGCCATTTCTGAAACCAATTGAAAAATTAAAAGTCAGGTTATTAGCAATTATTTCTACAGAATGGATAAGCGACAAGACTTTTGTCAGGGACTGTATATTATACACTGTATGATACCATATGCCAATGCGATTTCATATTGTATAAAAATATCTGATGCCATATCATACTATAACATAATATTCATACAGTAACAGATCATATGACGTCATGACATATATGCTATTCAATTTATGACATGTGTAGGGCTACAATTATCGATTATTTTAGTAGTTGATTATTATATCAACTAATTGGTGTTAAGTGGTGTTATATAGCGCTTTTCCACCTTTCAAGGCGCTCAAAGCGCTTTACACTATATTGCCATCTGCCTACTGGTGACGCAGCACCAGGAGCAATGTGGGGTTCAGTATCTTGCTCAAGGATACTTAGGCAAGTTCATCAGGGCTGAGAATTGAACCCACAACCTCTGGGTTGGCGGACAACTACTCTACCACTGAGCCACGCCATGCCCATCTGAATTAATTCGAATAATCGAGTAACCAGATTAGGAACACTTAATGAGTTGCAGAATAAATTTTAGGAGAAACAGAAAACAAAGGCTTGCTAAGATTGCACTTTCAAAAGAGCATTCCATGTGAACACAAAATAAAATTCCCAAGTTGTTCTTCAACTATGCAAAATTGCACTTCCTTTTTTAAAATAAATTAAAATATCTGAGTTCAGCCTCAAACGGTACGAAAAAAATTAATAAATGAGACTCTAAGAACAACAAAAGAACAATTGGCATTGTAAAAGTCTGCTAGCTTGAATGCTATGAAATGCTAACTTTTTTTTTAAACAATAATCTGAACAAATCGTTCAAACACGCTCCTAAAAAACAGCTAAATATACCGATGAACTAAATTGCACATGCATTAAAAAATATATTAGCTTGTTAGTCTTATCAGGGAGCTGGTGGATTCAGCCATGTTAAATGAGATGTCATTTTCATTATTGCCACAAGAGGGCAGAGTATCCACCCAAATCAATAAAACTAAATGCAAACACTTTCCAAATAAACCATTATAATGCCACTCTAATTAAATGAATACTCAAAGCAACAAAATTTGATTCGAAGCTTTTTTCAAATCGAATTACTTGAGTTAATCGATTAACCGTTGCATTACTACATATATGTATACATACCTCAAATTTTTTTTCTGGTCGTTTTTTTAATGGTCCATCATCAGTGTTTGACTTTTAAAGTAAAACTGCTAGGTTCTGTTCAAGAAAGGGAATGAATGTTAACTTGAACTACAAAAAGCTGTGGCAAACACTTACATACACTTTGGGGATTTAAAAAGAAGAAGAAAAAAAATAAAGCAGCCGTTTGTCAAATTCCAATCAAAGCAAAAAGGTGTGTGAAACACTTTTCAATCAGAGTATGCCGAAAACGGTCAGGTGAGGAAGAATGAACCCGCTCCACGTGCGGTTGTGCAAAAAGTGTGCGCAAGCTTTAAAGGTGATGAAAACGGCAAGGCAGCAAATATCATCTTGAAGATAAGACGCCACCCTGCTTTCCACAGACCACATCCGTTTTTATTGCATCTGGCAGTGAATTAAGGCCCGTGTGGAATATAAAGGACTATTGAAAATGAAACCCCGGGCAAAGACTGCATTCAGCCTGACTGCTTTCTTCCCTCAGCGCCGACATTCAACTTTGATTCTCACACGGGTCCTCTGATGACGATGATGAACCATAAAAAATGATATAGCTCAATAAAAGTACAAAAAGGCCTGAGTTCATAAAGAGGACCTGAGGGCCATGTTAGGTTCGATGCATTTCTTCTCCCTCTACTGGCTTTTAGAGATGATTACCTCGGATATTTATAGACATTTTTTGATTACAACAAGTTCGCGTGCCTCTTTGTTTCTATTTCATCACATGTATGAGACATCCGACCCATAATACAATAGCCACCTAAACTGGTGGCAGCATAATCCATCTAAAGATTTACACAGAACCAGACCATTAACTGCAAGTTGATAACTGAATAGCAAGCAAGAACTGAAAATTTAATATGTGTGTTAACTCATTGGCTGCCATTGAAAGCGATAGACATTCAGTTCACTTGAACTGGTAGGGAGGCTGGCAGTGAGTTCTTCAATAAATTTATTAAAAGTGCAACAGTGGTTGTGTCTACCTTGACTACTTGGAGGGGCATTACTGCGTATGTTTACTAGTGATGGTAGACTAGTTACTGTAACACTGATACATTTGGTAGTTGTAGCAACATTGTTATGCTCTAGATTGCTCCTTATCTTCCTGGTGTACAGTGGGGCAAATAAGTATTTAGTCAACCACTAATTGTGCAAGTTCCCCCACTTGAAAATATTAAGAGAGGCCTGTAATTGTCAACATGGGTAAACCTCAACCATGAGAGACAGAATGTGGAACAAAAAAAAAAAACAGAAAATGACATTGTTTGATTTTCAAAGAATTTATTTGCAAATCATGGTGGAAAATAAGTATTTGGTCAATACCAAAAGTTCATCTCAATACTTTGTTATGTACCCTTTGTTGGCAATAACGGAGGCCAAACGTTTTCTGTAACTCTTCACAAGCTTTTCAGACACTGTTGCTGGTATTTTGGCCCATTCCTCCATGTAGATCCCATCTAGAGCAGTGATGTTTTGGGGCTGTCGTTGGGCTACACGGACTTTCAACTCCCTCCACAGATTTTCTATGGGGTTGAGATCTGGAGACTGGCTAGGCCACTCCAGGACCTTGACATCCTTCTTACGAAGCCACTCCTTTGTTGCCCTGGCTGTGTGTTTGGGATCATTGTCATGCTGAAAGACCCAGCCACGTCTCATCTTCAATGCCCATGCTGATGGAAGGAGATTTTCACCCAAAATCTTTCGATACATGGCCCCATTCATTTTTTCCTTTACACAGATTAGTCGTCCTGGTCCCTTTGCAGAAAATCAGCCCCAAAGCATGATGTTTCCACCCCCATGCTTCACGGTGGGTATGGTGTTCTTCGGATGCAATTCAGTATTTTTTCTCCTCCAAACAGGAGAACCTGTGTTTCTACCAAAAACTTCTATTTTGGTTTCATCTGACCATAACAAATTCTCCCAGTCCTCTTCTGGATCATCCAAATTCTCTCTAGAAAACCGCAGACGGGCCTGGACATGTACTGGCTTCAGCAAGGGGACACGTCTGGCAGTGCAGGATTTGAGTCCCTGGCGGCGCATTGTGTTACTGATAGTAGCTTTTGTTACTGTGGTCCCAGCTCTCTGCAGGTCATTCACTCGGTCCCCCTGTGTGGTTCTGGGATTTTTGGTCACCGTTCTTGTTATCATTTTGATGCCACAGGGTGAGATCTTGCATGGAGCCCCAGATCGAGGGAGATTATCAGTGGTCTTGTATGTCTTCCATTTTCTAATAATTGCTCCCACAGTTGATTTCTTTACACCAAGTGTTTTACCTATTGCAGATTCAGTCTTCCCAGCCTGGTGCAGGTCTACAATTTTGTCTCTGGTGTCCTTCGACAGCTCTTTGGTCTTGGCCATAGTGGAGTTTGGAGTGTGACTGACAGAGCTTGTGGACAGGTGTCTTTTATACCGATAATGAGTTAAAACAGGTGCCACTAATACAGGTAACGAGTGGAGCCTTGTAAGACCTCGTTAGAAGTTGGACCTCTATGACAGCCAGAAATCTTGCTTGTTTGTATGTGACCATATACTTATTTTCCACTCTAATTTGGAAATAAATTATTTAAAAATCAAACAATGTGATTTTCAGTTTTTTTCCACATTCTGTCTCTCATGGTTGAGGTTTACTCATGTTGACAATTACAGGAATCTCTAATATTTTCAAGTAGGAGAACTTGCACAATTGGTGGTTGACTAAATACTTATTTACCCCACTGTATGAAAGACTAGCTGTATGTTTTCTGTCAAGAAGGGAAACTTGTCATCTTCACACTCACTGATCATGCAGTCATTGACCGGTCTCCATGTCAATCAACCAGGGATTAGCACAAAAGATAGGTAATTGAAAAATAATTTGTAGTTTAATGGTCATGAGCAAGGCATCAAAAATGCAAACTGTAGCCTTAACCCTTTATAGGGAACTCATTTAAGTCATTGGTTGCTACTGATGGCACTAGACAGTCGGTCCATTTTGACCAGGAGAGGATGACAGCGAGTTATCGCGGCCACCCGTCCCATTCAAGATGGATTGGACTTCTAGCGCATGAACATGAAACATGAACATTCAAAGCCAGTCGTCCCAGGTAAGATGATTCTGATGACTATCGTTGTCAGTCGGTGAGTTAAAAACATTCATTCATTTTCCGAGCAGGTTATCCTCACGAAGGTCGCGGTTTGCTAGCTAACGTTCGGCAACGAACTCTAAAATAATAATTAAAAAATAAAACATTGTTATTGCGGGCCATTAAAAAAGTGTATTTTTCCATTCATATTTTATTATTTAATATATGTATTGTTTAAAAATTGTAAATACAGTTGTATCTCGACATACGATCGCTTCGACACACGATCTTTTCGACTTTTCTTTCCAACGTATAATTTGACTCCCCATTTTTTCTACATCCGACGACATGCTCGAAATTTGACAATTTATGACAGCGCCGCAGTTTATTTTTCCGCAAGACGGACGCATGGCAGATTTTCTTGGGTTTCTTGCTACAAACTACGTCAACATCGTTTTACTGTAGATAATAGATATCATATGTATATACTGTAGAACTAGATGCAAAATGACAGACTCGACGGCGTTAGCAACATTGAATTATTGAAAACTAGTTGCGTTATTAAAAAGCCGCAATCTTAAAGCAGGAGACTTCCCTAGTAGGCTGTTGTGAACCTTCCAAGCGAACGTAATTAACTTTTTATCTAAAATACTCCTAAATCGGCAAAATCATGACTTGAATCTATCTTCAAAACAGTTTTAAAACTTTCACATGTTGAAAGTAGACAGAAGGGAAATTATGGAATAACGGGAGCGATTTTAACAACTTTAACAGTTGATTCGCAAAATTGAATTAATTGAATGTAGTTTAAAGCTGCTAATACAGAATGGCACTTGAGTATTTTATTTACTGTTTTAAAATGTTAACTTGATACTGAAATAGTCGTTTATTTAAACCTGAGAGGCTTTTTATACAATTTTTGTAACTAATGCACGAAACGCTAAAAGCATCTAATAGCTTGGGGGGGTTTGTGGGATTTTCCACTGAGGTTGTTTGTGTGTTTTGCTTTTTTAAGACAGTTTACAATATTATTTGCACGTGTTACTGACTGACTATGCCATTACTGTTTGTTATTTATAATGTTTTGTGTTTGTCACTGAATAAACAGGTCAGTTTCTTGTTACCAACCGTTGGGTGTTATTCAAACACACCTAATTCAGCTGGCGAGTTGTTATAAAGAGTACTAAAACCTTTTTTAACATGAGTCTGACAACTAAGTAAGGAGGTTAAATAACTTTAAACTTTAACACATGCTCAGATAGGCCGGTATCGCATAGTGGTGCAACGGTTTACGGTTCAAAGCCGAACCGTTCGGTACGCCCTGCACGGTTCGATACGCCTTTATGAACCGCGCCTTTTCGGTTTTGCAATTAATGTATTCCGAACGCTTATGGAATGAATTGATCGAGCTCTGTGTGCCTGTGTGTGACGTGAAGCACCGCTGTGGAGAAATTCCCGCCCCGCAAGTAAATGTCGGATCGCTGTCAAGCACCTGTGTAATAGAAGCCGAGTAACGCCCTCTCTCGCTTACGAGCGAAGTGAAAGTGAAACAAGAAAGAAAACAAATAGCTATTGCGAGCGGAGGAGTGGAGAGACCGAATTTTGAGAAAGCACCGCCTTCTTTCAAATCTGCGGTGTGGCAACATTTTGGTTTCCCCGTGGATTACAATGCGGAGGGAGAGAAAATATTTAAAAAAAAAAAAAAAAAAATGCAAGCATTGCTCAGCGCTTGTTCCCCATGCTAATGGCAACACTTTTATAACATGACTCCTGCACTTCAGCCAGCATCACCCACAGATATCACTTTCTCAGGGTAGGACAACCCCTAAGATGACACCAGTGAAAACACGGCGGACTTCGTTAATTTATTTGCAACGCTTGACCCGCATTACATTGTTCCCTCAACGACATATTTCTCCAACAACGTAATCCCCGACATTTATGAAATGGCACGCAAAGCCATCGAAGATGATTTCGCTAAAGCACATAGTTTCGCCCTGACCACTGATAGTTGGAAGTTGGACGTCCCGTGCTACAGAGTGCTACTACCTAACTGTGACGGTCCACTATAATTCATACCTGTCAAATTGTATGAGCTAGTCGTAATTTGTACAAGTGAGCACTCATTTTTGAATGTGTACGCCGTACATCACGTTCAAAATCTGCACGTTTTTCGTGCATTACGTTGGTTTTTTTTCATCCGTTTGGATTTGGTCACCGTTTCTGCAACGAGACAATGCGTTGCTTGAATGACACGAGAAAAGTCAGACTCGGAGAAGGAAGAGTGTTTGTTGAGACGCTGCAGCAAACGCAATGCTAGGCTAGGTGGCTCCAATATTACCTGACTTAGCCGACACCATACAAGCTACGCCTAGATGTCTCACGCATACAGAACTACATGCGAAATGACAGGCTTGGTAGCGTTAGTTAACAGCCGCCATTTTAGAGCAGTAAACTTCTCAGAAAGGCTCTGTTGTAGTAAACCTTACGAGCGAACCTAAGCAACTTTTTATCTAAAATACTGTTAAATCGGCAAAATCTTGACTTGAGTCTATCTTTAAAGGATGAAACAGTTTTTAATTTTTTTTACATGTCGAAAGTAGACAGAAGGGAACTAATGCAAAAACGGGAGCAATTTTATCAACTTTAACAGTTGATTCACAACATTAAATGACCTCCAAACATAGCAAAGGTTAATATGTTTTTTTTTTTTATTTGTTTGTTTTTTTTTAATGAAAAAAAAAAAACACATGAAAGGTATCACCAGTTACTTTGCCAAGTAACTTTTTTACTACTGTGTGTGTATTTCAGTAGTCAGTCACTACAGTAGCCAAAGAGCTAAGAGGCATTTTAACAGTCGAAAATGTTTACATTTTAAGTGTTTATTTCATTTTTTAAAAAGCAAAATAAAGGCAGTTTTAAAAAAAAAAAAAAAAAAAGCAAAACGCAAACCGAAACCGAACCGAAACCGTGATCCCAAAACCGAGGTTCAAACCGAACCGTGGGCTAACTGAACCGTTGCACCCCTAGTATCGGATCGGAAGGGCAAAATAATATCGGTATCGGATCGGAAGTGCAAAAACCTGGATCGGGACATCCCTAGTACACATATGTCTTATATGTACCAAAATTTAATGTCTATAAATGTGGAAGCCTTATGAGTTTGAGGTTTTTTTAAATCTTCAAAAAATAGTCACTTGCCCTCCAAATTACTTAGTTAATATACAGTAATAACAGTAATTGGAAAACTGCCTATTTTTGAAAGGCCAAATGCAATTTCTGTATTCATCTTGGAAGCCCAATTGAATTCCACATAGAGATGGCTCGCATGCTTCTATATGTCATAACAACATGCCAATACATTGGCTTTTATGTCGATAAGCAACTTCATAAGAGCCAACAGTATGTTTATTAAATGGATGCGCACGCAACACTATTTGTATTTTCTGAGGCTGACATTGTCCTCTTCAGGTAGCGTGTGATGTGACTGCAACACCCTGGTGCGTAGAGTAAATAATCAGGGCCGCACAGACTGAGTTAAGACGAATGCAAATACTGTATGTTCAGAGTGCTGCATAAAAACAATACCACACACGTTAAAAACACACACAATGCCACCCTGCACAGGCAACATACAACAGAGGTTCTTAAAGGGGGATATAAACAACAACAAAAACAACGAGTGCACCCCCTTTAAAAAAAAAAAAAAAAAAAAAACTTCCCAAGTGCATTTGCATAAAACATTAAGCTTAACAAAATGATTACACCTGACAAGTTGAGTTGGAGGAAGAACATCGCCGGTGGCAGGAGGTTTACTCGCACATCCCCGCCATCATTCTCTCGTCAAGCAAGGCTTTCACGGCCGCCTTTTGTAGGCGCTGTCACGCCGCCGCCTCGTGATTAATCCTTCGCCTTTTGTTTTTACCCCCCTTTCTCCTCTCTCAGTCCCTCCTGCAAAATCCAATAAGTTGCCCTTAAATCAGGTTACCCTGCACCTTGCAGATAGGAGCATTGTGACGGATATGCCAGGGGAAAAAAAAGCATGCCAGGCTATGTGTGCGGAAGCCCTGTGAAATCGTACCGCTGTGATTGCACGTTATGGCACTAAGTGTTTGTCTTGTAATGCAATTAAAAGCGCATGTAACCCGCCTCCGTACACCTACCGACTATTGTGTGGCATATTTAATAATTTTATACGCACTCTTTTGTGACATTGCCCCTGAGGAGAAATGGAATAATTTGGAGTAGCATTGAGAATAATAACTTTTTAAAGAACAGATGACAATCAAAACATTAATATCCTTCACAGTCACATTACAGGGAGGGGGAAAAAAGTCGAATGTTGAATACTTTGCTGAAGGATAGCTTGCAGATAAAGACAGAGAGATTATTGCCTCCTTTCATATCTGCCCCCCTGGCGGCACTGGGTTATGGTAATATAGTTTTTGAATATGTGTGAACGCAAAACTTAAGAAATGAGTGCTGATAAGGAGTGACAGCGTGACAGAGGCAGCCCAGATCTGCCGGCGTGACAGGTGATGTCAAGAAGCTGCGGCGACGCTGTCACCGTGACAAACTTTTCAAAAGAACAACACGGCATTATTGAAG
Organism: Corythoichthys intestinalis; assembly: GCF_030265065.1. NCBI lineage: Eukaryota > Metazoa > Chordata > Actinopteri > Syngnathiformes > Syngnathidae > Corythoichthys > Corythoichthys intestinalis. The sequence continues at coordinate 42,306,972 of NC_080409.1, read as the reverse complement.
CGAGCTGCTGCCAGCCTGCTATGACAGCGTCGACCCAACTATTACCGGGGAGAAAAATGGAAACATCACCTAATTATGCACATTTTCCCCACCCCACCCAAAGCTTAAACTTTAAGCAGATGTCAACATACTTGTGAGATGCATATTTCTTTTGTAAACAAAATCAGATTATGACCTCCGCCAAGGAGGCTATGTTATTGTAGGCGTCCTTGTTTGTTTCAGACTTTCTGATTGCCGCTTCTTTAGAGAATTGTATAGCAAGTTTCAGCTTATTTACATTTGGTTGATTTTTGTTTGTCTATGGTGGAAAACACAGACAAGGCTGAAAAAGCAGTTTCTGTTCTTGCACCCCTCTTAAAAATAAACTGCTGTATTTTAAGCCAAATGAACTGTTGTGTTTGATAGAACAATGTCTATATGCTGCCATAACACTTTCATGGTGCCTTAAGCCCCCCAAACTATTTTTAATTTGTCCGTTTTACCCTTGAGACCCCAGTTTACAGACACCGCGCAACCACTTTTGTTTCAACTAGGGCTCCAGCTATCGAATATTTTAGTAATCGAGTAATAGACTGAAAATTCTATCGATTAATTGAGTAATCGGATAAAACAAATATATTTTTAGGTAAAGAGCAATTATAAATATACATGAGAAAAACAAGACATTTCATCTAATCTTGAACCATCTTCAGACAATCAATGTCTTTATTTTCGATGTATATTGTTGAAAACAGCCATAATTGCATCTCAGATGTAACTAGAATAAAAAAAGACTAATTCACTGCTTTCACTCAAAAAACCTTTTGGATCTTATTTTAAAAAAAATATATATATATATATATATATAAATAAATAAATAAAAAAAATATATATATATACCTAAAAATGCCGTTGCGCTTGATAACACACATCACTTAAAAGTTAGGATTTTTTCCCACGTCTTTTAATTGAATTTCTATTTGTGTCAACCCATTTTTAAGTTTTAGTAAAGTTTTAAGTTAAACTGTAAGTCCTGATAGAATTTGGAGTTTTTGCAGTTTTCAAAATAAATGTATGATACAGGCTGTATTGGAGCACATTAGGGACCAGTGCTACTTGGTGTTTTATCCATCAATGACTACTGAGCTAAAATTGATAGTTAGCATTATTGAGTTATTATTTTATACCCTCATCACTCCACAACGCTATTTTATGTTAAAGCCTGTATGTAAGACACGTTAGCCACGCATCAAAAGTGGTCGTAATTAATAGAAACCTAGCCCCCCGCAGGGCTAACGTTACTTGAGCTAGTGACAGTAACGTTAGTCTTATTTATTAGCGCTTAGCGCTCTTTATTAGTGCTTAGCGCTCTACTGCTTTAAGATGGCGACTGTTTACTAACGCTGCCCACACGCGGCCGAGTCTGTCATTTGGCATCTAGTTCAACATACATGTGATCTCTATGAGACTCATCAGACGCTACCTGCTACCAACGTAGCATCGTGCGGGCTAGTATTTAGCAACGTCGGCGTCGTTTGTAGCGGCTGTCGACATCAGCGCGTTGTCCCGCAGTAAAAGTAGTCCGAGCAAAACGTGATGCTTAGAGCTGTCAAAATAAACCATTACTCGAGGTGAATAAAATTACACGGATCAGTTTTTAAACTCGAGTTGCTCGAGTATTTGTTTCAGCTCTAGTTTCAACCCAGCCATGAAAAGGTAAGCAATTTTCAAAATGTCTTAGAATCATTAATTGATGTCTAAAACTTAGTTTTAAAAAACTATTTTAAAAAATTATGCACTTGCATATTTTAAACTTTTAACAAATTACGTCACAATGAAAAAAATAGTGTCTGTAAGTAGGTCACGGATATCTATTCTATGGCTTTTTCAGTCCGTGTTTTCCGCCATATGCAAGTTATGCTGTTATTTCGTCCCTACCAATATTGAGACCCAACCTACGCCCTTGCTAGCGGTGCTAAATTTGTTTCTGCACTATCTTCAAAACTTTAACGACTCTGAACTACAACTATGAAGAAGCAGCTGCACCATTGTTTCGACCTTGCCAGCTGTGTCTGTTTTCATAACCCGTTTTCCTTTTGTTCTGCGTCACCTCCCCATTAAAACTGGGGCACATGGAGATAGACGGAGTTGCATTTTACGATTTTCTTGAACTTTTGTCCTTACATGAGGGCTTGTCCAGAGTACCAGTGTGTGTCTCTATGTAGAGCGGGGTTGTGTGTGTCAACATGCATGTGTGAGTGACGCTGAGGAGGAAGGCAAGGTCTGTAATCACCTAATCCAAACATACACTCGGGGAATCTCATTACTGGACCTAACGGTTCCATTTGAACCTTATCTGGTTTCAATCAGCCGCCTCTCATTTGGGAGCGAGGCGCAGAAACCCGATGCCTTTTGTCTACATCCAGGGGGTCTCCCGCTTTTTGTGTGTCCTGTCATTCACCGTCTTTCGCGAGCCCCAAAGTGTTTTTAGATGCGGTGCTGCGACTTTGGTGGCAGTCAAACGAGCTGCTTCTCGTCAACCAACCTTGCGGGTACCAGCGGGTGACATCAGCACGGCCACTGGGAACTCCTGCTAACCCCACACCCCTGCACACTAACCCCCCTCATCCACATGCAAACAGACATTAAAACGAAACCTGACCCTAGCCCTGGAATCTGTTTTTTTTTTTTTTTTTTTCTTTCACCGAACACAGAATCCTGCAACCTGCGTGCATATGGTTCGCTTGGGGAAAGGTCAATCAGAGGTGAGGTGGATGCGAAGTCAACCCCTGAATTGAATCTCAGGAATCCCCCGGATTAAAGATCTCTCGAAGAGTTGGGAGATAATCACAGGATCTGGAATTCACAATAACAAACTGGTCATATATCTACCTGTCTCCGGCCTTCCTCCCTCACATGGCCACAGGGTCAGCTGAATGGCTGCATTCCATCAACAGTGCTTTGTTTTTACCCTTCTGAGCTCCTGATGATATGCCTTCAATGATCAAACATGTTTTCGGAGGGGAAACTTTTGTAATACTTAAAATATAATTTTCAGATGGCTCTTGTTTGGCCCAATGAGTGGCGAGGAGTGGTTATAGCTGCATGGTTAGCGTGGAATCGTTGTAGCATGACACTACGTAACCATTAAATGAATTCAACATGAGGAATGAAATTTGATGTTGGTATCGTCTTTAGTGTTTTATATCACTATAACATGGTGAAGTATGATGTTACAAATATGTACAGTGATCCCTCGTTTTTCACGGTTAATGGGAACCAGAACCAGCCGCGATAAGTGAAAAACCACAAAGTAATACCCCCCCACTCTATTTGTGTGTGTGTGTGTTCAATGTATTCAGATTTTTCATTGGAAAGAGATACATTGTACAAGACATGTGTTTTCACTTTCATTTTATATATACACTACCGTTCAAAAGTATGGGGTTGAAGTGGCCACAAACTTTTGAACCGTAGTGTACACAATGAAAAATCCCATATGATACACTATGGTTCAAAACGGTGAACAGTAGTGTGTATATTTTCATAAATGGTTTTTAAGCACTTCAAATGTGATAATTATGATGATATTTATGTTTTAAACATGTTACAGCCCCACCAAATTATTTTTAAAAACGAATAAAGTAGAAAAATGCTTGTCTTTATTAAATACTTCATTTAGTGAGTCCACTCAAATCCGCTCAAGCTGCTCACTTACAATGAGTTGCCACAACAACTGTTTAACAAGTTAAACGATGATTGATGCATGCGGCACTTTGAAGCTTCAGCTTCCAAGCAACTGGCAAGATCAAACATTAAATGTCTGTCAATCATCGTTAACTTTAATTAGCAAGTCCAGTTCACTGCCTGACCAACAAAGAGCAGCAGGAGAGGGAGCGAGACTACGTGATCGGCTCGGCACGGCTCATCTGTATTTATTTATTTAATTTTTTTTGAAAAAAAAATCTTTAATGGACTGAGGGTGCAACGTTTGAAGCCTGAAGTAGCACTAATGAAAATAAGAGTGCTTAAAAATTTGGATCTGCTATCTTTGTCAACTTCAAACTTTCCCCAGTGTAAACTGTGCTGTTGGTGGGAACCAAACTGTAGTGACAATTAAACCTGTCGCGATATGCAATAAGTCCCTTTATCACACGGTAAATAAAAATGAGGGCAGTAATTTTTCATGGCTGCGTTTTATCGCTGCGTGCGTGCGTGTACACGTGCGTGTTGATGGCATATTAGACTCCAATTAGACTCCAGTTCCTTTCACAGATGTTTATTGGTCATCAACACGCGGTAGAATTAAAATTCAGACATAAAAAATAAAGAAACACATCTATATTAAATACTGTAAAACGTTAGCATTGCTACACTGAGGCTAATGGAAAAAAGACAATGTACTAACCACTTTAGCCTGCTATAAAACATTGGCAGTCTTCTCCAAAATGCAAACTTGCGGTTAAAAGGTGACACTTCAAACATGAAAAATCGCTGGTAAACAGCATTTCCAAACGAAAAAAATGAAGAAAAAAAAAAAAAAAGAAAAAAAAAAATCCATAACTGACACCACTTGCGTGACGAAAACAGAAGTGTACTTTTTTTATGGAGTGTAAAGCTTAGGGTTAGCGGTTTAGCGAATGTACTTGCGTCGAACATTTCAAAATAAAAGCACGTCATGTTTAACATATAAAAAACGATTTCTGGCCTTAATATCACATACTACTACACTAAAAATAGCTTTAAAATGACAACTTTTATGAAAAATCTGACTGGCAATGTATAATTTGGCTTCGAATTTGCTAAAGTGCACTTGCAGAACAAGATGACAGTCATTTTGGATCATATACTTCGTAAACACTTTTGATGCACTCTAATTGGCAGGAAAGAAAAATTTTCATCTATTTCATGATCTGCATTTAGTTCGATTTCAAATGGCTCGTTATATATTGTGTGTTTTTTAATGTTGTCGACAATTATTATGTTTAATATAGTTTGTGTTTTATTTAAGAAAAGCAATTTATTGCATTTAAACGGGTGGGTGATTTATTAGGATGTATTGTCACTACATTAGTGGTTGAATCGGTTAAAAAAAAAAAACTGACAATAATATCGATTATCAGCAATCATTCATGAGACAATGTATCGCCTACTAAAATTTGTTACCGCGACAGGCCTTGAGACAACCGCAACTGTAGATTCATTACCAGACTCTGATCTCCTGCTGCATAGGAGCTAAGGTTAGAGGTCTGGTGCTTCAGAGTACTTCCTCTGAGACTTCCCGAGGTGCCACAGGGTGCTGTGGCGCTTTGGCCATTTCTGGGTTGAATTAACAGTCGAACAGGGGATCTGTGACTTTGTGTCTACATGGGGGTTAGCGGGGTCTGCTGTAGAGGGCTCGTAGGGCAGGTATGATTTACAAAGCGGTGTGAGAGAGTCCAGGATCTAAGTCTGTTCATTCCCAAAGGAAAGGTGCGGCATTATGATCCGCGTCTGATATATGTTCCCTGTGTACTCCCTGTCTCAAATGGCTGACAGCTTCATTATTTATATTCTGTTTGTTGGGATTATTTGCTGTTTTAGCTATAATGTGTTTGTTTAAACTACTGGAGGGATTTGGCTGTCTTGTCGTCAGATCTGTGCTGTGTAGATGTTAGTTGTCCACGTACGTTCAGTCGAGACACTGCAGATAATGTATCCCTTTGCTTCCCTTTTCTTCTCAGTAAAGGAAATTAACTTACAATGAGGGCATAGGAATGTCTACGGAAAAGGCGCTCATTTTTTCAGTGCAAACTATACTAAATACCCTTAGGTTATAGGAAGAACTAATGTCTTGTCCAGAAGAAGCATGAGACTCAATGCTTTTCAGAAAACTTTTTGAAAATGTTTGCAGATGATTCATTTCATCATGTACCTGCACTTCCACCGTGAATAACAACAGTACTCAGTGCTGGTCATGCACGATGGATACTGACAATTCTAGGTGAATTCAGGGATTACCCAGCCACAATAAATTCAGTTATTGATTGCATACCAAAAAAACAAAAAAAAAAACGGAATAGACGTCCAAATCCATAGCAGACTGTTTAATTCTCCCCTCACCGCCGCATTCAAATTATTTGCTTTGGCAGTTGAAAATCGAATGGCCGTAAACATTGACTTCCTGCACAAGCAGAGATAAATAAATTTCAGACGTATTGACAGCAGCCAAACAGAAAAGCTATTGCTCGGCTTTTAATTATTGAAGACATTGATCAGCAAAGTGATTTATTTGCCATGGTTCGGTTAAAAGGCCTAATTGAGTTGCAGTGTGATGGCAGTGTAAAAAGGCTTTTATTTGTTCATTTGTTTTAACTCAGCAACTCACCTGTAACTAGTAATCTAGTAACCAACTAACATGAATTAAAATCAAGGTATTGTCTTGGCTTCATGCTGTCTGTGTTGACTATTTTCAAGTCACTTTAGATTCATGGATGGATGTGAGATAGTCAAACTTACTAGTGATTGGTTGTGACGTAAAGGAGAAGTCATTGCATGCAGAGGCAAGAATTGATGATTGGGACCAGCACCATTGCACAACGCCCAACAAATCAAGTTGTCTATTTGTTGTTTTCTCCTTAGACTTAATTGCAGTCCTAGACTTCCCTAGACACATGTACTGTACCTGCTTTGCTTTATTTTATTAAATGGACTCTTATTTTGTTTAAATTAATGCTGTGCACAACTTGTAATGTGATAACTATTCCTCACTCTCTTTTTGTTCCAGCCTGGTCATCCTCATCCCTTCATTTGTGATTTTTATTCACACATTCTTCCAGATTTCTTTGTCAAATGTTTTTTTTTTTCTTTTCATTTTTTAAAATGTATTTATTTATTTATTAACCTTTAGGCATGAAAACGTTCACTCTCGTTCTTGATGAACCATATAAATAAACATGTCTTGTTAAAGGCCATCAATGTCCATCCATTCATTTTGTATTGGACTGAGAGCGAGAGGTGGAATATTTAAGCTGCTTTCACACATACCTGAACTCCGGTTAATGACCTGGATTTATTATTATTATTTATTTTTTTTTACCTACCTGTTCATCTCTTTGACACGGGGAATGAAAGTCCCGGTTGGTGTGAACAGTTTTAATGTTTCACATTGAGAGTATGAATACTCCCATTGCGATCATTCAACATACCTAATTTGTTATGACAAAGCAGCGAACAGGAAGGGGTTATGGGGGAACAGAAGAAAAGAAACACAAGAGAAAGATAAGAAAAACAAGAAATACATTGAACGTCTACACTAACTACTAATATGTTGGTGCTATCGTCAGCTAGATGTATTTCCGGTTGACACCATGTGGGGGGGCTGTTGACCAGGGAAAGAGGGGGACGGAGGTTGGGGAGTCTATAAACTAAGTGATTGAAAGGGGTAGAGTGTACACAAATCAGCTCTGTGATCTAGAATCCCTAATCGTGTGAATCGCTTGTGAGTGTAAGCCCATTGGTGAACGACCCTACGCCGGCCCATCGCCACTCCCAGCACCGGGATCCCCCAACCCAAGCGCGCCCTATCACATCCAGCAACAACCGAGCCCCACCCAGGGCCACAGCCCCCACCCAGCCAGCCCGGGGAAGGAGGGCAGGTGTCAGCGCGGCCCATCCCTCCTCGCGCAGCTCAGCAAAGGAGCCATCGCCCCCCCCCCCGATTCCAGGGTGGTCTCCTGGGCCACCCGCGCACCCATCAACCGGCCTTCAGAAATGGCAAGAGGGGATGCACCACCAACCCCACCCCCACCCGGCCCACGAGCCACAGCCCTGCAACCGGCACGCCACGGGACCCCCAGCGGCCCACCAAGCCCAGGGCAGGGCCCCCCCCCCGCCGGAGCAGGCAACATCCAGCCGATACACCGGCTTTTAATTACCTGGCTTTAAAAGGATAGCCCTTACTGTATGTGTGAAAGCAATTTCCTGGGTCGACTGACATGGAGATGACACGGATATTTACATTCGCGTCCTTCTATAATGTCCGGGACTTACCCGGGACGCGGCATGTGTGAAAGCAGGCGTTTAATTTCTGGGTCACAGCGCAAAGGTTGATGATGTAAATATCACAGGAGGTCGATCGTCATTTCCTCTTTCTTCACAGTAGGATGAAAAGCGGTAAACAAACATCGCAATTATCAACATGGAAAACAGCAAATGGCTAAATTAAACTGGAAATACAGCAAAATTGCTACTGGAATTTATAGCCAAGGAATAGACAGTCCATCGTCCATCTTTGGAAATGTGTGGTTTAATTTGTTGCTGATGCCGACAAAAAATGACATAATGTCCGGGTTATAAAATCGCGCCAGCCGCCTTCTCCGCACAGAGAGCGCTGAGTTTCCAACACAGGATAAATCAGAAGCTCCTTTCAGACATACAACCCGGGTTATTGCCGGGATATCTCTTATATCTGAAAGCCATGACACGCGTAAATCCCGCGTCACCTTACACAGGAATTAACCAGGCTAAGTCTGAAAGGGGCTTTAGTGAGCAGGTAACCACACACGTATATTCTGAAGGAATCTGACCTTCTAGCCAGACCGCCGGAATCACGCCAGCTGAACCGCCGGACCTACGCTGGCGCAGATCCAACAAGTTCGGCCGGCGAGATCGCAGCAATCCAGCCAGAAGGCCAAACTCCGCACGTTCACCTGAGTCTAAACCCTTTGTACTGACTCCATTTTGAAAGCTTTAAAGGAGGCTCACCAAAAACAAGTTGACAATTTATTCAGGTGGACAGCGATCAAAACGGCAAGGCGAAACAGAAACACTCAGGCGGGGATACAAGGTTACCCAATCACACTTCAACAAAAGGTTCCTGAGAAAAATGACAACGCTTAGTTAAACATTCAGTCTTTAGAAGGCTCTATAGAAGGCAGATATCATTGAAGCGATGTTCTGTTATGGCAGATCTCAGCTACTCTCCCCATTTACGACGCTAGATGGCACCAGATATCATTGAAGCGATGTTCTGTCATGACAGATCTCAGCTACTAGTTTAACCAGTTTGCATTGTTTTATTGCAATGTTTTTCCTTATTCAGATTTGTTTCAAGTTTACAGTTACAGTTAGACTTCACTTTGATGGTTAATGCAGTTATTGCGATTTTGTTGTTTTATCACAATAGATTGGTTTATTTACATTTCAAAAACCAGAAGCCATTCATTCATTCACGAATGTAATTGAACTTTAGTTTACATATTTAAATGAGGCAAAATAACATGCTTTTTCTCTCAAATATATTGTTACAATCATTTGTTTCGGATGTACTGTAATTATTTTCTGTATAAAAATTAATTTGGTGTTCAAAAAGTCTTTTTTTCAAACTTGAGTCTTGAAAAAGAGGGGGTCGTCTTATAATCAGGGCCGTCTTATATTCGGGCCAATACGGTAATCTGTTTGTGATTACGTTAACTTTTCTGCTAAATGTTTGCAATTTGTGGTAAAATACATACAAGGACCATCTATTCTAAGTCTGCTTGGGTGATGAGAAGGGGTTGGGGTTTAGGCCTCACCATCTCACAGGAGATGGGAACGTGGAGATTAATGGCATTCCAAACAGAAGACGGGGGCCTCCAGGTTGTGTCCCCGACACAGTTTGAGACTGCAGGGAAGAGTCAGACATTAGGACTGGAAGAAATTATGAGATAAAGAGTAAGGGTAATGGGAAAAAAATTGAAAGAGAGTGGGGTGGGGTGGGAGTGTGTGGGACCACTGCAGGAAAGAAAAGTGGGTTGTTCATTTTCTGGAGAGATGGATCAGATGAAATGGAAGCGTGCATTAGAATGAAGGCAGCTTTTGGCAACGATTCACAAATGTGTTTCATCTTCTCCAACATACACACACGTACAGTATACATGGATCTCCATGTACAGGAGAGGGTTACCTCCAGTGTATCAACCCTTTGCAGCAGGTCGAAGTATGATGTGAGAAGAATGCCTCTGCCATTGTTGCTTCTTCTCGCGGCTTCTTCTTTGGGGATTCATCCATGAGAGAAGTGTTTAGCAAGGCCTCAGGGCACAGAGCCAGCTAAACCTCGGAAGCATTTCAGATTACCCGCTGTGCTCTTTGCGAGACACCACTTTGTCTGTGTGTTTGTGTGTTGTTGCACGCTCTAAACGTTTAGAGATTCAATTTGTTGTCTTTTGGCAAAGCGTGCAATCAAGCAGAGTAGAAAATGATATAGTGGAAATTTAAAGATTGAGTTTTGAAATGCTAAAGCAAATTGAATGAATCCATTTTGATTAACAATCATGTTGAATGTCATTGCGTGGCACAAGAAGGCCAAGGTCAGTTAAAACAATTTTTCTCATAAATTATAGCAGTAAAACCTCACAACTCTTGGCCAAAACCAAAGAGCTGTCGAAGGACACCAGAGACAAAGTTGTAGACCTTCACCAGGCGGGGAAGACTGAAAATGCAATAGGTAAAATGCTTGGTGTAAAGAAATCAACTGTGGGAGCAATTATTAGAAAATGGAAGACATACAAGACCACTGATAATCTCCCTCGATCTGGGGTTCCATGCAAGATCTCACCCCGTGGCGTCAAAACGATAACAACAGTGAGCAAAAATCCCAGAACCACACGGGGGGACCTAGTGAATGACCTACAGAGAGCTGGGACCACAGTAACAAAATGCGCCGCCAGGGACTCAAATCCTGCATTGCCAGATGTGTCCCGTGTGACCTGCTGAAGAAAGTACACGACCAGGCCCGTCTGCGGTTCGCTAGAGAGCATTTGGATGATCCAGAAGAGGACTGGGAGAATGTCTTATAGTCAGATGAAACCAAAATAGAACTTTTTGGTAGAAACACAGTTTCTTGTGTTTAGAGGAGAAAGAATACTGAATTGCATCCGAAGAACACCATACCCACTGTGAAGTATGGGGGTGGAAACATCATGCTTTGTGGCTGTTTTTCTGCAAAGGGACCAGGACAACTGATCTGTGCAAAGGAAAGAATGAATGGGGCCATGTATTGAGAGATTTTTAGTGAAAGTCTCCTTCCATCAGCAAGGGCATTGAAGATGAGACGTGGCTGGGTCTTTCAGCATGACAATGATCCCAAACACACAGCCAGGGCAACAAAGGAGTGGCTTCGTAAGAAGCATTTCAAGGTCCTGGAGTGGCCTAGCCAGTCTCCAGATCTCAACTCCATAAAAAATATGTGGAGGGAGTTGAAAGTCTGTGTTGCCCAACAGCAGCCCCAAAACATCACTGCTCTAGAGGAGATCTGAATGGAGGAATGGGCCAAAATACCATCAACAGTGTGTGAAAAGCTTGTGAAGAGTAAACGTTTGGCCTCCGTTATTGCCAACAAAGGGTACATTACAAAGTATTGAGTTGAACTTTTGGTATTGACCAAATACTTATTTTCCACCATGATTTGCCAGATAAATTCTTTAAAAAAAATCAAACAATGTGATTTTCTGGAGGTTTTTTCCACATTCTGTCTCGCATGGTTTAGGTTTACCCATGTTGACAATTACAGGCCTCTGTAATATTTTCAAGTGGGAGAACATGCACAATTAGTGGTTGACGAAGTACTTTTTTTGCCCCACTGTACGTTTTTGAAACAGCTGCTTTTAATGAGGGGAAAAGAAAGCCTAGTTATCTTTTGACACTTGCTCAACGGATGGCCAGGGAAGTAGAGAATGTTCAAGCTAGATTTGCCCACAGCATTTTCTTCAACTTTTTAAAATTATTTCCAGAAAATTTGAATTCCCATAGCACCAAGGTTAAAAAAAAAAAGCTTTTGACCTGGTTAGTACTTTACCTTACCCAACACTTTCTTGGGTTCACTAGGAAAAAACATGCTGCAGACCAGGTTGGTGGTGGGAGAATCCAAGGTCCCTCACTGTGCCTGTCTGCATCCAGCAGTTTATGGAGACACAGTGAAGTGACACTTTGATCCGCGCTAACGCTTCCTGCAGTCGACCTGTTTTACAGTTTATCTCCGTCTTCATGTGCTTGTCCAAAAAGCTTTCGCTGCTTTTCATCCGTTTCATGCTATTTTTAATATGACAAAAGAGTGACTCTGGAGAAAGGCAGATATGGCCATGTACTGCGGTGCTTCCTGGGTCTGCAGGATCTCACTCAGGAAGCACTCTAAACAGTGCTGGGCAGAAATATCGACCATCAAGCGGCGTTGTTTAATATTTCCTTTCCTCTGTAGATATGGACACAAGGGGAATATCGGTCTCCTAGGATCCTGCCCCCCCTAAACCCCCATAGGAAATATCTATATTCCAAGCGGAACTCAAACAATGACATTTGCTAAGAGACAAGTGGGGGCTATTTGCAGCATTGGGTCACTTCCAAAGTATCAGGCCTTAACCTTTCAGGGCCCCACGCTCAGCTCGATCCTTTTTTAGTGGCGAGTGCAGTGAAAATAAGCATCAAGTGGTGGTTTGTCTTTTACTGACTTTGCATCATTTCCTGCCTACTCATTTTTTTGGTCTGCCTTTGATCATCTCCCCTCATTCTGCTCAAACGAAACACAGCCAAAAACAAACTTGCGCCATCCGCCGACTCCCCCATCTCAGTTCTTTTAGCCCTAATGAGTCTTTCAAGTATGAGTGATGATGGAATTTGAGTTCCTATTCCTCAGACTGATCATTTTAAGGCCATGTTTCTGCACTCTCAGCGGCAGGGGCCAATACCGAGGATAGATCTGCCCCAGGGCCCAAGTTACTGATATTCCTACCTCTCCAGTTGATATTGTCCAGTACAGATTTTCTTGAAATTGAATGTGAAATTGTTGAAGTCGCCTCAAGACTAATATTGTCATCTATTCTAGTCTTGAGGCGGTGTGTGCCGTCATTCACAATACCTCGTCTCAGGTCATGTGTACAACCCCTAGCAAAAAGTATGGAATCACCAGTCTCGGACGAGCACTCACTCAGACATTTTATCATGTAGAACAAACTCAGATAAAAAAGCTTGGGAAAAAATGAATTAGTTCAAAGTGCAACTCTTTAGCATTCAGAAACACTAAAAGAAATGAATTAAAAACATTGTGGTGGTGAGTAAATGTTACTTTTATAGAGCAAGTGCAGGGAAATATATAAGGAATTAGAGGTGTGCATCGACACCGCCCTCAAGATTCGATTCGATTACGATTCGGAAGGCCACGATTCGATTCGATTCGATTCAGAGGGTCACGATTCGATTCGGTTCGATTCGGCAATGCATTGCGATGCATTAAAGCCTGGGATGCATTAAAATTCTAAAGCAAAGCATATTTTTCGTGAATCATGAGCCAACACAAGCGGACAGACATTAAACAACTTTTTATTGGGTCTTGTGTCACTCCTGGTTGAAGTCAAATGAAAATAGTATACTTTCATATATATCTTAAAAAAAAAAAAAAATCAGATCACAGCATTTAATTAGTGCTTTGAATAAGACCAGGGCTTTCTCTTTTTTTTTTTTTTTTTTTACACACAGTAGCAGCCTTTCACACAGTGCAACATCTGAACTCCTGTGCAAAATCAGTAATAACAGTCACTGTATTTTAGTCACAACGACCCATCAATAAAAATAAATATTAAAGAAAACGACAAAGAAAATATTGTAGTGCAGCAGCATCTTTATCACAATATCAATCCAGGGATCAGTTCAGTTGCAAACAAAACATCAACTAAATTGCAATGTAGAACAAAAGTAAAATGTAGGCCTAGCCTATCTTATATCTATAATATTTCTCGCTCCCTCTTTCTCCATTTCAGCCATTGTTATGTTATGTCCTATCTCTCTGCTCCGATTACAACTGCGCTTGTCTGTGACGTTACTCCGGTAAGGAAGCGGATTTGGGCTCCTCGTCCCCCCTGCGTAGAGGTTAGATCTTGTGCCCGAACCCGACCCGACCCGAAATGTTAAGCATTCACGTTTTGGTGGGTCGGGTCGGGCCGCCGCGCCGGACTAATAAATTATTAAAAAAGAAAGAAAAAAAATGCGCAGAGGGCTGTGGCGCAGCCCTCTTTTTCTTCTTCTCCTCCCGTTATTTCGTTGTGTGAATGCTTTTATAATTCTCATAAAAATATGTAGACTATTTAAATATTGAGTAAACTTGCGTTTTTTTTCCTGCCAACTGAGAATTCGTTACGAAAGACACTTTTATTTACGCACACAAAGGCAAATGTGATCCTTTTGAATCTTCTCCTCTGTGTGTCTGTAAAACCGTGCTTTTTTTTTTTTAATCAAACTTTCCCAGCGTTATTTCGTTGTGTAAATGCCTCTATAAATTTCATAAAAATATGTAGACTATTTAAATATTGAGTAAACTTGCATTTTTTTCCTGCCAACTGAGAATTCGTTACGAAAGACACTTTTATTTACGCACACAAAGGCAAATGTGATCCTTTTGAATCTTCTCCTCTGTGTGTCTGTAAAACCGTGTTTTTTTTTTGTTTTTTTTTAATCAAACTTTCCCAGCGTTATTTCGTTGTGTAAATGCTTCTATAAATTTCATAAAAATATGTAGACTATTTAAATATTGAGTAAACTTGCGTTTTTTTTCCTGCCAACTGAGAATTCGTTACGAAAGACACTTTTATTTACGCACACAAAGGCAAATGTGATCCTTTCGAATCTTCTCCTCTGTGTGTCTGTAAAACCGTGTTTTTTTTTAAATATTAAACTTTCCCAGCGTTATTTTGTTGAGTAAATGCTTTTATAAATCTCTTAGAAATATGTAGACTATTTAAATATTGAGTAAACTTGCGTTTTTTGTCTGCCAACTGAGAATTTGTTAGGAAAGACTTTTATTTATGCACACAAAGGCAAATGTGATCCTTTCGAATGTTCTCGTCTGTGCGTCTGCAAAACCGTGTTTTTTAAAATTTTTATGAAACTTTCCCAGCATTATTTCGTTGTGTAAAGGCTTTTATAAATCTTGTAAAAATATGTAGACTATTTAAACAGTAAGAAAACTTGAAGAAATGAAAATAAATTGCTGCTGCTGCTGCGTTTTTTTTTTCTTTTTCGCATCACTCGGCTCGGGCATGCAAATCTATAGTTAATTGATCTGGCCGGTCGGGCTTCAATACCAACGGGCCGTGTCGGGTTGGGCTGGAATTTTTTTAGGCCCGATCTAACCTCTAAGGGCTTGCTTTGAATGTAAAGTAGCTCTCTCTACAGGTAAACATGAGAATAACAATACAAATGGGGAAACCAAATCCATTGCATCACCGGAATTGCGCAGGGAAGATTTTTGAACGTACTTATATATTTTAAAATGCGCTGAATCGATTCAGCGTGTTGCCCGCATCGAATCGAATCGTCCCTGCCCCGCATCAGGATGCATCGCCGCATCGATTAATGTTTGACACCCTTATAAGGAATTACTCCATTCTGAGGAAAAAAATATGGAATCATTAGAAATAAACAAATAACTATCAAAACACATCTGTAGTATTTAGTAGCACCACCTCTGGCTTTTATGACGGCTTGCAGTCTCTGAGACATGGACTTGATGAGTATTCTTCATCAATTTGGTGCCAACTCTCTTTGATTGCAGTTGCCAGATCATCCTTGCAGGTCGGAGCCTTGCTGTGGACCGTTTTTTTCTATTTCCACCACAGGTTTTCACTAGGGTTGAGATCTGGGCTATTTGCAGGCCATGACATTGACTGGATGAGTCTTTCTCCAAGGAATGCTTTAACAGTTTTAGCTCTGTGGCACGATGCATTTTCATCTTGGAAAATGACATATTTTCAATTGAAGGGATAAGGAAGCTGGCTTAAAGTTCAATGTAAACTTGTGCATTTATTGAGCCATCTCCCCAGTGCCTTTGGCTGACATGCTCAATATCATCACGGCCTGAGCGAATTTTGATGATTTCTTCAGGCAGTCATGTTTGTAAATCTCACTGGAACAGCACCAAACAAAAGTTCCAGCATTGTCACCTTGTCCAATGCAGATTCTTGACTCTTCTTGACACCTTGTCCAATGCAGATTCTTAACTCTTGACAAGGTGATGATCCTGTAACTTTTGTTTGGTACTGTTCCAGTGAGATTGTTCTACATGATAAAGTGAGTGACTCTGAGTGAGTGCTCGTCCGAGACTGGTGATTCCGTACTTTTTGCTAGGGGTTGTATTAGGCTGATAATGGTAAGAGACATACTATAAACTGGAAACTTCCATGAGACGGCCTCGTGGTTGGCATGCCTGTCTCAGTTCTGGAAGTTGAGTCAGGATTCAAATCTGGGCTCCAGTCTCCCACTAAATTTCAAAAACATATATTTTAGGTTCATCGAAGATGAAGGGTTGAACATGAGATTGAATGGTTATCGATTTATGCCCAGTGATTGAATGGCAATCTGTCAAGGATGAATAGGCTTCATCTTAAATCTTACACTTTTGAGATTAAGCACTTTAGAGTGAGAGCCAGTGTTGTTTTTGGCAGCCCTTTTCATTTTCGTCTTAGTCTTTGGGACGATAATACTTATTAGTCTTAGTCATATTTTAGTCATCTCAAAATGTGTTTGTCATCGTCTAGTTCTTGTTTTGAGGAAAATTCAAGACTAATTTTGTCTAGTTTTAGTCAACGTTTACTAAAAATGTTTTCGTGTGTAAAATTTTGCTTGAGAAATAAATGAATAAAGGTTTCCAACTAATTTGAATGAACATTGACTGACAAGCACATATTGTAGCATCTACAAGGACAATGCCAACTTGGTGATAATACATACTCAGCAGGAAAAAAGTACATTATTTTCAATTAATTGCCTGGATGCCACAAACTGTATGTAAAAAAAAAAAAAAAAAAAAAATTGAGAGTTTAAGAGGAAACTCGCTGTTAGCAATAGCGTAACGCTAACGCTACAAGTTACATTTAGTGTGTGGTGATCACTCAGCACAGAGCTTTGAAGGTTAAAGAAATATTGCATTTCTCTCTTGCCAAGATAAGAATAAAAATCTTCCCGTGTGTTCAAGCGTGGAGACTGGAGAGCAGCAGCACGTCAAATAAGTGACACAACCAGACACTGCTACGATGCGTGCTAACTACACAAAAAATGTCACACATTGTGAACATGTGACGGGATTTTCGTCACGTTCTCGTCTCGTCAGACAAAACTGCCGTTAGTCTTGTTATGTTTTAGTCTCCCAAAACACAACTATTTAGCTCGTTATCGTCTCTTCATCGCGACGGGAAAATTGTTCGTCGACGAAATCTTTTCGTGATTTGACGAAAACAACACTGGTTAGAGCAGAGTTTCACTTTTCTGGCAGGGTGGCAAAAATGTTGATGACCCTAAAACAGTGTCAGTAATAAAATTAACTTACAAGATATATGCTCGGATAGTAGCTTAGCCCATGCTCGTACATACAGGCATCCCAGTTGTGTGGGTGCGTGCATTTGTGAGCGCGCACGTTTTTCTGTCTTACCTAGTGGAGAAGTAGACGCCGCATCCTTTTTGACTGAATATTCTAGCCAGGAGCATTTAAAGTATTAAGTTGAAAATGAGTGTTTTTTTTTTTTGTTTTGTTTTTTTTTTTTTTTTGTTTCCCATCATTTTTGAGGGGAAATCTAAATCAGGCTGCTTAGGACAGCTATGCTTTTGGCCAAGATCGTCGTCCACTGAATAAGCTATGCCCGGTAGTGGCCG
Source organism: Corythoichthys intestinalis (assembly GCF_030265065.1). NCBI lineage: Eukaryota > Metazoa > Chordata > Actinopteri > Syngnathiformes > Syngnathidae > Corythoichthys > Corythoichthys intestinalis. The sequence goes on along the minus strand of NC_080409.1, from coordinate 42,289,341 downwards.
TGGCTCTGTTGTACAATTAACGTCTTTAGTGGGGCAAACTGAAACTCCGCTCACCATTTTGGCAGTGCTCCGCAGCGTTTCATGGTCAACATCTTTAATCCTTGGTTCTCGCTCAGTCGTTGTTGTCGCTTTTGAAATCTTAAATTTGAAAATATTCCGCATATCCATCTTGCGTCTTCTGTCCTCAGATGGGTTTTTTTTGGCTAAGCAAAGCAAATGATGAAATCTAAGGTGCTAGTCACATGATCTGTTTGAAAAATCATTTTTACCTATTATAATTTTTTTTTTTTTTCATTCATTTTTTAAATGTTTTATTGCTTTACAACCTTTATAAACAACATTTTACCGGCAAAATCTTAATTTTAAATTCACACATTGGAAAGTCAATTACATGCAATGACATTTTCGGCCACCAGGGGCCCCCGGCACCCCCTTAATCTCCGCTTATGGGCGAATTCGATTGGACACTTATTGTTTGGATATTAGGGGGAAAAATTTGTCAAGTCAGCGTTTCATTGTCATGATACTGAGAGGTGATCACTAATAGTCACAAAAGTCGTTTCATTCTTGTGCAATTGCTTTTTAGTACTTTTTCAAAGGTATTCTGCAACTTTTGTGATCAAAGTCTTTTGCATTCTCTGTGACTTCTGTCATACCTTTAATACTCCTGTCATACCTGTGACTACTGTCATACCAACACAGACTTTCAACTCCCTCCACATATTTTCTATGGGGTTGAGATCTAGAAGGACCTCTGAGACAAGCTGTACTGCTGCTGACTGCTACATTAGCTTCTATATCCTGGACTGGTGGCCAATTAATACTTTCAGATTTCATTCCGTCACTGAGTGGAACGTTATAATACAGTCTCTGACAAAAGTCTTGTCGCTTATCCATTTTGTAGAAACAATTGCTAATACCCTGGCTTTTAATTATTCAATTGGTTTCAGAAATGGCTCATATGAAAGCTAAGACCCTCCCAAATGAAGTTGAATGTACAAAAATATATTTATTTCACTGAAAAAAGATTTATCATTTAATGAAGACATAAAGGTCAAATTTTGGCAAGAGAGAAGTTTTGTCGACTACAGAAGGTAGTGTGAAAATGGTACAAAAAATGTACTTCAAATACAAAAATATGTTACATAATATAAGCGAATTAAGTAGTGGTGCTGTGAGATCCAAATTTAATATTTTGTATGACTTCCATAGGCTTCGGCCAGGATTCATACAATTTATTGATGAAGTCATCAGGAACATCAAAGAAAGCAGCCTTGCATGCCTCCCAGAGTTCATCAACATTCTTGGGTTTCGTCTTCCATACTTCCTCTTTCATTCTACCCCAGACATGCTCAATGATGTTCATGTCTGGTGACTGGGCTGGCCAGTCCTGGGGGATCTTGATCTTCTTTGCCTTGAGGAACGTTGAGGTAGAGATTGAAGTATGCGATGGAGCACCATCCTGCTGCAGAATTTGTGCCTTTTTGTGGTTAGAAATGTAAGAGGCAGCTAAGATTTGTTGATATTTCAGACTATTTATGTTGCCTTCCACCCTGCAGATCTCTCGCACACTCCCATACTAGATGTAACCCCAGACCATGATTTTGGTAATGATGTAACCACCAAACGTCACTGTTTTCTGAGTGAATCTCGGATCCATTCAGGCTCCAGTAGGTCTCCTGCAATATTTGTGGCGACTGTGGTGTAGTTCAATGGAAGATTCATCTGAAAAATCCACCTTTTGCCACTTTTCCAGCGTCCATCCTTTTGACAGGCCTTGGCAAATGCCACATGGTTTTTTAATTGTCTGCACCCTGAGGGATAAATAGTCTGAAATATCAACAAATCTTAGCTGCCTCTTGTCATTCCAAATATCACGTGGGTCCCACTGAATTTTAAAAATGAAAAAACTGACCTTGTGACTAAAGATGTCCCGATCGATCGGGTCCGATCACGTCATTTTCAAAGTATCAAAATTTGCAAAAAAAAATATCGGACATGCCTTTTTTAAATATATATATATTTTTTAATTAAATCGTTTTCTAATCGTATTTAACGTTACAGACAAAATGTCTTACATTCATCCAGAGTCTTTAGTTTTGGCTTAAAGTAGGGCTATCAAATTTATCGCATAAACAGCGGTAATTAATTTTTAAAACATTAATCACGTTAAAATATTTAATGCAGTTAACGCATGCACTGCACGACCCACTACGCATTGTCACGTTCAATCTATAATGGTGCCGTTTTACCTATATATAGAGCTAACAGGCAGCGTAAAATGAGTAGAGAGAATTTTGGCAGTCTTTGGAGCCTCTTTTTAATTGGCTAAAGCCTTAAAATCCCTCTCTCAACAATTAGAAATATCGTGGGAAGCAATGTGGGGAAGAACGGTAGCGGTTGATCTTTTCCTTAACACCCTATGTTACTTCCCAACGCAGAGAAGATATATCAATTGGTGCCCCTACGCACAGTCATGGTTGCACTTCCCATCATGCATTTGGGCAGAACAGTTAAATGGCTACAGTATCATTTACTGAAAGCTCAACAAATACACTAGATGGCAATATTTAGTCACAATATACAAAGTCACATTTATCCTTTAAGAATTACAAGTCTTTCTATCCGTGGATCCCTCTCACAGAAGGAATGTTAATAATGTAAATGCCATCTTGAGGATTTGTTGTCATAATAAACAAATACAGTACTTATGTACTGTATGTTGAATGTATATATTCGTCCGAGTTTTATTCATTTTTTTCTTAATGCATTGCCAAAATGTATATGATCGGGAAAAATGATCGGGAATGATTGGAATTGAATCGGGAGCAAAAAAAAAAAAAAGCAATCGGATTGGGAAATATCGGGATCGGCAGATACTCAAACTAAAACAATCGGGATCGGATCGGGAGCAAAAAAACATGATCGGAGCAACCCTACTTGTGACTGTTCATTGCTCAAGTAACCACCCTCTACTCTAGATATGTATCCATTCCAAAGTATGTGGGGAACATAACACCAAGCCACCATATCCGAACCCCAAGCAAAAAGCCCCCAAGCTAGTTAACTAAACATCACATTGACAAAAAGGACACTGTATGTTAAAGAAGTCAAGCACAAGTGCCTGAGCAGTTTGCATATAAAGTTATCTAGTTGGGGATGAGGCGACATGAGACTGATAGAATGACACAGAGCCAAAGTTTACGATAAATGTTGGCAAATTAATGAAGACATGGCACACTTGAAGTCATGAATGCAACATTTCACTTTCTACGCAAATCCATAAGACGTGCACTAGGGGCCTATCCAAACAGCCACAGTAGGGCTCTAAGCCGTCTTTATTCACTGTAGGCCTGTGTTTGGGCTTGTGCCATGCAACACTCTGACCCGCCGAGAGAGGAGATTGTTGAGACTTGTAGCTGCGAGGGGGAAACAAGCAAGCCATTGTAAGTCACTCAGCGGGGTTATTATTGTCTCTACTTACTGACGTAATAATTCTCTCTTGACTTGTTGTCCTTATTTATGTCGAAAAATATATATTTTTTCTACACATAAAACAGACAGAATGGGGTGCGTGACATAGATTCAACCTTTGCTCCCAAACATCCTCGGCCTTGTTGACATTAGATCTGGAGGATCAGTGAATGACCCCCACAAACACACACACACACTCCTCCTGGGCCAGATGGTCTATGGGGAAGGGGTGTTGGGATGGCGCAACTCCCTGGAACATGCAGGACGAATCAGAGCACCTGTGATCGGTTGGACATACTATGATCGTTTGCACGTCACACCATTTGTCAGAGAGCGGGGGATATGGGGGTCATAGGGTTCTTATTCACCAGAACATCCCATGCAGAAGATTTACTGATGTCATTTTAAAGATGACATTACTTACGTGGTTGTTTACTGTTAACTGACTGCAAGCTACTGTATATTTGAACCTTCTTAAACTCTCGTAGAATCACTGTCATGTCTGTACTATGTTGCTATTCATACTATTTGTTATATGTACATACAATCATTACTCCCCTGAGGTTTTAGGTTGAACAGGTGCAATGTAATGACCGACATTAAAACTTTTGCAGGATATGTCCAGGACACAAGTTCTACCGGTGAGATGCTACTAAATACTTTAACTGCTGTTTGGGTGTCGGCGAAAAATGAGTTTTACGTCAAGGTCCACGAACACTCCAAAGCACCATAGGATCTGAAAAAAAATGGTGTAGTTGATGGGATTCCCATCATAGCTCGATTGGACATGCAGTCCCTAGACCTAATCCCTTTTTCCCCCTGAAATGCTCTATTGGTGTACTTATTTCCCATAAACGCAGACTAGGCAAGCACAGATCAGAGAAGGAATAAGCAACCTGTGTATTTTGCAGTTTTGTTCAGTTCTAATTAACAAAACTATCGTTAGCTCTCGCCATTCTCAAACACAAAAAAATAGCCATATCAAATACAGTGGTACCTCCACATACGATTGCGTCAACACACGATCTTTTCGACTTCCGATGTAAAATTTGACTCGCCTTTTGATTCTACATCCGACCACATGGAAATGATAGAAAAATATGAGCGTGGTGTGCATGTCCGTGAACAGGCTCGACAATATGGCCGTAGAATGTCTACACGATGTCTCGACGGTCGTCCTCCAACCTATGTTCGCCAGTCTTTGTACGTTAAGGTGACAATTATTATTGTGGTAACATCGTCAAAGAAATCGCCAGCTTCAACGAGTGCAACACAAGACGCCTACTGTCCGCTGCAGTTGACGCCAGCAACAACATTAAAAGCGAAAGTAAAATCTCTACCGCAACTAACTCAAGGTCACGTCAGCTGGTGTAGCACGCAAAACAAATCCGCCACATTATAACCCGACTCGATACATTTACATTATAACCTGATTCGAGTGTATGATATTTCTGATTTCTATTTACAATTTATTTGTTTTCCTCTGTGTAATTGCCATTTGTAAAAGTACCAGCAGTATTTTTGAGGATTTAGTGTAGGTTTTTAGGCTGTGGAACAAATGGATGCAATTAGAGCGATCCCTCGTTTTTCGCGGTTAATGGGGACCAGAACCCTCTGCGATAAGTGAAAAACTGCAAAGTAGCGCCCCCCCAAAAAAAGGTGTATGTTCAATGTATTTATTCAGATTCAGCACTGTAAAGAGATACATAAAAGATGTTTAATTTTTAAAAAATAATGATTAAAAAAATATATATGTACAGAATATATTTTAATGTTTTGTAAGCACTTCAAATGTAATAATTATGATAAGTTTTAAACATGTTACTGTCCCACCGAATTATTTTTGAACAAGAATAAAGTAGAAAAATGCTTGTCATTATTACCGTATTGGCCCGAATACAAGACGGTGTTTTTTGCATTGATATAAGACTGAAAAAGAAGGGGTCGTCTTATATTCGCGGTCTAGACATTATACCCATTCACGACGCTAGATGGCGCCAGATATCATTGAAGCGATGTTCTGTAATGACAGATATCAGCTACTCTCCCCATTCATGACGCTAGATGGCGCCATATATTATTGAAGCGATGTTCTGTCATGACAGATCTCAGCTACTCTCGTTTAACCAGTTTGCATTATTTTATTGCAATGTTTTTCCTTATTCAGATTTGTTTCAAGACTACAGTTACAGTTAGACTGGTTAATTCAGTTATTGCGATTTTGTTGTGTTATCACGATAGATTGGTTTATTTACATTTCAAAAACCAGAAGCTATTTATTCACGAATGTGATTGCACTTTAGTTTACATATTTAAATTTCAGATATTAAGACTTGAAGGAGGCAAAATAACATGCTTTTTCTCTGAAAATATATTGTTATAATCATTTGTTACAGATGCACTGTAATTATTTGTCTGTATAAAAATTAATTTGGTGTTCAAAAAGTCATTTTTCAAACTTGAGTCTTGAAAAAGACGGGGTCGTCTTATAATCAGGGCCGTCTTCTATTTGGGCCAATACGGTAAATTCTTCATTGAGTGAGTCCACTGAAATCTGCTCAAGCTTCTAAATTACACACAATGAGTTGCCACAGCAACTGTTTAACAAGTTAAACGATGATTGCCGCATGCAGTGCTTTGAAGTTTTGACTTCCAGGCATCTCTGGCAAGGTCAAACCTTAACGTCTGTCAATCATCGTTAACCTACGTGATCGGATCGGGACAGCTTTTCTGTACTTTTTTTTTTTTTAATGAAAAAAAAAAACATCCACAATGACTGAGGGCGCAAAGTTTGAAGCTCGAAGTAGCGAGGAATCACTGTATAATGTATTCTTATGGGAAAATCCTACTCAACATACGACCATTTCGACTTACTTTACAAAACTAGGTCCTTGAATGAATTAACTTCGTATGTAGAGGTACCAGTGCAATACCAAATATTTTGCAGTGAATCAACATATTTGACCACAACCACAGTCACCTGATAAAGTCCTGTCATGAAGTGCAAATATTTATCCATTTACCATTTGATCCCCAGTTTAAACCCTTTAAAATGATCCCGTCAGGTGAATGTGAAGTGCAGTTGTCCTCTGCCTCATTCATCCCTACCGTCTCTGAGGGATGACAGGTAAATGACCTCGGAATGCTCAAATGCTGTCACTGGACTGTCATAAATGTCCTCCACCCACCCGTACAAAGCACAAAAGCAACATGCATATTTATGATTTCCCGTAAACACTGGCCTTTACGTCACGCTGGCAGGCATGTGTGTACCTCGCAGTGACACTCCTATCCCGCCCTCAAAAGCTGTGATGGCACAGAGACGTCAAAGAGAATGCCAGCCTTTGTCAAAGTCTACATGCTGGATTCCATCAAGGCACCAGAAATACTCATTAAGCTTCCCACTGGGGGGATTCATCTCAAATAGGCGGTCCAAATGGGAGTGCGGCCATTTCATCTTTGTTTTGATTGGGAGGCATCAGCTAAGATCTAAAGTGCACGTCGAGGCAGGGCCCAATGATCAGGATATGAGTGATCCCAACCTGTCAGGTATATGCAGGACTGATTCTGAGGAACTCTTGATGATTAGTGCATGATGAGTCCAGACATGTCGCTGACTGACAGCTTCACCGCCCTGCCAAAGCCATAATCCAGAAAGAATGGCAGGCATTAATCCTGTGCACACTAGTCTAATGGCAACACAAAAACACTATTCAGTGTCCTTGCAAAGGGGGAAAAAAATGTTCCTCCAATAATAGAGTTGAGATATGTAGAACATTTATCTTTGGATACAACTTCCCTTTGTTCTTTTGGAAAGTTTCATGTATAGATAAAATAGGCTCATCTTTTAGAAAAGAGACATTTTTAACTTGTATTTAAATCAGTGGTTGTTAACTGGGGCTTGATGGAAACCCAGGGGTTCGGTGAAGGTTAAGAAACGCAGAGCCCTATTTTGTACGCTAATTAAATTTAGGCAAAATGGCGTTTTAGACCATGGTTTGGACTGTTTTGCCCTCAATTTATAGGCTTTGTTCCATTTCTTTTGTATCATACTGACAATTTATTTTATACGAGCTGAGTTGTTAAATAAAATTTTAAAACTCTATTTGGTTAAGTATTAATTCATTCATACATCATACATTTCATCTGAAAACAAATTTTACGTCAATTATAGTAGTTTCCTAGATTTTTCTTTCAGAAGAGCAACTTTATTCATCCCGAGGGAAATGTGTTGACATATGATTAACTAGATTAAATGTTTGAATCATTTAACAGCACTAATATATATATATATATATATATATATATATATATGTATATATAATATATACATACATACAGTGGGGAGAACAAGTATTTGATACACTGTCAATGGGAAAACCCATTGGCAGTGTATCAAATACTTGTTCTCCCCACTGTATATATATATATATATATATATACATATATATATATTAATTTATTGTAACTTATCATTAAACTTATGTTCCAATTTGCTAATATGTTTAAAAAAAAAAAAAAAAAAAAAACCTGTTCAATTTTTCTTTCTTTTTAAACCCAGATATCTAAGTAACACATTTTAGAGATGTAATTGCAATACTGTTAAACTGTGATATTTTGGCTTAAAGTTATCATACCTTCCGAATATCATACCGGCACATGCCTACACATGAGTGACATGACCAAACACTGCTAAATGTGTGCTAACTACACGTACAATAAGAAAATATCACACATTGTGAATTTATGATGGAAACTATGGCGAATTTTCATCTCGTTCTCGTGTCGTCAGACGACAACTGGCATCCATCTTGTTATGTTTCAGTCTCACAAGACTAGGGATGGGAATCGAAATCCGATTCCAATTCCGAACCGGTTCCTAGTGTTTCGAGGCCTTGACATCACAATGAAAAAGCCTTAACGATCCCGTTAACGATTCCTAAAGACGCGTATTGCATCGTGACGTGTCTTGTTGTCCAGACGCATCAAACTAGCATGGCGGCAAGAACCACTCGCTCCAAAGTTTGGCTACACTTCAAAAGGAAAGAGGGTGAATTATTATTATTTTTTTTTCCCAATATTGTTATTTATTTCCTAGCTTTTTTCTGTAAAGAACTCAGAGAGGGTTATTATCTATTTAATTAATAGTGTTATTATTATATTATATTATTATTTTATTTACTTTTGTTCCATGAAGAATCCAGAAAGGGTTATTTGATTGTGGCTTTCTGAAAAACAATAAATTTTTACATTTAGGCACTCCTGCAAATCTTCACGCCTTTTCTGTTACAAACTGACCCTGGCCCCTCATCAGAGAAGGGAAAAGTTATGTGGCCCTCACAGGGAAAAAGTTTGGGGACCCCTGCTTAACACATATTGCCAAAGGCAGAACAACGGCCTGTATGCCAATATATACCAATATTTTTTATTTCTATTAGAAAAATGTTTCAGTAAAATCTTACACATTCTTGTGTATTTGCCACTTATTGCCACAGTTAACATTGAGGCTTTGGGCCTCTTTTGACTTTGTTGTGAGTTTGTAAGGTTGTGACTTCTGATTAAACAAACTCGATGCCAATCAAAACGTTTGTTCTTCGTTTTCTCCAAATTAGAATCGATAAGAGAATCGATAAAGAATCGAATCGTTACGCAATATCGATAATGGAATCGGAATCGTAAAAATCGTATCAAATCCCACCCCTACACAAGACACGTTTTCAGCGCGTCATCGTCATGAAAACTTGTTTGTTGACGAAATATATTCGTCATCGTTGACGAAAACAATGCTGCCTGTGAGTTTTTTTTTTTTTTTTCCAAACGGATTGTCAATGTATCAAAACACCATTTGTTCACAGATGAGATGAACTGAATCAACTACCACCGTGACTAGTTTTTGACTCTTAACATTTGTGGCCCTCATTGGATTCTTCTCTCACGCATTTCAAGGGCTCTTATTGAGTTGTCTTGAGCACAACACGACATAACAGCAGTAATTTATTGCATGGGATAATCGAATGTTTGTTCTTTTGGCTTCCAAAACAATGTATTATCAGATTCTGTTGTGTAAATGTCCCGTTAACCTATATACCTTCACAGTCCTGCCAGTCAGCCAGTGTTAATGGGGAGGGACACTTTCATCCAAACAATAAGCCACAACTGGTGTGAAATCCTTTTTGGTCCCTTGTGAGGTGCACGCGCTGTTCTTACCCATCTTTCATCTCGGCAGCGTGGCCTCATGTCAATGTTGGCTTCCCTTGGCAGAGCTGTCAGACTTCCTGTATTTCTCTGTGCATGATACAATGGCACACACAGACAAGTCACCTCTAATTAGTTTGATGTCATATTTCTTCTTCTCTTGGCTGCTATCCTATGTAAAGTATATTGTGATAACCGGTTGGAAATGCTGACGAATGCTGGCTTGAGTCTTCAATGCAACCATTTTAGCGACTCAAACAACCTTTAACTCTCATCTGCTCGTGAAATGCGCTGCTGTCCTACCTTGAACGGCCGGTCCATCTCACTGTACTCCTCCCTTAAAGGTCAGCCAATAACGGAGACATTTGCGAAAGATCCTTCCTGCGAGTTAATGTATTGACAAAATGTGTTTCCTCTCTCTGTCAAATTTCACTTAACCCGATGACGCTGGTGTCACGGAGAAGTTTGGACAACACAACTGACTTGACCGAAGTGAAACTGAAATATGATAACACTCATACAGTGCCCTCCATAATTATTGGCACCCCTGAAAAAGATGTGTTTTTTAGCTTCTAATATATTTTTTTAATTCAAATAATATGGGACCTTAATGGAAAAAAAGAGAAAAATCCAACCTTCAATACAAGTGCATTTATTCAGTGGGGAAAAAAATCCCACGTAAAGAAAAAAATATTTGACATCAAATAATGTGTGTCACAATTATTAGCACCCCCGGTGTTAATACTTTGTACAACCCCCTATTGCCAACAAAACAAAGTCTGGGGACTGAGATGGCCAGGGGAGGAGCTTGATTTTGTGTCTGGTGAACCATTTCTGTGTAGATTTGGCCATATGTTTAGGGCCATTGTCTTGCTGAAAGACCCAGTGACGACCCATCTTCAGCTTTCGGGCAGAGGGCAACAGATTTTGATTTAAAATGTCCTGGTATTTCAAAGCATTCATGATGCCATGCACCCTAACAAGGTTCCCAGGGCCTTTGGAAGCGAAACAGCCCCACAGCCATGGCCATCTCAGTCACCAGACCTTGTTTTGTTGGCAAAAGGGGGTAGTACAAAGTATTAACACCAGGGGTGCTAATAATTGTGACACACATTATTTGATGTCAAATATTTTTTTCTTTACGTGGGATTTTTTTCCCCACTGAATGAATGCACTTGTATTGAAGGTTGGATTTTTCTCTTTTTTTTCATTAAGGTCCCATATTATTTAAATTAAAAAAATATATATTAGAAGCTAAAAAACACATCTTTTTCAGGGGTGCCAATAATTATGGAGGGCACTGTGAGACGAAAAGTGTCATTTCATGTAAATGACTTTCCTATACATATGTAAAAATTGTAACGCAATAAAACTACAACAAAAATGAATTAAATTAACAAAAAAAAGTATATTTTTATAATGGGTCAAAATTATTTTTCGAACAGATCATGTGACTAGCAACTTAGACGGTCATTTGCTTTGCATATAATTGAAAAAAAAATTAAGGGAGGGTAATTTTATTTTTCACATGTTTTTTTTCTTTGATTGAAAATATATATATATACAGTATTTTTTTTGATTGAAGCAACTTTTTGGGGGCTTAAATGACTTCGACGCAAATGTCCTACCCGTAATATGGCTCAAATACAAAAAGGATTGCTTCAATCAAAGAAAACTTTTTCAATGTAAAAGTGTTCAAATGCAAATTTTTCAATCTTTTTCCACGATTGAAATTCTTCTTTTTTTTATTGAAGTGATTTTTGTTTTTTGAAAATATATATTTTTTGAAGCAACTTATTTTTTGATTGAATAATAAAGACAAAAATGTCCTAGCCAAAATGTAGCCTTAGTTCAATCAAAATAGTTGCTTCAAAAAAAAAAAAAAAAAAAAAACTTCAATCAAAACAAACAAACAAAAAAAATCAGAGAAAAATGGCTTTCACATGCATTTTTTTTTTTAGTTTTTTGTGTTTCAAATTTATTTTTGCATTCATCTATCCATCCATCCATTATCTTCCGCTTATTCCGGGGTCGGGTCGCGGGGGCAGCAGCTTCAGCAGGGAAGCCCAGACTTCCCTCTCTCCAGCCACTCCAGCCAGCTCCTCCGGCGGGATTCCAAGGCGTTCCCAGGCCAGCCGAGCGACATAGTCTCTCTAGCGTGTCCTGGGTCGACCCCGGGGCCTCCCGCCGGTGGGACATGCCCGGAACACCTCTCCAGGGAGGCGTCAAGGAGGCATCCGAACCAGATGCCCGAGCCACCTCAACTGGCTCCTCTCAACGCGGAGGAGTAGCGGCTCGACACCAAGCCCCTCCCGGATGACCGAGCTTCTCACCCGATCAATAGATCGGATGAAAATATATATCTTTATTGAAGCAACTTTTTTTTGGATTGAATAATAAAGACACAAATCTACCTCCATTTGGCTCCGCCCAGCAGATACAATTCTTGACTGGCGTAACTACATTGGCACGACACCGGCGGGCGTACCATGTTCAGTGGATGACGATCTTGGCAAAAAGTATTGCCTGAGCAGCCTGATTTAGAATTCCCCTCAAGAATGATGGGAAACTTGTCAACTTATTACCGTATTGGCCCGAATATGAGACGTCCCTGATTATAAGACGACCCCCTCTTTTTCAAAACTCAAGTTTGAAAAAAAGACTTTTTGAACTCCAAATTAATTTTTATACAGAAAATAATTACAGTACATCCCAAACAAATGATTACAACAATATATTTGAGAGAAAAAGCATGTTCTTTTGCCTCATTAATATCTTAATATCTGAACATTTAAATATGTAAACTAAAGTGCAATCACATTCGTAAATGAATGGCTTCCGGTTTTTGAAATGTAAATAAACCAATCTATTGTGATAAAACAACAAAATTGCAATAACTGCATTAACCATCAAAGTGACGTCTAACTGTAACTGTAGTCTTGAAACAAATCTGAATAAGGAAAAACATTGCAATAAAATAATGCAAACTGGTTAAACTTGAGATTAGCTGAGATCTGTCATGACAGAACATTGCTTCAATGATATCTAGCGCCATCTAGCGTAGTAAATAGGTATAACGTCTAGACCGCGAATATAAGACGACCCCCTCTTTTTCAGTCTAATTTCAATGCAAAATACACCGTCTTATATTTGGGCCAATACGGTATTATAAACATTCTTGTTAATTTTATTGCTGACACTGCGTTTCACTGTCATCAACATGTTGTGCCCCCCCTTCCCCAAAAGTCAAACTCCGCCTATGCTAACACTCTGTCTTTGCTATTTTTCTGTCAAAATCTATCCAAATTGGTATTCTGGTAGCCTGGTACACCAGACTCACCGCTGGTCCAGCTATTGAGTCTGGCCACCATTCAGCGGATACAATTTCCAGGGCGGAGCAAGCCACAGCAAACAGATAGCAGAGTGGACCATTCAGCGACGGGTGGACGTGACGCTAGTAAAGCGACGAGGGCAGGACGAGGGACTTGCGCGCGGAAGTAAACATACGAGGAGAGCGGAGTTTATTCAACATGGCTAGCGCGAGACAGACTGTTGTCAATGACATATCGATGTGTTTTGGTAGGGGTCTAACGGTACACAAAAATCTCGGTTCGGTACGTACCTCGGTTTTGAGGTCACGGTTTGGTTCATTTTCGGTACAGTAAGAAAACAAAATGCAAAATATACATGTGCTAGTTGTTTATTACACTTGTGCTTTCAACAATGGGAACAGTAGCCTATACAAAGCTAGAATTCTGCTCAAAAAGTAGCGGGTATTTACAGATAATAATCCAACAACAATTTGCCTTTCAGACCCCGCGTATTGGTCAGCTTTCTTTCTGAAAGAAAGAAAAAAAAAAAAGTACTGTGCTAAAGAGAAAAGCAATCCCAATGACAAAGATTTTAACACATATTTTCCAAATGAAATGCCTCAATCTTTTTTTTCTTATGAACGGTTTTCAAAAGCTTTATTGGTGGATTTTCTCAAGTTAAAGCGCCACACAGAAATTAATGAATTTAATTGTGTAAGCAGGATCTGTGTATTATTTTTATTATTTAATTACAGGTGTTTTAGCACATTTCAATTTATTTTATTTAAATGGGCTATTATTTATTTTATTATGTGTTTGTATTTTACAAATGTGATGTAGTATTCATTTATATTGTATATTTAATGTTGTATAATTTTAGTTCCTATGTGGTTACGATTGCATATTAGTTTGAAAATCAACCGGATCCACCGTATTTTTACGCGAGTGACTTCCGGTCTGCTAGCTAGTAGTGTTGAAGCAGGAGGGCCGCATCTTGCGTCAAATAATAAACTATCTGTTCTTTTCGCGTGCATCGCGTCGAGCCGCTTCAGGGACGTGTGTACCACGTGGCCGCACTGCGACCGGTGTGCATTGGCTGATTGACGGCCGTGTTTCACTGCGTTCTCGCGACGCCCACGTTGTCGCGCCATTGACGTTTCTTACTGTCCAACCGTGTTGGTCCTCATTATAGTAGAGAAGACGGAGTAAATATAATCTACACAAAGAAACTGTAACCCGATCGACTCACAGCCTCGAAAAATAAGGGTTATATTACGTCAGAAACTCGTTCGGTACGCGTCCGTTCCGAACCGACCACCAAGTACCGAAATGGTTCAATACAAATACATGTACCGATACACCCTTAGGTTTTGGTAATTGAAAACTGATTTTACCGTGGATTGGAACTTATTCTCGGCTCTCCTGTTCGCCATCTGGGTTGTTGTGGAGACGACTTCTGACGCGGAAGAGTAACGTTGCTCGTTAAGAACACGGCACACAAATAAACGAACCTGATTGGACGGTTGAGTTTGCCCGTGCTTGAGAAGCCGTTAATGGGCTGGGTCCCAGACTATTCTCACAGTGTTTGAAAAATACAGGGAGAACAGTCTGGTCGTGCCAGGCAAGAAATCTAGAGATTTCACCAAAAACTAAAAATTCAGGCCACAGAGAAAACTCATCGTCTGTCATCTACCTCTCCAAATGGGTATTTACCCTTTTAGGCGTGAAGTGATTGGCAGGTGCTTTGGAAAGCGTCAAAGGTTATGGTGCATCACTCAGATGCATGCTAATGGTAGCCTCTGGTAAGCTGTACTTGACAGCAGAAGCCTTTGCTTGCGATTAATCGTTGACATGTTTTCCTGAATAAAATGAATAAGAAGATAAAAAATGCCTGCCCAGCACATTATTTTCCTTGAAGCCAATTCTCAGTTAGTGTTGAAAGGCATTTGATTCCCTGCAAAAGTATTTAATGCACAGCAAATATTTTGGACATCGCTCATGGTTTCCAGCATTCTCGAGAAACCAAGCAGAACAAAACAATCCGAGCCAGCAGTGCGGAATGAGGAAAGAAATATTGACCTTTTTTTTTTTCCCAGATATTTTTTGAAGAACTCTGTGTCAGATAAATTTGCAGTTATTCACATCACAAGAAAATACTTTTTTTTTCCTCAATAAAATGCACCCGTATTACTGTAATGAACTGTATGCATCTGCCCTGTGGTCTTTAAAGGGATTACTGCAACAATACAACATCGTCTTTGTCAGCACTTAAAGTCTATATAGCTGTGCCTCAGGATATCCCTTTCCCAGAAAGGAGGGATTGGCCCATTTTACAGATACTGTATATATTTTTACCCCCCCCCCCCCCCAACACTCCTCATCACATTAACACCTCACTTCCACTCCAACGCAAAAGAAGCTGCTAATGGGATTAGTCAAAGGAAAGTTGCTGTTTTCTTGCAATAAAAGTTGACATTGTGCCTTTTTTAATCACGTCTAATCCGACAAAAAGGCTGTTAAACGATGCGTTTTTGCTGCTAATAAAGACTCAAAAGCGCTACAATGATTTTAGAGGTTACCGAACAATCCAGATAAGAGACAGCCTCAATCCCCTCCCCTCTGCCATCTTCGCGTCCTTCTTCCAGATGTTCTTATGTGACTTCCTCCCCATCTGCCAGCCTTCGTTTCATAATCGATAGGGAGTCCATTTGCCATATCCAACAGAAGCATCTAGGCAAACGCTAGGTGATATGATATGATATGATATGATATGATATGATGATAACCCAAGGGCCAAGTACACGGGGAGAACTTAAGTCTGATCGATACGGCCAGTGAGCACTCTGACAGGTTTCCTAAAATCTTTCAGAATGAAGGCGATTCACTGTGTTCTACAATGCGGACATGGTCAATGGAAGAAAGTTCGTGATGACTATCCATCATCATTTCCTATTTCGAGCCCTTTTATGGGTCATGATGTCCCGTCCCAGGACAGTCGCAGTGATATGAGCCAGTATGACATCATTCCTTTAAAGTGGCCACTGAGAACCAGAGAGGGGCTCTTCCTTAGAGAGGGGTGAGGGTCTTAAGCATTACTCTGCCATCTCATCTTTAAGACAGCCTACTGTTTCCTAAACATGGATTTAATACCCTCATTAATGATATATGACAATAAGGGGAATCAATGCAAGCTGCGAGTGGGTGTGTTTGTATGTGTATATTCAAACTCCATGTAATAGACATGCTGTTGTGTACATTAAGTGTGCAGTAGTACTAGAAGTCTCCCCCCCCCCCCCCCCCCCCCCCGGCCAAGCCGCACGGACACGACAGCCAAACGGAAATGGTGCTCCGCTGCTGACCGCTTCCGTGAGTCAACCGGGAGGGCTGAAATTCCGCTCGTTCACCTCTTGTGTTAACCCTTTGTACAGACTCCATGTTCCAAAAGTTTCAAATCAAATCAAATTTATTTATATAGCCATTTACAAAACCCGAAAGGCCCTCAAAGTGCTTTACAACAAAACATGGCTCAAGATAAATAAAAGGCAGGAAAATATTATACAATGACATTTAAAAAATAAAATAAAACAAAGAGCGCATCGCAATAAAAGTAGAGCAAGTAAAACAATAAAACCGATAAAATCGAAAAACATTAAAAAAGCCCTTAAGCTAATAAAACCAGACTATCCTAATCTTTGTAAAAGGCGAGTCTAAAAAGGTGTGTTTTTAGCCGAGACTTAAAAAGACCTACATCCGTGGTGGTGCAGATTTCGGGGGGAAGGCTGTTCCACAGCCTGGGGGCAGCAACCGCAAAGGATCGGTCTCCCCACTGTTTTGACCTCGGAACATCTAAAAGAAGCTGGTCGGTCGAGCGAAGAGTCCTGCCAGAGTTACGAAAAGTTAAAATTTCCGATAGATAAGATGGAGCCTGGCCATTAATAGAATTAAAAACAAACATTAAAAGTTTGAAATCAATTCTAAAATGGACTGGAAGCCAGCGGAGTGATGATAGCACGGGGGTAATATGCTCACGTCTAGGTGTACCTGTTAAAAATCGAGCAGCAGCATTTTGAACAAGTTGCAGCCGAGAAATCGAGGACTTGGGTAGGCCAACATAAAGTGCATTGCAGTAGTCCAGTCTTGAACTTATAAAAGCGTGAATTGCTTTTTCAAGGTCGTGGCGACTAAGAAAAGGCTTCACTTTGGCTAAGAGACGGAGCTGGAAAAAACTTGCTCTTACAACAGAACTAATCTGTTTTTCAAAGTTAAGCCTGCTATCGAATATCACTCTGAGATTTTTAACGTGTGTCTTAAAAATGTCAGCCGGAGCGCCAGAGTTGGGCTCAAGGGCTTTCATCATGGAAGGTGTGCCAAAAGTAATAAATTCAGTTTTGCTCTCGTTAAGGTGTAAAAAGTTTTGTGCAAGCCACTACTTGAAGAAGGCTCATCAAAAACAGATTGACAATTTATCCGTCGACAATGGTCAAAAAACAAGGCAAAAACAGACGACGGAGGGACAATTCTGGATCCAAAACAAGGCTACATAGAAAATGTTTCCGAGCAGCAAATCTGTCTGTTATCTCAGTGTCCAGTGTTTTTGAAGGCTGCGGTGGAGTGGGCCAGGCCGAAGGTGTGGCTGCATGTTGTTTCGGGATCATCCCTCTGTGGCCGGTTTTGGGCGGTTAGGTTCGTGCGTGGATCGGACGTAGTTGCCACAGCGACCAACGCCGGTCTTGATGTACCAAGCGCCCGCTATCAACTTTGTTATCCTGGCTGGGCGAGATGCTACTTGTTTTAGGACAGAGCGCCCTGCTCTTTGTCCTTGGAGTGGACAGGAAAACTGATTGCGATAGTTGGTGCGTCAATCTTGCTCGTGACGCACACGTTGGGCTTCTGTGTTAAGATGGCGTTGTGTATCTATTCTGCTTCTTTTCATTAAACTATGGTGTGCTATTTATTTAGGTGTTTTAGAGTAGTACAAACAATACTACAGTACATATGAGAAATGATACTATTCCCTGAATGATTGTATTACGTGTGTTAGAGTAATGCAAACAGTAATAAAAGATTTTTGGCTGAATTTTGGGGGGCTTAGAGTGGATTAGGGCATTGACATGGAAACGCGTCTCTCATTGTAGAATTTTGAAGTGACGAAACTACTTCCAGAACCAATTAATTTTGTAGTAGAGGTACCACTGTATTACATTTTGTATGCTAAAGTAGCAAAACTTCAGTCTGCTGTGGTGTGTTTCCTATGCATTGCCCAACTTTGTTACAAGCGATTTCTTTCTTTCCTTCTTGTTTTGTATTATTTAAAAAACATTTTGAAATTTGATTAAACACAGGCACTTTTTACATTAACTTAAAATAGTCAAAATCGTGTGATTTCAGCTATCATAAAAATGTGGATTCCTGTGTGGTCCATACTCTCATTAGACTATCTTTGTCTTTATTTGAAATGAAATGAAATTTGGAAACATTGTTTGTTTACTTTGGGAAACAATGATCAGCATTTTTGGGGGGTGGAGGGGCATGTTTTTCAAAGCTAGTACATGATCGTATTCACTTCATGCTAAGAAAATGTGTTGATGTGTATGTATTAGAGTCAGCTTAGAGGTATATATAAAACTGTATACATTGGCATTAATCACGAGCAAAATGGTACCAATCAGATTACAAATGTCTTTGTGATATTGTTTACCTGCTATTTATTTGATTTTGTTGAACCATTAATACCAAATTTTTTAAAAATCATTCAAATTATTTTATAAAATAATCTGCATTTTTTAATGATACCGATAGCACTCATTCAATTATGCATTTTAATGAGCTAATCCTTTCACCGCAGCCACACCAAAGCACTTTACAGCACACATGACACAACATGAATCAACAGCACAAATCTCAGTTCATTTGTATTTAATTGTATGTCCTGAATTCATACTTTGCTTTGTTCCTGTCTCCATATCTTTATACTGACTATGTATTTTACTATATCTTTTGCAGGAGCAGCTGGGGTTCAATTTCTGTTTACAGAGCATCAAGGTTAAAGCAAGTGTTTTCAAAGGTAAAATTCAAGCACCATCTACTTGACCCTCCATGACTATCCATTTGAGAAAGAGCTGACCGGACAGAGGTGATGGCGTGCAATAAACCCCCCACAGCCCCCAATCCTTCCTCTCTATCCGAGATCAAAGTTTGGATTTGATTGCCCGCCAGCGTCGGCCTGTTGAGCAGCCGTGCCGACCACTCTGCGCTTTATTTTTCTTATTAGATTGCTCTCCCGGAATTCCATTTTTATCCACATAGATCTGGCCAGTGAATCACCATTAAAAGGGGCCCATCAAACTGTCAGGCCATGCGGTACGCAGGTGTCGGAGCGGGCCCCCTGCTCCACTGTAAACAAGAAAAGAGCAGTCCGGCTGAATAATGGGAATCCAGACTGTTTTTATGCTCCTCAAGATAATTTAAGGAGATTCATCTTCTGGTTTTTTTGTTTTGTTTTTCTGAAGAGGGCAAGCTTGCTAGCACGTGATGAATGAAAATGGCAGGAAAGATGGAAAATCTTTTTCGAATCACCAGCTTTGTTTTCCAGCTTTAAATGGAGCACTTTGTGCCCAGATCAGCACAGATGCTTAAAATTTTATTAAAATCTTACATGTTCACTTTTATTAACTTTTTCCATAATTCTTCTACTACTTTATGGTAAAGGTTTTTTTTTTTTTTTTTTTTTTTAACTTAACTCTTGAATACAGAAGACAATTGCCTGTGGTTTTGATTCCCCCAAGGTCATCGAGCAAATGTGGTGAAGAAAAACAAATGCAGACTGTAGTGTCATTGTACATGCTCAACTAACACAGTGGAAAACATGGTGCCCGGGTTCCTTTTTTTTTGTCATTTATTTTTTTTAATTCAGAAAATAAATACATCTAAGAAGTGCTTTCCCTGATTTTAGAAAATTGCGCAAGACTTTGAGTGACTTCATCCCGCTATTATAGTGCTGCGTAGAAAGATTCATGTAGTATTACGCTAATACAGTGAGGAAAATAGGTATTTGAACACTGCGATTTTGCAAGTTTTCCCATTTAGAAATGATGGGCGAGTTTAAAATCGTAGATGCAAGTCAACTGTGAGAGACAATCTAAAAAAAAAAAAAAAAAGAAAAATCACAGTGTATGATTTTTTTCACAATTCATTTGTATTATACAGCTGCAAATATGTATTTGAACACCTGGGAAAATCAATGTTAATATTTCCTATAGTAGCCTTTGATTACAATTACAGAGGTTAAACGTTTTCTGTAACTTTTCACCA
This sequence comes from Corythoichthys intestinalis, assembly GCF_030265065.1. Classification (NCBI taxonomy): domain Eukaryota; kingdom Metazoa; phylum Chordata; class Actinopteri; order Syngnathiformes; family Syngnathidae; genus Corythoichthys; species Corythoichthys intestinalis. The sequence goes on along the minus strand of NC_080409.1, from coordinate 42,269,050 downwards.
GGTTTGCACAGACTCCAACAGGGATTTTGCACCACTGCTCCACACAGATCTTCTTTAGATCAACCAGGTTTCTGGGCTGTCGCTGAGAAACACAGAGTTTGAGCTTCCTTCAAAGATTTTCTATTGGGTTTAGGTCTGGCGACTGGCTAGGCCGCTCCAGAACCTTGATATGCTTTTTACGAAGCCACTCCTTCATTATTCTGCCTGTCTGCTTCAGGCCATTGTCATGTTGGAAGACCCAGTCACGGCCCATTTTCAAAGCTCTAACTGAGAGAAGGAGGTCATTCCCCAAAATCTCACAATACATGGCCCTGGTCATCCTCTCCTGAATACAGTGCAGTCGTCCAGTCCAATGTGCAGAAAAACACCAAGAAAAATGATGTTATCACCCCCATGCTTCACAGTAGGGATGGTGTTCTTGAGATGGTACTCATCATTCTTCTTCCTCTAAACACAATGAGTGGAATTAATACCAAAAAGTTTAATTTTGATCTCATATGACCACATTGCCCCTCCCTATCTTTGCAATCTACTCCGTTGAAACCAGTGCTTCTCAATTATTTTCTGGTACGCCCCCCCCAAGGAAGACGTAAATATTTTGCCCCCCCCAAAACTTTCTGCCGCCACTGTAAATCGTATCATTTGTCTATAAAATTATTATTATAAGTATGCATCTGCCTAACATTGTGTCCTTTTTTCTACTAAAGAAAAAACAATATAAATGAACTTAGAATAAAGTATAACTTTATTAACATTGTTTTGTTTGTAACAGAAAAGACTTAAAGCGCCTCAATTTGCCTGAATTTAAAAAAAAAAAAAAAAAAAGTCACATCCAAATTGTAAAAATACACTCAAGGTACATTTTTGACCCTTTGATACTGAAAAATAAAATGTGATAAGATAAGTAAATTAAAAAAAAAAAAAAATCAAATTGGTTTGAAACATTAACTCGTGAGGACAATATGCCAAAAAAATTGACCAAAAAAACAAAACTGAATAGAAGGGGGAAAAAAGTGTCTTTGGGCAAAAGGAAGAGTGTCTTTGGACAGAAGGACAGTTTTTATTTTCACTGCTCACAGTATCACCTTATTTGCAATGGTGTGGGGTTATTTAGCACTGAGCATGCTAACAGTGCTCACTGGTTTACTGGTATAACACGGACAAAGCGGGACGATTGTTGGCAATATTCGGCACGTTTTCGCTGAAAAACAATCAAGCGGCTTATCAATGAGATTTGGGTCTAATGTCTGTAAGTGGCTTCTTAATTAATCTGGCTTCCAGCTGTCCGCTATAATCATTTTTAGACACAGTAAACAGTGGTTTTTCCTCTTCTCCCACTGTATTAAAAGTCAAAGCCAAAAGGCAAACGGTCCTAAAAAAGCGCATTCTCGGCGGCCGCGGGAGAACCGTAGGTGAGGGCGGTCGTCGTGACGATCCCAAGCCGAAAATGGCACTTCTTGGGCGGACACGTGAGAACCGGAGAAGACAGTGGGTCGCTGCGTGAGTCCGGTCAGAAAACAGCTTTCGAAAACGGCGCACAGCTCTTCTTCATATCTCTTTTCTGTGTGCTCTTGCTTAGTTCAATACTGCGCGCACTCTGAAAATGATATCGCCACTGCCACCCACTGAGTGGATGTGCAAGTACACTTTATTTTAGTACGGAAAAAAAAAAAAAAAAACGTTCCCAGAGCTCACATGCGCCACCCCTGGCAGCGGGGGGCGCGCCCCACTATTTGAGAAGTACTGGTTTAAACAATCCACCCCGTCCACTTCGCTCTTTCACTATTCTCCCCCTTTCCGTCCCCTGTGTCCGCCTCTCCACCTTTGGTTCCAGAGCTTTTAATCAGTGTGCCCCCAGCTCTGGAACTCCCTACCCCCTGATCTTCGCAGTATATATATCCTATCACTTTTCAAATCCAGACTGAAAACACACCTGTTCACGCTTTCTTACCCACCATAACCCTTAGCTCTGTTATATCTTTACTTCTCTTTATTGTGCTTTTAATCTTTTCTCCTTTTAATGCTTTTTTTTCTAATGATTGTTTTGATCGCACTGTGATTCCATGTCTCTTGTGATGCGTCTTTGTGTGGTTTGAAAAGCGCTCTAGAAATAAAATGTATTATTATTATTAATATTTTCTCCCATGACTCCTCTGGATCATCCAAATGGTCATAGGCAAACTTAAAACAGCCCTGGCCATGTGCTGATTTGAGCAGGTGAACCTTCCGTGCCATGCATGATTTTAAACCATGGCGTCTTAGTGTATTACCAACAGTAACCTTGGAAATGGTGATCCCAGCTCCTTTCAGGTCATTGACCAGCTCCTCCTCTGTAGTTCTTGGCTGATTCCTCACCATTCTTAGTATCATTGAGACCCTACGAGGTCGATCTTTAATGGAGCCCTAGTCCGAAGGAGATTGACAGTCATGTTTAGCTTCGTCCATTTTCTAATGATTGCTCCAATGGGGGATCTTATATCACCAAGCTGCATGGTAATTGCCACGTAACCCTGTCCAGCCTTGTAGAGGTCTACAATTCTGTCTCTGGTGTCTTTGAACAGCTCTTTGGTCATGACCATGTTAGGAATTGGAGTCTTCCTGATTGTATGGGGTGGACAGGTGTTTATATGTAGCTAACCACCTCAAACAGGTAAAAAAGTCAGACTCAAAAGTCCACCTCCACTCCACTAATTCATTGGACTTTTTAAAGGCGACTGACAGGTCTTTGAGGCTTCCAATTCTAGCTAATAGACAGGTGTTTAAATACATATTTGCAGCTGTATAATACAAATAATTTAGTTTAAAAAAAAAAATCATACACTATGATTTCTGGATTCTTTTTTCTTTAGACTGTCTCTCACAGTGGACAAGCACATACCATGAAAATTTCAAACCTGCCCATCATTTCTAACTTGGAGAACTTGCAAAATCACTGGGTGTTCAAATAGTTATTTTCCTCTCTGTAAGTGCAAATCATAAGTAGCTTTTTAAACTTTAAAAAAAAAAAAAAAAAAAAACAAAGACGAAAATGCTTCATTAGTCCATTTTGGAGAAAGAAGTTTGTCATCATATGTAATCAGGATGTCGGCTACCAAACGTATTTATGTACCACCTGCAGATCTTGAGTTTCACCGTCTGTGTTGCAGAACCTTAAAACCCATGAAATTATGAAGAAAACGACACTTTCTTGGGGAGGACGGACAAGTTAAAACAGATGAGGCAAGTAACGTGTCTTGCACATGCTACTGCAAAAACAAAAACAAAAAACGGGTCACCACATCTGGCCGGGCTTTACCTCGAGGTTCGGGGCCTGGAGGGTTTGTCGGAAAGTGGAAAAAGGAGGGAGCTGTCAGGATAGACCAAACAAAGCTTTTCTGGCTAACGACAGGCTAAACACACAGAAGACCCAAGTGTGCTTCTGCTACTGTTTTTTTTTTTTTTTCTTCCATCAAGCCTTTTATAGTGACGCCTCACAGGGATGTCTTTCATTTTGGTGTTTTCACGATATGTTGTAACAAGTTGGACGTAAAGACGCTGCTTAGATACCCAAACAAAAGTGTGATGTAAGCCCAACTATAATTGATGCAACAGTGGGAAATATATTGTTTAAACTCAAAAATATAAATGTATACTCCATAACCCTTGATATTTCTATATTTCGAATGAAATGGTTGGTTGATCTGCGATTGGCTGGCAACTGATTCAGGGTGTGCCCTGCCTAGTGCCCATAGTTAGCTGGGATAGGCTCCAGCTCCCCGTGACCCTTGTTAGGATAATCGGAATGGAAGATGAATGAATGGTTGGTTGATTTAAAACAGCAACAAATATGGATACATTATAATATATGTAACCTATGTTTACTTCTGCCATAGGTGGACATATTTAAGAAGAAGGAAAACAGGTGAACGCCACAGGTAAGATCATGTGAGATACCAGAAAGAGAGTGTTTTATGAATGTAACTGCAAGGGCGTAGGTTTGCATGGGGACGGTAGGGACAAAACACTACCAACTTTTCAGGTTTCTCAAAATGTCCCCACCAACTTTTGAGCAACCTTATTTGCATTATATAATGAGCTCAGTTATATAAATAATTCAGCTTGTCTTCCCATATGTTGTAAGGATAGAATAGACCCTATCATTATTAAATGGGAAATTATGACCTGGACGTGTCCACAAATGTCCCCCAAATGACCTTATATGACCTGGACATGTCCCCCAAATGACCTGATATGACCAGGACGTGTCCCCAAATTACCTGAAATGACCAGGGCATGCCCCACAAATGTCCCCCAAATGACCTGATATGACCTGTACATGTCCCCCAAATGTCCCAAAATCAACAGGAAGTGACCTGTTATGACCAGGACCTGTCCCCCATATGTCCCCAAATCAACAGGTAGTGACCTGATTTTTTTCCCTGAAATGTCCCCAGACCAACCTGGGCGGGGCTAAGATCTGTATCTCCACACAGCAAAGCCCCATGTTAATTTATCCAGAAATTGCAGTTTCTAGTTAAGTGAATTATTTTCATGATTGTTCAGACTTATGGATCCAGGGGTAAAAGTGGCTTGAATTTCTTGCAGGTACTCCCTGACATAAAGTTTGGCACGGAGACCTTTTTTGTATTTTTAAAATTTTGGGGGGGGGCGTGAGGGGCTAAAATTATGACACAACAAAACACAAGATATCTGAGATCAAGGGTTCAATCCCGGGCTCCGTACTTCCTGTGTGGAGTTTGCATGTTCTCCCCGTGCCTGCGAGTTTTTTTTTTTTGCTGGCGACGCGACTTTTCAGATACTGAGAGACTCTAGGAAGAACTACGTAGAGTAAATAAATAATAAATATCGGTGGAAACGGATTACGCTATACCAGTACTTCTCAAATGGTGGGGCGCGCCCCCCCAGGGGGGCGCAGAGCGATGTCAGGGGGGGCGCGAGTGACCTCGGGGAACATGTTTTTTTTTTTTTTGCCGTACTAGATAGAATAAAGTGTACTTGCACATCCACTCCGTGGGTGGCAGTGGCGCTCTCATTTTCAAAGTGCGTGCAGTATTTTTGAAGTAAGCAAGAGCACACGGAAGAGACTCATGCAGACAGAGCTGGACTCACGCAGCGACCCACTGTCTTCTTCGGTTCTCACGTGTCCGGCCGAGAAGTGCCGTTTTCGGCTTGGGATCGTCACGACCACCGCCCTCACCTACGGTTCTCCCTCGGCCGCCGAGAATGCGCTTTTTTCGGGCCGTTTGCCTTTGACTTTTAATATAGTGGGAAATGAGGAAAGACCACTGTTTACTGAGTCTAAAAATGATTATAGCGGAGAAGCCAAATCAGTTAAGACGCCACTTAAAGACATTAGACCTCAATCTCATTGATAAGCTGCTTGATTGTTTTTCAGCGAAAATGTGCCGAATATTGCCAATTGTCACAATCGTCCCGCTTTGTCAGTGTTATATCAGTAAACCAGTGAGCACTGTGGTGAATCAGCGAAAATAAAAACTTTCCTTCTGTCCAAAGACTCCCCCCTTCTATTCAGTTTTGTTTTTTTTCGGTCAAATTTTTTGGCATGTTGTCCTGAAGAGTAAATGTTTCTAATCAATTTGAATTTGTTATTATTTACTGATTTTATTACATTTTCTTTTTCAGTATCAAATGGTCAAAAATGTACCTTGAGTGTATTTTTACAGTTTGGATGTGACTTTTTTTTTTTTTTTTTTTTTTTTAACTTCAGGCAAATTGATGCGCGTTAAGTCTTTTCTGTTACAAGCAACACAATGTTAAAAAAGTTATACTTTATTATAAGTTGATCTATGTTACTTTTTTTCTTTAATAGAAAAAAAAGGACACAATGTTAGGCTGAGGCGTACTTATAATAGTAATATAGACGAATGATACTATTTACAGTGGCGGCAGAGAGTTGGGGGGGGCGCGAAACATTTACGTCTTCCTTGGGGGGGCGTAACAGAAAATAATTGAGAAGCACTGCGCTATACAAACTCTTTGTTAGACTTGTACTTAACACTTGTGAATGTAATGTAAATCTGACTTTAGTAGATTGTTCTTATTGGAGATGCATGTGTGCAGCGTTGCAGGTTCAGTTTTTTTTTTTAATTTTTAAATGGGATTTTGACAATTGCCGTCATATTTCGGTATCAAATCACCGTTGCGCCCTGTTCATGCCCCGAATCTTTTACCGGAACTGCGTTCTGGACCATTCCGGCCCACTTTCGCCCCTGTATTCATCCCTTTTCATTTGCTGAATGTGCTGGTCCATTTTTTTCCCCCTCAAACGCCACACAGACACACACGCACTGTCACACAGCCCCGACAGATTCATGTCAACAACATGACGCCTTCTCCAACACCTTCGAAGAGGAGAAATATTAGTTTGTTTTTTTGTTTTTTCCGGTAATGATATGTACTCACAATTATATGTTCACTTGTATGCATTATGTAGCCTTTTATTCTTAGTCAAAGCAATCATGCGTTCACATTCTGGTTTGTTTTAACATATATCATTTGGTGTCATAGAAGTAAGCCTGATTGATATTGACATTTTGCAATAATCATTTAGCCTATCAATTAATTAGGTCCATATTCATGAGAAATGTAGCCCTGACTAACGTTCAATAATGTACAGTGGGGCAAATAAGTATTTAGTCACCCACCAATTGTGCCAATTCTCCTACTTGGAAAGATTAGAGAGGCGTGTAATTGTCAACATGGGAGAGACAATGTGGGGGGGAAAAAAACAGAAAATCACATTGTTTGATTTTTAAAGAATTGCAAATCATGGTGGAAAATAAGTATTTGGTCAATACCAAAAGTTCATCTCAATACTTTGTTATGTACCCTTTGTTGGCAATAATGGAGGCCAAACGTTTTCTGTAACTCCTCACTTTTCGCTTAGTGTAAAAAAATCAACTGTGGGAACAATTATTAGAAAATGGAAGACATACAAGACCACTGATAATCTCCCTCGATCTAGGGCTCCATACAAGATCTCACCCCGTGGCGTCAAAATGATAACAAGAACGGTGAGCAAAAATCCCAGAACCACACGGGGGCACCTACTGAATGACCTACAGAGAGCTGGGACCACAGTAACAAAGGCTACTATCAGTAACACAATGCGCTGCCAGGGACTCAAATCCTGCACTGCCAGACGTGTCCCCCTGCTGAAGAAAGTACACGTCCAGGCCCATCTGCAGTTCGCTAGAGAGCGTATGGATGATCCAGAAGAGGACTGGGAGAATGTGTTATGGTCAGATGAAACCAAAACAGAACTTTTAGAACTTTTTAGAAACACAGGTTCTCGTGTTTGGAGGAGAAAGAATACGTAATTGCATCCGAAGAACATCATACCCACTGTGAAGCACGGGGGTGGAAATATCATGCTTTGGGGCTGTTTTTCTGCAAAGGGACCAGGACGGCTGATCTGTGTAAAGGAAAGAATGAATGGGGCCATGAATCCAGAGATTTTGAGTGAAAATCACCTTCCATCAGCAAGGGCATTGAAGATGAGACGTGGCTAGATCTTTCAGCATGACAATGATCCCAAACACACAGCCAGGGCAACAAAGGAGTGGGTTAGTAAGAAGCATTTCAAGGTCCTGGAGTGGCCTAGCCAGTCTCCGTATCTCAACCCCACAGAAAATCTGTGGAGGGAGTTGAAAGTCCGTGTTGCCCAACGACAGCCTCAAAACATCAGTGCTCTAGAGAAGATCTGCATGGAGGAATGGGCCAAAATACCAGCAATAGTGTGTGAAAAGCTTGTGAAGAGTTACAGAAAACGTTTGGCCTCAGTTATTCCCAACAAAGGGTACATAACAAAGTATTGAGATGAACTTTTGGTATTGACCAAATACTTATTTTCCACCATGATTTGCAAATAAATTCTTAAAAAATCAAACAATGTGATTTTCTCTTTTTTTTCCCCACATTCTGTCTCTCATGGTTGAGGTTTATCCATGTTGACAATTACAGGCCTCTCAACATTTTCAAGTGGGAGAACTTGCACAATTACCGGTTGACTAAATACTTATTTGCCCCATTGTACTTGGTGTTAATAATGTCCCGTCCCCAGCAAAAAGTGTACATACAGGTCATGCTGTTATATTGTCCCTACCAATGTTGAGACCAAACTTTGTATAACTGTCATTCAATGCCTTTGACGCATGGACGTCAAATCCGATTGTCAATGATCATTCAAGATTAGTCGCACTCAGCGATTTTAAGATTTTTTAAAATCGATCTCGGTTATTAGCCATATCATATTTAACCGACTACATGCATATGTACATGCAAACTGACTAGTTTGGCAGACCACTGTCTATCTGTAGACGTCTAGATGACAAATTGCTGGGTTTTTTCCCTCCCGAGAAGTCTGGAGTGGTCTTCCTCACTCAAAGCCAGGGAGGGCGCAGGGCAACATGGGGTGACTAAAGGACTCTGCATGGCGTCACATAGGGTTTCTTCCTACTCGGCATGTTGCCTGGCCTACTTGCACTCGAGGCCAGGGGCCTGATTGCTGCGCTGGGAGCCAGCCACAGCGCGTTTTCATTAGGAAGAGGGCCAAGATCATCCAGGAAGGTTCCGGCCCATTAATACATTTGAAGCGGCAAATGAAAGGGAGAGCAGTCGGAGAGGGTTAAAAGGGGGGGATATGGAGGGTTGTGGGCTATTTTGAAAGTGGAGAACCCTGTGGAACAACCATAAGAGCCTTTTGTGTATAAATACCCTTTGGATCATCTGAACCGCATTCTACTTTTTTTTCTCTCTGTAGCCAATTTTCCTGCAATTTAGAATAAATTGTTTGTGAAATCCCTGTCGCTACTTCCACTGGGAATCCACTGACAATAGCTCAAGATACCAGGGATGAAAATCCTCTCTATGATATCATCAGTTTTCCATTTCAGACACATGCTTTTTATATTATTCATCATAACTGCACTTAGAAACGCTTTTTACACTCTCAGACTACAAAAGTAAAGTTTGTATTGGTTTGTATTAGTGAATAACACACAATGGGTGATAAATATGATATTTCCCAAGCTAGTTGACCCACTGTAGGTGTTTATTACCAGCAAGGCCTTTGCTCAAGCATGAAAGAAAATCTGCAAAGGTCAGTTTCCACACTAGTTAATATTTTATTGTGCGTAGTGCTGTAATGACGCATATTGATTTTTCACCATCCTGACCATCAAGTTTATACTGCAGCTAAATGCTTATCATGTACTGTGTGCTCATTGGGCAGAACATTAGGTACATGAAATATAATAGAAGAGCTGCATTTACGTAGCACAATTGTATTCAAAGTATTTTGTCAAATAAAAATGATTTTTAACAGTGAGTGAGTGAGTGAGCAAGTGAATCAAATCTTAGTTTGTGTTTTCGTGACTTATATTTGAGGGACAAAGTTACTGTAAATTAATTAAGCCAATGAGGTGAGTGAGCCCATCACCCATGATCTATAGTTAGTTGGTAGATACACCCTAACTGCTGTTAGCTGTGATAGGTTCCAGCACCCTCGTGAACCTTGTGAGGATAAGCGATTCAGAAGATGAATGAACGAATAAATGTGATTAACCTACTGAGTGACTCTGTTGATAGTCGGTGATTTGATTTGTTGGGAAAGTTCATTTTCTACACAAACTAGTTCAAATTGCAGTTGAAATTTTTTTAAATGAACTCTTCAGTTCATAGTTCCTAATTCAAAATGTTGAACTTAAGTTCATGGTTTAAAAAAGTGAACTTTTTTTGTTCTTTCTTCTTCTTCTCCCCAATAATTGCTGCAACCTATTATTAGAACCACAGACAGCAATTATTTTATCCACTTAAACTCAAACAAAAGTGAGATAATTTGCCGGATGACACAAAATGATGTCTGTCATAACCATTCATTAATTCTCATGGTAGTGTCATATTATAATGATGATGGTCTTATGACAGTCTTATGGCGCCACTGTCAAATAAAGTGTTACCAAATTCCATATCTAGCAATTAATGAAACAACTAGAACAGCAACTGAAGAAAAAACTAGCACAGAACATGAATTTTGATTCTTATGTACATATGTAGCGCTGCAATGCATGCTAGGAGGCATGTTGGACAACAACAGTGTTGACAGCAGGTGGCATCAGAGGTTGATTGTCTCCCCCAATAGAACAGTGATGGCTAAATGAAGCTTCTTGACGCAGTGGTGGCTCATTTGGTCTCATGACAGGCTTATGATGTTGCTGTGAAATAAAATGTTACAAGTTAATATCTTTTGGTGTAAATATCCCATAATACAGTGAGGACATCTGCAGCTTATAGTCCAGTGCGGCTTATCTATGAACAAATGCTGTTTTCATGTCAAATTTGGTGGGTGAGGGCTTATAGTCGTGTGAGCCTTATAATGCGAAAATGATGGTGTTTAAAAGGTTAATTCCAATTCACGTGGAAATCTGGTTTACATCGCCAGCGCAGGAACAGAACTCGTTCGTAAACCGGTGACTACCTGTATTTTGTTCTAAATTGTATAGTGAATCTACCAAATGAGGAAAAAAATTGTTTTATTCCATCCAGGGAAAAGGCTGGTTGTTTCAAACTGTGTAATTCAAAATGTTGAACTAAAATTCACGGTTAAAAAAAAAAAAATCCAATTTAAATTTTTTTTTTTTTTAACTTTTGTAGTTCTTCTTCCCAATAATTGCTGCTAGCTGTTTTTAGAACCACATACAGCCACTATTTTATCCACTTAAACTTTGTCAGATTCATCTTCATATTCAATTTTAAATCTGCCTCGGTACCTATCTGTTCGTAAAACTCACTTAAATGTTCATTCTTGGCCAGTGTTCTTTCTGATTTTGTACCCCATTAGAAATGAAAAATTTGCAGTTCTGCACATGCCACACATTACAAACGGCTGCGCATGCAGCGATTCCAAAGTAAACACCAAAATCTTTCTATAAATAAAGGAATTAGGTACATACTTTTGGTCATTGACGCACACGAAGGAAAGTTCTCTCTCACCGCATCTTCCCCGTGCCGTTAAGCATTTATCTATGCCGTATTCATGTTGCAGAAGTATGTTTATGATGCAACTTTGGGTTTTAGTTGCTCAATTATTGTTGAAGGAAGTTCGAAATATTGAGAGGGTTCAATTATTCCATGAATCGATTGGTGAGTTGCAGTCAGCTTTCATTCAGTGATGGTCCACCTATTGGACTGGAGTCAGAAACAGTCGCATCCAACTCGTGCTGCAACGATTAATCGATTAACTCAAGTATTTGATTAGAAAAAAAGATTTGGATTCAATTTTGCTACTTCGAGTATTCGTTTGTTTAAAGTGGTGTTGTAATAGTTTGTTTTTGAAAGTGTTTGCATTTAGTTTCATTGATTTGGGTGGATACACTGGCCACTAGACGCCTCATTTTACATGGCCAAATCCAGCTGCTCCCTGTTAAGACCAACATGAGCCAGGTTTTTGTTTGCGCTAATGTTTTTAATGCATTCGTAATTTAGTTTGAAGGTATATTTAGCCATTTTTTGTGGGAATTTGTGTCGGAACTATTTGTTGAGAGCATTGTACAAAAAAACAACAACAACAACAACAACAAAAAGTTAGTATTTCATAGCATTTAAGCTAGTGGACTTTTGCTATGTAAGTTAGCCAATTGTTCTTTTTTTGTACATATGTAGATCCTTATTTATTTATTTATTTATACCGTTTGAGGCCCAGCTCAGGTATTTTAATTTTTTCATGTTTATCCGATTACTTGATTATTCGAACTAACTCGTGCATTGATTAATCAACTACTAAAATAATCGATAGTTGCAGCCCTGGTGTGTTATCAAGTGTAATTAAATTTTTAGGTAAGAAATACGATTTTTTTTTTTTTTTTTTATACGATCTAGAGGTTTTTGAGTGAAAAACGTTAAAAAAAAATTTTTCTATTCACTTCTGAGACGCAATTGTTGGCTGTTTTCAACAATATACATCAAAAATAAAGACATTGATTGACTGAAAATGGTTCATTATTAGATTAAACGTCTTGTTTTCTCATATATATTTATAATTGCTCCTTATCAAAAAAAAAAAAAGGTTTTATCCGATTACTCTATTAATCGATAGACTTTTCAGTCGAATACTCGATTAGTAAAATAGTCGATAGCTGCAGCCATACATCCAACTTAAAGTGTTAGCAATGAGACATAATCCTTGTTTGCGACACTGAATGTTTACAGTGGACTGTAAAGGACTATGTTTTGTGTTGTTGGAGTGCAACAGCAAAGGGGCTCAAGGTTTACATGCAAGTGATGCTCATACACTTACAGATGTTAAAAGAAGGCTTTGTGTTTTGGCAGCAGTGGTCTGAGTCGCTGCCAATGCAGCTGTCCAACAGGCGTCGTCACACTCAGAGCTGAAAACGAGTAGCCATCTATCACTGGGCACAAGGACGCGAAGGTGTAAATCTGGCCTCAGCAGAGTGCTTTACACATCTTAATCTAGCCTTGTGTAAAAACTTTGATGTCATCATTTTCATGCATGACAATTGCACTAAATTTCCTTAAATCTACTGTTAAGACCATTAGAATACATAGTGTGTGGTCTTAATTCTGGTTTTAATGCCAATCTCTTTTTTTTTTTGTTTGTTTGTCTTTCTTTCATTAAGATACTCAATTTCATGTCACTGCGGGCATTTTGGCCCTGATGCAAGTGGCCTGTTCATTAATTCTTAATAATTTGTTCACTAATTTAAAAAAAAATATTAAACTGTCATGACAAATCATCCATTTGTAAATGATATTACAAATCAAAATTTTGACTGTGGTTTTTGTCCTGAAACATGCATTCATTTGTGTTTATTTCTATTTAGATTTTTATTTTTTTGTCAGCTGATTTACCATGAATTAATAATTTTAATAAATACATTAAAAAACACCAAATTACTTGCAAACAAACAAAAACACTTGCCAGGAAAAACGCCAGTCGGAGAATGGTCGTTAACAATGAAAACACTCAGGTCACTTGAAGTTCCGCTCTGAGACCCCCAGTTTGGCCAAAATTTCAAAATTGTCCGATATGCATGTGTGATACATCATTGGAAAGCTTTAAATCTCAATTTTCTGGGGGAAGAAAATTTTTGAACAGGAGGGGTTTTTTAAACAGCAAAACCCTTTCTGGAGATGAGAGCAGAATTACAGACGCCATGACTTTAACGAGATAATATCGCGTACTTACCTTGTTTTGACCAAAAAACTCCATGTAGCATGTATCACTAAGTGCCAAGACACATCTGTGAATGGCCAAAGCTGGATTTTTGGGGAATTTTATGGGTGAAACATGGTAATATAACAAGGGTCGCGATGCAGAATCGCAGATATCAAGGAGTGGTCGAGATTTTCTTTTTCATATAGTTACCCTTTTAAACGTTTTTTTTTGTTTTGTTTGTTTTTTGGATTGATTATTTATCATCTAACATTTCGGAGAAAATGCGACAATAACAAAAAAAAAAAAAAAGAAAAAAATACAATTAAGCGATAATTATGAGGTAGATATCCGTGACTTTTTTTTACAGACGCCATCTTTTTCATTGTGACATAATTTGTTTAGAAGTTTAAAATATGTGAATGAATAATTTTTAAAAGTTTTTTTTTTTTTAAACAAAATATGAGGCATCAATTAATGATTCCAAGCTAAAAACGACAGACATTTTGAATAATGAATACTAATTAATTACCTTTGTTTTATGGCTGGGTTGAAACAAAAGCGGTTGCGCGACGTCTGTAAACGGGGGTTTTCAGGGTAAAGCGGACAAATTAGAAATAGTTCGGGGGCTTAATGCGCCATGAATCTGCTATGGCAGCATATAGACATATTGTTCTATCAAACACAACAGTTGTTTTGGCTTAAAATAGAGCAGTTTCTTTTAAAGAGGAGTACAAGAGCAGAAACTGCTTTTTCAGTCTTGTCTGTGTTTTCTGCCCTATACAGGTGAAGTGTCAAAAACTAGTACCGTACTTGTTGGGTACTTTTTATCTTACCATTGTAATTCCTCAGACTATTCCATCATAATGTCAGCCTTTTGTTCAAACAATGCCAGTGTGTAATTCGGTCACCTGTTTTTAACTTACCGGGTGCCAGGCTCGCACCAATCTCTTTTGTCGAGGAGACAATACCGACTACGGGAGACTTTTCACAAGCACGTCGCACCCTTCTTGACAGCTTTTTGTTTACACTTTCATTACATCTCCACTATATTATCTGATACCTACATGCTGAGCTGAGTGCAATCTGGCTTTCCCGTGCCACACCGGGCACCGGAGAGAGGTCTTATATTACAGTGCATGAATCAAGGCGAAATGAAATGCGCTCCAGATGCTTTCAGATGGTTTTAATTCATGGCGGAGGTCCTTGGACACCGTGGGGGTGAAAAAATACATTAGATGTAATCTGATCTCCTTATTCGATGCTCATTTTATGAGCGATTCTTCTTTGTCTGTCCTCCGACTGATTTTTAAAACGGACGTTATAATCTATTAAAGACCTGCTTAACACTGAGGTGTCCATAATCACATGGGTAAGATAAGATAAACTGATTCTTTTGGGCAAGTGGACAACAATTTTACAAGGAGAAATCTAAATAGACAACCTTTAGATTAGTTAAAGGGAACCTCGGACTTAAAGACTTATAGGCTCTAATGAACCACAATTGTTCTCTTTTACTAAAATATGTTTTTAGAAACACATAAAATATTGCCATTGATTAAAAAATCGATAATAATTAGTACGGTTGTTCCGATCATGTTTTTTTGCTCCCGATCCGATCCCGATTGTTTTAGTTTGAGTATCTGCCGATCCTGATTTTTCCCGATCCGATTGCTTTTTTTTTTTTTTTTGCTCCCCATTCAATTCCAATCATTCCCGATAATTTTTCCCGATCATATACATTTTGGCAATGCATTAAGAAAAAAAATGAATAAAATTCGGACGAATATATACATTCAACATACAGTACATTAGTACTGTATTTGTTTATTATGACAATAAATCCTCAAGATGGCATTTACATTGTTAACATTCTTTCTGCGAGAGGGATCCACGGATAGAAAGACTTGTAATTCTTAAAGGATAAATGTGACTTTGTATATTGTGACTAAATATTGCCATCTAGTGGATTTGTTGAGCTTTCAGTAAATGATACTGTAGCCATTTAACTTCTGCCCAAATGCATGATGGGAAGTGCAACCATGACTGTGCGCAGTGGTACCAATTGATAAATCTTCTCTGCGTTGGGAAATAATATAGGGTGTTAAGACAAAGATCAATTACTACCTTTCTTCCCCACATTGCTTCCCACGATATTTCTAATCGTAGGGAAAGGGATTGTAAAGCTTTAGCCAATTAAAATAAGGCTCCAAAGGCTGCCAAAATTCACTCTACTCATTTTACACTGCCTTTTAGCTCTATATATAGGTAAAACGGCGCCATTACAGATTGAACGTGACAATGTGTGAGTGAGTTGTGCAGAGCATGCGTTAATTGCGTTAAATATTTTAACGTGATACATTTTTTTAAAAATTAGTTACCACCGTTAACGGGATAAATTTGATAACCCTACCTTAAGCCTAAACTAAAGACTGGATGAATGTAACATATTATGTCTGTAATGTTAAACACAATTAGAAAACGATTTGATTAAAAAAAAATAAAAAATATATATATATATATATATATATATATATATATATATATATATATATATATATATTAAAAAAAGGCATGTCCGATATTTTTTTGCCGATTCCGATACTTTGAAAATGACGTGATCGGACCCGATCGATCGGCATCGATCGGGACATCTCTAATAATTAGTACATGTTTTGACCCGCGGGCGCCATGCTTTATGTGCGCAATGGAGACTCGGGGTGAAGACGTAGATTTTCACTGTCACTAGACTAACATTACCTTGTAACTCCAATTCATTCTACGAAGCGAGACGTCCAACACATGCGCACATAAAAGAGGGGACTACTTACTATTTGTGTTTTTATTGAGTCTTATTACCTTTTCATCGCCTCAAAATACTTTTTGCATGTGTTTCCCTCTCATACTTTTAAGCATTGTGTTTTCTTGTAGTAACTTTAAAGCAGAATGTTGATCTGTTGACCACATTAGTCATGTAGCGTATTTAAACCGCCCTTATTTGATATTACTACATTTAAGTATTTTCTAGGCATCTTTTGGCAGAACACCATTCTTTTTTCCTACTCACGTCTTGTCTCATCCCATCTTTCCTGTTCATTTTGCTTTTGCTGCTCGTTTTGTGAAGTATCCACAGTGCTGTCATGCTCATCAATGTTCCCTCGGGTTCAAATTGAAAGGGTTGAACAGATGACATGTTTATGTCGCTCGAGTCATACTCTGGAAGCCCGGCAGCGTAACCATGTGACGTCACCGCCCTGTGACGTCAACAGCAATGGCGACCTAGTAGTTTAAATAATTTAAAAAATTGTATAAAAAACAAAACATCAAGAGGGGTTGCAATATCAAATTATTTTAACTCATAATAATGTTTATCTTTTAAGAACTTCAAGCAGTTTAAACATTTTTACTTTAAATTAATCTATCCTTCTTGTTAGATTATATTATATATTTACAGGTAGTCCCCGGGTTACGAACGAGTTCCAATCCTACGCTGGCGACGTAACCCAAGTTTCCGCGTAAATTGGAATTAACCCTTTAAGTACCCATAAATAACCCTAAATCTCAAAATAACTATCCAAAAACATGTATTACACGTCATTTTAATAAAATTAAGTAAAAAAAATAAGATTCTGTGAGGTACATTATGTTAAATGCCGTTATATTCAATGACTATTCAGGCTTTACTCACGAGTGATTCACCTTGCTGAGAGAAAAAGGGCGCTGTAGAAAAGGGTTGGGTGGATAACCGCTCAGGTTGCCAGCATTGGCTCCCTCGACGAAAGCCGGCCATCTGATCTAAAAAAAAAAAAAAAAAAAAAAAACTGATCGGGACACACAATAAGGGCATTTCTGCTTGGCTTGCTCGGCTCGGCATATTCAGTTCTCGGCCACGCTCGATGCCCACTGTAACAAGTTTGAGAAGGCGGTTGCGCACATTTTGGTTGGTTTACCAACTGCTATAGACCCTCAAGAAGAAAGACACACCAATGAAAAAGGTCCAAAAAATCAGAAGAGGCGACTACGGTGAAAGTTCAGAGTGTCAAACTTTTCTACCGACTAACCCAGCGACTCCAATGACTTCAGATTAGGGCTGCAGCTATCGATTATTATAGTATTCGATTAATCGATGAACTAGTTAGTACGCACAATCGAGTAATTGGATACGGATCATAAAAAATTTAAATACCTGAGCTGAGCCTCAAAGGTATAAAAAAAAAAGAACAATTGGCTAACTTATATAGTAAAGGTCTGTTAGCTTTAATGCTATAAAATGCAAACTTTTTTTTTTTAAATGCTCTTAACCAATTGTTTGAACACATATTCCCTCCAAAAAAAAAAAAAAAAAAAACTAAATATACCTATGAACTAAATTACGAATGCATTAAATAAACATTAGCGCAAACAAAAACTTAGCTTAGGTTGGTCTTTACAGGGAAGAGCTGGATTCAGCTTGTGAAATGAGTTATATTTACTATTGCCACTTGAGGACAGTGTATCCCCCCAAATCAATAAAACTAAATGTAAACACTTTCAAAACAAACAATTACAACGCCACTTTAATTAAATGAATACTCAAAGCAGCAACATTTAATTCGAATCTTTTTTCTGATCGAATTACCCTAATTTTCGGACTATAAGCCGCTACTTTTTCCCCCATTTTGAATCCTGCGGCTTATAGTCCAGTGTGGCTTATTTGTTGATTTATTTGGGTTAATAGGTAACACTTTATTTAACAGCGGCATCACAAGACTGTCATAAAAACATCATAATTATGACATGACACTATCATGGGCATTACTGAATGCTGATAACAGATGTCAATATGTGTCATTTGGCATATTATGTCACTAAATCCATTTATGTCCAGCTCAGATCTTCTACGTCCATTCAAAAGTGAGATAATTTGCTGGATGACACTAACCGACATCTATTATAAGCATTCATTAATGCTTATGACAGTGTCATGTAATAATTATGACTGTCTTATGACAGTATTATGGCACCACTATCCAAGAAAATGTTACCAAATACCATAACTAGCAATTATTGAAACAACTGGAACAGTAACTGAAGAAATAATTAGCACAGAACATGACTGTTATTTACATCTGTAGTGCCGCCATGCATGCTAGGAGGAATGTTGGATGACAACAGTGTTGAGAGCAGGTGGCAGCAGAGGTTGACTGTCTACCCCAAGGAAGCAGTGATGGCCAAATGAAGCTTTTAGTGACAATAAGGCTTTGTAGCCAATTGGTTCAAAGCTTAATGGTGGTTCATTTGGTCTCATGACAGTCTTATGGTGCCATTGTCAAATGCAGTGTTACCAGTTAATATCTTTTGGTGTTAATATCCCATAATACAATGAGGAGAACTGCGGCTTATAGTCCAGTGTGGCTTATCTATGAACAAATGCCGTTTTCATGTCAAATTTGGTGGCTGGCGGCTTATAGTCAGGTGCGCCTTATAGTCCAGAAATTACGGTACTCGAGTTAATCGATGAATCGTTGCGGCACTACTTCAGAATACTCTCGTTTTAAAACGCATGAACAAATTAAGTGCTTAATGTGTTTCCATCTTGACACACAATATATTAGAGCTCCCGCTGTCAGAGAAAATGTTGCTAACTTGATCATAAATAATCTTTTGGGACGTTTACAAGATTCCACATACACGTTTCAAATAATGAAATAGAATGTGACTAGCTGATTCATACATTTCACGTTCCCGGTCTCAGTTGAAGCAAGATTGCCTTTCTCCATCTTTTCTTTATTGCGGTCCATGTTCCATTGACGTATCAATTGTTAAAAAAGAAATGATACCCCATCACATGTCCTCACGAGATCGAATCAATTTTCCAGTGTTGGATGTCTGTCGCTGGAGCACAATCCATTATGGTCAATCCGAGCCGGCCGAAGCATTTAACTTGTACATTAACAGGTCCGCAGACAGTTGCTCTCAAGTGAGGAGATGCATCAAGTTTTAATACCCCGAAAGCCACAGAAACCGATGAAAGATTAGTCGTAGCTGTTGTGACTTGACAGTTATGACTTGTGGCTTTTAAACACAGGCGATGAATGTCAAACGTTGAGATTTGTCTTGAGTGGTTAGTGGCGTTATTAGCCGCTTGGTCCCACTTGAATGCGTAGGAAGTGCATCCATCAGCAGTTTTGGGCCTGTTGCTGAAAAACAAAATTGCCTCTTCCTTCCTTCCAACTTTGACCCCGGTGCAACCCGTGACAACTGATAAGCACATCTGGATACGTGAGGATGTCCCTCTGTCTTCCTTCAAATGCAGTATGTCCACAAAACTGAAAGGTGTGCGCTTCTCCAATGGAGTTCACCTTTTTTTTCACCCATTTTTGGGAAACTGACAAGTTATGGTCATCTGCCCCTCCTTTCCAACTTAAATGATGACATAGGTTCCTCTGAGCAGAATGTCCCTTTACAGCACAACTTCACTTCCTGTATGTCACGGTTAAGTCTCACCTGCCCCCTAGTGTTAGGTTTCATTACCGTCACAGCAATCATTACAACCAATGGAAATAAAGCAACTACAACGGAGGTGATTGCTCAAAGACCATAATGTTAAAAAAAAAAAAAAAAAAAAAAAAAACAGGCCTAATATATATATATATAAAATATTTTAACGTGATTAATTTAAAAAAATTATATATATATATATATATTAGGGCTGTCAAAATTATCGCGTTAACGCGCAGTAATTATTTTTTTTAATTAATCACGTTAAAATATTTGACGCAATTAACGCGCATGTGTTCTGCCTTTTGGTAAGTTTTACAGCAAGGCTTTTTGTGCTGTCCAACAGGGAACTCTTGTGGTCGCTTTACAACATGGTTTATTGATTTCTTGCCAGTTCAATATGGCTGCACGACGTCTCGGGCTGACGCCTACGTTGTAATGTTGTGCTTATATGATCTTTGGACAAGATTTGTCCGTAAGTATGGTTGTTGTAAAGAATGTACATATTATGTTAGTAAGCGAAATGTTATATTTTTTGTATGAGACGGTTTTTGTTTATGTTTAGTGAACCTGTATAGCGTGCTAAGCTAACGTTGTTGCTAATGCAATGCTTGTGTACTTTTTTTTGGAGTTTTACGACGGTCTAAAGAGGACAATGGTTTGAGGCCATTTTATTAATAAATCAGAACTAAAAGGGAGAAGTCTGATTATTAAGGCGTCGTTCACTAGCTGTCTAGCTTTGGAAAAAGTAGACGCTTCGGAGTGAGGACAGCATAGACAGATTTAAATGACAGTAGAGTGAAAGGCCCACTACAGTCCTTATGTACCGTATGTTAAATGTATATATCCATCTTGTGTCTTATCGTCCCATTCCAACAATTTATTTTACAGAATATATACAATGGTTTGAAATGTGATTAATTGCGATTAATTACAATTAATTAATTTTTAAGCTGTAATTAACTCGATTAAAAATTTTAATCGTTTGACACCCCTAATATATATATATATATATATTAATCGCAATTCAAACCATCTATAAAATATGGCATATTTTTCTGTAAATTATTGTTGGAATAGAAAGATAAGACAAGATGGATATATACATTCAACATACGGTACATAAGGACTATTTGTTTATTATAACAATAAATCAACATGATGGCATTAACATTATTAACATTAACATATTTCTCTTAACAAGATCCATGGATAGAAAGACTCGTAGTTCTTAAAAGAAAAATGTTAGTACAAGTTAGAGAAATTTTATATTAAAACCCCTCTTAATGTTTTCGTTTTAATCAAATTTGTAAAATTTTCAATCAAAAAATAAACTAGTAGCCCGCCATTGTTGATGTCAATAATTACTTACACAATGCTCATGGATGCTGAAGCCTATAAAATCAGTCGCACCCAAGCGCCAGCAGAGGGCGGCAAAACTCCATAAAACACAACAAGTGAGCGTTTCACTGTGTACTGTCATTTAAATCTCTCTGAGCGGGACATCTGCGTTAATTGCGTCAAATATTTTAACGTGATTAATTTAAAAAATTAATTAACGCCCGTTAACGCGATAATTTTGACAGCCCTAATATATGTATATATATATATATATATATATAATACCAGCAACATCTTTGGCCTCTGTTATTGCCAACAAAGGGAACATAACAAAGAATAGAGATGAACTTTTGGTATTGATCAAATACTTATTTTCCACCATGATTTGCAAATAAATTCTTTAAAAATCAAAACAATGTGATTTTCTGTTGTTTTTTTTTTTTCCACATTCTGTCTCTCATGGTTGAGGTTTACCCATGTTGACAATTACAGGCCTCTCTAATATTTTCAAGTGGGAGAACTCTGACAATTAGTGGTTGACTAAATACTTATTTGCTCCACTGTACAACTGTAAGTTGTTGCACAGCATAAGAAGTCAGATAAGATTTACCACAGAATATAAAGAATGAGGCAATATTTGCAATAGATGCTTGAGATTAATGCTTCAGTTGCGTTATTTTTCCATCTCTGTGCCACCTAAAGTCAGTAACTGCTAGGGCTTTGGGCTGAAAAATGTTTTATTGCAAGGGCCTGTCTGTGTGTGAACACACAATTACAGCCACTTATGTTTTGATATGACAAGTGTACAGCCATTTGATAGCAATTAGATAAACTAGTGTCCCTTTAAAGGCTTACTGTCTGTCTATTCTTTGTTATGATTTTAAAAACCCTACAAAGTTTTCGTAACCAAAGAGACCGCCACACTCTTTGCATTGCTCGCTCTGCTGCGAATGTTGAAATTGTTACGAGTGCTGGGTGGTTGGATCTCTGATAGTAAAAAAAAAAAAAAAAAAAAAAAAAAAAAAAGGAAGGAAGCCGCTAGGCTGGCGGAGGAATTAGAAGTTCAGAAGGGCTGCCTTGGCGGGCCGTGACGGAAGTGGTAGCAGTAGACGCCATTAGTGCTCCGCAGGGAGGATGACTTGCCAAAGTGTCACTTTTTTTTTTTTTTTTTTTTTTCAAATTAAGTGAATTTTCCCTCTTAAGAGTTTATTTCTTATACATTTACAGCGTCTATTTCAAACGGTGTTCAAACGGTATTATTCTAAATATCTATGCTGTTTTGAAATATAAAGATTATGATTATGATATTATAATATAAGAAGATTTATTCTTGTAAAATATTTTTCAGATTATTTTGATTTTTTTTTTTTTTTAATTCTGTCACTCCTACTTGGTTTTGAACTAGGGTGACCAAACAGCCTCTTTCGCCCAGACATGTCCACTTTTTACATCCTGTCCGGGGCGTCCAGCAGGTTTTTATGAATTCACGAAACTGTCCGGTTTTCATTATTTTTCACGAGACCAGTTAGTGTGTGTTGAAATTGATTGACGCTTTGCACAGAATACTCCAGTACAGTGCTGCCTGTGAAGTGTTCCCAGAGAGCCTGCCAAGTTGTTAAGACTTTTACTACGATCAGTACGTATATAATCAAATGCTCACGTATCCAAAAGAATAATTAAGTCAAAAATACCTATAATCTCTATTGGATACAAATTTGTGCCTGCATTCACAGTCACAGACTGGCTTTATCATGGCGTCAACTGTCAATTCTCATTCACAAACAAACCTTCGTGAGCTCACAGGCTATCTGTATGTACATTTGCGCAACTTACTTTTCGGCAGCTGTTAATTTCTATCTGAGCTTTATACGTGTTTCGGGCTGCAGCTATTGAATATTTTAGTAATCGAGTAATCGACTGAAAATTCTATTGATTAATCGAGTAATTGGATAAGACTTTTTTTTTTTTTTTTTAGGTAAAGAGCAATTATAAATATACATGAGGAAAAAAAAGACATTTAATCCAATATTGAACCATTTTCAGTCAATCTGTCTTTATTTTCGATGTACATTGTTGAAAACAGCCAACAATTGCATCTCAGATGTGACTGGGAAAAAAAATTCATTGCTTTCACTCAAAAAACTTCTAAATCTTATTTTAAAAAAAACATATTTCTTACCTAAAAATGTAATTATGCTTGATAACACACATCACTTGAAAGCTATGTGTTTTTCCCACCTGTTTCAATTGAATTTCCATTTGTGTCAAGCTATTTTTAAGTTCTAGTTAAGTTAGTCTAAACTGTAAGTACTGATAGGATTTTGAGTTTTTGCAGTGTTCAAAATAAATGTATGATACCGGCTGTATTGGAGCACATTAGGAACCAGTGCTACTTGGTGTTTTATTCAGCAATGACTACTGAGCTAAAACTGAAAGTTAGCTTTATTATGTTTTCATTTTACACCCTCATCCCTCTCCAACGCTGTATTTTTACAGATTAAATAAAGCCTGTATGTAAGACACGTTAGCCACGCATCGACAGTGGTCATAATCAATAGAAACCTAGCCCTCGGAAGGGCTAACGTTACGTGAGGGAGTGACATTAACGTTATATTTATGAGCGCTGAGAAGTGTACCGCTTAAAGATGGCGGCTGTTTACTAACGCTGCCCAGACGCGACCGAGTCTGTCATTTCGCATCTAGTCCTAAATGCATGCGATAACTATGAGACACATCGGACACTACCTGCTACCACACTAGCATCATGCGGGCGTAGTTTTTAGCAACGTCGGCGTAGTTTGTAGCGGCTGTCAGCTGCAGTAAGTTTTTTTTTTTTTTTTTTTTTTTTTTTTTTTTTTTTTAAATTGCTTCTTCCTCTACGCACGTGACGTCAGCGCGTTGTCCCACATTAAAAGTAGTCCGGACAAAACGTGATGCTTCGAGCTGGCAAAATTAAACGGTTCCTCGAGGTGAATAAAATTACTCGTATCAGTTTTTAAACTCGAGTTACTCGAGTTGCTCGAGTATTCGTTTAGGTCATGGGTGTCCAAACCTGTCCTCAAGGGCCGCTGTGGGTCCTGTTATTTGTTTCTACCATTCGAGCACAGACAGTTTAACCAATGAAGTTTGTGCTAAAACAAGCAGCACCTGACTGCAATCAACTGATTACACTTGTGAGACACCATATTGGTGAAAAGATGTCCTCTTGTTTTGTAGGAATGAAATCCAGCACCCACTGCAGCCCTATGTGGAATAGTTTTGAAACCACTGGTTTAGGCTTTATACGTGGGTGATCTGTTAAATCCCGTTTGGTGTTGCATCGTTGCGCTGCCGATGATTGTAAACTTTGATTTTGCCTCGGCTACCGGTGCTCTCTAATAGGTGAAGGAATCTGACCTTTTAGCCAGATTGCTGGAATCCCGCCAGCCAAACCGGTGGACAAGCCAAGACACCGACAACCCGGCCAAAAGGCCAAACTCTGTGCGTTCACGTTAGTCTTAACCCCTTGTACTGACTCCATTTTGAAAGCTGGGAAAAGGCTTCGAATATTATTCTGAGGCGACAGCAATCAAACAGCACAGAGGGACCCAGGCGAGGATTCAAGGTCACCATATCACAAGTCAACAAAAGGTTTCCGAGAAAAATGGCAATGCTTAGTTAAACAATCAATCTTTTGAAGGCTCATGGGGGGCGGGCCGTGAAGAAGGGTGTGTTTAGGCGTTGTTTAGCATTGTTGTCTGTTTGTGGATTGGACAGGAGAATTCGGGAGTTACTGTTGTCAGGGCAACAAGGGTTGTGGATTTTGCCACCTCAGTGTCTAAGGGGCTCTTGGAGTCTTATCAGTCGTGTTATCAGTTGGATATCGGGCGTTCTCCGGTGTTCCTTGTGTTGGGACAGGGCGTCCCGCCATTTGTTCTGGACTGTCCGGGAGAACTGATTGCGAGGGTTGGTAGTGTAGACGTGGGCTTGTAAATGTCAGCGTCAATCTTGCTCAGTCAGTTCCATGATGCACACATTGGGCTTCCGTGATAACAAGGTGTCATGTATCTCTTATGCCCTATATTTTGCTTGTTTTCCTTAAACTATGATATAAGTGCTATTTATTTTATATTGGGTTTGTTAGAGTAATATAAACCGGCAAACTCCTTCATAAGGTAGCTTTCAGTGGGCTAAGATGCACGAGGCATTATGGGAAATGTAGTTTTGAACTGCTGCGTTTGGAAACATGCTGGTTGAATCGTTCGTCAGTTTTTTTGTTTTTTTTTTTGCGTTTTTATTGTTCGATTATTATTTTTTTAGGAATAATGAAGCCTACCGAGTGAACTTTGAGTAAAATTCAAATATCTCTAGGCCGGGCCGAGTGTCCTCTCTTTTGGAAATCAAAATATGGTCACCCTATTTTCATCATTCCGTGGCAGAAAGTCAAGACAGCACTGAGTGTGACACCAGACACGCTTTAACAAAACAAGAATTCTTTTAAAATGACTTCAATAAGCCTTTTGGCCCATAATTGCCCCGTCCGCTGTTTTCAGGTCCAGACAATAATGTGTTATTCATTCAGAGACAAAGAAGCAAACACTTAAGGCCGAGTACGGAGACAACGGCGCATCGCCCATCAGATGCGACAGCGCGACCGGGACCTTCGATAACAACCTCACACTTTGCGCTCATGCATGTATGGAGACTCGCGCTGGCTTTGTACCTTTGCTCTATTATCTGTCCTGCGCCATGGCCTGGGGGCATTCACGCGAGCTCAAGTTGTGGCCGCGTATCAGATGAGGCGTAAGAAGCTTCAAAAGCATCAAAGTAAAGCTCGCTCAGAGCACCGTGTAAATGAGCCCGGTTACATATGCACGAGCCTCGCCATGCCCACGGGTCACGCGCCAACCCAAAGACAAAAGTGATGCTCCTTTTTCTCCAAAATTTAGCTTTTTTTTTTTTTTTTTTTCAGTCAACAAAGAAACATTCCGAACTGAAGACTTTTGTCTTCGAATCAAGAAAAGCATTCTGCATGTATTAAATAGATCAAATTTTTAAAATTGATTGAAATTTATTCTTGTTGCGTTTGAGTCTTTTCATATAAACATATTTTTGTCTAAAAAAGCATATTTTCTGAGCTTGTTTTTTTTTGTGCTAGAGAATAAATGACTATTCTGTCTATTTATGAATTTATAAATCATGATCTTTTTTCTGTTTTACTTGAAACAAAAAAAAAATCTGAATTCATTTTGTTCTTGTATGGAAAATAATGATACTAAAATCTTTTTTAATCATAATTTAGTTTTGAAGGGGAAAAAAATGACAGTATTCTTGTTTGATGATCTTTATTCCCCCTCAAAAATTACATTTTTTCCTGGGAAAAAAAATTCTAAAGACTGGATCATAGACTTCATAACCTATTGACATGACACGGGAAACGGGGCTGATCCGTTCTGACTGAGTGGAAATACAGACAAACAGCTTTTTAAATTGAAAGTTCTTGTGAATAAATGCTTAAATCCCTAAATTCTTTATAGATACGGACGTAAAACAGTCTCGATTCATGGTTAAAAGCAAAAGAAACCGTGCAGGTAGTATTTATTTTACGTAAATATGGCGAATGTGCGGTTCGTCTTTGAGTACACTGTGGTGCCGCCTTACCACAAGTCCACAGCAAAGAGCTTATCACTAGAGATGTCCCGATCGATCGGCATCCCGATCGATCAGGTCCGATCCCGTCATTTTCAAAGTATTGGAATCGGCAAAAAAATATCGGCCATGCCTTTTTTTTTATTTTTATTTTTTTTAATTAAATCGTAATTGTATTTAACGTTACAGACATAATATGTTTCACTCTTCCAGAGTCTTTAATTTAGGCTTAAGGTAGGGTTATCAAATTTATCCTACTAACGGCAGTAATTAATTTTTTTAAAAAATGTATCACGTTAAAATATTTAACGCAATTAATGCATGCGCTGCACGACCCACTCACGCATTGTCGCGCTCAATCTGTAATGGCGCCGTTTTACCTACATAGAGAGATAAAAGGCAGCGTAAAATGAGTAGAGTGAATTTTGGCAGCCTTTGGAGCCTTTTTTTAATTGGCTAAAACCTTACAATCCTTCTCCCTACGATTAGAAATATAATGGGAAGCAATGTGAGGAAGCAAGGTAGCAATTGATCTTTATCTTAACACCTTATGTTGTTTGCCAACGCAGAGAAGATATATCAATTGGTGGCACTACGCACAGTCATGGTTGGACTTCCCATTATGCATTTGGGCATGACTACAGTATCATTTACTGAAAGCTCAACAAATACACTAGATGGCAATATTAAGTCATAATATACAAAGTCACAAGTCTTTCTATCCGTGGATCCCTCTCACAGAAAGAATGTTAATAATGTAAAGGCCATCTTGAGGATTTATTGTCATGATAAACAAATACAGTACTTATGTACTGTATGTTGAATGTATATATTCGTCCGAGTTTTATTCATTTTTTTCTTAATGCATTGCCAAAATGTATATGATCGGGAAAAATTATCGGGAATGATTGGAATTGAATCAGGAGCAAAAAAAAAGCAATTGGATCGGGAAATATCGGGATCGGCAGATACTCAAACTAAAACGATCGGGATCGGATCGGGAGCAAAAAAACATGATCGGAACAACCCTACTTATTACGTTGAAATTCATGTGAATAAATGCTTAAATCCCTGAATTCTTGATAGATATGGACGTAAAACAGTCTTTAAAAGCAAAAAATAAAAAATAAAAAAATGGCAGTTTGAATTTACTTTACTTAAATCTGTCGAAGAATGATGCTAGTCTGTTAGCTCTTTGTTATGATAAGGGGGCTGCCACAATGGCTTTTTCTGTTCAAAGTTCTTTTGAATAAATGCTTAAATCACTGAAAAAGACGTAAAACTGTCTCGATTCTTTGTTAAAAGAGCTATTAAAAAAAAAAAAAAAAAGCAGGCAGTTCCGCATCTATTGTAACTCATTCACTCCCTGCCATTTTCACCGGTGCAACGCCCTTAGCTCCCGGCTGTTTTACTGGATTTTGACTGATTTTGCAAGGCCTGCAGAAAATTCTGTTCTATTGCTATATAAACATGGAACCCACCAAAAGAAAGATTAGATTCTCTTCTTTCAGCAGGAAAAAAGTTAGTTCATATCTTTTTCAATTCTTTAGAAATCAGCATTATAAAATAGCTTAGTTTGAGCAATTTTCCAATTTTTGATGAAAAAACAGATATTGAGCTTTTTGTGAAAGCATACATTTTAAACATATCTTTGACTTTAACGCAGCTATTTTTTGCTTTTGTTACAAGCCAAACATCTGAATATTTTTTTCCTTTTACAAAATAACATAAACAACAAGACAAATATAGCTTTTGATAGCAAAGTAATAATTTATTTACACATAACTAACTGAGAGATGACACTGTTGTGGCCGCGACCAGGGTAAACCTTTCCCTTATCGCTGCCTGTCTCATAAAGATGGATTTTTTTTAGTCTTTCCAGCACGGACTCAACGGCATCGTCCGCTGCACTGGTGATCCAGGTCGTTCTGCTCGGTCGTCCAACGCCTGGCGTTCCGGGCATCCTCCCGGTTGTTCAGCTCGGTCGTCCGCCGCCTGGCATCTTGGACATCCATTCAGTCGTCTTCTGCCGGCAGTGCGGCAGCCCATTCGTTCCGTTCAGTTCGGTGGGGTGTCTTACCAAATGCGCTACTGCCCTCCAGTGGCCAGTTTTATTGCTTTAAAATGGATTTTCAGCTTTGTGCTTTGGAGTTAAGTTCAATCACAACCCAGAGATGTCTCTTGTTAAAAAAAAAAAAACGTAAAAGACGTATAAATACGTCTTTGGGACACTGAAACAATTAAAAATAGAAAGTATTTATACGTTTTTGGGAGCAAATGAGTTAAGTATATATGTCGAAGAATGACGCCAATGCTGTAGCAGTTCCCATTCTCGCAATGATTTTTTTCACAACGTTTCAAAATGCATGCATGGTACGAAAAATATAATAATTACCCTGAATCCTAGCACAAATCACTCCGAGACAATCCTTCCTGTTTGCATGCGGTACAGCTTTCGTGGTTCTTCAAAAAAATCCAAGCTGAAATGCGTAATTGAAACAACGTGTGGTGTCTTTGGCTGACTATTACTAAAAGAAGCTCACCCCCCTATGGTAAGGCGTGATGCAAAGAATGATGAAGTGTCAGGTTAATAGAGTTATGACTTCTATGACTGGATGAATGGCATTTCTATTCATTTCGGTTGGGAATGTTTGATTTGGAGGATGAGTTATTTGCTCACAGATGGACGTATTAGTCGAAATGTTATTGTATCTCTCGAGCTGGTGGAAGCTCTTCCCCCAAGTTGTTGTTTCTACGCTCATCAGTCGGCAGCCCATCACATTTATCAGCACACGGGAGTGAATGGAAGTCATCTGACAGATTTTATTGATTTTCCTACGGCTGTGCTGTCAAAAGGTAGATGTGCCAAATAAGAGAGCCGGATTTGAGCTCGTTGTCCATTCTGCGGCGATGAGGCCAGTTGCTAGCTGATCTGTCAAGCGTGCTGTCTTCTAAAGGGCATTCCCCGTCCGTCTTGACACTAACAGTGTAGGTCAACAATAAACAAGTCCGTCACTGTATCCCCCCAAAAAATAAATAAATATAAACTGTCAGTGTGGCATCCAATTGCCCTCTTAGCGACCTTGGAATTTTCTCCCAAAGAGTGAAAAAATAAAAAAAAGATCATTACATACCTGACAGACAAACACTTGACTTCAACTGATAATGTCAGCAGTCAGCCTTGAATCTTGACATGCTTTGACAACAGTAAGATAAATACTAGGGGTGCAACGGTTCAGTTAGCCCACGGTTCGGTTTGAACATCGGTTTTGGGATCAAGGTTTCGGTTCGGGTTCAGTTTGCTTTTTTTTTTTTTAAACTGCCTTTATTTTGCTTTTAAGAAAATGAAATAAACACTTAAAATGTAAACATGTTCAACTGTTAAAATGCCCCTTAGCTCTTTGGCTAGTTTAGCGACTGACTACTGAAATACACACACAGTAGTAAAAAAGTTACTTGGCAAAGTAACTGGTGTTACCTTTCGTGGTTTTTTTTTTTTTTTCATTTTTTCCCCCAAAAACAAACAAAAAAAAAAACAGTAACCTTTGCTATGTTTGGAGGTCATTTAATGTTCTGAATCAACCGTTAAAGTTGATAAAATTGCTCCCGTTTTTGCATTAGTTTCCTTCTATCTACTTTTGACATGTGAAAATTTTAAAACTGTTTCATCATTTAAAGATTGACTTAAGTCAAGATTTTGCCGATTTAGGAGTATTTTAGATAAAAAGTTACTTAGGTTCACTAGGAAGGTTCACTACAACAGAGCCTTTTTGTGAAGTTTACTGCTCTAAAATGGCGGCTGTTTACTAACGCTACCGATTCTGTCATTTCACATGTAGTTCTATATGCATGAGATATCTAGGCGTAGGTTGTAGGCTGTCGGCTACAGTCAGGAAATATTGGAGCCACCTAGCCTAGCATCGCGTTTGCTACAGCGTCACAACAAACACTCTTCCCTCTCGGTGCCTCTGACTTTTCTCACGTCATTCAACCAACGTATTAACGAACGGAGGAAAAAAAAACGTAATGCATGAAAAACGTACAGAATTTGAACGTAACGTACGGCGTACACGTTTAAAAATCAGTGCTCACTTGTACAAATTACGCCGAGACCGTACAACTTGACAGGTATGAATTATAGTGGACCGTCACAGTTAGGTAGTAGCACGGGACGTCCAACTATCAGTGGTCACGGCGAAACTATGTGCTTCAGCGAAGTCATCTTCGATGGCTTTGCGTGCCATTTCATAAATGTCGGGGAATACGTTGTTGGAGAAATACCTGTATGTCCGCGAGGGAACGATGTAATGCGGGTCAAGCGTTGCAAATAAATTAACGAAGCCCACCGTGTGTTTTCACTGGTGTCATCTCCGGGGTTGTCCTGCTCTGAGACAGTGATATATCTGTGAGTGATGCCGGCTGAGGTGCCGGAGTCATGTTATAGGTGTTGCCATTAGCATGGGGAACAAGCGCTGAGCAATGCTTGCAAATTTTTTTTTTCTTCAATATTTTCTCTCCCTTCGCATTGTAGTCCACGGGGAAACCGAAATGTTGCCACACCGCAGATTTGAAAGTAGCCGGTGCTTCCTCAAAATTCGGTCTCTCCACTCCTCCGCTCGCCATAGCTTTTTGTTTTCTTTCTGGTTTCACGTTCACTTCGCTCGTAAGCGAGAGAGGGCGTTACTCGGCTTCTATTACACAGGTGCTTGACAGCGATCGGACATTTACTTGCGGCGGGGCGGGAATTTCTCCACAGCTGTGCTTCACGTCGCACACAGAGCTCGACCAATTCATTCCACAAGGGTTCGGAATAAATTAATCGCAAAACCGAAAAGGCGCGGTTCATAAAGGCGTATTGAACCGTACAAGGCGAACCGTATGGTTCAGCTTTGAACCGCAAACCGTTGCACTCCTAACAAATACATCCATTGCACTCATGGTTTTACCCAACATTTTTCAATTACCGTATTTTTCCGACTCCAAGTCGCACAAGAGTATAAAGCCCCTTTCACATACACTTGAACACCGTTTAAATCCCATGATTTAAACGGGCAGGCCTTGTATGTGAAAAGCAATTTTCCCGGGTCGACTGACACGGAGATTACGCAGACATTTAACAGGTCTTTGAAGATTTTCCCGGCACGAGGCGTATGTGAAAGCAAGCATTAAATTCCCGGGTCACAGCACGATGGCTGATGACGTAAATATCATGGCGGGCCGATCGTCACTTCCTTTTTCTTCACATTACGAAGAAAAGCGGTAAACAAACATCGCAATTATCAACATAGCATGCTGGAAATAGCTAAATTAAACCGTAAACATAACGAAATTAAATTACTACTGGATCGTAGAGCTGAGGAAGAGACTCCATTGTCCATCTTTGGAAATATGTGGTTTAAATTGTTGCCGATGTTAGGGTCCGCAACTGCATGATGAAACAAGCAAGTTATACATCAGCCTTTAAAAGAAAAGTCACATCTGTTTTGTTTTCTCCTGGATTCTGGTAAATTGAAGAAGTTATCAAATTATATTATTACCATACATATTGTCAGTTTACGGTAATGTTTTGAACTACCAATGTGCTATGCTTGTGCTGTGTTTCACCAGTCAGTAAAATGACATTTCTGTATCTGTACACGAGCTCTGTTTTCTGTTGTTCTATTTATTGGTGCTAAAATTAGGGTGCGCGTTATATACGGGTACAATAATTTTCCCTAGATTTTACAAGTAAATTTGGGGTGCGCGTAATACACGGGTGCGCCTTATATTCAGGAAATTACGGTAGTCAAAAATTGTAGGACAAGTAGCGTTTTGATTGTTTTTTTCTTTTCAAAAGACGTGCGTTTATGGGCGAGCGGGAAATGTTGAGGGGTCATTCGAAAAATTCCCTGCGTGGCGCGAAAATTCCAGTCATTTCGATATTGGAACAGTGTCGATTGGTCAAACAGTTCGGGCCATGCGGCACGCCGAAAAAACGCCATTAAAGGAGAAAAAAGGGAACTGTACTATATGGGTTTTTACTACAGATGTCCGATCACGTCATTTTCAAAGTACCGGAATCGGCAAAAAAATATCGGACATGCCTTTTTTTAATATATATATTGGGGTGTCAAACGATTAAAATTTTTTAAATCGAGTTAATAACAGCTTAAAAATTAATTAATCGTAATTAATCGCAATTAATCGCAATTCAAACCATCTATAAAATATGCCATATTTTTCTGTAAATTATTGTTGGAATTGAAAGATAAGACACAAGATGGATATATACATTCAACATGCGGTACATAAGTACTGTATTTCTTTATTATAACAATAAATCAACAAGATGGCATTACCATTATTAACATTCTGTTAAAGCGATCCATGGATAGAAAGACTTGTAGTTTTTAAAAGATAAATGTTAGTACAAGTTATAGAAATTTTAGATCAAAATCATGTTTTCGTTTTAATAAAATTTGTAAAATTTTCAATCAAAAAAATAAACTTGTTGATGTCAATAATTACTTACACAATGCTCATGGGTGCTGACGCCTATAAAATCAGTCGCACCCAAGCGCCAGCAGAGGGCGGCAAAACTCCGAAAAACACAACAAGTACACCTTTCACTGTGCTCTCATTTTAATCTGTTTGAGCGGGGCGTTTGTGTGTTAATTGCGTCAAATATTTTAACGGGATTAATTTACAAAATTAATTACCGCTCGTTAACGCGATAATTTTGACAGCCCTAATATATATATATATATATATATATATATATATATATATATATATATATATATATATATATATATATATATATATATATACAGTGTCTTGCAAAAGTATTCGGCCCCCTTGAATCTTGCAACCTTTCGCCACATTTCAGGCTTCAAACATAAAGATATGAAATTTAATTTTTTTGTCAAGAATCAACAACAAGCGGGACACAATCGTGAAGTGGAACAACATTTATTGGATAATTTAAACTTTTTTAACAAATAAAAAACTGAAAAGTGGGGCATGCAATATTATTCGCCCCCCTTGCGTTAATACTTTGTAGCGCCACCTTTTGCTCCAATTACAGCTGCAAGTCGCTTGGGGTATGTTTCTATCAGTTTTGCACATCGAGAGACTGACATTCTTGCCCATTCTTCCTTGCAAAACAGCTCGAGCTCAGTGAGGTTGGATGGAGAGTGATTGTGAACAGCAGTCTTCAGCTCTTTCCACAGATTCTCGATTGGATTCAGGTCTGGACTTTGACTTGGCCATTCTAACACCTGGATATGTTTATTTTTGAACCATTCCATTGTAGATTTGGCTTTATGTTTTGGATCATTGTCCTGTTGGAAGATAAATCTCCGTCCCAGTCTCAGGTCTTGTGCAGATACCAACAGGTTTTTCTTTTTCACTCTTTTTTTTAAATTAAATCGTTTTCTATTTGTATTTAACGTTACAGACAAAATGTCTTACACTCATCCAGAGTCTTTAATTTTGGCTTAAAGTGGGGCTGTCAAATTTATCGGGTCAACGACGGTCAACATTAAAATATTTAACACAATTAACACATGCGCTGTACTACCCACTTACGCATTGACACGTTCAATCTATAATGGCACCGTATTACGTATACATAGAACTAAAAGGCAACGTAAAACGAGTAGAGAGAATTTTGGCTGCCTTTGAAGCCTTTTTTTAATTGGCTAAAGCCTTACAATCCCTCTCTCACCGATCAGAAATATTGTGGGAAGCAATGTGGGGAAGAAAGGTAGTAGTTGATCTTTTTCTTAACACCCTATTTTATTTCCCAACGCTGAGAAGATATATCAACTGGTACCATTACACACAGTCATGGTTGCACTTCCCATCATGCATTTGGGCAGAAGTTAAATGGCTGAATTATCATTTACTGAAAGCTCATAAAAATCCACTAGATGGCAATATTTAGTCACAATATACAAAGTCACATTTGTCCTTTAAGAATTACAAGTCTTTCTATCCATGGATCCCTCTCACAGAAAGAATGTTAATAATTTAAATATCATCTTGAGGATATTGTCATAATAAACGTGTTGTGAATGTATATATTCGTCCGAGTTTTATTCATTTTTTTCTTAATGCATTGCCAAAATGTATATGATCGGGAAAAATTATAGGGAATGATTGGAATTGAATCGGGTAGAAAAAGCAATCGAATCGGGAAATATCGGGATCAGCAGATACTCAAACTAAAACGATCGGGATCGGATCGGGAGCAAAAAAACATGATCGGAACAACCTTAGTTTTTACCTTTTTACCAAAACACCATCTAACAAGTTGCACATTAGCAATTATACAAATGTCATCCCCATTCTTAACATTGTTTCAAATGTTAACTTCTGTTGTATTGTATGTCTATAAACAGCAAAACAAAAGCCTCAGGTGACATGAATACCCCCTGAAGTGTCACGTATTGATAGTATGGCAGTGGCGCGTGTTTGTGCAACCCTATTGTTTATATGCGGGGCCTTCTGAGAGATGAGCTGCCTGCGTTGCTGCGTGCCCGAGTGGAACGCGACGAACCGGTGAACCCTCGAACCTTGAAATGCAGATCTGAGGCCCGCTGAGGAGCGTTGACAGCTGTCATATAGCTGCTGTGATGAAGCACCCTGCCCGCCAAAAAAAAAAAGAAGAGTGTGGAAAAAGGGCGAAAAAAGAAGCAGCAGCAACTTTTGTGAAGACACAGGAGGATTGTTCTTCTGTTTTTTTTTTTATTATCGTGCTAGTCAGCATAAAAGTGTTGGATTGAGGACTAAATCAAATGCTGTGAGTGACCACTTGAAACGTGGAGGCTGCGCTGCGGGGGATTCTGCCTCCTTTGTTTAGATGCTAATATGCTGCTGTGATAGCAATATTGGAGGAAGGGGGTCCTCCTTTGCCTTTGATACCCATTACCCCCTCCCTTCCCTCCTGTATCTTTTTTTTATTTTATATTTTTTACTAGCCTGGCATAACAATAAGACAATCCCTTGGAGAGTACATTTATTTTGTGTTTTTTTTCCCCTTCTTCTCCATCCACTGACCTAAAGGCACCGAGCGCCCATCAACTTGAGCCTAATGGCACTTCAGTAATCAGACTCTGTTGTACATACATGCTCTCTTGTTGTCCACGGGGGCAATAATCTCCTCGTGTATTCATATTTAATGTAACGCAAGATTATTGGATTGTCCTGCAGCAGCATTTTTTCATCATAATTTAGTAGGATTCCGTACTGCAAAAACATGGTACTTAGAGAATTCACATTTCCTGGAACACTTTAATTTGTTTTTAGAAATAAATGTAATGAAAATGATACGCTCTAACTACCTTTACATGATGTCTTCATCAGTGTTGTTAATAACGGCGTTAGTGTCCAACGGGGGTACTTTTTGTCCGAGTAAGTAATGTAATTAATTACTTTTCCCATTTTTGCTCGCAAAAGGATGGGTTTAGGGCTGCAGCTATCGAATATTTTAGTAATCGAGTAATTGACTGAGAATTCTATCGATTAATCGAGTAATCGGATAAAACATTTTTTTTTTTAGGTAAAGAGCAATTATAAATATAGATGAGAAAACAAGACATTTCATCTAATATTAAACCATTTTCAGTCAATCAATGTCTTTATTTTCGATGTACATTGTTGAAAACAGCCAACAACTTAACTGCATCTCAAATGTGACTAAAAAAGGACTAATTCACTGCTTTCACTTAAAAAAACTTTTAGATCTTATAAAATATATGGATATTTCTTACCTAAAAATGTCATTACGCTTGATAACACACATTACTTAAAAGTTAAGTGTTCTTCCCACGTTTCAATTGAATTTCCACTTGTGTCAAGCTATAATTTCTAGTTAAGTTTTAAATTGGTCTAAACTGTAAGTCCTGGTAGGATTTTGAGTTTTTGCAGTGTTCTAAATAAATGCTGTGCTGTATTGGAGCACATTAGGCACCAGTGCTACTTGGTGTTTTATCCAGCAATGACTACTGAAAAATTGACAGTTAGCATTATTAAGTTTTTATTTTACACCCTAATCACTCTACAGCACTGTTTTCACAGATTAAATAAAGCCTGTATGTAAGAGTTAGCCACATATCGACAGTGGTCATAATGAATAGAAACCTAGCCCTCCGCAGGGATAACGTTACGTGAGCGAGTCACACTAAATACGTTAATCTTATTTATGAGCGCTGAGAAGTGTACTGCTTTAAGATGGCGGCTGTTTTGTTAACGCCGCCGAGTCGGTCATTTTGCATCTAGTTCTACGTACATGTGATATCTATGACACGCATCAGACGCTACTTGCTACCACCGTAGCAACATGTGGGTGTAGTTTTTAGCAACGTCGGCGCAGTTTGTAACGGCTGTCGGCTGCAGTAAGCTATTTTTTTAATTGCTTCTTCCTCTACGCACGTGATGTCAGCGCGTTGTCCCGCATTAAAAGTAGTCCGGGCAAAACGTGATGCTTAGAGCTGGGAAGATTAAACGATTCCTCGAGGTGAATAAAATTACTCGGATCAGTTTTTAAACTCGAGTTACTCGAGTTGCTCGAGTATTCGTTTCAGCTCTAGATGGGTTTGTGTTATTTATTGTAATCTCAAGATTTTTAAAATTTATTTATTTATTTATGTTTTACAAGTTAGACTGTACGTTACTGTGAGTCCTAGCTGTGGTTGTATGGGCAATTGGCTGTGCTGTGCAGAGTATAGCCTAAATAATTGTAAATTGTTATTATAACATTTATACCATGGATATTATCTGAAATCGAGGCTTGTAAGTCACACAGCATGGCAAGTGGGCATTTGCGTGTGGTTTTCAGCACTATTTTCTGCGTATATTCCGGAACCTGTGACCGTCTCGTCATCCCTGCGCTTTTCTATGAGTTTTCGACTTATCTTTTAAAAATACTTTTTCATGTTTCAAGAAAATATTATTGTTCTCATTTTTAATGAATAAAATGAAATATGAATGAATGAATGAATGAATGAATGAATGAATGAATGAATGAATGAATGAATGAATGAAATATTTATTATCATCATCATCGGTATCATTGACAATCATTGACAATTACAAAATGTGATATGATTTGCCCGAAGGAAGAAAGAACCGAAGAAAAAAGACAAAGGCAGACGGGAGGAAGCATATGTTTATCAGTTTCCCGTCCCCCCATACAGCTAAAGACGCACAATCAGACATGGTACATACATCACATGGCCACAAACTGTACAATAACACAATCAACAATCTGGGTTTACAATAAGTCAGCGTCCAGTCAAGCAGCTCCATTGCGGTTGTTGATCACACAGCAGTCTCGTACACAGATTAGTGGTCTGAGTTTCAGGGCATACAAGGTTATAGCTTTGTCATTGTCCCTGACATTCTAGCATCCATTTGTTGTGGGAACATTTTGTTGTGGCTATGTGTGTGTCAAAAGTGTTATGTGTATCACAGTTGGTGTGCGTAGCGACTCAAAATGCTTTTCTTATAAGTCTCTTTAAAGGGTACATTCCTAAGGTGTACATGGTGGCAACTATTGCCGCACAAAGATCACCGTAACAGTTTCATCAGACATGAATGTATGAGGAAAAACCAAAGAACATGTTGTACATATTTTATCACAAGATTAATGTCTCCACAACAAAAGAATATTCGTTTTAAACAGTATCTTTTCCATATACTCAGTAAGCTGGACATTTGAATCAGGAGCTCGGTAGACACAGCAGATAATTATGTTTTTGCAATTGGGGATAAGGAGCTCAATTGTAATACATTCCAGGAGATTGTCAATCCTAATTGACATGTCATGTAGGATTAAATCGTACCTGGAACATAGGACCTTCTCAGTAATGATTGGGGAATTTTCCTCCTCACAAACCTCTCTGTCTTGTGGGGTGCCACAAGGCTCCATTTTAGGGCCTGTTCTCTTTGCACTTTATCTCCTACCTTTAGGATCAGTTATAAAAAAACATAATATCTCTTTTCATTCTTATGCTGATGACCTGCAGCTGTATCTCCCCCTGAGACCTAACGAACAAACTGCTCTCACTAAATTAATGGAGTGCATATCCGATGTGAAGCAGTGGCTAGGGCAAAACTTTTTACATCTTAACGAAAGCAAAACTGAATATATTACTTTTGGCACACCTTCTATGTTAAATGCCCTTGAGCCCAACCCTGGCACTCTGGCTCCCTTTTTTAAAACACATGTTAAAAATCTCGGAGTGATATTCGATTGCAGGCTCAACTTTGAAAAACAGATTAGTTCTGTTGTAAGAGCAAGTTTTTTCCAGCTCCGTCTCCTGGCCAAAGTGAAGCCTTTTCTTACTCGCCACGACTTGGAAAAAGCAATTCACGCTTTTATAAGCTCAAGGGTGGATTACTGCAACGCTCTTTATGTTGGTCTTCCCAAATCCTCAGTTTCTCGTCTCCAACTTGTTCAAAATGCAGCTGCTCGATTTTTAACAGATACACCTAGACGTGAACATATTACCCCCGTGCTATCATCGCTCCACTGGCTTCCAGTCCATTTTAGAATTGATTTTAAACTTTTACTGTTTGTTTTTAATTCTATTAATGGCCAGGCTCCTTCTTACTTATCAGAAATTTTAACCATCCGTAACTCTGGCAGGAGTCTTCGCTCTACCGGCCAACTTCATTTGCAAGTCCCAAGGTCCAAACTCAAACAGTGGGGAGACCGATCTTTTGCGGTTGCTGCACCCAGGTTATGGAATAGTCTTCCCCCGGAAATCCGCACCACTACAAATTTGGGCCTTTTTAAATCTCGTTTAAAGACACACCTTTTTAGACTCGCCTTTCCTCAAGATTAGTTTAGCCTGGTTTTATTTCTTTAGGGTTTTTAATGTTTTCGGATTTTATCTGTTTTATTGTTTTGTTTGGTGTCTGACTAATCGTGATGCGATGGTTCGTTTTTTTTCTTTTCTTTTCTTCCTAATGTCATTTTATAACACTTTCCTGCCTTTTATTTACTATGTGCCATGTTTGTCTTTGTTGTAAAGCACTTTGGGGACCTTTCGGGTTTTGTAAAGGGCTATATAAATAAATTTGATTTGATTTGATTTCAAACTTTCATTAACAAACAAGGCAACACCCCCCCCCCCCCCCCTTAGATGCCCGATTCATTTGTGCCATGTTATATCCGTGCGAATTAAAGTCAGAGCCTTTGTTATCTTTAGTAGATAGTCCTTAATGTGTTCCAAATTCTTGTAGAGACTCCTGCCGTTGATAAGTTTCATCTTACCGTCCACATCCATGGAGTTGTTATACTGGTCCGCTGTGTAGCATTTACAGTTATCCACCATGCTATTGTAGAAGTTGTGGTCCAGATCAGCTAAAGTGTGGTTTCAGATGTCATCATTAATTTTCGAATGGGGTCAGCTCTTCAAGACTCCTTATAGCTTTAATCTTCATATCTTGCATCTTGATAAGGATCCTGCAATCCGAGACCCAGGTGTTGGCTATTTTCCCAGCTTTCTTGAGTTGACATGCTTTTCTTGCAATTTCGGCATTTCGGCGAGTCAAGTTGTCATTCAAAAAAATCTTCGACCTTTTCAGGTGGCGGCGCTGGTTAAGCAGGGCAGTCTTGGTCTTGTGGTCTGCCAGCTTCATGAGCACCGTCGCCGGTCCTCTCCCCCAAGATGGGAGCAGAAAGCAGTGACGGATGTCCAGCGGTTCCATGTTTATTCCATACTCTTTCAGCTTAGCGATTGCCAGTTGCGCCACTGTATCACCTGGGCTAGGCGTCAGATGTAATCCCGAAATGATGAGCTCATTTGCGCGTCGGCACTTGTCGAGATAATCAGCCAAAATTTCCAGCCTTTTGATGCGAACATCTCTCTCCTCGACCGCCTGCTTGAGTTTCTCGTTTTCAGCACCCATTAACTGGAGCTCTCTGACGATTACTTGATTTCTCCTTTGATTTTCTGTATTGTGGCTTGAATCAAGCCAGTCAAGGAGTCCTCCAATTTCTGTACTGAGGATTTTATTTCATCCAAGTCTCCAGATTTCAAATTCTTTGGAGCCATACTGGGAGTCGAGCTTGCTGGCCCTGAGTTGGCCCTGAGCGCTTGATTTTATCTTTTAATTTGGTATTTTAAAAACTGTATCAGATATGTTCAGTTTGATTTCTTTTATTTTTCATTGTACCTTAAATTTTGTATATTTTCTTAGTTTTGTGTTTTTATTGTGCTTACCATACTTTTTTTTTTTTTTTAATGTGGTTTTTGCTTTTATTTAATTTCATGACTTTTTTGTTTTCAGTTACGTTTATTTCTTCATTGTTTTGTCCTTTTATTTTTCTTTGTTTATGTTGAAAGTTTTCATGTTTATTTTAACATTATAATTACATTTTTTGCTATTTGATTTCATATTTTAATGTTACAGTATATTTGCTTTTATTGTATTTTGTTACTTTTTACTTATTTGTAACTTTTCTCATTCATTTACATCTGCTTTGATTTTTTTTTTTTTTAAATTTAACATACTGTACTTATTTGTTCTTTCTGTTCTTTTCTTTTTAATTTTTTGTGCATTAATATTTTAACTCACCCAGTGACCACAAACGCCTTGTTGATCAAACACATATAGCAGACCTCCACTTTTTGCGTGATCTCCTTCTAAATTTTCCTGTTGGTTGCGGCTGAGACAATGTCATAATAAGTGACCAGCTCATATCCTCAGTGTCCTCGCTCGCTGTGTAAAATGAGCCCCCTTTGCACCCCCTCTGAACTAGAGGTTATAGATCAGGGTCCCTATATGAGCCGGTGTGCTTAATGTGTTCGTGTGTGTGGGCAAAGTCAAGTGAGACTGCAGACAGGAAATGGACAGGAGGGGATCAAAATGAGTGATGGGGCGGCGTAGTTGAGGGTGGAGGAAAAAAAAGAGAAAAGAGCAAAGAAAGAGCAAGGACCTTCTCCAGTTTCATTTTAATAGCGGCGGGCCATTTTTCTCCCTTTTCGCTAAGCAAAGAGCTGACCATTATAGGGCCTCTCTGCAGAATGTGTCAAGCTGCTGCTATTAAAAACACTATTTGCACTGTCAGCTCCTATGAGCAAAATCTATGACCCCCTTAATCCCTCCACCACCATCCTCTGTTTTTTTTTTTCTTCCCAACTTTCAGGCCACAATAACTATCATCCGTTAAAGGTAGAAGGCCCATTACACTTGGCCCGTTCACACCGACTTGCATTAAGCTAATATTATCTATTCCCAGTGTGCCCCCCACCTCCCCGTAGTAGCCCATCAATTATTAATATCTCTTTGCTCGCGGCTAATGTTTTGCTCTGCATTATTTAAGGCCATCTTCATTTATCAATAAACATAAATGTTAAACAAAGAAATGCTGATGAGCGTGAAGAAGAAAATACAAGTTTATGAGATGATTTGGGAAACGGGAGGTGATTTATGGAGGTGATATTCATCGGGAATAAGAGCGCTGTAAAGCCCAAGGGTGTTTTGGGGGTGGCGAGGGGGGGCGTTGGGACACGCAAGACTGGGTCAGTTTGTATGCAGCTAGGGGAATGTTGCAAAGAGGAACTTGTGAAGTTTTATTAGGATTTTAGTACTGTGGTGCTTCGATTTACAGAATGAACTTATCTGACAACAAGTGTTGTTTTTGGCAGCCATTTTAATTTTCGTTTTAGTCTTAGTCTTTTGGATGAAAACTTACCGTATTTTTCGGACTACAAGTCGCTCCTGAGTATAAGTCGATCCAGCCATAAAATGCCCAACGAAGAGAAAAAAAACATATACAAGTCGCACCGGAGTATAAGTCAAATTTTAGGGTGAAATTTACTTGATAAAATCCAACACATAGAACAGACATGCCATCTTGAAAGGCAATTTAACCCTTTAAGGTCTGGGCCTATTTTGTCTGATTTTGCATGCCTTTGAAGTTGCCTTTATATTTCAAAGAAAGAATTGTTTACGATGGCCTGGTTTGGTCCCTTTTTTTTGTGACACCTTGAACTTCATGTCCAAACTGTTGTTTCCTTCACTGACCAATTATAAATCATCATTTTGGGCCCAAAAAGACCAAAAATTCCAAAATCGTTTTGTCAAAATGTTTAATATTGATGTCCAATTGACAACCAAACATGCGTAACGAGCCGTTTTGAAACTTTGTAATATTTATTCAACATGTTAGGATGAACATTCAACCAAAAAAATTTAGAATAAATAGTCTTATATTTGACAATTCAACATAAACAACAGGTATAGCCATAGGCGTTTTTTGCCTTTATACATGCTCTAGTCAAAACCGGTTATATACAGCAGACCAAACAGTGAAGAACAGTGAAAAAATATATACCATCTAACACAAAAAGTGTTTAGAGGCCATCTCTTTGAGTTTAGGTATTGCGGCCCATCCTGATGAAAACTATGTACACACAATCAAGCTTCTTGAACACACATTTATATACACAAATTGAGAAGACTGATTGTGGGGGAAAAAAAAAAAAAAATATATATATATATATATATATATATATATATATATATATATATATATATATATATATAT
Organism: Corythoichthys intestinalis; assembly: GCF_030265065.1. NCBI lineage: Eukaryota > Metazoa > Chordata > Actinopteri > Syngnathiformes > Syngnathidae > Corythoichthys > Corythoichthys intestinalis. The sequence continues at coordinate 42,225,863 of NC_080409.1, read as the reverse complement.
ATATATATATATATATATATATATATATATAAAACATTGGGAAAAAAAGTATTTTCAAAAATATTTACAATAAACAAGTTTTTAATTTCAGGCATGCCACTCCGAAAAGCAGTTTCGTCCTGGGACACAGGGCTACATCACACAGCCCACACTTCCATGGGGTGTCGGTCCTCTTTCCACCCTTCCACCCTTCCATTTTCATTTCACTTTACTTTCATTGTCACTATAAATGTACATGAAAAAAAGTTAGTATTTATGAAAGTAATAAAGTATAAAATAAAATTATATACAGCAATAAATAATAATGGAAATCTATATGTATGACAATAGAAAGAATACCATAGCTGAATATGTGCTACATCCCTAATCTTCATATAGAAAGAACACCACCACAAATTATAAATTCCTGCCTGGGATACAAACAGTGCACGTACGACTTTGATCTGATATGCACATTTTATTATTATATACACAAACACACACTTATATTGCATCAAAATTAACTTTGGCTTGCAATATCAAAAGAAACTTTCAAAGAAACTTTTTCAGCATAAAAAAAAGTGAGTTGGCTTACCTCTGCTCGTCGATGGCGTCACCCACGTGTTCAAATCCGTCACTATCTTCACTCGAGGACTCTTCCGAAGAAGACGATGATGACGAATTTGGACCATCCTCTTCCTCAAGTTGATCAAAAAGCACAATTGCTTGCGCTAAATTTAGTTTTCCGTTCATTCTCAAAGTCACACAAAGTCGCTGCTCGATCCAAACGGCCGTCGCTCGCCACCTCGCTGCTTCAGAACACTCCTCCCTCTCGTTCGGTGGAACCTCGCACGGCAGTTATATTTATAAAAAAAAAAAAAACGCATTTTGTCCTTCCACTGTGACTTCGAAAGGGTTCGTTTGATTTGTGTTTTTTTCATGGAGCTTCCGTTTTGAAAAAGGACAAGAAATGATGGAAATATAGACATAAACAAATGATCCATGCAGCGTTTTAATGTTTTTTTGAGAGGACAATAAAACTATAAAACTTAAATGACAATATCTCACGTTTTAGTTGGTCGATTGACTTCAAATAATAACGAGAGTAAACCGCAACTTCCGCACTTTAAAACGAGACCAACCAACGGCATGTGGGTGACGTAATTAAAACGTGAGGGCGCTTCAAAGACGACGTGCGCTGAGGAAACGCCGGTGCGTCCTTTGACTCTCAAGGGTTAATATAAAAATACAATAGAGAACAACATGCTAAATAAATGTACAGTGTACAGTGCATGAACAACGAAATGTGAATATTCTGTCCTATGCTACGGCTCGGTCCTGGCTATACAGCAAACTCCCAAAAGACAATGCTGGACGTCCGTATAATTTGCTGAATCAATTTGGTCCTCGATAGAAAACAGGTTCGCATCAACGTAAATAAATGATAATTAGGTACAATTAGTAATAAGTAACAGGTTAGCATGCGTTCGCTATCGTTAGCACATCGTTCAAACAACCACACAAATGGCTCTAAGTGTCCGATCGCGGGTGGAAAACACACAACAACAACAGAAAAGATGATACACGCAGGCGTTGCCTCTGTAGAGATGATTTAAAAGCATAAACAATGAAAGTAGGTTCGCAGCCGTCTATTCTCTCTCGCTAACTCGCCCACTCACTCAGAGCTACGTAGCTGTCCGTCTTCTTCTGGCGTGTGAGCATTCTTCTTTACGTAAACAAGTGCGAGTGCGCCCTCACGTGGGCGTGAAAGCGCCACAAACTAAATGCATCCATTTCAAGATAAAAAAGTCAATAATACAATTGAACATACACTGCCAAAGGCAGAACGCGAACGTGGCCATAGCTATAAAGAGTTATTCAGATAACTATAGCATAAGAACATGCTAACAACTTTACAAAACCATCAGTGTCACTGCAAAACACCAAAATAACATGTGAAATTATATCATAATGTGTTAATAATTCCACACATAAGTCGCTCCTGAGTATAAGTCACACCCCCAGCCAAAATATGAAAAAAAAAACGCGACTTATAGTCCGAAAAATACGGTAGTCATATTTTAGTCATTTCAAAATGTTTTTGTCCTTGTCTAGTTTTACTCAACGAAAATTCAGACAAGTTTTGTCCAGTTTTCGTCGATAATTCTCAATTGTTTTTGTCTATAGACTTCAAAGTTTTAGTCCGTGAATAAATAAGTAAAAGGTTTCCAACAATTTCGAATGAACATGACAGATGAGCACATAACTGTAGAGTCTACAAGGACATCACCAGTGTTGTTAATCTTACTATAAAAAGTAATTAATTACTAGAGATGTCGGGTCTGATCACGACATTTTCAAAGTATCGGAATCGTCAAAAAAATATCGGACATGCCTTTTTTTGATATATGAATTTTTTAAATAAATCGTTTTCTAATTGTATTTAACGTTACAGACATAATATGTTACACTCATCCAGAGTCTTAAGTTTTGGCTTAAGGTAGGGTTATCAAATGTATCCCGATAATGGCGTAATTAATCTTTTAAAAATTGTATCACGTTAAAATATTTAACGCAATTAATGCGTGCGCTGCACGACCCACTCACGCATTGTCGCGCTCAATCTGTTATGGCGCCGTTTTACCTATATAGAGAGCTAAAAGGCAGCGCAAAATGAGTAGAGTGAATTTTGGAAGCCTTTGGTGCCTTTTTTTAATTGGCTAAAGCCTTACAATCCCTCTCCCTACGACTAGAGCTATCGTGGGAAGCAATGTGGGGAAGCAAGGTAGTAATTGATCTTTTTCTTAACACCCTATGTTATTTCCCAACGCAGAGAAGATATATCAATTGGTAGCACTACGCACAGTCATGGTTGCACTTCCCATCATGCATTTGGGCAGAAGTTAAATGGCTGAATTATCATTTACTGAAAGCTCATAAAAATCCACTAGATGGCAATATTTAGTCACAATATACAAAGTCACATTTGTCCTTTAAGAATTACAAGTCTTTCTATCCATGGATCCCTCTCACAGAAAGAATGTTAATAATGTAAATGCCATCTTGAGGATTTATTGTCATAATAAACAAATACAGTACTTATGTACTGTATGTTGAATGTATATATTCGTCCGAGTTTTATTCATTTTTTTCTTAATGCATTGCCAAAATGGATAGGATCGGGAAAAATTATCGGGAATGAGTGGAATTGAATCGGGAGCAAAAAAAAAAGCAATTCGGATCGGGAAATATCGGGATCGGCAGATATTCAAACTAAAACGATCGGGATCCGATCGGGAGCAAAAAAACATGATCGGAACAACCCTATTAATTACAGTTACATATTACTTTTCCCAACAAGTAATTGAGTTAGAAACTCAGTTACCTGAATGTAAGAGTAACTAGATAATTGACAAAGTAACCGGTGTTACTTTTCATTTGTTTTTTCCATTTTCCAAAATTGTTCATTGACGAAATATTTTCGTTATCGCCATCGTTGACGAAAACAACACTGATTTGAATAAAGGATGCTAAAGACTTTTGCAAAGCTTTGTGCCTTTTATGCCCATTTTCTCACATTGGGAGATTTTGAATTTCCTCAAATTTGAAGGGGAAAAAGTGATAATTTTGCCAGTTCTAATAGGATTTTAAAGTGCATGTGACACGAAAAAGCATGTTTATTTCATAATACACGCAGTATTTTATGCTCCTGAATGATATGGACCGCTTGGATGTGTGTGGAAGCGATCGCTATATTTGTTTAGTTTTTTTTAATCCCACGCCATGAAAATGAGTGACTTCCGGCTTCGGTCTTGCATTGAGGAGGAGGGCGCTGTGACGTGTATGGGTGAAGGGGTCCTCTTCACTAAACACCCGTACTGTTGTGTATCAGCACTAAGGATTCAGCTGATTTTGCGGATTAATACGTTTATTTTTCGCATCACGCCAGCCAAACGGCTGCAGAAAAATCATTCTTTATGAGGGAGAGGCGTGTGCGCCTTTTTGGAGTTTCAAAAGGTTTCCATTCACCGTGGATATTGGCCAAAACAAGCCCTACTACTGTGGGACCATTGGACTTAGGAGGAAGTGAGTAAACAACGTAATTTGTATTGAGTCAAATACGAATACAGCGATTACAAAGAAAACACTACAAACTTTCTTTAAATAAAGGACTACTTACGTTTGATCATTGACCCAGTCGTCATGTCAAATAATCCGGGCTAGTTATGTGTGATTTTCCGCTTCGAAGACATTGAAACATCACTAAATTCGGGTTAGTATGTCGGCTAGCTGTCACGCCTCTTGGTTTGTTTACATTCTCCGAAGCTGGGGAAGGGAAATGACATATGTCCGATTTAGGTGTCATAAAATATTGTTCGGGAGGTGCGACAGTAAAGGTGAAGTCGACAGTTTTGACCATTATGGAGTAATTTTGCCATCTCCTGAATAAGTGCATTTTTATTATTTCATATTCCATTTAGCACAAGACTGTTATTTGTCATGACCATGCCATTTATTTAGCAATTGGGGAAAATACTTGGATAAAAAGAATATCCTGTAAAAATATTGAAGTAAAGAGACAGAAACAATGACATTTTGCAGCTCTCTTCGTCGCGTTTTCCTCGTTGTGAATAGTTCCCCCTCGACGGACTGACTGGTCCTTCTCAAGCCATTTATTTAGCTATTGGGGAAACATACTTGGATAAAAAGAATATCCTGTAAAAATATTGGAGTAGAGAGACTGAAACAACGACATTTTGCGGCTCTCTTTGTCGCGTTTTCCTCGTTCTGAATAATTCCCCCTCAATGGGCTGAATAGTAAAACCGATGTGCCCAGTCACCCGCTGACGTCATCCATCTGTTGGGGACGCTAGAGCCCGATAACGGTAGGCGTGGCTAACCGGCAGATTAAAAGACTAATTTCTCGTCATCTGCACTTTGCTAAATTGTTGTATTTAGTCGAATCGTCTCAAAATATGATTCTAATTCACATAATAAGACTTTTTTCTCCTGTCGTAAGCTCATCTTTGCACTTTTGGAAAACTTTAGTCAAGAAAGTCCCATAAGTACGACCGCAAATCTCATGTCAAATTTCGACCTTGGTGTCAGCTTTGAGTGGAACGACTTACATTTCTGCAATTATAAATTGAGGCATATAGTGCGAAAAATGTGTGACCTACCATGAACTGTACTAAAACCTCTGAGGAAGTCCAAGCTGTCAGTAGGAGCACACTAATGGAAATGACGGACCCTGTGTGGAGGCGTCCATGCCCTCTTTACCATGAAATGCTGGGAATTCCTCACACTGAAGAAAACTGGGATAAATATAGCTTCTGCCATCTACTATAAGCTTGTGTGGAATTTAGGTGAGACAAAGGAGACGACGATGTGCAGAGTGGGTGGCATTGGTTCTCCTCCAGCAAAATAATAACAGCCAAGACTGTGCCACACAATGCACCTGTTATTGTACTTCAGTCTGAATGGACAGATTAGGACGCACGGCTCACAAAGAATAGCGGCCTGCAATGACAGCGATACGGGGACATTTATAGTGACACCCAAAGGGTACGTTCCTTCGCGTCTTGAAATCGCGACTCTTGTGCAGAACCCCCTCGTCAAGGCGCTAAAGTTGGCGGCTCGTAGCGAAGCGTTGAATGAGTGATTTAAGGTTTGCGGTGAGCGGTTTTTACAGTTAATTAACCTGCTCCTAGCAGAAGTGTGGATGTCACATGACAATGTAACTCCAAAACAATCTAAACTAGTGTTGCAAGGATTAATCGATTAACTCGAGTAATTGGATTAGAAAAAAATTACATTTTGCTGCTTTGAGTACAGTATTTTTTGGACTATAAGTCGCGTTTTTTTTTTTTTTTTTTTTCATATTTTTGCTGGGGGTGCGACTTATACTCAGGAGCGACTTATGTGTGAAATTATTAACACATTATGATATCATTTCACATGTTATTTTGGTGTTTTGGAGTGACACTGATGGTTTGGTAAACTTGTTAGCATGTTCTTTATGCTATAGTTATCTGAATAACTGTTAATAGCTATGGCCTTTTGCAATGTGTATTCAATTGTATTATTGACTATTTTTTATATTGAAATGCATGCTTTTAGTTTGTGGCGCTTTCACGCCCACGTGGCGGCGGAATTCGCACTTGTTTACGTGAAGAGCGCTCACACGTCAGAAGAAGATGGACAGCTACGTAGCTCTGAGTGAGTGGGTGAGTTAGTGAGAGAGAAACACGGCTGCGAACCTACGTTCATTGTTTATGCTTTTAAAATATCTCTACAGAGGCAACGCCTGTGTGTATCATCTTTTCTGTTGTTGTTTTCCACCTGGGATCGGACACTTAGAGCCAGTCGTGTGGGTGTTTGAACGATGTGCTAATGCTAGCGAACGCATGCTAACCGTTTATGTCATTGCTGTAAAACAACCTAATTATCATTTATTTACGTTGATGCAAACCTGTTTGGTATCGAGGACCAAATTGATTCAGCAAATTATATGGACGTCCAGCATCGTCATTTGGGAGTTTGCTGTATAGCCAGGACCGAGCCGTAGCGTCCTGGTGAGAACAGTATATTCGCATTTCATTGTTCATGCACTGTACACTCTACACTTATTCAGCATGTTGTTCGCTATTGTATTTTTTATATTAAATTGCCTTTCAAGATGACATATATGTTCTGTGTGTTGGATTTTATCACCCAAAAATGCGACTTATACTCGGTGCGACTTATATGTTTTGTTTCTCTTCGTTGGGCGTTTTATGGCTGGTACGACTTATACTCAGGTGCGACTTGTAGTCCGAAAAATACGGTATTTGTTTAATTAAAATGGTGTTGTAATGGTTTGTATGCATTTAGTTTTATTGAGTTGTGTGGATGCACTGCCCTCTAGAGGCAACAGTGACGATGACATAACTCATTTCTCATCTCTGAATCCAGCTGCTCCCTGTTTAGACCGACATAAGCTAAGTTTTTGTGTGAGCTAATGTTTTTTTTTAATGCATTTATAATTTAGTTTATAGGTATATCTAGCCGTTTTTGTTGGAATGTGTGTTTAAATTATTTGTTAATAGCATAGGGAAAAAAATGTTAGCATTTTATAGCATTTAAGCTAGCGGACTTTTGCAATGTAGCTAATTGTTCTTTTGTTGTACTTAGATTCTCATTTATTTTCTTTTTATACCGTTTGAGGCTCAGCTCAGGTGTTTTATTTTTTTTATGTTGCTTATCCACTTACTTGATTATTTGAACTAACTAGTTCAACGATTAATCGACTACTAAAATAATCAATAGCTGCAGCCCTAATCAAAACTTATATATAAATGGAACTATGTCTGTGTCTTTGTTTTTTTTTTTTTTTTTTGGGGGGGGGGGTCTTTTCCTATGTACTCCGAAAGGGCTCAACTGATTTTATCGAAATTTACACATTTGTACTTAGACATGTGCCAATTGTATACCGTGGTATGAAAACGTTACGTTTTCAAAACCGTAAGGTATTAGCTATTTTTTATGTCCCAAAATTGCATGGAGGAATCCCTCGCTTGCAGCTGCAAGGCTCAAGTGTCAGTCAGTCAGCTGTGCTACATGATGGCTGGAGGAGGTGAAACTCCTGGGCTTTTTCCCCCCATCGAAAAAAACGAAATCGCTGGTATGGGGATACTTCAGCTACAGAAAAGTTACAGACTGCCGCGGCTCAGAGGAGGAGGGCCAAGCTCAGACATGTTTGCGGAGGGTGGCTGCCGAGGAGGCAAGACCTCCAATATGATTTCGCATTTATGCAAGATTAAAGGTTAGTAAACACTGTCATGAACGTTTCCCATCATCTACGAGTTAACTCCAGTGTGTTTAGTGTGTCTAGCGGTGGTAGAACATATGGTGTTTTTTTCTCTCTGGCAACTATCTATGTTGAGAAAGAGTGTAATATAAACATGATACGATTAATATACACTAGCTTTTTATGGTCAATAATAAAGATGTCCCGATCGATCGGGGTCGGGAGTCCGATCACGTCATTTTCAAAGTATCGGAATCGGCAAAAAAATATCGGACATGCCTTTTTTTAATATATTAAATATATTTTATTTAAATCGCTTTCTAATTGTATTTAACGTTACAGACAAAATGTCTTACACTCATCCAGATTAGTTTTGGCATAAAGTAGGGCTTTCAAATTTATTGCGTTAACGGCGGTAATTAATTTTTTTAAATGTCACATTAAATAATTAACGCATGCGCTGCACGACCCACTCACGCATTGTCGCGTTCAATCTATAAAGGCGCCGTTTTACCTATATATAGAGCTAAAAGGCAGCGTATAATGAGTAGAGAGAATTTTGACAGCCTTTGGAGCCTTGTTTTATTTGGTTAAAGCCTTACAATCTCTCTCTCAGCAATTAAAAATATCGTGAAAGGCAATGTTAGGAAGAAAGGTAGTAGTTGATCATTTTCTTAACACCCTATGTTCTTTCCCAAGGCAGAGAAGATACATCAATTGGTGCCCCACGCACAGTCATGGTTGCACTTCCCATCATGCATTTGGGCAGAACAGTTAAATGGGTGCAGTATCATTTACTGAAAGCTCAACAAATACACTATATGGCAATATTTAGTTACAATATACAAAGTCACATTTATCCTTTAAGAATTACAAGTCTTTCTATCCGTGGATCCCTCTCACAGAAATAATGTTAATAATGTAAATGCCATCTTGAGGATTTATTGTCATAATAAACAAATACAGTACTTATGTACTGTATGTTGAATGTATATATTCGTCCGAGTTTTATTCATTTTTTTCTTAATGCATTGCCAAAATGTATATGATTGGGAAAAATTATCGGGAATGATTGGAATTGAATCGGGAGCACAAAAAAAATCAATCGGATCGGGAAATATCGGGATCGGCAGATACTCAAACTAAAACGATCGGGATCGGATCGGGAGCAAAAAAACATGATCGGAACAACCCTAGAAAATAATTCAATCATTTTTGTTCTAGTGGTAATAATGTTGAGCTGTAGCTGTGGGTTTAGGCTCACCTAAAGGACTGCATTTATTTTAATTTTATTTAGAATATTTCAGTTCCGTTTTTTTTGTTAATATTTTTATTTGTTTTAACATCATACTTATGTTCCAATTTGCTAATATGTTTTATGTTTGACAGTTATTTATGATGTGTTACGCCCGCAATGGTTCATGGGTAGTTGTAGCACCCATGATTGAGAGTGATGGTTGACATTTTTATGTTCTGGCGTTTTCTGTTCAACAAAGGCGCTGTCTCTTAGGTCGTGCGTTGTATCAGCACAAGAGCAGCAAGTCTGAAAGATAAAAATGGTCTCTCTCATTCTTCTCCACGTCACTCGCCACAATTCTGTACACAGTGATGGATAAGCGATTGCGCATTAACCCCTCTATTGTGTCCTTTTACATTACAGATGCAAGGGAAGTATGTTTTATCTCTTATTTGGTTGTATTTCGTTCATGTTGCACAAATCCGAGCAATGCCAGACCATTTTGTTGAGATTTCAGTTGAGCCGATTTTGTTTTGGAAATTTGCAGTGTTGTGCAATTTTACTGGTGTATTTTGATGAACTATCAGGTTTTGTGAAGATTTTTTTTTGTCCAGAGTTTTCTGTGAGCTAAGGCTTTTTTCCTATCAAAATGTAAGGTTGTATATTACTCAAAATTAAAGATGTCGGGATGCCGATCGATCGGGTCTGATCACGTCATTTTCAAAGTATTGGAATCAGCAAAAAAATATCGGGCATGCCTTTTTTAATATATATGTATATATATATATATATATATATATTTTTTTTTAATTAAATCGTTTTCTAATTGTATTTAATGTTACAGACAAAATGTCTTACACTCATCCAGAGTCTTTAGTTTTGGCTTAAAGTAGGGCTATCAAATTTATCGCGTTAACTGCGGTACTAACATAAAAATATTTAATGCAATTAACACATGCGCTGCACTACCCACTCACGCATTGTCGCGTTCAATCTATAATGGCACTGTTTTACCTATACATAGAGCTAAAAGGCAACGTAAAATGGGTAGAGCGAATTTTGGCTGCCTTTGAAGCCTTTTTTTAATTGGCAAAAGCCTAAAATCCCTCTCTCAACAATTAGAAATATCGTGGGAAGCAATGTGGGGAAGAAAGGTAGTAGTTGATCTTTTTCTTAACACCCTATTTAATTTCCCAACACAGAGAAGATATATCAATTGGTACCATTACGCACAGTCATGGTTGCACTTCCAATCATGCATTTGGGCAGAAGTTAAATGGCTACAGTATCATTTACTGAGAGCTCAACAAATATACACTAGATGCCAATATTTAGTCACAATATACAAAGTCACATTTATCCTTTAAGAATTACAAGTCTTTCTATCCGTGGATCCCTCTCACAGAAAGAATGTTGATCATGTAAATGCCATCTTGAGAATTTATTGTCATAATAAACAAATACAGTACTTATGTACTGTATGTTGAATGTATATATTCGTCGAGTTTTATTCATTTTTTTCTTAATGCATTGCCAAAATGTATATGATCGGAAAAAACTATCGGGAATGATTGGAATTGAATCGGGGGCACACAAAAAAATCAATCGGATCGGGAAATATCGGGATCGGCAGATACTCAAACTAAAACGATCGGGATCGGATTGGGAGCAAAAAAACATGATCGGAACAACCCTGCTGAAAATTGTAATTTACCAACTATTTTTAGGTACCCAGAACAAGTAATTATTGATGCAACCTTTTAATCCACAAGTGATTCAAATCTTCTACATGTTATTTAAAAAAGTAGTTCTGTGTTTAATGCTGGGCTATGGTTAACATTCTGGGCACTGTTTCACAAAAGTATGAACCTTCTTCATTGCTGCTAAATTCTTGTGAGAAACCATGGGAATACGAGCTGATGATTCTCTCGCCATGTTTTGAAAACAGGGACCATTACCAGCGGAAGGTCAAGGACTCTGGGATTAGTGCCTGATTTGTTCTGGCCCGTTATGATTTAGAGGGGGAAAGAGAAGCTTTGAATATGGGACATTAGCGCTCACCAGGTTTCTGCGGAAACTCGATCTCTGGTGCGCTGAAAGCTATGTCTTCACCTGTTAGCAGCGCACCTTCTTGTCTCCGGGGTCACCGGGTGGTTGCCACCCAGGACGGAATGCAATGCGGTGGATCTTGTGTGTAAGATTCATTCTCTGTGTAATTACAGGGTATCGCCTCATTTTTAGCAGCTGACTATTCAAACAGGTGCAAGGGAGATGTGCCTAAACAAGCGTGTGTTACGTCTCAACTTTGAACTTGATCTTCTTCGGTTGTAGTTCATTGGAGCCTCATCTTTTTGTGCGGATTGAGGAAGTGAAGATGTAGACTGCTACATTGTTCTTGAGATGTATTTGAATCCTATTTACTGATAATTTTGAATTCCATCTACAATCCTACAAAGTGCTTTAGCACCGATTAAATTGTATAATCATATATTCCACTCTCCATATATTCATGTGTGCATTTTTAATGTAATTTCTTGACTAATTTGTATCAAACCTCAAGGCTGTGCGGGGAAACAATTTCCCAGGGATGTTAGTTTAACAAAAAAATCAACATCGACTCAAGCAAATAAGAACATGTAAGCCATTATTGACGTTTGACCTTTTTTAACAACTTTCCTAAGGGCTATGTAATCGTCTATCTATTTATATTAGTTGCTCCGGGTAGTTTTGCATTGTGCCTTGATATATTAATGGGCGTAATCTGCGTCATATGTACAATTACAGTGAATATAACAATGAGCAAGGTGTATTCAGAATAATTAGTTTGTCTTGCTTGCACCCAATATTGTAATGAAAGCAGGATATTTTGTTCGTACTAAATATTCATTACATGCTCACTTACAAGCCTTGCTTCAAAAACAATGTATATGCGTAAGGGAATGACATGGGTTTTTGTCTATGGGGAAATACAGTAGTGGTGTAGGACCACACTGATGTATGGGACTCAATGAAGCAGTCCTGTCCCATGGCACTAAGGAATGTATACTGTATAGACAAAAGAATTGTGGGTGTGTGTAGCAACAGGGGAAAAAAGATAAATCTGTCTCATTAATCCCTTCTTCTCCCAGCCTGAGGATCCCTACTGAGGGAATTCGGACTGTAGAAGTTCTTGGATGGTCACTTTGTGCGTCATTATGAGTATTTGGTAAAAGAATAGTGATGATGGTTGTTTGCATTTTCTGTTTTCAGTGGAACTCCAGACATATACTGTACATCACATCACGCAAATAATATGTCGATTCACATTCAAGGCAAGAATACTTTGATATACACGCTGTAACACACATATGTACACTTATGTTCAAAACTACATGCATTTATACAATAAACACTTGACACAAAACAATTGGTGTTCAAACATCCATCTAGCCTGATCAATATGTAAATATAGTAGATTAAATTATCCTAATTTGCCTAACTAAAGTCCGCTAGATTAAATGCTACGAATGCTAACGTATTTACAATTAGCAATAGCAAATTGCTCACACGTAAGTCCACAAACTGTAGCTGTAAACTTAATTACAAATGCATACACAAACATATATTAGCTAAAACAACTTACAGCCTTTTGTGGGCCAAACCAGAGCGCAGCTATCCCATAGACCTTATAATTTATTGATGGGACACATTCATAGGGGGCCTATCTCCGTCAAAGCTGACCGAGTGGAAACAAAGAGCTTTTTCCGTTGGAAATTCTTGTGAATAAATGCTTATCCCTGAATTCTTAACAGATATGGACGTAAAACAGTCTCGGTCCTTAGTTGAAAGCAAAAAAAAATCGTGCAAGTGGCATTTATTTTATATAAATATTGCGAACTATGAGGCTAGTCAGTAAGGAAATTCGTGGCCGCCATATGTAAACAAACACCTTTTTTCCGTCGAAAATTCTTGTGAATGAATGATGCTTAAATCCCTGAATTCTTTATAGATATGGACGTAAAACAATCTCGATTCTTGGTTAGAAGCAAAAAAAACATGCAGGTAGCATTTATTTTACGTAAATATTGTGAACTATGAGGCTAGTCATTAAGGAAATTAGTGGCCACCATATATAAACAAAGAGCTTTTTCCATTGAAAATTCTTGTGAATAATGCTTAAATCCCTGAATTCTTTATTGATATGGACGTAAAACAGTCTCGATTCTTGGTTAGAAGCAAAAAAACATGCAGGTAGCATTTATTTTATGTAAATATTGTGAACTGTGAGGCTAGTCAGTAAGGAAATTAGCGGCCACCATATGTAAACAAAGGGCTTTTTCTGTTGAAAATTCTTGTGAATACTGCTTAAATCCCTGAATTCTATATAGATATCGGCGTAAAACAGTCTCGATTGTTGGTTAGAAGCAAAAAAACATGCAGGTAGCATTTATTTTACGTAAATATTGTGAACTATGAGGCTAGTCAGTAAGGAAATTAGCGGCCGCTATATGTAAACAAAGATCTTTTTCCCTTGAAAATTCTTGTGAATAATGCTTAAATCCCTGAATTCTATATAGAAATCGGCGTAAAACAGTCTCGATTCTTGGTTAGAGGCAAAAAAATGTGCAGGTAGCATTTATTTTACGTAAATATTGTGAACTATCAGGCTAGTCAGTAAGGAAATTAGCGGCCGCTGTACGTAAACAAAGGGCTTTTCCTGTTGAAAATTCTTGTGAATAAATGCTTAAATCCTTGAATTCTTTATAGATATGGACGTAAAACAGTCTCGATCCTTGGTTAAAAGCAACAACAATAAAAACGTACCAGGAGCATTTATTTTACGTAAATACTACGAACTATGACGCTAGTCAGAAAGGAAATTATCGGCCGCCATATGTAAAGAAAGCTTTTTCCGTTTAAAATTCTTGTGAATAATGCTTAAATCCCTGAATTCTATATAGATATTGGCGAAAACAGTCTCGATTCTTGGTTAGAAGCAAAAAAACATGCAGGTAGCATTTATTTTACGTAAATATTGTGAACTATGAGGCTAGTCAGTAAAAAAATTAGTGGCCACCATATGTAAACAAAGAGCTTTTTCCGTTTAAAATTCTTGTGAATAATGCTTAAATCCCTGAATTCTTTATTGATATGGACGTAAAACAGTCTCGATTCTTGGTTAGAAGCAAAAAAACATGCAGGTAGCATTTATTTTATGTAAATATTGTGAACTATCAGGCTAGTCAGTAAGGAAATTAGTGGCCACCATATGTAAACAAAGGGCTTTTTCCGTTGAAAATTCTTGTGAATAATGCTTAAATCCCTGAATTCTATATAGATATCGGCGTAAAACAGTCTCGATTGTTGGTTAGAAGCAAAAAAACATGCAGGTAGCATTTATTTTACGTAAATATTGTGAACTATGAGGCTAGTCAGTAAGGAAATTAGCGGCCGCTATATGTAAACAAAGATCTTTTTCCCTTGAAAATTCTTGTGAATAATGCTTAAATCCCTGAATTCTATATAGAAATCGGCGTAAAACAGTCTCGATTCTTGGTTAGAGGCAAAAAAATGTGCAGGTAGCATTTATTTTACGTAAATATTGTGAACTATGAGGCTAGTCAGTAAGGAAATTAGAGGCCGCTGTACGTAAACAAAGGGCTTTTCCTGTTGAAAATTCTTGTGAATAAATGCTTAAATCCTTGAATTCTTTATAGATATGGACGTAAAACTGTCTCGATCCTTGGTTAAAAGCAACAACAACGTACAGGGAGCATTTATTTTATGTAAATATTACGAACTATGAGGCTAGTCAGTAAGGAAATTAGCGGCCGCCATATGTAAAGAAAGCTTTTTCCGTTGAAAATTCTTGTGAATAATGCTTAAATCCCTGAATTCTTTATAGATATGGACATAAAACAGTCTCGATTCTTGGTTAAAAGCAAAAAAACCTGCAGGTTGCAATTATTTTACATAAATATTACAAAGTACTGTATAGTGCCACTGCTGTAGAGGCTGATTTCTCCCATTGATTGTTTTCGCGTATCAAAATGCATGCAAGGTACGAAGATAAAATAATTACCTTGAATCCTAAAACAAATCACTCACTGAGACGATCCTTCCTGTTTGTATGCGGTACAGCTTTCGTACTTTTTCAACCTAAATCCGGCATTGGATCTCTGCATGTGTTGACTAACTGCGACCGCCTGCGAATAACTGAAGCGGACTGTAGGACAGCCCCCTACTTGAAGGCGTTGCAGAGTGGCTGACCCGTCAATACAATTATGAAGTCTATGGCTATCCTCTATCCATGTCATGTTTAAGTCTGTTAAGTCATACAGACCCAACGCTGCTAACAAAGGGCAGTGTATCTTCCATCATTCAACAAAATACAATGTTTTTGGACTTTTTGGATAGTTATTTTGGGGTACTTAAAAAGTTTAATTCTGATTTTTGCTATTATATATCCAATTTATTTTTGGGTGACGTCGCCAGAGTAGGAACAGAACTTGCTCGTAACCCGTGGACTACCTGTAATACATTTACAGTATAACATGATTCACTCCAAAATCCAACTACATGTAATTCACTTATTTACTGTACTTATTCACTTATTACATCATTTAGATTATGATGTAATCTAATAAAATTCATTCCAATCACAATACAAAAGTATATGTAATTACGAAAAAATTTAAACATTGGCGGTGAGGGATCGAGCCAGATTTTTTCGCAGCCGCTCAATTTGGGCTTGGCTCGCTGAAGGTTTCATGAAAAATACTGATTCTCAGGCGAAACTAATTTTAGAGCAGTCCCCTTCAAGGCTGATTGACTGGCGCACCCGTTCCAGTCCTGCATTTTACGATATTTATGGGCATTTTTGGAAGAAAATTCATTTTAGGATATCCAAACCTAACCTCGCGCACTTGTAGAATTTATTTATTTATTTTTTTTTTTTTTTTTATAAAGTTACCAAAACCTGCTCTAACTCCCTGTTTCTGTAGGCACAGAGTGCACTGGTCTAGATTTTGAAGTTTTACGAAAATCGAGCCCAATGTGTGAATTGAGTTGTAAACAGTTGGCAGTTTTATTGCAGTTAGTTCAGCCGCCCTAGGCTAGCTTTAAAAATCTCTTCTTCTCAGCTGTACAGGGGTGATTTTAGGGGCTCAGCAGGTGGTAACTTCTCCAAGGTAGAGTCAGACCATAATGATATACAAAAGGCTAGTAGGCTACGATGCTCTCATTAGTAGAAATAGTGAAAAATTGGTCTAAAAATTATGTTGTCACAATTTGTGATGCTGGACGGCTTTGAATTTGTGTGGTTTTATGATTAGGAGCCATGACGCCTACAATATGTGTTGTTTTCTTGGTGTTGATTATTTTTAAAGGGAACCTCGTACTTAGACTTGTAGGCTCTAATAAGTCACAATTGTTCTCTTTTACTAAAATGTGTTATTAGAAACACATAAAATATTGCCATTGATTTAAAATCTATAATATTTTGCATATGTTTTGACCTATGGAGGGCGCCATGTTTTAAGCGAGCAATGGACGCTCGGGGTGATCGCGTAGATTGTCGCTGTCACTCGACAAATACCACCGGGCTACTGCAATTCCTTCTACGCAGCGAACCCCCAACACGGCTCTGATTTTGTTCCACCACGGGAAGTAATACACTAGAATTCGTTGTAAATATGATAGGTTTCATCGTACACTTCATAATATATTGACATGACACCGGAAACTGGGCAGATTCTTGGGGGGCCCATTTTCAAAAACTTCAAGTATTTTCTAAACCAAAGCTACTACTGACCTAAAACCAAAACAGGCACCTACCTTAGCCATATATGAGTCTCCACGAGCAGCGGCATAAAAAAATTCTTAGTCATTCCCTTATAAAAACGCGATTAATTATTTTTTTATATGGTATAACACAACTTAAAATGGCTATAAAAGTCTCAGATTTTACACTACATGCACAAAAAACACAAAATGCAGAGATAATCACCTATATTTTCATGATCAATAGCAATATTTAACATATCATATGGGTTTTTGACCAAAATAGCAACTGAAATTTTATTATTATTTTTTTTACTTCAACTTTTCAACAGCTAATAAATCACTCAATTTAACATCAGAAACTTAATACTTGAGGAAAACATGCTGAATCAATTATAAATAATATGTAAATAATTAATAAATTCTATATATAATCACTAGACAACTAATCACCACTAGAATAGCCCTTTATAATCAAACCGTTAACGAATGAGGCTAGCGGCCGCCTGGCGTAAACAGAACTTTTCTGGCGAAAATTCTTGTGAATAAATGCTTAAATCCCCCAATTCTTCATAGATATGGACGTAAAACAGTCTCAATTCTTGGTTAAAAGCAAAGAAACCGTGCATTTAGCGTTTATTTTACGTATAATGTCGGAGTACAATGCTACTCTGTTAGCGAACGAGGCTAGCGGCCGCCTGGCGTGAACAGAACTTTTCTGGCGAAAATTCTTGTGAATAAATGCTTAAATCCCTGAATTCTTCTTAGATATGGATGTAAAACAGTCTCGATTCTTGGTTAAAACCAAAGAAACCGTACAGTTAGCGTTTATTTTACGTATATTGTCGGAGTACAATGCTACTCTGTTAGCGAATGAGGCTAGCGTCCGCCTGGCGTAATCAGAGCATTTCTGGCGAAAATTCTGGTGAATAAATGCTTAAATCCCCGCATTCTACATAGATATGGACGTAAAACAGTCTCGATTCTTGGTTAAAAGTAAACTATGAGGCTAGTCAGTTATGAAAATTAGCTGCCTCCATGTGTAAACAAAGAAGAAAATTCCTGCAAATAAAAGCTTCAATCACGCATGCATGGTACGAAAAATATAATATTTACCTTAAATCCTCGAGCGAATCACTCCTGAGACAATCCTTCCAGTTAGTATGCGGTACAGCTTTCGTAGTTAAATCCAATCGTAAGTAAATTCAAGCTTAAATTCGACATGAGCGTGTACCGTCTTCGGCTATGACTAAATGAAGCTCGGCCCCCTCTGATAAGGCAAAGAATGACGAAGTGCCACGTCAATAGTAATAAAGTCTATGATTTATTATTATTATTAACTTTCTTATGCGCACCGGATAGTTTCTGGTGCACACCAGATGGTTTAAATTTATTTTGTGTCGATGTCCCTTTAGGTGCCCCGTAAATTCCTTGCCCCAGCCCGGCTCTGATTTTATTCCGCCACGGTAAGTAATACATTAGAAATCATTGTAAATATGATGGTTT
The DNA here is from genome assembly GCF_030265065.1 of Corythoichthys intestinalis. NCBI lineage: Eukaryota > Metazoa > Chordata > Actinopteri > Syngnathiformes > Syngnathidae > Corythoichthys > Corythoichthys intestinalis. The sequence goes on along the minus strand of NC_080409.1, from coordinate 42,207,591 downwards.
CATCTCACTTTGATACTATAAGATTCACTCCAATCATGATGTGATGCAATTTAATCCAATTACCATGACAGACAGTTTATTTCAATTATGATGAAATTTGCTGCAATTGCGATACAATTCACTTGAGTTATGATTTGATAGAAGACAAATCACTCCGACTGCAATACAATATGATGAAATATGATTCACTTCCATTTATAATTCGACTACTTCACTTCAATTGGGATACAGTATGATTCACTCTAATTTTGATAACGTACAACTCACTCTAATCATGTCACGATGCCATTATTAGGTTAATTCCAGCTACAAATACGGTTCTCTCCAATTATGATCCGATGCACTCAAATTGTGAAATAATGCTATTCTCTCCAAATACAATATGAATTAATCTCATTACAACTCATAATTATGATATGATAGGTTTCACTCTGTGATTTCCATCCTTATAGTTCCAACTCCTTTTCATTCCCCGCCATCTATGTCCTAATAAACGATTTGATGAGGTGAACAGTCCCTGTCATTTAACAATACATACCATTGATTTTTTTTTCTTTAAATTTAGAATTACATTGATTGCCCCACTACCCCCCACACTCCATATGAGATGGCCAAGGAGTCCATAAAAGAGATAAAGAGGTCATAACCATTTTATCAGCCTGTAGTCCCCCTCGCAAAGATTTAGGAGGCAGTGAAAGTGTGATGGTTAAAAATAAGCCTCGTTGAGTACGCTGCAAAAGAATAGAAGCATGTGCTTGTAAAATAACTGTCAATATATTCGATAGATTTTGTCCAAGAGCGTCTATTGAAATGTTTTATTACTTTCAAGGACTGCCGCAAAGGTTAAAATTAGTTTGGACTCAATTTGGCTGAAACCCAAGTTGATTGCAAATTCAATTAGAAGTGCATTTGTCTCCTCATTTTAAAGGTTAGTGGACATTTGATACACCTGAAGCCAGAAGATTTCCCTCTGGATAAGGACACCAAATGTCAAGTTTGGACCTTAAACGTTTGTTTACCCTTTTGCAAAGTTCCGCAGCAATCCCTGGGGGACCATTCAGTTTCTGAAGCATTCACTTTTTTCCTGCCTTTGGCTTCCACTCACAAGGAAAATGAGTTTGAGAGTATAACAATGTTTAGAATAGGTCATCTGTGTTCTAGCCTAAACTGGCAACATAGAAAACGACACATTTTCCAGTGTCTCAAATCAACTTTTGCATTGAAAATGCATCAAAATAATATCAATCTGCCACGGAGTCCCTTAAAAGTACACAAAACATCTTTTTAACTCATTCATGCCATCTCGGGGATTTTTCACAGGAAGAGTTGCTGCTATGGCTGTCGAATAACAAGGTTATTGACAATCTTAATGAGACAAACTCCATTAGATTGCAAAGATAGCACAAACACAATTTTAGATTAATTTTCAGATAGAAAAGATGGTGCTTCCCCACTTGAGGTCAGCCAAATTTATTCATTTGAGTTGATCAGTGAATATGTTAAGTATTCCAAGAGTATGCATTGTGACAAACACGTTAAAGACAGTATTTGAGTTACCTTTCTCACAATATTTGCATATCGCCTTCTACAGTGTTATTCTTCAATTAAAAGCCATGCCAAAGTGTTGGTTTGTAGAATTTAACCACTGTTCAAAAGTTTAAAGTTATCAAACAAACTATTAAAATCAGTCTCTGTTCTCATTGACGTTTCTGAGTTTCCTAATTATGGGGGTGAAGTGCTTGGATTTTGTAAAACTTACCCAGTGTTGTTCATGAAGTTGAACGCGTTCATATTAATGTGACCTGCACATATGATATTTTTGTCTCATGAACGTTACTGTGAACGTGCTCATTGTAGTGGTTGTGAGCAGTGTTCATAACCTCGTTCATTGTCAAGTACTGGTGTTGTGCAGCAAAGAACATACGCGACTCCTGCGGTATATGTGGTGTGTTTTTTTTTTTTTTTTTATGCTCCGTAACCCTTGCGCACATCTCACTAGATATCATATAACAGAACAGTGATTTCCATGCTGATTAACTTTTGAATTCATTCCTCCATTAATGATTGCAAGTTGTCCAGGCCCTGAGGCAGCAAAACAGCCCCAAATTATGATGCTCCCTCCACCATGCTTCACGGTGGGGATGAGGTGTTGATGTTGGTGAGCTGTTCCATTTTTCCTCCACACATGACATTGTGTGTTTCTCCCAAACAATTCAACTTTGGTTTTATCAGCCCACAAAATATGTTGCCAAAACTTGAGTGTCCAAGTGCCTTTTTCCCAACATTAAACAAGCAACAATGTTTTTTTTAGACTGCAGTGGCTCCCTCTGTGGAGTCCTCCCATGAACACCATTCTTGGCCATAGTTTTACATACAGTTGATGCATGTACAGATATACTGGACTGTGCCAGTGATTTCTGTAAGTCTTTAGCAGACACTCTAGGGTTCTTTTTTACCTCTCTGAGTATTCTGCGCTCAACTATTGGCGTCATCTTTGGTGGACGGCCACTGCTTGGGAGACAAGCAACAGTGCTAAACTCTCTCCATTTGTAGACAACTTCTCTGACTGTCGATCGACAGACTTTTTTAGACTTTTATGGTTTGGTACCCTTTTCCAGCTTTATACAAATCAACAATCCTTGATCGCAGGTCTACGGACAGCTCTTTTGACCGAGCCATGATGCACATCAGTCAATGCTTCTCATCAAGACAATTCTTACCAGGTGTGCGTTTTATAGTGGGCATGGCAGCTTTAAACCACTCATCAGTGATTGGGCACACACCTGACTTAAATTAAAATGGTTTTAGTTAGGGCTGTCAAAATTATCGCGTTAACGGGCGGTAATTTATTTTTTAAATTAATCACGTCAAAATATTTGACGCAATTAACGCACATGCCCCGCTCAGACAGATTTAAATGACAGTACACTGAAATGCCCAAATGTTAATTGTGTTTTATGGAGTTTTTCCGCCCTCTGCTGGCGCTTGGGTGTGACTGATTTTATAGGCTTCAGCACCCATGAGCATTGTGTAAGTAATTATCGACATCAACAATGATTGAAATTTTTACAAATTTTATTAAAACGAAAACATTAAGAGGGGTTTTAATATAAAATTTCTATAACTTGTACTAACATTTATCTTTTAAGAACTACAAGTCTTTCTATCCATGGATCGCTTTAACAGAATGTTAATAATGTTAATGCCATCTTGTTGATTTATTGTTATAATAAACAAATACAGTCCCTATGTACCGTATGTTGAATCTATATATCCATCTTGTGTCTTATCTTTCCATTCCAACAATAATTTACAGAAAAATATGGCATATTTTATAGATGGTTTGAATTGCGATTAATTACGATTAATTAATTTTTAAGCTGTAATTAACTCGATTAAAAATTTTAATCGTTTGACAGCCCTAGTTTTAGTTAAAGCAGACACTGTTTTTACATCTATGTGATTTTGACAAAGATCAGATCAGATTTGATGGTGATTTTATGCAGAAATGTGAGAAATTCCAAAAAGGCCAGATACTTTTTCATACCACTGTAGCTTGCAACAATTATTGGGGAGAAGCAGTGTTGTTAATAACGGCGTTACAATATAACGGCGTTACTAACGGCGTTATTTTTTTTAGTAGTGGGTAATCTAATTAATTAGTTTTCTCATCTTGGCAACGCCGTTACCGTTACTGAGGACGGAAAGGCATGCGTTACTATGCGTTACTATATTGGTCGAAAAGTCTGAGGGAGACGGACTCACCGAGACGACAGAGCAGAGCAGGAGTGGGGAGAGGCAAGAAAGTTGTGACGCCGAGCAGACGCGATGCTAGGTAGCTCCAATGATCCATGTTGTAGCCGATAGCCTACAAACTACGCCCGCATGTTATGGTAGATATGGTAGACATGGTAGATACCACATGTACTGTATATAGATATAACTAGATGCAAAATGACAGACATGGCACTAAATGCGTTAGTAGACAGCCGCCATCTTGAAGCAGTAGACTTTTTAGGACGGCTCTGTTGTAGAGAACCTTCCTAGCGAACCTAAGTAACTTTTTATATAAAATACTTCTAAATCGGCAAAATCTTGACTTGAATTTATCTTTAAATGATGAAACAGTTTTAAAACTTTCATATGTCGAAAGTAGAGAGAAGGGAACTAATGCAATAATGGGAGCAATTCTAACAACTTTTAACAGTTGATCCAGGGTAAAGAGTAAATTAGGGTAAAGAATTGGGCTCGGGCCAATTGTACCAAAAACCTTCACAAAAAACTTCACATAGTGTGGCCAATGTTTTTTTTTTTTTTTTTTTGAGGAAAAAAAAAAAAAAGTAATTATCACCAATTACTTTGCCAAGTAACTAATTACTCTTACATTCAGGTAATTGAGTTACTAACGCAATTACTTTTTGAGAGAAGTAATTTGTAACTATAATTAATTACTTTTTTTCTGTAAGATTAACAACACCGGGGAGAAGAACGAACTAAAAAAATTAAAATGAAAAAATGAAGTTTTTTTAAATCATGAACTTAAGTTCAAAATGATGAATTATCAACAATTCATTTCAAAATTGGTGAACTGCAATTTGAACTAGTTCATGTAGAAAATGAACTTACCAAAGTTCTACAACTGACTACAAAAGAACAATAAAAGTTTGAAACAACCAGCTTTTTCGCTGGTGCAAGAAAATATTTTTTTCTAATTGGGTAGATTCACTTTACAATTATAGAACAAAATATTTGTTGGGACTGGAACCTCTTAAACGTACTGTAGTCAAGTATTGTCTTTTAAAACATGCCTTGCAACCAATGAGTTAATTTGAAAAATTGATGATGTAGTTTACTGTACTAAATCTAATTCGTCCATGTTATGTTGTTGAAAAGTAAAGTTTTTTTTCCTCGTTACCTTCTCACCTTTTACACCCTTGGGCCTAGACAGAGCCATAAGAGTTGACGTTAGATTCCAATCCTGTCAATGTTCCCATTCACCTGTCAGGATGACGACAGATGCCAAGGGCTTCTTCACTCTTCTAGTTGTCTTTAGCGTGGGTTCATGTCCTGAAGACCACTCCTGTCATGAAAAAGAAGCATCTCCTGCAAAACCTTTTCCTCTTGAGATGTAATTTTCAGCACTTCTATGAGGGCTTGAATATGAGTAGAGGAAGCGGGTGAAGGTTTCTCTTTTTGTCCGTGGTGATTTGTTTTGCGGCGATGGGGTCGTAAACATGTACATCTCAGTAGACTGTTGATGTGCGTCCATGTTAATTTTAATCCAGCCAGCCATCTCTTTGTTCTTATATGGGGAGAGTCAGGAAACAGGAAATAAGATACGATGCGATGTGATGTGTGGGATGCTGTACAAAATAGGGAAGAAAAAAAATAAATCTATGATTGCTTTTTACGCATCACAGATGTGGTCTAATGGAGGTAAAGAAGAGGATTCCAAAGCCAGTTGTTGACATTCATCCCCTCCGCATCTCAAGGTCAGATACTTCCGATATGCAGGAAGATAAATATGTCTGTGTGCGGTCTGAGTTTTAAAGTTATGATATGTTTTTATTTAATCCATTTGTCAAAAACTTAAAAGAAGTCTTGGCTGCAGTCTTGAAGGGTATTAACTTCAGAACACATGACAACATGCCTTGTGGTGAATCAGTGAGCTGCTTTTCCATTTATAGGCACATTTTTTAACTGATGTCTGAACAATAAATATTAATCTCTTATAGTACTAAATGACAATGTATAACCTGTTTTTTTCCACTACTTTGAGTAATTCACCAGACTGTTACAGTTATTTGCAATCAATTGTAATTATTCCCTTTGGATAATAATTCATACTTGGTGCTTGATCATTTCTAGTTCAATTACTTTGAACTCTTTCACTGCTATTGAAGGCAATAGATGTCCAATCCATATAAACTAAAACGGTCTGGGCGTAAATGATCAATGTGAAAAATCATTGTGAGACCTCCCGTTCAATTGGATTGGACATCTATCTCGGTCAATGGCAGTGAATAAGTAATGTATGGCAAGCAGTGTTGGTAATCTTACTTCAAAAAAGTAATTAGTTACAGTTACAAATGACTTTTCCCAAAAAGTAATTGAGTTAGTAAATCATTTACCTCATTGTAAGAGTAGTTATTCAGCAAAGTAACTGACGAAATTTCCACTTTCCACTCGTTATTACATTATACATTCCATACACGGAGAGATATAGCCCCCCCTTTGGCCGAAAATGTCTTTGCATGTAATTGACTTTCCTATACATGAATTTAAAAGACTTGGCCAGAAAAATGTTTTAAAGCAATAAAATAAAAAACAAAAATGAATGAAATGAACAAAAATATTTTTATAATGGGTCAAAATTCGAACAGATCATGTGACTAGCACCTTAGAGACGGTCATTTGCTTTGCTTAGCCAAAACCACCTGAGGACAGAAGAGGCAAGATGGATGTAATTTTTTTCAAACCTAAGCTTTCAAAAGTGACAAAAACTACTGAGCGAAGGTTTTTGTACAAGAGAGCCACCACCGGCATACCTTATTTTTAAATGGACGACGATCTTGGCCAAACCCTGATTTAGAATTCCCCTCAAAAATCATGTGAAACAAACAAACCAAAAAAAGCTCGTTTTCAACGTATTATTATAAATATTCCTGGCTGGAATATTCAGTCAAAAAGGATGCAGAATCTACTTCTCCACCAGGTAAGACAGAAAAACACACAGCTGGGATGCCTGTATGTACAAGCAATGACTAAGCTACTATCCAAGCATATACGTATCTTGCAAGTTAATTTTATTGCTGACACCGCCTTTCAGGGTCATCAACATGCCCTCACCCCCGTCATAATAGTCAAACTCCGCCTCTGATACATTTTATAATATCTTTCATATCAAAGATGTTTATATTCACTGATTGAAGAAAAAAAACTATACAGTATTTTAGAACATTTGGTACTTATTTGGATCAAATATATTAGTTTGTTAACAAAACACAAATGTAAACCGCCCATTAACCAGTGCAAATCTCCGAAAGTGTATGTTAGGCAAGGGCGTAGGTTTGGTCTCAACATTGGTAGGGATGATATAACGGCATAACACTTTTTGCTGTGGACGAGACATTAATAAAACCAAACAGAATATTGAACGGGGGTCAGGGCTACATTATTTTGATCAATGCAAAATAAATCTGTATTGACTTATACAAACTTTCATGTGTATTGGTCCAGGTGATACAACATTCGATTCAAACCTTTCTTTGAATCAACAACTACTAAAGAAACATTTTGAAGTGCAAGTCCCTTTATTTAAAAAATGGCAAGGTTTCCAAGAACGGGTCCACTTCTGGGGGACACTGGACCACCCCTAGACTCAAACTAAACAAAGTGAGGCATCCTATACAACCCCAAGACTTGAACAACAGTACTCCCATGAAATTCTGATATATGATTTCATTTCACAGATTTTTTTTACGATGTCCCCCTGAAGTGGACCCATTCTTGGATAGCTCACCGTTATTTTATTTTTTTCTTAAATAAAGGGACTTGCACTCTGAAACCACTGTGTTGCATTACCGTAATGCGCATAATGCAAACAATGATCAAAATGAGGGACGGCTAGCTTGATTTTTTTGTCCCTAAAGGAGGCTGGCCTAACAGCAGTAGTTTTGCAGGCCAGCAATTTTAATGCAATGCTAACTGTAATGGAGGTGGAACTTTCAGCAGCATAATTAGTGGTGTTTCCCCCCACCTCCACAACATTGACGTCTTTTTACATTACTTACAGTGGCTGCTGATTGGAAAAAAACTTCTAATATCCCTCGGCGGCATGTTGTATTCCTGTCGGGCTGTCAGTCAGGCAGTGTGGGTGTGAGTGTGCGTCTGTGTGGCAAGGGGGCGAGTCATTAGCCAATCATAAAGCAAGTAAAAAGGATAAATGTAAGTCAACATCATGAAATATAATTAACCCTTAAATACCTGTAACATGAAGCAATTATCAGAGAATCCCAAAATTTGGAAAACAAGGTCGTAACAAACCTTTTTTTATTCAAATTTGTAAAAAGAAAAGTCAATATGAATATGTGTAATAACCGCTGTAATACCTATAACCCATGCTAAATCCAGTTTTTTTTTCTTCATGGAACCTGCAAATGCATGTGTTGACTTGCATCCATCTTTTTTTTTTTTTTTTTTTTTCCAAAAAAGAAATGTCAAAATTCTGAATTAGTCTGAAAATCATGAAATTTTACACGTATCAAATGTTATACATTTGGCAATAAAGGGTTAATAATGGTAGGCTCCATTATATCCTTACAACATATGGAAAGACAATCTAAATTACTTATACAACGGAAGCCATTATATAATGCAAATAAGGCTGCTTAAAAGTTGGTGGGGACAATTTGAGCATCCTAAAAAATTGGTAGTGTTATGTCCCTACAATCTAGGGATGTCTCGATCCAGGTTTTTGCACTTCCGATCCGATACCAATATTGTTTTGCACTTCCGATCCCATACCGATACTGGCCGATACCAATACCGGTCTATCTGAGCATGTGTTAAAGTTTAAGTTATTTAGTCTCCTTAATTAGTTGTCAGACTCATGTTGAAAAAGGTTTTAGTACTCTTGATAACAACTAGCCAGCTGAATTAGGTGAGTTTGAATAACACACAACGGTTGGTAACAAGAAACTGACCTGTTTATTCAGTGACAAACACAAAACAATATAAATAACAAACAGAAATGGCATAGTTAGTCAGTAAAACGTGCAAATAATATTGTAAACTGTCTTAAAAAAGCAAAACACACAAACAACCTCAGTGGAAAATCCCACAAACCCCCCAAGCTATTAGATGCTTTTAAAGTTTCGTGCATAAGTTACAAAAATTGTGTAAAAAGCCTCTCAGGTTTAAATAAACGACTATTTCAGTATCAAGTTAACATTTCAGAACAGTAAATAAAATACTCAAGTCCCCATTCTGTATCAGCAGCTTTAAACTACATTCATTTAATTTTGTGAATCAACTGTTAAAGTTGTTAAAATTGCTCCCGTTATTCCATAATTTCCCTTCTGTCTACTTTCGACATGTGAAAGTTTTAAAACTGTTTTGAAGATAGATTCAAGTCAATATTTTGCCGATTTAGGTGTATTTTAGATAAAAAGTTAATTAGGTTCGCTTGGAAGGTTCACAACAGCCTACTAGGGAAGTCTCCTGTTTTAAGATGGCGGCTGTTTACTAACGCAACTAGTTTTCAATACTTCAATGCATCCAGTTCTTTATACATATGATATCTATTATCTACAGTAAAACAATGTTGACGTAATTTGTAGCGGCTGTCAGCAGCAGTCAGGTATTCGTGTTTTTTATCCAGCGGCATAAATTGAGCTAAAGCCGTGAGTTGAGCATTGGCATTACCCGGGTCTATGACAACCATGATGTTTACTCTTGGGACGCAATGCGGTCCGTTTCTCATTGCGTCCCGAAGACCGCGCTGTGTATTAGTTACGCTTTACTTGACATATTTCAATAATCGGGATTTGGATGTGTGTGAATCGTTCTCGAATCTTCCACGGCCGAATCGCTCAAGGATGTAATGACGGCTGGGCATGTTGTACTGTGGTTCTAAGTGTTGGATGATGCGTCTTTACTCACGAGAGATAATGGCTCGTCATCCAGAATGAATTCTTCGGCAATGACTCTTGTTATTCCCTGGGCTTTGGGACTGTCGAGTGCCAGTTTGTCACGCATAGCAAAAGTTTCTGCCAGTTTTAGTTGCGTAGGACCTTTCTTTTTGTCTTCGGTTTTCTTAATATACTCCTCATATTGTTTGTGGTGGTGTTTCTTTAAATGCTTGATTAGGTTGGTTGTATTAAAACTTCTTACAGCTTTACCACTACGCTTGACTTTATTGTGGCATATGTTGCACTCTGCCTCTTCGTCTTTGTCGTCCTTTAAGATGAAATGATCCCACACAGCTGACATTTTTACCGATAAGTTCTCTCGGTAAATTGGGAGACGGTAATGTAAATGTAGTGTGTTGAAGGTGTTCTGTAAAATGCGGACCGGATTTTAGGGAAATCGAAGCAAAAACTGGAATGGATTATGTGAATCGGTGCGCTGGAAAACCTGGACAGGAATTTCTAAAAAAAAACTGGATCGGAAGTCTGGATCGGTATTTTTCCGTGTTGGCCGATCCGATACCGATGCGCATTTTTTTGCCCATAACGGCGTCCGATCCGATCCAAATATCGGATCAGGACATCTCTACTACAATCCCTATGCAACCCTATGCCCTTGATGTTAGGCCTACTGCACAATAAGTAGAACACTATCCTCAAATATTCAACATTATTAAATATTGAAAATAATTCAAGTTTGAGAACGCTACCTTTGAAATTCCCTGGCCCATTGCCATTATCGCGGTCTTGTTGTTTTTGCCAGTGCGTGCAGTGAAGCAGGGCATGGGCCACCCACCTACTAGCCTACTAGCAACCGCTTCACCACCCCTTCCCCTTCTCCCCCCTTTCGCTCTGCTCTCTCAAGGCAGAGGCAGCTAACGTGTGACAAAATCAACTGTCGACAACTCGCGCTTCATTAAACCAAATTGTAGTAACGCGCGCCTTCGCATCCTCAGTCATGATAACTAAAGATGCACCCATACCGATACTAGTATCGGCAGGGGGCGCCGATCCGGCCCAAAATGGTGGTATCGGTATCGGCGAGTACCAACAAAGACGGCGCTGATACCATTTACCGGTCCATTATTATAACATTTGACCGCAGCCTTTTTTTTTTTTCTCCTGGCGCTCACTACACTTTGTCTCTGTGTTGTGTGATGACACGTGAACACCAAGCAGCTATCGCTATTGGCCTGCTCCAGACCAGTGAGAACGGGCCAATAGCCACTCCTGACCAATGACAAGGCCGCTTGGCTGCGCCGACATGGCGGCGCCCGGAAAATATTTCAAAATAGAAATCCCGTCAATTAAAATCAATGGCTGCATGCAAGATTTGCGGCCTGAAAGTTTCGAGATGTGGAGTTAAATCGGCCGGTTTCAATACCTCGAACCTGATAAAACATTTGAAGACGAAACGTGAACGAACACAACGAGTTTGAGCCTGCAAGAGCAGGACTGCTATCCAGAGGAAGGGCACTGGACATGTGCAACACTCTCTGTTAAGTTCACTACGTCAGCTTTACTTGTGTTTTACTTAAAGAAATGCTGTAGTAATTTGGGAACGGTTTCCAAAGTAGGGTTGCCACCTTTCAGAAATAGAAATAAGGGACCGCCCCTCCCGAAAAAAGGAGGCTAATAGAGAGACTGGATGCTGTGGTCAATTATTATTACTTATAATTGTTAGCGACCGCAAATGCGGAAACAAGGTTGGACCTCGACGCGGACAACAAGCAGGGGATACGTACAAGGGTTTAATGATTGCAAAAAAATAATAATAATAACACGCGATCGCGGGATAGTAGAAATAACAAAAGGAGTCCGTGACAGCAGGTCGACGGAGCTCAATACTACAATATACTATACTCGAAGGTTAACTAAGACGATAGGCAGCGAGCCAAAAAGCCAAAATAAAAACACTTTAATACCTGCACAGGGTAGAGGTTACAAACGAGTGCAGCACACCAACAGAAAAAACCAATGCAGGGGCTTAACAAGCAAATGTAGCGAGACTATAGTGCGAGATGTCAAATGGCCATCAGCAAAGCAAATATCTCGGCAGCCTTCTCTGAGCTCACCCGTGCTTAAATGCTGCGTTGATGAGCCCGCATTGGATTCAGGTGCGACATCAGGAACGCCCCCACTAACAGCCCAGCAACAAAACACGATCTAACCAGCAGCAGAATGTGACAATAATTTCATGAAAGTTGCACTGATTGGCCTTTGAGAGGTTTAAAAAAAGTTTACTCGGTTTATTATTATGAACTTATTTTTACTTTCTTACTGTTGGGCTAGTATTATACTTTGTACTAGTCTTTTTTCTATTTTGCAAAGGTAAGCAACAGCCTGACAAAGCCTTGATAGCAAGGATTTCACATCCAATTATGTAGCTCTTGGGGGGGGGGGGATTATATATATATAAACGGGGTGGTATCGGTATGGTATCGGTATCAGCCGATACGGCACAGCCAGGTATCGGTATCGGGGCCCAAAAAATGGTATTGGTGCAACACTAATGATAACGGAGTTGCTAAGATGGGAAAATCAATTAAACTCACTACTGGTAAAAAATAAACACAGTTATAAACGCAGTTATTAACAACACTGATGACAAGTATGCAAAGTGATTTATGATGTACTATTAATTGAATTGATTGCTTCACTTTAGTTGCATTGAACTGAAGTCACATCAGTTTATAAAGGCTGTTCCACCACCAATTATATTTTATGACTGGCGTTTTTGGAGTTCCACTGCATGTCAGATAAATTTGACTCAAATGTTCTGGAAATGGACTATGTATTGAGGGCGGGGTCCACATCACCCTCTACTCTCGATCACCCGTAGAAGACATCCACAAGGGAACTTAAGGAAAAATCCTTTGTGTCGGTCGACTCTCCTCCTTTTTTTCCTCCTGTCATCCTTTGATCTCCTCAGCCCTCCCGGGCCTGACGCCACACACTCACCACTATCACCTTCAAGCGCACGCCGCCCCACGCTCAGAAAGAGCCCACGTCAGGTAAGCGTGTGGAAATCTAGTCTTTACCCTGAGATGCCTTGAAACTCAATGAGTAAAAGGAAAAATAGACTACAGGGAGCAAAAAAACATGTTGAAGGATCTTCACATAAATAAAAACAAAAACAAGGTAATACACTTATATAAAGATATATATTTTTTAATAATGAACATATTAGCAATACAGATAGTTCCCGGGTTATGACTTACTCGACTTCCGCGATTTCGACTTTTCGATGCCGGAGTGTCGTCCACCATTTTATCTCCAGTTGTTTTTTTTTTGTTTTGGCTTATCATAATATTAAATTTGAAGTACTTAAAAACCATTTATTAAAATATATGCATACATATTTTATATATGCATACATATTTTTTTAAATTATTTTTTGGGAAAAAGAAATGAAAAAACATGTCGTATATGCATCTCTTTCAAATCATCTGAATAAAATACATTGAACACAATGCGGGGGATGCATTACTTAGTGGTTTTTCACTTATCACGGCCGGTTCTTGTCCCCATTAACCGCAAAAAACGAGGGATCACTGTACCACAATTTGAATATAGCATCTTTTCATTGGAACGTAATGATATTCAAAGTTTTTGTCTTCCTTCCCCAGAAGAAACGGTCATACTGTCATATATTGGGGTTTTTGCGCACCGTACATTTGACTTCTCCTTCTGGCTATCTGCTGTGTTGCCAGACCACGAAACCCTGTCAATACTATCAATGTAATCCACAAGCATCCCCTGCTGTCACTGGGCAGCGGAGGCCTCTGATCCAATCTGCACGGCGGTTGGTCAGTTTAGGCCATTGATAAAGTGTCATGGACTCCAGCGCTTTGATTAGCCCTTCGACTAATGCCATGCTAAGCAGAAACATTACTCTGCCCAGCAGGGAGGATGAGGAAGGACGGGAGGGAGAGAAAGAGAAAATGTACTCTACAGGGAAATTAAGCAATGCGGATGAAATGGCGAAGCGAGGAACTTGTTGGATAAATTAACAACGCAATTACATTACATGACACGGCAGCAAGATGGATGAGGAAAACTTGGCTGGTGTTATGTTCTGTTTTCCAAATTGCAATTTATTTGAGGGCTCTAATGGATGCTGTATTAAAACATCTCTGGCCGCGGTCAGATTTCATTGTGTGTCACCTCCAGGTGATTGATGAGTCTCTCTTCCACGCCCCTTGACCCCCCTCATTCAACACATACGCACACACACCACTTTACTCCAGTGTTCCCCTCCAGGCTGCACTCACAACACATTTATTGGGAATTCTAAACACAAGGGTCCAAACATATTACACTGATATGCTTATTACTGCTTTTACACCATCTGTTTCTTAAACAATAGCAGCTGAGGGTTAAAAATACAGTGGTGTCATGATTTACGAGTTTAATCTGACCACGATCGTATCTCAAATCACTTTTCCCGATGCCATTGATCCATTCAGCAACCAATATATACCAGCCCAGCAATATTGTAATTTATAAAAACAAGCAGTACTAACATAATGTCAAGAATTAAATAGCTTATGTATAATGATTTCATGCATTAGTTCAGTAGGGCTTTCACGCTAGCACTGTTTAGTTCATTTTAAACAGACCAGAGTTGTTTTTCTCAGATAGTCCGCCTCGTGAACGCACATCCGAACCAAACAAACAAACTCTAGTTTGCTCAAAAATCATGGGTCTCGGTCCGCTTTATTTATTTATTTTCCTTTTCAGGCGTGGACAGGCAACAATCCAAACATACCGCATTCATTTGTTTTTTAAGTTTTTTTTCCCCCCCTCCCCTTGATTGTGTAAATGTTCATGTCACAATAGTCATTGTCGATCACAGCGATTACCGTAATTTTCGGACTATAAGCCGCTACTTTTTGATTACATTACATTACCTAAGAAAAATCAACAAACAAGCCGCATTGGACATTGGGATCATCGCACTGGGGCCGGGATCCCACCGCGGCCGGCTGCCGAGAGCCGGCCCTCACTTTCATTGCGCCTCGGGGTTTCGTCGCTGGGATGAACCCTCCAACTCGCGCGCGCGTTAGACTCCTTGGTCCGTGTTTCAAGATGGGTCGGGTGGGCTGCGACATTGTCGCAGACCCCTGACGCCCGTGGCGTGGGCCGGTCACCGCCCAGGGTGGCGCGACGCGCGCAGGGGCGCGCTGAGGACAGTCCGCGCCGATCGGCGGCCGCGCCGGGGGCGAGGGGGCCCTGTCCCCGGTGAGACGGGCCGCTGCTTTCGGGCGAGCCCTAGGCGCACGGCACGCTCGGGGAGGGCGCAGCGAGTACGTTCCTCGGCCCCGGTGGGGAAGCGGTGAAGCGAGGGCAGGGCACTGTAGAGCGCGCGACGCGGAAGGCGGGGGAAAACCGGGGGCAACCCCCACCCCGTTTGACCCGCGCCGCCTCCGCGCGCAACCGTCGCCCCCGGCCCCTCCTGGCCGACATTACATTTTGATACCTGTGGCTTATAGTCCAATGCGGCTTATTTGTTGATTTTTTTGTAAGTAACACTTTATTTGACAGCGGTGTCATAAGACTGTCATAAGGTCATCAAAATTATGACATGACACTATCATGGACATTACTGAATGCTTACGTCATTAAGTGTCATTTGGCAAATTATGTCACTAACTCAATTTTTGCATCCATTCAAAAGTGAGATCATTTGCCGGATAACACTTAATGACATCTGTTATTAGCATTCATGAATGCTCAGGACAGAGACATGTCATAATTATGATTGTGTAATGACAGTCTTATGGCACCACTGTCAAATAAAGTGTTAGCAAATACCATAACTAGCAATTGGTGAAACAATTGGAACAGTAACTGAAGAAATATTTAGCACAGAACATGATTTTTGATTGTTATTTACATCTGTATCGCTGCAATGCATGCTAAGAGGCATGTTGGATGACAACAGTCAACAGCAGGTGGCAGCAGAGGTTGACTGTCTCCCCAAGGGAGCAGTGATGGCCAAATGAAGCTTCTTGAAGCAATAAAGCTTTGCACTAATTGGTTCAAAGTTTAATGATGGTTCATTTGGTCTTATGACAGTCGGTCGTATGATGCCATTGTCAAATAAGGTTGTACCGGTTAATATCTTTTGGAGTAAATATCCCATGATACAGTGAGGCCAGAGATGTTTTAATACAGCATCCATTAGAGCCCTTTCGTCATATGTACCTCCCGTTCCCTCTTATAGTCCAGTGCGGCTTATCTATGAACAAATGCCGTTTTCGTGCCAAATTTGGTGGGCTGCGGCTTATAGTCAGGTGTGCCTTATAGTGCGAAAATTAGGGTAGTTAGATTTGTTGATTCGATCCGGTAGATTAGTTCATAGTTCAGTGTGAGTTTGTTCATTTTGTTGATTCGATCCAGTAGATAGAGGATAGCTGAGGACAGATGGCAGCCTGCGTCCGCCACCTCTTTCAGTTGATTGTTGCGGTCTTCATTCTTTGCTGCGTTGCGACGAACAATCATCTCCAGATTGCACAGCTCCGTGGTAATTTTTTTTCTTAAATGCAGCATGCGTTTGAGTTTATCACAGTAAAAGCCAAATGCTCTGCCTGGGTCGGGCCCCAACGGGATGGCATTGTGCAATGTTTGTGAGAGATGTCTTGTCAACTGATGGTGAAGTCTATTGCATGCTGTTGCTGAATGTACCGTGTGAGAGTGATAAAAGCCGAGATGGGGAGCCTCTCGGGGCGGCCGTTTTGTAAATCTCGCTCTCTTGGAAGTGGCGACAATTTGACTGTCCCAAAAGTCACGAAAGTGAAAGTGATTGCCCGCCTGTGTGACTTGGAGTAACGCGGTTCCCTTTCGTGGTTTAATTTTCCCCGATGCATGTTTTTAAATACTCTAGTTCGCTCGAGTTGGGAGGGAGCAACCCAGCCGTTGGCTGAGCAGTGACTTGCTATGCTAATGCACTTTTTTTTTTAAACTCAAACTTACATGCATACAAACATCTGCTGCACAAAACAGTCAGTTGACAAACAATGACATAAAGATGCACCGTTATATTATCATTGCAAAATAAAAGACAGTCATTAAAAATAATAATAAATAAATAAATTTTGTTTAAAAAACCTTTATACAGTTTAACATGTAAAAATAATGCTATGCTACATTAGTATTTGTCCAATCAATGAGTGCGCCTTTCATCCACGTGATGCTACTCGGAAAGTTTGCTTGGCGCAGTGTGAATGCTGAACCTTTTCAACAAGTCATTTACAAGTGTTGTTGCGAGGTAGCTCTCCAACCGGACCCTGGTCCTCTTGGTCTGATGTGAAAGCGTCCTTAAATATAATAATCACAGAGGAAGCGCGTTGTAACAAGGCTCCTGCTGTAATAGTAGTTGCTTTTTGCAGAGGATAAATAATATGTGATTTCTTAGTATGGTATACAGTATATGCATGTGTTGCTACTGTTTGAATTCAAATACAAAATGTATAAACATGGTCAGTTTCAATAATCCGTGTAAGTGAACAGGTTGTACATACATTCCTTGGCAAATGTATACTTATATAATATAACTACCGCATTGGCCCGAATATAAGACGGTGTTTTTTTGCATTGAAATAAGACTGAAAAAGTGTGGGTCGTCTTATATTCGGTCTAGACATTATACCCGTTCACGACGCTAGATGGCGCCACATATCATTGAAGCGATGTTCTGTCATGACAGATCTCAGCTACTCAAATTTAACCAGTTTGGATTATTTTATTGCAATGTTTTTCCCTACTCCGATTTGTTTCAAGACTACAGTTACAGATAAACTTAATTTTGATGGTTAATACAGTTATTGCAATTTTGTTGTTTTATCACAATAGATTGGTTTATTTACATTTCAAAAACCAGAAGCCATTCATTTACGAATGTTACTGCACTTTAGTTTACATATTTAAATGTTCAGATATTAAGATTGGAATGAGGCAAAATAACATGTTTTCTCTCAAATATATTGTTATAATCATTTTTTTTTCAGATGTACTGTAATTATTTTCTGTATAAAAATGAATTTGGTGTTCAAAAAGTCTTTTTTCAAACTTGGGTCTTGAAAAAGAGGTGGTCGTCTTATAATCAGGGCCGTCTTATATTCAGGCCAATACGGCATTTCTTTTTCTTATTGATTGCCGTCTCATGTCCCAAATAAATTAAGGATATTTGAATAAATCAAAAATATAAAAATAAACCAAAAGTAAGATTAGAAAAAAACTAAAGAAAAATAGAAAATTTGAACTCATTTTTAAGAAGTCTAAATTAAAAAAAAAAAAAAAAGTTTTTTAATAGAACCAGAAGAATATTTTTTGTTAGTTTTTGTCTTCCCACTAGGCTCACAACCGCTTCTCAATGAACCGCTACTTAAATCGTGATCTACTCTCCGTTTGTTTCACTCGTAGTGATAGCTGCGGCTATTCCTCGCGATCGCATCTGTTTGCATAGCTGGAGAAAATGCATTAGCTTGTCGGCACATCTGGAAATCATCAGCGGCTCGGTTATGGCGCTATCGTAGCAGCTTTACATCACCGTTCCTAATGACTTACAGCGCAAGGGGGAAGAAGCACATGCTATCTGCTTTGAACTCACAAGGTTTTCCTCGGATGGCAACCCAATCCTTGATAGGCCCTTTCGTCATATGTACCTCCCGTTCCCTCTCCGAGAGGTTAACAACATTCCGCGGGATGACATCAGCGCCTCCAAGCCACAAGGCAGTAAACAGCTTTGTTTTTTTTTTTCCTTCTATCGTTCTTTCTTTCCAGGTTTGTTTCAGATGTGAGCAATGGGATACATAATGAATGAGGCGCTGACGAGACACATATTTCACTTAGCGGAAATGGCTGTAATGCCGTCGGCCCCGATTAGGATCCACGGTGGGTGGGGAGGAGGTTCAAAACAAACATGCAAAGCAAAGAGTGTTAAACTCAGGTGCATCCTCGGCATCAACGACCTACATTCCGACTGTAGCGAAACGTTAATCTGAAATTATTATAATTTGTGATAAATGGCTATATTCACGCAAGGTGATGAACAGGGAAAACTATGCAAGCACATCTGGCTAAATGATATCATGTTGGATATCACATTGGAAATTGGGACGTTAAGGTGTTCCAATTTTTCATTGTCTGTACTGCAATTATTACTTTATTTTTCTATTCCTTTTTTAAACTTGTTTTTTTACTCATTTATATTAGTCCAATACAAAATGAGAACACTCACAAGGAGGAACTTTAAGCTACAACTCACATCATGATGCTTACAGCATTCACAGCAAAAAAAAACAACAATTTTTCCAAAAGTAGATGTTCCAGCAGATCACTTTTTTTAAAAATTATTATTCATCAACTGTTTTGCATATTTTAATAAATCTTTTAGGGACTAAAGTTGCTATTTTTACAGACTTTTATTGCTAATGATGATATACAGGTAGTCCCTGGGTTATGCACGAGTTCCATTCCTACGCTGGCGACTTAACCCAAATTTCCGCGGAAATCGGAATTAACCCTTTAAGTGACCCTAAATGTCCCCCAAATCTCAAAATAACTATCCAAAAACATGTATTATACGTCATCGTACCATCCTAGCTAGACAGCGAGCTAAGCTCTGAAATGACGATGACAGACGTTCGTGTGGTTTGCTGACTTTATTCAGCTGCTCATGTCATCAACACTTACAGACAAAAACTACAAAAAAAATTAAATCAGTTTCATCCTTAATTAAAACTGTTCAAATTTAATAACAATCTACAAAAACGATTGGCATGTATCAGCGTCCGCACATCATGAAAAACAATTACATAAATTCGCCCCAAGTATTCGGCCACAATTGAAAACGCAAAATAAACAGTACAAAAGGTGTTAAAAGGTGGATTTTTCAGATGAATCTTCCATTGAATTACACCACAGTCGCCGCAAATATTGCAGGAGACCTACTGGAGCCCGCATGGATCCGAGATTCATTCAGAAAACAGTGAAGTTTGGTGGTGGCAAAATCATAGTCTGGGGTTACATCCAGTATGGGGGTGCGCGAGAGTTCTGCAGGGTTGAAGGCAACATAAATAGCCTGAAATATCAACAAATCTTCGCTGCCTCTTACATTCCTAACCATAAAAAGGGACAAATTCTGCAGCAGGGTGGTGCTCCATCGCATACTTCAATCTCTACCTCAAAGTTCCTCAAGGCAAAGAAGATCAAGATCCCCCAGGACTGGCCAGCCCAGTCACCAGACATGAACAGGATGAAAGAGGAAGCATGGAAGACGAAACCCAAGAATGTTGATGAACTCTGGGAGGCATGCAAGACTGCTTTCTTTGATGTTCCTGATGACTTCATCAATAAATTGTATGAATCCTTGCCGAACCGCATGAATGCAGTCCTTCAAGCCCATGGAAGACAGAGAAAATATTACATTTGGATCTCACAGCACCACTACTTAATTCGCTTATGTTATGTAACATATTTTTGTATTTGAAGTACATTTTTTGTTCAATTTTCACACTACTTTCTGTAGGCGACAAAACTTTTGTCTTGCCAAAATTTGACCTTTATGTCGTCATTAAATGATCAATCTTTTTTCAGTGAAACTTTCTTTAGCAGGGGTACACGTTTGGCAGTGCAGGATTAGAGTCCCTGGCGGCGCATTGTTTTACTGATAGTAGCCTTTGTTACTGTAGTCCCAGCTCTCTGTAAGTCATTCACTAGGTCCTCCCCGTGTGGTTCTGGGATTTTTTCTCACCGTTCTTGTTATCATTTTGACGCCACGGGGTGAGATCTTGCATGGAGCCCCAGATCGAGGGAGATTATCAGTGGTCTTGTATGTCTTCCATTTTCTAATAATTGCTCCCACAGTTGATTTCTTTACACCAAGCGTTTTACCTATTGCAGATTCAGTCTTCCCAGCCTGGTGCAGGTCTACAATTTTGTCTCTGGTGTCCTTCGACAGCTCTTTGGTCTTGGCCATAGTGGAGTTTGGAGTGTGACTGACTGAGGTTGTGGACATGTGTCTTTTATAACGATATTGCGTTAAAACAGGTGCTATTAATACAGGTAACGAGTGGAGCCTCGTTAGACCTGGTAAGAATAAGTTCTTTGACAGCCAGAAATCTTGCTTGTCTGTAGGTGACCAAATACTAATTTTCCACTCTAATTTGGAAATAAATTATTTTAAAAATCAAACAATATGATTTTCAGTTTTTTTCCCCCACATTCTGTCTCTCATGGTTGAGGTTTACCCATCCTGACAATTACAGGCCTCTCTAATCTTTTCAAGTTGGAGAACTTGCACAATTGGTGGTTGACTAAATAGTTATTTGCCCCACTGTATTTGTGTCCTCTTTTTGGCAAAATATAATCACCCTAGAATGATATTGTTTGCTCAGCGTATCTCGGACTGCGAATTAGTGCACATGCGTGATACTTGAACAGGGTCTATGGAAAAAAAATTGAATTGCGTATTAAGACTTGCGGCATGAACCTAGCCTGAGAGTGACAGCTGCAAGGAGTTCCTTTTGG
Organism: Corythoichthys intestinalis; assembly: GCF_030265065.1. Lineage (NCBI taxonomy): Eukaryota > Metazoa > Chordata > Actinopteri > Syngnathiformes > Syngnathidae > Corythoichthys > Corythoichthys intestinalis. Next base: position 42,186,367 of record NC_080409.1, on the reverse strand, counting down.
TTTTCGGAGGGGTTTGTCCAAACAAAGTTGAGGGGCTTGTAAAGTAGTGGTCATCTCTGCATCATCCACATAAAGGCTGAGGAAGCCTACCTGCTCTGGAAACAGTGCCACTCTACTCCCCAAGACTTGCCTTTTTTTGATTTAATTTTATTTTTTGCAATTTCTAGAGTTGTAATCAGCAATGGGACTTATGCATACTTATTTTTTCCTGGCTCACGATTTTTGCTCTCCAGTAGTGGTTTATACTCATTTGACTTGTTCAAATATTAAGTAAATTCATGCTGTGTGTATATTGTGGTAAGTATGTCAACTAATTGTCTATTCTTTTTGGGTCGTCGACTTTGATGGACAAGAGGCTCAACACTGCGGTTGAGCTTCCCCTTCGCTCCCCTCTTGACTCATCCCCCCGCAAGCCTTTAGGAGGTTACAAAAAGCCCCCCCGCTGTACATCAAAACAACCAACACATCCCCAAGCCGCCTCCGCCACATCATTCGACATGACACATGAGAGACAGCACTGACCACAACAGTGGCCTCAGACTCTTTCATGGCAAAATGGCTGAGTGACAATTTACATAGGACATTTGAGAATGCAGTAATACATTTAAAACAGAATATTCAAAAATAACATTATAGTTTAGTCTTGAGACGCATTCGTGACACACACTCATATATTTTCTATTGAAATGAGATTATTATTTATTGATCCCCATAGGGGAAATTCAGGTATTGCAGCAGCATCATAACAGCATACCGTAATTTTCGGAATCGCAGTTTTTCAAAGTTTGGTCATGGGTGCAACTTATACAGGTAGTCAGTGTTGTTAATAACGGCGTTAAATATAACGGCGTTACTAACAGCGTTATTTTCTTCAGTAGTGAGTAATCTAATTAATTATTTTTCTCATCTTGGCAACGCCGTTACCGTTACCGAAGCGGAAAAGGCGTGCGTTACTATACATTACGATGTTGGTTGACTGCCGCGAGAAAAGTCTGGAAAAAGGCGGACTCACGGAGACGAGAGAGCAGAGCAGGAGTGGGGAGGAGGCAAGGGAGTGTGAGACCGTTGCAAACGCGATGCTACTATGCTAGGTGGCTCCAATAATACCTGACTGTAGCCGATAGCCTACAAACTACGCCCACATGATGCTTCGGTAGATATCACATATATACAGAACTAGATGCAAATGACAGACACGGCGGCATTAGCAACATACAGTGGGGCAAATAAGTATTTTGTCAACTACCAATTGTGCAAGTTTAACCTACTTGAAAAGATTAGAGAGGCCTGTAATTGTCAATATGGGTAAACCTCAACCATGACAGACAGAATGTGGGGAAAAAACCAGAAAATCACATTGTTTGATTTTTAAAGAATTTATTTCCAAATTAGAGTGGAAAATAAGTATTTGGTCACCTACAAACAAGCAAGATTTCTGGCTGTCAAAGAGGTCTAACTTCTTCTAACGAGGTCTAACGAGGCTCCACTCGTTACCTGTATTAACGGCACCTGTTTTAACTCATTATCGGTATAAAAGACACCTGTCCACAACCTCAGTCACTCACACTCCAAACTCCACTATGGCCAAGACCAAAGAGCTGTCGAAGGACACCAGAGACAAAATTGTAGACCTGCACCAGGCTGGGAAGACTGAATCTGGAATAGGTAAAACGCTTGGTGTAAAGAAATCAACTGTGGGAGCAATTATTAGAAAATGGAAGACATACATGACCACTGATAATCTCCCTTGATCTGGTGCTCCATGAAAGATCTCACCCTGTGGTGTCAAAATGATAACAGGAACGGTGAGCAAAAATCCCAGAACCACACGGGGGGACCTATTGAATGACCTATGGAGAGCTGGGACGACAGTAACACAATGCGCCGCCAGGGATTCAAATCCTGCACTGCCAGACGTGTCCCCCTGCTGAAGAAAGTACACGTTTGTTTTCAAGTATTTGTTGAATGGCTTGCATTTCCAAAAACTCCTAATTTAGGTAAATTATTAAGAAGATATGGCTTTAAAAGTGTATATACGAAAAAAATTGTTGAACATAATGTATTTTAATCAACAAGTTTAAACAACCTCATAGTAACCAGTGTGGCAGTTTTATACAATGATTTGAATCTAATACGTTCTTTTAACGCCAGCTACTGTATGTGAACCACTTCACATCCACCCAATATCCCAGAGTACAGCTGAAAGGGTCCAAAAAGTGGGAGCTCATAACAAGGCCACATCATCTAATTAGGTTTTCCTTACACTTTCTTAATAATTCATGCTATCAGCAAGTCTACAAGGAAGTGAGTCTCCTCTTCTTCCCAGGAAGCTTTCGACAAGGATCATGTGTCCACTGTAAGTAAGGAAGTGTGAGCAACAATACATACTGTAGCAGCCTCATAAATAAATATGATGATTGTTAATGGGGTTTAATGTTACTTCACGGTGCCCCAGTTGACCGCTATGTGCGACCACCGTGGCAATGCGAGCACAACGGAGGCTACATGTCCGTCCACAAGGAGTCTGGCACCAGGGAGACCACAGAGCATCCTCAATAGCGGGTTGTTCTCATCTTACACTTTTTAAGAAGTAGAAAGCTCTCAAGGTGGCCGTTTATCACCCTGCAGATCGCAATTCATTAATATGAATTTTGTTACTGAGGTAAATGTATAATGCACTTGATGGGATCATATACCGTGCTGGCCAAAAGTATTGGCACCCGTGCAATTCTGTCAGATAATGCTCGATTTCGCCCAGAAAATGATTGCAATTACAAATTCTTTGGTGGTAATATATTCATTTATTTTGCTTGCAATGAAAAAAAAATTAAATCATTATCATTTTCCGCAAAACTCCAAAAATGGGCCGGACAAAAGTATTGGCACCTTCAGCCTAATACTTGGTAGCACAACTTTTCGACAAAATAACTGCGAACTACCGCTTTCGGTATCCATCAATGAGTTTCTTACAATGCTCTGCTGAAATTTTAGACCATTCTTCTTTAGCCAACTGCTCCAGGTCTCTGAGATTTGAAGGGTGCCTTCTACGAACTGCCATTTTCAGATCTCTCCACAGGTGTTCTATGGGATTCAGGTCTGGACTCATTGCTGGCCACTTTAGAAGTCTTTAGGGCTTTCTCTCAAACCTTTTTCTAGTGCTTTTTGAAGTGTGTTTTGGGTCATTGTCCTGCTGGAGGACCCATGACCTCTGAGGGAGACCCAGCTTTCTCATACTGAGCCCTACATTAAGCTGCAAAATTTGTTGGTAGTCTTCAGACTTCATAATGCCATGCGCACGGTCAAGCAGTCCAGTGCCAGAGGTAGCAAAGCAACCCCAAAACATCAGGGAACCTCCGCCATGTTTGACTGTTTGGACTGTGTTCTTTTCTTTGAAGGCCTCGTTTTTTTTTTTCTTCCTGTATACTCTTATGTTGATGCCTTTGCCCAAAAAGCTCTACTTCTATCTCATCTGACCAGAGAACATTCTTCCAAAATGTTTTTGGATTTCTCATGTAAGTTTTGGCAAACTCCAGCCTGGCTTTTTTATGTCTCTGGGTCAGAAGTGGGGTCTTCCTGGGTATCCTACCATAGAGTCCCTTTTCATTCAGACGCTGACGGATAGTACAGCTTGACACTGTTGTACCCTCGGACTGCAGGACAGCTTGAACTGGTTTGGATGTTAGTCGAGGTTCTTTATCCACCATCCGCACAATCTTTCTTTGAAATCTCTCGTCAATCTTTCTTTTCCGTCCACATCTAGGGAGGTTAGCCACAGTGCCATGGGCATTACACTTATTGATGACACTGCACCGGTAGACACAGGAACATTCAGGTCTTTGGAGATGGACTTGTAGCCTTGAGATTGCCCATCTTCATTTCAATGGTAAGCCTCACCTTTTTTTCACCACCTACACTAACATTCTTAAAACCCATCTTGATTTCTCTTGAGAGGTGTGCCATCTTAGGCACCCCCGATTCGATTAGATTACGATTCAGGGTTCTACGATTCGATTATTGAACGATAAACCACAGTATTGGGGATGATCCCGGTTATTACGATTATCACGATTATCGATGCATCGTACACTACTAATTAATAAAGTAGCCAAACAAATTTATGTCCATTATTTATTTAAAATATCCTAATGATTCAACAGAAATGATGGAAACATGCCCATACAACAAAAAGCTGCCCTTAAGCTGCTTTTTTGTTTATTTATTTATTTATTTATTTACAAGAAAGTGCAAAAACATTAACCATTTTAAAGACAGTGCTTTTTTCTCTCAACAATACCATAAAATTTACAAACGTGGAATGAATTCCACATTTTCTGGAAACAAAGTGTCTTTAGAAATAAGACTTCTTTTAACCAATATACTTTGTTTTCACAGACTTCTGTGCTATTTCGCATGTTTGTAGTGTTACCTCTGTACTTAATCATGGTTTTACACGTTCTGCATATGAAATACACGTTAGCGAATTAGCTAATTAGCTTAGCGCTCGGCGTTAACTGTTAACATCAGTAACCCAACAATAAAGGCTTAACAGTACAAGAGGGTTCGTGTACTCACCTCTTATAGACGCACACGGGTCTTAGCAACACACTCAGGACATTTTTCAATTGGCATGACTTGAAACTACTGCTGGACATCTGAAACGTAAGGAGCAATGAACTATCTCTTCCCTTCTCGCTCTAAAAATTAACTTGTGCACGGAAGCGCGACCGCCGGGTCCTGCCTGTCTCATACACAAATTTATTTTCCAGTCTTTTGAAAAGGAGTAAATCTCTCGCTCAGTAACCGGCAGCATCCATCATAACGTTGTGCGTGCGTCCGTTAAAGGTGTCCGGGCGGCAGACGCGTCTTGAATTTTGTTCCGCTACTAGCGGCTGTCAGAAAGTTATTGGGGAAAATCATCGTTTTTGAAACTTTATGAATCGTAATCGAATCGCAGTGCATCTAATGATCGATTTTTTGGAACTCCCTTATTTCTCTCACAAGAAAATCCGCCGTGCGTCCATCTTGCGGGAAAAGAAACTGCGGCGCTGTCATAAATCGTCGTATTTCGAGTATGTCGTCGGATGTTGAAAAGATCGTGTGTCGAAGCAATCGTTTGTGGAGGTAGCACCGTACTATTCTTGTTGCATTTTAAGTTTTTAATAGGGCTGTCAAACGATTAAAATTTTTAATCGAGTTAATCATAGCTCAAAAATTTATTAATCGTAATTAATCGCAATTCAAACATTCTATAAAATATGCCATATTTTTCTGTAAGTTATTGTTGGAATGGAAAGATATGACACAAGACGGATATATACATTCAACATACTGTACATAAGTACTGTATTTGTTTATTATAACAATAAATCAACAAGATGGCATTACCTTTAACATTCTGTTAAAGCGATCCATGGATCGAAAGACTTTTAGTTCTTAAAAGATAAATGTTAGTACAAGTTATAGAAATTTTATATTAAAACTCCTCTTAATGTTTTCGTTCTAATAAAATTTGTAAAATTTTTCAACAAAAAATAAACTAGTAGCTCGCCATTGTTAATGTCAATAATTACACAATGCTCATAAAATCAGTCGCACCAAAGCACCAGCAGAGGGAGACAAAAAAACACAAGTAACAAGTGGACATGACACTATGCCGTCATTTTAATCTGTTTGAGCGGGGCATGTGCGTTAATTGCGTCAAATATTTTAACGTGATTAATTTTAAAAATTAATTACCGCCCGTTAACACGATAATTTTGACAGCCCTAGTTTTTAACAGCTTCATATTTGTGCTTCAACTCCTGAATACACCTTGTTTTCTTTCTGACCTCATTTCACTCCACTGAAGACAAGCGCCGGGCCATAACATCCATGCAAAATCTCAGTGAATTGAAGTAAATTATAACGACCAGCAGAAATATTATCCTTAAAATTGAAAAGGATGCAGCCTTCCTGAAAATACATATTTTTTTAACAATTCAGTAACTGCCTGGAACTTCCTTCTAGAAATGTAAACTGTCTGTGCTTATACTGGCATTGCTAAACACGGTGAAGTCAGGCTCAGGCAGCATCTGGTCCTAAGAGCCGTGTTTATTTTTCTACTGTACGAGAGAGAGGTGATATTTTTTGGTGGTTTTTGAGATGTTTCTTCTTCTTCCTTTTCCAATAAATCAGCGGAGACGTTCTATAAACGTACTTTAGCAGGGCCGTGCACGTCCACTTGCACTGTTATGATTACGAGTGTGAGGCAGGAGTGTTAATATTCCGTCTGTATCCCGCTGAGGTGTAGCTCACGTCTATCATTTCTTTTCTTTTTTTTTTTTCTTTTCCTCACCCCCCTCCCCTTTAGCATCCTGCAGAGTGTTCCAGCAAGCTTGTATCTCCCCCTCCAGGACGAGCTCTATTATAGTCCTTGCACTCCCACAACACAGAGGAAACACATTTCCATCTCAGCCCTCGGATTCTCCAATCTGTCATTGCAATCACTGGAGGTCGGGGGGAAAAAAAACCCAAAATAAAACATCCCAAAGCCAAATGACGCTCCAGTGTGTGACAAAATAGTCGGAGGCGGTAGGCCGGGGCAATTTGCCTGGAATCTGTTATTCCCATCCCAGGCTCTCATTTCGGTTCTCCCCAGCGCCCGCCTGAGCTGATAACAAGTGTGCGCGTTCGGCAGAATGATGGATGGACTTTAGCCACGGGCTTGTCAGGAGAGGGTGCAGGGCCATATGGAAGTGGCATATGGAAGCTCATAGCGGAAGATGGTGCGAGCTGCGGAAATATACATTAAAGATGTTTTTTTGCGCTTAGAAATGCAAGGTTCATCAGTTTAGTGAGGGTGAGCAGTTGGTGACACTCTCTTGTTTGATGGGGAGTTACTGATTGTTTTGGCATTTATGGCAAGGGTGGTGATGAAAAAAACTGGAAAAATGCTTAGCTTCAGAATACCGTTCTTATGTTTTAAATGATATGAAATAATTCATGAATAAACTCTCACCTTCGAAACTTTCAATATTTTCATAAAGCTGTGTTTCAACCATAGGCGGAGTTTAAGAGGGGGATGCCCCTCCGGTGGCCGAAAAGTGTCATTGCATGTAATTGACGTTCCTATACATGATTTTAAAATTTTCCAGTAAAATATTGTCTATAAAAGTTGTAAAACAATAAAACAAACAACAACTATGAATGAAATGAATAACAAAATATTTTTGTAATGGGTCAAAATGAATTTTCAAACAGATCATGTGACTAGGTGTCAAGTTCAAAAATAGACCCTTAGGTAGACATTTGTAAAATTACCCAAAAATAAGGAGAGAAGACACTCAGTTTTCTTGGCCAAGGAGAGCAAAGAGGGACTAGACAGGAATGCTAGATTACGCTGTATAGTCACCAAAATTGATCTAAGGAAAAAAACCCTCTTTGCTCTTTTTATTAGGGGTTTGTCCTAACACAGAAGGGTGCCGCCCTGAAGGGAGGGGGAAAGCAAGCTGGAGACACCCATGTGATTTTGGTTGGCTATGTGTGAGCATGTAGGTGGAACTAACTAAATACACGTGTGTAAGCAAAGGCACAGGTAAAAAATGGTCAGAATGACCCAGACACTTCAGTTATGCAACGCTGCGGCCATGGAAGATGTCCTCGAATGGAAAATTGTCCTCGAAGGTCTAGACGAAAGTCCAGACGCCAGGTGCTGAAGATGTCCCGGAAGGTCTAGTTACGCAATGATGGCCATGAAGCAAGGCAGTTGTCATCCCGACCCTCTTTACTCTTTGTAACAAACATTATACTACAACCTAGTATAGCAAGCAATAATCATTTACTGGTTATATCAATAAGAAAAAAATATGGCAATATGTATTATGTATGGTATATATGAGCACAAGCAAATATTCAATCAATCAAGCAAATATTCAATCAATCAACCCTCGATAATTACCTCAACACAAGGCAAGGCAAATTTATTTATATAGCACAATTCAACACAAGGCAATTCAAGAAATAAAATTATACATAAAAATCACATTCAATCACGAGTAGAATAAAAAAAAGAATTAAAAAAAAAAAAAAAAAAAAAAAAACTACCCTAATTTTCTGACTATAAACCGTTACTTTTTTCCCTCATTTTGAATCCTGCGTCTTATAGTCCAGTGGGGCTTATTTGATTATTTATTTGGGTTAATAGGTAACACTTTGTTTGACAGCGGCATCATAAGACTGTCATAAGAACGTCATGATTATGACATGACACGACACTATCATGGGCATTACTGAATTACTATGACAGATGTCAAAATGTGTAACTAACTTAATTTATGTCCAGCTCAGATCTTTTACGCCCATTCAAAAGTGAGATAATTTGCTGGATGACACTAACCGACATCTATTATAAGCATTCAATAATGCCTATGACAGTGTAATGTAATTATGACAGTATTATGACACCACTATCCAAGAAAATGTTACCAAATACCATAACTAGCAATTAATGAAACAACTGGAACAGTAACTGAAGAAATAATTAGCACAGGACATGAATTTTGATTATTTTTATATCTGTAGCGCCGCAATACATGCTAGGAGGAATGTTGGATGACAACAGTGTTGACAGCAGGTGGCAGCAGAGGTTTACTGTCTCCCCCAAGGGAGCAGTGATGGCCAAATGAGGATTTTTAAAACAATAAGGCTTTGCGCTGAATTGGTTCAAAGCTTAATGGTGTTTCATTTGATTTCATGACAGTCTTATGATGCCATTGTCAAATGAAGTGTTACCAGTTAATGTCTTTTGGTGTAAATATCCCATAATACAATGAGGACAACTGCGGCTTATAGTCCAGTGCGGCTTATCTATGAACAAATGCCGTTTTCATGTCAAATTTGGTGGCTTGCGGCTTATAGTCCAGAAATTACGGTACTACTACTGCTAATAATAATAATAATAATAATAATAATAATAATAATTGAAATCAGCGATGGAGATAAAGCACAAGAGGAATAGAAAGCAAATATCTTGAAATATATAGACAGTTATGGATATGCTGTGCTAAACAAAATCGTTTTTAGCCCTAGTTTAAAGGAGCTAACAGTTTCAGCATACTTCAGACCTTCAGGTAACTTGTTCCAGAGGTGAGGAGCATAATAACTAAATGCTGCCTCACCCTGCTTGGTTCTTGTTCTTGGAACATACAGGCGACCGGTTCCAGACGACCTTAGGGGTCTAGATGCTTCATAGGAATCTAACAAATCAAGCATTTAGGTCCAAGGCCATTGAGTGTTTTGTAGATGACCTTTGACTTACTGGAAGCTAGTGTAACGATTTCAAAACCGGTATAATGTGATCCAGTTTCCTTGTATTTTTAAGGACTCTGGCTGCAGCATTCTGTACTAGCTGCAGTTTCCTGACTGATTTTTTTAATCAAGACCTGTAATTATACAGTTGCAATAGTCCAATCTACTGAAAATGAATGCATGCGTAAGTTTTTCCATGTCTTGTCAAGTCAGAAGCCCCTTAATTCTGGCTATATTTTTAGGTGGCAATAAGCAGATTTAGTGACAGACTTTAGATGGCTATTTTAGGTCTGAGTCAATAATTACACTAAGATTTCTGACTTTATTTGTAGCTGTAAGTGACATTGTGCTAAGGCGCCTGCTTATCTATGACCTTTCCTTTTTTGGCCCAAAAATGATCTCTTCTGTCTTCTCCACATTTAGCTGGAGAAAATTCTGGCACATCCATTCACTGATTTGACTAGCACCTTAGACCATAGGTGTCAAACCGATTCCAGAAAGGGCTTAGTGGGTGCAGAGAGTTTAACCAATGAACTTCCTGCTGAAACAAGCAGCACCTGACAAAGTTGAACTGATTACACATGTAAAAGATCTAATTGGTGAAAAGGTGTCCTCTTCATTGGTTGGAAAGCAAACCTGCACCCACTAGGCCCTTTCTGGAATCGGTTTGACACCTGTGCCTTAGACGGTCATTTGCTTTGCTTAACCAAAACCACCTGGGGACCGAAGAAGCAAGATGGATATATGATTTTTTTCAAACCTAAGCTTTCAAAAGCGACAACAACAACTGTGCAAAAACCAAGGATTGAAAATGTGGACTTTGAAACGCCAGAGAGCACCCAAAGCAGCCAAAATGGGAAGCGGAGTTTCAATTTGCTCCACTAGAGACGCTAATTGTACAACGGAGCCATGTGCTATATATGTGATAACTGAAGGAATCTGACTTTCTAGCCAGACCGCCGGATCCGCGCTGGCGCACCTCCAACGGCCCGGGCCGGCGGCAGCCCGGCAATCCGACCAATAGGCCAAACTCCGCGCATTCACTGTAGCTTTAACCCTTTGTACTGACTCTATTTTTAAAGGTTTAAAGGTTCATGGAAAACAAGTTGATATTTTTTTCAGGCTGACAGCGATCAAACCAGCAAGGCGAAACAGAAACACTGAGGCGGGGAGGCAAGGTCACCCTATCACCCGTCAACAAAAGTTTCCCGAGAAAAATGACCACAATTAGTTAAACATTCAGTCTTTTGAAGGCTCTGGCGGAGCGGGCCATGGGCAGGAAGAAGGGTGTGTTGGGGATTATTGTCTGTTTGTGGATTGGACAGGAGGATTCGGGAGTTACTGTTGTCCGGGCAACGGGGGTTGTGGATTTTGCCACCTCAGCGTCAAAGGGGCTCTTGGAGTCTTGTCAGTCGTGTTATCAGTTGGATATGGGAAGTTCTTCGGTGTTCCTTGTGTTAGGGCAGAGCATCCCGCCATTTGTTCTGGACTGTCCGGGAGAACTGATTGCGAGTCAATTGCATGACGGACATGTTGGGCTTCCGTGATAAGAAGGCGTCATGTATCTTTATGCCCTATATTCTGCTTGTTTTCCTCAAACTATGGTATAAGTGCTATTTATTTTATATTAGGTTTGTTAGAGTCATACAAACAGTCGATCGTTAAATACGAGAAAAGATACTATTCCCTGATTGATTATGTTAAATGTGTTAGAAGAATACAAACAGTTAGACGGTGCCTACGAGAAAAAGTACTCCTTCATAACTTTTTATACAAAGCATATACAGTAATTCTCTCTTTTACTTAGTTTGGCAGAAACCTTGATCTGAGCACACCAATTATCAACTTGAATCTTTTTTTGAAAACTTTGCTAATTATTGCCAAACTGCTATTTATTTTAAAGTTAGTTGAGTAAATACAAAGAAGAAATCGTCCAAATAATGGGTTATTTCCACGAATAAACACCAAGTCAGGTGACTCATATTTTAAGGCACCACTGCATTTTTTTATGATTAACTCGAGTAATTTGATTAGAAAAAATATTCAAATTAAATTTTGCTGCTTCGAGTATTCATTTAATTAAAGTGGCGTTGTAATGGTTTGTTTATGAAAGTGTTTGCATTTAGTTTTATTGATTTCGTTTATTGATGTATTTATTTTTATTGATTTAGGTCTGTACACTCCCCTCTATAACTCATTTTACATGGCTGAATCCAGCTGCTCCCTGTTAAGACCAACATAAGCTAGGTTTTTGTTTGAGCTAATGTTTTTTTAATGCATTCGTAATTTAGTTCATAGGTATATTTAGCTGTTTTTTGCGGGAATACTGTATGCGTTCGAACCATTTGTTAAGAGCATTGTAAAAAAAAAAAAAAAGAAAAGAAAAAAAGCATTATATAGCGTTAAAGCTAGCAGAGTTTTGCTATATAAGTTAGCCAATTGTTCTTTTGTTGTGCTTACATCCTCATTTATTTTACTATTTTTTTGTATACAGTTGGAGGATCAGCTCAGGTATTTTAATTTTTTTATGTTCCCTATCAGATTACTCAACTATTCGAACTACTTCATCGATTAATCGACTACTAAAATAATTGATAGCTGCAGCCCTACTGGAAAACTATGGTAAAATTTATGGCTTGGATAACCGCAGACGCTCATAGCTTCTTTTTAAGTTTACTAGGATTCAATTCTGATGTCCTTTAAATTCAATAATTTATTCCTGCTTAATACCTGTCTGGTGTGGTGACTAGAAAAGAATATCATTATTTTAAGTATTTTCCAATGAAGTCATGATCCAACTATGTGTACAGATGTGCATGTACATCTCTGTCATTCCTAGCCGCCCTGTGGAGAGTCTGGGGATAGGGAGGGCCCTGAGGAACTCCGTTTGATTGTTTAAAGCCCCGCTTAATTGGCGCTTTGTCTGCGCACTCCTAAATGAGGCGGGACGCCCACGGCGGCTGGGAGGGGGTTCCCGTGGAGACCACGGGCCGTTTGACAGGCCCCGTAGTGGGTGGGTTGGCGCACCCCCTCCTCCTCCCAAACTGCCAGGCATGACAGCGGCCCGTGCCGCACCAACCCTGGCCAATTAAAACTCGGCTGTCATGGCCAGACAGTCGACCAACACTGTGTGACTGAGTGTGTGTGTTTGTGTGTATTGCAGGTAAAAATGAGCCTTCCACTTATACATAGTTTTCCAGTTGCAGCAGAAGCTACAAATTAAGATGGAATCCGAAATTCAACGTGAGGAGAAAATTTGAAATACAAGACCAGTATACAGCAGGTACGGATATGCTACAAGTTTCCTCACATATTTCTGGTCACCACCAGAGGCATAAAATACGACAAAGGATTTTATTGGGAAATTCTATGGAGGTAAATTGGGAAATTCTATGGAGGTAAATTTGTGCCTTTATTATTCATTCCCCCCCCAAAAAAGTTGCTTCAGTCAAAATATATATTTTCAATTTAAAAAATTCACTTAAATTTTTAAAAACTTGAGTTGTGTCTTTATTTTGGTGACGTCGCGTACTGTAATGGTCGGCAACGGGTCGCCGCATACGTTTCTTCAACACAACGTGGGCATGTCAATAAAAAAAAAAAAATCGGTGTATATATATGTATATATATATATATTTCTGTCTCCATCCATGTACCCGTTTATAATGCGCATCATGATTTTACAAGTTGATTTTAGGGGAAAAAATTGTGCGTTATATTCGGGAAATTATGGTAATTTTTCATGGAAAATGTTTTTTTTTATTTATTTTTTTTTTTTTTTATTGAAGCAATCCTTTTTGTGTTTGGGCCATATCATGGGTAGGACTAGAATATATTTAAAATAAAAAAGTCACTTCAATTAAAAAAGAAAAGTGGTTGAATGCAAAAATAAATTTTGGCCAGGACATTTGTGTCTTTATTTTTGAATCAAAAAATATGGTAAGTTGCTTAAAAATATATATATATATATATATATATATATATATGAAAGAAAAATCACTTTAATAAAAAAAACAACAAAAAAAAACATTTCAATCATAGAAGAAAAAGTTTTTGAATGCAAAAATATATTTGAGACTCAAAAATCTGCATTTGAACACTTCATTTTTCATGGATTTTTTTTTTTTTTTTTTTTTTTTTTTTGATTGAAGAAAAAAAATATATAAAAAATATTTTCAATAAAAAAAAGTCACTTCAATCAAAAAAAAATGAATGCAAAAATAAATTTGAGACTCAAAAAAAGCATGTGAATTTTTTTTTCTTTGAATTATTTTTTTTTTTAAGTGAATATATTTTTCATTGAAGTAAGTGTGCTACAGTTTGTCTAGGAAATTTGTGTCTTATTTTTCAATCACAAAATAAGTTGCTTCAGACATTTTTTTTTTTAAAGGAAAAACACTTCAATTTTGTTCAATCAAAAACACTTCAATTTTGTTCAATCATAATAAAAATGTTTTTGAATGCGAAAAAATATTTGAGACACAAAAATTTGCATTCAAACCCTTGATTTTTCATTAAAAAAGGTTTTTTTGAAGCATTCCTTTTTGTGTTGCTTCAATCAAAAAAAATTCAATCAAAGTAAAAAATTTTTTTTGCAAAAATGAAAGTTGTTTCTTTCAAAAAAGAAACTTCAATCAAAAGAAAAATCATTAAATCAAAGAAAAACAGTTTTCAAATGCTTTTTTGAGTGCAATTTATTATTGCATTCAACCACCTTTTTTTTTAATTATTAAAGTGCCTTTTTTTATTGAATAAATATATTTTGATTAAATCAACTTTTTTTGATTGAATAATAAACACACAAATCAACCTCCATACAATTCTGGGATGAACTGGGAATACTCAGTTCAATTTTTAAAATGTTAGTAGTTTTATTTACTGATTATTATTTTATCAGAACGCAACCCTTTGTGGCTACTGATGTCGTCTGTATGAAGAAAAAAAAAAACAGATGTGTGATCACACTTCATTTATACGAACTGTATACTGCATGTTGAAATGGCTCTCTTGTTTCTTCTTACTTTTATAGTCACTGCCCGAGTTGAGAAAAACAAAAAAAAAAAGGAATCAAAAATTCAATGTTACAAAATTTAAAATACAAGAACTGTATATCTAAGGTCAATATGAGTCTCCCGTTTCTCTTTTCTTATGGAGTCGCCACTTGAGCTATAAAAGAGGAGAAAATCAAAAATTCAACATGAGTGACAATACATCTACTATATCACAACAATATACTACAGGTCAAAACGGGTCTCCTGTTTCTCCTTAGATTTCTAGTTGGGTCTCAAGCCATAAATTTTGACAGAATTAGAACTTCAATGTATGTTACAGTACTTATAACGCAACCTGTTCATGTGCTTTTATTGTCGTAGCAAAAAAAAAAATGGCAGACACGGACTTCATTTTGGTTTGTTGCACAAGCCCTGCACGAGCCATATTGTGTGTGTGCACTCTTGTGCATTATCCTGTCGACTTAAGCGTATATAAAAAAAGAAACCCTCTCCCCTTACATTTGTTTGTTCACTCATTTCTGTGTCATAAAGACAGACGGCCATGCCTGTGCACGTTTAAAAATGTGAAGGTACCTTTGCAAGAGTTCTTTGTGAACTCAAGTGCTCAGATCGGGTTACATGCAGACAGATTTGTAATTGGCAGTAATCACTTAGGACAAGCCCTTGCACCGCGTGTTATCCGCTTGTGACTGTAGGCCAAAGTCAATACTCATCGTTGAGTCATGAAAAGGGGCTCAAAGAGGTCGCCCTGCTTCCCTCTCAAATATTTGGTTCCTTTTTTTTCTCTTTCTCAAATTTGTGTTGATATACAGACTTCTTAGTCATCCTGGAATGATAGCGATGGGTTAAAGTGCGTAAGACAGGAGAAAAAAAGTCTTAAATAGCATTATTATGTGAATTAGAATCATATTTTGAGACGATTTGACTCTATACTCTATATATTAGTAGTAGTAGTTTTTGTTTTATTTTTATTTTTGTTTTATTTTTATTTATTTACTTTTATTCTATTTGTGATTAAATGCGATCTTTTGTCTTGGTTTTTACGTTGTATTGATTTAAATGTGATTTTTATGATCTTTATGTGATGTAAAGCACTTTGAATTGCCTTGTAATGAATTGTGCTATATAAATAAATTTGCCTTGCCTTGCCTATACAACAATTTAGCAAAGCGCAGATGACGAGAAATTAGTCTTTTATTCTGCCGGTTAGCCACGCCTACCATTATAGACCCTACCCACCGACGTCACAAAATCACGTGCTCGCTGTATGGTTCCGCCCCCTTGTCCGTCATTTTGCGTCTGTATTATCAATGGTCTCAATTGATCGAGCAACTTATAATGCATTTCATGGAAGACCCGGTGCTTTCGGATGCCGTAAACTCACTTGATGCGTTGCATAAAAGGCGTTATGTGGAAAAGCTTCAGTTTATCCATTCGCCAGATCCATATTTGATGCCTAAATCGATGTTTTTCGACCCGCTGTCTCCGCCGTATTTGCCTGACATCTGCTAGCTACCCTGATATGTACAACTATCTTGTCCACACAAAATCAGCCTATTCTCACGAAAGTTTGAAAAACTTTAAGAGCTTGGAGGCTTATAAATACTTCGTTGCTGGTTGGGTGAAACAGGTCCTCGTCCACGAAAATTCGGCAGGAATCTATCTTGTGCTTGGAAAGGTGAGTTACGAAATTTTCAATTCAAAATCTTTTGTTATTGCTAACATCCACTGTCAAGTCTAATGTATTTCATGTCGTTTGTCAATGGTGTTTGGGCTTTTAATGTTTATATGGTTTAGCGATAGCACTCTCACTACATACATACGTGTATGTTGTCGGCGATTAGCCTAGCAATGATCTTAATTGTGGTTGTCAGCCCAGAACCCTCTAAATATATATTAAATGCATCTTACCAGATATAAAATGACTACTACATAATCTGTGGTAATCGTTTGGAGCCCAGTTTTCTCGTTGAATTGCAGCAGCCCATCTCGCTCTCTTCTCTCCGGGTCTCTCGGAATCCGGTAGAACTTCAAGTCTCTCCGTCTTCTCCGGCTATCTTCTCTGTTATTGCAACCGACCGCTACACACGCCTTCACCATTTTGATTATTAAAGTTAACGAGCATAAAAACACGTCGTAAATAGGAGGAACGTACGTAGCCGTAACAGGGAAACATGATGTGTTGACGGACAATTGGGCGGCACCAGTCAGGAGGAAGGAGTTGTGACGTCACGTGGGTAGGGTCTATAGGGCTCTAGCGTCCCCAACAGGTGGATGACGTCAGCGGGAGAATGGGCTCATCGGCTTTACACTTCAGCCCATCGAGGGGGATTTATTCAGAACGAGGAAAACGTGACGCAGAGAGCCGCAAAATGTCATTGTTTCAGTCTCTTGTTTTCCGAAATTTCCAGGTTCGCGGTGTGTCAGCAGCCAGCACACTTTTGCTCAATAGACGATGTTTACTAATTAGAAAATGCAGAATAAATTAGATTTAATGATTATAATCCCACAAGAGCAAGCAAACAAGTATCAATAACAAGCATAACAAATGGCAACGATGACGCTAGATTTGAGTTTGTCAATCCCAGAATCCCCGTGCTACCATTACAGCACAACCAGGTGTCCCTTAGCAATGAAAATCGCTTACCGTGACAAATGAGCGGGAGCCAACGCTCCGGTAAGGCTGCGAAGGAACAAAGCCAGGCGATCCGTACGTGACCCGCTGGCGGACTTTACTGGTCGCCCGGAAATGCCCGGTTTTTGTAGGAACGCGCCACACGGGGGCGGAGATGGCCAACCTCCGCTCCCAGGCGGCGCGGCCCCGTCCAATGACAAAAATTAAAGCTACTTTTGGTTCAGCCCCTCGAAAAAGGGGCTTTTCTTTGCGTGGTTCCCAGGTTGTGCCATCCGGTAGCAGATGTTGTGTTCCCACGGTAAATATTATGAGTACAAAACAAGTCTCGTGAGATTCCCTCCTAACTATGGGACTCAAGCGTGTATTATGCTGCAAAACAAGTTATCTCGTGAGATTCCCTCCTAACTATGAAACTCAAGATAAAAAAACAATAGAAGTTGTTACAATCTATGTCACAGAAGCAATCATACATCACAAAGGCATAATGTGCTAATGTTAAGGCATCATATAACATTTTCCCCCATCATCTCTCCACTCCAATATTTTTAGAGAATATTCTTTTTATCCAAGTATTTTTTTCCCCAATAGCTAAATAAATGGCATGTTCATGACAAATAGCAGTCTGTGCTAAATGGAATATGAAATAATAAAAATGCATTTATTCAGGACGACATGGCAAAATTACTCCATAATGGTCAAAACTGTTGACTTCACCTTTACTGTCGCACCTCCCGAACGATATTTTATGTCACCTAAGTCGGGCTTATGTCATTTCCCTTCTCCCCCCCTTCCCGGCTTCGGAAAATGTAAACAAACCAGGAGGCGTGACAGCTAGCCGACACGCTAACCTGAACCGAGCGATGTTTCAAAGTCTTCGAAATGGAAAATCACACATAACTAGCCCGGATCATTTCACATGACGGCTGGGTCGCCGATCGGCAACCTGCCCAGCGGCAAACAAGTTAGAGCTCGTCGTTCCCCTGCTGAGGGCAGAGGGCTCGTTTGCGGGGAAGCAACTGGACAATGACCGCCGGTCGGAGGAGCGTGTAGCTGCCAAATGGTTAACACGAATATGGCAAAATAATGCTTTATTACACGGCGAAGTCGTAAACAGCGAGAGATTCATAGGAGGGCGGCTGCAGTTGTTTTGCAGCTAACATGACAATATGGGTATGAGGAGAGCTTTTTACATGCCCATCCATGATCAAACGTAAGTAGTACTTTATTTAAAGTAAGTTTGTAGTGTTTACTCTGTAATCGCTATATTCGCGGCTATTTTTAACACAAGGTTGCAATTTCTGATCGGTCGGAAAATTAGACAGAACACCGGGCACATGAAGAGGGCAATAAGCCGAGTATAGTGCTCTCCCGGCGGGGGGATGTGCGACAGGCCGCCGGTCGTCAGCCGAGGGGACAAGAAGGATGTCAGCCACAAAATACAAGCAACCAACATATTAAAAAATGATCCCAGTATTTGACATAATACAAAACACGATGTTTACTCAAGTCCAATGGTCCCACAGTAGTAGGGCTTGTTTTGGCCAATATCCACCGGTGAATGGGAACCTTTTGAAAATCCAAAAAGGCTCACAGGCCACTCCCTCGTACAGCAAGATTTTTCTGCAGCCGTTTGTCTGGCGTGATGCGAAAAATAAATGAATTAATCCGCAAAATCAGCTAAATCCTTAGTCCTCATACAACAGTACGGCTGTATAGTGAAGAGGACTCATTCCTCAATGCAAGACTGAAGCCGGAAGTCTGTCATTTTTGTAGCGCGGGATTCAAAAAATTGAATAAATTTATCAATCGCTTTATCACACATCCAAGTGGTTCATTTCATTCAGGAGTATAAAATACCGTGTGTATTATGAAATAAACATGATTTATTATGAAAAACATGCTTTTTCGTGGCACAGGCACTTAAAAGCACACTTTGGTTGGAGCCAGATTTGTAATCTGAGATTCCAGCATCAGGCATAGATTCGATTCAATCCTGGCCTAAGGCAACACGCAGTTATTGAGAACTTCTCACCCTGTTGTAATCATCTTCAAGACTCACCTCGCTGAATTGAAAACTGTCGGACAAAAGGATAGCGTTACCTCGGTATTATTTAGTCGTCTATGCAAGATGCTGCGTGAACAATGTAACGCTGCTGAGGGGGCGGTGTAGCGACACTCTATCCTTGGGCTAGCCTGACTTTTTCTGATCATTTGATTGACAGACAACATTATGTGGTGAAACTCGTGAAGATGGTTATCTAACGTGAAGCTTCTGCGCCAGAGACAAAAATGCAACATATCTATGCTAATGAAATGGAACTTTGTGTGTGCCTCTGTGTGTTCATTCCATATGGACACCGAACCGGCTGGGCGGGTTTTGACGAAATTTTACACGGTTGTACTCAGTGTTGTTTTTGGCAGCCCTTTTAATTTCCGTTGAAAGGAAAATATTTCGTCAACGAACAATTTTCTTTCATGACAATGATGTCACGATGACGCGCTGAAAATTTGTCTAGGGAGACTAAAACATAAAGAGATAGATGCCAGTTGTCGTCTGACGACACGAGAACGAGATGAAAATTCGCCATTGTTTCCGTCATAGATTCGCAATGTGTGATATTTTCTTATTGTATGTGTAGTTAGCACGCATTTAGCAGTGTTTGGTCGTGTCACTCATGTGACGTGCTGCGCCTCCCCCCTGACCCCTTTGCCTCACACACACGCTAAGCCTGTGCCTGTTCAAGGCAAGGCAAATTTATTTATATAGCCCAATTCAACACTAGGCAATTCAAAGTGCTTTACATCACATGAAGATCATAAAAATTACATTTAAATCAATACAACTCAATAAACTACTACTAATAATAATAATTGAAATCTGCAATGGAGATAAGCACAAGAGGAATAGAAAGCAAGTAGATTGAAATATATAGACAGTTGTGGATATGCAGTGCTAAACGAAAAACGTTTTTAGCCCTGATTTAAAAGAGCTAACAGTTTGAGCATACTTCAGACGTTCAGGTAACTTGTTCCAGAGGTGAGGAGCATAATAACTAAATGCTGCCTCACCCTGCTTGGTTCTTGGAACATGCAGAAGACCGGTTCCAGACGACCTTAGGGGTCTAGATGTCTCATAGGAATCTAACAAGTCAAGCATGTATTTTGGTCCAAGGCCATTAAGTGTTTTGTAGACGAGCAGTAGTATTTTATAGTCTATCCTTTGACTCACTAGAAGCCAGTGTAGCGATTTCAAAACCGGTGTAATGTGGTCCAGCTTCCTTGTATTTGTGAGGACTCTGGCTGCAGCATTCTGTACTAGCTGCAGCTTCCTGACTGATTTTTTATCAAGACCCATAAATATACCGTTGCAATAGTCCAATCTGCTGAAAATGAGTTTTTCCATGTCTTGTTGAGTCAGAAGCCCCTTAATTCTGGTTATATTTTTTAGGTGGTAATAAGCGGATTTAGTGACGGACTTTAGATGGCTATCCAATTTTAGGTCTGAGTCAATAATTACTCCAAGGTTTCTGACTTGATTTGAAGCTGTAAGTGACATTGTGCTAAGTTGCCTGCTTATCTTTGACCTTTCCTTTTTTTGGCCCAAAAATGATCACCTCTGTCTTCTCCACATTTAACTGGAGAAAATTCTGGCACATCCATTCATTCAAGGCTCCTTTTGTGAAACGTGTCAGGTGCTGCTTGGTAAGTTTTCCTTTCTTATCTGGGCTGGATATGCCATGTTGCTTTAGCCTTTAAAGGTCTGTGCTGAGTGATCATCACACACTAAAATAACTTGTAGCGTTAGCATAGCGTTCACGTTAGCATTAGCATTTAGCACGGTGACTCGGTGTCTTCTTAAACTCTTGGAAAACATTTTACATACAGTTGGTAGCGTCAAGGTGAGTTTAATTAATTGCAAATATTGTGCTGTTTTCCTGCTGAGTGTGTATTATCATGAAAATGGCAACATCCTTGTAGGCTCGTCTGTCATGTTCATTCGAAATTGCTGGAAACCTTTTATTTATTTATTTATTCTAAATAAAAAATAAATTTCTAAAATAATATTTTTTTTAATAAATAAAAAATAAAATATTTTTTGTTTATACACGAAAAAATTTTGAGAATTGTCGACTCAAACTAGACAAAATTTGTCTGAGTTTTCATGTGCTAAAACTAGACGAAAACGCACACATTTTGAAATGACTAATAAGTACTAAGGGACGAAAATTAAAATGAATGCCAAAAACAACACTGGGCTTAGTCATATCTAAGTAATTTCAAAATGTGTTCGTCTTCATCTAGTTTTAATCAACGAAAACTCATGACAAATTTTGTCTAGTTTTAGTCGACAATTACTAAAGATGTTTTTGTTCGTAAACTTAAAAAAATTTAGTCCATGAATAAATAAATAAACTTTCCAACAATTTTAAATGTACACTGACGGACGAGCACATAATTGTAGAGTCTACAAGGACATCACTACCTTTGTAGCGATAATACAGACTCAGTGGGAAAACAGTACTTTATTTTCAATTAATTAAACTCACCTGGAAGCCACGAACTGTGTGTGAAAAGTTTTCCAAGAGTTTAAGACGACACTCACCACGCCAAATGCTAACGCAAACACTATGCTAACACTACAAGTTACATTTAGTGTCTGATGATCACTAAGCACCAGTGTTGTTTTCATCAACGATGACTACAAAGAAAAAATTTCGTCGTCAAACAATTTTTTCATGACAATGACAAGATGATAACGAGCTAAAAACGTGTCTCGGGAGATTAAAACTTAACGACATGAATGCCAGTTTTCGTCTGACGAGACAAAAAATAGACGAAAATGATTCATCTTTGTGTCACATGTTCACAATGTGTGACATTTTATGTGTAGTTAACATGCATTGTAGCAATGTCTGGTCGTGTCACTCATGTGACGTGCTGCACCCCCCCAAATCAACCGCTAGAGTCCTCTCCACTCTCGCCATTGCTTGTTTTGAGACACACGCTTTTATTTGTCTTTTTATCTTATTAAGAGAAAATATGCAATGTTGTTTTAGCCTTTAATGGTCTGTGCTGAGTGATCATCTTACACTAAATGTAACTTCTAGCATTAGTATAGCATTCACGTTTGCGTTAGCATCAGGCTATTGCTAACGACAAGCATCCTCTTAAACTCTGACATTTCTTTTCACCTACAGTTTGTGGAGTCCAGGTGGGTATAATTTATTTCTTTATTTCATTTTATTTTTTTACAGACTAAAACGTTTTTATTAAATATACTGTAAACTTAAACTACACAAAATTAGTCTTGAGTTTTCATCAACAAAAACTAGACGAAGACAAACACATTTTGAGATGACTAAAATATGATTAAGAATAATAAGTATTATCGTCCAAAAGACTAAGATGAAAATTAAAAGGGCTGCCAAAGCGTGTGTGTGAGGTGGGTGGGGCGCAGCACGTCAAATGAGTGACACCAGTAAAAACTGCTACGATGCCTGCTAACTACACAAATGATAAGAAAATGTCACACATTTTTAATTAGTTCATCTTAATTAAATTATGACGGAAACTATGGCGAATTTTCATATCTTCAGACAAAAACTGGCAATCTTCTCATTATGTTTTAGTCTCTCAAGACACGTTTTCAGCTCGTCACGTCATCGTCATGAAAAATAGTTACGTTATCGTCATCGTTGATGAAAACAACACTGGTTGTACTTTGTTTTTGGGAGTGTTTTTAGATGGGTTTGATCTTGTAGGCCTCCATTTAGTGCGGAAAATTACTTTGAAACTCTAAAAATTAGCACAAAAAAAAAATCTCTGATTGTGGAGGCGACAGACGCGAAAAGACGCATCTCTCGCGATTACAATGTTGCAGTTGGCTTTGAAACTTTACAGTTTCATGTACAAATTCAAATGTGCTGTGGTAATATGTTGTGTCTTTGAGTACTCCACAACAAGATGCTGATTTTTTTTTTTTTTTTTAAATGTACATATTTCCAGAATCTGTGTGTTCGTGTTTTATGGATGCCGAAATGGCTGGGCGGATTTTGATGAAATTTTAAACAGTTTTACTTTATGTGTCTGGGAGTGTTCTTAGATGGGTTTGATCTCTGTAGGCCTCCGTTTAGTGCGGAAAATTAATTCGGAATTCCAAAAATGAGCATAGAAAAGGCTAATTTTTACTTTTTCGATACTGCCAGTCACTCCCTAAACCATCGCTTGCTGGATGTTTCTCAAACATTTCCGAGAACTCACACAACATCAAAAATAAGTATACACTTATGTTTCAAAAAGTGTAAAATATATTCGATATTCTCACGCTACACTACATTTGTGCTCTCATGACGACAGTGGATGCGGTGTCATGGCAAAGTGAGACAAACAAAGATTGGAATTGCGGTACTTTAATCACGCACACATGCATTCCATACACTGTAGTGTACTCATCATCATCGTCATTTTGGCTGGTGTCCTGTATCTTAAAGTGGCTGCAATGAAAAGTGGCTTCTTCCTGCTCACTCTCGGTGGGATCATTTCTTCTTCTTCTCCTTCTTCTGGGAGCTGGCCCATATCCAGAAAAGCTTCACAAAAGCTCCGCAGCTGCCTCACAGCACTTAAATGCAGCATATGCTACCCAAGTACCATTGTTTCACCACTAAACACCCACTTTTTTTCAACATGGAACAAGAAGAGGCTATTTAATGTCACTTGCATTTGGAATCGCTACACTCAAAACTAGGTTGTGAGAATGAGCGATGAGCCTGTGTTATTATATATTTTTTTCTTTTAGCGTTATTTTCTCACTAATTATGGCAGTGATGACATTTTGATTCGCAGTCTGCAAGTTTATGAAACAACACCATCTGTGTGCTTTCCTCTCATTAGCCTAATAGACGCAAAACACGCTTTGTAACAAGCTGTTCACATCCTATTTTGAGACTTTTCACCCGTTTTAAAAGAAGCGCATTTGCACTTTCCATTAATATTATGGAGAAATATTGACTGAAAGTATACACTCACCAGCCACTTTATTAGGGACACAATGCTAGTAACGGGTTGGACCCCCTTTTGCTTTCAGAACTGCCTCAATCCTTCGTGGCATAGATTGATCAAGGTGCCGGAAGCATTCTTCAGAGATTTTGGTCCATATTGACATGATGGCATCACACAGTTGGTGCAGATTTGTCGGCTGCACATCCATGGTGCCAGAAAGGCTGGTCTGAGTATTTCAGAAGCTGCAGATCTACTGGGATTTTCACGTACAACCATCTCTAGGCTTTACAGAGAATGGTCCGAAAAAGAAAAAATATCCAGTGAGCGGCAGTTCTGTGGGCGGAAATGCCTTGTTGATGCCAGAGGTCAGAGCAGAATGGCCAGACTGGTTCGAGCTGATAGAAAGGCAACAGTGACTCAAATAACCACCCGTTAAAACCAAGGTAGGCAGAAGAGCATCTCTGAACGCACAGTACGTCGAACTTTGAGGCCGATGGGCTACAGCAGCTGTAGACTACGCCGGGTGCCAATCCTTTCAGCTAAGAACAGGAAACTGAGGCTACAATTTGCACAAGCTGATCGAAATTGGACAATAGAAGATTGGAAAAACGTTGCCTGGTCTGATGAGTCTCGATTTCTGCTGCGAAATTCGGATGGTAGGGTCAGAATTTGGCGTCAACAACATGAAAGCATGGATCCATCCTGCCTTGTATCAACGGTTCAGGCTGGTGGTGGTGGTGTAATGGTGTGGGGAATATTTTCTTGGCACTCTTTGGGCCGCTTGGTACCAATTGAGCATCGTTGGAACGCCACAGCCTACCTGAGTATTGTTGCTGAACATTTCCATCCCTTTATGATCACAATGTACCCAACTTCTGATGGCTACTTTCAGCAGGATAATGCGCCATGTCATAAAGCTGGAATCATCTCAGACTGGTTTTGTTGAACATGACAATGAGTTCACTGTACTCAAACGGCCGCCACAGTCACCAGATCTCAATCCAATAGAGCATCTTTTGGATGTGGTGGAACGGGAGAATCGCATCATGGATGTGCAGCCGACAAATCTGCACCAACTGTGTGATGCCATCATATCAATATGAACCAAACTCTCTGAGGAATGCTTCCAGCACCTTGTTGAATCTATGCCACGAAGAATTGAGGCAGTTCTGAAGGCAAAAGGGGGTCCAACCCGCTACTAGCATGGTGTACCTAATAAAGTGGCTGGTGAAAACCTATAAATGTTTGGGTGGTTTTAGTTAAAGCAGACACTCCTTTTTTCATCTGTGTAAATTTGACAACGATCAGATCACATTTGATGGTGATTTCATGCAGAAATGTGAAAAATTCCAAAAGGTTCAGATACTTTTTCATACCACTGTACGTATAAATACAATGGATTTATGGTTTATTTTTGTCATGGTATCGAAATCGAGAATCGTGGAATTTCAAAGGTATCGGCATCGACTACTAAATTTCTGGTATTGTGACATCCTTAGTCTGTTGATCAATCAATGTTGAAAGATTGTCAAGATAAGCTTGTTAAAACTGCATGCTTTCTAAACAAATGTTTTATTGTCGTCTATTTTTTATTCTTTTATTGCGATTTACGGGTTTTGCTCATATGAATGAGAGCAAACATTTTGAAATCATGTATTTATTGAACAGAGGAGTGTAGACTTTTTAAAGGCACCTTCGAGAGTGACAATAGGAAAAGAAAACGTTATTCCACTTTTTGTCAAGAAATTGCAATGAGAGCGCGACTGCAATTATACATGGCTTAACCTGCTGCGCACCTAACAGACAATGTCACAGTCATCATGCAAACATCACATCATCTCCTCCATCCTCTCGCTCCATTTCAACCCTCCCCCCCATGAACCCTCAAAATCCACGACGCGAACAAACGCAAGTTAATTTGCCTCCCTCGGAACGTGTTACAATCAGCGGAAAGGTTAATGTTTCTGCTAATTTATAAATGCGGAGATGGCTGTCAGAGGAGGAGGCGGAGAGGAGGTTAGTGGGTGAGGGGAGGTTGTTTTTTGAAAGGCGCTGACACTGTAAATTAAGCCTGTCACGTCGTCTCATCGCAGCGCCGGCGGATCAGGAGACGCCACAATCTATGATGTCAGACAGGCGGGAGGGAGGACAAAACAGCCCTGAGGGACAGACCTCCAACGCCATAACACGGGGATGCCGCGGAAAATGTATGAGGCTTTTGGGCAAAGGTATCCGGGCACGTGAGTGGAGGGCGATGCCGCC
Organism: Corythoichthys intestinalis; assembly: GCF_030265065.1. NCBI lineage: Eukaryota > Metazoa > Chordata > Actinopteri > Syngnathiformes > Syngnathidae > Corythoichthys > Corythoichthys intestinalis. Next base: position 42,160,174 of record NC_080409.1, on the reverse strand, counting down.
GCTTGACGAGCCTGGCGCTGATTCAGTCAGACTCGGAAGGGAATGAAGTCGCCTTTTTTTCCCAGTGCAATTCATCATTATAACATGGCAATCATTTTTTTATATATACAGTGGGGCAAATAAGTATTTAGTCAACCCCAAATTATGCAAGTTCTCCTACTTGAAAAAATTAGAGAGTCCTGTATTTGTCAACATGGGTAAACGTCAACATTGAGAGACAGAATGTGGAAAAAAGAAAATCACATTGTTTGATTTTTAAATAATTTATTTCCAAATTAGAGTGGAAAATAATTATTTGGTCACCTACAAACAAGCAACATTTCTGGCTGTCAAAGAGGTCTAACTTCTTCTAACGATGTCTAACGAGGCTCCACTCGTTACCTGTATTAATGGCACCTGTTTTAACTCATTATCGGTACAAAAGACACCTGTCCACAACTCAGTCAGTCACACTCCAAACTCCACTATGGCCAAGACCAAAGGGCTGTCGAAGGACACCAGAGACAAAATTGTAGACCCGCACCAGGCTGGGAAGACTGAATCTGCAATAGGTAAAACGCTTGGTGTAAAGACATACAAGACCACTGATAATCTCCCTCGATCTGGGGCTCCATGAAAGCTCTCACCCCGTGACGTCAAAATGATAACAAGAACGGTGAGAAAAAATCCCAGAACCACACGGGGGGACCAAGTGAATGACCTACAGAGAGCTGGGACCACAGTAACAAAGGCTACTATCAGTAACACAATGCGCTGCCAGGGACTCAAATCCTGCACTGCCAGACGTGTCCCCCTGCTGAAGCCAGTACACGTCCATGTTCGTCTGCAGTTCGCTAGAGAACATTTGGATGATCCAGAACAGGACTGGGAGAATGTGTTATGGTCAGATGAAATCAAAATAGAACCTTTTGGGAGAAACACAGGTTCTCGTGTTTGGAGGAGAAGGAATACTGAATTTCATCCGAAGAACACCATACCCACTGTGAAGCATGGGGGTGAAAACGTCATGCTTTGGGGCTGTTTTTCTGCAAAGGGACCAGGACGACTGATCTGCGTAAAGGAAAGAATGAATGGGGCCATGTATCGAGAGATTTTGAGTGAAAATCTCTTTCCATCAGCAAGGGCATTGAAGATGAGACGTGGCTGGGTCTTTCAACATGACAATGATCCCAAACACACAGCCAGAGCAACAAAGGAGTGGCTTCGTAAGAAACATTTCAAGGTCCTGGAGTGACCTAGCCAGTTTCCAGATCTCAACCCCATAGAAAATCTGTGGAGGGAGTTGAAAGTCCGTGTTGCCCAACGACAGTCCCAAAACATCACTGCTCTAGAGGAGATCTGCATGGAGGAATGGGCCAAAATACCAGCAACAGTGTGTGAAAAGCTTGTGAAGACTTACAGAAAACGTTTGGCTTCCGTTATTGCCAACAAAGGATACATAACAAAGTATTGAGATGAATTTTTGGTATTGACCAAATACTTACTTTCCACCATGAGATGCAAATAAATTCTTTAAAAATCAAACAATGTGATTTTCAGGTTGTTATTTTTTCCACATTCCGTCTCTCATGGTTGAGGGTTACCCATGTTGACAATTACAGGCCTCTCTAATATTTTCAAGTGGGAGAACTTGCACAATTAGTGGTTGACTAAATACTTTGCCCCACTGTATTATGATGCTTTCTACAACAGTTTTGTCTTTAGCAGCCCTTTTCATTTTTTTCTTAAGTCTTTTGGACGAAAAACTTATTCATATTCCAGGGTTTTCAAAATGTGTTCATCTCCGTCTAGTTTTAGATGACAGTTACTCCAAATGTTTTCGTCTGTGAATCTCAAAATTTTTAGTCAAAAATGAATAAACTTTTCTAAAAACTTCAAATGAACATAGACAGAAGAGCACATATTGTTGCGTCTACAAGGACAACTCCAACTTCGTGATGATAATACACACACAGCAGGAAAAACAGAACATTATTTTCAATTATACCCACCTAGAGGTTAATTTGTGCCGGATCCAGCCGGAACAAGATCCGGCACCTCTTGATTTTGGCCTCCCTGTGTTCCAGGACTGATTTGGGCAGATCTGGCACCTCTTGTGTATAGAAAATAATAATAATAATATAAAAACGTTTTTAAAAAATGTATCGTTGTAGCCCCAAATGGGAGGAAAGAAGGAGAGGAGTCGTTGATAGCTTTCTCCACTTTATTGTGGCAACAATAAGAAAACAGTAAACAAAATAACAGCAGACTGCCGTGGTGACCGCTAACCTTTGCTTCTCGCCCGTCTCCCCCTCCCTTCCGACTACTTCACAGCTCTCCGGTCCCAGCGTCTCTTAAAGGGACCATGCTTAGTTACGGACATTAAAGTATAAAATAAAATAATAATATGCATAAATTCATCTTCAGAACAAATTCCGAAAATTGCATATTGTTTATAAAAATTGAACATCATTTGAAAGAGTCGAAGATTTGTTGATACACTGAAGCTGGACCAACAAATCATGCCCCTGACATTGAAAACAAAAACAAAAAAACTTTGGAACTTTGTGGCATCTGGGGAGCAAACAGCCAGGATCAAATGGTATTTCAACATGCCAAAAAGACAGTTGCATTTACTGTCTTTTTTCTTAAAAGAAGGAAGATGGTTCAAAACAAACCAGAAAAGCAACAACCAGCGATGAGGGCAGCTGCAGCGATCATGCTAACAGGTAGGACCGGGTGCAGCAGGAGGCTAGGGCGGCAGCACCTAGCCAGGTTCACAGACAGCCAGCCAAGCCGGGGCAGGAGGCTGCTACCGTGGCAGCAGCTGGTCAGGTTCAGCGCCACCCGGAGTGGGGGCCAGCTACAGCGCCAGCAATCAGCCAGGTGGACCACCAACAGCCGAGGCAACAGGCTAGTACCCTTATGGGAAATTCAGGTTTGGGCTGCACAATTTGTAAAGCAGTGGGAACTTTGGAGCCAGAGAAGATGGGGGGATGAATGAATAAATGTTGTTTCCGTGTCAAATTTGTGTGGTGTGGCTTATAGTCGTATGCCTCTTATAGTCCGAAAATTACGGTAGTCTTATTGAATTCGGTATTTGATCATCTACTGGCTGTCTGACTTTCAATACAGTCACTGAAACAGATGTCAACTTTGACGTACGCAAATAAAATTTTCTCCATTTTGTCAACAGGCAACTATTTTAACCTACTTGTTTCTGCAAGCATAACCTACGAAAACTCATTCTTGTTGGCTTCAACACCATTTTTTTTTTCTTAATCTCCTTCACTTCCTGCTCGTCACCTGTCAAGTCGCTCTCGCTGCATGACTTCACAGCAAGACACTGAAACAAACAGTGGTGGCATGCCAATTTTCTCTTGTTATGCCATTACTTTTTAATCCGCACCTACTGTAGATTTAATGACATCTTCTTCCACAACAAAGTAGAACAAAGCGTTCTTGGTGGAGGAAATTGGCATTGTTCGGTCGGTCCCAGGCTTGGTTAAGCACCACCTTTCTTGTCAAAAAAAGTGTGTGAGAGCGTCATTACCTGAAGCCTGTCAGGACCGGGTCTAATGGTGTCTCACCTGGCAGAACTCTCAGACTCAACACCAGACGTGCAGCTCAAGACACGTATGATTGTAGCTCGAAACCCCTGACGGGAAAAGATAATTAACGGCAAACTTGTTTTTCAACACAATGACAAGTGAGGTATCATCGATGTTGTAGAAAGAATACGCATAATACGCAGGTTTCAAACCATGGGGGGTTGCAATTTCCATATTGTAATGGTCATCATTTATATGCAGCAAGTTGAGGAAAAAATTGGTTTGAAGAATACCAATTAAGGGATAAATTGGCCTCATGCAAATTATGTTTGATGGAGGAAAGTGAAATTATTTGGGGGGGAAAATAGATATTAATTTAAAGAAGACTAAATTTATAATTTGCCAAGAACAAAGCCTTAAATATTTAAGGAAAAATGTTTTAGTGTTATGAGAACGAGACAAAAAAAGCTAATGTACCAAAAAGTAACTCGCAATTTAAAATAATTGAAACGCTATTTTAACAAATAAACATTTCTTATTACCGTATTGGCCCGAATATAAGACGGCCATGATTATAAGACGACCCCCTCTTTTTCAAGACTCAAGTTTGAAAAAAGACTTTTTGAACTCCAAATTTAATTTTTATACAGAAAATAATTACAGTACATCCGAAACAAATGATTATAACAATATATCTGAGAGAAAAAGCATGTTATTTTGCCTCATTCAAATCTTAATATCTGAACATTTAAATATGTAAAGTGCAATCACATTCGTAAATGAATGGCTTCTGGTTTTTGAAATGTAAACATACCAATCTATTGTGATAAAACAACAAAATTGCAATAATTGCATTAACCATCAAAGTGAAGTCTAACTGTAGCTGTAGTCTTGAAATAAATGTGAATAAGGAAAAACATTGCAATAAAATAATGCAAACTGGTTAAAAGAGAGTAGCTGAGATCTGTTGAAACTAGGGCTGTCAAAATTATCGCGTTAACGGGCGTCAATTAATTTTTTAAATTAATCACGTTAAAATATTTGACGCAATTAACGCAGATGACCCGCTCAGACAGATTTAAATGACAGTACAGTGAAACGCTCACTTGTGTTTTATGGAGTTTTGCTGCCCTCTGCTGGCGCTTGGGTGCGACTGATTTTATAGTCTTCAGCACCCATTACATTGAGTAAGTAATTATTGACATCAACAATGGCGGGCTACTAGTTTATTTTTTGATTGAAATTTTTACAAATTTTATTAAAACAAAAACATTAAGAGGGGTTTTAATATAAAATTTCTATAACTTGTACTAACATTTTTCTTTTAAGGACTACAAGTCCCTCTATCCATGGATCGCTTTAACAGAATGTTAATAATGTTAATGCCATCTTGTTGATTTATTGTTATGATAAACAAATACAGTCCTTATGTACCGTATGTTGAATGTATATATCCATCTTGTGTCTTATCTTTCCATTCCAACAATAATTTACAGAAAAATATGGCATATTTTATAGATGGTTTGAATTGCGATTCATTGCGATTAATTACGCTTAATTAATTTTTAAGCTGTAATTAACTCAATTAAAATTTTTAATCGTTCGACAGCCCTAGTTGTAACCCCAGGTAAAATGATTACATCAAATTACATTAAAAATTAGCAAATAAGTAATAAATAAACTGCCAAACAAGTGAGTCATTTGCATATTAAAAGGGATAAAAATGGTAATTTTCTAAATAATTAACATTTATAAATATTCAATTGGTTAAGAATTTTTGCTTTCACTGATAAAGTTTTTTCCAAGAGTGAGAGAGCCCCTCCCCTACCCACGAGTCTCAGACAAGAGACCGATGGGAAGCGTAGCAGTTGGCTACGAGCTACCGCTAATAAAGAGACGAATTAAACCATTTTTCTCCCAAAACGCCGATCTTGAGCCTCACTACAAGAGTGGTGTGACCCTTTGGACTTTAACCAGACGCGTTTTGATAAGTTTTATTTTGTTAAAATGCTTATTTTGAGAAATTAGTTTTAGCGGAGCTACCATACAATGGGCACTTTCAGCTGCCACAACGTATACTATGAAACGTAGAATTATATTGGATTTAAGTGTCATTGTTAGTATCCTATTTTAATGAAAAAGTGATGATGTATTTTATTTTTTAAATTCATTTGATATGAAAAATGCGCCGTATTGTGGATAAACGGTCGGCTAACGGCAACGTTCGAGCCGCCATTTTAGGTCTTGAAATGCGGCCTTCTGAACAGCTAGACTGAGTTAAAACTAGGGCTGTCAAACGATTAAAAATTTTAATCGAGTTAATTACAGCTTAAAAATTAATTAATCGTAATTAATCGCAATTAATCGCAATTCAAACCATCTATAAAATATGCCATATTTTTCTGTAAATTATTGTTGAAATGGAAAGATAAGACACAAGATGGATATATACATTCAACATACGGTACATAAGGACTGTTTTTTTATTATAACAATAAATCAACAAGATGGCATTAACATTAACATTCTGTTAAAGCGATCCATGGATAGAAAGACTTGTAGTTCTTAAAAGAAAAATGTTAGTACAAGTTAGAGAAATTTTATATTAAAACCCCTCTTAATGTTTTCGTTTTAATAAAATGTGTAAAATTTTCAATCAAAAAATAAACTAGTAGCCCGCCATTGCTGATGTCAATAATTACTTAATCAATGCTCATGGATGCCTATGAAATCAGTCGCACCCAAGCGCCAGCAGAGGGCGGCAAAACTCCATAAAACACAACAAGTGAGCGTTTCAATGTGTACTGTCATTTAAAACTCTCTGAGCGGGGCATCTGCGTTAATTGCGTCAAATATTTTAACGTGATTAATTAAAAAAATTAATTAACGCCAGTTAACGCGATAATTTTGACAGCCCTAGTTAGAACTATTTTTTTTTTTTTTTTTTTCACAAATGTCTAAAATTTCTCTAAAATTTTTCAGGTTTTTTCCCCCCTTGGAAAAAGCCACTGAATTTCTTCCGAAACTCAGACCACCCGATTGAAGAGCGACGACAACGTCAAGGACAACAGGATTCTCGGTAAGAGCCGAGTGGCGCGCTAACCCAAGAGCTGGATTTTCCCTTCTGAACAATGAGTTACCGTCACAACCAAGGTTGCGGTAGGAGTTGGATTATTTTTTTCCTTTTGGATGGATTGAATTGAATAGTGTGCTTCCTATACACCACAAACCCATTGGATCTTTGGAGGACAATTAACGGACAGCTAAATTGTTCTATTTTTGATTTTGAATGTTGAGCTTTGTTTTAAGAACTTTGAACTTCCTAAATGCCTTCGAATATTTTTTGAAGTGTAACAAATTGAACGGTGGCCAATTTTGTGATTTTTGCTTTAAAACTAAACAAAACAGAATAATCACTAATTAGAAAACCTGACCGGTCAGAAGACAGAACAAAACTAGGATAAAAAAAAATAACAAAACAACTGATTGCACCTACCCTTTATTATAATCTTTAATATGAAATTAAGGCGATTTATAGCTAAATGTATTCTGCTCAGGTACACCTTGTAAATTGATGTACAGTACATAACTTTTTTTGTTAATTGTAGTTTGTCCATTGTCTTGTTAATTTGTTAAGTAAATTGCCGGCTTTGTGTTCAAGTAGTATCCGTCTCTGGTTCCTTCTTTACTTAAGTCTCCCCGAACCTAGAACTGGTCCAGTAGCCCACATCACCCTCTGCCTAACAGCAGAGGCGCTACACTGTCATAACAGAACATCACTTCAATGATATCTGGCGCCATCTAGCGTCGTGAATGGGGAGAGTAGCTGAGATCTGTCACAACAGAACATCGCTTCAATAATATCTGGCGTCATCTAGCGTCGTGAATGTCTAGACCGCGAATATAAGACGACCCCCTCTTTTTCAGTCTTATTTCAATGCAAAAAAACACCGTCTTATATTCGGGCCAATACGGTACAATATAGTTATTTTTTATTTTTATTTTTTTTTAATTATGAAAGAAAGTGATATTCAGAAATTTAAAAATAACAAATGAAAAATATTTGTTATCATAAAAAGGTGACCGGAGGTCAAATATACTCAAATATACGCTGCGTTCGAACACCGGATTTAGGTGGGAACAGGGCTAAGGTTTTAGTGTATACAAGCAGGCTGTCCCAAGAGTGATTTGGTCGAGAATTCAAGGTAATTATTATGTAAAAGAGCACCACTTTGATACGTTGTGAAAAAAATGAAATGAATGGAAAAAATTAGCGTAACTTTAGCTTGAAATATTTAAGTAAAATGAATGATAACGGCCCAGTTTTTTTTTTTTTTTTTAGAAATTCCGGGATTTACCCATTTATTTACAAGAATTCTCAACTTAAAAAAGCTTTTTGTTTTGTGATGGCCACCACGTCGGATTTTGTATCCATACACAATAGCTTAACTTTACAGTCAAATAATCAGGTAATTTTCGGCCAACTGCCCGTTTTTTTTGTTTGTTTTTTTGTTGTTGTTTTTTTTTTTTTTTTGTGAAAGACAAGTAATTTAAACATTACTGCATCCATACAAAAAAATTCTGATTTTACATGTTTTATTTTATGTAACATTTCAATCTAAAAAAGACGAGGGCCAGATAGTCGACAAGACGAGATGAGGCAATAGTGATGTTGGAATTCAACCTAAATAAGTTGTGATTGTATTAAAAAATGCAAAATTTTATTTTGTTGAGTGAAATTAAGATGATTCTTCATGCTTTCCTCAAGTATTAAGTTTCTGATATGAAAATTGAAAAGTGTGAAAAGTGATTTTTGGCTGTTGAAAACTTACGTATGTCAAAATTGCACTAGATAAAAAAAAAAAATTGAAGTCACTATTTCGGGCAAAAACTTATATATGTTAAATATTGTTAATGAGCCTGAAACTATATGTGATTATCTCTGCTTTTGCTGATTTTTGCGCATTTAGCATAAAATCTGAGAATTTTATAGCCATTTTAAGTTTTGTTACACTTATATAAAAATAATTCATCAGGATTTTATTCATGAATGAGTTTAAATTTTTTGATCCTGCTGCTCATGGAGATGTATGCCCAAAGGAGGTGCCTGTTTTGGTTTTCGTTCGCTAGTGGCTTTGGTTTTGAAATTGAATTTGAAGTTTTTGAAAATAGGCTCCTTACGGACAGTTGCGGACTTGGCAATTTTGGGGCCTAAGGCGAACATATCCAGGGGCCCTCTTCATGGGTCAGGGGTTAAAAAGGTGAGAAGGGTGTGGAGGAAATATGTTCTGGTACACTAGGGCTGTCCTAAACGACAAATTTTCTCCTGATTAGTTAGCCGACTAGTCTTACGATTAATCGACTAATCTAATAATTTTCTTTTTTCTTTTTTTTTTTTTTTTTACTAATTTTGCAATGAAATTTTTGTGACGCTTATTAATTCACAAAACTGTTTTGGAACACTTAAATTCTTAATTAAAGTACAAATAATCATGTAAATAACAATAATTAATCACAAATAAACAATGAGGTTAAATGCTGATAGCATTTACGAGTACAAAAGAATGGAAAGTAAACAGATTCAGAACACTGACTTTGCCTTTTCGACATTATTCAAAACAATTCTTAAAAAATAAATTCTAGCAATACTTTTATAGTATACTACTATATATAATAGTAGTATAATAATTATAATAATTATTCATTGCCAATCATATTTGTCATGAAGAGTGTCATTTGAAAGCTATTCTTAGTGTAGAATCTGTATTATGTAGTATTTACTCATACATATTTGAATATTAATATTGAAGTATGTGGGATTAACTCCAGAAATCATTATTTATATGACGAACATGACATGCTTTTGCTGTTAACCAGCTGTTGAATGTTTTTGTATGACCAGTGTTGTCACAGATTACTTGAAAAAGTAATTTAATTACTTATTACTGATTACGCCTCAAAAAAGTAATTTAGTTTCTTTACTGATTACTTCATTATCAAATTAAGTTACTTTAAAAGTAATGTGTCAATTACTTTTTACCCATTTTCTCCCTTTGCCGCCTCAACATAAGAACGACAACAGAAAAATGTCATCACATGTAATTGACTTTCCGATGATTGAATTTAAAGGTGAATATCAGAATTTCGCGCTAGCTTAGCCACTCCGGAGCCCTGAAACTAAGAAATATCTGACAAACTGCTTGGAATGAGTTGAAATCAACTCCACCAACCAATTAAACCCCGCTAACTCTAAGATTAAGTCTAATGTCAAAACTTCTGAATTTCGGCTTATGGTTAACATGGTTAACAGCATATCAATGCCAATGTAAAACAATGCAAACTGACTGCACAAATTTGCAAAGGTGGTGGGGGCGGATGCGCGTCCACAACCCGGAAGTAGTCCTCTCAACACACACGCGGTCAATTTGGCCACAAAACGTGGCGGCAACTAAGCACTTTACACTCAGTCTGACTTACAACACATGCCACAGATGCTAAACGAACACATCACCTCACGGCATAAATGTGCAACACGCATATGATGTAAACAAAGCTTGCCAACTTGGAGCGATAACTGCCCGTCGTTGCTACAGCAAAGCTACCAAGCGGCCGCGCATGTAGGAAGTCCAACCTTTTGCTGATACCCTCCAGAATGAAGGAAAAATACTCACCTTCATTCATGGATATCCACAGATCAACATTCCCTCGCATCGTGTCAACACTCGACTCCAATGTCCACCCGCCTGGCCCACGCCTTCAGTCCCGCAACACATGTGACACGAAACCAAAACAGGAAATAGGTAAGAGGTTGTCATGGAAACACATACTGGGAACCTTTTATTTTAGCATTTTCCATTCAAAATGCTCTTCGTACATGACTACAATAATCTTCATTTTACATACATTATGAGGCAATGAAAAAATATTAACGCAGAGACACTAAGGAAACTAACTTTAATCAACGCGTTCATTGTTCTACAGCAGTAATGCTGTAGAACAATGAACGCGTTAGATTACTCGTTACTGAAAAAAGTAATCAGATGACAGTAACGCGTTACTAACTAACGCGTTACTAACTAACGCGTTACCAGTGTTGTTAATAACGGCGTTACAATATAACGGCGTTACTAACGGCGTTATTTTTTTCAGTAATGAGTAATCTAATTAATTACTTTTCTCATCTTGGCAACGCCGTTACCGTTACTGAGGCGGGAAAGGCGTGCGTTACTATGCGTTACTAAGTTGGTTGAATAAAAAAAAGTCTGAGAGAAACGGACTCACGGGGACGAGAGCAGAGCAGGAGTGGGGAAGACGCCGTTGCAACCGCGATGCTAGGTGGCTCCAATAATACCTGACTGCAGCCATAGCCGACAAACTACACCCACATGACATGGTAGATATCATATTATAGAACTAGATGCAAATGACAGACACTGCTGCATTGCCAACATGTTTTAAGGACTACATGCGTTTGTAAACAGCCGCCATCTTAAAGCAGTAGACCTCTCAGGAAGGCCCTGATGTAGAGATCCTTCCTAGCGAACCTAAGTAATTTTTTAAAAATCTAAAATGCTCCTAAATCGGCAAAATCTTAACTTAAATCTATCTTTAAATGATGAAACAGTTTTAAAACTTACACATGTTTAAAGTAGACAGAAGGGAACTAATGCAATAACGGGAGAAATTTTAACAACTTTAACGATTGATTCACAACTTTAAATGACTTCCACACATAGCAAAGGTTACTAGCTAGTTATCGCAATACCCTTTTGTCTAGTTAAGTTGAGGGTAAAGAATTGGGCGAGGGCCAATTGTCCCCCAAACCCTTTAAGCTTCACATTGTGTGACCTGTTTTTTTTTTTTTTTTTTTTTGAGAAAAAAAAATATATATCACTAGTTACTTTGCCAAGTAACTAATTACTCTTACATTCAGGTAACTGAGTTACTAACGCAATTACTTTTTGGGAGAAGTAATTTGTAACTGTAATTAATTACTTTTTTAAAGTAAAATTAACAACACTGCGCGTTACTGACAACACTGTGTATGACTGATTGGAACTGTACTACATTGTTTCGCCACAGGGTGTGTTGTCATGTATTTTATGTTCAGTGTGAAGAAGAAGAAGTAAGTTAAAAGAGGCATTAGAGGTCTGTTCTCAACTTCTCCCTCACTGCACTTTGGCTCTCATGGAGAGCACGTTCGATCATGTGTCCGAAATAAACGATAGCCGACGTGCAAAGTAGCAAGTGAACTGTTAAAATAACGAGCTTAGTGGCGTGAAAACAGCGGGAGAGCTAAGTGAAGCTAACGAACAGCTAAGCGCTGCTAAATGAAGCTAAGCGACTGATACTCTGTCGTCGTGGAACAGTCCATTGTAGTGCGTGTGTGGGGGGGGATAATACACTGTAAATGCAGCATTCAAATGGATTTCTTTTTTGTTTTGTTATTTGTTTGTTTGGTTTGCTGACATAATTATCCATGACGAATAGTTGGGGGTGCTGCTGGCTCCGGTGGCCCAAGCCGTTGCTCGTTGGGGCAAGGGCAGCTGGTTGGGGGCCCCCTACTGGTTGGGGGCCTAAGGCAATCGTCTTCGCCTGAATAGTAGATCCGCCTATGTTTACGGAACAGCCCCGCGCCCTGTTTCCCGTAAACTGATAGTGAAGTCTATGTAAAAGGTTATAATTTTTTTTAAGTTAAATGTTGAACAAAAAAATGTAAAGAAAGTGCAAAACTTCTGTCTTCAGTGTATTTTTCTCTCCTGGTCTTTGTGCTGTCAGAAAATCTATTTTATTTCCCAGGCCTATATTATGAGAATAAATTACATTAGATTGTAATTTTCGGGGTTTTAAATCAGGAAAATGTCAACACTTTAACATGATTCTGGACATAATATCACAAGAAATGGTCTGATGAAAACAGAATGTTATCAGTCAACAACAGTGTGCTTGTGGGCTGGGATGCCTCACCAAGGTCACACAGACACATGTGGATTCAGAAGACGTATGAGAAAGATGCAGCGAAGGTCACATAATGTGAATGATAACACTGTATGGATGCAGTTAAAACACCTTATATACTACTACATAAACTACAAGAAAAGATAAAAGAAGCAGTGAAGGAAGAAAAAATGGGCATGGTGAGTGCAGGGGGGGTTGGCAATAGATGACCTTTCTTCAGGAAGCCCCCTTGCATGCCGTCTTAGGCTGAGGTAGACTTTTATTTATAGAAGGTATTTATAGAAGTCATTTTCCCGAGGTTATCCTGCACAAAATGCCACTTCTCATTACCGGCCCGGTCCGGCCTGTGCCTCATTTTACGGCTGGATGAGCCGAGGCGGCGGGCGGGGGACCAGCGTGGAGCCCAGGGTCACCCATTAAATCCTCCGTGTCCGAGTCGGCGAGGGGTAGTTGTTCCGTACTGGGCGGGGCCACGGGTACGGGAGGTGGTCAAGTGCGGGTACACATGCGTGCTTTCCATTATGTGGCGGAGGTGATTTATCACGCTGGTTGACTGTTAGTATACAGCAGTGAGTGCTTAGAGAGTTGGTGTTTTTCGAGACACAAAGGTCTTGTTCAGATTGGCAGCCAAAATCTGATTTTTAGCTCATCCAGATTGAAATTGGAATGCTCTTTTGTAGTCTGAGCAGTCACAAGGCACAGAAATCCAAATGTTTCTGGTAGTTTCATATCCGGTATGGACAAGGTGCTTCTCATACCCCTTTCCCACTGGCCAAAAAACCCGTGTCAACCCGCTAACAATCGGCTTTTGGTGGCAGTGGGAAAGGTGCAGCCACCCGCCTCGACCCGTGTCAATCAACCCGCCAAGCGACCCGCGTTAAAATCACCTCGGCTCTGATCGCCATGCAGTGTGAAAGCAAAACCCCGGGTCAACAGTCAACACCCTAATCTACGTGGGGACGTAGGTTAGTACGTGATGCGTCATAACAAAAAACAAAAACTATGTGCTCTAGCCCGGATCCACATACGGCGAACAGTCGGTGTAGCAGCGTTAGCAGTAGCCATAACAGATGAAACAAAGGCTCTTCTCCTCCTTCTGACGTACACGACTCCTTTCAATTTCAAACCAAAATTTACGTCGCCTACGTTGCCTCAGCACAAGCACAGTGTTGATCCTTTGCTGCATTTCGACCATTTTGCGGGCAGTAAAAAGCATGAAAACAGAGAACACAAACGGAAAGCGGGCTTCCATGTTGCTTTGCATTGTTAACTTCCTTAAATTGAATGAATTCCGTTGCACTTGTCGAAGCGCATCTTAGCGTGGTGACATCACGCACCTTACGCACGGCTGAGGAGGGGTGGGGGTTAGACGGGTGAAAAAAAGAAGAAAAAAAGACACGGCTTTTTTCGTCAATGGGAAAGGTGCCAAATGCCAATTGCTAGTGGGATGCTTCGGCTTGGAAAAACGCGCGTTGACCCACTAGTTTCAGTGGGAAAGGGGTATCAGTCTGAGTTGCTAAGATGGGTTTAAATGCGTGTGACGTCACTCTACGCTGGACAATGCCTTCGTTGCCACATCAACCTGTCAAGTAGGTCAATAATGTGGCCCAATCTGAAACCTGTCATTTGGTCCTTCTTGGTATGAACTCAGTTCGACTCACTAATGAACAATGTTGGGCACGTTACTTTAAAAAAGTAATTATAGTTACTCACTACTTCTTCCTAAAAGTAACTGAATTACTCTATAGTAAAAGTAAGTAGTTACCAGGGAAAGTAACTATTTCCATTACTTTAAAAAGTTGTATGTCAAAGAATTTGAAATTTTCTGAGCAGTATTCGAGTCAGTTGAATAGAGAAGAACAGACAGGTAGTTGTGTTATAGAACTTTATAATATTTATTGCACCTCACCAGCAACAGATTTATCCTACTCTAGAAGTGCAACAAAAATAAACAGATTACCACAGATGTCGACAAAAGCTTTGCCCCTGGACATAAATGAAAATGCACGTTCTTTCCTTTAATTTCGACCAACTTGAAATAGTGTTTATATCTCCACCTCTGAATGCTCTGCCATCATATCCCTCTGCATTTGTTTTGCGTGTGTGTGTTTGCCACACGCGCTGTTCCGGTTTGGGTGTGAAAACACCGCTCTGAAGTTGTTGTTGTTGTTTTTTTTATAACTTTATTAACAACAAATACACATATACAAACATAGGGCGAGACAATTCACATATAAACAACCGGCTCTGAAGTGCCTGCGCTATTAGGCTCGAGCGTTTACGTCACAGAATGGGGGATCACGTGAGAGTTGACAACAACGCAGCCATATTGGGAGCAGGTCTGGCTCGCGGGACATTAAAATTTAACATGCCAGTTCGATAAAGAGACAAACTCGTTACTGAGGGGCAGTTTACATGGCGACTCTGCGACACAAAGGCGCAATGACTGAGTAGCGGACTCGCCTTGCGTGCATATGTTGTCAGCGAAGACGAAAAATTCAGAATCCTGCCTCCAAAGTGGAAGAATCCGATTGCGGCAGGTTGAGGGGGGCTTCCTCGGCATGCATATCAAAGGCTACTGCGGCGCGAGACTGTGCCGTTAACGTTAGCACTCGTACACGTCACATTGGGCGTGCGCAGCGGTGCTACTAAACATTAAAAACAGCAAATATGGCGGAATGGCGGCTTTAATTTACTGTTTTAATAATATCTTTAAATTAAATATGTTGAACGTTTCAATTTTTGTGCCTTTTTGAACAAAAGAAAAATGACATTGCTTCGAGTAGGCGGGCATCTTTTTTTCCGGGCTGAGGGAGCTTGGTGGGGTCAAAGTGCATCATTCTCTGTCGCCCTGTAAATCTGCACTGCCCCCTGGCATGAATACTACATCGTTTTCATGCGGAATTGCGACATTGTTCAAATGGAGACGCAAATGCAAATTTGAAATTTTTCGTACTCTCGGAGAGTCACCATGTAAACGGCCCCTAAGGCGAAGAACAGATAAGTGATCAAACTTAAGGATGTGAACAATGTTGACCCTTACGAGCAAGCCGAAGTCAAATGGAGTAAATATGTCGACGGGCTTCCACAATTACGCGAAATGGACATTCTGCTGTATTTATTGTTTGGTGTATGTTACTAAACTCATCAGCGATTCCGAAATTACAAATCGCTACAAAGCTACGAACAGTTTTGTTGCGGACGGGTGCAGGACCTGCACATTATGACCGTATCAAACGGCAACTCCATCGTTCTTGCAAAGGTAGGCTATGTGTGTTTATCATTTTCATTGCCATGAACCTGAACGCACACTGAAGGCCCAAGTACACTGCATGCGTGATCGTTGCGGTTCCGGTCTGGTTCAGTGTTGCCTGCGTGCCACGCAGTCCGTCAAAAACAGGCAAATCATACCGGCTGCTGCACGGCTGCGGTCCGCCAACCTCGTCCCCCCCGTGAGCTCTCGCGTGATCGCGCGCGATAATGTGCCATTTAAAACAACGAAAAACACACGGAGTCTATACTCATCAGAGAAACAGAGAGAGAGCACATATTTTCTTTGCATATTGATATTTTAGTTAATCTGGAATTAAGAGACAGACATGACTGCATCATGATGAGATCGGGACAGAAAAACACACATAATAGGACACCTTGCAGCTTCCTTTTTTATATTGTCCTTATAGAAAGGATCTGCTGCATCATAAATGATTTTGTGGGTTTCCACCTCCATGATGAAGCGCTCATCATCCATCTTCGCTCGTGTTTAAACCGTGATTAGGCACCTGGGCTGTTACGTCCAGGCCCAGCTCCGCCCATTTTGCCGGATGCGTGTCCGGCAAAAATAGAAAATAGCCTATACCATCCGGCGGGCATGTGGCACGCCGGAGGTGGTTCGCAGTCAAGCCGGAGCACTGACGCGGCCGGTATACGTTGAACAATAGGATATAATGGAACGGATTGGCTCCGGCGCTATTTTTTTACCGGAGTCGGACCGGAAACGCAACGATCACGCATGCGGTGTACTTGGGCCTTAAGTCTTGGATGACAAATAAACAGAGCAGAGTAGACTCGCTACGTCTGGTAGTTTCTTCAATTTATTCAAAGTAAGTAACGCACCGCTTTTGACCGTCAGTAACGGTAACGGCGGAAAAAATAATTAGATTACCCCGTTACTGAAAAAATAAGCCGTTAAGTAACGGCGTTATTTATAACGGCGTTATTCCCAACACTGCTAATGAATGAGCGTAATTTTCTGATTGGCAAATGGTTGATACAAATCTGTTACAAGCCGCCGTCAGCAGCATTGGTTTAGTCTTTCCATATCCTGTTTTATTTTGGTAGGTTACTTTGTGTTCATTAAGTCAGCTTTGTCTTCCTCCCCTAATCACCTGAGTGCCTACACATGCTCCCCATTAGCTGTACTCCTTAAATAATCCTTTTGTTTGTTGTCCTTTGCCAGTGCGTTTTCAGTGTTTTGGAAATCAGTAGGACATCACGTCACCACCATCCTTCAAGGTAAGTTTTTGCCATTGCCTGTTTTGTGTTGTATTTTCAGTCCTGTTTTTATTAGGGCTGTCAAACGATTAAAATTTTTAATCGAGTTAATTACAGCTTAAAAATTAATCACCGTAATTTCCCGAATATAAGGCGCACCCCAAATTTACTTGTAAAATCTAGGGGAAATGATTGTACCCATTCTGACTGGTGAAACACAGCACAAGCATAGCACATTGGTAGTTCAAAACATTACCATAAACTGACAATATTTACGGTAATAATATGATTTGACAACTCCAATTTACCAGAATCTAGGAGAAAACAAAACTGATGTGACTTTTCTTTTAAAGGCTGCTGTATAACTTGCTTGTTTCATCATGATCATGATGAATAAATGTTTTTTCTATGGATTGATACGGTAAAATGAAAGTGAGAACGTAAGTCGGAAATCCGAGAGAGCTCATCGCTGTCAACACGACAGTAACAATCGGAACTATTGTTATTTGGGTTTGAGTTTCCCGAGGGACTGATATAGTTGACAAACACAGGAAGTATGTGTGGTTACGTTTGTTATGGTCCGAGTTGTGGAGCTGCAATAAACGTTGACTCAAATGAGTTGAATAAACTAAATTCTGTGCTTTATGAAGCGTGAAAAAAGCAGAATTTAACACAGGCGAAATCATTCGGCCGATTAGAGTGAAGTATTACCGAAACAAAATGGTGACGTCACGTACCGTAATGGTCGGCAACGGATCGCCGCATACGTTTCTTCAACATAACGTGGCCGTGTCAATTAAAAAAATCGGTTTATATATATATTAGGGCTGTCAAACGATTAAAATGTTTAATCGAGTTAATTACAGCTTAAAAATTAATTAATCGCAATTCAAACCATCTATAAAATATGCCATATTTTTCTGTAAATTATTGTTGGAATGGAAAGATAAGACACAAGATGGATATATACATTCAACATACGGTACATTAGGACTATTTGTTTATTATAACAATAAATCAACAAGATGGCATTAACATTATTAACATTCTGTTAAAGCGATCCATGGATAGAAAGACTTGTTGTTCTTAAAAGAAAAATGTTAGTACAAGTTAGAGAAATTTTATATTAAAACCCCTCTTAATGTTTTCGTTTTAATAAAATTTGTAAAATTTTCAATCAAAAATTAAACTAGTAGCCCGCCATTGTTGCTGTCAATAATTACTTACACAATGCTCATGGGTCATGATCAGCCTATAAAATCAGTCGCACCCAAGCGCCAGCAGAGGGCGGCAAAACTCCATAAAACACAACAAGTGAGCGTTTCACTGTGTACTGCCATTTAAATCTCTCTGAGCGGGGCATCTGCGTTAAATGCGTCAAATATTTTAACGTGATTAATTTAAAGAATTAATTAACGCCCGTTAACGCGATAATTTTGACAGCTCTAATATACTGTATATTTCTGTCTCCATCCATGTACCCGTTTATAATGCGCACCATGATTTTACAAGTTGATTTTGGGAAAAAAAGTGCGCGTTATATTCAGGAAATTAAGTTAATCGTAATTAATCGCAATTCAAACAATCTCTAAAATATGCCATATTTTTCTGTAAATTATTGTTGGAATGGAAAGATAAGACACAAGACGGATATATACATTCAACATACTGTATATAAGTACTGTATTATTTTATTATAACAATAAATCAACAGGATGGCATTAACATTATTAACATTCTCTTAAAGCGATCCATGAATAGAAAGAGTTGTAGTTCTTAAGATAAAGATAAATGTTAATCATAAGATAAATGTTAGTACAAGGTATAGAAATTTAATATTAAAATTTTATGTTAAAACCCCTCAATGTTTTCGTTTAAAATTAAAATGAAAATTTTCAATCAAAAAATAAACTAATAGCTTGCCATTGCTGATGTCAATATTGACACCATGCTCACTCATAGTGCTGAAAGCCATAAAATCAGTTGGACCCAAGCGCCAGCAGAGGGCGCCAAACACCAAAAAACAAGTAACAAACTGACATTACACTCTGCTGTCATTTTAATCTGATTGAGCCGGGCATGTGCGTTAATTGCGTCAAATATTTTAACGTGATTAATTTAAAAAATTAATTACCGCCCGTTAACGTGATAATTTTGACAGCCCTAGTTTTTATATTTCCTTTTGTGAATTAAATGGCTGTAATGGTGACCACACAGGTTTTTCCGCCATTGAAAATGAATAGGAAATTTGGACGTATATGGCTGTCAATGGCATTGACTTACATGGGCCCCAGCTGAATGTCAATGGGCTGTAATGGTAAGCAATCAAAAATCACAAACACCTATGTTTTTCTGCCATTGAAAATGAAGGGGAAATATTTGCCCTGAGAAATGAATGGAATGACCTACATGGCCGCCAATGGCATTCCATTCTATTGGCGAATTTTGGGGGAACCGTAAGGTTTTGGATGAATGAATAAGGGCAAACGGAAATTTTTTGGTGGTCGTTCCAAAAATTCCCTGCATCGTGTAAAAATTCTGGTGATTTTGATGTTTGAATGGGAATGATCGGCCAAATGGTTTTGGCTGTGCGGAGCGCCGAAGAAACGCTATTCAAAAGAAAGAAAAAAAAGGAATTTTACTTTCTGTGCCTTGGTATTGTAAATAATGTGCATTTTCCCAAAATTGTTCTTTTACATAAACAAAATTCTTTGTCTGTTGTAATATTCAGCAGTCCATTTTACATAAAGCACATAGACATGTTCATGAATTTGTCATGTATTCTACAATACACAGCAGTCCGTTTGCACAAACAAAAACCATAAATATGTTCATTTATCTCAAAATTCTGTTAGACATGTGGTACAGAGTTGCCAAATATGTCAACAAAAATAAATATGAACATGAATGACCCAACAATAGTTTACATCAGCTGTTAATGACAGCCATTTTAACCTGTAAAGCAACAATAGGTGACTTTCAGTTTTTGTCAATTTTAGCGACGCAGGTGGACAAAAGCGGTAGTGTTCTGCCTTAGGGAAGACTGCGTTACCCATGAGGACCTGTGCACGGGATCGTAAAATCCTGATGTCTTGGTCGCCTGCAGATGGATTCAACGACATTTTTGTTTCCAGCAGGCGGTGTGAAGGATGAATAGTACTGAGGTAATGAATCCAGTTTTGGCTAAACAATAGCATATGACGATGTTGACAATGAGAAACGTTTGATTTTGTACCGTATTGTACCGTACCGTAAAGTAATCAAGATATTTAATGTTAAATGTTGAATACAAACATACTTTGGTGTAAATATATGTTTTAGAAGTTTTTACATTTGACATGAGATGGATGTACAGTGCTGGCCAAAAGTATTGGCATCCCTGCAATTAAGTCAGATAATGCTCAATTTCTCCGAGGAACATGATTGCAATTACAAATGCTTTGGTAGTATTATCTTAATTTATTTTCCTTGCAATGAAAATAAATAAATAATTAAATCATGATCAATTTACACAAAACTCCAAAAATGGCCCTGACAAAAGTATTGGCACCTTCAGCCTAGGCACGTGCCGATTACCAGTTTCAAGGTATACAGTGGTATGAAAACATCAAGGTTTCAAAACCGCAAATTTTTTTCCATCATACCGTCCTAAGGTATTAGCTACTCGTTATGTCCCAAAAATGCATGGAGAAATCCCTCACATGCAGCTGTAAGGCTCAACCCCCCCCCCCCACCGGTTGTTGCTCAGTGTCAGTGAGTGAGCCGTGCTACACGACAGCTGGAGGAGGTGAAACTCCTAAACTTTTCCCCCATCGAAGAAAATGAAATCGCTGGAATGGGAATACTTCAGCTACAGAAAACTTACAGATGACAGCGGCTTAGAGGAGGGCCAACCAACATGTAAAATGTTGCGGAGGGTGCCTGCCGAGGAGGCAAAACCTCCAATATGATTTCACATTTATAAAAAATTAAAGGTTAGTAAACAATGTCATGAACGTTTCCCACCAGCTATGAGTATTAACTCCAGCATGTTTAGTGTGTCTAGCGGTGGTAAAATGTGTTTTTTTCTTTCTGGCACTGTTTGTGTTGAAAAAAAAAAAAGAGTGTGAGTAGAATGTAAATATAATACGAGTTATACACACGTGCTTTTTATGGAAAACAATTATTTTTGTTCTGATGGTAATAATGTTGAGCTGTGGGTTTAGGCATACTTAAAGGACTCCATTTATTTAAATTTTATTTATAACATTTCCGTTATAATTTTTTTCTAAATTCATTTTAACTTAACATTATACTTTTGTTGTAATTTGCTAACATGTTTTCCAAAAATAAAAATCTTGTTCAATGGAATTTTTTTTTTTTTTTTTAACCCAGATATCTCAAAGTAACACATTTTAGAGCTTTAATTGCAATACCGTGATACCGAATAACCGTGATATTTTTGCTTAAGGTTATCATACCGTGAGAATCTTATACCGGCACATGCCTACTTCAGCCTAATACTTGGTAGCACAACCTTTAGACAAAATAACTGCGAACAACCGCTTCCGGTATCCTTACAATGCTCTACTGGAATTTTAGACCATTGTTCTTTGGCCAACTGCTTCAGTTCTCTGAAATTTGAAGGGTGCCTTCTCCAAACTGCTATTTTCAGATCTCTCCACAGGTGTTCTATGGGATTCAGGTCTGGATTCATTGCTGGCCACTTTAGAAGTCTCCAGTGCTTTCTCTCAAACCATTTCATATTTCTAGTGCTTTTTGAAGTGTGTTTTGGGTCATTGTCCTGCTGGAAGACCCATGACGTCGGAGGGAGACCCAGCTTTCTCACACTGAGCCCTACATTATGCTGCAAAATTTGTTGGTAGTCTTCAGATTTCATAATGCCATGCACATGGTCAAGCAGTCCAGTGCCAGAGGAAGCGAAGCAACCCCAAAACATCAGGGAACCTCCGCCATGTTTGACTGTGGGGACCTTGTTCTTTTCTTTGAAGGCCTCGTTTTTTTCCTGTAAATTCTATGTTCAGGCCTCACCAGAGAACATTCTTCCAAAACGTTTTTGGCTTCCTCAAGTAGGTTTTGGCAAACTCCAGCCTGGCTTTTTATGTCTCTGGGTTAGAAGTGGGGTCTTCCTGGGTATCATACCATAGAGTCCCTTTTCATTCAGACGCCGACGGATAGTACGGGTTGACACTGTTGTACCCTCGGACTGCAGGACAGCTTGAACTTGTTTGGATGTTAGTCGAGGTTCTTTAGCCACCATCCGCACAATCTTTCGTTAAAATCTCTCGTCAATTTTTCTTTTCCGTCCACATCTAGGGAGGTTAGCCAGAGTGCCATGGGCTTTACACTTATTGATGACACTGCACACGGTAGACACAGGAACAGTCAGGTCTTTGGAGATGGACTTGTAGCCTTGATGTTGCCCATGCTTCCACACAATTTTGCTTCTCAAGTCCTCAGACAGTTCTTTGGTCTTCTTTCTTTTCTCCATGCTCAACGTGGTGAACACAAGGACACAGGTCAAAGGTTGAGTCAACTTTAATCCATTTTAACTGGCTGCAAATGTGATTGTTATTGCCACCGCCTGTTATGTGCCACAGGTTAATGACAGGTGCTGTTAATTACACAGAGAAGCATAACATGATTTTTCAAAGGGTGCCAATACTTTTGTCTGGCCCATTTTTGGAGTTTTGTGTAAAATGAAAATGTTTTATTCATTTTTTTCCATTCTCTTTTGTGTTTATTCATTGCAAGCAAAATAAATGAAGATATTACTACCAAATCATTTGTAATTGTAATCATTTTCTGGGGAAAAATTGAGAAATCTCTGACAGATTTGGAGGGGTGCCAATACTTTTGGCCAGCACTGTATCAGTGTGTGCTTCCGCATATGAAATGTGTCTGCATTAATGCATTTTGTCCACTTCAAAAACACCAGGATTAATACAATACCTTAAATTGCCTAAATTGTTTAGATTTTAATATTTCAGCTAGATGATATACAGTATCTCTAAAACTATAGCCAACTGACACTTTTGACCTTAATTTTCTCACTGTAAAAGACTTACTGGAAACTGAAAAACTGAACTTGGAAAAAAAAAAAAAACTGACCATGCGATCAACATACCACTGATGTGAAAGAATTGGAGAGCGTCTTTAAGTGCAGCCTTCGTGGGCCATCGTGTGACAGGTATGTTTTGGTCTTAGTTGACAGTGTGTGATTCTGAGTGCCCCCGCCAAGCTCTTGAAAGCACAATACCGGACCCCAAGTGTCAGAGTGCATAAATGTCGATGGAGAGAGCTACCAAAAAAAAAAAAAAAAACTTTGACAGCACCAAAATGGTTTCTCAGGCTTTTACGCTTGCTGCAAATGACCATGATCAGTCATGACGGCTGATGGGAGAAAAGTGTTTAGAAATTGTTGGAACCACTTAAATGACTCTCTGAAACTAACGCTGAATATAAATTATACCTATCGCAAAGTACTCACTAGAACCTAAACCTCCAACAAGGCTCAACAATCCTCTCAGTCGAACTTCAATGAGAAGTTTGACTAAAGAATTCATACTTATTATCAATTAAATGTCAAATAACGCATTATCGACAAATCTCAGGCATAAGATGAAAACTAACGTTATCTGCATACGATCTGAAGCCTGCTCAGCTGTATCGACTGCTTGTAACCTCGATGCATTTAAAGGGCAAGCGTGACTGAATTAACATTGCATGTTACTTGATTAGCGACCGGTCGTTGCAGTGCTAGCTGTATCAATTCCACAGTCAACCCTCGTCAAATCGAATACGAGGTCGTCATATCCTGCCAGCGGGCCACGTCTAAACCTATTTGTCAAGCTTTTGTGTAAGCTAATCAGGATGGATCGATGAGAGCATGTGCCCTTGATCCGGCGTGGGTGGTGGAAATCAATAGAGAAATTGATCAATAAGTGATATCGAATGCGTTCAGGGAGGTCAGCCCCTTTGGCTAATCAGTTTAGGTCACCCACAGGCAGGGAAATGGCAGCTACGTAAGTGAAGATTAAGTTGCAGCGCGACCTGCAGGGAACGTAATGTCAGCGAAGATTTAACAAACTAAAGATTAAGAAATTATTTTGTCTTGATGAGAGACATCCACAGTGGTGAACTCATTTTTGCTTCTGTATGACTGGTGTTAAAGTGATCCTCTAACTTAAATACATGTAGGCTCTAATAAACCACAATTGTTCTCTTGTACTAAAATATGTTGTTAGAAACACATAAAATGTTAAATCAATGGCAATATTTTATAATATTTAGCCCATATTTTGACCGTTAGTTGGCGCCATGGTTTACGGGCTCGCGGTGATGACGTAATTTCCAAATGTGTAGCGTGTGAAACAATTGCTTATTGCTGAAGTAAAATGCCACGATGTGCTGTTTTTGGATGCAATTTCCAGTCAAATGGAAACAAGGGGAGTGAAGTGAGTGGTCAAGGTGGAATTATTATTTTTAGTGAATAAATGTGCATAAGTGGAAGCTTCTCCCTCTTTTTGGTCCCTGTATGCACGTACCCTACCCACCACGCGTTACAACTGGCGCCCGAACATTTTTCCCGGATCCTCGATCAAGTAAGGGATCCGTCTATTTTCTGGATCAGACGGTTTCGGATCTGTCCATTTTTTTTGATTCGTCGGTCCCACAGTGGCTTTTCGGATCAGTCTATTTTGTGGAACCGATGGCTGCGACATTGCCATGGGATCGGTCTAATTCCTGGATCTTCGAGTGAGTAAAAAACGCGGATTTGGATTTCTATTGCTGTCTTTTATGTTGACTATTCTTCGTGAGAGTTTTCCCCAAATCATACTAAATAATTAAAGCACTATGGCACACTACAGTGACGACAGTGACTCTGACGTGGACCTCACAACAATGTTTGAGTTCATCAGGGAACGCGTGTTCGCTTACTGCTGAGCTCCCGAGTGAAGAGTGGTCAAGGTGGAAATATTATTTTTTTGTAAATAAATGTGCATAGGTGGAAGCTTCTCCCCTTTTTGGTAATTTTATACACGTACCCTAGCTACCACACGTTACAATGTACAAGACCTGGATTACACAAGGTGTGCTCTTTGCCCTGTACTGTATGTAAAGCACACGACAGCTCTGGATGCTAACAATCTACATAATTATATTGGGATAAGTTTGAAAACGCAATATGCTTACCTTGAATATCTGCTAATAAAACCGGACAGTATACACTCTCGCTCCCAACCGGAGTTCCCAACAGGACTCTCTCGCATCACCAGTTTTGCCCAGCTTTTGTCTTATCAGGTATTTGCTGCACGCATTTTTCCCTGAAGCTCGTCTTGTGAACGACCGACAGTGCTGTCCTGCTCTTCACTTTTCAGATCTGGTTCAAATAGGAAGGGTAGAACTGACGACATGTTGGGAAAGCTTGAGTGACACGGTGGAATTTCGGCAACGGGACCAGTGACGTCACGCACTGCGACGTAACAAGAATTGCGACCTATCACTTAACCCTTCAAGGTCTGGGCCTATTTTGTCTGATTTTGCATGCCTTTGAAGTTGCCTTTATATTTCAAAGAAAGAATTGTTTACGATGACCTGGTTTGGTCCCTTTTTTTGTGACACCTTGAACTTCATGTCCAAACTGTTGTTTCCTTCACTAACCAATTATAAATCATCATTTTGGGCCCAAAAAGACCAAAAATTCCAAAATCGTTTTGTCAAAATTTTTAATATTGATGTCCAATTGACAACCAAACATGCGTAACGAACCGTTTTGAAACTTTGTAATATTTATTCAACATGTTAGGATGAACATTCAACCAAAAAAATTTAGAATAAATAGTCTTATATTTGACAATTCAACATAAACAACAGGTATAGCCATAGGCGTTTTTTGCCTTTATACATGCTCTAGTCAAAACAGGTTATATACAGCAGACCAAACAGTGAAGAACAGTGAAAAAATATATACCATCTAACACAAAAAGTGTTTAGAGGCCATCTCTTTATGAGTTTAGGTATTGCGGCCCATCACCTGATGAAAACTATGTACACACAATCAAGCTTCTTGAACACACATTTATATACACAATTTGAGAATGCTGATTGTGGGGAAAAATATATATATATAACATTGGGAAAAAAAGTATTTTCAAAAATATTTACAATAAACAAGTTAAATTTTTGTCAGGCTTGCCACTCCGAAAAGCAGTTTCGTCCTGGGACACAGGGCTACATCACACAGCCCACACTTCCATGGGGTGTCGGTCCTCTTTCCACCCTTCCACCCTCCCATTTTCATTTCACTTTACTTTCATTGTCACTATAAATGTACATGAAAAAAAGTTAGTATTTATGAAAATAATAAAGTATAAAATAAAAATATATACAGCAATAAATAATAATGGAAATCTATATGTATGACAATAGAAAGAATGCCATAGCTGAATATGTGCTACATCCCTAATCTTCATATAGAAAGAACACCACCACAAATTATAAATTCCTGCCTGGGATACACACAATGCACGTACGACTCTGATCTGATATGCACATTTTATTATTATATACACAAACACACACTTATATTGCATCAAAATTAACTTTGGCTTGCAATATCAAAAGAAACTTTCAAAAGAAACTTTTTCATCATAAAAAAAAAAAAGAGTGAGTTGGCTTACCTCTGCTCGTCGATGGCGTCACCCGCGTGTTCAAATCCGTCACTATCTTCACTCGAGGACTCTTCCGAAGAAGACGATGATGACGAATTTGGACCATCCTCTTCCTCAAGTTGATCAAAAAGCACAATTTCTTGCGCTAAATTTAGTTTTCCGTTCTTTGTCAAAGTCACACAAAGTTGCTGCTCGAACCAAACGGCCGTCGCTCGCCACCTCGCTGCTTCAGAACACTCCTCCCCTCTCGTTCGGTAGAACCTCGCGCGGCAGTTATATTTATAAAAAAAAAAACAAACGCATTTTGTGCTTCCACTGTGACTTCGAAAGGGTTCGTTTGATTTGTGTGTTTTTTCATGGAGCTTCCGTTTTGAAAAAGGACAAGAAATGATGGAAATATAGACATAAACAAATGATCCATGCAGCGTTTTAATGTTTTTTTGAGAGGACAATAAAACTATAAAACTTAAATGACAATATCTCACGTTCTAGTTGGTCGATTGACTTCAAATAATAACGAGAGTAAACCGCAACTTCCGCACTTTAAAACGAGACCAACCAAAGGCATAAGGGTGACGTAATTAAAACGTGAGGGCGCTTCAAAGACGACGTGCGCTGAGGACGCGCCGGCGCGTCCTTCGACTCTCAAGGGTTAAAATAATTTTACAAACTTTATTAAAACAAAAACATTAAGAGGGGTTTTAATATCACATTATTATAACTCATACTAACATTTATCTTTTAAGAATTACTTGTCTTAAAAATAGAGGATCCCTTTAAAACCTTTCCTGACCAGTTAATTATGATATATCATGTAAAGAAGGTACAGTACAACAATTCCGTTAATCTACTATACTGGTCTACTGTCACACGCTGGCCCAAGAAGGCTGCACTTAAAGCCGCTGTCCAATCCTTTCATGTCAGTGGTACATTGAACCCAGTTATTTTGTTTTGGTGTAGCAAACTGGACTGTTAAGTTTACGGTACATTCAAACTACAAGAGGATCTTGTACAGTCCAAGCTTAACATAAATATACGTATACTGTAAATAAACTTGTTATCTGTCATATAGCAGCTTTATACCCAACTTTGTACTAACTTCCAATTCACTGCAAGCCCAACCAGTTCAAATGGATTGACGTAAATGGCAGCCAATGAGTTAAACCTGGTGCAAATCTAGTGTGGCCCATACTTAAACCTGGACATCACATCCATATTCAAAAGCTAAAACAATCTATACATTGCAGTGTCACTTCACCCTTTCCCTTCCCTCACAATAAACAAATGAGCACGCTGGTGGGGTCACAGTTCAAGCCTGACACGGGAAGACGCGACGTGACAGGCTTAGGCCACTCGGGCTCCGCAGCAGATGTTGCCACAGCGAGCGAGGAACAGAAGATGCTGGTAATTACCCAGGCTCCCCCGGGAAGGTGGTGACATGCGGCCGCCACTCCTGGAGATCACATGGGCGTCATTAAAGCTGCGGTTGCAGTTGTTAATAGGGCGGCTAATAAAAAGTACCAAGAAATATATAGATATATACACGTTATACCAACTATAATGTGTTTTTTATAGAATTAAACGTGTCACTTTTTTATGAAATTATATTCGTGTTTCAATTCAAACCTTGAATTTGTATTCGATCCTGATTAAAAGTACAGGTCGTCTCCGGGTTACGATGTTCACGACTTTTGACTTTATGATGCCGGAATCTCGTCCGCCATTTTGTCTCCAGTGGGTTTTTTTTTTGTCACATCAACAGTACCTTATTGTTCCTCACAGTATCTTATTTAGTGAGTGAAACCTCAGTTTTACAGCTTTACAGACAGCAAACAAAGCAATTGCTCTTTTTGATGCGTTTTACTTCCTTCACTTCTGACTATTTGTAAAGCCGTGACACACATATGCACGCTTGTGTTCAAAACGTTACACATTTTAACAATAAAACACTTGACACAAAATAATTGGTGTTCAAGCATCCATCTAGTCTGATCAATATGTAAACCCTAACCCTAAACCCTTAGTAGATTAAATTTGCCTAATTTCCCTGACAAAAGTCCGCCATCTTAAATGCTATGAATGCTAATTTATTTACATTCTGATTGCAAATTGCTTACATATAACTCCTCAAACTGTAGCTCTGAACTTGAGTACAAATGCATACACAAACATATATTAGCTGAAACAACTTACAGCCTCATGTGGGCCAAACCAGAACGCAGCTATCCTTTATCTATGTCAGACGTATGAGTCTGCTCCTGAGTCATACAAGACGACAATCCCGCTAGACCCAACGCTGTCAGCAGAGGGCAGTGTATCTACCATCATTAAACAAAAATACAGTGGTACCTCGACATACGATCGCTTCGACACACTATCTTTTCGACGTCCAACGTAACATTTGACTCGCCATTTGTTTCTACATCCGATGACAAGCTCGAAATATGACGATTAATGACAGCACCGCAGTTTGTTTTCCCGCAACACGGACGCACGGCAGATTTTCTTGTGAGAGCAGCCATCATGGGTTCCAGGAATGTTAGTGCAGGTGGTGAAAAAAGGATAAAGGTGAGCCTTACCATTGAAATGAAGGATGAAATGATGGAAAAATATGAGCGTGGTGTGCACATCTGTGAACTGGCTCAACAATACGGCTGTAAAATGTCTACAATCTCGACAGTCCTACTCCGACCTCCGTTCGCCAGTCTTTAAAAGTTAAGGTGACAATTATTATGATTGTAACAACGCCCAAAAAATTGCCAGCTTCGTCAGGTTTTTATTCCTTTATTTCAGAACTTGTGCAACACAACATGCCCGCTGTCCACCACAGCTGAACATGAAAAGTGAAAGTAAAAAGTCCTCTCTCACTCTGGCACGTCAGCCACTCCGTGCGTTCAGGTACACCACGCAAAACGCCCGCCACATTAGAACCCGGTTCATTACATTAATACAGGTATTATTATTATTGCTATTAGAGATGTTCCGATTGATCGGCGTCCCGATTGATCGGGTCCGATCACGTCATTTTCAAAGTATCGGAATGGCAAAAAAATATCGGCAATGCCTTTCTTTTAATATATATATATTTTTTTTTTTTTTTAAATTGTTTTCTAATTGTATTTAACATTACAGACATGATATGTTACACTCATCCAGAGTCTTTAGTTCAGGCTTAAGGTAGGGTTATCAAATTTAACCCGATAACGGCGGCAATTAATTTACCGTCTTACTACTTGCATAATTCTAACACACTTAATATAATCAATCAGGGAATAGTATCTTTTCTCATATTCACCGATCGACTGTCTTTATTACTCTAACACACCCAATATAAAATAAATAGCACTTATACCATAGTTTAAGGAAAACAAGCAGAATGTAGGGCATATTAGATAAACAACACCCTCTTATCACAGAAGCCCAACGTGTGTCATGCAGCTGACTGAGCAAGATTGACGCTGACGAGCCCACGTTTGCAATCAGTTCTCCCGGACAGTCCAGAACAAATGGCGGGACGCCCTGCCCCACACAAGGAAAACAAACGCCCGATGTCCAACTGATAACATGACTGACAAGACTCCAAGAGCCCCATTGATGCTGAGGTGGCAAAATCTTTCTTTAAACCTTTCAAAATGGAGTCAGTACAAGGGGTTAAGACTAAGGTGAATGCGCGGGGTTTGGCCTTCTGGCCGGATTGTTGGTATCCCGCTGTCCCGGCTCGTTGGATCTGGCTGGCGTGATTCTGACAGTCTGGCTGGAGGGTCAGATTCCCTCAGGTTCAATTCCGGGCTCCAGCCTTCCAATGTAGAGTGTATTTTCATCCTTTGCCTGCATAGGTGTTCTCCGGCATTCCGAAAACATGCATGGTAGGCTGATTGAACATTCAAAACTGACCAAAGGTATGAGTGTGTGTTATGATCGTGGGCAGAGAACCCCAACACAGGTCCGTGCGATGGCGAGGGTAGGAAGTAAAACAGTTTATTTGTTACAAAGCCATGGAGAACTGTAGCGTGGCGAGCCTGGATGCAGGTACAAGGCGTGGTTCAAGCGGAAAGGTGAAGTAGGCACCAGGTTCAAAAGCCGTGGGGTCCTTGGCATGGAGAGCCTAGGCGAAGGTGACATGGACAATAGGCGTACGTAAGATCATAGGACAAAGTGAAAAGGTCGATGATCAGATGAGTACACACAGAAACTCAGTGAACTGAAATAGATGATCCAGTGATGTGTTGGAGCTCTGGCTTTTTTTTTTTTTTTTTTACTTCCTTTGAGGTGGCATTCAAACCCAGAATCTAAAACCAAATGTGGTAGCTAGTCTATAATTGTGCTGTCTTTTCTTCCTGTCTTGTGCATGCAGAGGAGTCTTTGTCCACGTCCTCGCTCACATGTTGATCTTCCAAATTAAATGGAGGACATTTAACAAACAATTATAATAACAAGGTGACAGGGGGTCACAACTTAATCCTCCGAAAGCATGTTTTAATTGTGTTACTTTGTATGCAGCCCTTTACTTTTTACTTCAATGATACCTCCCTTCATTATAATTGGCCATGTATTTAAAACATTTTTTTTTTTTTTTTTTTTTTAAGAACATCCACCAAAAATTTATAGAGATTTTTGGCTGATAATTATAACAGGGAAGAATGGGACCATTGATTTTCACATGAGTAAGAGTTTACTTGTATGGATAGGTAAAACAGAGAGCAAAAAAGTTAATATAGTTAATATTGATTTGCCTTTTCTACCATCTGTAAAACATTCACGTTTCAATTACTAGATATCAGGTGACTCAGAAGTTAATCAAGCATAACGTCAAGAATTATTAACTGTATTCTTTTTTGTGTCAAACTATTAAAAAATAATAATAATTAAAAGAAAACCTAATATATTTTATCATGAAAACGTATTTAAATTATTACAGTAAATCACAGAAACAAAGATTTTGGTTGTTATTAAAGCTGTTCATCTAACGCCGGATTTCTGTTGGAAAAAGTACGAAAGCTGTACCGCATACAAACAGGAAGGACTGTGTCAGGAGTGATTTGTTTGAGGATTCAAGGTAATTACTATATTTTTCGTACCATGCATGCGTTTTGAAACGTTATGAAAAAAAATCATTGGGAGAAATTAGCCGCTACTGCATTGGCATCATAGTTCCAATATTTATGTAAAATAAATGCTACCTGCAAGAATTTTCACTGGAAAAGCTCTGCATACATACACCGCTAGCTACATTCACTAGCAGACTAGCATTGTACTTTGACATATTTACGTAATAAATGCTAACTGCACGTTTTTTTTTTTTTGCTTTTAATTAACCAAGAATTGAGACCTTTTTTTATGTCCATACCTATAAAGAATTTGGGGATTTAAGCGTTTATTCACAAGAATTTTCACCGGAAAAGCTCTATTTATATAAGGCGGTCGCTAGCTACATTTACTAACAGACTAACATTGCACTCCATTGCACTTCGACATATTTACGTAAAATAAATGCGTAACTATTTTTTTTGCTCTTTTAACAAAGAATCGAGACTGTTTTACGTCCATATCTATAAATACTTCGAGGATTTAAGCATTTATTCACAAGAATTTTCACTGGAAAAGCTCTGCTTCCATAAAGCAACGGCTAGCTACATTCACTAACAGACTAGCATTGTACTTTGACATATTTACATAAAATAAATGCTAACTGCACGTTTTTTTTGTTTGTTTGTTTGGTTTTTGTTTTTTGCTTTTAATTAACCAAGAATCGAGACTTTTTTTACGTCCATACCTATAAAGACTTCGGGGATTTAAGCGTTTATTCACAAGAATTTTCACCGGAAAAGCTCTATTTACATAAGGCGGTCGCTAGCTACATTTACTAACAGACTAGCATTGTACTTCGACATATTTACGTAAAATAAATTCGTAACTGCCTGTTTTTGTGCTCTTTTAACAAAGCA
The DNA here is from genome assembly GCF_030265065.1 of Corythoichthys intestinalis. Taxonomy (NCBI): domain Eukaryota; kingdom Metazoa; phylum Chordata; class Actinopteri; order Syngnathiformes; family Syngnathidae; genus Corythoichthys; species Corythoichthys intestinalis. Next base: position 42,127,573 of record NC_080409.1, on the reverse strand, counting down.
TCGAGACAGTTTTACGTCCATATCTATAAATATTTCGGGGATTTAAGCATTTATTTACAAGAATTTAAACTGGAAAAGCTCTGTTTACATAAAGCAACCGCTAGCTACATTCACGAACTTGAAAAAGACGGGGTCGTCTTATAATCAGGGCATCTTATATTCGGGCCAATACAGTAAACAAGAATCAAGACTGTTTTATGTCCATATCTATAAAGAATTAGGGGATTTAAGCATTTATTCACAAGAATTTTCACCGGAAAAGCTCTGTTTACATAAGATGGTCGCTAGCTACATTTACTAACAGACTAGCATTTTACTTCAACATATTTACGTAAAATAAATGCTAACTGCATCATATTTTTTGTGTTGCTTTTAACCAATAATCAAGACTTTTTCACGTCTATATCTATAAAGAATTCAGGGATTTAAGAATTTATTCACAAGAATTTTCACCGGGAAAGCACTGTTTACATAAAGCGGCCGCTAGCTACATTTACTAACAGACTAGCATTGTACTTCGACATATGTATATAAAATAAATGCTAACTGCACGTTGTTTTTGCTTTTAACAATGAATCGAAACTGTTTTACGTCCATATCTATAAGGAATTCAGCACATTTCTTTTCAACAAAAAAAGCTCTGTCTGTGATTCCACTCAGTCAGCTTTGATGGCCTCGCCAACAATGCAGGCCCCCTATCGGCCCTGTGCCCTGTGTCCCGTCAATACATTATGAAGTCTATGTTAATCCATTTATGGAGAATCAGTGGGTCCCTTTGATTTGATTTTGACTTTGTCAACGCACTACTAACTTCAACCGCAACTCTTGATTTGTCTAAACCGGAAGTTCGGAGCAGAAATTTTCCAACATGGCACCACCCATGTTTTGCTCAGGAAACCTGTCTATAGCTTTGAAAAGGCACAATGCTTGATACAGCTCTTGAACAGTATTGGATTAGAAGTGTACCTCAAGTTTACCTCAGTTGCTACAGCGGGGCTGTGATTAAGCACACTTTCAAATCTGATGGGAATATTCAAATTGAACGTCTCACTTGGAAACCGTGCTATAAATATCTTCCTCTTAGGTAAAGCAATCACAGGCCAAACTTTCATGGGAATATACTGTACAGTAGAGTCATGCAGTTATAGCACAGGAGCCTGAATTAGGTCGCAATCAGTGGACAAATCCTCGGGAGACTATGAAGCCAGCTGCATGTTTTTCCCCTTATATCCCCAATTGGACCAAGATTCCCTTGTCTAGAGTACTTGAATACCCCCAAATACCATTTGTGAAAAGATGTCGAGGAGAAGAGATAGCTTTGCAGCCTATATATTTAGTTGGTTGCCATTTTTAGAAATTTTATCCTAGAGGGGACTGAGAAAGGCAAGAGAACAGAGAGCAGCTCCAAAATGGAGACTTTGGAATAGGAGTGGTAACCTCTTGTTACCTCACGATACAATACGATTTGCAATACAAAGCTCACGGTAACGATGATTAGACGATATGGCGATACATCGAGTATCGATACATTGGTCAGGAAATCATTCTATGGTATTCTACAAACGACTAATAAACTGAAAAACAAGCTTCTGCTGTGAATTGGAATGACTTTATTACTAGTAGACGTCCAATCCATTTGAAATGGGAGGGTGGCAGCAAAGAATGAATGTTCATTCGCTGCCATCCCTCCCACTTCAAACTGATTGAACGTCTATGGCCGTCATTGGCAGCCAATGCCAGGCAATGAGGTAATTTTAGGCCATTGAAGGTCATTTACCTGTTGATTTGGGGGTATTTTATGGGTCCCTTCTTGTTTATTTTGAGTTACAGAACAGGAAGTGACCTGGGAATCACCCAAATGATTAGGCAGTGACTCAAGTTCAACAGGAAATGACCTGTAAATGAACAGCAAGTGACCTGTAAAGGCCCCGAAAATCGAACAGAATGACTGCGAATGATCTGGTTTCGAATTAGTGTTGCGACAATTAAATCGGTTAACTCGAGTATTTGATTAGGAAAAAAAGACTCCAATTAAATGTTGGTGCTGTTGGCCTCTGCCCGAAAGCTGAAGATGGGTCGTCACTGGGTCTTTCAGCAAGACAATGACCCTAAACATATGGCCAAATCTACACAGAAATGGTTCACCAGACACAAAATCAAGCTCCTCCCATGGCCATCTCGGTCCCCAGACCTTGTTTTGTTGGCAAAAGGGGGTTGTACTAAGTATTAACACCAGGGGTGCTAATAATTGTGACACACATTATTTGATGTCAAATAATTTTTTTCCTTATGTGGGATTTTTTCCCCCACTAAATGAATGCACTTATATAGAAGGTTGGATTTTTCTCTTTTTTTCCATTAAGGTCCCATATTATTTGAATAATAAAAAAATATATATTAGAAGCTAAAAAACACATCTTTTTCAGGGGTGCCAATAATTACGGAGGGCACTGTATATACAGTGTGAAGCTCAGCTCGGGTATTTCAATTTTTTATGTTCCTTATCCGATTACTCGATTATTCGAACTAAATAGTTCAACGATTTATTAACTACTAAAATAATCGATAGTTGCAGCCCCGTTTCGAATGAACGAAATGGTTTGGGCATCAAGCACCGTCAATGGCAGCCTTAGATTTACCAGAGACACTATTATGGTGGAAGGTTTTGGCAACTTGTTGGTTCATTTTTTTTTTTTTTTAATTTTTTTTTTTAGACATTCACACCTTTTTAAAACGATATCTCGATTCTTGGCAGGAGCATATCGATAAACTTTTGGGATACAAAGTATCACGATATATCACCATTTCGATATTTTGTCACACCCCTACTCTGGAATATGACAATGTTTTATCCACAGCTAAAGACATTACCATGTGGGTTTAGATTTCCAAATTCTATTCTTTTGTTGTTGTTGTTCCCATTTCATTCTCCAGCAGACTGAGGGCAACAAGAGAACAGCATAGCAGAAAAATACATGATTTAAATTTGCATCAGCGAATAACAAAAAAGGCTTTTGATCAAAGACGGAATGACGTTTTTAAGCAGGTTGGAAACTTTAAAAGGCTGTTTTTTCTTTTTTTTTTAATGCCGCGCTCTTTCTTTTTTAAAGGCAATATTTGGCATCTGTGACATTAACGAGTATTACGAAGAGGAGGGTGGGAGATTCATAAATATGCATAAAGAATTTAGTGGGGTGTTAACAGTGAGCACCTGTCTACTTAGCCATGACAGGAAGTCTATGAGTAACTTTAGAGCCCCCCCTCCCCCCCAACCCCCCCATCGAGCCACATGTGTCCCGCTTTACTTAGCATCCTGACACTGACAACCAGCACTTGGGAAGGGGGGGGATAGGACAATTTTTTGGGACGGTGTCACCCAGCAATGATGAAAGCTCAAGATTGCCCAATTGTATGCCTGCTTGAAAATACTGCAATATTCACACATTAATAATGCATGACGATATTGGAAACAAGGAAGTATAGCACATGCCCGATTTTAAATCATCAGGATAAACATAGATTTGCATTTTTATACATGTATTAGACTTAATTATTATAAACCTACACATATTTGTGTACAATATACACATTGATTTGCATTCGAATAAACACCACATTTGTGTTATATCGTGACACATGTGACCGATAACGTAAACAGCTGGTCTACGTCAGGCAATGCTGACTGTATCGTGAACATCACCTGACAGATGCAGGACGTAGTTGTTTACCGCCATATTACTTCCCCTCTTGCCCTTCCCCTTGTCCTCTCTTCGCCTGTTTGGCACTACAGAAGACAGGTGGATTCCTATTATTCGGGGGAATGCAGGTGTACGGGTTGCAGGTTTGTGTGACGGGTCAGAACCCAACAAGCTGTGCTGGGACGCGCTGTGCTGCTCGCCCGTCCTGTTCTCCTCTTCTGTGCCAGCGCCAGGTGGCGGTTGGCTGCGCACTCGCTTGAAAATGTCACTCCGCAGTGTGAAGTTTACTTACCAAATACGAGGACACCTGCTACCTGCCCTTGTCATGGGTGACTTCTACCTTTAGAATAACTTTGCCGACTCTAACCAGGAATTGATGACGCTTAAAAAACATGTAAGTATTTAATTGCCTGTTGTTTGGTTATTCGTTGTTCTCAGCATGATTATAAAACTTTGCAGATATTTCGTCGATTTTTGCAGACATTTATGTACGTGGGATGGATTACCACTCAATCACTATGGAATTCAAGTGTGAATGCTTATTTCCGTAAAGGATTGACTGGCGATTATTTAGAGCAATACTGTATTGCAAGGGCATAGTTTTGCATATCTGTTCTTTGTGCTGTCAGAAAATCAATTTTATTGCCCAGGCCTATATTATGAGAATAAATTACATTAGTTTGTAATTTTTGGGGTTTTAAACAAGGACATAGGTTTGCGTAGGGACGGTAGGGACATAACACTACCAACTTTTTAGGTTGCTAAAATTGTCCCCACCAACTTTTAAGCAACCTTATTTGCATTATATAATGAGTTCAGTTATGGGAAGATAATCTAAATTACCTATATATGTGGAAAGTATAGAATTGACCCTACCATTATTAAGTAGGGCTGTCAAATAATTAAAATTTTTTAATCGAGTTAATCACAGCTTAAAAATTAATGAATCGTAATTAATCGCAGTTCAAACATTCAAACATTCAATTCAAATATCAATAAAATATCCCATATTTTTCCCATAGTTATTGTTGGAATGGAAAGATAAGACACAAGACTGATATATACATTCAACATACTTTACATAAGTACTGTATTTGTTTATTATAACAATAAATCAACAAGATGGCATTAACATTATTAACATTCTGTTAAAGCGATCCATGGATAGAAAGACTTGTAGTTCTTAAAAGATAAATGTTAGTACAAGTTATAGAAATTTTATATTAAAACCCCTCTTAATGTTTTCTTTTTAATAAAGTTTGTAAACTTTTCAATCAAAAAATAAACTAGTAGCTCGCCATTGTAAGATGTCAATGATAATTATGGTGCTGAACCCCATAAAATCAGTCGCACCCAAGCGCCAGCAGAGGGCTGCAAAACACCAAAAAACACAAGTAACAAGTGGAAATGACACTTTGCTGTCATTTTAATCTGTTTGAGCGGGGCATGTGCGTTAAATATTTTAACATAATTAAAAAAATAATTAATGCCCTTTAACGCGATAATTTTGACAGCCCTATTATTAAGTGAATTATTTTCATTATGTTCAGACTTCAATTTTCCCCCTTTCACTTGCTTAATGTGCCGGTCCATTTTTTCCCCCTCAAACGCAGGTTTGATTGGCTGATAATGACTAGACCTCACACACACACACACACAATGCTTGTCAACATGCCCACCTCCTTCGAAAAGGAGGGATAGTAGAAGTGTTTTTCCGCCAGCAGAACCAGCCACTATGAGTAATGTACTGTAAAAAGATGTCAATGTTTAGAAGTGAGGAACATGCCACTAATTTTGCTACCTAAAGTCTGACCTGCATCAAAGTTAGCAAGTTCACACAGTTTAATGTTATGCTAACCTGCAAAACTCAAGTAGGAAGCTGCTTAGAGATAAGAGTCCCCCTGTATGTTTCTATTGTTAACGTTCATTTAACTGTGAGAAATGTCGTGAACTCTGCTGGAAACTATAGAATCAGTAAAACGTGAGCAAGAAGCTGATTAGAGAGAGCGGTCCGATTCTGTTTCATAGGAAAGTGTTGACAGTCAGAATGCTATTGCTTTTCTTCTTGTAAACAGCCTGGTTTAGAAGGAAACAAGGGTAGAGCATTGTGTGACTCAACACTTTTGAAACCAAATACATATTAGTGCATTCATTCATTCATTAAAGTGTATTGATGTCTTTTCTACCTCTTTTAATTTAAAAAAAATTCATTTGCAGCCTATGCAGGCATTTTTTTTCCCAGATCATCATATTACCGTGATTGCTGTACTATTGGACGCCCCTGACTACAAGCCTCACCCAGTACATTTTTTTAAAGGAAAAACCATTTTGTACATACATAAGCCTATGCTGTCTATAAGCCTTGTGTGCCCACATAGTAAAATGAGATATTTACCAAAAATTCAGAGAGTTTTCAAGATTTTTATAAGATACCTTAACTTTTCTTTCCAAACAGCGGCAGTTATATAGCAGCGACACGGCGGTTATATAGCAGCGACACGGCGGTTACATAGCAGCAACACGGCAGTACAGCACTAACGGCTGGTTGTTGGAAATATAAAGGTCTTTGTTAGCAATCTTCATCTTCCTCCTGTGTACTGAAACCATGGAAGTCCTTACCCTCAGTGTCGGATATGAATAGGCTCAGATACACTTCACCATGCACCTACCCATTCTCTCTTTCGCTGTCGCCTTCAACGTCCCCCATAATAAGGCATATTCCCTCCTGAGCCTGTACCGTCCTCCTCGTCACGCAGCAGACCTTCCTGTCGAAACCCGTTGGTGATGGCGGACTTCTTTCACACTGCTCCACGCTGCCAGGATCCACCGGCAGACCCGTACAAAAGCTGCTCTTTGCGTGCGGCCAGTCTCGGCAAACAATCTTTTGCCGCTGGTTATCCAAGCCTCCCATTCAAGTCGGAGTGCCACTTTAATTTCTTCTTGCATTTTCCATTATGCGAGTCTGCCAATTCTACTCATGCACAAAGACGAGAGTCTGCCACCTCTATTCATGCACAAAGTTAAACCACCGGTAATAGTGCAAACTAGCATCTTCCTCGACACATACAGTGGGGCAAATAAGTATTTAATCAACCACTAATTGTGCAATTTCCCAATTGAAAATATTAGCGAGGCCTGTAATTGTCAACACGGGTAAACCTCAACCATGAGAGACAGAATGTGGAAAAAAAAAAACAGAAAATCACATTGTTTGATTTTTAAAGAATTTATTTGCAAGTCATGGTGGAAAATAAGTATTTGATCTATACCAAAAGTTCATCTCAATACTTTGTTATGTACCCTTTGTTGGCAATAACGGAGGCCAAACGTTTTCTGTAACTCTTCACAAGCTTTTCACACACTGTTGCTGGTATTTCGGCCCATTCCTCCATGCAGATCTCCTCTAGAGCAGTGATGTTTTGGGGCTGTCTTTGGGCAACACGGACTTTCAACTCCCTCCTCACCTCGTGGCGTCAAAATGATAACAAGAACGGGGAGCAAAAATCCCGGAACCACACGGGGGGACCTAGTGAATGACCTACATACATAGAGCTGGGACCACAGTAACAAAGGCTACTATCAGTAACACAATGCGCCGCCAGGGACTCAAATCCTGCACTGCCAGATGTGTCCCCCTGCTGAAGCCACACCCAGGCCCGTCTGCGGTTCGCTAGAGAGCATTTGGATGATCCAGAAGAGGACTGGGAGGACTGTTTGGAGGAAAAAGAATACTGAATTGTACCATACCCACTGTGAAGCATGGGGGTGGAAACATCATGCTTTGGGGCTGTTTTTCTGCAAAGGGACCAGCACGACTGATCTGTGTAAAGGAAAGAATGAATGGGGTCATGTATTGAGAGATTTTGAGTGAAAATCTCCTTCCATCAGCAAAGACATTGAAGATGAGACGTGGCTGGGTCTTTCAGCATGACAATGATCCCAAACACACAGCCAGGGCAACAAAGGAGTGGCTTCGTAAGAAGCATTTCAAGGTCCTGGAGTGGCCTAGCCAGTCTCCAGATCTCAACCCCATAGAAAATCTGTGGAGGGAGTTAAAAGTCTGTGTTGCTCAACGACAGCCCCAAAACATCACTGCTGTAGAGGAGTTCTGCATGGAGGAATGGGCCAAAATACCAGCAACGGTGTGTGAAAAGCTGATGAAGAGTTACAGAAAACGCTGGGCCTCCGTTATTGCCAACAAAGGGTACGTAACAAAGTATTGAGATGAACTTTTGGTATTGACCAAATGCTTATTTTCCACCATGATTTGCGAATAAATTATTTAAAAATCAAACAATGCAATTTTCTGGGGGGGAGGGGGGTTTCCACATTCTGTCTCTCATGGTTGAGATTTACCGATGTTGACAATTACAGGCCTCTCTAATATTTTCAAGTGGGAGAACAATTAGTGGTTGACTAAATACTTATTTGCCCCACTGTATATTCTAACCACTGCAAATTTCCTTATTTGAAACAAGGAGAAATTCCCCCATTTTGAAAAACGACTTTTTTTTTTTTTTTTTTAATTCAATTTTACGAAAGAAACACATATTCGTGAGAAAGGTAGCCCTGAGCCCTGTTCACCCTATCTGTTTGGTCTTATTACTGTCCCGTCCCCAGCAAAAAGTGTACATGCAGGTTATGCTGTTATAGCATCCCTACCAATGTTGAGACCAAACCTAAGCCCTTGCAGTATTGGTATCAACAATGATTTCACAAAAATTGGTATAATTGTGAATGCAAAACTACTGATTTCCTTAACGATTCCCTTCAACCTCTTCTGTCTGACCGAGTTGTTTTTTTCTTTGTTTGTTTGTTCTCTAAAATACAGTAAGAAATGAATCTCTTGGAACCAGACAGTACCATTGAGATCCGTCCATGGCAGACTTACGGCTAACCTTCATGTTCAATCAATAACTCTCTTTCTTTGGAGTTCTCCTGCTTGCTGTCAGAACGAGATGATGAAATGTATCAAGCTTGTTGCTTTGTGTCAGTTTAGTATGAACTTGATTGCTTTGGAAACTACAGGAACAGAAGACACTCGCCTAAAGGAGTAGTCTCCATTTGGGAATCGAACTGTTCCGCGTGATCAGCCAAGATACTTGGTACTATACAAAGTGGGAGATACTGGCAGGTCAGCTCTGTTTCCACTATAGACAAGTTTCCGAGGTTCCGCGGTACTTCCGCTTTACTTCCGCATTTTTGCATGCGACTTTTGTTTATACGTTTTATAACCAAAACAACAATGGCACTGGAGTGGCATCACAAAATCCCTCAAAAAAGACAATTTGGAAATACTGCATCCATCTGCCATCATCATGACATGGGAGGACAACATGAAGAAATGGCTAAGAGTCGCCACAACCAATATATTTTTGTATTTTATTGATGGCAGTGGATGGAAACGCAATCAGGGCACCCAGTGCCTGCTCATCAACAAAGTTGAATGTGTCCTAATACATGAATACGGGAATTTTGTGTTCATGAAGGCAGATGTGGAAGCAAGACAGTGCCACCACATAGCAATAACAGGTACAATTATGTTCAATCTGACTACAATTCTGTGTGTTGCGTCACAGCTGAGATATCATTAGCTTACCTAAATGTAGCAATACAACGATAAAGAAATGGAACACAAACAAAAGTCATACATGGGTTTTTTACCAAAAATTTGTAAATGCAATTACGATGATGATTCTATCATAATGTTTAATAATATTTATTACAACTACTGTACTGCCGTGGCTGCAACCAGGCCCGGAGTGACTAATCGGGAGCTTCTGGACGATTCCAGAAGGGCCGGCCGGCCAGATGGGCCGGTCCGCGTTTTATTAAAAAAAAAAAAAAAAAATTACACTGTTATCATTTTTTGTTTGGTATTTATTTATGACAGTGTCACTGAGTATAACTTACATTCTGTTACCGCTGTCCCTGTGGGCAGTCTTAAAAAAAAAAAAACAGTATTATTTTTTTTCCCAGACTCATCCTCACGTGTGCAGACGAAAAATACAGCATGCAGCTCCGCCCCCTAATTGTAGTCTGTATTGAGCCAAATTAGCTGCTATCTCGGTGCTCGGATGGATAAAAAGAGCAAGGGTGGCGCTGAAAAATAAGAATTAAAAAGAGAAAAGCACTCGTGAAAGAATCGGCAAAATGCGCGAAAATAGCTAATTTTTTTCATGCAACGACCTTGCTGCCTCAAACTACAGAGGATTACAACGAAAGTGGTAAGGCCAGATGGCGAATAAAATGCAACTTGCACCGTGTGATACGACAATATGTAATTGTGGAAACTTTGGCTTCTTGTAGCACCTCACAAGGGATATGTAGCAGCAAGCATTAGCCATAATGAACACACCACAGGTGCAGAGCTGGAAGGTAGGATTGCCATGTCGTTCAGCGAGTGAACATTAGAATTAATATAATCAATTACGTGGCGTTTTTAAAGTGGAAATGGAAAATGGATAATAGTATCATTAGAAGTTGTTACAATGTGCAATACGTATTCTTTATTTTTCATATTGTTATGTTGCTATGTTTGTTTTATCTGTAAGCACTCATTTTGTTAATATTTGATGTTGCAGAAAAGGTCTTATTTATTCATTTATTTTGGGGCTGCCAAAATTATCGCGTTAACGGGCGGTAATTAATTTTTTTAATGAATCACGTTAAAATATTTGACGCAATTAACGCACATGCCCTGCTCAGACAGATTTAAATGACAGTACAATGACATGCCCACTTGTTAATTGTGCTTTATGGAGTTTTGCCGCCCTCCGCTGGCGTTTGGGTGCGACTGATTTTATAGGCTTCAGCACCCATGAGCATTGTGTAAGTAATTATTGACATCAACAATGGCGGGCTACTAGTTTATTTTTTGATTGAAAATTTTACAAATTTTATTAAAACGAAAACATTAAGAGGGGTTTTAATATAAAATTTCTATAACTTGTACTAACATTTATCTTTTAAGAACTACAAGTCTTTCTATCCATGGATCGCTTTAACAGAATGTTAATAATGTTAATGCTATCTTGTTGATTTATTGTTATAATAAACAAATACAGTCCTTATGTACCTTATGTTGAATGTATATATCCATCTTGTGTCTCATCTTTCCATTCCAACAATAATTTACAGAAAAATATGGCATATTTTATAGATGGTTTGAATTGCGATTAATTACGATTAATTTTTAAGCTGTAATTAACTCGATCAAAAATTTTAATCATTTGACAGGCCTAATTTATTTTTCAAATGTATCATTTAATATAGTTTTTTTTAAAATCCATTTTTAAATTTGTTCAAAATATGTTGTGTTGCACTTGTTAAAATAAAGCCACCTTGTTAAACAACCATGACCTGCACTGAATTGGAATACACAGAATTACAGTACACGGCTTTAGAGAACACTGAACTTAACACGTGTATGCATAATGACATAATTTTAAATGAGTGGGCCGGTCTGAGGCATGAAATTCCAGGGCCGAAAATGAGTCCCACTCCGGCCCTGGCTGCAACACATGCTATCTGCTGCTAGCCTGTTGCTAATCAGTACGTATAGGGTGGCACAATTATGTAAACTGCGTTTACATAATACAAGTGTTGCACATTTTTTGTTCGTCTGTGCACAGGTGGAAAACGCTGTGAGGTAAGGCAACTTGATGTACCTCACAACTTATGTTGATGGACATATACCGAGGCTACATGCATTCTACCTTGATAATGGAAGGCTCGATTTATGCTCCACCTTCGTTAATATTTTCTAACAATTTTATACATTATTTGTTGACAAGTTTTGCACATGCACCCTTTTTTTTTTTTAAAGAAAAAAAAAGAAATGAATCATGTTGTCCAAAGGTTTTATTGCGATCAATATCTGCAATAAAAAAATGACATACTATTCGTGATTATATGTATGATTATATGTGTGATGAGCTCATAATGCCATAACTATAACCAGGTGAAAAATACCTTGTAGTATTTCCTTGTATGAACAAAATCTGTGTCAGCACTTATGCATTTGGCAACTGTAATATTATTTGTAATTTCGCCTCATTTTGGTCACTTACGTGGCCGGCATATCAATCTACACCTCAGGTTAACACGAACATTCAACAAAGTGATAAGAACGAGCATAAAATCAGCGAGCCACATCCTGTACTTCCAACCATATGTATATGCATCGCCTCCAGGAGTTCACACAACCACATACAGCTCAGAAAGTCACGGAGCCTCATCTACGTCGTACTGAATCCATTTTTGGAGATTCAGTGGGTTCCTCTGGTTTGATTTTGCAGTTTAATTACACAGTCTACACACCGCTTACATCAAACACACTTCATGTTATTCTGTCTAAACCGGAAGTCCGTAGCAGAAAATGTCAAAGATGGTGCCGTCCATGTTTCGCTCAGAAAACTTGTCTATGCAGCTACAGTGGGGCAAATAAGTATTTAGTCAACCACCAATTGTGCAAGTTCTCCTACTTGTAAAGATTAGAGAGGCCTGTAATTGTCAACATGGGTAAACCTCAAGCATGAGAGACAGAATGTGGGGGGAAAAAAAACAACAGAAAATCACATTGATTTTTAAAGAATTTATTTCTAAATTAGACTAGAAAATAAGTACTGTATTTGGTCACCTACAAACAAGGAAGATTTCTGGCTGTCAAAGAGGTCTGTCTACTTCTAACGAGGTCTATCGAGGCTCCACTCGTTTACCTGTATTAATGGCCCCTGTTTTAACTCATTATCGGTATAAAAAACACCTGTCCACAACCTCAGTCAGTCACACTCCAAACTCCACTATGGCCAAGACCAAAGCGCTGTCGAAGGACACCAGAGACAAAATTGTAGACCTGCACCAGGCTGGGAACACTGAATCTGCAATAGGTAAAACGCTTGGTGTAAAGAAATCAACTGTGGGAGCAATTATTAGAAAATGGAAGACCACTGATAATCTCAAGCTGGGGCTCCATGCAAGATCTCACCCCGTGGCGTCATAATGATAACAACAACGGTGAGCAAAAATCCCAGAACCACACGGGGGACCTAGTGAATGACCTACAGAGAGCCGGGACAACAGTAACAAAGGCTACTGTCAGTAACACAATGTGCCGCCAGGGACTCAAATCCTGCACTGCCAGACGTGTCCCCCTGCTGAAGAAAGTACACGTCCAGGCCCATCTGCAGTTCGCTAGAGAGCGCTTGGATGATCCAGAAGAATCCTGGGAGAATGTGTTATGGTCAGATGAAACCAAAATAGAACGTTTTGATAGAAACACAGGTTCTCGTGTTTGGAGGAGAAAGAATACTGAATTGCATCCGAAGAACACCATACCTACTGCGAAGCATGGGGGTGGAAACATCATGCTTTGGGGCTGATTTTCTGCAAAGGGACCAGGACGATTGATCTGTGTAAAGGAAAGAATGAATGGGGCCATGTATCCAGAGATTTTGAGTGAAAATCTCCTTCCATCAGCAAGGGCATTGAAGATGAGACGTGTTTGGGTCTTTCACCATGACAATGATCCCAAACACACAGCCAGAGCAACAAAGGAGTGGCTTCGAAAGAAGCATTCCAAGGTCCTGGAGTGGCCTAGCCAGTCTTCAGATCTCAACCCCATAGAAAATCTGTGGAGGGAGTTGAAAGTCTGTGTTGCCCAACGACAGCCCCAAAACATCAATGACTCTAGAGGAGATCTGCATGGAGGAATGGACCAAAATACCAACAACAGTGTGTGAAAAGCTCGTGAAGAGTAAGAGAAAATGTTTGGCCTCCATTATTGCCAACAAAGGGTACATAACAAAGTATTGAGATGAACTTTTGGTATTGACCAAATACTTATTTTCCACCATGATTTGGAAATAAATTCTTTAAAAATCAAACAATGTGATTTTCTGTTTTTTTTTTTTCCACATTGTCTCTCATGGTTGAGGTTTACCCATGTTGACAATTACAGGCCTCTCTAATATTTTCAAGTGGGAGAACTTGCACAATTAATGGTTGACTAAATACTTATTTGCCCCACTGTATCTATTTTGGATAGCACTAGTCCTCATTCGAGTCATAAGAGACTTTTCCCATCTGACTTTAGAAAGGTGAGGCAATCACAGGGCAAATAGACAACCATTGACACACACTTTAGATAATTTAGTTTTCAATAAATCTCAACAAGCCGGGGTACCCAAGTAAAAATCTCCATACTGAGAGGCTGGAGAACTCCAAACCTCGGCTTTTCAATCTTTCTCTGTGTAATTTTCAATTTTTACCTTGTTTTTTAAATCAGTTACTCAGGTTTTTATTGGTGGGAATCTTGCCCTGTGGTTAACCAGAAATCAGTCTCTTACCCAAGATCAAGTGGTTTAATCTGTCGCGCATACATGACCTTGAAAAGGCTCAAATGTTAGTTATTTTTTTTCTCTCTATGTCACCTCATGAGGTAAGCCTTGTTCAATCACTTAGGCCGGACTGATGTCTCCATTCTATAGTAAAAAAAAAAAAAAGTTTCCTCCTTCTCTTGTACCAATGGCTATTCGAATCCCAACCAAACATACCTTCAGCCTGGAAGATGGATGAACCCTGCTACTCTGTCAGAGGTCAATGACTTCCCTTTCCATGTCAACTGAGAAGTAAACACCAGGACACAGGCGGCTATTCGCGACTCCATGTCTGGACCCATGCACTCTCCTGTGAAGCTCAAGATCTCTATCTGAGAGCAAAGAGAGAGCACTAGGACCCTTCCCCCATTTCTTATTCACCCATCGACTCCCTCCTGCACGCTCTGTCCTCTTACCTTCATTATGCATTTTTTTGTTTATGCTTGGGCGCAACTATGGCTACTCCTGATGGTTTGAGGTCAGGCATGACTGGCCACGGGTTACTCTGAATAAATACACACGGACTAGCCAGGAAGGAGCGGGTAGGCTGCCCTCGCCTCCGAATCGCCCTTGATTAATCAGCTGGCAGATTCGGGGTGACTTTTTGTGTATAGTCCCCCCGCCGCCCCAGCCATTCCTTCCCCCCTCAGACGCCGCCATAGGTGATGGAATCGGGTCGGCGTGGACATGGAAATCCAGGCAGCCGAGCAGATGGAGCATTTCCACCAGCAGTTTGTCGCAAATGCACAAATGCGATTGCAGGCAAACTACGAGACCCACTACTAGAGCGTGTGATCTGGAGCCGAAGTGACAGACAGTCCTATTTTCTAGGCGCTCAGTGAAAGAACACATGGCCGGTTGTCACACTCAGTGGAGCTTTGGATGAAAAGCTATGCGGCGGTAGGACTACTTGACTTTTAAATGCTTTTAGTTATACTCTGCACTCGACTTGTGATCTTCTTTCTCAGCGGTCTGCAATGGTTTCTTCCCTCGCCCTCCACTATTCTCCTTCCATGTTATGCATCTGCCCCCCCACCACCACTATCATCTCCACCTTAGTGATGGTACTGCACTCTCACCTGTCTGCTTCACTCAAGCATGGCTCAGTAGAGCCTCAGCTGGACCATACAGACCTTCTTCATAACCCTTGACCTCTTCTTCTGTAGCCCCTCTGCACCCCCTCATTTGCCTCCCTGGGCCTCCCCTTCAGGCTCTGCCGTCCCAGCATCCTGCCCGTTTCTCCCCTCCACTTCACTGCTTCTCATGCAGGCAGCCAACCAGCTCTTGGCCTTAACTCGCCCTCACAGCCTCAGCACTTCCCTCACCCCCAGTATGCACGGACCTATCCTCGGGCAAGGTGTGCCCCCGTGTGGCACGCCTGTCCAGAATACAGGTTGCCCGCTCTGATCGCTGTGATAGACTCCTCACCAAACCTGCTGCCCTGAGGGGATGCAGACAGAAAAAAAGAGATGCACCAAAAGCGTGCGTCCACCAGACAGCAGTTGATGAGTGAGAGAATGAAGAATGGTAGTAAAAGAAGGAAAAATGAAACAGAGCAGGGATGTGGATGAAGTCTTGCCCTAAGGCGGGGTCGAGGCAATGAGAAGCCCTCAAAAACAAGCAGGCAGTTGGAGACCACCACAGGCACTTCTAGAGGGAAGAACATGGGGGCTTTTCAGCTGCGTGTCAAACATTAACAGGTGTGTTCTCTGTGGTCCAGCATCAGCTGACCATGATCTAGATGGTCTCTGATGTGATCAGTCTTATTGCATTTTTCATATACTGTATTATTTTCAGTTCATTTTACCTACATTATCTGGGCCTTGCAAATTCAAATAAATTCAAATGAAAGAACACTGAAATATTATGGCAGGCAATGCTATGCCACTCCAATCTTATAGGTGGCAGTGTTATGCCAAACCAGTGACAAATACCACACTCAAGTTTACTACTTTCACCATAGACGGTGTTTGACTTTTCTGGTGGAGGGGGGCAAAACATGTTGAAGACCCCGAAACAGTTTTCAGTTACTTCATGTTGATTTTGGGCTATTTTATGGGTCACTTGCTGTTTATTTTGCGTTACAGAACAGGAAGTGACCTGGGAATCACCCAAATTGAATAGGCAGTGACTCAAACCCAACAGGAAATGACCTGTAAATGCCCTAAAATGAAAAGCAAGTGACCTGTAAATGCCCCGAAAATCGGACCAAATGACTGAGAATGCTCTGGTCTTGAATTAACTTTGAATTTTTTTTTTTTTAATTGACACTTTTTTTAAAACGATATCTCGATTCTTGACAGGAGCATATCGATAACCTTTTGGGATGCAAAGTATCACGATATATCACCATTTTGATATTTTGTCACACCCCTAGTGTACGGTGTGCTCTGATAATCTCAACATAGCACACTGCATACAAAGATTTTGTCCCTCAACAGATCTAGAATTTAGTCATTCAGGACACAAATCCCACATTGTCAAAAGTAATCTAATAAAAATGATAAAGAAGAAGCACTGCACCCAAAGATTTCTTTTTAATTCAGAAAATAGTCATTTGTCATTCTTGGACCAAAATTGGGAAATAAATTACTTGAGTTTCTTGTTCAGGGCTAACTGATCAGCTAACTAACCAGCCAAACTCAATGGCATCGACAACTATCTTCTTCATCGACTATTTGTGTCAGTTATGCTTCTCAATCGAACGGATTGCACGTGTTGCCAGACATGATACCGATTGCCAGAGAAAGCCCGATTCTATGTTGGCAGCGCTTGCAAAGAGCGTCCGAGTTTCAAGCGTCATTAAGTCTCCAGTTGCTGTGTCTCGTGGTGAGATTGCCCAGCTGTCAGCGAGCGGCGCTGCACTTCCCGGTTGCAGACATTGTAATCAGCCCCTCAATAATCACACTCGCAGAGAATGGAAAGTGCCGGGGGCCCACGCCGTCGAGCTCTAATGCTGGGGTGGCATGGGCAGATGGAGGCTTCCATTAAACACACACCATCTCCATGCAGGGAAGGAAGACATTAGGAAATGTAACTAGGCTTTGTGGACATTTAGTGTGAGTGCACGAAATAAATACTTGATTTTGCCTGATAGTATTTGAGCTGTACGATACATGTTGCTTGATAACAAAATGCATTTTTAAGAATTTATTTCAACCAGGCTGAAATATACAGTGTCCTCAATAATTATTGGCACCCCTGAAAAAGGTGTGTTTTTTAGCTTCTAATAACTTTTTTTATTCAAATAATGTGGGATCTTAATAGGAAAAAAAGAGAAAATTTCTAACTTCAATACAAGTGCATTCATTCAGTGGGGAAAAAAATCCTACATAAAGAAAAAAATATTTGACATCAAATAATGTGTGTCACAATTATTAGCACCCCTGGTGTTAATACTTTGTACAACCCCCTTTTGCCAACAAAACAGGGTCTGGGGACTGAGATGGCCATGGGAGGAGCTTGCCTTGATTTTGTGTCTGGTGAACCATTTCTGTGTAGATTTGGCCATATGTTTAGGGTCATTGTCTTGCTGAAAGACCCAGTGACGACCCATCTTCAGCTTTCGGGCAGAGGCCAACAGATTTTGATTTAAAATGTCCTGGTATTTCAAAGCATTCATGATGCCACGCACCCTAACAAGGAAGCAAAACAGCCCCACCGCATCACTGACCCACCCCCATACTTCACAGTGGGTATGAGGTGCTTTTCAGCATGCGCATCTTTCATGGCACGCCAGACCCATTTAGTGTTTGTTGCCAAAAAGCTCAATCTTGGTCCCACACAAAAATACACACGGTCCCAGGCTTCAACTGGGACCATGTGCTTTGGTCACAAACACACTTTTTCAGGGGTGCCAATAATTATGGAGGGCACTGTAGCTAACATAAAAAATAGCTAGCTAAACTCATGTGTATATATTGGGGTTAACAGGTTTTTGTCATAACGAAATTTTTAGTTTTGATGTCACGGTTCGTTTCATTTTCGGTACAGTAAGAAAATGCAAAATATAAATGTGCTAGTTGTTTATTACACACCGTTGTGCTTTCAACAATAGGAACATTAGCCTATACAAAGCTAGAATTCTGCTCAAAAAGTAGCGGGTATTTAAAGATAATCCAACAGCAATTTGCCTTTCTGTCCCTGCGTATTGGTCAGCTTTCTTTCTGAAAGAAAGATGAAAAAAGTCCTGTGCTAAAGAGAAAAGCAATCCCAATGACAAAGATTTTAACATGTATTTTACAAATGAAATGCCTAAATGATCTTTTTTTTTCTTCTTATGAATGGTTTTCAAAAGCATTATTGGTGGATTTTCTCAAGTTAAAGCGCCACACAGTATTTAATAAATTTAATTGTGTAAGCAGGATCTGTGTAGTAATCTTATTTAATTACAGGTGTTTTAGCTCATTTCAATTTATTTAAATGGGCTATTATTTATTTTATTATGTGTTTGTATTTTAAAAATGTGATGTAGTATTCATTTATATTGTATATTTTATGTTGTATAACTTTAGTTCCAATGTGAATACTAGTTCCTACTTGTTTTGTTGTTGTAGGAGGGTTTTGTATTGAACACTGGGCCGTTTTGGTTATTATTATAGCAGAGAAGACTGCATTAAATCAACATTGACAAGGCAACTGTGCCCCGATCTACCACTCAAGAGATCTGATGGACTCAAAAAGTGGGTTACGATTGCATATTCGTTTGAAAATCGACCGGATCCACAGTATTTTTACACGAGTGACGTCCGGTCTGCCTGATCCTAGCTACCGGTAGTAGTATTGACGCAGGAGGGTCGCGTCTCACGTCAAATAACAAACTCTGCTGTTCTTTTCGCGTGCGTCGTGTTGAGCCACTCCTGGGACGTGTCTTAAATAAATCTTATATCTTATAAGATATAAATGAGGTGTCATTCATCTAGTTTTTAGTCGACATCACAAATAGGGTTGGGCAGGGGTGTCCAAACTTTTTGCAAAGGGGGCCAGATTTAGTGTGGTAAAAATGTGGGGGGCCGACCTTGGCTGACATCCTTTACATAGAAAAATATATTTAGGCAAATAGCAAATTTTAGCAACCATTATTTGTGTCACATTTGCTTTATTATTATTTTTAATTAATAATTTCAACAATCTCGCAACTAGCCTTTGTGGCGTTCTCTTTCAACTCTCGGGCTCTTGCGAATTACTGCTGCTGTAAAATTAAACTAGCTTCAAGTTGCTTCAATTTCTTGCTACGGATCTTCCCTGTAATCCTGTCGTCCATGTCAGGGGGTCTTGTTTGGTCATATCGCCTCACATTGAACAGCGACTGTCTCTTTGCAAATGAGGGAGACACAGTTGTTGCGTAGTTTAGTGAAGAAGTAGTCCAATTTCCACCTATTCTTGAAGCGTCGGCCGTCGCAGTCAACTTTCTGTTTTTTTGTTGATTGTTGCCATTTTAGAAAATTGGGAGTAAAAGGTCACACGGGGTAATGTTGTTTAGAGTGCTGGTGCATTTTAGTGGGTAAATGATGAGCAGCATTTAGTGTGTAAGCTATTTCATATGCTGGTAGCAGTACTGCTGACCAATTTATTAAGTCTGTGTGTGGGTCAGATGTCATTGATTTTATGAAAGAGGCTGGGGGCCGGGTGAAATTTGACCACAGGCCGCATTTGACTTTGGACATGTCTGGGGTTGGGCATCGAGCATTGATGGGATCCGGGACTAACATTCCGGTTCTCCCGGAACCGTTCAAATTTTTAAAATTTTGATTCCAAGTTTCGATGCCCTGACTGCCGATAGCTCCGTTATGAGCAAATTAAATGAAGTGGCTAATTTAGCTTAGCACACAAACGTGTTGCTTCGCTTCACATAAATGACATCAAAGTAACAGAATAAACTGATATCTGAAATGATATCAGACCCTCTGTTAAAATGTGGAAACTTAGATTTTGTTTTATGAAGGGTTCCTAACGATGTTTAGTGCAGAGATGTGTAGTCACCACTAGGGGAAGCCAAGCGCACAAAGCAAAACCAAAGAAAAACTGTAGAGTCCGGAGTTACAATAGTGACATCCTGTGGATGGAAGAACAATACATCAATTTAGAAATAAATCCAATTTAAAAAGTAGTCAACTTAAGATCAAGGGACAGAACATTCCCCGCCTGACATCAGCCCGTAACTGACTTGTAGAAATACCACCTAAAACAAACAATGCAATTCAATAAATGCCTGCAGCATAAGACACTCTAAAACATAGGCAAAAGAATGTGTGTAAACGTTTTACCGTGATCTATAGAAAAGTAAACATCCTTGTGAAAGTGCACTCATGTGGAAAGAAACTTCATCATATTCAAGTTCAAAGACTGATATTTAACTCATTCACTCCCAGCCATTTTCACCGGCGCAAGGCCCTTGGCTCTCTGGATTTTGACTGATTTTGCAAGGCCCGCAGAAAATTCTGTTCTATGGCTATATAAACATGGAACCCACCAAAAGAAAGACGAGACTCTTCTTTCAGCAGAAAAAAAGTTAGTTCATATCTTTTTCCATTCTTTAGAAATCAGCATTAGAAAATAGCTTAGTTTGAGCAATTTTCCAATTTCTGATGAAAAAACGGAGAAATTGAGCTTTTTGTGAAAGCATACATTTCAAACATAACTTAGACTTTAACACAGCTATTTCTTGCTTTTGTTACATCCCAAACATCTGAATAATATTTTCCTTTTACAAAATAAGATAAACAATAAGACAAATTGAGCTTTTGATAGCAAAGTAACAATTTATTTACACATAACTAACTGAAAGATGACACTGTTCTGGCCGGGACAGCTGGTCAAACTTTTCCCTCATCGGACTTTCACTTTGTGCTTTGGAGCTAAATTGAATCAGAACCCAGAGATGTCTCTTTTGAAAAAAGAAACGTAAAAGACGTATAAGTACGTCTTTGGGACACTAAAACAATTAAAAATAAACGTAGTTATACATTTTTGGGAGCAAATGAGTTAAAATAGCCCTGTAAGAATTTCATAGCAAAGTTAATTGAAAATTCATATAATTAAAAAAAAATTGAGAAGTCAAGAAATTAATATAAATTATGCAGTTGTTTTACTCTGCCTAGTAAAGGAATCGAGAATCGTTTGGAACCAGAATCGAAAGGTGGAATCGGAATCGGAACCGTTCAAATTCAAACGATGCCTAACCCTAATCACAAATGTTATGAAAATATTTGATAAAGGTTGAAAAGTTACTTAGTGTTGCTTTAAGACTAACATTGATTGCCAAATAGGGCTCCAAAGTGTATTTTCTGTAAGGAAAAAAGTCAGTAAAAGTTGGAAATGAAGCACAGTGGCCTTTGTATGATAACTTATGGATGTTCGTCATAATTACATTGTCTTGGTTTGTATTTGCGCAGTAATGGTTGTAGGGTAGAAACGGCTTGAAACAAACATTTAGTGACTGTATTTGGAGAAAAAAAATATATATGTATTATTTTTTTCTTTGTATTGCTATTTAAAAATTAGAAGGGGATGGGGGAGTTTTGAGGTGAGTTTATTTTCACCCTGCCAGGTATTATGGCATGAGAGTTAGCTGACATTAAAGTAATCCTCTAGACATTTTACTACCATTTCCTACTACATTTGTTTTTTGTAAATGCGCCATTTCTTCCATCCTTACCCTAAGTATCAGCATTCTCTTGTTTCACACACTGCTCAAAAGCAACATTGTTTATTGCTTTGATTCCCAACCATGTGCCTCATAAGTGTGCCAAAGGAAATTATCCATTGTAAAATATTTGGAAGAAATTCATTTGCTTTATCAATCTGTACCATAGACCCCAATCACCAACGTCACACAGTCACGTGATCGCTGTATTGTGCCGCCATATTGTCCGTCATTGTGTGTCCGTATTGTCATTGATCGTAGTTTCTAAAGGTGGATTCACTTGCAAATTATGGAAGCCCCGGTGCTTTCAGACGCTGTAAACTCATTGGATTAGTTGCATAAAAACCGTTAGTTGGAAAAGCTTCGGTCGATCCAGTGGCCAGATCCATATTTGATGTTGATGCCCAAACCGATGTTTCCTCCGGTCCGGTGCTTCAGAGCTCGTCCTGAGACCACAAAATCTCCAATCATACTCCAGTTTATGTCACGATGAGGAGTCGGGTACCCAAAATCAGCACCGGCCCGAATATAAACCGACATTTGGTCAGCTGAGCATCACCGTTGTCACGATTGTAAAATGAAACTTGATCGACAACGGGCCGGTGTGTGCCGAAAAATAGCTGCCCCGCGTGAAATGTCCCCCCTGACGGGAGCGCTTATTTATAACGCTTTATTGACGAGAAATCATCTAATGTTTTCATGGACGCATTACAGTAATGGATTTACGACTGCAAGATCAGTTTTAAATAATTAAATTACAGAAAATATTAGCACTGTATTTTAGTAACAAATAGTGGACTGGGCCACATAACCATCTTTTGTTAGGTTTTGTGTTGGTTTTCTCCTAGTGTGACTTGTCTCTGTGATTGCCCATTGATTTCACCTGTTGTACCTTCTCCTCGTGTATCCTGCAATCTGCATCCTACTGTGCTACCCAGCTGTTCCTCGTTGTCTCGTTACCCCTTGTCTGCATGTGTGTATATAAGCACCCAGTTTCTTGTCACTCCTTGTTGCCTCATTGTCAACGTCAAAGTCTATGTCAATGTCTTTGTTCATGCCAGCGTCAACTTTGCCTCCTCCTACATCACAGCCCTCATGTTCCTCTGCCTAGTAAGATTTTGAGGCCAGTCTTTTGCCAATACCCTGGGTTTTGTTTGTAACTGTGTTTTTGGGATTACCTCAGTTTTGGTTTGTACTTTGTTTTTCTGTCGGCTTTAATTCATTTACTTTTGCACCACCTTTTTGCCTCGCTTCCCTTTCCCTGCACTTGAGTCCACACACCACCTGCCTGCCCAGCATTCCTGACATCTTTGAACAGAAATGTATCAGTCTACAGGTTTTCACGACCATATCCCAATGACAAACACACAGGTATGACATTTATTAGTTCAAGCAGAGGAAAATAATACATATTCACGGTACAAGAAAGTCGTTTCCGTGTGGGCGCTCCCATCAGGGGGGACATTTCACGCAGGGCTGCTATTTTTCGGCACAACACCTGTTGTTTCGCTCCCCTTCTTGCTGCGCGACCGTGGCGACGAGCATCGTACTCTCCATCTGATTATGTCTGCGATCGTGTTGGCGTCAAATTGATGTTTTCGCCGCTGTCTAACGGCTGTCGACACAAACGCATCATGGACCGAGATAAACAAACCGTGCTGCTTTCGAGATTTGCCCTTTTAACAATGGGCACACAGCAACTACTAAAATGACCGTTATCTTCTCTGTTACTGCAACCAACCGACACACATGCCTTCACGATTTTGATTAATCAATGTTAACGATTGTCAGGAAGGTTTTTGGGTTCGTTTACTAGGCGGTGATTCCTTAGACAAGCAGAAAAACACGCAGTAATAGGAGGAATGTACTTAGCGGTAATATGTAAACACGATGAGCTGACGGACAATATGGCGGCACCAGTCAGGGGGGCGGAGTTGTGACGTCACGTGATTGGGGTCTTTACCTGTTACAAATAGTAACAGGGAGAACATTAATGTGCTCTTCCACCAGATTGTAGAAGGTACAAAATCAACCTGCGCGCATAGGCGGATTTTGATTTTTGGGGCGGGGGGCACAACATGTTGATGACCCCGAAACGAAGTGTCAGCAATAAAGTTAACTTACAAGAATATTTATAATTATAAGTTGAAAATGAGTATTTTTTTGTTTCCCATCATTCTTGAGGGGAATTATAAATCAGGCTGCTGGCAGGACAGCTATACTTTTCACCAAGATCATAATCCATTGAATATGGTACGCCCGCCGGTGTCATGCCAATGTAGTTACCTCAGTCAAAAGTTGTACCCCCTGGGTGGAGCCATATGGAGGTACATTTGTGTCTTTATTATCCGATCAAAAAAAATTGCATTAAAAAAAATGTGTTTTGAATTCAAAAATGCATTTGAAAATTTAAAAAATACATTTGAAAGCTGTTTTTATTTTTATTTTATTTTTTTATTTTTTGATTGAAGCAACTTTTTTTGATTGAAGTAATGTTTTGTGTGTGGATATTTGTGTCATTATTATTCGATCGAAAAATAAGTTGCTTCAAACAAAAAATATATATATTTTCAAAAGAAAAATCACTTCAATCAAAAGAAAGAAATTTTAATCATAGAAAAAGTTTTTGAATGTGAAAAAATATTTGAGACTCAAAAATTTGCATTTGAACACTTAATTTTTCATTTTAAAAAGTTTTCTTTGATTTTAGCAATCTTTTTTGTGTTTGGGCCATATTATGGGTAGGGCATTTGTGTCTAAATCGTTCAATCCCCCAAAAATTTGCTTCAATCATAAAAAAAATATTTTCAATCAAAGAAAAAAAAAAATTTATAAAAAATAAAATTGCCCTCCACATTTTTTTTGGGGGGGGGATTGAAGCAACCTTTTTTTGATTGAAGTAATGTTGTGTGTTTGGGCCACATTTTGGCTAGGATAAGTTGCTTCAAACAAAAAACAAAAAATATTTCAAAACAAAAATCACTTCAATCAAAAAAGAAAAATTTTAATCATAGAAAAAGTTTTTGAATGCGAAGAAATATTTGAGATTCAAAAATTTGCGTGTGAACACTTAATTTTTCATTTAAAAAAGTTTTCTTTGATTTTAGCAATCCTTTTTGTGTTTGGGCCATATTATGGGTAGGACATTTTTGTCTAAATCATTCAATCCCCCAAAAATTTGCTTCCATCATAAAAAAATATTTTCAATCAAAGAAAAAAAATCATTTATAGAAAATTGCCCTCCCCATTTTTTTTGGGGGGGGGGGGGGATGATATGCAAAGCAAATGACCGTCTAAGGTGCTTGTCACATGATCTGTTCGAAAAATAATTTTGACCCATTAACCCAAAAAAAATATCAGTTTTTGTTCATTCATTTTTGTTTTCGTGCTTTACACATTTATATATTATAGGAAAGTCAATTACATGCAATGACACCTTTCGGCCACCAGGGGGGCCTGGCACCCCTTTAAACTCTGCTTATGCCTGCGCGTCCACTTTTTATGAAATTTATGTTAAATGGTGTGGCATCACATTTTATCCAATGTGAAATATGTGCCTTGGCTCAATAACGGTTGGGAAACGCTGGTTTATGGAGCTAGCCCTGCTATGACATACATCTCGTTGGCGCTAATTTATCACATGCTAATGGTGGAGACAAGCGAGTGGACAAATAACGACGTGTCAGTCACAGCGCAAAGAGACTCTGTAATGAGGCCACCAGCAAAAATGGATATGACATTGTTTGCGCCACTAGCGGGACAGACTATGTGGACTTTCTAATCAGACCTTAATTTCAAAAAAGCCTCTCTACAAACTGTAAATCATCCCTTAGGCGAGTTTTGTCGCACTCCCCCCAGCTCTGATTGTCCCATGTCTGGATCATAAATCTTACTATGAAGAGCCATTAGTGTGAGAAAAAAATGTCTGGCAAAAGGGACATTTGACAAAGAGAGGATGTCCATGTTCTGCATGACGACACTCATGTTTGTGATTTTTTTTTTTTTCATCAATCACACTGAAACAGTAAGAGCAAGATATTACTTTTTAAAAATCAATATAACTGCAAAACATGCTAACGTTAGCCTACCTGCTACAGTACTATAATCAGAATTAATTCTTCCTGCAGTCTCCTCTTTGATAAATGTGACAAAAGTACATGTGCCAACTTACTTACTGTTGACTATCAGATTCCTCTTAGCTGTGGTAGCATATTTTTATTTATTTATTTTATTTTAAATACGTGCCTGCTAGCTTGATTCTTTCCCATGTTAGCCTCCAGCATTTTCCCCTACAAGTCATTTCCTCTATTCCCAACTTTAAATAGATATAATTCATAACCACCAAGTGGCCAGTAATATCGTCTTTAATATGGTCATCACTGCAGAAAAAAACATATTCATGCCTTGACTTTAAGAGCATAGCAACAATGTGGGTCAATTTATGGCCTATCTACAAGTGTTCCTTATTATTTCTATAAATCCTAAAAGAGCTCTGTAACAGAGGTATAAATGACCTTAACCACTTCATTAAATCTAATTAAAATGAATTGACATTAAGAGCCATCATTTCTGGACCTTTTTTCCCCCACCACCCAACGATTGAAGATTAGCTACAGCCACGCTGGATTCCCGAGGATGTTAAATACATATTGCATACAGTATTACAGAGTTAATGGGACAGATAATTGACAGTGAACCATAGGAGGTTAATAATAGAAGCTCAATTGACTCCGATCAATTTGTCACACTGAACATAACATCCTCTTCATGTGCAGAGAGCAGGCGCGCTCACATCCCAGTTTCTTAGTTGAGGCAGCATGTGAACTCTTGGAATCATATATGGTAACAAATTTACATGCCAAATAGGATTCCTAACTAGGGATGTACCGAAAGCAAAATTTTGGGCCGAAACCAAAAACAAAAATTGGAAACATACATAAAATACATTTTATATTTCTTTTTTCTTTTTTTATTATTTATTTATGGCATTGGTACTATAAACCTAGAGGCTCGAGAAATGTACTTTGAAAGATGCCGATTCTGAAACCCCATGGGGGGGTGCAGTGGCGGTTCTAGGATTTTTCAGAAACGGGCCAAGAAGGGGCCCCGTGTAAAAATCCGGGGCCAAGTGTCGCTACCATTTTTGTTCGGTGTTGTTTTGGTCAACAAGGCAATATACAAATTATATCAAAAACAACTGGTAAAAACTACTACTGGTAAAAACCAATCAAATGTGTAATAATTCGAATTTAACATAATGTGCGCAAGTAAGGATACAATTCATGGAACAATAAATTGAATCACTTTTTTAAAAAAGCGATTAAAATATCTTAAGCAGCATTAACATTTACCAAACATTATTTCATTCTCTCTCACTTCAGAAAGTGACAGAAAGACAATCCCTGTAAAATGACAAATTTTAACTTGAAAAACAGACCAAAAAGAACTGTATTCCCAAATTTGGGTTGTGAAATAAAAATGAAAAAACACAATGTTAAAAAAAAATTCTACAAGTTGTTTTTTTCCGTTTGCAAGTGATTTTTTTGTACTACGGGTGTTTTTTCTTTGCTGCAGGTTATAAATCACCAATTACAACTGTAATGTACAGTAGTATTATAACTTTTTTCTCTAAAAACGCGACAAGGGGGGGACAAAACTCGAGCAGTTGTACTTGCAAACGGAAAAAAACAACTTGTAGAAAAAAATTTTACATTGTGTTTTTTTCATTTTTATTTCACAACGCAAAATTTGGGAATACAGGTTGTTTTTTACAATTTAAATTTGTCATTTTACAGGGATTTTTTTTTTTTTTACAACTAGGTTACAGGTAACTTTTTGGCTCCAAAAACTTGTGCACTTGTAATTGGAAAAAACATCAGTAGAACAAAAAACTCCCTTGCAAAAAGAAAAACAACAACTTGTAGAACAATTTATTACATTGTGTATTTTCATGTTTATTTTACAACGCAAAATTTGGGAATACAAGTTAAGTTTTTAAAAAAAAATTTTTTAGGGCTGTCAAAAATATCACGTTAACGAGCGGTAATTAATTTTTTTTAATTAATCCCGTTAAAATATTTGACGCAATTAACGCACTAATGCCCCGCTCAAACAGATTAAAATGACAGTACAGTGAAAGGTGTACTTGTTGTGTTTTATGGAGTTTTGCCGCCCTCTGCTGGCGCTTGGGTGCGACTGATTTTATAGGTTTAGCACCCATGAGCATTGTGTAAGTAATTATTGACATCAACAATGGCGGGCTACTAGTTTATTTTTTGATTGAAAATGTTACACATTTTATTAAAACGAAAACATGAAGAGGGGTTTTAATATAAAATTTCTGTAACTTGTACTAAAATGTATCGTTTAAGAACTACAAGTCTTTCTATCCATGGATCGCTTTAACAGAATGTTAATAATGGTAATGCCATCTTGTTGATTTATTGTTATAATAAAGAAATACAGTACTTATGTACCGTATGTTGAATGTATATATCCATCTTGTCTTATCTTTCCGTTCCAACAATAATTTACAGAAAAATATGGCATATTTTATAGATGGTTTGAATTGCGATTAATTGCGATTAATTACGATTAATTAATTTTTAAGATGTAGTTAACTCGATTAAAAATTTTAATCGTTTGACACCCCTAATTTTTTTGTTTTACAGTTAAAATTTGTCATTATACGGGGAAATTTTTCATTTAACAACTTCACTACTTATGGCACTATTCTGTCTCCACAGTTTACCTAACATTTTATTCAGCTACTTGGGTATTCTTACAGGAAAAATTGCACAAATGGAAAAAGGTGAAGCCTTGGAACATTGTCTCCTACATGTTTTTACAATGGCGCCATGGTTTGTGACGTTGTGTTTGTGTGGATGGCTTTCTTTAAATACTGCCCATGTAGTAATATGACAGGTCAGCCACTGTCCCAGGCCCTCTGGCCCCCTGTGCAGCACGGCTGTTTATAGATTGTGTTTCACCTTCTTCCTTTTAAACAATTAGATAGCTCGTCAGAAGGAAACCTGCCCTCAGATCCCGACACGCCGTCCAGCCGACTGCAGGGCGGCCGGCCAACACAGACAGGATGAACGTGGGTAAACACCAGCGCATCCACGCACTTCACATGCACCCGCCACAAAGAAGTGACCCTGCAGACGCTTCTCATGACGCCATTCCATCGCTTACTGTTACTGTCAAAGAATCCCTGTTGTTTTATGCCCTCGTAATTCAAACCAAAGTAAAATGAGGTGCAGACGTTGGCCGTTTTCCACCCGTCACCCAAGACCGATAGATGAAGCTCGAACTTGGCTGAGAATATTAATCACAGAAATTATTGGAAGTGTTTTGCTGTGACATCATTGTGCTAGGTCCAATATGTCAAGCCCAAGATTAACAATATAAGAATACATTTAGCACATTTTTGTGGGCCAATAGCAGCAAAAAGTATTTAAAGTATAGAGGAAAATGACATATACAGTAAATGCATTGAAACATATTGACAGACATGCAACCAAATAAGCATGTTTAACCTTTTATAACATAACTACTTAAAGGGGAAATTCAGAATTTTTGACATTAGATTTAATTTTCGAGTTAGCGACAGTTTAATTAGTCGGGTGAGTTGATTTCAACATATTCCGTGGAGCTCGTCAGTTATTTGTTAGTTTCAGGGCTCCGGAGTGGCTAAGATAGCTGGACCTAATGGTGCCCGCCAGAGGCGTCGCGTCCCATTAGGCAAACCAGGCAACTGCCTAGGGCCCACAGCCATAAGGAGGCCCCAGAGGCCCAACAGATTGAGCACATGCAGCTTTACTGCACCGTCCCAGTGACAAGTGTAGGGAGTGTTTCAATACCATGGAATCATTTGCCAAATTATCTAACAATGATGATGTAAAACCCAATCAGCACTAGAGCTGTCCCGACCAGTCGACATAGTCGACGTCATCGATGACGTAAATCCGTCGACGAGCACAACATCCCGTCGACGGTTAACGAAGGGTTAAAAAATATATGCGTGGAAAGTTCAGAATGTCGGATGCTCTGTATGCAAGCGGGGAAAGCGGCACAAAGCCAAAAAAAGCGCACCACAGTGTCCAAAAAATTGACTTATTTCAAAGAAACAACGGAGGGTACACTCTTCTGTCCTGTCTCTTCAATGCCAAGCTTGGCTGCACGTCGGCCGTGAATAAACACCTCAAGCGCCGTCACCCAGTTAAATTTTTTTTTTCATTTTTGTACACCAGAGGGTGCTGTCGCCATACTGAATAATAATGTTTCATTGACAATGGGCCTATAAGTGCTATTAGTATTGTCCTTAATGCTAACTGAAAGGTTTATTTCATGTTATGGTTTATTTTATGGTATAGAAAATTATATAAGGTTAAAAGGTCATAAATATATACAGTATACAGTGATTGCACTCAAGGGAGAGATTGTCAATGATAAGGTAATAAATTAAGGTAAAGTTGATATATA
This sequence comes from Corythoichthys intestinalis, assembly GCF_030265065.1. Taxonomy (NCBI): domain Eukaryota; kingdom Metazoa; phylum Chordata; class Actinopteri; order Syngnathiformes; family Syngnathidae; genus Corythoichthys; species Corythoichthys intestinalis. The sequence continues at coordinate 42,097,367 of NC_080409.1, read as the reverse complement.
AATAAGGTTTAAAAGGAAAAAGATGAAAAGTTTTTGCTAACTTCTAATTGTGTTGTTTTATTTGTGTGCACCGCAGCTCTTACAGTGTGATTACATCAAGGATGGAATAAAAGTTGTAAACCATCAGTTTAAGAGACCACCTTTTCAATCGGGATGCTACACTAGTTAATTCTATCAGCATTTGAACTCATTGTTTATTTGTGATTTATTATTGTTATTTACGTGTTTATTTGTACTTTAATAAATAATTTAAGTGTTCCAATATGTTTTTTGTGAATTGATAAGCGTCAACAAAAATTTCATTGCTAAATTAGTAAACAAAAACCAAAAAAAAAAAATTTTTTTTTAATTATTAGATTAGTCGACTAATCGTAAAAATAGTCGGCTGACTAATCGGGAGAAAATTAGTCGTTTGGGACAGCCCTAATCAGCACTAACCGTGTCTCGTAGTTTATGGCGGAAAACACAGACAAGACTGAAAAAGCAGTTTCTGCTCTTGCACTCCTCTTTAAAAGAAACTGCTATATTTTAAGCTAAAACAACTGTTGTGTTTGATAGAAGAATATGTCTATATGCTGCCATAGCAGATTCATGGCACATTAAGCCCCCAAACTATTTTTAATTTGTCCGTTTTACCCTGAAAACCCCCGTTTGCAGACGTCGCGCAACAGCTTTTGTTTCAACCCAGCCATAAAACAAAGGTAATTATATTTATTATTCAAAATGTCTGTCGTTTTTAGCTTAGAATCATTCATTGAAGTCTCAAATTTCGTTTGAAAAAAAAAAAAAAAAACGACTTTGAAAAATTATTCACATATTTTAAACTTTTAAACAAATTATGTCACAATGAAAAAAATGGCGTCTGTAAAAAAGTAACGGATATCTACCTCATAACTATCGCTTAATGGTATTTTTTTTGTTACTGTCGCATTTTCTCCGATATGTTAGATGATAAATAATCGATCCAAACAAAAAAAAAGTTGAAAAAAACGTTTAAAAGGGTAAATATATGAAAAAGAAAATCTCGACCACTCCTTGATGTCTGCGATTTCTGCATTGCGACCCTTGTTATATTACAATGTTTCACTCATAAAATCCCCCAAAAATTCAGCTGTGGCCATTCACAGCTGTGTCTTGACATTGTGATACATGCTACATTGAGTTTTTGGTTCGAAACAAAGTAGGTACGCGATAATATCTCGTTAAAGTCATGGAGTCTGTAATTCTGTTCTCGCGTGCTCTCACCTCCAGATAGGGTTTTGCTGTTTTAAAAAAAAAATATTTTTTTAAAATGCACTCCTGCTCAAAATTTTTCTTCCCCCAGAAAATTGAGATTTAAACTTTCCAATGATGTATCACACATGCATATTGGACAATAATGTAAGTTGGCTAAATTGGGGGTCTCAGATCGGAATTTCAAGTCACCTGAGTGTTTTCCGCTTTAAACATATTTAAGAAAGTCCAATCAGCTATTAACGCCACATGATTGTGCAAAGAATGACTCGCCAAGTACTCTTTGGAGATTCCTACCCAAATTACTTTACGTTGAATTTCACAGGACACCTCATTATTCATGTGACAACTTAAAGAAATGGTGATTTTTCCAAAAAAGTCTATTAATGGGTCTATCGTATTCCTCGTCGAATACTCTATAAGAAAAGTATAACATATATGCATCTAAAATATTCCTAAACAATTTTATTAGCAAATTTAATACTCATTTCGGTCGGTAGTCCACCAACCAGTGGTTTTTACGGAATAATTTGAATTTGGTTGATCGTAGGGCCAATCTGACTACTGATTTCACACAAAGGTATATACCTCCGCATCCGATGTTGGTCTTTTGCTCCAAGTCCAACTGTCCCCCTTACTTGCACAAGGGCCCCATGTTGCTTGTTGCCAGGGGCCCCCGGGGACCATTGCTATGCCTCTGGTGCCTGCTTAGGATGCCAGTAAAAAAACGATATTAACAGATCTAACAGTCAAATAAATTCAAAATGTACACCATTGTTCATAATACCCATGCGACCAAAACAATTTCACACCAAACTGACGTAATTCATTTTATTCTGCGGAACTGTGACCACAATAGAGAGGAGTGCAGATCGGAATCGGCAAAAAAAATATCGGACGTGTCTTTTTTAATATATATATACTGTATATTTTTTTAATTAAATCGTTTTCTAATTGTATTTAACGTTACAGACATAATATTTTACTCATCCAGAGTCTTTAGTTTAGGCTTAAGGTAGGGTTATCAAATTTATCCCGTTAACGGCGGTAAATAAATTTTTTAAAAAATTTATCACGTTAAAATATTTAACACAATTAACGCATGCGCTGTACGATCCACTCACGGATTGTCACGCACAATCTGTAATGGCGCCGTTTTACCTACATATAGAGCTAAAAGGCAGCGTAAAATGAGTAGAGTGAACTTTGGCAGCCTTTGGAGCCTTTTTTTAATTGGTTAAAGCCTTACAATCACTCTCCCTACGATTAGAAATATCGTGGGAAGCAATGTGGGGAAGAAAGGTAGTAATTGATCTTTTTTCTTAACACCCTATGTTATTTCCCAACGCAGAGAAGATATATCAATTGGTACCACCACGCACAGTCATGGTTGCACTTCCCATCATGCATTTATGGCGCCGTTTTACCTACATATAGAGCTAAAAGGCAGCGTAAAATGAGTAGAGTGAACTTTGGCAGCCTTTGGAGCCTTTTTTTAATTGGTTAAAGCCTTACAATCACTCTCCCTACGATTAGAAATATCGTGGGAAGCAATGTGGGGAAGAAAGGTAGTAATTGATCTTTTTTCTTAACACCCTATGTTATTTCCCAACGCAGAGAAGATATATCAATTGGTACCACCACGCACAGTCATGGTTGCACTTCCCATCATGCATTTGGGCAAAATAGTTAAATGGCTACAGTATCATTTTTTTGAAAGCTCAACAAATACACTAGATGGCATTATTTAGTCACAATATACAAAGTCACATTTATCCTTTAAGAATTACAAGTCTTTCTATCCGTGGATCCCTCTCACAGAAAGAATGTTAATAATGTAAATGCCATCTTGAGGATTTATAGTCATAATAAACAAATACAGTACTTATGTACTGTATGTTGAATGTATATATTCGTCCGAGTTTTATTCATTTTTTTCTTAATGCATTGCCAAAATGTATATGATCGGGAAAAATTATCGGGAATGATTGGAATTGAATCGGGAGCAAAAAACAAGCAATCGGATCGGGAAATATCGGGATCGGCAGATACTCAAACTAAAACGATCGGGATCGGATCGGGAGCAAAAAACATGATCGGACCAACCCTAAATGTAACCCTTCATAGGAACAGCATCATATTCTGGAACTTCACCCCTTTAGTTACCTAATCCACACCGCTTCCGATTAGCATCTGACCTTGAAATCAGTTCATGTAACCTCTTTCTTTTCTTTTTCTTTTTTTTTTATTTATTTTTTTTATTGGACTGTTTTCCCACCCCTGATAAAAATCTATTGTGTCGGCCCGGTGTGCGATTACCCCCCTAGCTTTTTAGTTCCAACAGGAAACCAAAGGATTGCGCACATAAATTGACATTGTCAAGAGATTCACATGCAGACAGTCTAAAAATATGAGAGAAGTGCATGGATGTTGGCACTCGCTTTGTCCTGAAGTCAGGAAGCGGCAGATTCGAGCCTCTTAAATAATGTTCCACGAGTTGGAAAATACTTTTGTCAAGCAGTCAAATCCGGTGTTCACTGTTATGCGGAGATGGTGCTCCAGTAGACATTATCATGCATTCACACCAAAGTGTTGTGTGTAACATGCCTAATAGTCAATTAACCTCAAGTGCATAGGTGGGGTTTGACTTTTGGCGAGGGGGGGCACAACATGTTGATGACCCCGAAACACAGTGTTAGCAATAACATTAACATACAAGAATATTTATAATAATAAGCTGACAATGATCATTTTGTTTCCCATCATTCTTGAGTGGAATTCTAAATCAGGCTGCTTAGGCAATACTTTTCGCCAAGATCGTCATCCATTGAATATGGTACGTCCGCCGAAGTTGAGCCAATGTAGTTACCACAGTCAAAAATTGTATCCCCTGGGCGGAGCCATATGGAGGTGGATTTGTGTCTTTATTATTAAATTTTTTAAAAAGTTGCTTCAATCAAACTATATTTTTCAACCAAAAAAATGTTGTTTGAATGCAAAAAATAAATATGAACCTCAAAAAAATAAAAAAAAAAATTAAAAAAATCCACGTGTAAGCTATTTTTCCTTACACTTGGTCAACTTTCAAAAAGAAAACCACTTGAATCAAAAAAAGAAAAATTTCAATGAAAAAAAAACCTTTTTGAATGCGAAAAAAATTCAAAAAATATTTGAGATTGAAAATTTTTGTATTTGAACACATAATTTTTCAAAGTTTTCTTTGATTGAAGATGTATGTGTCTAAATCATTCAATCCCAAACAAAGTTGCCTCAATCAAAAAAAATATTTTCAATCAAAGAAAAAAAATCATTTTTTTAAAATATTTTTTTTTCTAATTTTAATTTATTTTATTTTTTTGTTGAAATTTAGATGACCGCCTAAGGTGCTCGAAAAATAATTTTGACCCATCATAAAAATATTTTTTTTTGTTCATTTTATTCATTTTTGTTGCAGTTTTATTTCTTTACAACTTTTATTTATATAGTAGGGGTGCCAAAGATTAAAATTTTCAATCGAGTTAATTACAGCTTAAAAATTAATTAATCGTAATTAATCGCAATTAATCGCAATTCAAACCATCTATGAAATATGCCATATTTTTCTGTAAATTATTGTCGGAATGGAAAAATAAAACACAAGATGGATATATACATTCAACATACGGTACATAAGTACTGTATTTCTTTATTATAACAATAAATCAACAAGATGGCGTTACCATTATTAACATTCTGTTAAAGCAATCCATGGATAGAAAGACTTGTAGTTCTTAAAAGATAAAGTTTAGTACAAGTTATAGAAATTTTATATTAAAACCCCTCTTCTTGTTTTCGTTTTAATAAAATTTGTAAAATTTTCAATCAAAAAATAAACCCGTAGCCCGCAATTGTTGATGTCAATAATTACTTACACTATGCTCATGGGTGCTGAAGCCTATAAAATCAGTTGCACCGAAGCGCCAGCAGAGGGTGGCAAAACTCAGAAAAACACAACAATACAGCTTTCACTGTACTGTCATATTAATCTGTTTGAGCAGGGCATTTATGCGTTAATTGCGTCAAATATTTTAACGGGATGAATTGAAAAAATTTATTACCGCTCGTTAACGCGATAATTTTGACAGCCCTAATATATACAGTACTTTGTATATATATATATATATATATATATATATATATATATATATATATATATATATATATATATATATATATACTCACCGGCCACTTTATTAGGTACACCATGCTAGTAACGGGTTGGACCCCTTTTTGCCTTCAGAACTGCCTCAATTCAACAAGGTGCTGGAAGCATTCCTCAGAGACTTTGGTCCATATTGACATGATGGCATCACACAGTTGGTGCAATTTGCGGCTGCACATCCATGATGCGAATCTCCCGTTCCACCACATCCCAAAGATGCTCTATTGGATTGAGATCTGGTGACTGTGGAGGCCATTTGAGTACAGTGAACTCATTGTTATGTTCAAGAAACCAGTCTGAGATGATTCCAGCTTTATGACATGGCGCATTATCCTGCTGAAAGTAGCCATCAGAAGTTGGGTACATTGTGGTCATAAAGGGATGGACATGGTCAGCAACAATACTCAGGTAGGCTGTGGCGTTCCAACCATGCTCAATCGGTACCAAGGGGCCCAAAGAGTGCCAAGAAAATATTCCCCACACTATTACACCACCACCACCAGCCTGAACCGTTGATACAAGGCAGGATGGATCCATGCTTTCATGTTGTTCACGCCAAATTCTGACCCTACCATCCGAATGTCGCAGCAGAAATCGAGACTCATCAGACCAGGCACCGTTTTTCCAATCTTCTATAGTCCAATTTCGATGTGCTTGTGCAAATTGTAGCCTCAGTTTCCTGTTCTTAGCTGAAAGGAGTGGCACCCGGCGTGGTCGTCTGCTGCTGTTGCCCATCTGCCTCAAAGTTCGACGTACTGTGCGTTCAGAGATGCTCTTCTGCCTACCTTGGTTGTAACAGGTGGTTATTTGAGTCACTGTTGCCTTTATATCAGCTCGAACCAGTCTGACCATTCCCCTCTGACCTCTGGCATCAACAAGGCATTTCCGCCCACAGAACTGCCGCTCACTGGATATTTTTTCTTTTTCGGACCATTCTCTGTAAACCCTAGAGATGGTTGTGCGTGAAAATCCCAGTAGATCAGCAGTTTCTGAAATACTCAGACCAGCCCTTCTGGCACCAACAACCATTCCACGTTCGAAGTCACTCAAATCACTAACTGTGTGATGCCATCATGTCAATATGGACCAAACTCTCTGTGGAATGCTTCCAGCACCTTGTTGAATCGATGCCACGAAAATTTGAGTTCTGAAGGCAAAAGGGGGTCCAACCCGTTACTAGCATGGTGTACCTAATAAAGTGGACGGTGAGTGTATATGTGTGTATGTATGTATGTGTGTGTATGTGGGTGTGGGTGTGTGTGTATGTGTATGTATGTGTGTATAAACATATATATACGAAAGTGAATTACATGCAATGACACTTTTTGGCCGCCGGGGGGGGGGGGGGGGGGGGGGGCTGGCCTGGCCCCCCCTTAAAATCCGCTTATGCTCAAGTGCTAACCAAAACGGCAGCACCAATTGAAGCATGGAAGCTGTACTAAAGATCATTTAACTTTATGTATAGTTGACGACTGTTTAAGTTTGATTCAAAGTTATGATTCATGGAGATTCATAGTATAATTATGTGTGTCTTAAATGCTAGAATAATACTTTTTTTGAATAACCTGCTTTTCGCATAAATGTCTTCACTCTATGAATTTAGAACGTTATAAACACTCTGTTTGAAGCTCACGGGACGTCACGGAGGTCTTCTGGGTCTCTTATGTCTCACTGCTCAGTTCTCTAGGCAGAGGCCCAATTGGCTGACAAGTCTGCTGCCCTGACCCTGAACCCTGAATGCAAGGGGTGAGCCAAGGGTCTGACTCTGAGGGTGGGTGGTGCGCCGGTTGGACGGTCAGGGGGAAGAGAAGGAGGGGGTGGGCGACAGCTATTAAACACAACAGAGGAAGAAGGGTCCGTCAGGATGTGTCTTTTATAGCCCGGCTGGCACTTGAAGGCATGGCGGGCCACTCTGGTAGATAAGAGGCCAGCAATTGAATTCTGTAAGGGTGGAAATGATGGACCTGCCGTTATTTATATTTTTATTTTTTACAAGGTGATAGGGAAGGTGAGCGAAGGGTCAGGGACTCGGTGTTCCATTGCACTCCATTTTTATTTTTCCAGTCTGACTCCAAGTCTGTTAACTCTATCGCATCTCATACAGAAGCCCCCAAGACGTGTTAACAGTTGTTTGAACTTCATGAGGAACTGAAATCTTTTTAGGAAATGTGAGTTTTTTTTTTTTTTGCAGTATATAGAATTTTGCACCATTTTACAGATAATTGTCCAATAATAGTTCATCAGTCAACACATTTGAAATGCATTAATAATTAAATAAATAAATTCAACACATAAGACTAAGTGAAGGAATGTTAAACATATTTTTTTGTAAAAGAGGATTCAAAGTAATTTTTATATACTTCAACAACAACAAGTTGAGAGAGCAGACCTCCAGCTAAATTTCAAAGCATATCCATATTTTGAAATTGAGGACCTTCGAATGCAGACATAAAGTAGGCGTTTTTGGATAAAAGTGATTCCTCAATTTTCATTGTGAATGGGGAACAGATACCCCAACCACCCGCATTTTGTGAATGGGGAACAGATACCCCAACCACCCGAATTTTTTACACAATATTTTTGTGTGTATATATAATAGCAATAAGTGTATATAAAAGCAATTATTGATAATGTGAAACATGTAAATAAAATATTAATAATATAAATAAAATACATCAAATAATTAGGGCTGTCAAACGATTAAAATTTTTAATCGAGTTAATTACAGCTTTAAAATTAATTAATCGTAATCAATCGCAATTCAAACCATCTCTAAAATATGCCATATTTTTCTGTAAACTTGTTGGAATGGAAAGATAAGACGGATATATACATTCAACATACTGTACATAAGTACTGTGTTTGTTTATTATAACAATAAATCCACAAGACGGCATTAACGTTAACATTCTTTCTGTGAAAGGAATCCACGGATAGAAAGACTTAATTCTTAAAAGATAAATGTGAGTACAAGTTATAGTAATTTTGATTGTTTGTATATTGTGACTAAATATTGCCATCTAGTGTATTTTTTTAGCTAAACTTAATGTTTGAATAGCGTATTATTTTGCATTGCTATTTTGGTTGGGAATGCCAGATCTCCTTGCATTGAGCGCTTTTCTTTTTGTGAACATTATTTTATTTTTGAGAGATAGGAATATTATTTTTGTTGTGCTTTCACTAAATGATACTGTAGCGATTTAAATTTTCTGAACTGCCCAAGTGCATGATGGGAATTTGAGCAACCATGAGTCACAGTGGTTGCTGCAAAGGATATATCTTCTCTGCGTTGAGTACAATCCATGGTGTTAAATAAAAGATCATCTCTGGTTATATTTCCCCATGTTGCTTACCACAATAATTATAACAATTGTGGAAGAGATGCTACTGCGTAACCCATTAAATAACACGGCTCCAATATATGTCTGCGTTTATGGACCCCATTGGACCGGTGAATCATGTTAGCTCATTGTCGTCAGATGGCTCGGTTCGTCCTATTACCTCCTGAGGAAGACGTCGGCGAACATATAAACACTCAGAGGCGTTAGATGGCTTATTGTGAATACTTTTATTAACAAAACAAAAGCACGTGGGGAACGCAGCACTTGGGCCTGTGCTAACTGCGCACTTTCTCTACTCTCTCGTTCCCTCCTTCGCTTTCTTCCTCACTGCTCAATCTGACAATGCCGGTCACATTGAAAATAACAGCGGCCCCCTTGGCGGGTGCCGGTAACACCTGCATCCACTCCATTTGCTTGTCTCTGCCCTTAGCTCTCAATATACTTCAAACGGCGCCATTGTAGTCTGTCCGCGGCAATGCTTGAGTGGGTTGTTCCGCGCATGCGTTAATTGCGTTAAATATTTTAACGTTATTAATTTTAAAAATTAATTACCGCCCGTTAACGCGTTAATTTTAACAGCCCTAAAAATAATATATAAATTGTACAAAATGTACTTTACATTAATTCTCTCTCTCATACGATACATCTGGATGTTCATAAATGTACATGCATATGCAAATGAAAATCTACATACAGTGAGGAAAATAAGTATTCAAACACCCTGCAATTTTGCAAGTTGTCCCACTTAGATATAATGGGCGGGTTGGAAATTTTCATGGTAGGTGCTTGTCCACTGTGAGAGACAATCTGAAAAAAAATCACAGTGTATGATTTTTTAACAATTTATTTGTATTAAACTGCTGCAAATAAATTTGAGCACCTGAGAAAATTAATGTCAATATTTTGTCCAGTGGCCTTTGATTACAATGACAGTGGTCAAACGTTTCCTGTAACCTTTCACCAGGTTTGCACAGACTGCAGCAGCGATTTTGCACCCCTGCGCCATACAAATCTTCTCTATATCAATCAGGTTTCTGGGCTGTCACTGAGAAACACTGAGTTTGAGCTTCCTCCAAAGATTTTCTATTGGGTTTGGATCAGGAGACTGGCTAGGCCCGACCAGAACCTTTATATGCTTTTTACGAAGCCGCTCCTTGGTAATTCTGGTTGTCTGCTTCAGGCCATTGTTATGTTGGAAGACCCAGTCACGATCCATTTTCAATGCTCTAACTGAGGGAAGGTTGTTATTCCCCAAAATCTCACAATACATGGCCCTCGTCATCCTCTTCTTAATACAGTGCAGTTTTCTAGTCCCATGTGCAGAGAAACACCCCCAAAACATGATACTACCACCCCCATGCTTCACAGTAGGGATGGTGTTCTTGGGATGTTAGTCATCATTTTTCCTCCTCCAAACACTACGAATGTAATTAAGACCAAAACGTTCCATTTGAATCTCATTTGACCACATGGCTTTCTCCTCTGGATCATCCAAATGGTCATTGGCAAACTTAAAACAGGCCAGGACATGTGCTGGTTTAAGCAGGGGACGTCTTAGTCTATTACGAACAGTAACCTTGGAAATGGTGGTCCCAGCTCCTTTCAGGTCAATGACCAGCTCATCCTGTGTAGTTTTTGGCTGATTCCTCAACATTTGTAGGATCATTGAAACCCTACGAGGTAGACAGATCTTACATGGAGCCCAAGTCCGAGGGAGATTTTGTTTGTCGTCTTCCAATTTCTAATTATTGCTCCTACAGTGGATTTTATATCATCGAGGCCTTGGCTATTGCCCCCGTGATCCTTTCCAGCCTTGTAGAGGTTTACAATTCTAACTCTGGTTTCTTGTGACTGCTCTTTGGTCTTGACCATGTTAGTTATTGGAGTCTTCTTGATTCTATGGGGTGGACAGGTGTTTATATGCAGCTAACCGCCTCAAACAGGTCAAAAAGTCAGACTCAAAAAGTCTACCTCAACTTCACTTCATTCGTTGGAGTTTTTGAATGCGACTTTCAGGTCTTTGAGGCTCACAATTCTAGCTAATAGACAGGTGTTCAAATACGTATTTGCAGCAGTATAATATAAATAGTTAAAAAATCATCCACTGTGATTTTTGGATTATTTCCTCTTTAGATTGTCTTTCACAGTGGACAAGCACCTACCATGAAAATTTCAACCCGCCCATCATTTCTAAGTGGGAGAATTTGCAAAATACTTATTTTCCTCACTTTAAATATTTTTTTAGAACTCTTTTAGATATAAATTTTTTTTAAATCCCCGACAAACTGGGGGCGAGAAAGCTGAACCATGAAGTAGCGAGGGATCACTTTATATACATAATTTTTTTTGTTTGTTTTAAGTACAGTGGACTCCCCTTATATAAACACTATCCATTCCATGACCAAGCTCGTAACGTAAATGCACTAGTTTCATGAATGTATTTTCTCCCTAAGAGACAATTGAATTGAGTTAATCCGTGCAACACTTCCCATGACCCCCCCCCCCCCCCCCCCCCCATTTTACACCTAAATAATTCAAGGCATCCTTTTTAAGGCTACAAAATCTGAAACTGTAATTAAATGTATAAAAACTATATTATTAATATACAAACACTTACCAGATTGTAGAAGTTGAACGCTTATACTCTACAAAAATCGCTAAATTATTTTTGTTTAGTTTCAAATTTAAGCATTCCTTTCTTTTTCTCATGACTGTCTTTGGTTGCCATTTTCCTCGGGGAAATGGTTAATGTTCACTTGTAAGCACAAATGATTCGGAAGCACTTCGATACAAAATTAGACAGTGAAGATGAGTGATGGAGCAGCAGGTAGGCAAATGGGGGATTCTGTTGATATGAGATGCTTGTTTGACGCTTGGGGTGACAAAGCAGAATAGAGAGCTCACTGTCCACCTAGATGCAGAGACACTCAGACACACCAAGCTAGAGGGAGGCTTTTCTGGATTTCGCTTGTGTCGTGAAAATTTACTCGCATAGTGAGACTCATTTTTCTCTCGTGACGATGCTCGTATATTAACAAACTATGAGCGTCCACTGTACCTGAAAAAAAAAACATACAAACTAGGGTTGTTCCGATCATGTTTTTTTGCTCCCGATCGTTTTAGTTTGAGTATCTGCCGATCCCGATATTTCCCGATCCGATTGCTTTTTTTTTGTTCCTGATTCAATTCCAATCATTCCCGATAATTTTTCCTGATCATATACATTTTGGCAATGCATTAAGAAAAAAATGAATAAAACTCGGACGAATATATACATTCAACATACAGTACATAAGTACTGTATTTGTTTATTATGACAATAAATCCTCAAGATGGCATTTACATTATTAAGTCTTTCTGTGAGAGGGATCCACGGATAGAAAGACTTGTGACTTTGTATATTGTGACTAAATATTGCCATCTAGTGTATTTGTTGAGCTTTCAGTAAATGATAGTGTAGCCATGCCCCAATGCATGATGGGAAGTGGAACCATGACTGTGCGTAGTGCTACCAATTGCGTTGGGAAATAAAATAAGGTTTTAAGAAAAAGATCAATTGTTACCTTGCTTCCCCACATTGCTTCCCATGATATTTCTAATCGTAGGGAGAGGGATTGTAAGGCTTTAGCCAATTAAAAAAAGGCTCCAAAGGCTGCCAAAATTCACTCTACCCATATTACGCTGCCTTTTATCTCTCTACATAGGTAAAATCGCGCCATTACAGATTGAGCGCGACAATGCGTGAGTGGGTCGTGCAACGCATGCATTAATTGCGTTAAATATTCAACGTGATACATTTTTAAAAAATTAATTACCGCGCTTATCGGTACCTTAAGCCTAAACTAAAGACTCTGGATCAGTGTAACATTATGTCTGTAATGTTAAATACATTTAGAAAATGATTTAATTAAAAAATATATATATATTAAAAAAAGGCATGGCCGATATTTTTTTGCCGATTCCGATACTTTGAAAATGACGTGATCGGACCCGATGCCGATCTATCGGGACGTCTCTAATACAAACATAAAGATTTGAACCTGGAACTTCTCAACTGTGAGACAAACATACTAAGTACTCACCACTGCACTGCCTATTGTAAAAACAAATAAAAAAATTTTTTTTTATTTTTTATTTTAAACGACTATCATCTGATATGTGATCCCACTGCTCCGTAGAACCACTCGGGATCACATTTTCTTGATAACTGGGAATGCTTTCATATTCTGTGATGTATATTTTCACCACACCTCTCAAGCAGTTACTTGAACTCGTTGCCCCCTTTATGAACCTTGGTCACTAAATCACTGACTTTACAGGCACTGCACATGTCATTTTTGCCTTTTTTTATACACTTTAATCACCAGACTCCAGTAAGTATCTGAGAATTGGGTCCGGTGTGTGAATTTTTTCTCGTAAAAGCAGGGCCTGCTGATGTACTTCTCATGGTGAATATCTGTCTTGTTGCTGTGGTGGTGGGTTGTGTGACAAGTAATCGTTTTGGACCAACAGGTTGCAGGTCATAAACTTGAGGTCATCGGCTGTGTAGCTGTAGGACGAAACCTTGGATTTTGTTTATTTACGGTTAGTCCCCGCATGAGAAATGAACCATCAGAGGATGTTTTTCCCCACTTTGAGACTGTGATACACCAAAGATCAGGGACTTGAATCCCATGATTTGACTCAAGACAGACGTAAGTCATAGTTATTAAGACTTGGTGCTGGCTTGGCTTTACAGGATGTAAAAATATCATTTTCAACAAGTGCATAGGGCATTTTATTGTATTTTTTTGTAGGGAGGAGATTGCAATGTGTGAATGGCGTTTTTCATGCATTTTAATAAGGAAAGACACTTTGACATGAGTGTTTTGAATAAGAAGTGTGGGCATGGATGATATTACGGCACCTTTATAATTGGATATTTTATACATATGACAGGAACATTTATCTTCTGAACCGCTTATGTAAGTTTAAAAAATAATTAGGGCTGTCAAAATTATCGCGTTAACGGGCGTTAATTAATTTTTTTAATTAATCACGTTAAAATAGATTTAAATGACAGTACAGTAAAACGCTCCCTTGTTGTTATGGAGTTTTGCCGCCCTCTGCTGGCGCTTGGGTGAATGACCATCTCGCATATTGCCTCAAACAGATTACAATGAGGCCGTTTACAGACATTAAGAGTGAAGAGAATGCCACCGGCCGCTTGGAGGCAGCGCCGTTCCATACTCATGTTATTTCTTCTAAACGTGGGAGAATTAGTAGTTGTGAGACTTTTATGCTGTATTCACAATGCAATGCAAATTGCTATTTGTGCTCCACACATATTTCGGTAAGTTGTCTTTCTTTTAGTGGCAATTATGTGTCTCTTGTTGTATTTTGGGTAAGATATGTACAGATATATGTTATACAGTAAAAGCGAGTGCACACAGGCGTTCTTTGGACCGCGCCGTTTATTGGCAACTCCTTCACAACAAACATACAGTGGGGAGAACAAGTATTTGATACACTGCCAATGGGTTTTGGCAGTGTATCAAATACTTGTTCTCCCCACTGTAAGTATCATTTAGTGAAAGCACAACAAAAATAATATTCCTATCTCTCCAAAAAAAAAACAATGTTCACAAAAAGAAAAGCACTTCAGTCTATAGTAATGAGGCCCTATTCTGACACACAGTTAAACAACAATGCAAAATGAACTGGCATTCCATATCAAAATAGCTATGCAAAATACACGTAAAACTTAGACTTTGGTCACTCTATTTTTATTATTGTTATTTTTATTCTTCTTAGTATATTAACTCTACTTTTGATTGAAAATCTTATAAATTTTATTAAAACGAAAAATGAAGAGAGGTTTTAATATAAAATTACTATAACTTGTAACTATAACATTTATCATTTAAGAACTACAAGTCTTTCTATCCGTGGATCACTTTAACAGAAAGAATGTTAATGCCATTTGTGGATTTATTGTTACAATAAACAAATACAGTACTTATGTACAGTATGTTGTATGTATATATCCGTCATGTGTCTTATCTTTCCATTCCAACAATAATTTACAGAAAAATATGGCATATTTTAGAGATGGTTTGAATTGCGATTAATTGCGATTAATTACGATTAATTACGATTAATTAATTTTTAAGCTGTAATTAACTCGATTAAAAATTTTAATCGTTTGACGGCCCTAAAAATAATAGATAAGTAAAATAAGTGTGTGGAGGGAATCATATACAGTACAGGTAGTCCCCGGGTTACGAACGTGTTTCATTCCTACACTGGCGATGTAAATCGAATTTCCACGTAAATCAGAATTAACCATTTAAGTACCCCCAAATACCCCATTAAATCTCAAAATAACTATGCAAAAACGAGTACAGTGGTATCTCTACATACAAAGTTAATTCATTCCAAAAAGCTTTTAAATTGTGGTCTGTGTTATTTATTTTATGTGTATTTATTTTGTTAAGTTATTTGTTGTGTTGCTGTAAGGCAAGTTTCCCTTCTTTGAGGACAATAAACTTAAACTGATTATTTGACTTGATTATTTTTTTTTTCAATTAAAAATAAATGCAGTATTTTACAGAGCTGTCCTGATCCAATCACATAGTCTCTCACATCTGCTGCTTTTCATGGTTAGGCAGTGCACTGGAGTTGCTCATTAAAGTTAACAATGATTGACAAACGTTAATGTTTGACCTTGCTAGAAACGCTTGGAAGCCGGAACTTCAAAGCCCCACATGCGTCAATCATCGTTTAACTTGTCAAACAGTTGCTGTGGTAAGTAATTGTAAGTGAACAGCTTGAGCGTATTTGAGTGGACTCACTTAATAAAGCATTTAATAAAGAAGAGCATTTTTCTACATGATTTTTGATTTTAAAAAATAATAATTCGGTGGGACAGTACCATGTGTAAAACTTTAATTACATATTATAATTACATCATAATTATTACATTTGAAATGTTATAAACAGAAACATTTATTAAAATACATATGGTGGAAAACACTCAGGTGACTTGAAGTTCCGCTCTGAGACCCCCAATTTGGCCAAATTTCATAATTATCCGATATGCATGTGTGATACCTCATTGGAAAGCTTAGAATCTCAATTTTCTGGGGGAAGAAATTTTTTGAACAGTCGGGCATTAAAAATAAATAAAAAAATAAACAGCAAAACCCTACCTGGAGTCGAGAGCACGCGAGAGCAGAATTAAAGACGCCACGATTTTAACGAGATATTATTGCGTACTTACCTTGTTTCGATCCAAAAACTCCGTTTAGCATTAATCACCGAGTGTCAAGACACAGATGTGAATGGCCACAGCTGAATTTTGGGGGGGATTTTATGGGTGAAACATGGTACTATAACAAGGAAATCACAGACAAGAAGGAGTGGTCGAGAGATTCTTTTTCATATATTTACCCTTTTAAACATTATTTTTTAATTTTTCTTTGTTTGGATCGATTATTATCTAAAATATTGGGGAAAATTCAACAGTAACAAAAAAAATACAATCAAGCAATAGTTATGAGGTGGATATCCGTGACGTTTTGACAGACGCCGATTTTTTTCATTGTGACGTAATTTGTTTAAAATATGTGACTGTGAGTGAATAATTTTTTCAAGTCGTTTTTTTTTAATACTAAATATTAGACATCAATAAATGATTGTAAGCTAAAAATGATTTCAAATAATAAATACGATTACTTACCTTCTTTTTAGGGCTAGGTTGAAACAAAAGTGGTTGCGCGACGTCTGTAAACAGGGGTTTCCAGGGTAAAACGGACAAATTAAAAATTGTTCAGGGACTTAATGCGCCATGAGTCTGCTATGGCAGCATATAGACATATTGTTCTATCAAACACAAAAGTTTTTTTTGCTTAAAATACAATAGTTTTTTTTTTTTTTAAAGAGGGGTGCAAGAGCAGAAACTGCTTTTCCAGTCTTGCCTGTGTTTTCCGCCATATACTGTATACATATGTTTTATTTCTAAGTATACTTTGGGAAAAAGCACATGGGAGGGTTCTGGTCCCCATTAACTGCGAAAAACGAGGGATCCCTTTATGCATCATATTGATAATATAAATAAGTGGAAAATGGTGGATGAGACGCTGTTACGTGATTTTAAAGAAAAAACAACTGAAGACAAAATGGCGGACAAGAGCCAGCGTCGTAAAGTCGAAATCACGTAAGTCAGGTAGGTCGTAACCCGTGGACTACCTTTACTTTCGATTTCGGACTTTTTTCATGAGCAAAAATTGAGCCAAAAAAAGACAAAAATGAAGGCATAGGAATAGGATTTGAGACTTTGTTATGTATTGCATGTATTGTAACTGTATATCAATTGCTCTCCCCCTCTGAAACAAACACGCGGACACACTTTTTTGGTTAACCCCCAATTTTTCTTCACATTTTTTAATCATCTCTCCATAGGCACATCCTGTACTCCTTTCTTAGATCATCACCAATAATCCTGGCCCGAAGGAATAGCCTTTTTTTTCCTACAGCACGGATAATGGTATTCAGTGTTGACATTGGACGGCACGTCAGACCAAGACGTCCCGACGAGGAAACCACAAGACGAACTACAGACTTTCAAGCTCGCAGCGCTCTGGCGTCAGTTTTGTCAGTCTGGCTGACCTGGTGCAGGTGACGTCGTGTTACAAAACGGAAACGGACGAAACCAATGAAGAGAGTATGAAAAGATGAAAGGACATGTGGTGAAGAGAAGGAAAGCGGTGGGTAATACTAATGGATGTGGAAAATTGAGTTACATCATTGTTTTGTTGGTGACTTGAAAGACTGCTTTTCTTTATTAATTTACAGTTATATGTGAGGCTATTTAAATTTCCCTCAGAGAGGAAATAACGGAAATGCCAATATTCGGTTCATGGGTCAAATGATCTCCATCACAAACAAATGTTTGATAAGTGTACTTTAACTTTGTTTCCTATTTTTAAGTAGCAGTACATATTGTTAAGCAAAGTCACACATTCATGTTTAAAAAAAAAAAAAAACAGGGGTGTTGGGACAAATTATCACGGAGGTGTCTGCAGTCCGAATCCGCCATGCTCCGCGTTGACTGCGTGCTATGCATTACATCAAAAATAATGGGGGTGGCCGTGGGGTTGGTGGTGCGTCCCCTCTTCCCATCCCTGAAGGCCGGTTGATGGGGGGCGCGGGTGGCCCAGGAGACCACCCTGGATCCCGGGGGTGGGGGTGACGATGGCGCCTTTGTTGGGCTGCGGGAGGGCTGCACTGGCCCCCTCCCCGTGCCCGGGGCTGGCTGGCTGGGGGCCGTGGCCCTGGGTTGGCGCCCGCACGGCCTCTCAGCTCGTTTGCGTGTTTGGTGGGGCTTGCGCGCGGCTGGATGTGATTGTGCGCGCTCGGGTGGGGGATCTCGGCGCCGGGATTGGCGATGGGTCGGTTGCCAACGGGCTTACACTCACAAGGGATTCACACGCTTACTGGTTTCTAGATCACAGAGCTGATTTGTGTACATTACACCCCTCCTGATCACTTCGCTTATAGACTCCCCCACCCACCTCCCCTTCTTTCACATGGTGTTTACCGGAAATACATCTAGCTGACGATAGCACCAACATATTCATAGTTAGTGTAGACGTTTAATATATTTCTTGTTGTTGTTTGTGATTCTTTTCTTTCTTTTCTTGTGTTTCTTTTCTTATGTTCCCCCATAAGCATAGGCGGATCTACTATTCAGGCGAAGTAGCCTTAGGCCCCCAACCAGTAGGGGGCCCCCAACCAGCTGCCCTTGCCCCAACGAGCAATGGCTTGGGCCACTGGAGCCAGCAGCAGCACCCCAAACTATTCGTCATGTATAATTATGTCAGCATACCAAACAAATAACAAAACAAAAAAGAAAGCCATTTGAATGCTGCATTTACAGTATATTATCCCCCCCCACACACGCACTTAAATTGACTGTTCCACGACGACGGCTTGAGTATCAGTCACTTAGCTTCATTTAGCGCCGTTTAGCATCGCTTAGCTCCGCTTAGCTGTTCATTAGCTTCACTTAGCTCTCCCGCGGTTTTCATGCCACTAAGCTTGCTATTTTTACAGCTCACTTGCTACTTTGCACGTCGGCTATCGTTTATTTCGAACACATGAGCAAACATGCTCTCCATGAGAGCCAAAGTGCAGTGAGGGAGAAGTTGAGAACAGGCCTCTAATGCCTCTTTTAACTTTCTTCTTCTTCTTCACACCGAACATAAAATACACGACAGCACACCCTGTGGCGAAACAATGTAGTACAGTTCCAAACAGTCATACAATAACACTCAACAGCTGGTTAACAGCAAAAGCACATCATGCTCGTCATATAAATAATGATTTCTGGAGTTAATCCCACATACTTCAGAATTAATATTATAATATGTTGAGTAAATACTTCATAATACAGATTGTACACTAAGAATAGCTTTCAAATGACACTCTTCATGACAAATATGATTGGCAATGAATAATTATTATAATTATTATACTACTATTATATATAGTAGTATACGATAATAATATCGCTAGAATTTTTTTTTTAAGAATTGTTTTGAATGATGTTGGAAAGGCGAAGTCATTGTTCTGAAAGTTTACTTTCCATTCTTTTGCACTAGTAAATGCTATCAGCATTTAACCTCATTGTTTATTTGTCATTAATTATTGTTATTTACATGATTATTTGTACCCTAATTTTTGCACTATAAGGCGCACCTGACTATAAGCCGCAGCACACCAAATTTGGCACGGAAACGGCATTTGTTCATAGATAAGCCGCACTGGACTATAAGCTGCAGCTGTCCTCACTATATCATGGGATATTTACACCAAAAGATATTAACCGGTACAACCTTATTTGACAGCGGCATCATACTGTCATAAGACCAAATGAACCATCATTAAACTTTGAACCAATTAGTGCAAAGCTTTATTGCTTCAAGAAGCTTCATTTGGCCATCACTTCTCCCATGGGGGAGACAGTCAACCTCTGCTGCCACCTACTGTTGACTGTTGTCATCCAACATGCCTCTTAGCATGCATTGCAGCGCTACAGATGTAAATAACAATCAAAAATCATGTTCTGTGCTAAATATTTCTTCAGTTACTGTTCCAATTGTTTCATCATTTGCTAGTTATGGTATTTGCTAACACTTTATTTGACAGTGGTGCCATAAGATTGTCATTACACAATCATAATTATGACATGTCTCTGTCCTGAGCATTCATGAATGCTTATAACAGATGTCATTAAGTGTTATCTGGCAAATGGTCTCACTTTTGAATGGATGCAAAAGATCCAAGATGGACAAAAATTGAGTTAGTGACATAATTTGCCAAATGACCCTTAATGACATAAGATGATAGTGTCATGTAATAATTTTGATGATCTTATGACAGTCTTATGACACCGCTGTCAAATAAAGTGTTACCTAAAAAAAAAAAATCAACAAATAAGCCGCACTGGACTATAAGCCACAGGTATCAAAATGAAGGAAAAAAGTAGCAGCTTATAGTCCGAAAATTACAGTACTATACTAAAGAATTTAAGTGTTCCAAAATAGTTTTGTGAATTAATAAGCGTCAACAAAAATTTCATTGCTAAATTAGTAAAAAAAAAAAAAAAAGAAAGAAAGAAAGAAAATTATTAGATTAGTCGATTAATCGTAAAACTAGTCAGCTGACTAATCAGGAGAAAATTTGTCGTTTAGGACAGCCCTAGTGTACCAGAACATATTCCTCCACACCGTTCTCACCTTTTTAACCCCTGACCCATGAAGAGGGCCCCTAGATATGTTCGCCTTAGGCCCCAAAATTGCTAAGTCCGCCACTGCCCATAACCTCTTCCTGTTCGCTGCTTTGTCATAATAAACGAGGTATGTTGAATGATCACAATGGGAGTATTTCATACTCTCAATGTGAAACATCAAAACTGTTCAGACTAGAGATGTCCCGATCCGATCCAAATATCGGACACCGATATGGGCAAAAAAATGCGGATCGGTATCGGATCAGCCGACACGGAAAAATTCCGATCCAGACTTCCGATCCAGTTTTTTTTTGAAAATCCGGTCCGGGTTTTCCAACGCACCGATGTACATAATCCATTCCAGTTTTTGATTCAGTTTCCCTAAATGAATCCCTGAATGTATATGTTCGTCCGAGTTTTATTCATTTTTTTTCTTAATGCATTGCCAAAATGTATATGATCGGGAAAAATTATCAGGATTGATTGGAATTGAATCGGGAGCAAAAAAAAAGCAATCGGATCGGGAAATATCGGGATCGGCAGATACTCAATCGGATCGGATCGGGGGCAAAAAAACATGATTGGAACAACCCTAATTCTTACTCAGTGTAAAACCTGAGCCTGTTTATATGAACACAAAACCGATATCCTTATTCTTCAACAGCTCTGTCTTTCTCTGTTTTTATTTTTTTCATAGCAGTTAGGCTTGAAAAAGCTCAGAATTATCAGATGGGGGACTTGAGCAATGTCTTTAACCGCATCAGGACCGAGCATCTCTAAGACAATGGCTTTGCAGGCAAGTAGAATTAATGTCTCTGTCAAGGTGTGGTACTTTTTGGATTTAGCAACAAGGTAACTGGCTTTGAGGGCTTTCTCATTTACCTTTGTAGTTTTTCTCAAAAAAGTTGCCTGTTTTTCTGTGTTTTCACAAAGGCGAAAAAAATAGTCCATCGACTTGTTTTGAAGTGACAGGTGTTTAGTTTGGAGATTATTTAAACTTGCTTGGCACCATGGTGCTGTTGGATAGCTGCTCGTGTCGCGTTCAAGAACTGCTGGGATTTCTAGGCACCTTGCTGTCCTCAACAATGTGTTGGAATAAAACACAGGGGGAGGATTGACGCTCGTCACATATGGATGAAATAGAAAAGACACTTTTGAGTATATCGACACATGACGAGTCTAATCAAATGATGAGCAGTAGATGTGCGGGGGTCCACATTGTCGCGGACAGCAAGGTCGCTGATGGCTAGAAATCCGCGCAGTTCTGAAACGCGACACCAGCAATGCCTCGCTCATCTGCACACGACCGAGAACTTTCTACACACTAGGTTGAATAACATTGAATTAGATCGCTCACTCCTGCAAAAATTACACCGTTAGAAACGCCGTTACACTCTAACGCTGTTATTAACAGCACTGTTTACATTGCATTGATTACTTCTTTTGGATACTCGTTTTTGGAATATAATGTTTCATTGGTTCACAGTTCCTCAATTATGATGGGCCCTACAAAAAAAAGTTACTCTACTAGTATTTTGCCACTACACTTCACATACAATTTGTTTTGTCCAGACAACTCATAGCATTAACATTGCCATATTTTTCTTATAAAATCGCCAATGCTTTTGGTAGGAATCATGTTTATTCACCAAAATTGTGCAACAGTTGTCAACAGTTTTTTAGGGAGACTCGCAGAATTGTGGGTGATGGCTTTGAATCCAGGTGACATCATTTCTTCAGATGGAAATCCAAACACTGGTCTTGTGATACACTCAAACGCATCAACATACCACAAACACAGACACACAAACACACACTCTTCTCTCTGGAGATATGGGAGCTCGTTTTTGCCAAGCCAACTTGGCAGCCAGCGGACTTTTGCGGTCCAAGAAAAGCAAGAGAGGGCTGAGGCTTTTGTGTTTGCCGAGTGTCACACTTGATCACCAGGGAGAGCCATAACAGGCCCGGGAGAATCTTTGAAGCAATGTGTGTTTGTGTGTGTGCAGGGGAATTGACTAACTCTGATGTCAGCTCCAATATTCTGATTGCAAGCTACAGTAATACTGGATTGGGATCACACTTGGCTGCCGATGTTGGGAAAGCAAACTAAACCGCTGCGCTCCCGTTTACCAATACTGACCATTGTTATACCTCCTGAATTGATTGAACTAGATTTCAATGAAAAAAAATGTAATTGCTAATGCATGTTAACACAGGTAGATATGCAAACAAATAGTAAAAAGGTTGGCAAAGTTTCAATTATGTGATGCTGAATGGGGGAAGACAACTTTGTGCTAACTTTGTGAAGGTGTTGAGTGGGATAGGTGGTCCCTCATTTCTGGTACAGGTAGGCATGTTCCTGTTTGATGTTCTGACGGTAAGATAACTTCAAGCCAAAATAACACGGTTTCACGGTATTGCAATTACAGCTTTAAAATGTGTTATTTTGAGATATCTGGGCTTAAAAAAAAAAAAAAAATTCCATTGAACAGGATTTTTATATTTCAAAACATATTATACATAAGTATAACTATAAGCAGTGTTGGGAGTAACGCCGTTATAAATAACGCCGTTACGTAACGGCATTATTTTTTCAGGAACGGGGTAATCTAACGAATTACTTTTTCCGCCGTTACAACGCCGTTACCATTACTGACGGTCAAAAGCGGTGCATAACTTACTCTGAATAAATTGAAGAAACTACCAGCCGTGTCGAGTCGACTCTCTGCTCTGTTGATTTGTCATCCAAGACTTGGGGTGCGTTCAGGTTCGAGAATAGCGCACGTACTTCTGACTCCCAGCTGTTTGTCCCTGCTCATTCAATTAGACAATGCTTTCCAAAGTTTGGTAACGTTTCTGTGTTTGCTACACCTGATGCTAGCCTCGTTCCCATCTCCCACTGTCAGCCAGCAATAATTCTGCTTCCATCTTGAGGACGGCAGACGCTTTGAAGGTGACGTGAATTGTCGGGAAACGAGCCTACCTGAATGCCCCTCGAGAGATGCGATGGAAGTGATTGTGATTGGCTGAGGGTTAGAATCATGTGTCGTGGTAAGCCAATCAGAGCCGGCGATTTCACAAGCAAACCGGAACAGCGCGTGCGGCAAACACACACACGCAAAACAGATGCACAGGGTCGGGATGGCAGAGCATTCAGAAGAAAAATTGTCCTTTAAGAGGTGGAGATATAGACACTATTTCAAGTTTGTCGAAATTAAAGGAAAGAACCTGCATGTAATGTGTAATTTATGTCCCGGGGCA
Organism: Corythoichthys intestinalis; assembly: GCF_030265065.1. Taxonomy (NCBI): domain Eukaryota; kingdom Metazoa; phylum Chordata; class Actinopteri; order Syngnathiformes; family Syngnathidae; genus Corythoichthys; species Corythoichthys intestinalis. Next base: position 42,073,558 of record NC_080409.1, on the reverse strand, counting down.
AAGCTTTTGTCGACATCTGTGGTAAGCAATTCAAATCTGCTGAAGCACCTAACAAGTTAACTACCCGTCTGTTCTTCTCTATTCCACTGACTCGAATACTGCTCAGAACAGAAATTTCAAATTCTTTGACATACAACAAGTTCTTTTTAAAGTAACAGAAATAGTTACTTTCCCTGGTAACTAGTTACTTTTACTATAGAGTAATTCAGTTACTAACTCAGTTACTTTTTGGAAGAAGTAGTGAGTAATGTAACTAATTACTTTTTTAAAGTAACGTGCCCAACACTGACTATAAGTAATATATTTTTTCAGAAAAAAACAAAAAAATAACTGAACTATTCTAAATAAAATTAAAATAAATCCAGTCCTTTATGTGAGCGTAAATTCACAGCCACAGCTCAACATTATTACCATCAGAACAAAAATAATTGAATTATTTTTCATAAAAAGCACGTGTGTATGACTCGTATCATGTTCACATTATACACGCACTCCCTTTCTCAACACAGACAGTTGCCAGAGAAAAAAACACCACTTTTTCCACCACTAGACACACTAAACACGCTGGAGTTAACTCTCGTAGCTATTGGGAAACCTTCATCACAGTGTTTACTAACCTTTAATTTCGTATAAATGTGAAATCATATTGGAGGTAATGCCACCCTCCGCAAACATGTTTCACATGTCAGTTGGCCCTCCTCCTCGAAGCCACGGCCGTCTGTACCTTTTCTGTTGCCGAAGTATTACCTTACCAGTGATTTCGTTTTCTTCAATGGGGGGAAAAAGTTCAGGAGTTTCACCTCCTCCAGCAATCGTGGAGCACAGCTGACTCACTGACACTGAGCAACAACCGGTGGGGGAGGGTTGAGCCTTGCAGCTGCAAGCGAGGGATTTCTCCATGCATATTTGGGACATAGAAAATATGGAAAATAGTTAATACCTTAGGGACGGTATGATGGAAAATTTTTGCGGTTTTGAAACTCTGACGTTTTCATACCATAGTATACCTTGAAACTGGTAATTGCCACATGTCTAGATACAGATAGTCCCCGAGTTACCATGTGCCCGACTTACGTGATTTCGACTATACCACGCCGGAGTCTCATCTGCCATTTTGGCTACGTTCATACTACAGGTCTTAATGCACGAATCCGATTTTTTCGTGTTTTTCCGACTCGAGTGAGGCATTAACTTGACGGTCTGAACGTGACAAGTCGCATATAACGGGACCATTTCAAATCCGATCTGGGTCACTTTGGTATGTGGTCTAAATCCGATCTGGGCCACATTTTTCCAGACTGTCGCGGCGGTCTGTACTGTCCAGTCCCGCAAATCGGATTTAATGCAGCAATTACGTCATTAAATAGCGAGAGAGTCGTTACCGTAGCGATGCAACTGTGCGTTATTAGCGCCTAGCTTGCAGCTTGAAAACAGTCATAAAAAATAAAAATGGGTTGAGGATAAGCCTGAGAATGCTCAGTTTTCTCTCTGTTCCAAGTGAGCAATACTTCAACATTGCCTCCACGGCCGAGAGTCGGGACAAACTGCCCGTATGTGTGTGTAACGTGCACGGACAGTGCGTGCATGCTATCGATCCATATAAACTTTGAATATAAGCCTAAACGGGGATTATTTATGTCTGTTATTTGTGTCCACCTTTTGAAAAGCAAAATATGATATCCCTGGAATGACAGATGACGTCTGTCATTTGTTTTGATGGTTCTGCGCATGCGGGTCTTCTTGCTTAGCGCGTGTCGGACTGCGAATTAGTGCGCATGCGTAATACTTGAACGGTCTCAATGGATAAAGGCAGTCTGAACGGGCACGCCAAAAAAACGGATATGACAAAAAATCGGATTCGTGCATTAAGACCTGTAGTATGAACGTAGCCTTTGTCTCTGGTTGTTTTTAGTAAAGCTGACTTTTGTTTTGTGATGCATGGTTTTATTTTGGCGTTGAAAGCATTTATGTATGTAGTTTACACACGAAGAAGCGTGCATTTGCTCCCACGAAGAAGTTGCACAGCCGTGTTATGGAGAGACGGGATAGATTTCGCTCACATTTGTATCCGCATCCTCAGAGGCAACACCTGTATATAAGTTTTTGTCCTGTTTATTGTGCGTTTTAAATTGTGGTCAAATACATAGGGCGAGTTTATGTGATTATTTTTGATTATGTGCAGACGCTAACAGATACATGTTAATAGTTTGTGTGAATTGTTATTGCTGTATCAGCAGCATAAACGCAAATTTGAATTGCTGTTATTGAACATTAAACTGATTTAATTTCATTTTTATTTTAGTTTAATTTTGAAAGTGTTGATGTCATGAGCAGCTTTATAAAGTCAGCAAACCACACGAACGTCTGACATTGTCATTTCGGAGCTTAGCTCGCTGTCTAGCTAGGACTTAACTCCAACGTCTTGGCGAGGATAGTACAATGACTTATAATGCATGCTTTTAGATGGTTATTTTGAGGTTTGGGGGGTATTTAGGGCTACTTAAAGGGTTAATTCCAATTTAAGCAGAAATTCAGGTTACGTTGCCAGCGTAGGACGGAACTCGTTCGCAACCCAGGGAGTACCTGTATATCATTTTTTTGGTGTACTAGCATAGAAATGCTACCGTTTGACATTAAATATAAAATCACAATGTCAAGAAAATATGGGAATATGTTAGAGGAACTTGAAAATGATAAATTGGTTTGGGTTTAAATGTTTAAGTCGTCCTCAACGAATTGCACTGATACGTAAATAAATCAAAACTAGACCTGCATAAACATTTGAAAACACACCATTAATACAAAAGCATTGTACTAAAAGGTTAACTAAAACACAACTATATACCCGTGCTCAAATGTTTTGACGAAGGGTATACTTTGGCAGTATTCTTTTCACATACTCGGTGTTGGTGGGTGGAGTAGCCAAAAAGTTTACTCAAGTAAGAGCAGTGTTGCTTCTAAATGAAAGTAAAAGTAGTCATTCAAAAAAGTACTTCAGTAAAAAGAAAATATTCGTTGAAGAGAATACTCAAGTAATGACGTGATAAGTGACATTGTGAGTAACTGCTTCCAATGTCTGATTTTTTTAAAAATCATGGCATATTTCTTTTCTCAGCACAACTTCATCAATACATGAACTGTTATTATTATATTGCACTATAACATATTTCATGACCATATTAGGTAAATCGATTACACAAAAATCATCAAATTCAGACCAAAACAACACTGTGAAACATCACCTGTCCAAAGAGCATAAGTGCCCTCTAGTGGAGAAAATCATTGTTACATCTGATTGGTATAGTGGAGTCATGTGGTTATTATTGCGACGTCTCATTGATGACACCAGGATAGCCACTATCAGCATCTCTGGCAAAAAGTCAATATGCAGAATAAAGAGGAAAAATGTAACGACTAGTGTTGCCCAAAGTAGCGGAGTAACGGCCAGTGTTGCCACAGATTACTTGAAAAAGTAATTTAATTACTGATTACTGATTACGACTCAAAAAAGTAATCTAGTTACTTTACTGATTACTTCATTATCAAAGTAAGTTACTTTAAAAGTAATCTATCAGTTAGTTTTTACCCATTTTTCCCCCTTTGCCGCCTCAACATAAGAATGACAACAGAAAAACGTCATCACATGACATTCCGATGATTGAATTTAAAGGGGAATACCAGAATTCCGCGCTAGCTTAGCCACTCCGGAGCCCTTAATCTAACAAATATCTGACAAACTGCTTGGAATTTGTTGAAACCAACTCCACCGACCAATTAAACCCCGCTAACTCTAAGATAAAACTTCTGAATTTCGGGTTATGGTTAACAGGCATATCAGTGCCAATGTAAAACAATGCAAACTGATGTCACAATAATCAACAACACACAAGTGGATTGTACAGTGCAATAAACACAAAGGTGGTAGCGGGCGCGGATGCGCGTGCGGCCGTGCACATTAACGACCCGGAAGTACTCCTCTCAACACACACGCGGTCAATTTGGCCACAAAACGTGGCGGCAACTAAGCACTTTACACTCAGTCGGACTTACAACACATCCCACAGATGCTAAACGAACACATTACCTCACGGCATGAATGTGCAACACGCATATGATGTAAACAAAGCTTGCCAACTTGGAACGTAGACTGCCCGTCGTTGCTACGGCAAAGCTACGAAACGGCCGCGCATGTAGGGGGTCCAACCTTAAATACTCACCTTCATTCATGGATATCCACAGATCAACATTCCCTCGCAACGCCTCATTACTCGGCGCGAATGTCCACCCGCCTCAGTCCCACAACACGTGACGCGAGACCAAAACAGGAAATAGCTAAGAGGTTGTCATGGAAACACCGGGAACCTTTTATTTTAGCATTTTCTATTCAAAATGCTCTTCGTACATGACTACAATATTCTTCATTCTACATATGTTATGAGGCAATGAAAAAATAGTAACGCAGAGACACTAAGGAAACTAACTTTAATCAGATTACTGGTGTAGAAAAATGAACGCGTTAGATTACTCGTTACTGAAAAAAGTAATCAGATTACAGTAACGTGTTACTAATAGAGTTGTTCCGATCATGTTTTTTTGCTCCCGATCCGATCCTGATCGTTTTAGTTTGAGTATCTGCCGATCCCGATATTTCCCGATCCGATTGCTTTTTTTTTTTGCTCCCAATTCAATTCCAATCTATTCCGATAATCTTTCCTGATCATATACATTTTGGCAATGCATTTAGAAAAAAAATGAATAAAACTCGGACGAATATATACATTCAACATACAGTACATAAGTGCTGTATTTGTTTATTATGACAATAAATCCTCAAGATGGAATTTACATTATTAACATTCTTTCTGTGAGAGGGATCCACAGATAGAAAGACTTGTAATTCTTAAAGGATTATGTGACTTTGTATATTGTGACTAAATATTGCCATCTAGTGTATTTGTTGAGCTTTCAGTAAATGATACTGTAGCCATCTGTTCTGGCCAAATGCATGATGGGAAGTGCACCCATGACTGCATAGTGGTACCAATTGATATATCTTCTCTGCGTTGGGATATAACATTGGGTGTTAAGAAAAAGATCAATTACTACCTTTCTTCCCCACATTGCTTCCCACGATGTTTCTAATCGTAGGGAGAGGGATTACAAGGCTTTAGCCAATAAAAAAAAAGGCTCCAAAGGCTGTCAAAATTCACTCTACTCATATTACCCTGCCTTTTACCTCTATATATAGGTAAAACGGCGCCATTACAGATTGAACGTGACAATGCGTGAGTGGGCCGTGCAGCTCATGCATTAATTGCGTTAAATATTTTAACGTGGTAAATTTTTAAAGAAATTAATTACCGCCGTTAACGGGATAAATTTGATAACCCTACATTAAGCCTAGACTAAAGACTCTGGATGAGTGTAACATATTATGTCTGTAACGTTAAATACAATTAGAAAACGATTTATTTGAAAAATATATATATTAAAAAAAGGCATGTCCGATATTTTTTTGCCAATTCCGATACTTTGAAAATGACGTGATCGGACCCGATCGATCGGCATCATCTCTAGTTACTAACGCGTTACTGACAACACTGGTAATGGCACTGTTTCTTCACAAATCTACTCAAATAAAAGTAAAAAGTACTGTGTGTTGAAGCAACTCTAAGAAGTAGATTATTCTCAAAAAGTCACTCAAGTAAATCTAATGGAGTAAATGTAATGTTACTACCCACCTCTGCGTGCTACCAACAACTGCGCACATACCAGCGGTAGTACAAAATGAAATACAGATTCAAGGGTGTTACTGTACATCCCATAACCAGCATTTTGCATCACAGAACATAGTAGGAGACAGAATTTTACAACTATTTGAGCGGTGCGTGGCTCAAATTGTCTTGAAAAGACTGCATTTCAGAAGCTTATGTCTCTGTAATCCATTAGCGTAAGATCTTGTATCGGCTTTTGGCTCAGGTGATGGCAGTGCGTGCAGTTTGCGTTGGCAGCATGATAATTATCGAGACGTAGGCCTAGTTTCACGGACCACATCCTTTTTGGCTGGAGCTTCACAGCACCGAAGCTGTAATTTGGGGTCTCTGGGATGTTGGAAGGGAAGCAAGAAGACTTCACATCAAGGACAAACGTTGAGGAAATTACATTTGTACTAAAGGATTCTTGGCTGGCCTGGACGTTGGAAACTTGTCTTTAACGGATAAGGAAATTATCGCTTTATAGAGGGTCTATGAAATTTGAAGCGTTAGGTGAACGTTTTAGTTTCCTCTTCTTCTTTTTTTGCTTTCAGTCCATAAAAAATGGAACAAAATCCTCATAAATCCATGTAAATATGCAGTAACTGGCCACAATTTTAGAAATAGCACTCTTTCACTAACCTTTTAAGGGGTCCTAATTCATTCGCTGCCATTGACAGTGATAGGTATCTGATCCATTTGAACTGGGAGAGGCTAGCAGTGAATAATTGCTGTACTTCCAGCCTTCCCAGTTCTAATCGATTGGACCTCTGTTGCTTTCGATTTGACATTGATGAGTTAAATGTGTTTTTAAAAAAAAATAATGCCGAATGTCAACACTGCTATTAATATCTGGAAGGGGAAAAAGATCATAAAACGTAAACATGAAATACTTAAAGCCTGGGTTTCGGGGCCGATCCGTAGGGGGCCTATTTTTGTAAACTTTAAATTCAAATATTTTCAAAACCACAGTCACTCGCGACCGAAAACATAAATAGGCACCTCTCCTAGGCATACTGTATATAAGTCTCCGTAAGCAGTGACATCAAATAATTCAGTCGTTCCCTAATAAAACCCAGATTAATTATTTTTTTGTATACGTAAAACAAAACTTAAAATTCTCAAATTTTACGCCAGACGCACATAAAAGCAAAAAACGGGCAGTTATCGTTCATTTTACGTAAATATTTCAAGCAAATTTTAAGGTATTGTGTAATCCAACATGGAGGCCGTCACGAAACAAAGTGCTTTTTAAGTTAAAAATTCTTGTAAATAAATGCTTAAATCGCAGAATTTCTATAGCTATGAACGTAAAACAGTCTAGATTATTGGTTAAAAGCAAAAAACGGGCAGTTATCATTCATTTTACGTAAATATTTCAATGCTTAAATCGCAGAATTTCTATAGATATGAATGTAAAACAGTCTAGATTCTTGGTTAAAAGCAAAAAAACGGGCAGTTATCATTCATTTTACGTGAATATTTCAAGCAAAAGTTACGGTATTGTGTAATCCAACATGGCGGCCGTCACGAAACAAAGAGCTTTTTAAGTTGAAATTTTTTGTAAATAAATGCTTCAATCGCACAATTGCTATAGATATGAACGTAAAACAGTCTAGATTATTGGTTAAAAGCAAAAAACGGGCAGTTATCATTCATTTTACGTAAATATTTCAAGTCAAAGCTATACTAATTTTATCCATTGAGTTTTTTCACGTTTCAAGTGCATGCATTGTGCTATTTAATATAATAATTACCTTGAATCCTCAACCAAATCACTTTGAGACACTCCTGCCTGCCTGTACGCAGTAAAACCTTTGTCCTATTTCCACCTAAATCTGGCGTTAGAACGCAGCGTGTGTTTGAGTTTATCGCGGTAAAAGCCAACTCAACGTTCTGCCTGGGTCTGCCCCCTACGGGAAGGCGTGGCACAATGTCTGTGGGAGCTGTCTTGTCAACTGATGGTGGAGTATGTTAAAGTACAAATAAATGAGCTTAAAAAAATCAGTACAATATATTAATTTTAGTTATTTTTAATTGAATTTACATAAATAGTAGAACTGTAATTTTCAAACTATAAGAGGCACTTGACTATAAGACGCCACCCACCAAATTTGACACGAAAACGGCATTTGTTCACTGATAAGCCCCACTGGACTATAAGCTGCAGCTGTCCTCACTGTACTATGGGATATTTACACCAAAAGATATTAACCCTTGAGAGTCGAAGGACGCGCCGGCGCGTCCTCAGCGCACATCGTCTTTGAAGCGCCCTCACGTTTTAATTACGTCACCCACATGCCGTTGGTTGGTCTCGTTTTAAAGTGCGGAAGTTGCGGTTTACTCTCATTATTTGAAGTCAATCGACCAACTAAAACGTGAGATATTGTCATTTAAGTTTTATAGTTTTATTGTCCTCTCAAAAAAACATTAAAACGCTGCATGGATCATTTGTTTATGTCTATATTTCCATCATTTCTTGTCCTTTTTCCAAAACGGAAGCTCCATGAAAAAAGCACAAATCAAACGAACCCTTTCGAAGTCACAGTGGAAGCACAAAATGCGTGTTTTTTTTATAAATATAGCTGCCGTGCGAGGTTCCACCGAACGAGAGGGAGGAGTGTTCTAAAGCAGCGAGGTGGCGAGCGACGGCCGTTTGGATCGAGCAGCGACTTTGTGTGACTTTGAGAATGAACGGAAAACTAAATTTAGCGCAAGCAATTGTGCTTTTTGATCAACTTGAGGAAGAGGATGGTCCAAATTCGTCATCATCGTCTTCTTCGGAAGAGTCCTCGAGTGAAGATAGTGACGGATTTGAACACGTGGGTGACGCCATCGACGAGCAGAGGTAAGCCAACTCACTTTTTTTTTTTATGCTGAAAAAGTTTCTTTTGAAAGTTTCTTTTGATATTGCAAGCCAAAGTTAATTTTGATGCAATATAAGTGTGTGTTTGTATATATAATAATAAAATGTGCATATCAGATCAGAGTCGTACGTGCATTGTGTGTATCCCAGGCAGGAATTTATAATTTGTGGTGGTGTTCTTTCTATATGAAGATTAGGGATGTAGCACATATTCAGCTATGGTATTCTTTCTATTGTCATACATATAGATTTCCATTATTATTTATTGCTGTATATATTTTTATTTTATACTTTATTATTTTCATAAATACTAACTTTTTTTCATGTACATTTATAGTGACAATGAAAGTAAAGTGAAATGAAAATGGGAGGGTGGAAGGGTGGAAAGAGGACCGACATCCCATGGAAGTGTGGGCTGTGTGATGTAGCCCTGTGTCCCAGGACGAAACTGCTTTTCGGAGTGGCATGCCTGAAAAAAATGTAACTTGTTTATTGTAAATATTTTTGAAAATACTTTTTTCCCCAATGTTATATATATATATATTTTCCCACAATCAGTCTTCTCAATTTGTGTATATAAATGTGTGTTCAAGAATCTTGATTGTGTGTACATAGTTTTCATCAGGTGATGGGCCGCAATACCTAAACTCATAAAGAGATGGCCTCTAAACACTTTTTGTGTTAGATGGTATATATTTTTTCACTGTTCTTCATTGTTTGGTCTGCTATATATAACCGGTTTTGACTAGAGCATGTATAAAGGCAAAAAACGCCTATGGCTATACCTGTTGTTTATGTTGAATTGTCAAATATAAGACTATTTATTCTAAATTTTTTGGGTTGAATGTTCATCCTAACATGTTGAATAAATATTACAAAGTTTCAAAACGGTTCGTTACGCATGTTTGGTTGTCAATTGGACATCAGTATTAAAAATTTTGACAAAACGATTTTGGAATTTTTGGTCTTTTTGGGCCCAAAATGATGATTTATAATTGGTCAGTGAAGGAAACAACAGTTTGGACATGAAGTTCAAGGTGTCACAAAAAAGGGACCAAACCAGGCCATCGTAAACAATTCTTTCTTTGAAATATAAAGGCAACTTCAAAGGCATGCAAGATCAGACAAAATAGGCCCAGACCTTAAAGGGTTAACTAATAACACTTTATTTGACAGCAGCATCATTAGACTGTCATAAGAACAAATGAACCACCATGAAGCTTTGAACTAGTTGGCTGCAGAGCTTCATTTGGTCATCACTGCTCTCTTGAGGGAGACAGTCAGCCTCTGCTGCCAACACTGTTGTTGTCCAACATGCCCCCTAGCATGCATTGCAGCGCTACAGATGTAAATAACAATGTAAATTTATGTTCTGTGCTAATTATTTCTTCAGTTACTGTTCCAGTTATTTCAGACTGTCATTAGACAATCATAATTTTGACATTACACTGTCATGAGCAATAAAGAATGCTTATAACTAGAGATGTCGATCGGGTCCGATAACGTCATTTTCAAAGTATCGGAATCGGCAAAAAAATATCGGCCATGCCATTTTTTAAAAAATATATATATTTTTTAATTAAATCGTTTTCTAATTGTATTTAACGTTTCAGACATAATATGTTACACTCATCCAGAGTTTTTAGTTTAGGCTCAACGTAGGGTTATCAAAAATATCCCGATAACAGCGGCAATTAATTTATTATAAATGTGTCACGTTAAAATATTTAACGCTATTACTATATTCACTGCACGACCCTCTCACCCATTGTCGCGCTCAATCTGTAATGACGCCGTTTTACCTATATAAAGAGATATTAGGCAGCGTAAAATGAGAAGAGTGAATTTTGGCAGCCTTTGAAGCCTTTCTTCAATTGGCTAAAGCCTTACAATCCCTGTTCCCACGATTAGAAAAATCGTGGGAAGCAATGTGGGTAAACAAGGTGGCAATTGATCTTTGTCTTAACACCTTAAGTTATTTCCCAAAGCAGAGAAGATATATCCATTGGTAGCACGACGCACAGTCATGGTTTTACTTCCCATCATGGTTCCACTTCCCATTATGCATTGGGGCATGGCTGCAGTATCGTTTACTGAAAGCTCAACACATACACTAGATGGCAATATTTTAGTCACAATATACAAAGTCACAAGTCTTTCTATCTGTGGATCCCTCTCACAGAAAGAATGTTAATAATGTAAATGCCATCTTGAGGATTTATTGTCATAATAAACAAATACAGTACTTATGTACTGTATGTTGAATGTATATATTCGTCCGAGTTTTATTCATTTTTTCTTAATGCATTGCCAAAATGTATATGATCGGGAAAAATTATCGGGAATGATTGGAATTGAATCGGGAGCAAAAAACAGCAATTGGATCAGGAAATATCGGGATCGGCAGATACTCAAACTAAAACGATCGGGATTGGATCGGGAGCAAAAAAACATGATCGGAACAACCCTACTTATAACAGATGTCATTTAGTGTTATCTGCAAATTATCTCACTTTTGAATGAATGTAAAAGATCCAAGCTGGACATAAATGGAGTTAGTGACATAATTTGTCGGATGATACTTAATGACATCTGTCAAAAGCCTTCAGTAATGCCCACCGTAGTGTCATGTCATAGTTATGACGGTCTTATGACGCCGCTGTCAAATAAAGTTTTACCTATTAACCCAAGTAAATCAATAAAAAAAAGTCGCACTGTACCATAAGCCGCAGGATTCAAAATGAAGGAAAAAAGTAGCGGCTTATAGTCCGAAAATGACGGTCGTATTGGTGGTAGAAGTGTTATTAGTAGGGTTGTTCCGATCATGTTTTGTTGCTTCCGATCCGATCCCGATCGTTTTAGTTTGAGTATCTGCCGATCCCGATATTTCCCGATCCGATTGCTTTTTTTTTTTTTGCTCCTGATTCAATTCCAATCATTCCCGATAATTTTTCCCGATCATATACATTTTGGTAATGCATTAAGAAAAACATGAATAAAACTCGGACTAATATACACATTCAACATTCAGTACATAAGTACTGTATTTGTTTATTATGACAATAAATCCTCAAGATGGCATTTACATTATTAACATTCTTTCTGTGAGAGGGATCCACGGATAGAAAGACTTGTAATTCTATGATAAATGGGACTTTGTATATTGTGACTAAATATTGCCATCTAGTGTATTTGTTGAGCTTTCAGTAAAAGATACTGTAGCCATTTAACTGTTCTGCCCAAATGCATGATGGGAAGTGCAACCATGACTGTGCATAGTGGCACCAATTGATATATCTTCTCTGCATTGGGAAATACCATAGGGTGTTAAGAAAAAGATCAACTCCTACCATTCTTCCCCACATTGCTTCCCACGATATTTCTAATTGATGATTAGGATTTTAAGGCTTTAGCCAATTACAAAAAGGCTCCAAAGACTGCTAAAATTTTACGTTAAATCATTTTACACTGCCGTTTAGCTTTATAACTAGGTAAAATGGCGCCATTATAGATTGAACGCGACAATGCGAGAGTGGGTCGTGCAGCGCATGCGTTAATTGCGGTAAATATGTTTACGTGATTAATTTTTAAAAAATAATTACCGACGTTAACGTGATAAATTTGATAGCCCTACTTTAAGCCAAAACTAAAGACTCTGGATGAGTGTAAGACATTTTGTCTGTAACGTTAAATACAATTAGAAAATGATTTAATTTAAAAATATATATATATTTAAAAAAGGCATGTCCGATATTTTTTTGCCGATTCCGATACTTTGAAAATGACGTGATCGGACCCGATCGATCGGCATCCCATTTTATTATTAAAATTTTTTTGTTTGTTTTGGGTGTTTTTACAATTTAATGTAAAATCCACTTTTTAAATTCTGAGGATATATTTGCTTTATTGTTCAATGTGGAGCGCACACATTTAAAAAATTATAGTATTTAAACATATTATCCAAATAATAAGGTTGCAAATGTCTCAGGCTGGATAGACATTTCTTACATGCCAATTAACCTTAAAATTGTGTATGTCATAATTTAATTTGGCTTCCGTAATAATGTTTAGTTTGCTTCGTTCATGTTCCATTATGCAAATGGTTTCAATGTTTGAAATACTTTATCCCGTAATTAAATAGAAGCCCAATCTGTATGTCTTATCTTAACGTAATCATAAATACAAGAAGGACTGATATAACATTGCGTTGTTTATCTAAATCCTGATTTCAAGGGTGAAATAATAGTTAGCAAAATAGGAGGTTTTAACGGCGAAACATTCATCATTCACGTTTATGTGAGAGCAGTTTGTAAGCCAAATGGAAAGACAGCTCAGGAGCCAAGTCTTCATGGGGCCATTGAGACAAAAACACTGTTGAAGACCATTTGGATCCCAAGCACTTTTGACTTGATTTCACGTTGTCTCACATTTCCAATCAAGGAGCGATTAGCCTCCGACATTAATGGGCCTACTAATCCGTTTAAGCCTCTCGTGATAACAGTTAATTGTGTGTAAAAATGTGTACAAATCCCCCCGTTTGGGTTGTTTACTAACTGATTTGGATGTGGTTAGGCCCTAAAGAGGTATCATTATGTTGATGGTTCTGCGGCAAAATGAGCCCCTGATGGAGGCAACGTCAATGAGGGGAGTTAACAACGCCTGAGCAAATGTAACATGGGTTGAAGATAACATTTGGTTGTCATTAAACCTCATTGAGCTTCATTAATATTTTCCGTGGATTTGTTTGGACTTTGAAACATTTACCTATTGGAAGTCATGGAAAAAGAAATCAAGTGAAACGTTGCCATTACAAATCCTTTAGCAACGTAATTTTTAAGTGACTTTCTATTTCTCTTACCTGTCATACAAGTAGAGAAAGAATGGCTTCAGAGAAAAATAGCAATGAAATAGAATGTTAGGAGAAAACAGTTTGAATTTTGATGAACTTACACAAAACAACATATTTTAAGAGATAAAGCTACAGAGATATTGACCGCTACGATCGAAAAGAATATATCATAATTAATGGAGTTGTACAATAATGACTTTTTGACTGATATATCGATATTCTCTAACTCAAAAAATCAGATGCCGATATCAAACCAATACCGATATATGCGTATGTACACTTAACAATTTATTGCTAATTGTATTTTGATTCCCCCCTGAATGCTTAAATAATGATAAATGTAACAACTTCAGGGTTTTCCAAATAAAACAAACATTCTGTGAAAAAAAAGAGAACAACTTCGACTGAAGTTATGGAAAATAAATATCCCATATAAATGATATAAATTGAAATAAGCCGAAATGTCCATAATTAAATGAAATATATCATTCTCAATTAAATCGCGTTTACAGTAGTTACCCTAAAGAACCACAAGGGGGCATATGAAATCACAGGAGTGCCAAAATAAAAAATAATACATGAATAAATAAATATACAGAGACATAAATTTATCAATAACTAATTAAATGAAAATATAAAAGTATGTTTTGTCATTGACTTTTATTTTTTGTCAGTGAAAATCCCAAACGGAAAAAACAATGACAATTTTTGTCATTGACTTTTTTTTTTTTCATTGAAAAACGCAAACGAAAACAGCAATGGCAATTTTTGTCATTTTCAATGAAAAAAAAGTATAAGTCAATGACAAAATCTACTTATATGAATTCATTGATTTATTTATTCATTCATTTATCTATTTTTAATTTTGGCACTCCTTTGATTCCTTAACATGGAGGACAAGCCAATGTAATGACAATTCCCAAGCTGCATATTGCTGGGCTTTTGCAAAGATTTTTGTATTTTGTTACTTTTCTTAGTGACTATTTCTTTCTGGTAAAACAATAGTTATATGTAATTTTATAGTTCGTTATTTTTCAAACATTTATTGTTCATTTAATTTTTGCACCGGGAATGCAAATGATCTGCTCGCATAACAAATCCCAACCATCTTAGTTTGGGTATATTTATTGCTCAATTATTGCACAAAGCTGTGTCCAGCCCTTGTATTAAAGAGTATGTCATGCCCTGGGAAAATGTTAATATTCCATCATTTATCCATAAACGCATGCCTTTTGTATTCATATCATGGCACTTGGTGTAATTACACACAAGAAAATGAGAGAAATTTGGCTCGATTGTCAAGCTAAAACGACCGGCGCCCGAGATCTGGCAGATTGTGTGCGTGACGTCACTACAAGTGAAGAGAGTGCCACCGGCCACTAGGGGGGCAGCGCCTGTCTGCATCAATATAATTCCTTCTAGTGAGGGGAGAATTAGGGGTGTTTTGAGCTGTTTATGCTGATGCATTGTGTTCGTCCTGCACATATTCCAGGTTCCCTCATGAAGAAACACCCCTCGTTGTCAATAAAAGAGAATTCAGAATTGACAGTGAGGGGTGTTTCTTCAACAAGAAAAAGGCTCAGTGCTTTAATACTGAATGGCGGCGATGATGGCAGACAATTTCGTTTCTAGTTTCAGCGACGAATCCGACGTAGAAGGATGTAACGAATGTTCATCTAATGGTGACGAGGAGAGTTACGAAGCTTTAATCGGTGTTTTTGGTTACCAATTTGAGCCCAAACGAACGCCAATGCAGCGTAATGAAACGGTCATTGAGGGGAGCAATGACACTGATGAAACATCGGCAGCAGATCGTGTGGGAAACACCAGTGATTTGTTTTGCATTTCTTTTTGTGAAGCTGATACACCGTGACCGCAAAATAAAGTAATGCGTAGAATAATTATCATTTATTGCGCTATCATAGCTTTTCGCTCTGCCAACAGACACAAATATGAATGGGATCAGAGGATTTGTTCTATATATTTTACGAGCGATAATTTATACATGTGTCCAGTCCTGTATCCAATGCGTGATATTTTTTTTTATTATAAAAGAGTTCTCACTCTGGCCATTTCGAGCTTGGCTGCTCCCCTCCTTTGCTTAGCCTTAGCCTCCTTTGCCAGTCATCGTCCTCTTTCTTGATATCTCGGGACATTTAGGTGGCTGCGCGTGTATGGTAGGCACCGCATCTCCTTTGAGCAGCAATCTTTTAGCAAAACCCGATTTCACTAGTCCATAGTTCGAGAAGCTTTCAGGTGGAAAATGCGCACCACAGAAAACCGTGCCGGAGGCTGTGTCTAGAAAATTAGCCCTCTTTGCACCGACGAACTTTACCCATTGTCTGCGTAGTCCAGCTTGTTTTTTCGCGTTCGGGAATTCATGGATACTATATTCCGATAAATAGCTATTTGTACACCACATAGCAGTTTTGAACCATTTTAGTGATGTTTTGGTCAAACAAACCCGAACGCTACTCTCTCATCAATAAAAAACAATGGCACCTGGCTCCGCCTCGACTTTCATTCACTTGTAGTGACGTCCCCGCCCCATTCGGCTGTTTCCGGAACACTTTCGGAAATGTTCGTCATTTTCAATCTATTTTCGATAATTGCTCATTAATGTGATAGATTTTTTTGTTAACTTTATCAATATTTGTTATCTTGGCACATAACGGTTCTATTGATGTCTCACACCCCCTTTGCCGTTTCATACCTTTTAAGGCAGATGGCTTCTACATCGTTTGCTTGAAGGCAACATGCATATTGGACTAAAATTGATCATGGAAAACTGATGTTGATATTATCAGGTTTAACTGTAAAATGCTTTATTAGTCGATGTTATTGGCTACCCGATAAGATCAGACTTGAATAAATAATAGTAGAATAATTCGGAATAATAGCAATATATATTAAAAGTATTTTCACAAATAATAGATATAGTCTGTTTAAATTAGATTTTGTTTTAAACATCATACATTCAATCAAAATATGATGGAATGCTTAAAACTTTGTAATCCCGAAAATACAATTCACATATCATATCAAAGAAATTATCTAATTTAATGACAAAGTCAGAATATTGTCGCGGCGTATGCTACCACACACACGAAAAAAAGTAACATGATTTACATGATAGTCATGTAAAAATATGATATCAGATTTTTTGCATGAAACTATCATGTAAAAACGTGATTATTATCATGTAAAAAGTTGATACTGGACTGTTTGTTTTCTGGGTGCTGCAATACACTTCTGTAATATGGCACGTGTTCTCCTGTTATAATAGTTGTTAAAGTTGTTAAAAAACGAAATATAAGTGCTTAGTTCATCTTGTGACTCTTTTTTTTTTCTTCCGTTTTAAAAATGGCAAGCAATGCATTATGATGCTTTGCTGCACATGCACTTGTGTTGCCATGCGTTTTGTTGGAAGATACCATGACTGTGTGTGCGTACACGTGCGTGTGTATTCCTATTAGGGCCACCGGAGAGTGCAACCTTGGCCGGCCTGTTTGTTGTGACACTCAATTTATTGTGTGGTGATTTGAGGCGCGGCTTCTTATTACAAAACTTTTTGTGTCCTTGCGCGACAGAAATTAGCTGCGCACGTGTGTAAATCACCTGTCATATGCACAGGCACTTTTAAGAAAAAAAGGGCCCAGGGTGTCATTTGATGCCTCGCCGCCGCTCTTTCATATTTATGCGTCTCATATTCACATCCATTGGGCCATCCATCAACACTTTTTTTTTTTTTTTTATCTCCATTGCACCAACAATGCAGACATAAAGTGTTTTTATTTATTTATTTTTAAATGTCAGCAAAAAAGTACCACCACAAAACAAATTGGAAGCCTCTTTATTTGTCTGTGTAATAAACTGAATAAATTAAAAACAATAAGCTGGACATTTTACATTTGCTCACATCCTGGGGGGGCTTTCATTGAAATTGCCACATAGTACATTAGGAGGGGTTTGAAGGGGTATTTATGAAATACAAGTGACAAATATTGCAGCGCCAATGATGAAAATCGAGGGACAACCAAAACCCATGAGAGTATATCACTAAAATATGGCTGTTATTCAAACACGTGTCAAAGAAGCAATACCTTATGATGTACTGCAACTCATTATTGTAGCCAAAATATATTAAATATCTACGTACTATCTGAAATACAAGCCTCTTTTCCCCTTTCATGTAAGCCATCTGTGATTACCTCCGTTGGAAGACACAATTATTTACGCAGCAACATTTGAACTCTGTTACTAACCAAAACAGGAGCACCTACTGAGTAAACAGTCTCTCAGGTGTTGTTTCGTTCCATGTGTAGTATTTATATGAGCCTCTTATGTTGCAAATGGATGCTTTAATAACACTGTGTGTTAATATACACTGCTCTAAGAAATAAAGGAAACACTAAAGTCAAGGGCGTAGGTTTGGCCTCAACATTGGTAGGGACAATATAACAGCACAACCTGCATGTACACTTTTTGCTGGGGAAGGGACATAAATAAAACCAAACGGATTGGGTGAACGGGGATCATGGCTACATTTCTCACCAATATGAACCTAATTAATTGATAAGCTAAATCAGGGTTCACTAAATCCGGACCTCGGTGCCACATTTACTGTCGTGTTTTCATCATTATCAGGTTTCTGGAGAGGTTGCTGATGACATAATCATTTGATTCAGGTGTGTTAGGGAGACGTGGAAAACACGACAAGAAAAGTGGCACCGAGGTCCGGATTTAGTGAACCCTGAGCTCAGGGCCGGCCCAGCCTATACGCAGACTATGCAGCTGCTTAAGGCCCCTGACCACTAGGAGGCCCCCCAATCTGGCGATTGTTTAATTTATATTCTATTTTGTTTATTACAGTTAGCTTTATTTGACTTTTGTGAGTTTTGATACTTGATTACAAGCTTAAAAAATAAAAGTTCTTCCTTAACTTCTTTCCTCTTTTAGAAAAAGGTTTGGCGCTATCTACTGTAAGTACTGACAATCATTTTGGGTGGGAAGTTTGAAGTATGAAGTGCATAAAAATCTGATGAATATACAAAATATGGACGTATGGGTTGGATTGCATGTATGGGTTTCACAGTACACTGTGACTGAATGGTGGGCCAAAAATATGGGCCCCTTCGCATTATTTTGCTTAGGGCCCCCAAATGGCCTGAGCTAAATGATCAATGGAAATAAATAAAGCCGTATCGAGTGAAAGAATCAGACCTTTTAGCCAGATTTCCGGAATCACGCCAGCCGAACCGCCGGACCCGCGCTGGCGCGGCTCCAACGACCCAGGCCGGCGAGACACCAACAACCCGGCCAAAAGGCCAAACTCCGGGCGTTCCTCTTGGTCTTAACCCCTTGTACTGACTCCATTTTGAAAGCTGGAAAAAGGCTTCGAAAAACAAGTTGACAATTTATTCTGAGTCGACAGCAATCATACAGAACAGAGGGACCTAGGCGAGGATTCAGGGTCACCATATCACAAGTCAACAAAAGGTTCCCGAGAAAAAATGACAATGATTAGTTAAACATTGAGTCTTTTTGAAGGCTCTCGCGGGGCGGGCTGTGGGCAGAAGAAGGGTGTGTTTGGAGTCCTCCTGGAATCTTCTACAGGCCGCTAGGTTGATCCTCAGACTGTCCAGGAGCTCAGTGATGCCCTCGTCTATATCAGTGAGAAAATCCCTCAGGAGAACATCCGACACCTCATCAGGAGCATGCCCAGGTGTTGTAGGGAGATCCTACAGGAATGCGGAGGCCACACAAACTACTCATTTTGACTTGTTTAAACGACATTACATCAAAACTGGATCAGCCTGTCGTGTGTTTTTCCACTTTTATTTGAATAACTCCAAATCCAGACCTCGATGGGTTGATACTGGAGGAGATGTTTTCTCGTAGGAACCGTTTAACTGTTTGCATTACTCTAAGACACTTAATATAATCAATCAGGGAATACTATCGTTTCTCATATAAACTGTTTGACTGTTTGTATTACACTTAACACACCCAATATCAAATAAATAGCACTTATACCATAGTTTAAGGAAAACAAGCAGAATATAGGGGCATAAGAAATAAACAACACCTTCTTATCACGGAAGCCCACCGCATGCGTCATACAACTGAGCAAGATTGACGCTGACAAGCCCACGTCTGCACCAGCAAGTCTCGCAATCAGTTCTCCCGGACAGTCCACAACAAATAGCGGGACGGTCTGTCCTAACACAAGGAACACAAGGAACGCAGGGGAACGCCCGATATCCAGCTGCTAACACGACTGACAAGACTCCAAGAGCCCCTTTGACGCTGAGGTGGCAAAATCCACAAACCTCGTTGCCCAGACAACAGTAACTCCCGAACTCTCCCGTCCAATCCACAAACAGACAATAATCCCAAACACACCCGTCTTCCTGCCCACGCCCCGCCCCGCGAGAGCCTTCAAAAGACTGAATTCTTAATTAATCGTTGTCATTTTTCTGGGGAACCATTTGTTGACTACTGATATGGTGACCTTGGAACGAGCTTGCCTGAGTGTTTCTGTTTCGCCTCGCCGTTTTGATCTCTGTCGACCTGAATAAATTGTCAACTTGTTCTTGGCGAGGCTTCTTTAAACCTTCCAAAATGGAGTCAGTACAATGGGTTAAGACTAAGGGGCAGTTTACATGGCGACTCTGCTACACAAAGACGCAATGACTGAGACGAAAAATTCTGAGTCCTGCCTCCAAAGTGGAAAAATTCAAATTGCGGGGGGTCGAGGGGGGCTTCCTCGGCATGCATATCAAAGGCTCCTGCGGCGCGAGACCGCGTCGTTAACGTCAGCACTTGTACACGTCACATTGGGCGTGCGCAGCGGTGCTGCTAAACATTAAAAACAGAAAATATGGCGGAATGTCGGCTTTAATTTACTGTTTTAATAATATTTTTAAATTAAATATGTTGAAAGTTTCAATTTTTGTGCCTTTTTGAACAAAAGAAAAATGACATTGCTTCGAGTGGGCGGGCATATTTTTTTTCCGGGCTGAGGGAGCTTGGTAGGGTCAAAGTGCATTATTCTCTGTCGCCCAGTAAATCTGCACTGCCCCCTAGGGCCTGGCATGAATACTACATCGTTTTCATGCGGAATCACGACAGTGTTCAGATGGAGACGCAAATGCAAATGCAAATTTAACATTTTCCGTATTCAACTATGGAAAGAGCAAAGTATTTAATAAAAATATTTCAAACATTCAGATCTGCAAAATGTTACGTTTATGTTTTTTTAGCAATGTATGTTCAACACACAGTATTAAATATTGTTACTGACATCATTTGATGAGACTCTTTTGTATGATTCGGCCGGCTTCAGACTGCATATTTTAAATGTAAATAAACTTTGATTATAAGAGATATTTTATAATTTTCTTTTTACTGTATACGTATGCCACGATGCCCTTTATTGTGTCTTTATTCACTTGTCCACAGAATGGAAATGAATGTTACCTGTTTGTTGCAGATTGAGGTACAAAAAAAAATAAAAAAATAAAATAAAATAAAAAAATAAAAGGAAACTTTTGGGTGTTTGTATTCTTGTAATAGCCAGCAATGCTAAATAAATTTTGTACATAATAAAAGGAATGACGCAAGAGACCCAAATAAATTGAGAAAATTAATTGTTGTGCCAAACAGCATTTTTGGGAATTTTTTTCAAGTTCGTATTTCAACCTCTGCAGTCAAATTCTGCTCATGTGCACCATGTAGATTTTGCCACAGAGTCACAACTTTAAAAAAAACTACAAGAGAATGCAGTTAAAAGCGCAGGGGTGAGTGGGTGTCTTTCTCGATTTTGTACACTCAAACAGAATGTGTTGCCTTTGGCCTGCTTAGGGGCAGAAGGTGAGCGGCGCACACGAAAGCAGCAGCAATTATTCGTCTCTGGCACAACAACAGAGAGCAAAAAGAGCATCAAAGGTTTTTCCTCTGAGCAAAAAGCGCTCCCTCGGAGGAAAAACCTGCAACCTATGTGCGGGAATACCCACTCATGGACTTTTGGGGTCTCCCTAGAGAGAAATGAAGTAGAGGATGTGTGTCAGTGTGAGTGGAAGAGATGGCCGAAAGCAACACTGACTAAATATGTGTGTGCATTCATTGGTACTTTTAACCTACATAACTAAGATAATGCGATGCGGTTGTCCCCATAGTAAGTTGAATCAAACGTTAGCTTATTAATGGATAAGGCTAGTCCCATAGTCAGATCAATCAATCAAATATTATCAGTTACTGTATATCTTTATTCCAGCACCCTGTGAAGATGGATTGAAATCTTTGTTCCAAGCAACGTTTTTGTATTATCTGTCAAACAGTGGCATCATCGAGGGCCATTCCAAGCCTTCTCCCTGCCCTAAACACTATCACCAGCACTAAAAAAACTAAGATGAAACTGGATTAAAATCTTTCTAACAGTCTGTTATCATCATTTAACGGAGTGACTTTCAATTTAACGTCGCAGCCATATTTTCCATGCTATTCATACTATTTTGTACAACTTTCATACTACTGTGGCGTACTTTATAATCGATATACAGTGGGGCAAATAAGTATTTAGCCAACCACTAATTATGCAAGTTCTCCCACTTGAAAATATTAGAGAGGCCTGTAATTGTCAACATGGTTAAACATCAATCATGAGAGACAGAATGTGGGGGAAAAAAAAAAAAAAACAGAAAATCACTTTGTTTGATTTTTAAATAATTTATTTGCAAATCATGGTGGAAAATAAGTACCTAGTCTATACCAAAAGTTCATCTCAATACTTTGTTATGTACCCTTTGTTGGCAATAACGGAGGCCAAACGTTTTCTGTAACTCTTCACAAGCTTTTCACATACTGTTGCTGGTATTTTGGCCCATTCCTCCATGCAGATCTCCTCTAGAGCAGTGATGTTTTGGGGCTGTCGTTGGGCAACACGGACTTTCAACTCCCTCCCTTGAGGGAGTCCCTCCCTTCAACTCAACTCCCTGGAGACTTCCGGTCTCCAGTCATGCGAATTTGTATATTAAGCTAAATATTTAGTTCCGACCGTTTCCTGATTTAACATTTAGGATATAGGATATAAGTTTAAGATTTAAATTAAATATTTAGTTCTGGATTTAAACAACCAGGTCCAAAAATTCTTATTTATAAATAAATATTTAAGTTGCAAAATAATGTTGTAAATATGCAAAAAAAAAAAAAAAAGTGACTCTAAAATTTTCACACCACGTTTTAAACACTGTCTGGCGCTAAATGTGAGAAAATGTTGTAATTCTGAGCATGTGCTGCTCTACAAACGGTGCCCCATAGCCCCTCTCTGTTCAAATGCTTTCGACCTCTATCGAAACATGATCATTTACTGTCGCCATCAATGGCAGCAGATGACAATCATTTAGAGGGCTGTATTTACAGGATTTATTACAAATTGCTACTATCCACTCTCAATAGGGAATGGGACGTACTACGTCATTGTTTGGACCCGCCTCCATGCTGGCAATATAATTCACTTCCGGGCCGGCAGAGTCAATGCGGATTGTAACGTGTGATAGTGCTAAGCTAACTCTTTCGGTGTTTTAGAAAGAAAATATGGGTGCTTTATTGTTGCGTTACCGGGTGCAACAGCGTCTCCTACGACAAAAAAAGGGGTGAGGAAAAATTGACTCACTTTTCACCGTTTTCCTGCATGGAGGACCAAATATCAGATCACGAAGGTACGACGGATGGCTGGATTGCAGCGGTTCGTCGGAAAAGCATTTCTTATGATCATATTTCTGCTGGAATGAGAGTGTGTTCCTGTCATCTCTACTCTTGTAAGTTGAACGATTTATCCACTTTTGGTTTCAATACGTTTTTGTTTTTTTACACCGTTGTGTAAATCTGCCTCGGTAGCAATGCTCGCCTACTACGACTCCCCTACCTGTTGTGTTCCTAGGTAAACCTGCTGACAACACATCCCGATTGGTCACCATCTCTCTTCTTGGATCATTTGACAAAGAAAATTTGTTCAATGGAGTGGTTCCATTTGTCCTGTGTCGGACTCAAACAAGCCCCTGCAGCAGACGCCATCTGGGTCTGCCCTTCTCGTCGATGAACTGCGGGCTTTTAACTTGTGAAAATGCAAGAACTTTAATGCGCATATTTATTCTGCCTGGCTATTTAACTATGGCCAGTGACGTTTTTTTTTGTTTTTTTTTTAACCACTTTGACAAAGACACCTTTCATTGTAATGTTGAATTTATATATTCTATTATTATTTTTAAATTATAATATTCTTATTTGCACATATGTAGACTTTAGACTGTCAATTCAAATAGTGTTGGAAAAGTTGCAATACCTAAAATAGAAATGCAAGAACTGTAAAGTACATATTTATACACCTTTATTTACCTAAGGCGACTGGATGTTTTTTAACTGCTTTGAAAAATACAGGTTTTGTTGTGATCGTGTATTTATATAGTATATAGCTTTTTATAATGTATTATGTATTATAATATTTGCTGCCCCCTGCCAGAGTGTGGGCCATTTTGTACTAAAATGATTTTAAACTGTCAGTTCAAATACTGTGTTGGAGACTAGTACTTGCAATACTTAAAATGGAAATGCAAGAACTTTAAAGCACATATTTATCCTGTCTGGCAATTTACCCAAGGCCAGTAAATAGTGTTTTAAACTGCTTTGACAAAGACACGTTTATTGTGATCTTGTATTTGTGTATTACTTATAATTATATAATATTTGCTGCCACCGTCAGAGGGTGGGCCTTGTTTGCACTAATTTAAAGATTTTAAACTGTCAATTCAAATATCGTATTGGAGAAATTGCATTACTTGAAATAAATCTATTGCAACTTATCAGTCCCAGTTCTTGTCTACAACACTGTCCAAAAATTGTCAATGCATATTCCAAATAGAATAACAAAATTAAGTCACCTGACTTTGTAATTATTACACCTGTTTATTATGAAGACCTGAAGTAAACAACAAGCAGTTACAGTTTGTCAAGAAGTTGTTCAAGTCATGTTTTGGTATTCATATTTTATTGACTTTTCATAACACTTGGGATCGTGTTTGTAAGAGCAGAGCAAACTGAAGTTTCAGCGTGCACTCTTCGCCTTTCCAACCTCTCAACGCTCCGATGTGGTGCGCTTGACCTCAGAATAACCCAAGAAGAGATATGGTGACCAATCGGGATGTGTTGTCAGCATTTCATATGCAGGTTTTCCTAGTAACACAACAGGTAGGTGATGAGGAGGAGTAGGTTAGCATTGCTACCGAGGCAGATTTACACAACAGTAAAGAAAAAAACAAAAACAAAAAACGTATTGAAACCAAAACGGATAAATCGTTCAACTTACAAGAGTAGAGATGAGGGGAATACACTCTCATTCCAGCAGAAATATGATCATAAGAAATGCTTTTCCGACGAACCGCTGCAATCCAGCCATCCGTCGTACCTTCGTGATCTGATATTTGGTCCTCCATGCAGGAAAACGGTGAAAAGTGAGTCCATTTTTCCTAACCCCTTTTTTTGTCGTAGGAGACGCTGTTGCACCCGGTAACGCAACAATAAGCACCCATATTTTCTTTCTAAAACACCGAAAGAGTTAGCTTAGCACTACCACACGTTACAATCCGCATTGACTCTGCCGGCCCGGAAGTGAATTATATTGCCAGCATGGAGGCGGGTCCAAACAATGACGTAGTACGTCCCATTCCCTATTTGGTATATTTTGTTTTTGATCTTTTTGCGTGTGGAAGAGATTCATTTAAATAAGTTAAACAGTTTAATTGAATATTAATTGTTTTTTCACTTTTACAATACTTAAGAGGGAGAGAGGGAAAAGGAGAGGGAGAGAAACGAGGGAATGATTCGTTCAGTGACGCATTTTAATCAGGCACATTTTGGGGCACCACTGAAATCTTTTTGGTCCTTCCAACAAGGAAGTTGTCACGTGTAGTAAACAAGACAAGCTCGAGCCCCCGGGTTGAAGTGCAGCACTTCATTCAACAATACAAAACGGTTTTGCCCAAAATATATCTGAAGATGAAAGTAGTCGCTTTAATAAGGTAAATGGCATTCCGCTGCTCTTCAAGATTGACAAAAGTGTATTCGTTTGTTTGAAACAGTATAAACGCATGTCACAAAACTTATCTATGCCCACATGACATATACATCATAGTGTTTTGATCTGTTGTGTTATGGTTCCAGTGGGGGAAAAGACAGCTGCTACAACATGATGCAGTGTGTGGCTGCTGGGCATCATATTGTAGCTCTAGCCAACCTACGCCCAGCACACAAAGGTGGGGATGATTTAAGTGTCTTGATTAAGAATTAATTCAATAGAATACACCAAAAAGTGTTAAATCATATCGTGTTAAGTACTATCATTGTTGTTAAATGCGCAGTCATTCGGGTTAAAAGACAACAGTGGCAGAATTGTCACTTTTTTGGGCTTTTTTTTGGAATACTATAAGTGTCATACTCTGCTGGCCAAAAGTATTGGCACCCCTGCAATTCTGTCAGATAATGCTCAATTTCTCCCAGAAAAGGATTGCAATTACTAATGCTTTGGTAGTAATATCTTCGTTAATTACGCTTGCAATGAAAAAACACCACAGAGAATGAAAAATAATTAAATCCAGGGGTGAAAGTGGCTAGAATTTCTTGCCGGAACTCCCTGGCGTGAAGGTCGCCAAGGAGCCAGAAATTTTGTTTATTTATTCATTTTCATTTGGGGGGAAGGGGTCAAACCTAAAACTACTGAAATGCAAAGAAAACTGTTTTGGCACAGTTAATTCTATAGACCCTACCCACCGACGTCACAAAACCACGTGCTCGCTGTATGGTTCCGCCCACTTGTCCGTCATTTTGTCTCTGTATTAGCATTGGTTTCAATTGATCAAGGAATTTAAAATGCATTTCATGGAAGACCCGGTGCTTTCAGATGCAGTAAACTCACTGGATGTGTTGCATAAAAGGCGTTATGTGGAAAAGCTTCGTTCTATACAGTCGCCAGATCCATATTTGATGCCCAAATCGATGTTTTTCGACCCACTGTCTTCGCCCTGTCTGCCTGACATCTGCTACGCTTGTCCACACAAAATCAGCCTATTCTCACGAAAATTTGAAAAACTTCAAGAGCTTGGAGGCTTATAAATACTTCGTTGCTGGTTGGGTGAAACTGGTCCTCGTCCACGAAAATTCGGCAGGAATCTATCTTGTGCTTGGAAAGGTGAGTTACGAAATTGTCAATTCAAAATCTTTTGTTATTGCTAAAATCCACTGTCAAGTCTAATGTATTTCATGTCGTTTGTCAATGGAGTTAAGGCTTTTAATGTTTATATGGTTTAGCGATAGCACTCTCCCTACATGCATACGTGTATGTTGTCGGCGATTAGCCTAGCAATGATCTTAATTGTGGTTATTTGTCAGCTCAAAACCCTCTAAGTATATCTTAAATGCATCTTACCGGATATAAAATGACTACTATATAGTCTGTGGTGATTTTTTGGTGCCCAGTTTTCACGTCGAATTGCAGCCGTCCATTTCGCTCTCCTCTTTGGATCCCTCGGAATACGGTAAAACTTCAAGTCTCTCCTTCCATCTTCTCTGTTAGTGCAACCAACAGCCACACACGCCTTCACCATTTTGATTATTAATGTTAAGGAGCAGAAAAACACGCCGTAAATAGGAGGAATGTACGTAGCCGTAACAGGTTAACACTATGTTTTGACGGACAATTGGGCGGTACCATTCAGGAGAGCGGAGTTGTGACGTCACGTGGGTAGGGTCTATAGCACATAAAAAACTGATTTTCATTAAAAATGGTATTTTTTCAATGATTTGCAAAATAAAAGTTAACAAACACAGCAATAACCCCAACCTCCATCTCCTAATTTTTATTTTCCCTCATTTCCTCACATACTAAATGCCAACTCTCAATTTTACTTACTTAAGAAGATAGGATGTATATTAAAATTGGAGTTAATGTAAACATTTACTTTAGATTTTTTTTTTTTAATAATAAAGACATAAGTAACAGACATTCAGAAAAATAAGTACAAATGACTTATATTATGCAGAGTGAAATGAAATATATTTTTGAAGATTGTGCAAGCATTGACTTTTTTAAATCATAAGGAAATGAATAATTAGCCTAACATAAATGACTATAAGTCCAAAGTGCACATTGACAGCTAAGATGTTCTGAACCTCCCCATCAGAGCAAATAAAACTAAATATGATAAATAAGCCTCTTCAACTCTTTCCTTGCTTTTAAAGATTTGATCCATTTTCTGTTGCATTGTCCTTTTTTGTCGCATCAATTCAACAACCTTTTTTTTTTTTTTTGGCTCTTCCAGAAAACATTCACTTTTGAACCAATCAGAGCTAACTATCTCTGCTAATCACATGTCAGTATGTCAGCCAATTGAAAGGATAAATGAGTCCAGGCGTTTTGCTTTGCTGCCTGCATTCGCACATTGATGTGACTCGTCATCGTCAGAGTCATAACTGCAGCAGCTGGGGAAACCTCCATGCCGTCCGTGGAATAAAATAAATAATAAATATCGGTGGAAATGGATTACAGTTCACAAGCACTTTATTATGCTTGTTGTT
This sequence comes from Corythoichthys intestinalis, assembly GCF_030265065.1. Lineage (NCBI taxonomy): Eukaryota > Metazoa > Chordata > Actinopteri > Syngnathiformes > Syngnathidae > Corythoichthys > Corythoichthys intestinalis. The sequence goes on along the minus strand of NC_080409.1, from coordinate 42,045,462 downwards.
AACACTTGTGTATGTAGCAATGCCTGTGTGGCAGCTTAGTATTTTATTTTATTTTTTACATAGCGTTTTGACAGTTTCCGTCATATTTTCGGAATCAAAGCACCGTGTACCACTACACCATTCCGGCCCTGAATCTTATACCGGAACTGCGTTCCTGACCGTTCTGGCCCACTTTCACCCCTGATTAAATCATTATTATTTTACACAAAACTCCAAAAATGGGCCGGACAAAAGTATTGGCACCCTCAGCCTAATACTTGGTAGCACAACCTATAGGCAAAATAACTGAGAACAACCGCTTCTGTTATACATCAATGAGTTTTTTTTAAATGGTCTGCTGGAATTTTAAACCATTCTTCTTTGGCCAACTGCTCCAGGTCACTGAGATATGAAGGGTGCCTTCTCCAAACTGCCATTTTCAGATATCTCCACAGGTGTTCTATGGGACTCAGGTCTGGAATCATTGCTGGCCACTTTAGAAGTCTCCAGTGCTTTCTCTCAAACTATTTTGTAGTGCTTTTTGAAGTGTGTTTTGTGTCATTGTCCTTCTGGAAGACCCATGACCTCTGAGGGAGACCTAGCTTTCTCATACTGGGCCCTACATTATGCTGCAAAATTTGTTGGTAGTCTTCAGACTTCATAATGCCATGCACACGGTCAAGCAGTCCAGTGCCAGAGGAAGTAAAGCAACCCCAAAACATCATTGAACCTCCGCCATGTTTGACTGTGGGGACCGTGTTCTTTTCTTTGAAGGCGTTTTTGACTTTCTCAGGTAAGTTTTGGCAAACTCCAGCCTGGCTTTTTCATGTCTCTGGGTCAGAAGTGGGGTCTTCCTGGGTATCCTACCATAAAGTCCCTTTTCATTCAGACGCCGACGGATAGTACGTATTGACACTGTTGTACCCTCGGACCGCAGGACAGCTTGAACTTATTTGGGTGTTAGTCGAGGTTCTTTATCCACCATCTGCACAATCTTTTGTTGAAAGCTCTCGTCAATTTTTCTTAGTTAGCCACAGTGCCATGGGCTAAACACTTATTGATGACACTGCGCAAGTTACACACAGGAACATTCAGGTCTTTGGAGATGGACTTGTAGCCTTGAGATTGCCCATGCTTCCTCACAATTTTGCTTCTCAAGTCCTCAGTTCTTTGGTCGTTTTTCTCTATGCTCAATGTGGTACACACAACGACACAGGACAGAGGTTGAGTCAACTTTAATCCATTTTAACTGGCTGTAAGTTTGATTTAGTTATTGCCACCACCTGTTATAAGCCACAGGTAAGTAACAGGTGCTGTTAATTACACAAATTAGAGAAGCATCGCATGATTTTTTTAAAGGGTGCCAATACTTTTGTCCAGCTCATTTTTGGAGTTATGTGTAAAATGATAATTGATAATTGATGATAAATGATAATTTTTTTCCCCATTCTCTTTTGTGTTTTTTAATTGCAAGCATAATAAATGAAGATATTATTACCAAAGCATTTGTAATTGCAGTCATTTTCTAGGAGAAATTGAGCATTATCTTAAAGAATTGCCAGGGTGCTAAAACTTTTGGCCAGCAGTGTAGATAAATAGATGGAATTAGTGACATAATTTATTGGATGACACTTAATGACATCTGTCATAAGCATTCATTAATGCCCATGATAGTGTCATGTCATAATTAGGACGGTCTTATGACAGTCTTATGATGCCACTGTCAAATAATGAACCAATGAGTAGTTCTCATGACATAATTTCAGAAGACTATTATTTTATCACCCCCCGCCACCCAACATATTCTATAATAACAAAATGTATTATAAAAAAATGTTGCAGATGAGCTGGACAGTTACATGTACCAAACAGTGGGCCACCAGGCCATCGAACTGTACGCTGAAGCCATGGACTTGCCACTTTACCGACGCACCATCCAGGGCATCAGCTTGGACATCAGCAGAGACTACCAGGAGACGGAAGGGGACGAGGTGGAGGATCTTTATCAGCTGCTACGTCTTGTCAAGGTATCGCTAGCATTTTGGTACAAAAAACTTGTTGAGTAATATTATGAAACTTAATATGTGTCTATGTCAAGTGAAATGCCAAGAACCAAAGTACAGTGATCCCTCGTTTTTTGCGGTTAATGGGGACCAGAACCGCCGCGATAGGTGAAAAAACGCGAAGTAGCGTGACCCCCCCCCCCCCCCCCCCTCCATTTTTGTTTTGTGTGTGTTTTCAATGTATTTATTCAGATTCAGCATTGGAAAGGGATACATATAAGACATGTTGTTTCACTTTTTTCTCCAAAGTATAATGAAAAAAAATATATATTTATTTTAATAAATGTTTTTTTAAGCACTTCAAATGAAATACTCATGATAAGTTTTAAACTTGTTACTATCCCACTGAAATATTTTTAAAAAAGAAGAAAGCAGTAGTAGATAAATGCTTAGCTTTATTAAATGCTTCTCTGGGTGAATGTACTCAAATCCGCTCGGAGCTGCTCACTTACACACAATGAGTTGCCACTAAGAGTGGGAACCTCTTGGTACCTCACGATACGATACGATTTGCGATACATAGCTCCCGATAACGATGATCTGACTATATGGCGAGACAACGATTATCGATACATTGGTCGGAAAATCATTCTAAGATATTCTACAAACAACTAATAAACAGAAAAAACAACCTTCTGCTGTGAATTGGATTTCATAACTAGTAGACTTCCAATCCATTTGAACTGGGAGGGTGGCAGGGTCCCACTTCAAATGGATTCAACGTCTATGGCCGGTAGTGGCAGCCAATGCCACGCAATGAGGTAATTTTGGGCCATTTAAGGTCATTTACCTGTTAATTTTCAGTTACTTCCTGTTGATTTTGGGGTATTTTATGGGTCAACTCCTGTTTATTTTGAGTGACAGAACAGGAAGTGACCTGGGAATCACCCAAATGAATAGGCAGTGACTCAAACGCAACAGGAAGTGAACTGTGAATGCCCTAAAATGAACAACAAGTGACCTGTAAATGCCCTCAAAATTGGACAAAATGACTGAATACTCTGTTTTCGAAAGAACAAACGTTCCCAGTCTAAATGGATTGGGCTTCGAGTACCGTCAATGCAGCCTTAGAGTTAACTGAGACACTATTATGGTGGACGATTTTGGTAGCAAGTTGTTGGTTTATTTTTTATTTATTTATTTTTTAGACATTGACACAGTCTTAAAACGATATCTCGATTCTTGGCAGGAGCATATCGATAACCTTTTGGGATACAAAGTATCACGATAAATCACCATTTCGATATTTTGTCACACCCCTTGTTGCCACAGCAACTGTTTAACAAGTTAAACAATGATTGACGCATGCGGCGCTTCAGAAGTTCATGACTTTGGCAAGATCAAACACATTCATCTGTCAATCATTGTTAACTTTAATAACTCCAGTGCATGTGCACTGCCTGCCTGATGAACAAAGAGCAGGGAGAGGGAGGGAGCGGGAGGGAGACTGCGCGATCAGCTCGTGACAGCTCATCTGTATTTTTTTGATTGCAAAAAAAAAAATCCGTGATCGACTGAGGGCGCGAAGTTTGAAGCGTGAAGTAGCGAGGGATCACTGTAGTCTGAAGGGATCTAATATCATTTGTACAAAAAACTTGCAGTGTGAAACACATCTCTGTCCCTACGAGGTAGCCTAAACTTGAATTCTGTTCAGACAATTGTGTGATTTTGAGGGGCTACAATGGATCAATGGGATTTCTATTAATTTTATTTAAAAATAATATATTTTATGCACATGTAATTAATATTAGTTCTGAGCTTCCTCGTAAAACAAACTCCTCAGTCAAGGTACCCATATATATGCTAAAAGCCGAAAGGGATTGCTGGACAATTTGTTAAAAAGTCAATTTTACAAGATATGTCCCCTTGAGGCAGCACTGTGGTTGAGTAGTTAGCGCGTCCGCCTCACAGTGCATTTTCTCCGGGTACACTGGTTTCCTCACACATCCCAAATTAGGCCTGCACGATATGTCATTTGAACATGATCATCGCGATATCCTCATAGAATTGTTTTTTGATTTTATTTTATAATTTTTTTTTTTTTGAACACACAAACGTTGGTTTTCCTTCAGAAAAGCACCAAGTGAGCAGAGACATGGCCTTCTAGATCCCTTTTACAGTACAGGTATTCTCCAGTTTACGAATGAGTTCCGTTCCTGCGCTGCCAATGTAACCCGGATTTCCGCGTAAGTAAAAGTAAGTTTAAATACCTCAAAACACCTTCTAAAAAAAAAAAAAAAAAATCCCAAAATATGTATTATATGTCATTATACTTTCCTCGCCAAGACGTTGAAGCTAAATCCCAGCTAGACAGTGAGCTAAGCTCCGAAATGACAATGTCAGACCATGTGGTTTGCTAACTTTATTCAGCTGCTCATGACATCAATACTTGCAGAATGAAACTAAAATGAAATTAAATCAGTCTCATCTTAATGACAGCAATTCAAATTTGCGTTTACAAGTACCTGCTGATAAAGCAATAACAAACGATTAGCATTTATCAGTTAGCGTCCGCACATTATCAAAAAACTCGCCCCAAGTATTCAACCACAATTGAAAACGCACAATAAACAGTACTAAAGGGGCTATAGACAGCTGTCGCCTCTGGATGCTTCACAAGCAACAAATGTGTGCGCATGCTGTCTCCTGTGTCGCGTCTGTACATGCGCTTTCTTCCTGTTCTACGCTTCCTGCGCCAAAATAAAAGCATGCATCACAGAACAAAGTCAACATTAAAAAACAAACAAAAAAACGACAAGACTCAGGTCTCTTAGAGTCGAAATCGTGTAAATTGAGGCCGTCATAACCCAGGGACTACCTGTATATACATCAAACTTCATCATTCACAGATGAACCCCCTTAGCCTGGATTAAACAATATTACAGGATATGAATACAATGTGGTCATGGTGAGTCAACCACAGTTTTCCCAAAAAGAGCTATTCAAGTCATCTGGTGAAAATTCTTTTAGTTTTAATATTGCAATATACACTCACCGGCCACTTTATTAGGTACACCTGTCCAACAGCTCGTTAACACTTAATTTCTAATCAGCCAATCACATGGCGGCAACTCAGTGCATTAAGGCATGTAGACATTGTTTAAGACAATCTCCTGCAGTTCAAACCGAGCATCAGTATGGGGAAGAAAGTGACTTTGAACATGGCATGGTTGTTGGTGCCAGAAGGGCTGGTCTGAGTATTTCAGAAACTGCTGATCTACTGGGATTTTCACGCACAACCATATCTGGGGTTTACAGAGAATGGTCCGAAAAAGAAAAAATATCCAGTGAGCGGCAGTTCTGTGGGCGGAAATGCCTTGTTGATGCCAGAGGTCAGAGGAGAATGGCCAGACTGGTTTGAGCTGATAGAAAGGCAACAGTGACTCAAATAACCACCCGTTACAACCAAGGTAGGCAGAAGAGCAGCTCTGAACGCACAGTACGTCGAACTTTGAGGCAGATGGGCTACAGCAGCAGAAGACCACGCTGGGTGCCACTCCTTTCAGCTAAAAACAGGAAACTGAGGCTACAATTTGCACAAGCTCATCGAAATTGGACAATAGAAGATTGGAAAAACATTGCCTGGTCTGATGAGTCTCGATTTCTGCTGCGACATTCGGATGGTAGGGTCAGAATTTGGCGTCAACAACATGAAAGCATGGATCCATCCTGCCTTGTATCAACGGTTCAGGCTGGTGGTGGTGGTGTAATGGTGTGGGGAATATTTTCTTGGCACTCTTTGTGACCCTTGGTACCAATTGAGCATTGTTGGAACGCCACAGCCTACCCGAGTATTGTTGCTGACCATGTCCATCCCTTTATGACCACAATGTACCCAACTCCTGATGGCTACTTTCAGCAGGATAATGCGCCGTGTCATAAAGCTGGAATGATCTCAGACTGGTTTTTTGAACCTGACAATGAGTTCACTGTACTCAAATGGCCTCCACAGTCACCAGATCTCAATCCAATAGAGCATCTTTGGGATGTGGTGGAACGGGAGATTCGCATCATGGATGTGCAGCCGACAAATCTGCACCAACTGTGTGATGCCATCATGTCAATATGGACCAAACTGTCTGAGGAACGCTTCCAGCACCTTGTTGAATCTATGCCACGAAGAATTGAGGCAGTTCTGAAGGCAAAAGGGGGTCCAACCCGTTACAAGCATGGTGTACCTTATAAAGTGGCCTGTGAGTGTATATCGCAAACACCCCAAAAAGTCACAATGTCAGCTTTTTCCAATATCGTTCAGTCCTATCCCAAAAACATATATGTTAGGCTGATTGAGCATGACAAATTGAACGTAGGTATGAGTGTGCAAGTGAGTGGTTGTTTGTCTCCTTGTGCCTTGGCTGGCAACCGATACAGGTTAAACCCTGCCTGCTGCCCATAGTCAGCTGAAATAGAATCCAGCACCCTTGCGACCCTCGTAATGTTAAGCAACACGGAAGATGAATGAATGAATGTGTGTCCCCGTTATACATTTAGAATGTACTGCATACTGTGTAGTTTATTTTTTTTCTGGTCATTAATTCAAGGTTTTGGTGGAAACTTTATATAGAGGCACTAAATCTGCCAAATTCTTGACATAGGACACAAAGTTTCACAACACACCAAACTCGCGTAACTCTTCCAACTCCAAAGCGTGTTGGTTGACGTGTTCTGCCGACCGCTCTTTACGTTTGTCAAGCTCTCCGAGCACCCCTAAAGTTCTCCCGCTGGCTAAGGTTCACGATACGTCACACAGTCAAGATGTTTTACAAGTCCTCCTCTTTGAATTCTTATTCACTTAGTAGCCCATTAGTGTCGTCTCAGAGGGCCCTTACTTGTCTGATTCCATCTGGCCCACTCAGCAGCAGCGGTACTTTTTGCACATGTTGTAAAGTGCTGCTAAACTGTGCGGCAGATGACAAAATCATGTCAATGCTCTTAATCTGTCATAGTAAGTAAGTCACTCTTAAAGTGCTCTGTATTGGATAAAGTTTTGCAGAAAAAAGTTCGAACAAGGTCGGTGCTTTTCTTAACAGTAGTCCAACTAATTGATCACCTCATAGAAATAAATTAGTACAGTGATCCCTTGCTACATCGCACTTCAAACTTCGCTCCTTCAGTCCATCGCAGATTTTTTTCAGTTAGCACTGTATTCTGTATATGTTAAATAGACTAGTTCTTGGGTAAGAACAAGTTGGTTCGTCAAAATTTTGTTTTACTTTCTTTGCACGAAGCCATTTGCGAAGGCATAGTGGCATAAACAATGAAAATTATGTAGGGTTCTACTTTGTATTGAGGTTAATTTTTCACAATTGAATACGTTTACCCAGGTGTACATGGAGCAGACAACAGGCCTAGCTATATTTTGGGTAGCTTTATTGTGGATGCACTATTTAAGTAAATTAACTACGTTCGATTAGTTGGTGAGATAATTGCTAAAATATAATTTCTTAAAAATATTGAGTGCACAACACATTTTGTCTGGCAACATTACATTTCTCTCGAGTTGTCGTTGGGAATGAGATAATGTGTGTCTGTTGAGTGTTGGTGGTATCGGTCGGGGGCTAGGTGGGGAAGGGCTCCAGGACCCCCTTTTATTATCTGCACACCGCCAGGGTGGTGAGGAGCTGGCCAGTTTGCCTGGGGGCAGTTTGCGCCCTCTGTCTGACTTTCTTTGTCATCTTCTGTTTAAGTCGGTGGCTTTACATGTTTCGCCTGCGCGCTTTTTTTCCACGTGTGTGTCCACTACACACTTTCTCACTTTTTCTGGGTTTTGAACATTATGAGTATTCACAGTGACATGACCAAAAAACAGTGGAACCTTCAAGTGTGTGCAAAATGCATTTCAGGATGCTGGTAGACCTCATGTTTGTTGGAATTGAGAATGAAATATTTATATTGTAATTTGGATTTTATTAGGTTATTCAAATGAATATGTTCCTTTTATTAATCACATTTGTTGTCACTTTCTTACCACTTCTACTCATGTTCTTACACTTGAGTGCTGCATTGAATTACCCTGCTCGCATAGGTGGGAAGCTTTAGCTTAGCCGAAAAAAGCATGTTGATCACAGCACCATTTTTATGGGTCGTTCTTTTATTGAAAATGGGTTTGAAAGGCTACAACTACCGTAATTTTCGGACTATAAGCTGCTACTTTTTTCCTTTATTTCGAATCCTGTGTCTTATAGTCCAGTGCGGCTTATTTGTAGATTTATCTGGATTAGTATGTAACATTTTATTTGACAGCGTCATAATAAGACTGCCATAAGACCATCATAATTAAGACATGACACTATCATGGGCATTAATGAATGCTTATGACAGATGTCATTAAGTGTCATCCGTCAAATTATGTCACTAACTTCATTTATGTCCAGCTCGGATCTTTTACATCCAATCAAAAGTGAGATAAGTGAGCACCACTGTCAAATGTGTTTCCAAAATACCAGAACTAGCAATTAATGAAACTCCAGTCCCTGACAAAAGTCTTGTCGCTTATCCATTTGGTCAAAACAATTGCTAATAACCTGACTTTTAATTATTCAATTGGTTTCAGAAATGGCTCATATGAAAGCTTTGACCCTCCCAAATGATGTACAAATGTACAAAAATATATTTATTTCTCTGAAAAAATATCATTTAATGAAGACATAAAGGTCAAATTTTGACAAGACAAAAGTTTTGTCAGGGACTGTACTGGAACAGTAACTGAAGAAATAATTAGCACAGAACATGAATTTTGATTGTTATTTACACATGTAGTGCTGCAATGCATGCTAGGAGGCATGTTAAACGACAATAGTGTTGACAGCAGAGGTTAACTGTCTCTCCCAAGGGAACAGTGGTGGCCAAATGAAGCTTCTTGAAACAATGAAGCTTTCCAGCCAATTGGTTCAAAACTTCATCGTGGTTCATTTTGTCTTATGATGGTCTTATGGTGCCGCTGTCAAATAAAGTGTTAATGGTAGGCCTGTCGCGATAACACATTTTACATAAATTATTGCGATATGCGATATTATTGCGCCCCCCCCCCCCCCCGCATTTTTTTTTAAAACCAATTTACAATAACAGTGAGAATACAGTATATACTGTGTCAATAGATCAAGTACACCCATTTAAACACGATAAATGTTTACTCTTAAATTCAGAAATACTTTTTAAGAAATCACAACTAAAAACAATAGACCATGCCTCTTAAGTAAAAGACAACATATTAATACCGCACAGAAGCACAGAATAAATAAAATGTGTTTTTCAAGAAAAAAAAAATGCACTTAATAACTTATGCATTTAGGCAAATGAAAACTTTTCCCCTCATAGCTTCTGCTATGGTGTTCCATAGGGATGAAACGATACAGTTAAGTCACGGTTCGGTACGATTTTCGATACGGGGACCCAATTTTCGATTTGATTCAATACATTTAATGCTCTGAAAAAAAAAATAACAATTGTATTTTTTTTTCTTTCTTTTTTGCTAATGAGCAAAAATTAAAATGCCATCACATAAACATGCATTTTAGTGCATAACATTTATGTGCTTACTTCTTACGGATCTGAAGAAATTTTGTATAAAAGTGCTGAGAACAATTTTTACTGTTTGTAAAATGAGCGGGGCACACTGTTGATTGCTACAGCTCTCTGAGCAGCTACGTTTACTACATGAGCAAAACATCCTATTTGTGGTCCGAATCCATCTGTGTCATGTACTGAATTAACAATATTTGCAGCATTATCTATAGTCACTGGTATGGATTGATTTGGCATGTTTAACTTCCATTCAGTCATGGCGGTTTATAAATCATCGATGTAGTATATGGACTACGTGTCCCATAATCATTCTGGGCTCACGTAGCCAATGGCATGGGACGTAGCACATCTAGTTTGCTATTTCATGGTATCTAGTGTGTGCGCGCATTAAAAAAGTTAGCAAACGCCACAGAAGTCACGTCTGCTCATTACTGTACAACACCAGGATATGACAATCGACTTTCATAAACAGAATGAGTTTGAAGCACAGCGCTCTTAATTTGCCACTCAATGTTCATCATGTCCATTCAGCTGTCCGTTGTCAAAGCGAGGTTGTTCGTAGCTGCAAGTCGGTAACAATGTTTTGGCGGACTTCGTTGTAAATATCCGGAAGCGCACGCAACAGTGATTTTGTTTTATTCATGTATGCGGGAGTGAGAAAGAGACGGTTTACCGAGAGCCACAGGTTGAGGAAGTGTTGTTAGTGCCGTGTGTTACTAAAAACAAAAGTTGTCAGCATGTCATGTGTTTGATATCATTGCCAGAAAAACACACTTAACAGGACACCTTGCAGCTTCCGTTTTAATGCTGTCCTTATAATAATGATCTGCTGCATCATAATTCACTTTGTGACTTTCCACCTCCATGATGAAACGTTCTTCGTCCATGTTTGCTGGTGTTTAAACCTTTAATAAGACACTGGGCTGTTGACTCCTTGCCTGGAGCCGCCCATTTTGACGTATGCGTCTCCAGCAAAAATAGAAAATCGCCTTTACCATTCGGCGGGCTCCAGCACCCCGGAGATGGTCCGCAGTCAATCTGGAGCACTGACGCGGCCCGTATAGCTATTTTTTGCCGGACCTGGAAAGAAGATGCATTTTGCGTAGTTGGTCACAAGGAATCCAACATTTTAACAGCACGTTTGCCGCACGTGCACGCGAGGCGATAAATCGCAGCGGAAAAATTACCGCCTTCATTTTTATTTATCGTGCGATAAATGGAATTATTGCATATTGCGACAGGCTTAGTTAATGGTTAATATCGTTTGATGTAATATCCCATAATACAGTGAGGACAGCTGTGGCTTATAGTCCAGTGCGGCTTATCTATGTAGAAATGCCGTTCTCCTGTCAAATTTGATGGGTGGCGGCTTATAGTCAGGTGCGCCTAATAGTCCGGAAATTACGGTACTTATAATACACAGTAGTCACAGTGCCGTTTTAGTTTGTTTTCTTTTCCCCGAAAAATTGAGTACTTCTCTCAGTGTGATGTAAATTAATGCTACTTAGCCACATTATGCCCTCAGTGGCAGTTATTGAGCAGTGGACATCACTTGAGTTGTTTTGTTTGTATCGCTACTTTGGCACGGAAAAATGGCAGCCAAAATGTATTATGACGTGAACCTTTAAATAATCAGAATTTACTGAACATTTCAATCAACTTCATATTGAATGAGAGCAAACCTTTTTTTTTAGAGATGTCCCGATCGATCGGCGGGTCCGATCAAGTCATTTTCAAAGTATCGGAATCGGCAAAAAAATATCGGCCATGCCTTTTTTTAATATATATATTTTTTGATAAAATCGTTTTCTTATTGTATTTTACGTTACAGACATAATATATTACCCTCATCCAGAGTCTTTAGGCTTAATGTAGGGTTATCAAAAATATCCCATTAACGTGGGCAATTAATTTATTAAAAAATGTGTCACGTTAAAATATTTATCACTATAAAAATCTCCGCTTCACAATCCTCTCACTCATTGTAGCGCTCAATCTGTAATGACACTGTTTTACTTTTATAGAGATATAAAAGGCAGTGCAACATGAGTAGAAAGAATTTGGCTGCATTTGAAGCCTTTCTTCAATTGGGTTAAACCTTGAAATCTCTCTCCCTATGATTAGATATATCATGGGAAGCAATGTGGCAATAGATCTTTGTCTTTACACCCTAAGTTTTTTCCCAAAGCAGAGAAGATATATCCATTGATAGCACGACCCACAGTCATGGTTTTACTTCCCATCATGGTTCCACTCCCATCATGCATTGGGGCATGCCTGCAGTATCATTTACTGAAAGCTCAACAAATACACTAGATGGCAATATTTAGTTACAATACACAAAGTCACAAGTCTTTCTATCCATAATGGTTTCACTTCCCATCATGCATTGGGGCATGCCTGCAGTATCATTTACTGAAAGCTCAACAAATACACTAGATGGCAATATTTAGTTACAATACACAAAGTCACAAGACTTTCTATCCGTGGATCCCTCTCACAGAAAGAATGTTAATAATGTAAATGCCATCTTGAGGATTTATTGTTATAATAAACAAATACAGTACTTATGTACTGTATGTTGAATGTATATATTCGTCCGAGTTTTATTCATTTTTTTCTTAATGCATTGCCAAAATGTATATGATCGGGAAAAATTATCGGGAATGATTGGAATTGAACCGGGAGCAAAAAAAAGCAATCGGATTGGGAAATATCGGGATCGGCAGATACTCAAACTAAAACGATCGGGATCGGATCGGGAGCAAAAAAACATGATCGGAACAACCCAATTTTTTTTTTTTTTTTTTTTTTTTAACTTTTACCAATGATAACTCGTACCTGGTTGCAGTTGCTATTTGAAGACAGTGTTATGGTATATTATGTAATAATGAAACGTACCTTGACTTTGTCAAGAAATAATGGGTAGTGATCATGTAAAATGTAATGTTACTGTATATTGTAAGTATTCCACCCACAAGAGCGACCAACTCTTTTGAAAGGCTTTCACAAGTGGGATAGCCGGCTTCCTCCAGGCCGTGGCATTCAACGCTTTAGCCGCGTTGTTCTGTCGTGGCGTGGCTAACACACCCTTATTTCCCGGGAGTTCCCCCTCCTTCTCCTTGCCCCGCTCCCCCTTTTGTTACGGTTGTGGTTGTACTCCCTGAATTTCAACGACAGCTTTTAACCTCTTCTTGGATAAAATGTCCAGCTTTGAAAGCTGATGACAGCCGTGTATTGGAGTCGATAGGGCCGTGGGGGGTGTCTCAGGAATTACCGGTATGGCATAATTGAGCCGTTCTACTAACTGGGACCTTAAAATAAAAATAACATTAAACTTTCAATCTAACCAGCACGTGGTTGGCTACATCTATTCCAGGGCTGCCATCTTTGAATCTGTTAATGGCAAATGCATTCTGATTACCGTTTTGATTGGTTTCCTCTTATGTATTAAACTCGTTAGATATTAAACTCACAACGTTATCAAACAGAAAACTCAAAGAATATTACACGCTTTAAGTACACCATTGACTTCCCTCTCTGGCTGCTCCGTTTCAGACAGTCGCGTTTTATTACATTCCAGTATTATCCCTGGTACAATTAATCATTCAACCCTTGTAGATGCCATGCTGCATTTGATGCCTTGACTCTTTAACTGGGAACATACCTGTAGACTTCTACTACCATTTATCTCCTGTCAAATCCCGTATTGCCTTGTACTCTTGACTCTTAACTCTTAGGAACATACCTGCAACTTTTTGACCCTGGGAAAGTCTAGTAATTATCCCCGTGGGTGAACATTAGTGTAGATTTTACCCTGAGGGACCCAGATGAACTCCTACTGTACCCCTATTTCTGACAGCGTTGTACACATGTTTTTGGTATGCGATATAATCCCATCTTCCCCCTGTGGTCAGGCCTCTATAATTGCGAAGGGCTGCTAATTTGCCCATTTCCAAGGCTTCTCGGCGCTGACCTCCCCAGTCACACAGGCCATAGATCACGGCAGTTGCAGTCCCGCGGGGCCCCTCGTGGGCTCGCAGACCTCCAGTGAGCCCCTCGTTTAGCCCCCGCGCCGTCATCGGCAGACCTGCAACCATAAACAACAGGCTTCCTCCCTCTCTCGCTCTCTTGCCAAGTGATGTCAGCCAAAAGAACAACTTTGTGATCTCAAATGTCAAGATTTTTGAGGTGTTTGTCATGCGGTGTAAATTGGATGGTTTGCATTCGGCCGAGTAAGTCTTTCTGTTATGTTCAACACATATGGCGTAAAGTTGAGAAGTTAAAAAAACTTGCGCTATTTGATGACAAGCTTTTGACTGAATAAGTTTTATCTGTGAAAAAAAGAGCTCTGTTCATAATGTGTGATGTTTTGAAAGATTCACGAATTAATTAGAAGTTACAAGATTATATTTGGAAAATGACACCAAGGCAAAAGATGAAAGATTTCTTCTCCTATAGTTGATGAGTCTCAGTGTGGAGCATTCTTCCCGCCTTCCTCTCGCTTTTTGTCAGCGTGAGCCAACAGTGCCATCTATGGACCCAAACTGGAACTGGTTCCTGTCCACTTGCATGTTTGGAGCTATTCAAAAGAATCAAAGGAAGAGATCATATTCTTCAGAACCTTTTGTTGACAGAGAGAAGAGGAAGAAGAATCCCAATCATAATAGCTGAGGGGGAAAAAAAGAGCCATCCATCTGCTAGCAGCGGCGCTAATGACAGGAGGACAATGTGGCCCTATCTTCAGCCTCTTTGCTCTCACCGCGGGCCGCGCATGGCAGCGTGGCTTTGAACTGCGTAACCCGATCGACTTGCTGTGTGACAGGCGGCCATGCCGTCCCATCCCGCGAGGTGCTCATTTTTGAACAATCTTGTTCTTGAAAAGGCAAAGGAAGAATGAGAAAAAGCCCTCTTATGCTCTTTAAGGGATGTATTAAGGCATTTTTGTTTTTGTAGAAGATATCAGTGTGTCCTAAGTAGGGCTCCAGCGATCAAATATTTCAGTAATCGAGTATTCTACCGAAAATTCCATCCATTAATCGAGTAATCAGATAAAACTTTTTTTTTTTTTTTTTTTTAGCTAAAGAGCAATCAGAAATATGCACGGGGAAAAAGACATTTCACCTAATATTGAACCATTTTTAGAAAATAAATATCCCTATTTTAGATGTAAATTGTTGATGATGATGATACTGTATTTCGAGCATGCATACACAAAAGAAACAAAAAACATATAATTCAACAAAAATAATTGCACTTGAAAGGGAGTGGGAAGAAAAAACTTATTTTATCCCACCCCGATCTCATTGTCCAGCATCCTTACTCGTGGGATACTCCTGTCCACACAATGAAAAAGAAGAAAAAAGGAAAAACATACAAAAACAACTAAACCAATTGACAAAAACAGCAACACACATTGTCAGCAAATGTCATTATATTGTGACCAGACCATATTTTTATACAACGATTTAAATTTTTGGATATTCTGACACTGCTTGAAATGATTGTCTAAATTGTTCCGGAGTTTCACTCCACATTCAGACACACGAAAACGTTTGCAAGTAGTTCGAAATCTTGGCAACATAAAATCTCCTTAAAATCTTGAAAACAGCCAACAATTGCATCTCAGATGTGACTAGAAAAAAAACACAAACCACAAATTCACTGCTTTCACTAAAAACTTCTAGATCTTATAAAAGAAATTCTTATTTCCTACTTAACCCTTTATTGCCAAATGTATCACATTTGATACACTTAAAATTTCATGATTTTTAGACTAATTCAGAATTTTGACATTTCTTTTTGAAAAAAGAAAAAAAAAATGGATGCAAGTCAACACATGCATCTGCAGGTTCCATGAGAAAAAAAAACTGGATTTAGCCAGGGTTATAGATATTAGAGCGTTTATTACACATTCATTTTGACTTTTCTTTTTACAAATTTGGAAGAAAAGGTTTCATTAGGACCTTATTTTTCAAATTTTGTGATTCTCTGATAATTGCTTCATGTCGCAGGTATTTAAGGGCTAAAAATGTCATTACGCTTGATAACACATATCACTTAAAAATTTCCCCCGAGTCAATCTCAGTTTAATTTCCATTTGTGTTAAGCTATTTTTAAGCTCTAATTAAGGTTGAAGCAGTGTTGTTTTTGGCAGCCATTTTAATTTTCATTTTAGTGTTTTGACTGAAAATTAACCCTTTAATGCCAGCAATATGAAGCAATTATCAGAGAATTCCAAAATTTGAAAAAGAAGGTCCTAATGAAACCTTTTTTTCAAATTGGTAAAAAGAAAAGTAAAAATGAATATGTGTAATAAGCGCTCAGATATCTATAACCCTTGCTAAATCTTGTTTGTTTTTCTCATGGAACCTGCAGATGCATGTGTTGACTTGCATCCATCATTTTTTTTCCCAAAAAGAAATGTCAAAATTCTGAATTAGTCTCAAAATCATGAAATTTTAGGTGTATCAAATGTGATACATTTGGCAATATAGGGTTAATAGTCTTAGTCATATTTTAGTCATTTCAAAAAATGTCTGTCTAGTTTTAGTCGACAATTCTCAAAATGTTTTCGTCTATAAACTTCAAAAGTTTTTGTCCATGAATAAATAAAAGGTTTCCAACATTTTCGAATGAACATGACAGACAAGCACATAATTGTAGAGTCAACAAAGACATCACCATTTTCATGATGATAATAGACACTCAGCAGGAAAACAGAACATTATTTGCAATTAACTGAACTCACCTGAACGCCACGAACTGTATGTAAAATGTTTTCCAGGATTTTAAGAAGACGAGGAGACCGCGCTAACGCTATAAGTTTAGTGTGTGATGATCACTCAGTACAGACCTTTAAAGGCCAAAGCAACATGGCATAGCCAAGACAAGAAAGCAAAATTTACCAAACAGCACCTGACACATGTTTCACATAGGGCTATCAAACGATTAAAATTCTCAATCGAGTTAATCACAGCTTAAAATTTAATCAATCGTAATTAATCGCAATTCAAACCATCTCTAAAATATGCCATATTTTTCTGTAAATTATTGTTGGAATGGAAAGATAAGACACAAGACGGACATAACATTCAACATACTGTACATAAGTACTGTATTTGTTTATTATAACAATAAATCCACAAAATGGCATTAACATTATTAACATTCTTTCTGTTAAAGGGATCCACGGATAGAAAAACTTGTTCGATATAAATTTGAGTACAAGTTATCGTCATTTTATATTAAAACCCCGTTTTAATGCTTTCATTTTAATATAATTTGTAAAATTTTCAATCAAAAAAATAAACTAATAGTTCGCCTTTAACTACTTTAGGTCTTAAACTATGTAAGGTAGTGATTGAAATACACTACAAGGTGTCAATGGCGAGTTTTAAATTAGAGATCAAGCCAAGGCAAAGTTTGAGTAAGTTTTATGTGTATTTTGCATAGCTATTTTGATTGGGAATGCTAGTTCTCTCTGCATTGACCGCTTTTCTTTTTGTGAAAATTATTTTTCTGAGAGATAGGAATATTATTTTTGTTGTGCTTTCATTAAATTATACTGTAGTGACTTAACTGTTCCGCCCAAATGCATGATGGGAGGTTGGGTAACAATGACTGTCAGTTTTGGTTGCAAATGGTATACAGTATGTTCTGCGTTGTGTTCAATTATGCGTGTAAAGTAAAAGATCGTCTCCTGTGTGAGATCAGCACTAGTTTCACAAAAGGACCCTGTGTGTGTGGAGCGGGGGGTGAGTCGAGGCAGAGAAATTCCTTGATCAATTTTTAAAATCGAGTTACTTGAATAATTTGAGTAATCGTTTCAGCTCTAGTCCTAAGTACAGATGGTCATTTTGGAATGAATGTCTTAGTACAAAGCCGTTGGTTAGTTTTATTTCTTTGGTCTTGTTGTTGTTCCTTTTTTTTGTGCGATTCTTGCCTAGCGTTAATGATTAAATTTTAATTTAATTTGATAAAATGCCAAATAAGACAGTTCTTGACACACGAAAGTAAAACAGTAGTTAAATAGGAAAGTTAATTGAGAACCTTGCTTATGAATATTGATATCATGTCCGAAGTGAATGCAACATTTTAAGGCATAGAGACCTACCTCTAGAGATTACGTTAAACTATTTATGACGTTATTGATATAAGGAAGATAAATTATATCAAATTATGACCTTCCACAGTAGTTTTAATTGTTTTTTTAAAAAAATGTTTTATTAAACAGGTTTATATTTATTTCTAATAAAAGGCAACCTGCATTCTCAGAGTAGAATTCAGCAGACTGTTATCCTACCACATACGTGAATTTATGATTGTAGAATTAAAAATATGACTTTATTCTTGTAAAATGAGGAGCCCCCCCCATAAGATTAGCTTCCCTAAATAGATTGGACTTCGTTTGTGCTGCAGCAATTAATCAGTAATTCGATTAGAAAAAAGCCTCGAATCAAATTTTGCTGCTTCGAGTATTCGTTTAATTAGAGTGGCTTTATAATGGTTTGTTTTGAAATTGTTTTCATTTAGTTTTATAGATTTGGCATGACATAAGTCATTTTACATGGCTGTATCCAGCTGCTCCCTGTTAAGACGAACATAAGCATTTTTTTTTTTAAAGCATCCGTAATTTAGTTTATAGGTATATTTAGCTGTTTTTGTGGGAACATGTGTTTAAACGATTTGTTAAGAGCATTGAAAAAAAAAAAAAAAAAAATGCATTAGAATTTTATCGCATTTAAGCTAGCTCACTTTTTCTATGCAAGTTAGCCAATTGTTTTTTTTTTTTTTGTACTTAGATCCTCATTAATTTTTTAATACCGGTTGAGGCTAAGGTCATGTATTTTAATTTATTTTTAAATGAAAG
Source organism: Corythoichthys intestinalis (assembly GCF_030265065.1). Lineage (NCBI taxonomy): Eukaryota > Metazoa > Chordata > Actinopteri > Syngnathiformes > Syngnathidae > Corythoichthys > Corythoichthys intestinalis. Next base: position 42,027,024 of record NC_080409.1, on the reverse strand, counting down.
TGCAATTCTGCATAATTTGAAGAAACACTCGGAAATTTTGTGTTCGCATTTAATGTTCTTTTAAAAGTGCAATCTTAGCAAGCCATTGTTTTACATCTCCTGATTACTCGATTATTCGAACTAACTAGTTGATACATTAATTGACTAGTAAATTATTGGATAGCTGCAGCCCTAGACTTTGTAGAGTGTTTATCAAGAGAGGTTTCAATAGTGGGATAAGAACTATCATGGTACATTTTCAGCAAAAAATGTGATCTCCATATTCGTACTGCCTTGAATAGTTCAACCACTTGATGTCGGCTTTGACTTACACTGGTGTTTTTCCTCTAAAAGGCAGTAAACTACTTGAGAGTGAATGGGCATTGACCTTGCACGAAGTTTTACCTTCATGATCTAGTTAATCAATTCCGAATAATTATGCCCATCCCTCATCTCAAGACCTTTACAAAGCATGTCTTAGATATTCTTATTGTGGATTTTAAAGGAGTAAAATAGTTCTCTCCATCTGTGTGTGATCCGCTCTGATGTGTGATAGAGATCAGCAGTGTCAGTCACCCCTGGCTGTAACGCTCAGTTCCTCCTGCCCCCCCCCCTCCCCATCACCACCCCTGAAGGCCTGTAAAACCCCTTATATTAGTCATATCACATCCCTCAAATCCTGTATCCTACTCTCTGTGCTCTGTGACCTGACACAGGGGCTTTTTGTGCCCTATGACCCCCGCTTGTGCTCATGTATGTGGAGTGTTTGTGTGCGTTCAAGGTCAGGCAAAAGCAGAGCTCTTTTGTGTGTTGACAGATCCGTCTGACCTCTGCGTACAGTACTTGCTTGCCTGCACTTGCTTCTTTAAATAGCTTGTAAGTCTTTTAAATGTACTCTAAACTATATATAATGTTCTCAATCATAAATTTTGTACTTTAGTGACCTTTTTTTCTGGGCTGTCATTTTTTTAGGTTACTAGCAGAATTACACAAATACTAAAATTAATTCTTATTGACGGCTGGTGAAGGAACACTCAAAAAACTGAAACATGGTATTTATGCAAGAACCTTATTTCAGGTGGTTTCACACAACTGCTTTAAGTAACTATGTAGTTAAATGAAAAATGCCTAAATGATTCAAGTAAGACGCAATAAACTTGAACAAGTTAAGCAATTCCTAATTAAACTTTTTATGTGCAAAATGTGTAACCACCTTTTGTTTTTCTTACAATAGGAGTGTTAATTTTAAATATTCATCGTGATGTTGTTAATATTCTGGATGAGTGGGGGACCCTAGTGCAGAACATGGGCCTAACTGGCAAATGCACCCTACTGTTGCGCTCGCGAGAGGTAACAGAGGGACTTTGCATCCTTTAAGTAAGCATAGAAGTCAAGCTCACTATTATGTGTTTATTTAACCGAACACACTCCAGCTATTTACAGACAATACTACTTAGAGTCGTGGTGTCACTTCAGCCACATTTCTTTGCGCCAGCTTTGTTTTCTGAGACGTGCACTTTAAACTGGGTGTGGCTGATTAACTCTGCCAGGGATGTTTGTGTACAACTCACTTAATTGACATCGCGCCAAGAGCGATCTTAACACTACTAGTGTTAAAACAACACCGAAATCAACACCAATTAACTCAAAAATAATTTACACCCAAAAAATCAACTCCACTGATTTTGTTGTGTAAGACAACCTCAGAGGGACAAAAGTCATACAATTTGTGCAATCACAAAGGCAATGCTTTTTCATAAGTGTTTTAATTGACAGTCTTACATGATAAATACAACAATGGGTTGTCATTTTTAGAAACAGAAAGCTAATATAAGTATTTACTATATAAAACAAGCATTTAAAATTTTATTTTATTTAATTTAGTCACGTTACAAATATATTAAGCAATGCTTTTTCAAAAGTGTTTTACTTGACTGTCTTACATACAGTAAATAGTACAACAATGGATTCAGTAATGTATAAAACACAAAGCTGTGTATATACAATGAAAAACACCTATTTAAAAGTTAAAATCACGTTACGTATACAGTGGGGAGAACAAGTATTTGATACACTGCCGATTTTGCTGGTTTTCCCACTTGCAAGCCATGTAGAGGTCTGTAATTTGTATCATAAGTTCTCTCCAACTGTGAGGGACGGAATGTAATACCAAAATCCAGAAAATCACATTGTATGATTTTTAAATAATAAATTTGTATTTAACTGCATGAAATAAGTATTTGATACATTACCAACTAGTAAATATTTCGGCTCTTAGTTCTTTTTTATGAACCCCTCCTGTTCTCCACTCATTACCGGAAGTAACTGCACCTGTTTGAACTTGTTACCTGTATAAAAGACACCCGTTCACATGCTCAAACAAACAAACTCCAACCTCTCCACAATGGCCAAGACCAAAGAGCTGTGTAAGGACATCAGGGATAAAATAATAGACCTGCACAAGGCTGGGATGGGCTACAGGAAAATAAGCAAGCAGCTTGGTGAGAAGGTAATAACTGTTGTAGCGATTATTAGAAAATGGAAGAAGTTCAAGTTGACGGTCAATCTGCATCGTTCTGGGGCTCCATGCAAGATCGCACCTCGTGGGGCATCACTGATCATGAGGAAGGTGAGGGATCAGCCCAGAACTACACGGCAGGACCTGGTCAATGACCTGAAGAGAGCTGGAACTACAGTCTCGAAGAAAACCATCGGAAACACATTACGCCGTCATGGATTAAAATCCTACAGCGCACGCAAGGTCCCGCTGCTGAAGCCAGTGCATGTCTAGACACGTCTGAAGTTTGCAACTGACCATCTAGATGATCCAGAGGAGCAATGGGAGAAGTTCATGTGGTCGGATGAGACCAAAATGGAACTTTTTGGTCTAAACTCGGCTCGTCGTGTTTGGAGGAAAAAGAAGGATGAATACAACCCCAAGAACACCATCCCAACCGTGAAACATGGAGGAGGAAACATCATTTTTTGGGGCTGCTTCTCTGCCAAGGGTACAGGACGACTGCACCGTATTGAGGGGAGGATGGATGGGGCTATGTATCGCCAGATCTTGGCTGACAACCTCATTCCTTCAGTGAGAGCCCTGAAGATGGGTCGTGGCTGGGTCTTCCAGCATGACAATGACCCAAAGCACACAGCCAAAGCAACTAAAGAGTGGCTCCGTCAGAAGCATCTTAAGGTCCTGGAGTGGCCTAGCCAGTCACCAGATCTGAACCCGATAGAAAATCTATGGAGGGAGCTGAAAGTCTGTGTTGCCCGGCAGCATCCCCGAAACCTGAATGCTCTGGAGAAGATCTGCATGGAGGAGTGGGCCAAAATCCCTGCTGCAGTGTGTGCAAACCTTGTCAAGGACTACAGGAAACGTTTGGTATCTGTAATAGCAAACAAGGGTTTCTGTACCAAATATTAAGTTTGATTTTTGTGATGTATCAAATACTTATTTCACGCAATTAAATGCAAATTTATTATTTAAAAATCATACAACCGTGATTTTCAGTTTTTTTGTATTAGATTCCGTCCCTCACAGTTGAAGAGAACTTATGATACAAATTACAGACCTCTACATGCTTTGCAAGTGGGAAAACCAGCAAAATCGGCAGTGTATCAAATACTTGTTCTCCCCACTGTATATTAAGCCATGCTTATTCATAAATGCTTCAATTGACTCTCTTTCATGATAAATACAACAATGGATTCAGTAATGTGTAAAACACAAAACTAATGTGTATATACAATGAAAAACACCTGCTTAAAAGTTAAAATAGTGTGTGTTTTTGAGTGTATTTTGGTGAGTATAATAGTTAAAGGTGCTGGTTTATAAATGATTTGTAACAATCCATGATGCGAAAACACTACACTGGTGAAACTAATCCTACCTTTCCTGAGTTCTGTGCGAAAGCAAAGGCCTTTTACACCACTTTTGTCCGAAAGATGCTAATCGCATGAATGAAACAGAAAATAACACAACCTAAACAAATGGGAACGAACAGTTTTATTAAGTTTGCCTTACACGACATACCCTTTTATAAGGTCATGGCATAGCATAAATAAACAATCTAAAGATTATTGTATAGTAGTACTGGTCATGGTTCAGAGGCTTCCTCACTGAGCGATAATAACAGACAGGGACACAATTACAACACTAACGTTACAATTTCAGTCTTAGGCGACGCATTGGTGAGTCTATTGCTTGGAAACCTTTGAGCTGACGAAGGCAGACAAAGACGTTTAAGCTCATTAGAGTGATGAGGAACTATAGATCATCTCAACGCACGCGTTCCCATCCGCCAGCTTTAATTAGCGGCGACGTGACATCTATGTCACACCGAACACCGGCATAGGGGTGGATGGAAATGTTTCGTTCAAGTTGAATTTGCCGCTCTGAAATGCATTCTACGAAACAGTGGTAAGGCTGATCCGTTTTCACTTCCCCCAGTTGCATATGCTTTTATATGTGGCACTTTCAGCTTAATTTAGATATTGACCTTTAGTAGTACAATGTGAGAAAAGTAAGAAAACTTATATGGATGTACATACTGTATGCTCGAAAGAATGTTGCTTACTAGAGCATAGATGTCCACCTTTCTTGCTCGTGACCAAATTTACAAAAAAAAAAAAAAATGCAATTTATCATGATCATGGGGGGTACTAAAACACCAAGTGCAGCTTGAGGGCCCATTCAAACGGAGATGCTTCGCCTCAATGAACAGAAAACGCCATATTTGCATCCACATGATTAGAGCACGGTTAAGATCTCCATTCAAACGACGCCGCAAGTCTGTGGGACAAGCTGAACGGAAAATGAATGAATGAATGTTTGTCTCAAGTTATTCTGACAAAGTCATAGTTCACAATTGAAGTGCCCCACTAGAGGTGGGTTTCAAACTATTGACTGTTGATTCAATTATGATGCAAAAACAGAGTTCATAACAAATTCAATGATTATTTCTCTTAACTGTGCCAAAGATTCACATGACCCTCATACTGCCACCATTCTAAAGCAGTGGTTCTTAACCTTGCTAAAGGTACCGAACCCCAAAAGTTTCACATGTGGATTCACCGAACCCTTCAGAATTAGAAAATAAAGCTATTTTTTTTTTCAAATAAAAAAAAAAAACAATATACAGTGGGGCAAATAAGTATTTAGTCAACCACCAATTGTGCAAGTTATCCTACTTGAAAAGATTAGAGAGGCCTGTAATTGTCAACATGGGCAAACCTCAACCACGAGAGACAGAATGTGGAAAAAAAAAAAACAACTGAAAATCACATTGCTTGATTTTTAAAGAATTTATTTCAAAATTATAGTGGAAAATAAGTATTTGGTCACCTACAAACAAGCAAGATTTCTGGCTGTCAAAGAGGTCTAACTTCTTCTAACGAGGTCTAACGAGGCTCCAGTCATTACCCATATCAATGGCACCTGTTTTAACTCATTATCGGTATAAAAGACACCTGTCCACATCCTCAGTCAGTCACACTCCAAACTCCACTATGGCCAAGACCACAGAGCTGTTGAAGGACACCAGAGACAAAATTATAGACCTGCACCAGGCTGGGAAGACTGAATCTGCAATAGGTAAAACGCTTGGTGTAAAGAAATCAACTGTGGGAGCAATTATTAGAAAATGGAAGACATACAAGACCACTGATAATCTCCCTCAATCTGGGGCTCCATGCAAGATCTCACCCTGTGGCGTCAAAATGATAACAAGAACGGTGAGCAAAAATCCCAGAACCACACGGGGGGACGTAATGAATGACCTACAGAGAGCTGGGACCACTGTAACAAAGGCTAATATCAGTAACACAATGCGCAGGTTAGGATGCCTCCTGGACGCCTCCCTCGGGAGGTGTTTCTGGCATGTCCAACTGGGAGGAGACCCCGGGGCCGACCCAGGACACGCTGGAAGGATTATATCTCTCGGCTTGCCTGGGAACGCCTTGGGATTCTCCCAGATGAGCTGGTGGAAGTGGCTGGGGAGAGGGCTGTCTGGGCCTCTTTGCTGAGGCTGCTGCCCCCGCGACCCGGATTCGGATAAGCGGGAGACGACGAACGAACGAACGAACAATGCGCAGCCAGGGACTCCAATCCTGCACTGCCAGACGTGTCGCCCTGCTGAAGCCAGTACACGTCCAGGCCCGTCTGCGGTTCGCTAGAGAGCATTTGGATGATCCAGAAGAGGAGTGGGAGAATGTGTTATGGTCAGATGAAACCAAAATAGAACTTTATGGTAGAAAGACAGGTTCTCGTTCTTGGAGGAGAAAGAATACTGAATTGCATCCGAAGAACACTGTGCAGCATGGGGGTGGTAACATCATGCTTTGGGGCTGTTTTTCTGCAAAGGGACCAGGACGACTGATCTTTGCAAAGGAAAGAATGAATGGGGCCATGTATCGAGAGATTTTGAGTGAAAATCTCCTTCCATCAGCAAGGGCACTGAAGATGAGACATGGCTGGGTCTTTAAGCATGACAATGATCCCAAACACACAGCCAGGGCAACAAAGGAGTGGCTTCATAAGAAGCATGTCAAGGTCCTGGAGTGGCCTAGCCAGTCTTCAGATCTCAACCCCATAGAAAATCTGTGGAGGGAGATGAAAGTCCGTGTTGCCCAAAGACAGCCCCAAAACATCACTGCTCTAGAGGAGATGTGCATGGAGGAATGGGCCAAAATACCAGCAACAGTGTGTGAAAAGCTTGTGAAGAGTTACAAAAAACGTTTGGCCTCTGTTATTGCCAGTATTGAGATGAACTTTTGGTATTGAGCAAATGCTTATTTTCCACCATGATTTGCAAATACATTTTTTAAAAATCAAACAATGTGATTTTCTGTTTTTTTTTTTTTTTTTCCCCACATTCTGTCTCTCATGGTTGAGGTTTACCCATATTGACAATTACAGGCCTCTCTAATATTTTCAAGTGGGAGAACTTGCACAATTAGTGGTTGACTAAACACTTATTTGCCCCACTGTATCTAAGCTAGCATGCTAATAATTTAGCAAATTCCCATTCAAAATTCTACTCATTTGACAGCATATTTTTAATAAACAGGTCAAAATTTGAGACCATGCTACCCATTCAGGGTACCCGCGGGGCTCTTAAAACCTTGAAAAAGTTTTAAATTTGATAACCGTAAATTCAGGCCTTATGCTGTTATTTTGACAGATTCTTTTGCATTATTTGATAAATGTATACCAGAATAGGTGTGAGATTGGTCTTAAATTTAATTGGATATAGTCTTGAAAAGGTCTTAAATTTGAATAGAAAAATCAAGAGGAAACCCTGTCATTAGTCTTTTATATTTGCCTGGTACACCAGACTCACCGCTGTTACAGCTATTGAGTCTGGCCACCATTCAGCAGATACAATTTCCAGGGTGGAGCAAGCCACAGCAAACAGACAGCGGAGTGGACCAATCAGCGACGGGCAGACGTGACGTTAATAAAACGACGAGGGCAGGACGAGGGACTTGCGCGTTGAAGTAAACATCCAAGGAGAGCGGAGTTTATTCAACATGGCTAGCGCGAGACAGACTGTTGTCAATGACTCGTGTCGATGTGTTTTTGGTCATTTAAAACTGATTTTACTGTGGATTAGAACATATTCTCTGCTCTCCTGTTCACCATCTGTGTTGTTGTGGAGACGACTTTCGACGCGCAAGAGTGACGTGCCTCGTTAAGTACACGTCACGCAAATAAACGAATCTGATTTGTCAATTGATTTTGTACCTGCTCGAGAGGCCGTTAATGGGCTGGTTCTCAGACTTTTCTCTCAGTGTTTGAAAAATACAGGGAGAACAGTCTGGCTGTGCCAGGCAACTGTTATATTGCCTCATACCAAGTGCGAACCTTCCGCTGAGCAAACCAGTTTCTCCTCCCATCAGATGGAGGACTAGTAGTTAAAAGAAATGGATTAAGCCTGTAAATTGGGAGCAAACCAGTCCAAAACATGCCAAGATTTAATCAGCATACGAAAATAGGGCGCTGCGTTTTAGCCTCGCCGAACCCCTAAGACTTACTCAGATCGAACCCAGGTTAAGAACCACTGTCCTAGAGGGAAGGTGGTGGTGGTAAGGTGTATTTGGTTATATTGTTTTCAGGAGTTGTGTTTTGATCGATTCATTTTGTACAATGTAATTCTTACACGTGATACAAAACCAGATTTGAAATCAGCCTCCTTTTAAAAAATCTGCTAGTAAAGGCCTTACTTTGTCAAACACATGCTCAACTTTGGTTAGCATAAATTGTTCAGAAATTCCTGACTGGTCGTTGAGTTTGATTCTATTCATTTTGAGTTTGTTTCCATTTCATTGCTGCCACACATTTTTCTGGATCAAGATGCTGAAGGGGATGAAGAGAAGTTGTAGTGAGGTGCTTGTCGGGGAGGCGGAGGAATCTCTTAGCTGTATCGATTAGAGAGCTGAGGTGTTGGAAGACAAGTCGGAGTAGTGTGAACTGCTGGAGAGGGCGGGGGCGGGTGTCAAAATCAAACATACAGCCCCTCTCTGATTACCGGCTTGGTGCCGCATTAGACGTTCATTGGGGGGCGACTCAACAGGAAAATGGATTTTTCTTAAAAGCGGCTTAATACATAAATCATGACCTCAGGGGTCACAGGCGAGGGTTTAGGAGAGACAATCAATAACTGAGCTAATGTGAGCTTGTTTGCGGTTCAGGGGTACCACCGAATGCTGTTCTTGAAAAGAGCTTACAAACAGCCAAAACTTGTTTCATGTTTTTGTCTCTGCACCTTTTGTCTGTTCAAAACCTATTGTTAGCTTTGTCCTTGTGTTTGTCCGACATTGCAGTTCAGATTCAGAGTTGTTTTGCAAAGCAGTAGTGCCTAGATAATGGCACAATGTAAAGTGTATTGTTTGCCAGGCACTAAGTAGAAGTAGCGTGATCTCATAGGAACAGGCCCATTTCCCCCCAAAACTAATGCTAGCTGGTCCCCGCAAATGACAGATAAAGAATCTAATTTGTTTGTATTTTTCGTCTTAATGTACTTTGCGCAAATGTGTTTAGCGATAAAGAAAGCCGATATCCTTATCTTGCCTCACCAAGGGCATGAGCCACTAACCACTGCCACGCCAGCACTGCGCATGTTCAGTCGACTTGAGCATATTTTGTCTTTTTTTCTTCCCTAACTGTATTTTTTTTAAAACAAAATAGAATGTTAAACATGTAATGACGCGATAGAAATACATTTTAAAAAATGATTATCGAAAAAATAATGATAGTTGTGTTTTGCTATAGACTGTATTAGGCCTGAACGATATTGGAGAAACTGTCATTGCGATTTGGGGGGGGGGCGATATTTTACTGCGATATTATAACTAGAGGAATTTTCACCAGATAACTTGAAAAGCTCTGTTTGGGTAAGGCCAGAACGATATTAGAAAAAAATTAACATTACGATATACAGTATATTGCCAAGGCTCCACACTTTTTGCATTGGTTGCACTTGTTGCACCTAACGTTTTTCTTAAGGTACACCAGCACAAAGGCGCACCCACATTTTTCATTGCATCACCTTTACCGCAATACTTTTAACTCATTTGCTCCCAAAAACGTATGCATACATTCTATTTTCAATTGTTTCAATGTCCCAAAAACATATTTATACGTCTTTTACGTTTTTTTTCACAAGAGACATCTTTAGGTTCTGATGCAAGTTCGCTCCAAAGCACAACGCTCAAAATCCATTTTAAAGCAATAAAACTGGCCACTGGAGGGCAGTAGCGCATTTGGTAAGAACTCATATCGGACCATGAAAGGAAATGAATGAAGAGAAATGGTCAGGAAACGAAAGTTGGAAGAAGTAAGAATTGGAGAAAAATGTGGAGAACGATGTAAACACAAGGCACATGCCCCACACAAGTTCCCTAGGTGAATTCTGTTATGAGGTAGTAGTCACTACAAAAGAAATAATAAAAAAAAATCTATCTTGATGAGACAGACAGGCGGTGATGAGGGAAAAATTTACCCGGTCTGCAGATACAGCCGCGGCCACAACAGCGTCATCTCTTAGTTCAATAGTTTAGTTATGTGGAAATAAATTGTTACTTTGCTATCAAAAGCTCTATTTGTCTTGTTGTTTATGTTATTTTGTAGAAGGAAAACATTATTCAGATGTTTGGGATGTCACAAAAGCAAAAAATAGCTGTGTTAAAGTCAAAGTTATGTTTGAAATGTTTTCCTTCTACAAAATAACAAACAACAAGATGAATAGAGCTTTTGATAGCAAAGTAACAATTTATTTACACATAACTAAACTATTGAACTGTTGATCTATTTGCGCACATAACAATTTACTTGAACATAACATCCGGGGAAGGCTCTCGGCTGCTCCTGGTTGAATGAGGTGGCTCCCAGTAATCTGATGAGTCCGGATCAAGATCAGTCTCACTTTTTTCATCATCATCGTTGGTATCAACCTCGGGTTCAGGAGTAACGCGACGTGAGCTCCGCAGAACGTGTGTGGAACCTGAAGCTGTTGTGTCCCGTCTCGGCGGACTGGGTAAACTTCTCTCTCTTCACCGTCTGTCTCATCAAGATAGATTTTTTTGAATCCTTCTTTGACAATGGTTTTGTTTTCTTTTCAAAACACTCATCCAGTGTCGTTTGCCTTTTTTTTCCCGACCGTTCTCCACATTTTTCTCACGCGTCTTCACAAGATCCCTCCAACTTCCGTTTCCTGACTATTTTTTTTCACTTCCTTTCTTGGCCCGAGATGAGTTCTTACCAAATGCGCTACTGTCCTCCTGTGGCCAGCTTTATTGCTTTAAAATGGGTTTTGAGCATTGTGCATTGCAGCTTAATTGCATCAGAACTTAGAGATGCCTCTTGTAAAAAAACAAACAAAAAAAAAACGTAAAAGACGTACAAATACGTTTTTGGGACACTGAAACTATTAAAAATAGAACATATTTATATGTTTTTGGGAGCAAATGCTTCATTGAGTGAGTCCACTCAAATTCACTCACGCTTTGTTGCCCACACTGCCGAGAACAGTTAAATGCTTCATTGAGTGAGTCCACTGAAATTCACTCACGCTTTGTTGCCCACACTGCCGAGAACAGTCTCTAACTTACACAATGAATGAGTTGCCACAGCACACTTCAGACTGGGCTGCAAGTTTAATGACGATTAACACATTTGTGCATTTGATTGTAGAGCTACCGCAACTTTTCTGGCCAGATCAAAGCTACAAACCTGTCAATCATCGGTAATGTTAAGTACCAAACGCCAGCTGTACTGGTGACCAAGAAAAACATTTTGGTCACGCTGCTTAACCGGAGGGAGGGTGAGAGGCTGTGGCACTGTACATAGCAGAAAAACATGAATATTTTTTAATAAATTAAAAACCTGATCCTTTTCACCCGTTTACGATACTCTGAAAAATGGTGCGATCTGCCCGATTTCCGATCACGTGATGGGATTGCGTACATCCCTAATTTATATATTGCCGTTTAATCCAGGCTTGCTGTATATAAAAGGGATGCAGGATCCAGGATCTGCACACTTTTTGTTTTAATGCAGTAAAGCAAAATTTTACATGTTTAAAAAAAACAAACAATTGATCGTACAGCAATGTGACTATTGCGTGTGCGCACATTACGATGGCGATGTTCAAACAATATACTGTATTGGTCTAGATGTTATCACACTTTAGTGACAATTGATGTAATATTGCTATGATTTTTCGTAGTCAAATATTGTCCTATTTTCTAGTTTTTCCTCGGTAACTAGTTACACCAGTAGAATATTTCCTCTTCAGGAGATTTAAAATAGTTTTACTGGCTATAATCAATGGGTTTGCAATTGCTCTGATTGTTAACGGTTGTCTCAATTTTACCCTGTCCTCTGCATCCTTTGCTCTCACACCAACTACCTTCATGTCCTCTTTAAACACATCCATAAACCTCCTCTTTGGTCGTCCTTTAAATTTACGGGCTTGTTATTTTAGAGAAAAAAATACTTAACGAGTATCAACACAGTTTGTGGCGGTCCCTTTACCTTTCCGAAGTCATAGTCCACTGCTAGAAAAAACACCACCTGCAGTCTGGAGAATAGTTTTAACCAGCATGTTTTCCTGCAGTCACTCTCTGGGGGAGGGTGACGGGTGCGTGATGGTCGGTTGGAGCGACTCACTGTCGACTACAGGGCAGACTACAGACCAGGCCAACATGCCGAGAGCCTGGAACCTGACCTCACCAGAAACAACATTTACATTTGTTAGTGTGCGTGTTTATAGATTAGCACACAACTGTGTGTGTGTGTGTATCCACATACATTTATACATGGACGTCAGTACATGAGCACGCATGGATCCTTTGCGGACCTGTTGGTTGATACGGACCATGAAAAGCACCTGACATGGTTTACCTCTGCATGGCACGAGAGTCTGTCATTTTGATTCACTCTCACCAAAGCTGTGACGGCAACGGGTTTAGTTTTTTTTTCCTTTTAGTTTTATACCGCACAGAATGTTTTATCCTTTTATTAGTGACAAGCAAAACGTTTAGTGGTCGTTGCATCATTTCCTCTCTGTGCAAAAACAGACCTCATTGTGAGAAACAAACAAAGGGACATTATCCCACTTTCCACAGAAAATAACATTAGCATAGTGTTTTTCACAGCTTGCAGTGCAAGAGTATTCATTGACCTACTGTATTTTGATAAAGTACCTTCCACCTAGCCTGCTGGCAAATATTTAATTTTCCGTCAGTGTTGATATGAAACACTTCCTTCGTCCTTGGGCTTGTTGGAACCTGGTCTTGTTGCTTGCTTTGGCTGTGGCCTCTCTTCCAGCCTCACTTCTGGTGAGGCCTTTATTTATGTATCTGTAAATATCTGGGAGGAAGCTTGAGAAATGTTAGTCTTCTATTTTTTTTTTCTTGATTTCCTTTATCTTGTTATTCTTTATAGACTTGTGCCCTGTGTCTGAATTGTTCTCAATGATTTAAGTGTGTAACTTAGGATATAATGTAGGGCTGCAGCTATCGAATATTTTGGTAATCAAGTATTCCGCTGAAAATTCCATCCATTAATCGAGTAATCGGATAAAACATTTTTTTTTACAGGTAAAGAGCAATCATACTGTAAATACACATAAAAAACAAGACATTTCACCTAATATTGAACTATTTTTAGACAATGAATGTCTTTATTTTAGATGTACATTGTTGACAACACCCAACAATTGCATCTCAGATGTGACTAGGAAAAAATTCACTGCTTTCATTCAAAAAAACTTAGATTTAATTGGGGAAAAATCCTAAAAATGTCATTATGCTTGATAACACACATCACTTAAAAGTTTGTTGTTTTTCCCCACGTTTTTCAATCGAATTTCCATTTGTGTCAAGCTAGTTTTAAGTTCTAGTTAAGTTTTAAGTTTAGGTCTAAATTGTAAGTCCTAATAGGATTTTGAGTTTTTGCACTGTTCCAAATAAATAAATGAAACCTGCTGTATTGGAGCACATTAGGCACCAGTGCTACTTGGTGTTTTATCTGTCAGTGACTATAGAGTTTAGATCTTCAGCCCGAACCCGACTCGGCCCGAAATTCCAAAATGTCAATTATTTACGGTCGGGCCGGACTTCTCTCTCTTTTGTCGAATAAATATATATTAATATATTTATACTAAAACGATGTATGGATGTTAAACTAAGGAATACTTGTTATAAAAATAAATAATTTGGATAAAACAGAGAAGGCGCTGTGCATGCCTGCGCACGTGAATGCCGTGGCCCCGCACTTTTTAAAAAATCTTCCCCTCCCCCCCCCGGCGCCCTCCGCGAGTCCGCACTCTGGTATTTCCTTTTCGATATGAAGCAGCAAGAAGTGAAAAACCAACTAAAGACGGGAGTATTGAAAAGGCAAACATAAGAGTGGGGTATGGAAAGGCTTCAAATTGATTGTTGAAGATGCTATACAGAAACCTGTGTCGGCTTCACTGACTGTAAATGAATGTGGCGCTTTGCTCTCATACGATAAATCTATTCAAGAATCTTTTCCAGAGTTATTTCGTTGTGCAAATGCATTTATAATGATCATAAAAATATTTAGACTATTTAAACATTGAGAAGACTTGCGTTTTTTTTCTGCCAACTCAAAGAGATTAAAATAAATGTCAAATCCACTATCCGCCTGATATAACAGTCACACAGGTAGATAAAAGTTATAAATGTTTATTGAATATGCATCTTACAGTCTTGTTTAACTGGGATAATTCGTTACAAAAGACAAGCTTTAATTTTTTTATCATTATGCACAGACATTTTCACAAATGTGATCACACAAAATGCAACCACGCATCGCATCCCCGCATTTCCTTTCTCTGGAGTCCTCACAAATAAAACATCAAATTTCATGGTTTTTTCGGGCTCGGGCCTACAAATAAAACATAGAATTTCTACAAATAAAACAAAATTTCGGGGGTTTTCGAGCTCTGGCCTGTAAGTTAATTGATCGGGCTTGGGCCGGGTCGGGCTTTAATAGTCCCGGGTCGGGTCGGTTTGGATATTTTTAGGCCCGATCTAACATCTAGTGACTACTGAGCCAAAATTGACAGCTTTATTATGTCTTTATTTTACACCCTCATCACTCGACAGCGTTGCATTTTAAAAGATTAAATCAAGCCTGTATGAAAGACTTGTTAGCCATGCATCAACAGTAGTCACAGTTAATAGCAACCAAGCCTTCGCAGGGGTTAACGTTACGTTAGCAAGGTACAGTACCGTTAATCTTATGTATTAGCGCTACGTTAACTTAATTTTACTTTGTCCTGAGAATCACTCCTCCACTCTTGGAGTAAACAGGGTGCCTTCGGTGGAGTGGCGGCTAGGAGGGCGGGTCGCGCCGTGGTGCCCGGCCCGGGTTTTGGGGGCGATCATCGGTCGTCGGGTCCAGCCAGGGGTGCGGACGCGTCGGGGAGGCCGCTGGTAGCCCGGGCCAGGTGGTTGTAGTGTTATGCAAACACTTTCTTACAGTGAATACATGAAACTGTGTTCGCCTTGGTCTCAAGTACACTTCTGCATTGTTACCTACAGAAGGTTTAAATTTAGAGTACCGGTATTCTGCCAAAATCTCTTACATCTGCGAAACGTCTACATTAGTCGAATTTGACACCCAAAGTACTACCGTGCGATCTAAACTTGTTTTGTTTAGATGCATACAGGTTAAGGTACTAAAAAATTCCTTAAGAAAATACTTAAATGTAGTTATATCAAATAAGGACGGTTTAAATACGCTACATGACTAATGTAGTCAACTGGTTCAAAGATAACACAAAAAATGCAATGGTTAAAAGTATGAGAGGGTAATACATGCAAAAAGTATTTTTGAGGCAGTGAAAAGGTTCTAAAAAACAAAAAAAAACAGAAATAGTACTCGCCGCTTCTAAATGATGTGCGCATGTGTGCGGATGCTTGCGCAAGCGCGCTGAGCATTGTGTAGGACGTTTCGCCGCTTAGTAAGGAATGGCCGAACACAGGTACCACTTTTTGCACCGCTTAGAATTGCTTTTAAAGCCGATAGTAACAAGATAGCATTTGTATTTCGAGGAAGCTAACATGACTATTCAGCAGATGTTAGATGGAAGTAATGCAAAAGTCTTTAGCCATTCCTGCCATCAATAACAGTCACTGGGTTAAAAAACTTAACTTACCAATACAGAAGATGCTCAGTTGGTTATGGAATCTGGCAGGCCTGACAAATTGTACGCCACTAAATGAGACTGGTGTCTTGGGCAGAATTTTTAGAACATTCATTATTAGAGGCGTGCGAAATTTCCGATTCTTAGATTATTCGCGATTCGGCCGTGGAAGATTAAAAAACGATTCACAAATATCCAAATTCCGATTATTGAATTATACCAGGTAAAGCGGAAGTAAAACACAGTCAGCGCGGCCTTTGGGACGCAATGAGGAACGGACCGAGAGTAAATATCATGTTCAACTCATGCCGCTAGATAAAAAAAAAAAAAATCATACCTGACTGCGGCTGACAGCCGCTACAAACAACGCCCAGTTGCTAGTTGCTACAAACATACGGCTACAGTAGATATCATATATATATATATATAGAACTAGATGCAAAATGACAGACGACGTCGGTGTTAGAACATGTGTTATTGAACAGAGATGCGAAATGACAGACTTTCCGGCGTAAGTAAAGAGCCGCCATCTTAAAGCAGTAGACCTCTCTAAAAGGTTCTGTTGTAGCGAACCTAATTAACTTTTTATCTAAAATACTGCTAAATCGGCAGAATCGAATCGAATCGTAGGTGCCCAAAGATTCCCAGCTCTATTCATTATAGTGAGAGTCTGAATATGAGAAGATCCTCAAGTTTTTTTTTTTGTCTTAATCATAACATCAATCTATGATGTGTTCAACATCTGCTTCTGCAACATTGGAAGTCACCTTGGGGTATGTCCACCTTCACAAGATGACTACTAAGACGTTGATTTAAAACAAAATAAGCCAACACTAAACCTCCTGTCAGTTTGATGTGTCTCGAATTGTTAGGACAGTCAGCCACGCCCCGGGACTGTGTGTCCGCATTGCATTAAACACAATCACTTGACCCAAGCTGGCCCTATCCCTCACATTCTACATGCACTTGAGCTGTCCCAGCCCCTCTCTCCATGTTCTCACCGTGTCATTACATTACATGACTATAGGGTGCTGAGCTGATCTAATGGAGGGAACATTAAAAGTGACCAGTCACTTACTTGATGGGAGAGCTTGATGGTGAGTGTTTGACGGGAGATGGGGGGATTAGGGTTAGAAGTGGCGTCGATATGATGAAGGCAATACACTGTGTGATGGTGCCCCAATGCCCTTGAGCAAGCTGTCATTCAAAGCACTTTAATTAATTTCTCTACCATTTCGCCTTCAACTCCTCCTCCCCCTACCTCACCATCATGCCCGCCACATGCGAGAGGTAATAACAGAATGGAAAGTGCACGTCAACAACGTAGGACTCGATAAAAAGACGTATTTCTTTCTTTCTTTTGCATGGAAATATGTGTCAAGGCGGTGCATAATAGTCAAGATTCGCCAAGTCGGGCATCTCACTATTGCCAGAATGAGTCGAAGGAGGCATGTTGGATTTTGCTAAATGGAGCCTTTGTATTGTTAAGCAGTATAATTAAGATGTCACAGTGACAGACATTGGGAGGGAGCTAATGAGGGTTTTTATGCATTCCACAGGAATGTAGAATTTTGAATATTTCATGGTGTTCTAATTGTCCTGCTTGCTGCTAATGGCTTCTATTCTTCAGTATTGTAAAGTTTTGCCTGTGTATTAGGCTATGTTGGGCAAGTAACGCATTCCAATCGTTTGTGCTCAAGACTGTAAAATGAACCTGACCAAGACTTGCTCGAATTTAGGGATCACTGAGATAAAAGTCCAGATCAAGACC
Organism: Corythoichthys intestinalis; assembly: GCF_030265065.1. Classification (NCBI taxonomy): domain Eukaryota; kingdom Metazoa; phylum Chordata; class Actinopteri; order Syngnathiformes; family Syngnathidae; genus Corythoichthys; species Corythoichthys intestinalis. Next base: position 42,009,594 of record NC_080409.1, on the reverse strand, counting down.
AGGACCAAGACTGTCTTTTGGGACTCAAGTCTTACACCAGACCAAGACCTTTCAAATTTGTCTTGTCTTCGTCTCAAATGTACAACACTTCATTCCATATTAGCTATCCATTATCTACTATCAGAGGTTGCGCTAGACTTTTTCGTTGTCTGTCATTTTGACTGACAGTGTCATAAAAATCCGGTCATAATCTATTTTTACCCATCACTTACATTTTTAAAATGATAATAATGACATATTCAATAGTATTTAGTTTTCATTCATTTTTAATTAATATTCTGTCCGAACAAGGTTAACAAGAGGCAAACAGACAGCGGAGTGCACCAATCAGCGACGGGCAGACGTGCCGTTAGCAAAGCGACGAGGGCAGGACAAGGGACTTGCGCGCGGAAGTAAACATACGAGGAGAACGGAGTTTATTCAACATGGCTAGCGCGAGACAGACTGTTGTCAATGACTCGTGTCGATGTGTTTTAGCTCATTTAAAACAGAATTTACCGCGGATTGGAACATATTCTCGGCTCTCCCGTTCGCCATCCGTGTTGTTATAGAGACGACTTTCGGCGCGCAAGAGTGACGTTGCTCGTGAAGAACACGTCACGCAAATAAACAAATCTAATTTGTCGAATGATTTTGTACCTACTCGAGAGGCTGTGTCCCAGACTTTTCTCAGTGTTTGAAAAATACAGGGAGAACAGTCTGGCCGTGCCAGGCAAACACTCAGTTGCCTTGACATTTTTCCGAGTAAGGCCAACGACGTCACGCATCAAGAGAGACAATAGCTAATTAATATGCTCACTCGCCACCCTGTGGTCTGGGGTTTGAATTGCAACCTGTCAAAATGACGGATGGACTTCAGTTTTTTCCGTCACCGTTTTAAAAAACCGGTCAACGACGGAAAATATTCGGTTAACGCGACCCCTGTCTACTATATAGAGTTTATTCTCTCGAGGGTTGTGGGTAGCAAGGGGAATGGCCACCAGTCAATCACAGTACACTCACATTCTTACTGGCACTGATTACACTGCCTGCATGGAGGGATCACCATATGTTCAATTGTAATGTGTAACACACTCTTTTGGATGAATGGCAAAACAAAGGCGCAATTCTCAAGTGTGAAATTTTACTTTGCGATTTAAAAGAAAACTATTCCAAAACAACTTATTACTAATGTCCCCAAAAAGAATGTCGACTTTCTATTGGGATTTTAAACTATTTCATAAAATTACAAATATAACATGTAGGCTACAGTGATCCGTTGTTTTTCATGGTTATTGGGGACACCCGCCCCCGCGATAATGGAAAATAACAACAACAACAAAAATGTGTGTGTGTTCAATGTATTTATTCAGATTTAGCATTCGAAAGAGATACATATATATAAGACATGTTCCCCTCCTCCCCCAAAGTATAATAGATAAAAAAAGAACCTTTCATGTGTATGTATACCGTATTTTTTGGACTATAAGTCGCAGTTTTGGTCATAGTTTGGCTGGGGGTGCGACTTATACTCAGGAGCGACTTATGTGTGAAATTAATAACACTTCATGATATCAGTTCACATGTTATTTTGGTGTTTTGGAGTGACACTGATGGTTTGGTAAACTTGTTAGCATGTTCTTTATGCTATAGTTATCTGAATAACACTTAATAGCTATGGCCACGTTCGCGTTCTGCTAAGCCTGTTGCAATATGCAATAATTCCATGTATCGCGCGATAAATAAAAATGAAGGCGGTAATTTTTCGGCTGCGATTTATCGCCTCGCATGCACGTGCGTGCACCAGACATGGTGTTAAACGTTCGGATTCCTCGTTACCAACTGCGCAAAATGCATCTTCGTTCCAGGTCCGGCAAAAACTAGCGCCGGAGCCAATCGTTCCCATTATATCCTATTGTTGAGTGACCGTAGACCATCTACGGCGCGCCGGTGTTGTTGACGTGTGGGCGCTCCCGTCAGGAGTGACATTTCACGCGGGGCGGCTATTTTTCGGCACAACGTCGGATATTTACAACGAAGTCCGCCAAAACATTGTTACCGACTTGGCTGCTACGAGCAACCTCGCTTTGACAACGAACAGCTGAATGAAATTAAGAGCGCTGCACGTCAAACTCGTCTTGTTGATGAAAGTCAATTGTCATTTGCTGGTGTTGTGTAGTAATGAGCGGACGTGACTTCAGCGGCGCTTGCTAACTTTTTTAATGCGTGCACACACTGGATATCATGAAATGGCAAACTAGATGTGCTACGGACCATGCCATTGGCTACGTGAACCCAGAGTTATTACGGGACACGTAGTCCATGTACTACATCGATGAATTCTAAACTGTCATGACTGAATGGAAGTTAAGAAGGCCAAATCAATCCATACCAGTCACTATAGATAATGTTGCAACTTGCAAATATTGTTAATTCAGTACGTGACACAGATGGATTCGAACCACAAATAGGATGTCTTGCTCATGTAGTAAACCTAGCTGCTAAGAGAGCTGTAGCAATCAACAGTGTGCCCTGCCTCACTTTACAAACAGTAAAGATTGTTCTCAGCACTTTTATACAAATTTTTTTCAGATCAGTAAGAAGTAAGCACATAAATATTATGCACTAAAATGCATGTTTAAATGATGGCAATTTAATTTTTGCTTGTTAGCAAAAAAAAAAAAAAACAACAACAACAAAAAAAACCGAAACAAAAAATATAATTGTTATTTTTTTTTACAGAGAATTAAATGTATTGAATCGGCTCGAAAATCGTGTCCCCCGTATCAAAAATCGTACCGAACCATGACTTAACTGTATCGTTGCATCCCTATGGAACACCATTGCAGAAGCTGTGACGGGAAAAGTTTTCATTTGCCTAAATGCTTAAGTTATTAAGTGCAATTTTTATTTTTTCATTTTATTTATTCTGTGTTTCTGTGCGGTATCAGTATTGTTGTGTTTTTTACTTAAGAGGCATGGTTTATTGTTTTTAGTTGTGATTTCTTAAAAAGTATTTTTGAATTTAAGAGTAAATATTTCTCGCGTTTAAATGGGTATACTTGGTCTATTAATATATACTGTATTATATATTTATATATTATATACGTATATGTAAATTTGGGGGGGGTGCAATAATACCGCATATCGCAATAATTTATGAGAATAATTATCGCACACTAAAATTTGTTATCGCGTCAGGCCTACGTTCTGCCTTTGGCAGTGTGTGTTCAATTGTATTATTGACTTTTTTATATTGAAATGCATGCTTTTAGTTTGTGGCGCTTTCACGCCCACGTGGGGGCGCACTCGCACTTGTTTACGTGAAGAAGAGCGCTCACACGCCAGAAGAAGACGGACAGCTACGCAGGGTCTGAGTGAGTGGGCGAGTTAGCGAGAAACAAAGCTGCGAACCTACGTTCATTGATTATGCTTGTAAAATATCTCTACAGGGGCAATGCCTGTGTGTATCATCTTTTCTGCTGTTGTTGTTGTGTGTTTTCCACTCGCGATCGGACACTTAGAGCCAGTTGTGCGGTTGTTTGAACGATGTGCTAATGCTAGTGAACGCATGTTAACCGTTTGTGTCATTGTTGTAGTAGCACCTAATTATAATTTATTTACGTTGATGCGAACCTGTTTGGTTTCGAGGACAAAATTGATTCAGCAAATTATACGAACGTCCAGCATCGTCATTTGGGAGTTTAGCTCGCTGTATAGCCAGGACCGAGCCGTAGCGTCCTGGTGAGGACAGTATATACGCATTTTGTTGTCCATGCACTGTACACTGTACACTTATTCAGCATGTTGTTCTCTATTTTATTTTTTTATTAAATTGCCTTTCAAGATGACATATCTGTTCTATGTGTTGGATTTTATCAAGTAAATTTCCCCCAAAAATGCGACTTAAACTCCGGTGCGACTGACATATGTTTTTTTTTTTCTTCGTTGGGCATTTTATGGCTGGTGCGACTTATACTCAGGGGTGACTTGTAGTCCGAAAAATACGGTAAATGTTTTTTAAGCACTTCAAATGTAATAATTATGATTAGTTTAAACATGTTACTGTCCCACGGAGTTATATTTAAACAGGAATAACGTACCAAAATGCTTGTATTTATTAAATGCTGCATTGAGTGAGTCCACTCAAGTCCGCTCACGCTGCTGAGCATTTAAACACACACAATGAGTTGACGCAGCATACTACCGCTAGTGTTTAATAAGCTAAACGACTCGGCTCCTTTGAAGGCAGCGCTCCCGAGGTTCTCTGGCAAGATCAAAGCTTCAACGCATGTCACTCATCGTCAACTTTAACAAGCAAACTGCAGCTGGCCTTGTGAGTAAGAAAGCAGCAGGAGGGAGGGTGAGAGGCTGTACGTGATCGGATTGGGATATCTCTCTAAAATACTGTATTTGTTTATTTGTTTTTTAATTGAAAAAAATCTGCGATGGACTGAGGGTGCGAAGTTTGAAGCCCGAAGTAGCGAGGGATCACTGTATTGTAGGGCTGCAGCTATCAATTATTTTAGTAGTCGATTAATCAATGAACTAGTTAGTTCAACTAATCGAGTACCTGAGCTGCGCCTCAAATGGTATAAAATGGTAAATAAATGAGGATCTAAGCACAACAAAAGAACAATTGACTAACTTACATAGCAAAATTCCGCGAGCTTAAATGCTATAAAATGCTTACTTCTTCCTTACAATGCTCTTAACAAATGGTTCAAACACATAGTCCCACAAAAATGGCTAACTATAATTATAAACTAAATTACGAATCTATTAAAAAAAACATTAGCTCAAACAAAAACTTAGCTTATGTTGATCTTAACAGGGAGCAGCTGGGATTCGGCCATGTGAAATTAGTTATGTCATATTCACTGTCTCCATTAGAAGGAAGTGTATCCACTCAAATCAATAAAACTAAATGCAAACACTTTCAAAACAAATCATTACAACGCTACTTTAGTTAAAAGAATACTCGAGGCAGCAAATTTAATTTGAATCTTTTTTCTGATGGAATTACTCGAGTTAGTCGATTAATCGTTGCAGCACTACTGTATTGCACTAAAAAATAAAATCAAATTAAGAGCTAAACACCTAGAAATGTCAGTGTGGCCACTTTTTGTAAATACACCCTACGTAGATTCACACAGGGGCAATATGTTTGCTTCAGACACGTATACGACTGAATTCATCTACAAATTGCCATTTTTTGGTAAAGTGAACTCAAAACTAGAACCTACTTTGAAGTCAGCCAGTGTCAAGGAACAGATTATATTCCATTTTGAAGATCCTCCTGTTTCAGGCATCTATTTTGAACACAGCTATGTGGTATTTTTCTCCTCTCAGTGTAGGTCAAATGTATGGCTTACCTGAAGGCAGCGTGACTGTGAATACAATTGAACAACTTTTTTATGCCCCTACAAAGATGAATGTATATATAATTAGAAAGTATATCACGCACACTACCTAGCGATTGAGTTTAACGGCCGTGTCTTTTCTTTGTGGAGCATGCCCACTGGCCTTAATCTTCCCCCGCAGCTGACATCTTAATAACTCAGTCCTCTTCCATCAATTTACACGGGAGACAATCCGGATGTGGGGGTAAGGAGGAGTTTAATGAATTTGACAATTAGTAACAAGAGTTAATGACTGCATGAGGCTAAGTACCCTGATGGACATGGCTAGGGGACCAAGGGCTTCCATTGCTCAGGGCCATAGATCCTCATTAATAGCTTTTTTGTGCCTGATGGAAAGAAAGAAAGATAGCAATGGCGTGCCTTTGTTTAGCAGTTGCCTCCAATGGGGCTGCTGCAGGGTTGTGCGGTCACACGTTGCCGGGCTTGAATTAGTCCCGCTCAGGGCACGATATAATGCAGGGCCTCGGGTCCAGCATCAGGTGGAACTGCCTTTAATGAAGCGGGAAACGTAACATGGAATGGGATTTCTCTGCCAACAGTCATTGTAGATACAAGGTCAAATCCCATCAACTACTAAACCAGATAAGTATGATTATTTATTGGCTGACCTTCCTCTCTGTCTTTTTATTTGTGATTTTGTTAGCTACAATTAGTAGCTCGTTGCTCATTGTATTAATTACCTCTTTGGGTGGCCTTAGCATGCCTGCAAAACTCACCATTTTTTCGAATGCGTACACCTTATCGAAAATGAGTGAAAAACACTCCTAGTAAACTCACTCGCTCACCTTTGAAAAAATGTGCTTCTTACTCTAATTTCAATTTAGTGGTAGTTATCTATAACAGGGCAGGACCAACCGTTTAGTATTTCTGACCACCAGTTCAGAAGTTGTGAGTTCATATCCTATTATGTGGAGCTTTATATGGGTACTCAGGCATGAGGTGTACAATGTTTGCTAATGATTTGTTTGCACTTGTATGTACAACAGAAATAAAATCATGGATGCAGCATCAGCTACTGGTCATCTGGTCATTTTTGAAGTATAGAGTGATGTCACAAACACTCAAAACTCACCTGAGCTGTTCAGACAGAAAAGCATTTTGTCCATGTCTGATATGGAACTACCTACCGTATGTGGTTTCAATCCGTCTCGCAAAAATCTGATTCATGTTCTTTGTGGCTGTTCAGACCAGTGTTGTTTTCATCAACGATATCGAAAATAGAACACTTTTTTCATGACGATGATGAGACGATAACGAGCTAAAAAACGTGTTTTGGGACACTAAAACATAACGAGAAAAATGCCAGTTTTCGTCTGACGAGACGATACTTTTTGTTATAATAGTTTTAGTATAAATAGTTTCCGTCACATGTTCACTAAGTATGACATTTTATATGTAGTTAGTCTAAATCGTAGCAGTTTGCTTGTGTCAGTCATTTGACGTGCTGTGCCCCCCAACTCGCCAGTGTTCTTTCCTCTCAAGGCTTGCACACACAGTAAGATTTGTTTTCTTATCTTGCCCAGAGAGAATATGCAATGTTGCTATTGCCTTTAAAGGTCTGTGCTGAGTGAACATCACACACTAAATGTAACTCGTGGCATTAGCATAGCATTAGCCTAATGCTAACGGCAAACGTTTTCTTGAACTCCTTTTTTTCTTTTTACATACAGTTTGTGACGTCCTTGTGGCTATAATTAATTGAAAATAATAAATGTTTTCATGCTGAGCGTATTATCACCAAGTAGGCGTTGTCGTTGTAGAAGCTAAAATATGTGCTCATCTGTCAATGTTCATTCGAAATACAGAGGTACATCGACATACGATCACTTCGACACGCGATCTTTTCGACATCCGAAGTAAAATTTGACTCGCCATTTGACTTGTTTCTACGTACGACGACATGCTCGAAATGCGACGATTTATGACAGCGCCGCAGTTTCTTGCCGCCATGAGACGGAGGCACGGCGGATGTTCTTGTCAGAGAAAACATGGGTTCCAAGAATGTTAGTGCAGGTGTTGAAACAACAACCCTACCACAAAACGCTGCTCCACGGACGTAAAAGTTCCCCCCGCCCCCCAAAAATCTTAAGCTTTCCCAAAAAGGTTGGGCTCCTTCCAATGTTTCTACTTGGGACGGTAATTCACGTGTGGCTTGTTGTCTATGGTTTGCCACTGCAACTTGGCCTACGCACTTTGACGTTGCGTAACATTGACCGCAACCAAATCTCAACATCTTGGTCTCAAATCCCTTAAGTTTCAATGGCAACCAAGTGATCTTTTTGTTCACGAACCATTGGCGTTGAGATACCCAACCTACCTCTTATATTCTTTTTATTGTCATTTCTTATCCCAATTTGTGCCTCCTAATTGGCCTCTTTAGGAAGTGACAGTTGCGTTTAGGCAAAGGGTTATCATTGCATTAGAGAAGAGCGCTGGCCCTGAGGCTTACCTCGAATTACACGACTGTGCCTGCAGCCGCCTTAGCTCCTACGCCGGGCCTGAAACGCTATCAGTCCGACTTAATTACTGTCACTTGGCAATAGAATTGACTGTAATGTTTCTCACAATGGAGGGATGTTAAAACATATTGGATCCTGAGGCCTGAAGAGGTTTAAACCTGAGGTCACACAGTTACTGTATATCTATGTTTGTAATTCATGTTCCTCTTTTTACCTTTTACACCACATACTATTTGGTATCCAAAACATGCACACTCACACACACATATAGATGCATACGCAAACAACAGTGCATTTTTTATCTGATTAGCAGGCATGCCTACTTGGAGTCGTATGTGTGTTTGTGTGCAGCCTAGCATCAGGCCCCAGGCAGGGCATGGATTTCATTTAGGAAAGTATCAAAGGTTTACACGCTGTTCGCTTTAATCAGCATGTTTATCAGGCAGAGAAAAATTGCAGGAAGCGAGGATGGGCGGGAGGGAGGCGGAGGACGAGGACGACCGCGAGGGTTATCTTAAGGACCAGTAGCCAGGGAAATTGATAATGTCTACAAGGTAATTTACTGGAGACCGCTCCATCCGCCGCACTACTACCACCAGCTAGGCATTCTAATTACATCCCGTGTAATGTTCTAATGAATCTGCAGGTGTGTGTCGGTGGGGTAGAGACATTGCAGTAGGGAATTTGTGTATGCACATGCACCACTGCACCTTGCGTGTGCTTGTGTGATTGTTGGTATGACTTTAGATTTGAACCTTTTCCTAGTCTTCCCTGGAGCCATACAGTATATGAATATGATAAAAAGCAATTAGAATGGCCCTCACCCAGTGATGTATGGAAAATAGACTAAAGAGAAAACAAAACAAATAAAAATGTTTGTTGGTAGTTGTAGCGGCTAGAAGTGGAAATGTAGGAAAATGAAAAGTTAAAACTAATGGGTGAATTGTGGTTCACAAAGCTAAACTTAATTAGTATAATGCCTAAGGGTGTAACTCTACATGTATTTGTATTGAGCCGTTTCGGTACGTGGTGCTCGGTTTGGGACGGAGGCGTACCGAACGAGTTTCTGACGCAATGTAACCCTTACTTTTCGAGGCTGTGAGTCGATCGGGTTACAGTTTCTTTGTGTAGATTATATTTAATTCGTCTTTTCTACTATAATGAGGACCAACACGGTATGACAGTATAACCCAGAAACGTCAACGGCACGACAACGTGGCTGCCGCGAGAACGCTCTCGCTCTACGATCTCAGTTCGGTACGTACTTTGGTTTTGAGGTCACGGTTCGGTTCATTTTCGGTACAGTAAGAAAACAAAATGCAAAATATAAATGTGCTAATTGTTTAGTACACACCTTTTTGCTTTCAACAATAGGAACATTAGCCTATACAAACCTAGAATTCTGCTCAAAAAGTAGCGGGTATTTAAAGATAATCCAATGACAATTTGCCTTTCAGACCCCGCGTATTGGTCAGCTTTCTTTCTGAAAGTCCTGTGCTAAAGAAAAAAGCAATCCCAATGACAAAGATTTTAACATGTATTTTACAAATGAAATGCCTCAATGAATCTTTTTTTTTTCTCTTATGAACGGTTTTCAAAAGCTTTATTGGTGGATTTTCTCAAGTTAAAGTGCCACACATAAATTAATATATTTAATTGTGTACGCAGGATCTGTGTATTATTTTTATTATTTAATTACAGGTGTTTAAGCTCATTTCAATTTATTTTATTTAAATGGGCTATTATTTATTATGTGTTTATATTTTACAAATGTGATGTAGTATTCATTTATATTGTATATTTTATGTTGTATAACTTTAGTTCCTATGTGAATATTAGTTCCTACTTGTTTTGTCGTGATAGGAGGGTTTTGTATTGAACACGGGGCCGTGTTGGTTATTATTATAGCAGAGAAGACAGCAGTAAATCAACAAAGACAAGTCAACTGTGCCCCGATCTACCACTCAAGAGATCTGATGGACTCAAAAAGTGGGTTACGATTGCATATTAGTTTGAAAATCGACCGGATCCACCGTATTTTTACACGAGTGACTTCCGGTCTGCCCGATCCTAGCTACCGGTAGTAGTATTGACGCAGGAGGGTCGCGTCTCGCGTCAAATAATAAACTCTGTCGTTCTTTTCGCGTGCGTCGTGTTGAGCCGCTTCTGGGACGCGTCTAACACGTGGCCGCACTGCGACTGGTGTGCATTGGCTGATTGACTTTAACGCCCGCGTTTCACTGCGTTCTCACGGCGGCCACGTTGTTGCGCCGTTGACGTTTCTGGGTTATGCTATCCTACCGTGTTGGTCCTCATTACAGTAGAGAAGACGGAGTAAATATAGTCTACACAAAGAAACTGTAACCCGATCGACTCACAGTCTCGAAAAGTAAGGGTTACATTACGTCAGGAACTCGTTCGGTACGCCTCCGTTCCGATCCGAGCACCACGTACCGAAACGGTTCAATACAAATACATGCACCGTTACACCCTTAGTACCTACCATAATTTCATTGTGATCCATCCACAAATAACAGTGAGGTAGCAATTTTAGGTCCATGGTTAATCAGCCTTGACCCAAAAGAAAAAAAGAAAAAAAAACGGCTCTGAGGATCAATGCGAACACAACCCTAGAATATAACTACCAATTTTCATTCTGATCCATCTACGAATAACAAGGAGTAGCAATTTTAGTTAGTTAGTTTTAGTTTTTGAGACCTCTCTCCAGGCAGTCTGAAAAGTTATTATTGTCAATTTTCTTTTGTTGTACAGGCTGAAGGCCTGTCAAGGTGCTACTCAAATAGTAGCTTTTCTTCTTGTGGAATTGATTTTTAAGTCCTACTTCTTCGTTATTTGTTAACCATTTGTCATGATACTTGGTAGCTCTATAGCAAGGGCCAGTATCTATCGATCTTCGGAGGCCTTTTTTTTTCTTCGATTAGTGTTGATTAATTACCGTAATTGTGGACTAATTCTTCGGATATAGCCAGTAGAGGGCAGCTTTATGGAAGTTAGGTATTTGCCAATAGAGGGCAGCCTTCAGCCTGAATAGCACACAAGTGCTTGCTTTTCTGGATCGCCCAGCACTAGTTGGAGGCAATTATGCTTCAAAATTGGTCTAGCTTTGGATAGAAATGTGGTGGAAAATGTGCCCGATAGTTAATCAGAGTTGACCTTTTATGTTGTTTATTTTTATGTCGAATGTTAATTTATTTTTTTAAAAAAAAAGTACTATGCTCCATTGATTTATTACAGATTCTTTAAAACTATAAGTAAAAATACCTTAAAAAAATCAAGTTAAAAATATTTATCTAGCCAATGTACTGTATCATACACATGTGGACTCATAGTTTATGTAGACAGATCTCCAGGGAATATGGGTTGAACCACAGTGACTTTGATATGACCAGAATGTAAACATCCTGGCTGAGAATGGAAAGACTTGCCATGAGTGCCAGAGTATATGTCACTGTGTTTGTGCGTGGCTCAGGTCAGATTAGGAACACCATTGTAGGTTGAGCAAACAGTATTTACCCCCCACGGGACGCGTACGTCATCGGTGTTACTGAGTGTATATCACACATATTGTCGAAAATGGAGGAAAAAGCCTTTGTATTTGAAGGTTCCTTCATTCTCTCCACAGGAAAAGGAGGGTGTCGAAGCAGTGTCTGCAGGGGCCATTCTCTCTGATTACCAGAGGGTCCGTGTTGAAAATGTGTAAGTCTTACAACACACACTCACACGATGGTACAGTAGAACACAACTTTTGACTTTAATTACACTTCATTCAGACAGTAAGCTCTGTTTCAAAACCAGCTCTGTCAACCTTCATAGTTTTCACTTTATGTAGGCAGAGGTGTGCATTGCTGTACTAAAATTCCACCCATCAGAGAGGCTTTTAGGAGATCTTTCTTGGACTCTATTGTCACCTTCATTGCACACAGAAATCAAAATCAGAATTTTAAAAAATTATTTCGTACACTTCTGTGTGAACATCCACAGATCTGATTTGAATGGATTCAAGAGGCGCATCAGAAAAGTTTCTCACTTGTCACAAAAGAATAAAAGATTTTAAAATCCTGAGCAGTTTATAAAGGGTATTTAGGCATATGTGGGTCTGGGTGGGTGCATTCTCTTAATATCCATAAATACATATTTTAATCTCAGCACATTTAGAAAAAAATAATTATATCTTAGTAAAGTTGAAAATAGGCATGTGCTGGGATGATATTCTGACAGTATGATAACTTAAGCCAAAATATCAGTTTCACGTTATCACGGTATTGCAATTACAGCTCTAAAATGTGTTACTTTGAGATATTTGGTTTTTAAAAAAAACAACAACCTTTTTTCCATTGAACAGGATTTTAATTTTTCAAAACATATTAGCAAATTGGAACACAAATACAATGGTAATTTAAAATAATTTTAGAACTTGCAGTCCTTTAGGTGAGCCGCACTCTCTTTTTCAACACAGACAGTTGCTAGAGAGAAAAACACCGCCTGTTCTGCCACCGCTAGACACACTAAACACGCTGGAGTTAACTCTCGTAGCTGGTGGGAAACGTTCATGACAGTGTTTACCAGTGTTGTTAATCTTACTTTAAAAAAGTAATGCATCACAGTTACAAATTACTTCTCCCAAAAAGTAATTGCGTTAGTACCGTATTTTTCAGACTACAAGTCGCACCTGAGTATAAGTCGCACCAGCCATAAAATGCCCAACGAAGAGAATAAAAAACATATATAAGTCGCACCGGAGTATAAGTCGCATTTTGGGGGGAAATTTACTTGATAAAATCCAACACATAGAACAGATACAGTGAGGAGAACAAGTATTTGATACACTGCCAATGGGTTTTCCCATTGACTGTGTATCAAATACTTGCTCTCCCCACTGTATGTCATCTTGAAAGGCAATTTAATATAAAAATACAATAGAGAATAGCATGCAGAATAAGTGTACAGTGTACAGTGCATGAGCAACGAAATGCGAATTTACTGTCCTCACCAGGACACTACGGCTCGGTCCTGGCTATACAACGAGCTAAACTCCCAAATGACGATGCTGGACGTCCGTATAAGTTGCTGAATCAATTTCGTCCTCGATACCAAACAGGTTCGCATTAATGTAAATAAATGATAATTTGGTGATATTACAGCAATGACACAAACGGTTAGCATGCGTTCGCGAGCATTAGCACATCGTTCAAACAACCACACAACTGGCTCTAAGTGTCCGATCGCGGGTGGAAAACACACAACAACAACAGAAAAGATGATACACACAGGTATTGCCTCTGTAGAGATATTTTACAAGCATAAACAATGAACGTAGTTTCGCAGCCGTGTTTCTCTCTCGCTAACTCGGCCACTCACTCAGAGCTGCGTAGCTGTCCATCTTCTGGCGTTTGAGCGCTCTTCATCACGTAAGCAAGTGCGAGTGCGCCCCCACGTGGGCGTGAAAGTGCCACAAACTAAAAGCATGCATTTCAATATAAAAAAGTAAATAATAACAATTGAACACACATTGCCAAAGGCAGAACGCGAACGTGGCCATAGCTATTAAGAGTTATTCAGATAACTATAGCATAAAGAACATGCTAACAAGGTTACCAAACAAAACACCAAAATAACATGTGAAATTATATCATAATGTGTTAATATATTATTTCACACATAAGTCGCTCCTGAGTATAAGTCACACCCCCAACCAAACTATGAAAAAATCTGCGACTAGTCCGAAAAATACGGTAACTCAGTTACCTGAATGTAAGAGTAATTAGTTACTTGGCAAAGTAACTGGTGATAATTTTTCATGTTTTTTTTCTCCCCAAAAACAAAACAAAACAGGTATTTGAAGTTTAAAGGCTTTTGGGCCAGTTCGCCCTAGCCCAATTCTTTACCCTAAACTTAACTAGACATGGGTATTGCGGGTATTGCAATAACTAGACAGTAACCTTTGCTTTGTGTGGAAGTCATTTAATGTTGTGAGTCAACCATTAAAGTTGTTAAAATTGCTCTCGTAATTGCATTAGTTCCCTTCTATCTACTTTCGACATGTGTAAGTTTTAAAACTGTTTCATCATTTAAAGATAGAGTTAAGTCAAGATTTTGCCGATCTGGGGGCATTTTAGATAAAAATTTACTTAGGTTTGCTAGGAAGGTTTTCTACAACAGAGCCTTCCTGAGAGGTCTACTGCTTTAAGATGGCCGCTGTTTACTAACGCATCTAGTTCTTTATACATGTTGCTAATGCCGCCGTGTCATTCATTTGCATCTAGTTCTATAATATGTGATATCTACCGTAGCATCATGTAGGCGAAGTTTGAAGGCTATCAGCTACAGTCAGGTATTATTGGAGCCACCTAGCATCGCGTTTGCAACGGCCTCCCCACTCCTCCTCTGCTCTCTCGTCTCTGTGAGTCCGTCTCTCTCAGACTTTAGTCGCGTCATTCAACCAACATAGTAACGCATAGTAAGTCTCAGTAACGGTAACGGTAGGCCTGTCGCGATAACAAATTTTAGTGGGCGATAAATTATCTCATAAATTATTGCGATATGCGTTATTATTGCGACCCCCCCCCCCCCCCCCCCCCCAAAAAAAAAAAAACCAAAAAAAAAACTTTTTGGGAGTGTTTATTTATTGTCATCATCATCGGTATCATTGACAGTTGCAAGATGTGATATGAGCAACCCGAAAAAAACGAAGAAAAGACGAGGGCTGCAGGAGAAGCATATGCTTATCAAGTCCCGTCCCCTTTTAACCGATTTACAATAACACAGTGAGAATACAGTATCTATTAATAGATCAAGTACACCCATTTAAACGCAATAAATGTTTACTTTTAAATTATAAAAAATACCTTTTAAGAAATCACAACTAAAAACAATAGACCATGCCTCTTTCAAGTAAAACACAACAATATTAATAGAAACACATAATAAATGTCTTTTTCAAGAAAAAAATTAAATTGCACTTAATAACTGAAGCATTTAGGCACATAGGTATAAAGTTGCAGTAACAGTAATTGCACTTCAACAACAACAGAGAAAAATAGACTAATTAAGTAGCAGTAACAAAAATTTGGCTCCCAAAGGTATCAAATACAGTGGTACCTCTACATACGATCGCTTCGACACACGAACTTTTCGACATCCGACGTAAAATTTGACTCGCCATTTGTTTCTACATCCGACGACATGCTCGAAATACGACGACAATGGCAGCACCGCAGACGAATGCATGGCGGATTTTCTTGTGTGACAAATCACAGGTTTCAGAAAAGGTTGGTACAGGTGGTGAAACAAGGAAAAAGTTGACGCTTACCTTCTAAATGAAGATGCAAATGACAGAAAAATATGAGCGTAGGGTGGGCATCCGTGAAATGGCTCAACAATACATCTGCACAGTCCTCCGACGACCATCGTTCGCCAGTCTTATAAGTTAAGCTGACAATTCTTATTGTGGTAACATCTCCAGAGAAATCGCCAGCTTCGCCACGTTTTCATCATTTCTTTCACAACTTATTCAACACAAAACGCCTGCTGTCTGCCGCAATTGACGATGTTCTCAAGAAAGCATTGAAAGCGAAAGTAAACTTTCACCCGCTCCCCTCCCTCTTTGTCACGTCAGCGCCGCGGTGCCTTCAGGTACAGAAAAAAACGTCCGCCTTATTAGAACCCGTTTCGTTACACTATTACAGGAATTATTATTATTATTATATTATTAATCCGATTTTTATTTATTATTTATTTGTTTTGCTATATGTAATTGCCATTTTAATAGTACCAGCAGTATTTTTTAAGGATTTAGTGCAGGTTTTTGGGCTGTGGAACGAATTAATGGAATTATAATGTATTCCTATGGGAAAATCCTGCTCGACATACGACCATTTCGACTTACAAACAAGCTCCTGGAACGGATTAACTTCGTATGTAGAGGTACCACTGTATTATCAGAGGTAAAACAGTCTCATTTCTTCAACAATGTAGCGGACTTCACTTTCCGTGAGGGAACACTATTTTGCGCGGTGTCGTCTGTATTTCTCAAATCAAGCGAATAGCTCTAATTGTCAATTGACGTGATGAGGAGGCTCCGCTTGTTGCGATGCAGTTTTCTTACTAAGCAGTGAAAACTGTGTCACTCAAACTCAAATGTATAAAATGAACATACCCAGAAGTCAATAAAACAGAGTGGCACAAGGAAGCTGAACTTTAAACAGCGCTGCCAAGCACGCCTGCCACACATCTGCCGCAAGCGCGTGCGTCACGCGAGGCAATAAATCGCAGCAGGAAATTTACCGTCTTCATTTTTATATACCGCGCTATAAATGGAATTATTACATATTGCGACAGGCTTAGGTAACGGTGTTGCCAAGATGAGAAAAGTAATTAATTAGATTACTCACTACTGAAAAAAATAACGCCGTTAGTAGCACCGTTATATTCTAATGCCATTATTAATAACACTGGTGTTTACGAACCTTTAATTTTGTATAAATGTGAAATCATATTGCAGGTATTGCCTCCTCGAAGTCACCCTCCGCAAACATGTTTTACATGTCTGTTGGCCCTCCTCCTCTAAGCCCGGGCCGTCTGTAACTTTTCTGTAGCCGAAGTATTCCCATACCAGCGATTCCATTTTCTTTGATGGGGGAAAAATTTCAGGAGTTTCACCTCCTCCAGCCATCATGTAGAATTGCTGACTCACTGACACTAAGCAGCAACCGATGGAGGAGGGTCGAGCCTTGCACCTGCAAGCGAGGGATTTCTCCTTGCATTATTGGGAAATAAAAAAATAGCTAATACCTTAGGGACGGTATGACTGAAAATGTATGCAGTTTTGAAACTTTGATGTTTTCATACCACGGTATACCTTGAAACAGGTAATCGGTAAAAAATAATGAGGGTTCAGCACAACAGTATGTGTTTATGTTTACCAGTCCTAAAAGGAAATTTTGCTGAAATTCTCAGCTGTAAAACTTTAAGCATCGTTCAAAGTTCAAGTTTCCCCTGTAATCAAGCTGCCCGCCCCTTCTCACTTTCACCTGTCCCCGCCAGGTGTTTGCGTCTTGGTTTGCAACCTCTGGCCTACCTGTGGCACCGAGACCAAGAGTCACTGCTCTCGGAGATGATCTCATCTGACGTCCACGCCATACTCATCAAAGTCGCCGCCTTCGGTGAGATAGCCTACCCTTTCTCTTTTTGTCCGTCAGCCCCTACAAAACACCCCACCTTGTCGCCTTTGCTCTCCTCTCAGCCATTTTTCCTCTTTCCGGAGGCTTCGTTAAGTAGTCGTGTCAATCGAAGAATTTCGATGTGTGAGCGATAGTGCGAAGGGATGAGAAAGCGAGACAACCAGAATAATGGCCTAATCGCAAATCTGTAGCTTAGCGTTGGTTGTCAAGATGTGTGCCAGAGGCAAAGGTATTGAAGCAGAGAACAATATGAGGAGATAAGAAGCGCCGAGGGAGGAGGGCGTGAACGCTATTGTGCACGGCTGGCTGCCTGGCAGCTGAGAAGTAAACGCAGGTGATCGCCCACCTTCCCCTGTTCACATTCAGCTAGTCAAAAGACGGCGCATGCCCTTCGTTGTGCTAAAGTAACACACACTTTTCCTTTCTTGCGCGATTACATTTCTCAACCGCTTTCATGCTGAGGTAAATGCATCGTAACCTGTGCCCTTTCTGTCTGTTTTGGAGCCTGAGGGCAATAGGATGACTGAATAACAGGAGTGTGTTAAGGAAAGTTAAAAAAAAAAGTTACACTTTTCTTGGGTGTTTAAATGCTCACTTTTAACAGTTAGATAGCACAAGAGTTTCAGAGTTTCCTGATGAAAAAAGATAGTTTCTCAGTATGTCTGCTGACCGCGAATGGAAATCACTCATTGGAGATTATTATCCTACTCACGGGGAGACAGATCCACTTGCGGCGATGAAATGAAATGCCTCACCTTAATTGATTCCCTCCACCAGTAGGTGAAACCAATGGAAGGTGGAGCTTATTTATCCATTTCCGTATGTCTGTCTGTTCAATTCAATTTTATTTGTATAGCCCTGGATCACAACAACGTTGTCTCAAAGGGCTTTGAAGAGGCAATACGATAAACAATCAGAAACAGCAAATGAAGCAACAAAGATGAATAAATAAATTCAAGTCCTGGGTATCCCCCATCCTTAGACCCTCCATGTCGGCAATGAAAAACTCCAAAAACTCCAGAGTCTTTGGGAGAAAATGAGAACCCTTGGGGAGTACCACAGTCAGGAGAGATCCACTCCCAGGACGGATAGACAGGAAGCCCCAGGACCGCTAATGGGAATTAGCAGGCGAAGTTACAGTCCGTAAAGGTGCAGTGGAGTAAAGGAACAAGAAGAGGTCCATCTAGCCAGATGAGACAGGGGTAGAAACGAGGACGTCCATCCAGCTTGGGGTCCGGACAGTCAGGAGGCTGCGGCTGAAAAATAGCCCCTCAAGGGGACACCGGGTGACCAGTGATGAAGAGACTAGACAACTAGATATTAACATTGGAAAATAGAAATAAAGTAAGATAAGTGGTAGGTAGAGTGAGAAAAAGGAGATAGACCTCAAAGGCTGTACTTCCCCCAGCTTTATAGCTTCTAGTGCAGCTTAGACTAAACTTTGAGTCTACTCCGAGTTCAACTAGCCTGACCATAAGCTTTGTTGATTAGGAACGTTTTTAATCTAATCTTAAATGCAGACTGTCTCGGCTTCTTTAATATTAGCTGGAAGCTGATTCCATAAAACAGGGGCTTGGTGGCTAAAGGCTCTAGCTCCGACAGTACTTTTAGAAACCCTGGGAACTACCAGTAGACCTGCATTCTGAGAGCGGAGTGTTCTGTTGGGGCAGTATGGAACCAGAGCATCGGTGAGATAAGATGGCCCCAACCCATTAATGGTCTTAAATGTAAGAAGGAGGATTTTAAATTTAATTCTAAACTCGACTGGAAGCCAGTGAAGGGCCTGGAGCACAGGGGTGATGTGCTCTCTTCTATTGGTTCCTGTTTAAAGTTTTGCTGCTGCGTTTTGGACAAGCTGAAGACCTTTTAGAGAACTTTTAGGACAAGCTGCAAGTAGGGAGTTACAGTAATCCAATCTCGATGTAACGAACGCTTGAATTAATTTTTTTTTCATCGCTTTTAGACAAAATATTTCAAATTTTGGCTATGTTGCGCAGGTGAAAGAAGGCCGTTCTGCAGGTTTGTTTAATGTGAGCTTTAAACGATAAGTCAGGGTCGAATAAAACTCCTAGGTTTTTAACTGTGGTGCTGGAGGCTACACTTACATTGTCCAGAGTGACTATCTGGGCAGCTAAAGAATCTCTCACACTTTTCGGGCCTATTATAAGGACTTCTGTCTTTTCAGGATTAAGTAGAAGATAGTTAGTGCTCATCCACATATTTATATCTCGGACGCAGGTGCTTAGTTTGTCCACTTGCCTGATCTGCTCAGGTTTAATTGATGAATACAGTTCCCTCTGCTAGTACAGGTAGTCGCCGAGTTATGACGGACCCGACTGCCGTGATTTGGACTAGGGATTTCCCGATCCAGGTTTTTGCACTTCCGATCCGATACCGATATTGTTTTGCACTTCCGATCCGATACCGATACTGGCCGATACCGATACCGGCCTATCTGAGCATGTATTAAAGTTTAAAGTTATTTAGCCTCCTTACTTAGTTGTCAGACTCATTTTGAAAAGGGTTTTAGTACTCTTGATAACAACTAGCCAGCTGAATTAGGTGAGTTTGAATAACACACAACGGTTGGTAACAAGAAACTGACCTGTCTATTCAGTGACAAACACAAAACATTATAAATAACAAACAGAAATGGCATAGTCAGTCAGTAAAACGTGCAAATAATATTGTAAACTGTCTTAAAAAAGCAAAACTTACAAACAACCTCAGTGGAAAATCCCACAAACCCCCAAGCTATTAGATGCTTTTAATGTTTCGTGCATTAGTTACAATAATTGTATAAAAAGCCTCTCAGGTTTAAATTAACGACTATTTCAGTATCAAGTTAACATTTTAAAACAGTGTTGGAAAACTTCATATGTTAATGGCTGCTGTTTTAAACACCCTCTAAAAAATCTAAAAAACTGAAATGTTGAAAAACACTTGAATGCTCTTTCGAATTGAGTAGTTATTTTCAAACGTTTTTCTATCATCTATTTAGAAAAAAAAATAATTGACTTCACATCACAGAGGCTTTTGATTCTGCTGAAAATCTGATGGAAAAAAGTCATTAGAGTATATGGGTGAAAACTAAAAAATACAAAAGAACCAACTGAAGAGCCACACTCTTCAGCATGTCAGTCGCTTGTAATACTGCTCTATTTAGCATAAACAAAATTCCATCTGAAAGAAAATCCTCCACATTTTTGCGTAGATTATAATTAGAAAGAAACATCACCTCGGGTGTCTTTGTGAGCGTGCGGCCAGGCCTTCCGCTATATTGGTGATTTTGTGTGTGCATGTTTTTACTATGTTTACTACTAACTTTAAAAAAAAAAAAAAACAGGTCGAGATTTTATCGGTGCTTGCCTGACTTCTCACTTGTCCTGCGGCACTAGTAATTACAAATGAAGACTATTGACTGGAAGGCCTTTAGGCAGTCCTCTTCTAATTGCAGGTTTTGGTAGGACCAGGTCGTGAATTTTTAAGGGAAATTTGTGACAGGACAACGGTGCACCTGGTGGCCTCTGCCTGTGTGTAATTGTTGCAGACAGAAAAAGACAGCGATTTGAAGGGATTTACTTCCCAAGAGAGAAAAAAATGTGGAGGTCAAAGTTTAAGTCTCCCTATGAAATGACAGCCAAAACAGTTAGTGATATTCTGTCATAATAAGATGAAATGTGTCCCCGCGCTTTCCTGCCAAGTCAATAAAGATTAATATTCCTTCGTTTGCTGCTCGGGAAGATAGGTGCAAATTAGAAGTGAATGGATAAAGAAAAGTATCTTTTTTTCTTAAGGGCAGGATATAGCTTGATGACAAATCCCCGTTGTGAAAAGACAGCTGTCCAAATGCAGGATAATCCCCTAAGTGAATTCTCCGCAAGTTTGAAATCTGTGCTGATGGCGGCTTAATACCATGTAACTGGAGAAAAGTAGAAGAAAATATCGTCTTTCCCATTTATGCACGTGAGCAAAATTGAAGCGGCTCCAATGGTCACTAAATGAACTTAAATCTAGCATTAAAAGTTTTGTATTGTAACTATTGTTATTGTTTTGTTTTACTTCTTTTTTTCTTGAAAGTACATTTGAAAAGCTCTCTTACAAAAGTTTATAAATATAAAATTTTTATTATTCTGAAACTATTCCTATTAAGTAAACATCACTGTGAACGGAGGAAACGAAAATCCACTTCTTTTGTTTTGAAAATGACTAAACTCTAAATACATGCCTGTATCTCTGGGGCGCACTAAGGTAATTGTCTATTTCAAAAGTCATGATCAAATATTTATGTAATTAGTTAATCGATTGAGTCATGCCGGTGAGTCAGGGTACCACAGGTCCCGCAGTTAATTGGGTCTCTTCTCCAGAGATAATTGGCATGTGCAATATCAAAGCCCCACCCCATTTTTTAATATTCTCCTGCCGTACGCTTGTGTGAACATGCTGGGTAGCCTTTGGGCTACACCGAACATACTTTCATATAAACACTTCAGTACAATTAATGTTCAAAGACTTTAGTGAAGCTGTTTGAATCACTAATTGATTGTTAGGTTGTAGTTTATTTCAGATTCATGAAGCAAAATGTTTAAAAAAATGTATTGAATTCAGTTATCGTTGCATATTAGTTGATACAGCGCAATAGGAGCCAGTACGGATGTTTGTAACATTACCATTGCTGATAAGTGATGAGAAGTGTTTTGTATCTGTATCCCCAAATACAGTGGGGCAAATAAGTATTTAGTCAGCCACCAATTGTGCAAGTTCTCCTACTTGAAAACCTGTAATTGTCAACATGGGTAAACCTCAACCATGAGAGAAAAATGTGGAGAAAAAAAAACAGAAAATCACATTGTTTGATTTTTAAAGAATTTATTTCCAAATTAGAGTGGAAATTAAGTATTTGGTCACCTACAAACAAGCAAGATTTCTGGCTGTCAAAGAGGTCTAACTTCTTCTATCGAGGTCTAACGAGGCTCCACTCGTTACCTGTATCAATGGCACCTGTTTTAACTCATTATCGGTATAAAAGACACCTATCCACAAGCTCAGTCAGTCACACTCAAAGCTCCACTATAGCCAAGACCAAAGAGCTGTCGAAGGACACCAGACACAAAATTGTAGACCTGCACCAGGCTGAAAAGACTGAATCGGCAATAGGTAAAACGCTTGGTGTAAACAAACTATGGTAGCAATTATTAGGAAATGGAAGACATACAGGACCACTGATATTCTACCCCGATCTGGGGCTCCATGAAAGATCTCCCCCCGTGGCGTCAAAATGATAACAAGAACGGTGAGTAAAAATCCCAGAACCATACGTGGGGACCTAGTGAATGACCTACAGAGAGCTGGGACCACAGTAACAAAGGCTACTATCAGTAACACAATGCGCCGCCAGGGACTCAAATCCTGCACTGCCAGACGTGTCCCCCTGCTGAAGCCAGTACACGTCCAGGCCCGTCTGCGGTTCGCTAGAGAGCATTTGGATGATCCAGAAGAGGCCTGGGAGAATGTGTTATGGTCAGATGAAACCAAAATAGAACTTTTTGGTAGAAACACAGGTTCTCGTGTTTGGAGGAGATAGAATACTGAATTGCATCCGAAGAACTCCATACCCACTGTGAAGCATGGGGGTGGAAACATCATGCCTTTGGGCTGTTTTTCTGCAAAGGGACCTGGACGACTGATCTGTGTAAAGGAAAGAATGAATGGGTTGCCCAACGACAGCCCCAAAACATCACTGCTGTAGAGGAGATCTGCATAGAGGAATGGGCCAAAATACCAGCAACAGTGTGTGAAAAGCTTGTGAAGAGTTACAGAAAACGTTTGGCCTCCGTTATTGCCAACAAACGGTACATAACAAAGTATTGAGATGAACTTTTGGTATTGACCAAATACTTATTTTCCACCATGATTTGCAAACAAATTTGTTAAAAATCAAACAATGTGATTTTCTGGGGATTTTTTTTCGCCACATTCTGTCTCTCATGATTGAGGTTTACCCATGTTGACAATTACAGGCCTCTCTAATATTTTCAAGTAGGGGAACATGCACAATTAGTGGTTAACTAAATACTTATTTGCCCCACTGTATTTGATCAATTTTGCTGGCAGTGTTTTGAATGGCCAAATGATCTCTGAACTAATGAATTGGAATTGATTGATTGTCTTGCTCGTTTTCTCTCGAAATAACCCAACATGACATCGGCTATAGGATGTTTTGCTCATGGATGTGACTGGGTCTTTATCCATAGACAAATAAAGAAATGTAATAAAATTCTCATCCCAATGAGCAGAATTTTGTCAAACTTCAAGTAATGAAAACTTATGACCAATGTGGTAAAAGCTGATGTAATTTAGTCCAATTCATTGTTCTTTGCGCACTGACAAGATTTACTCCTGACACAATTTCCTATTTCTATTATTCTATAGTTCAGTCGTGGAATTCATGATTAAGAACCGGACGATTTTCCATAAACCTTTATCTTATCGTTTTTCTGTCCTCCTCTTTTTTCCCTCATTCCCTTTCGCAAAACGAGGAGGCGATAACAAACAGCTATTGTTTTGAGTGTTGTTTCAAAAGTGCTCTCCTACAAGGGAGGGGAGACGCTTATTCCATCCATTTAGTGAGCTAAAGTGCCACACGTCATGAATCTAATTTGCTCTGTGAAGGCGGGGATTAAAGCCGAGCTGTCACCGGATTGTGAGACAAACCCCGCGGATATCTGCGATAACGCTCTCATAGCTCGGCTCGACTCGGCAAGACCGTATCTGCCATCTCCAGGTTTTTAATTCAGCACATGTATGGAATGCGCATGCAGTCTGAGCTAACTATGTAACTTCACGGTCCACCAATGCCAACAAAACTCTTGTAACGTGTTATTCTGACCTGCATTATCTACAATTAATTGCTGCTTGCAACAGATTTATTTTTTGATTTAGCACTACTAAGTATGAAAATATCATTAATTTAATAGACAGTTAATAAAAAAACATGCGCAAAATTAAAAAGAGTATCTTCTTGTAAATTATTTGCCCTTTTCCATAACACTTGATGTTTAGATGACCATGAAGTACTGTTGTTTCTAGAGATGTGACCGAAAATTCGGTGCCAAAAACTATCGGCCTAAAATAGTTGAAAATGCATTATCGGTTGAGATGCAACCAAAATTTCAGTGCTAAAAAAACTATGGGCAGAAAACATCATCGGTTTCCGGGTTCCAGGCCGATACCAATACCATTCCAATACCACTCCGTTTGGAACATATACATGTATACACTCACCGGCCACTTTATTAGGTACACTTGTCCAACTGCTCGTTAACACTTAATTTCTAATCAGCCAATCAGATGGCGGCAACTCAGTGCATTTAGGCATGTAGACATGGTTTAAGACAATCTCCTGCAGTTCAAACCGAGCATCAGTATGGGGAAGAAAGGTGATTTGAGTGACTTTGAACATGGCATCAGGGGTCGCGTTAACCGAATATTTTCCGTCGTTGACCGATTTTTTAAAACGGTGACGGAAAAAACTGAAGTCCATCTGTCATTTTGACAGGTTGCAATACACACCCCAGACCACAGGGTGGCGAGTGAGCATATTAATTAGCTATTGTCTCTCTTGATGCATGACGTCGTTGGCCTTACTCTGAAAAATGTCAAGGCAACTGAGTGTCCGAAGTTTCTTCAAAAAGCCCCAAAATGACGATGGTGTTGATAAAGGAGGTGAAAAAACAGGGACTGCACAAGAGGGCACGCAATTCAAGTCCATGCGCACCAGGAGGAAGGTGTAAGACTCCGTTCAGGCCACAGCAGGTGAACTGTTAATTTCATTGTTCCGTATGTAGCCTACCTACTGGGGCCACAGTCAGCTGTTTTTGTCACTGCGGAGAAAAAGTTACATATTCATCTGCTTGATGTGTGATGGCACGGTGTGGCTTCTCTGTTAAGCTTGTTCGGACAGTATATTAATTTAAAATGAATGAAAACTAAATACTATTGAATATGTTGAAGCGGTATGCAATGTTACGAGTCTTGTTAGCTCGAATTGCTGTGTCCAGCCGCTGTAGCTCTGCTGCTCTCTGTGAACTCTCTATTCAAGCCGGAACGCGTGCGGCTCTTAAGTGTCTCTGTCACGTGACTGTGTCGTAGCCGGTAACGCGCTCGGCCAAATGGACACACAAGTACGGAAGGTGAATTATGCCAACAAAGGGTCACCACAATGTCATTATCATCATTTTAAAAATTTAAGTGACGGGTAAAAATAGATTTTGACCGGATTTTTATGACCCTGTCAGTCAAAATGACAGACAACGAAAAAGTCTAGCGCAACCTCTGCGTGGCATGGTTGTTGGTGCCAGAAGGGCTGGTCTGACTATTTCAGAAACTGCTGATCTACTGGGATTTTCACGCACAACCATCTCTAGGGTTTACAGAGAATGGTCCGAAAAGGAAAAAAAATCCAGTGAGCGGCAGTTCTGTGGGCGGAAATGCCTTGTTGATGCCAGAGGTCAGAGGAGAATGGCCAGACTGGTTCGAGCTGATAGAAAGGAAACATTGACTCAAATAACCACCCATTACAACCAAGGTAGGCAGAAGACCATCTCTGAACGCACAGTACGTCGAACTTTGAGGCAGATGGACTACAGCAGCAGAAGACCACGCCGGGTGCCACTCCTTTCAGCTAAAAACAGGAAACTGAGGCTACAATTTGCACAAACTCATCGAAATTGGACAGTAGAAGATTGGAAAAACGTTGCCTGGTCTGATGAGTCTCGATTTCTGCTGCGACATTGGGATGTTAGGGTCAGAATTTGGCGTCAACAACATGAAAGCATGGATCCATCCTGCCTTGTATCAACGGTTCGGGCTGGTGGTGGTGGTTTAATGGTGTGGGGAATATTTTCTTATATTTTCTTCTCTGACACACACAACTTGGCCACTTCGCTTAGCTTACTTTGCTTACTTCATTGATAATGTAATGCATTTTTATATAGGTATAAGTAGGTATAATAGGTATAAGTTTCAGTGAAACATTTGTGCTGGCATTAATAAGCATGAAGACATGAGTATTTATTTCCCACATTTTGCCCTCACTCTGCAGTTGCAACGTGGTCTAGTCCGACAATAACTCACCAGGCGTATCTGGCGAAGCTGAAGAAAAACGCAAATGGCACTATTTTGCAGTCAAAGCATCAACTGTGTAACTTTTTTGATTTTGCTGGGTTTTGGCAGATTGTGGGTATTGAAGTGTATTACGTATTGTCGTGTGGTGGGTTATTGCGGTTCATTTATGAACTTTTACAACTTTTTTAAATTGAAAACAGAATGATGCAGTGTTGCATAAATTCCATCACCAGCACCTTTTGTGGCAAAATCTCTGTATTGTAGTGTCGTTGTACAGTATCTTATGACACAAAACCACCTTTTTGGCTTCAGTGGGACATAATTGGTCAAACTCATAAGGGTCAACTTATAAAACTGGTCAGCAGACAGTGATGTCAGTATTGTTATGAAGTCGCATTAAATGGTACCCTCGTTTTCGAACAGAATTCAGACACGTCACTTAAGGCCTGCCAAGGGAAATATGTTGACATTAGTGCTACTTTTGTCGCATTTTTGTCACTTGCAAACTTTCCGTCTGAAGTCCTAAACCTGTGAAAATGTCTCTTTGTGGATGGTTAATCATTTAAGAGACGAAAAGTTAATGAAACTATCAAAAAAAGAGAAGTGGGCATCCCCAGTGCAATTTGGAGCCAATTATGAAGATTTTGTTAAAAGACATGACTAATTATAGAGGATATTTAAAAAGGATTGAATTTTAATGTGTTCCTTCTTATTACCTTTGCAGTGGGGTTAAGATGAGAGGATGTTGAGATTAGAAATTCTCACTCTAATTAAGAGCGCGGGTCCCCCGGGATGAGAATAAGGGTCTGCTCATTCTACCGTTCCACCCCCCTCCTTGATAACCCTCTCTTGTGTAGGGCTATCGCAAGATACAACTGGGATTAGGATGAACCCCAAATCCTGCCTTCACATCTCCCACCCGTGGCTCCCCACGGGTGGGCTCGCACAGACTGACACTTTAACCTTTGAGCTTGTCAGACCACGAGGGAAAAGATCTTCTCACATTACGATTAACTTTGCTCCTTTAATTAGACACGTCGCGTAACGCTCCCCCCGCAGCGAGGCGATGGTTTTCCGGCCATCTTGGCGATCATTATGGGCACACCATACCTCTCGGGATGTGTCAGTCACTTGTTAAAGATCACGTCAATCAATTAAGCCACTTTATCAGTAGTGGTGGGGAATATGGCGACTGTGATGTATAAAATTGTTATTTTCAGAGCTGAACCATCGAATGCATTCTCAACAAAGCGATGATAAATTTTGATTTCATCATGATTATGTGTGTGATTAAAATATTTAATGTTGCTCATCTTTTGATAGGGATTGCTAAATGATTCCGCTAAACACCGGACAGAACAATGTGTCCTTTGTAGAGTTATCCGATAATTACTTTTTAAACTATAACCGATATCCCGATATTTCCCAACTCCAAAATCCGATATCGATCTCAAACCAAAACCGATATATCCGGTCGTGGACTTAACATATTGTGGCTAATTGTGATGCCCCACTAGATGCTTTGATAATGACTAGAAACTGCAATTTCGGGAGAAATTACTTCTGGTCTTTGCCATGTGGAGATACAGATCTTAGCCCCAGCCTAGGTTGGTTTGGGGACAATTCGGGGACAATATCAGGTCACTTCCTGTCTATTTGGGGACATTTATTGGGCCTGGGATAATGATATCAGGTCATTCAGGAGCATTTGGGGGCGTGGCCTAGTCATATCAGGGCATTTGGGAATATTTAGGGGGCGTGGCCTGACCATGTAAGGTCGTTTGGGGGCGTGGCCTGATCATATCAGGTCATTTGGGGCGTGTCCTATTGATATCTGGTTATTTCCTGTTGATTTGGGGACATTTTTTTTTTCCATTGAAAATGAATGGGAAAAAATGTGGACGTTCATAGCCGTCAATGGCATCCAAGTACATTGGCATCTATAGAATGGACAAACATGCCCGTCAATGGCATTAAACAGAGGAAATGAATGGAAAATTGTCCGTCAATGGCAGCACCCTCTATAAGCGTCAATGGAAGCGGGGAAGTTTGGGGTACACGTCCTATAGACCCTACTCACATGACGTCACGGCCACGCCCCCGCGCCATGTTGTCCGCATACTCGTCATAGAAATGCATTACCGCTTCGTAAATTCCTCCTATTATTGCACGTTTTACTGCTCGTCAACATTAATACTCAAAATGGTGAAGTCGTGTGTGGCGGTCGGTTGCAATAACAGAGGAGATAGACGGAGAGACTTGAAGTTTTACCGGATTCCGAGGGACCCGGAGAGAAGAGCGAGATGGGCTGCTGCAATTCGACGCGAAAACTGGGCTCCAAACGACTACCACAGATTATGTAGTAGTCATTTTATATCAGGTAAAATGCATTTAATCTATATTTAGAGGGTTTTGGGCTGACAACCACAATTAAGATCATTGCTAGGCTAATCGCCGACAACATACACGTATGTATGTAGTGAGTGCTATCGCTAAACCATATAAACATTAAAAGCCCTAGCTCCATTGACAAATGACATGAAATACATTAGACTTGACAGTGGATGTTAGCAAGAACAAAAGATTTTGAATTGAAAATTTCATAACTCACCTTCCGAGCACAAGATTCCTGCCGAATTTTCGTGTACGAGGACGTGTTTCACCCAACCAGCAACGTAGCATTTATAAGCCTCCAAGCTCTTAAAGTTTTTCAAACTTTCGTGAGAATAGGCTGATTTTGTGTGGACAAGATAGTTGTAAATATCGATATCAGATGTCAGGCGAAGCCAGCGGGTCGAAAAACATCGATTTAGGCATCAAATACGGATCTGGCGAATGGATAAACTGAAGCTTTTCCATGTAACGCCTTTTTTGCAACGGATCCAATGAGTTTACAGCGTCAGATAACACCGGGGCTTCCATGAATTGCTCTATAACTTGCTCGACTAATTGAAAACAATGAGAATAGGTCTGAAAAAGAGGTACAATATGGTGGCCGGAAACAGCGACACGCCCATTTTGTGACGTAGGTGAGTAGGGTCTATTGATATCTGGTAATTTTCTGTTGATTTGGGGAAATTTTGTTTTTTTTCCCCATTGAAAATGAATGGGAAAATTTTGGGACGTCCGTGGCTGTCAATGGCATCGACTTACATAGGCGTCAATGGAAAGCAAGTATATTGGCATCAATACAATGGAGAAACATGCCCGTCAAAGGCATTAAACAAAGTAAATGCCATGAGAAATGAATGGGAAATTTGGACGTCCATGGCCGTCAATGGCAGCACCCCCTATAAGCGTCAATGGAATCGGGAACGTTTGGGGGACACGTCTTATTGATATCTGGTCATTTTTTGTTGATTTGGGGAAATCGTTTTTTTCCCCATTGAAAATGAATGGGAAAATTTTTGGACATCCATGGCTGTCAATGGCATCGACATCCATATAGTCAATTGAATCCAAGTGATAAATGTACCAACTTAAGGGTTTTCCACTATGATTATTAAAATGTTACATTTGTCTGCATCACGTTTGTAAATAATGTCCCATATAAATAAAAACAATTCAATGAGCCAAAACGTCAGTAACTTAGTAAAAGGAATCATTCACAAATAAACCCCAAAGTGCCACTAGAGCCCCTTCACACATTCCTGAACACTGTTTAAATCCAGGGATTTAAACGGGTAGCTTTTATGTGTAAAAGCAATTTCCTAACTCAACTGACACGGAGATTATGCGGGCATTTACCAGATCACGTCCTAGTATAATGTCTGGGACTTACCCGGGATGTGGCATGTGTGAAAGCAGCCGTTTGATTCCCGGGTCACTGCGCGAAGACTGATGAGGTAAATATCATGGAGGCCGATTGTCATTTCCTTTTTCTTCGTAGTAAGACAAAAAGCAGTGAACAAACATCCCAATTATCAACATGGCAAACTGAAAATTGCCAAATTAACTGGAAATTAAACAAAATTAAAATTGCTACTGGATCATTGAGCCATGGAAGAGACAGTCCATCGTCCATTTTTGGAAATGTGTGGTTTATTTTGTTACCGATACCGACCAAAAATGATGTCTTGTCCGTGTTATAAAATCCGGTCTCCTGCCATTCCTGCACAGAGATCGCGGAGTCGCTAACACGGGACAAGTCTGAACGTGTCCAACCCGGGTTTTTTCCGTGATATCTCCCCATGTCTGAAAGCCATGACATGGGTAAACCCCGCGTCACCTTGCACAGGAATTTACCGTGATATAAGTCTGAAAGGGGATTAGGTGACGACAAAGCATTACAAATACAGGCAGGCGAAAGGCACAGACTAGTCCAGACAATGTATTGTCATTGAGTTGTTCCCAGGATGCATTTTGCTGGACTTTTGCACAGACCTCTGTATTTGATTACTTTTCTTAGTGACTATTTCTTTCTGGTAACGCAGCAGTTTAAGTTTATAATTCATTATTTTTCAATTATTTATTGTTCATTCAATTTTTACACCATGAGGGCAAATGGTCTGCTCAACATGACAAATCCCGATCATCTTAGTTTGGAGAGCTCTAATAGTCAATAAGCAGAGGTGGGTAGTTACACGTTACATATACTCCGTTACATTTACTTGAGTAACTTTTTGAGAAAAATGTACTTCTAAGAGGAGTTTTACAAAGCCATACTTTTTACTTGAGTAGATTTGTGAAGAAAAAACAAATACTCTTACTCCGTTTCTTTGGGCTACACAAGAGTCGTTACATTTTTATTCTTTACATATTAGATTTAATTTTTTTTTATTTGCTAGCGATGCTACTGCTAAGAGTAGCGCTATTAATTTCACCAATGAGACGTAGCAACAATAATCACATGACTCCATTACACCAATCTGACACAAGCTTGCCGTTCCATGATCACTCAAGCCTGTTCAATCACGCGTCTTTAAAGCACCGTAACAACTGAAGTGTTTGACATAGAACACTGCCCACAACATGAATCGAAATTGCGGATTTAAAACTCTTCCCCCAGTTTTTATTTGGCACCGATTGACCATGGGAAACCGGAGGTATGATCCTCAGTATTCACTACTCAAACTCGGAACTATTTTCTCCACTAGAGGGCAGGGCACTCATGCTCTTTGGACGAATAATGCTTCATTTGTCGTTACTGTTTTTTTTTTCTCTCTTTAGTGATTTTTAAAAAAAATTTCATCGTGTTATTGTACAATATCATTATAACAACAGTTCATATAGAAAAATCCATTGTTTAAGAAAATCAATCAAACGAAAATAAGCAGTTACGCAAAATGTTACTCATTACTTGAGTATTCAATTCTTCACTGGATAGTTTTTACTTTTACTTGAGTACATTTTTTGGACAACTACTTTCACTCTTACTTGAGTAATATTATTTTGAAGTAACGCTACTCTTACTCGTGTAAAATTTTTGGCTACCCACTTCTGTCAATAAGCATTACTGCTGTGCTAAATTGTGACCAGCCCTTGTACAAAGGCAGAATCGTTCTACATTCACTTTGAAGGCAACATGCATATTGGCCCAAAACCGATCATGAAAAACCAATGTCAATATTATCCGATAGCATTTTAAAATGCTTTTATCGGCCGATATTATCAACTACACGATAATATCGGACAACTCTCGTGCTTTCTTATTGATGGTTGTTTTCCGAAATTTCCAGGTTCGCGGTGAATCAGTAACAGGCACACTTTTGCTCAATAGATGATGTTTATTGATTAGAAAATGCAGAATAAATTAGATTTATTGATTACAATCCCACAAGAGAAAGCAACAAGTATCAAAAACAAGCAAAAATAATGGTAACGTGACGCTAGATTTGAGTTTGTCAATCCCAGAATCCCCACGTTATCGTTACAGCACAACTAGTTGTCCCCTTAGCAATGACAATCGCTTACCGTGACAAATGAGTGGGAAGCCAGCAACACTCCAGTAAAGCGGCAAAAGGACAAAGCTGGGCGATCCGTACGCTTAATCCACCAGCGGACTTCATGGGTCGCCCGGAAACGTCCGCTTTTGTAAGGACGCACCCCTCGGAGGCGGAGAGGCCAAATTCCGCCTCCGAGCGGCGCGGCCCCGTCCAATGACAAACATTAAAGCTACTTTTGGTTCAGCCCCCTTGAAAAAGGACTTTTCACATGGGACAAATGAGCTGTGCTGCAACAGATGTAAATATTATGGGTGCAAAGCAAGTTATCTCATGAGATTCCCTTCTAGCTATGGGATACTATGGTGCAAAACAAGTTATCTCGTGAGATTCCCTACTCAAGCGCGTCTCCTAACTATGAGAACAAGGTGAAAAACAATAGAAGTTGTTCACAGACATAAAAACAATATAAGTTGTTACAATCTATGTCACAGAAGCAATCATACGTCACAAAAGCATAATGTAATATTTTCCCCCATCAACGGTTACGACATTGGCATAGATACAGCATGCTTAGTTATGGGGCGTAATTAGAACAACAACAACTAAAAGAACTACAAACAAATTTCCATTATTGAATTACATATTATTACATATTCTTACTGTTCACAAACAATTCAATATTCTTTCTCTTCTTTATGTGTTGCTATGTGAAAGCTATTATGGATGTTTTCAGGGTTTTTTTTTTTTTTTTTTCTACAACATATTATTTTTACTATTTGTCAAGTTCAAAAATAGACCCTTAGGTAGACATTTGTAAAATTACCCAAAAATAAGGAAAGAAGACACTCAGTTTTCTTGGCCAAGGAGAGCAAGGAGGGACTAGACAGAGAAATGCTAGATTACGCTGTATAGTCACCAAAATTGATCTAAACTAAACTCCTTGCTCTTTCTTTTATTAGGGGCTTGTCCTAACACAGAAAGGTGCCGCCCTAAAGGGAGGGGGACAGCAAGCTGGAGACACCCATGTGATTTTGATTGGCTATGTGTGTTAGCATGTAGGCGGAACTAACTAAATACACGTGTGTAAGCAAAGGCACTTAGATAAAGTGGTCAGAATGACCCAGACACTTCAGTTATGCAACGTTGCGGCCATGGCAGATGTCCTCGAATGGAAGATGTCCTCGAGAGTCTAGACGAAAGTCTAGACGTCAGATGCTGAAGATGTCCCGGAAGGTCTAGTTACGCAATGATGCGGCCATGAAGCAAGGCAGTTGTCATCCCGACCCTCTTTACTCTTTGTAACACTTAAACATTATACTACAACCTAGTATAGCAAGAAATAATCATTTACTGGTTATATCAATAAGAAAAAATATGGCAATATTTATTATGTATGTATTAGGTATGTATGAGCACAAGCAAATATTCAATCAATCAAGTAAATATTCAATCAACCCTCGATAATTAACTCAACACTGTTATATTAATATAATAGGGACAAGTGAGTTCAGTCAGTAGCTTTCTTTATTCAAAAACTGAAACCTTATGTTGCTATATTCAAGTGACCTCCTGAGTTGTGATCCCATTGGATGTTGAGGATTTGAGTCTTAGTGGAGAAAGGCATGCTGAGTATCGGCCCTCCTCCCCTCCTCAGGCCCATGAGTCATTTGCCTCAACTGGAAGGGCAAAAGACAAATAAACATAATTTTCCACAGTTTATGTTCTCAAAGGGGGAACCACATGACGGAGCACCAGGTGGGAATGTGCACCTATAAGTATGAGAGTGCATACATTCCTTTAGAAAACTGTTACCCTTACTCATAGAAATGTGTATACACTACTTGCAAAGTCAAACAAACAGATGCTGTGCCCAGGTTTTGCTGTGTATTTACATCTGTCATCTTCAATCACTCATCTGTGATTTTTTTTTTTCTCCCTGTGTGCGTGCACAAATTAGGCCTAGATCCTGACAAGCACCTGGGAAAATCTCTGGCTGACATGGCGCCCTACCTGAAACAGGTCACCAACCCTTTTGGATGCTTTCACTGATCATTTCATTTGGTACACCTGCAGGGGCGGACTGGTAATCTGTGGGTTCTGGAGGATCACAGAACGGCCGGTGCCCTGGACGGCCGGCGGCCGCCATTCATTATACATCACTGTTTTTATCCCCCCTATCCTCTGATTAACTACAGTTCGCATCCAATCCGACAGGTGGCAGCAATGCGCCTGGCACTGCCAATCTGATAGAAGAACGAAGAAAGCACAGAGTAGCCTTCATTGGATCCTTGTGGAAGCAAAATAGCAACATGCGTCAATACGAATGGTGGTGGCAAAAAAAGAAAAGAGAAGGGTGGCGCTGAGAAGGTTAGGGAGAAAAAATTAAAGAAACTGGAGAGCGAAGCATTAAAATGTCATAAATTGACAAATATTTTCGCAAGCTGCAACGGCCACGTCGGGTAACAAGTCAACAGCCCAGCCCCCGGCGATGCTGAGTGTGGGAGCGGCAGCCGCTCTGACGTGCAACCGGTGCAGGGAGAGTGGGAAAAAGAAGAGGGAGGGGGGTAACGATATGGAACTTCCCCACACAAACGCAGGGAAAGTAAGTAGTGATGAAGAGGGTTACTTGCTCGGTATACTGGCAGTTATCCACCAGGTAGCTACATTTTAAATGAAATAAATGACAATTAAAGGGTTAGTGCCAGCTAGCCCATGTACCCGTTTGCAATCGTGTCAAGTTACAGTATGCTAGTCCTACTAGCACTCTCCTAAGAAAAATATTTTAGCTGTAAAACAACGTATGCACACGCAGCAGCAATATTAATTCAGAAGAAATATAACAAAATATTAATAAACTTTACTTTAAAGTTTAGGTAGTTAAATTGATGTTATATATATTAATCATTTATATATCGTTTTGTTTTAAGGTTAATACTTTCCAATGAAGGTTATGTATACAGGATTTGTCTTTAAATGTTTATTGTATTTTCATTGAAATTTATTATTTGTATGGCAAGATTAATTATGGCAAGGCAAATTTATTTATATAGCACAATTCAACACAAGGCAATTCAAAGTGCTTTACATCACATGAAGACCATAAAAATCACATTTAAATCAACACAACAGGGGTCTCTAAACCGGTCCTCAAGGGACGCTGTGGGGCCTGGTTTTTGTTTCAACCGATCGAGTACCGACAGTTTAACCAAAGAAGTTTCTGCTAAAACAAGCAGCACCTGACTGCAATCAACTGATTACACTTGTAAGACACCAGATTGGTGGATACGTGTTGTCTTGTTTTGTTGGAATGAAATCCCTCGCCCGCTGCGGCCCTATGTGTAATAGTTTGGAGACCACTGAATTATGGCATAAACAATGAAGTCATTTTATAGACAGAGATATATAGAGATATATTATAATCAATTGGATACATAAAACTTGCTTTGAAAAATAAATTCTTTCATTTGTTTATTCTGGTTGATCATAGAGCTAGTACAGAAAATGAATCAAACTCCAGTTCAGCCTTGCAGTACTTTGAGCGCCTCAAGTCAGACAGTCACAGTCTAGACACATTTTCTTCATTTTTTCTCAAAGTGCACGAAATTGATGCATTTTACAATAAAATGTGTAAAAAAAAAAAAAAAATTTTTTAAATCCCCGGGGGGGCATGCCCCCGAACCCCCTAGGGGGTCGGTGTTTCCCTTCGTATAGCAATTCTTGTGGGCTGGGCTGAGTCAAAGTCCAGGGCTGCTTTTTAGTCCCAGTCCGCCCCTGTACACCTGCAAAAACATCATGCAATATGTTCTCGAAAAAAAAAAAACTTTTGTATTTTTTTCAGCTAATTGTTGCATTTATAGGGTGCTAATTGTCTTGTCAGATCAGTGGTAGCTAAATTTTAGCATGACTGCCAAACAGAGGTGGCTTTACATGTACTGCCTTACATTTACTTGAGTAAAATTTTGAGAAAAATGTACTTCTAAGAATAGTTTTACTAAGCTATAATTTTTTACCTTTACTTGATTTGGAAGAAAAAACGGGACTCTTACTTCGCAACTTTGAGCTACACGAGAGTCGTTACATTTTTCCTCTTTATTCTACATATTAGAATTTTTTTTTTTTTTTTTTTTTTTAACCAACAATGCTAAGTAGCTGTAGTAGTAGCAAGTAGCTCTACCGATTTCACCAATGAGATGTTGCAACACTAATCACATGACTGCATTATGTCAATCAGACGCAAGCTTGCCCTTCTATCTTCACGCCAGCCTGTTCAATCATGTGGTGTCTTAAAAAAACCATAAAAAATGTAGTATTTGATAGAGAGCGCTGCCCTCAACATGACTCGAAAGCATGGATTTTAACCTCTCTATTTGGCACCAATTGACCACGGAAAAAAAAAAAAAACTAGGAACTATTTTCCCCACCAGAGGGCACTCGTGCTCTTTGGACAAATAATGCTTCATTTATGTTTTTTTTTTACTCTCGTCGGAATCCAAAGATTTTTTTTTTTTTAAATTTCTTTGGCTTAATGTGGTTATGTAATGGGTTATTGTACAGTATCATTAAACAACAGCTTATATAGATAACTTGGTGCTCAGAGAAAGAAAATACCATTGTTTAAAAAAAGTCCAACAAAAATATTAGCAGTTACTAACAATGTTACTCATTACTTGAGTATTCTTTTCACCGAATACTTTTTTTAACTTGTACTTCAGTGCATTTTTGGAATGACTACTTTTACTTTTACTTGAGTAATATTATTTTGAAGTAACTATACTCTTACTTGAGTAAACGTTTTGGCTATTCTACCCACCTCTGCTGGTAAACACATGAAAAGTAGCTCAAAATTTATTCAATTTACTGTGCTAAAATACATTATTTTGTATATATATTTTCACAGTCTACTACTATGCTAATTTTTTTCATTGTACTAGTTGGTATAATTTATCTCTGAACAAAAGGTTTTCTTGTTTTTTTAAATAGCTCTCTAAAAAGTATGGCGTCCATATATGCGGAGAAGGTGGAGAATATGAAACATTTACCCTCGATTGCCCCCTCTTCAAAAAGAGGATTGTCATGTGAGTATTAGCTCTCAGAAATTCTACTGTACATTGTGGTCTCTATTTTATAAAGATATATCCAAGAGGAAACCTATGGCTGTAAGAAAAGAGACTATGCAGTACAATCCTACCATTCATACTAGATATTAGAGGTGTGCATCGGTACTGCCCTCACGATTCGATTCGATTACGATTCGGAGGGCCACGATTCGATTCAATTCGATTCGATTCAGAGGGTCACGATTCGATTCGGTTCGATTCGGCAATGCATCGCGATGCCTTAAAGCCTGGGATGCATTAAAATTCTAAAGCAAAGCATATTTTTCGTGAATCATGAGGCAACACAAGCGGTCAGACATTAAACAACTTTTTATTGGCTCTTGTGTCACTCCTGGTTCAAGTCAAATGAAAATACTTTTAGATATATATTTAAAAAAAAAAGAAAACAGATCACAGCATTTAATTGGTGCTTTGAATGAGACCAGGGCTTTCTCTTTTTTTTACACACAGTAGCAGCCTTTCACACAGTGCAACATCTGAACTCCTGTGCAAAATCAGTAATAACAGTCACTAGAGGTGTGCATCGGTACTGCCCTCACGATTCGATTCGATTACGATTCGGAGGGCCACGATTCGATTCGATTCGATTCAGAGGGTCACGATTCGATTCGGTTCGATTCGGCAATGCATCGCGATGCCTTAAAGCCTGGGATGCATTAAAATTCTAAAGCAAAGCATATTTTTCGTGAATCTTGAGGCAACACAAGCGGTCAGACATTAAACAACTTTTTATTGGCTCTTGTGTCACTCCTGGTTGAAGTCAAATGAAAATACTTTTAGATATATATTAAAAAAAAAAGATCACAGCATTTAATTGGTGCTTTGAATGAGACCAGGGCTTTCTCTGTTTTTTTACACACAGTAGCAGCCTTTCACACAGTGCAACATCTGAACTCCTGCGCAAAATCAGTAATAACAGTCACTGTATTTTAGTCACAACAACCCATCGATAAAAATATTCAAGTAAATATTAAAGAAAGCGACAAAGAAAATATTGTAGTGCAGCAGCATCTTTATC
Organism: Corythoichthys intestinalis; assembly: GCF_030265065.1. Taxonomy (NCBI): domain Eukaryota; kingdom Metazoa; phylum Chordata; class Actinopteri; order Syngnathiformes; family Syngnathidae; genus Corythoichthys; species Corythoichthys intestinalis. Next base: position 41,971,387 of record NC_080409.1, on the reverse strand, counting down.
GCAATATCAATCCAGGGATCAGTTCAGTTGCAAACAAAACATCCAACTAAATTGCAATGTAGAACAAAAGTAAAATGTAGGCCTAGCCCACTATATATGTGCAATCAACTTAGAAATGCAATCAGTAACTACCACATAACACTAAAAAATAATGAATTAAAATGAAGTGCAGCAGCATTTTAGCAGCCATAACAATCTGTTTCAACATGAGGAAATATCATTTTTTTGCAATTGAGAGAGCAGAGAGATAGTAGAGGTTAGATGGGGCCTAAAAAATCCAGCCCGACCCGACACGGCCCGCTGGTATTGAAGCCCGACCCGGCTTGGAGTGACGCGGAAAAAAAAAAAAGGCAGCAGCAATTTATTTTCATTTCTTCGAGATGGCAGAAAAAACGCATGTTTCTTAATGTTTAAATAGTCTACATATTTTTGTGATCATTATAGAAGCATTTACACAACGAAATAACGCTGGGAAAGTTTAATATTAAAAAAAAACATGCGATTTTGCAGACAGACAGAGGAGAAGATTCAAAAGGATCACATTTGTGTTGCCTTTGTGTGCATAAAAAAGTGTCTTTCGTAACGAATTTTCAGTTGGCAGAAAAAAAACGCAAGTTTTCTTAATGTTTAAATAGTCTACATATTTTTGTGATCATTATGAAATCATTACACAACGAAATAACGCTGGGAAAGTTTAATATAAAAAAAAAAAAAAAAAAACGAGTTTGCAGACACTCAGAGGAGAGGATTCAAAAGGATCACATTTGTGTTGGCTTTGTGTGCATAAAAAAGTGTCTTTCGTAACGAATTCTCAGTTGGCAGAAAAAAAACGCAAGTTTTCTTAATGTTTAAATAGTCTACATATTTTTGTGATCATTATAAAATCATTACACAACGAAATAACGCTGGGAAAGTTTAATATATATTAAAAAAAACGAGTTTGCAGACACACAGAGGAGAGGATTCAAAAGGATCACATTTGTGTTGACTTTGTGTGCATAAATAAAAGTGTCTTTCGTAACGAATCGCAAGCGCCACAGCGGAGGAGAAGAAAAAGTGGGCGGCGCCACTGCTTCATGTAAGTGCGCAAGCAAATGCACAATACAGAGAGCCTGCTCTCGGTTTTATACCATTTTTAAAAATAATTTATTAGTCCGGCGCGGGGCGGCCCAACCCGACCCAACCGTGAATGCTTAACATTTTGGGCCCGATCCGTTCGGGTTCGGGCACAAGATCTAACCTCTAAGAGATAGGACATAACATAACAATGGCTGAAGCGGAGAAAGAGGGAGCAAGAAAGATTCTTGATGCACCTAAGACATTGAAAGCTGACATCTGGAGACATTTTGGCTTCTATGAGGTTGGTGGGAAACTTGACCAGAGTTATGCAGTGTGTAAAAAATGAAACATGACAATAATAATACAAATGGGGAAACCAAATCCATTGCATCACCGGAATTGCGCAGGGAAGATTTTTGAACGTACTTATATATTTTAAAATGCGCTGAATCGATTCGGCTTGTTGCCCGCATCGAATCGAATCGTCCATGCCCCGCATCGGGATGCATCGCCGCATCGATTATTGTTGACACCACTACTAGATATGGTCAAGTGTCCGTCATTTTTCTCACTGGAAAAGTATAAGAGAGGAGTAAAGTACCTTTTGAGGGGGTGACTTGTTTATTTTCCTGAAGTTTACAAAAAGAAGCACCTCCGTCTGATTTGAAACCCTAACCCTGTTTTTTTCCGATGTGTCCCAGAGATTCGTCTGAGACAGTGATTCACTCCCCGGACCCGTTCTCTCCGGTCGGCTACCTGCGCTTCACCGCCATGCACACGGAAAGCAAAGCCAGCGTGAGTAGTGCTGAACTGTTTTGACGGATGATATCGATGCTCTTTGATGCGAACCGATGAACTTGATGGCGAAAAAAAAAGTTTATCCGTCTTTGCCGTTGATTGCTTCCAAAGCACTCACAGGGCAAAACAAATAGAACAAAAGCCTTTGGTGTGCGATAACTTTGTTCAGGAGTAGAGGAGGAGCATGGAACTGGAGGCTAGAGTTCAGATCAGCTTCCAGAGGGGCGCCTCTTTCGCATACTCTCTCTATCGCTCTCTCGCTTTCCTCTCTCTCCCTCCTCCAGCCTCACATGGCCTACTTTGACGTCTGCAATATTCACTGCTGCCCTAAACTAAGCCTAGCTTAATAAACATGTCCCCTCACATTAAGGCTTTTTGCATTCAGGTAGTAGGCTAAGTGGGTGCAGGCGGGGTTTGCAGGGATGTAACAAGAATTGTTTTTTTTTTGTTCTTTTTCTTTTTTATGCTTAATCAGAAGAAGCTTAAAGAAAAGACCTGTAGGGCTGTGACTGTTTTTTAGTTACTTTTTAAAAGAGCATTCAATTGAACAATCCCTATATTACTAACAATTTATGGATTCAAGAATCAAATTAGGTTAGGTTTTATTCACTTTGGTTTTCTGCTTCAACCTTCTACTGCGGGACACTAGGAGGTTCCCCTGTATTTACTTCTCAAAATGTAAAAGAGTAAAGGAGACCTCAAACGTTTCAATGATTTGCTGATGATGAATCTGCTCAATCAGCAAGCAACTAGCAATATGGAATCGGTATATGCCACTTTGTAGCACCTGCTTATATGTAATGGAAGTTACATATATTGGGCACGGATACCATGTGGTGGTAATGATTTTTACGCAAAGATGAAACATATATATATATATATATATATATATATATATATATATATATATATATATATATATATATATATATATATATATATATATATATATATATATATTAGGGATGTCAAAATTATCGCGTTAGCGGGCGTTAATTAATTTTTAAAATTAATCACGTTAAAATATTTGACGCAATTAACACAGATGCCCCGCTCAGATTTAAACCCTCACTTGTTGTGTTTTATGGAGTTTTGCCGCCCTCTGCTGGCGCTTGGGTGCGACTGATTTTATAGGCTTCAGCACCCATGAGCATTGTGTAAGTAATTATCAACAATGGCGGGCTACTAGTTTATTTTTTGATTGAAAATTTTACAAATTGTATTAAAACGAAAACATTAAGAGGGGTTTTAATATAAAATTTCTATAACTTGTACTAACATTTTTCTTTTAAGAACTACAAGTCTTTCTATCCATGGATCGCTTTAACAGAATGTTAATAATGTTAATGCCATCTTATTGATTTATTGTTATAATAAACAAATACAGTCCATATGTACCGTATGTTGAATGTATATATCCATCTTGTGTCTTATCTTTCCATTCCAACAATAATTTACAGAAAAATATGGCATATTTTATAGATGGTTTGAATTGCGATTAATTGCGATTAATTACGATTAATTAATTTTTAAGCTGTAATTAACTCAATCAAACATTTTAACCGTTTGACAGCCCTAACATATATATATATTAAGGGTGTAACGGTACATGTATTCGTATTGAACCGTTTCGGTACTTGGTGTTCGGTTCGGAACGGACGCGCACCGAAAGAGTTTCTGACGTAATGTAACCCTTACTTTTTGAGGCTGTGAGTCGATCGGGTTACAGTTTCTTTGTGTAAATTATATTTACTCCGTCTTTTCTCCTATAATGAGGACCAACACGGTAGGACAAACTGTCAACGGCGCGACAACGTGGCCACCGCGAGAACGCTGTGAAACGTGGCCGTTAAAGTCAATCAGCCAATGCACACCAGTCGCAGTGCGGCCGCGTGTTAGACGTGTCCCAGAAGCGCCAAAAGAATGGCAGAGTTTATTATTTGACGAGAGACGCAGCCCTCCTGCGTCAATGCTACTAGCTAGCAGACCGGAAGTCACTCGAGTAAAAATACTGTGGATCCGGTCGATTTTCAAATTAATATGCAATCGTAACCCACTTTTTGAGTCCATCAGATCTCTTGAGTGGTAGATCAGGGCACAGTTGACTTGTCTTTGTTGATTTATTGCTGTCTTCTCTGCTGTAATAATAACCAACACGGCCCCGTGTTCAATACAAAAATCTCCTACCACAACAAAACAAGTAGGAACTCGTATTCACATAGGAACTAAAGTTATACAACATAAAATATACAATATAAATGAATACTACATCACATTTGTAAAATGCAAACACATAATAAATTAAATAATAGCCCATTTAAATAAAATGAATTGAAATGAGCTAAAGCACCTGTAATTAAATAATAAAAATAATACACAGATCCTGCTTACACAATTATATTTATTAATTTCTGTGTGGCGCTTAAACTTGAGAAAATCCACCAATAAAGCTTTTGAAAACCGTTCATAAGAAAAAAAAAAATCATTGAGGCATTTCATTTGTAAAACATGTTAAAATCTTTGTCATTGGGATTGCTTTTCTCTTTAGCACAGGACTTTTTTCTTCTTTCTTTCACAAAGAAAGCTGACCAATATGTGGGTTCTGAAAGACAAATTGTTGTTGGATTATTATCTTTAAATACCCGCTACTTTTTGAGCAGAATTCCAGCTTTGTATAGGCTACGGTTCCTGTTGTTGAAAGCAAAAAAGTGTGTAATAAACAACTAGCACATTTATATTTTGCATTTTGTTTTTTTACTGTACCGAAAATGAACCGAACCGTGACGTCAAAACCGAGGTACGTACCGAACCGAGATTTTTGCGTACCGTTACACCCCTATTATATACATATATATATGTATATATATATATATATATACACACACACACACACACACACAGTGGGGAGAACAAGTATTTGATACACTGCCAATGAGAAAACCCATTGGCAAGTATTTGATACACTGCCAATGAGAAAACCCATTGGCAGTGTATCAAATACTTGTTCTCCCCACTGTATATATATATATATATATATATATATATATATATATATATATATATATATGCAGTGATACCTCAGCTCACGAACATAATTGGTTCCCAGAATGTGTGTGTAAGGTGAAAAGTTCGTCTTCCGAACATTTATTTCCCATAAGAAACCATTAAAATGAGAATAATCCGTTCCCAGGTCCCCATAAAACATAATTTTCTAATAAATAAGCTTTAAAACTACTCAAAAATATACCTTATTTTCTTTAATGTCTTCTTAGGCTTAACACTAGCCTGTGGTGGGATCTTTTTCGGTCCCATAATAGCAAAAGTACACTCAATATGGTCCAAAATGTCTATCAAACACAAACCACGTCCGCACTCAACGAAAGGGAGGGGACGAACTGGGACGCCGTGAGCGTGCGTCAGCTTCTCGTGGCGCTGTTCGACCGCGTGGTTTGGTTCGTCCGCCGAAAACTAGTTCGTCAGCAGAGACTGTATGCTCGCGAATTTAATGTTCTTGAGGCGAAAAGTTCGTGAGCTTAAGCGTTCGTGAGCTGAGGTATCACTGTGTATATATTAGAGCTGTCCCGACTAGTCGACATAGTCGACGTCATCGATGACGTAAATCCGTCGACGAGCACAACATCCCGTCGACGGTTAATGAAGGGTTAAAAAAATATATGCGTGGAAAGTTAGAATGTCGGATGCTCTGTTTGCAAGCGGGGAAAGCGGCACAAAGCCAAAAAAAAGCGCACCAGAGTGTCCAAAACATTGCCTTATTTCAAAGAAACAAAGGAGAGTACACTCTTATGTCCTGTCTCTTCAATGCCAAGCTTGGCTGCACGTTGGCCGTGAATAAAAACCTCAAGCGCCTTCACGCAGTTTGTAATTTTTTTTTTTTTCATTTTTTGTACACCAGAGGGTGCTGTCGCCTTACTAAATAATAATGTTTCATTGACAATGGGCCTATAAGTGCTATTACTATTGTTCTTAATGCTAATTGAAAGGTTTATTTCATGTTATGGTTTATTTTATGGTATAGAAAATTATATAAGGTTAAAAGGTCATAAATATATACAGTATATACAGTGATTGCACTCAAGGGAGAGATTGTCAATGATAAGGTAATAAATTAAGGTAAATGCAATTCATATAGGCAATTCATTGATATATAAATAAGGTTTAAAAGGAAAAAGGTGAAAAGTTTTTGTTAATTTCTAATTATGTTGCTTTATTTGTGTGCACCGTAGCTCTTACAGTGTGTTTACATCAAGGATGGAATAAAAGTTGTAAACCATCAGTTTAAGAGACCATCTTTTCAATCGGGAGGCTACACTAGTTAATTCTATCAGCATTTGAACTCATTGTTTATTTGTGATGTATTATTGTTATTTACGTGTTTATTTGTACTTTAATAAATAAATTGAGTGTTCCAATATGTTTTTTGTGAATTGATAAGCGTCAACAAAAATTTAATTGCTAAATTAGTAAAAAAAAAAAAATTTAATTATTAGATTAGTCGACTAATCGTAAAAATAGTCGGCTGACTAATCGGGAGAAAATTAGTCGTTTGGGACAGCCCTAGTATATATATATAAATATATGTAAATATATATGTAAATATATAAAATTATATATGCATATATATATAGATATATATACACACACACACTCACCGGCCACTTTATTAGGTACACCTGTCCAACTGCTCGTTCACACTTAATTTCTAATCCGCCAATCACATGGCGGCAACTCAGTGCATTTAGGCATGTAGACATGGTTTAAGACAATCTTCTGCAGTTCAAACCGAGCATTAGTATGGGGAAGAAAGGTGATTTGAGTGACTTTGAACGTGGCATGGTTGTTGGTGCCAGAAGGTCTGGTCTGAGTATTTCAGAAACTGCTGATCTACTGGGATTTTCACGCACAACCATCTCTAGGGTTTACAGAGAATGGTCCGAAAAAGAAAAAATGTCCAGTGAGCGTCAGTTCTGTGGGCGGAAATGCCTTGTTGATGCCAGAGGTCAGAGGAGAATGGCCAGACTGGTTCGAGCTGATAGAAAGGCAACAGTGACTCAAATAACAACCTGTTACAACCAAAGTAGGCAGAAGAGCATCTCTGAATGCACAATACGTCGAACTTTGAGGCAGATGGGCTACAGCAGCAGAAGACCAAGCCGGGTGCCACTCCTTTCAGCTAAGAACAGGAAACTAAGGTTACAACTTGCACAAGCTCATGGAAATTGGACAATAGAAGATTGGAAAAACCCCTGGTCTGATGAGTCTCGATTTCTGCTTCGACATTCTGCTTCGACCATCCGAATGTCGCACCAAAATTAAACGATTACTCGAGGCGGAGAAAATTCTTCGATCAATTTTTTAAATCTAGTTACTCAAATTATTCGAGTAATCGTTTTAGCGCTACACTGTAGGCAGATATATGTATGCATTCATACTGTGGGTAATTTTGGTCCACATTAGCCTGTGGCCGCCGGGATTAGTCGCATGATTTGAATGCTTGACTAATTTGCAAAATTGGACTTGGTGTTTAGATCACATGGAAAACAATGTGTTTGTTTTTTTGTTGTTGTTGTTGCTTCCTGCATGTTTTCATGTTGTGTGTGTGGGGGTCGGTTTGTTATGGACAGAAAACATACCCCGTCGCACACCACTCGTGACCCCGCAGCCTTAAGCCCTGAAGCTATATATTTCCTCACCCCCTCTCATCACATCACACGCCATCCCACAGCCCCCGCCCCACCCTTAGGATGCTGGGGGAAGAGCAGGAAGATCCAGGGATAGTAGAGGCGGTGGCGGGGGGAGCCGACCAGGGGAGAACCTGCCCCGGTTCAGCCTTCTGAAGCTCTTCTCGTCAGGGTGACAGATCGGCGGTGACACCAGCACTAGAGGAGACGGCACCGGGCTCAGGGGGTGGGGACGGACCGCCGTCATTTGCCCTCCATTAATGCTAGTCAAGCTATTTTTCATGCTGGCAAGGAGAGGAGAGGGGATGAAGTATAATTAATTTGATTATCTTATGGCCTCATGCGGTTGACAGCAAATGAAGGGGGGCGGTGGTGAGGGTGAATGAGTTTTGGGCAGGGTGATGTGGCTGTGGATGAAATATGAAATATGTATTTCAATGCAGCGGGCGTAGTAGCAGCAGGGTTTGGCAGGTAATATGTATGTCTCAAGGGAATGCTAATGTTTTGTTATTTAAGGGCAACACAAAAAAGATAAAGAAGAAAACGCATGCCCGTGTAGTCGTCACATTTGACTGACAGCCACTATGATTGAATCTACACTATCCTAACACACAAGTATGTCAGCGCCTTGTTTCCATATTCATTCACCTTCAAGTTACTTGTACCCGGGCCCTCACAAGACTGACACGCATTGAAAAGGTTGAGTAATTATGCAGTGTTTTGTCTGCTTTGGCCTCACGTATCCCTCCAACACACACTCTCACCCCTAATGGCAGGATGCAGTGGCGCGAGCTGTGGTCCACGCTCGTTGTCCTTGCCAGAGTGCCATTGACAAGATGACGGAGGAGGCGGAATATGCTGATGGAGCCGGAGACGACCACCATCACCAGCGACAATTTACATCAGACGCTGACCTTAGTTGTCAGCGAGGCTTCGGTGAGATTCGCTTATTGTGCCGGCATGCGTGAGGCCGTGTATTTATGTCTACACATTGCCTACGTGTGTGTGGAAAAACAGGAGGTGGGGCGATGTCACTTACCGCTGTGCATTTCCCGGATCTGTGTCATGTTCATCGCGATGAATCTGTATTTGAGTGACTGCTTGACCAACGGTGCATTTTTGATTGCCGTTTACAGTATGCATGGATTACCTACTGCATACCATAAGATAGATCCTCATTTAGATTCAGGATACTTAGGTAAAGAAAAAAAGTTATATTTTGCCTTCAGGATGACTCACTTGATTTACTCAAATACACACAAACTTGGAAATATTTCAGAATTTTTCTTTCCTTCCTTGAAAACAACATATTCACACCCCATTCCAATTAGAATCTTGAGTGTAGTGCAGCAACAATTAATCAATTAACTCTAGTAATGTGATTTAGAGCTGTCCCGACTAGTCGAGGTTGTCGACATCATCGATGACGTAAATGCGTCGACGGGCAAAACATACTGTCGACGGGTAATGACTAAGCTTGAGAACGATAAACCGATACGACCGGATATCCGGTTTTACAGGTGTATCGATAGTAAAGTTCGACAGTAATTACCCATTAAATCTTCAATGAACCGATAGTAGAGATAGAATTCGGCTATCGCGAGCACAAGAATCGGCTTCTAATGCCTAGTTCAATGCATTGCTTAATGAGATAATAATTTAGCTATTACTTCACATGCTGCGCTTGTGTCATTCACCACACAGCGCACTTAGATTGAGACCGCACGCACGATATAATATGTACAAGCACAACTCACGGTCGTGGTTGCCTCAGAAGAACCGCTACTAGTCGCCGTCATTACCCGATCGTCACGGGCGTGTCATAACAACGCGAGAGCGAACAAAACCACTAATGCACGATCCGTAGCGTTTTCTTCACAGCTCAAAACGAAACTAGTAGTGGCAACGAAGCAACATGCTCAAACAAGGGACAGTTTGAGCACCGACGCCAGAGACGTGCAGCGATTGATTTTCAACGAACCCAGGAAAAACAAAGTCGGACTTTGAAGTGAGGAAGGCAGCCACTCCAATGGTGGAACGGGCAGCACGACCCTCTGGAGATTTTTTTTCCCCCACGAAACGCAGTCTACTTAAACATGAACATGTGGATTAGTTGATCTTCCTCATGAAAAAATCTGCCCTTCAAAAAAGATATGGACAGTGATGAGTAAAAAATCTGGAAACACAGGCATAAGTGAAAGACTTTGCTGTGTATAAGGTTAAAGTGATGATTATTGACCTGTCTAAAATGCCATATTTTTATTCCCCCAATTATACCAGTGGTAAAGCATAATTTATTATTTATTTATGATAACATTGCAGGTTTAATTATTTTTTTTCTAGAGCTGCTGCATATAATTAATATTTTTTGTCTGTAAGATGTTTACGTTCAAAGTTTGCTCTTAAATTACTTACCTCTTGTGTTCAAAACACCAGGAAATACAGTAATTGAATTACTGCACTTTATTGTTGTCTGTCACTGGAGTTTTATTATAAATCCCATCCAACAAAATGACGGTCATATAGTAAGCCTTAATTTTTTTTCATAAAAAACTAAAACATAACATTGGTATGAAATTTTGTTGTTTAATTTTGCTATTAGAAATGCGGTCTTTTTTTATATGTTTAAAATACTGTACGAACACGCACAACAAATGTTTACTATCGTATCGTTCTTAAACTGTATCAAATCGTATCGAATCGCTCGGCCATAAAAATGTATCTTTTTTTTAATCGAATTGTAACCTGTGTATCTAGATACATATCGAATCGGCTTCATGCCAGAGATTCCCAACCCTAGTAATGACGGGTTTAAAAAAAAATTACATTCAGATAAAGTTTAGAATGGCAGGCACTCGCAATGCAAGCGGTTATTTCAATGTGACCGGCATTGTCAGATTGAGCAAAGAGGAAGAAAGTGGGCGAGCGAGAGAGAGGGAGCGAGATCGGTGTGTTAGGAAAGTGCGTGGGTACCGCGGAGTTCAGTGGCTGCATCCCCCACGTTTTTGTTTTGGTCAATAAAAGCATCCAAAAAGAGCCATCTGACGCCTATCGGTGTTTTTATCCTCGCCGCTGCCTTCCTGAGGAGGAAATCGGACGAACCGACGACAACGAGCCAAGTGAATCGCCGGTTCACTCTTCACTACGGCGAGGAGTTGAAAACACCGCCAATTACCAAACGGGGCAGAATTGGTGACACGTGAAAGTGGCATGAAGCCAAAAAAGCGGACCAGAATAGCCAGAGCCTGGAATTATTTCAAGGAAAATATTGCTAAGCTGAGCTCGCATACCACAGTAGCACGTCGGCTATGAACGAAAACTTGAAGCGCCGTCACCAAACTATAATTTTCGAAGACAACAAGAAACAACAAGCTCGCGGATTGTAAGTCCATACAACTTTCTAACGATTTTTTTAAAAAACGGAAGTTACCTTTATGTGCGCATTTTTATTTAATATAATAATTGATATATATATTATATCATTATATATATATATATTTTAATTATTATTACATTTATTAGGATCATGGAAGCTCCCACTTGGGGAAAATATATACATATATCCTGTATATGCATAATATAATAAAAATATATATGGAAACAGCACTGGCCTGCTTACTGTAATCCATGACTGCACTAATGTTAGTTACTTTATATTATAAAGTATCATTGTGTATAGACATGTGCCGGTTACCGGTTTCACGGTTTACCGTAGTGTGAAAACGTCGCTGTTTCAAAACCACTAAAATTTTCTGTCATACCTTAGTACGGTATTCGCTATTTTTCATGTGCCAAAATGCAGCCGAAGTGGCTTGGTGCAGCAGCGCTCACCCTTCCCGTTTGTTGCCGTGAGTGTCAGTAACGCTATTCTGCTAAACAGCCAGCAAACCCAAAAACCAACCCTCGAAAAGCAAGGCGTACTTTTCTTCAATTTATTGAGGTCTCAAATCGTGGTGAAATATACAAATGAATACATTTAAAACGTTATACAATTGTATTTTTCCACATGTGAGTAGGTTCAACAGGATAGCAGTAGCACCATGAAAAAGGTCGCCAAAAACAAAACATACATTTTCCTTTCAAATTCAATATACAAACTAACTAAAACTTACAAAGACGAATGTTAGCCTAAGCTAAGCTGGGAGAGCAGCTTGGTCGACATTTTATGTCTCACAGCCGCCGAGTGAGAAACAAGCTTGAATGAATGGGGGAGGAAAAAAAGGATCGCGTCAAAGATCGCTAATTGCGAAAGGAGGTCTCACTCCTCACTTTTTGTTTTAGATGAAACCTTGAAACCTCAACAATATTTACATTTTAACTAACTTATAAAACTAACTTATACATTTTTAACTAACTTATTAACTTATGAATTATTTGTTCTTTTTAACACAAAGGCATGACATCATGTAGAAGAGAGTTGACACAGTGGCTGAAAATGGCGAAACTTCAGCTTCTCCCCCTCAAAAAAAGTCATACAGTATATATTTTTTAAATTTTATTTAGAAGTGTTCTTACTTTTTTATAGCAATTATTTTGTTCTTGCTCTATTATTGAGCAACTTGAGCTCTGGCTGTGGGTACAGTCTAGGTTCTATTTATTTTAATTTTATATAAAATATTTATTTTTTGTTAATTTATTTATTTTCACATTAATTTATTTTCACATTATATTCATGTTCCAATTTGCAAATATGTTCTGAAAAAAAAAAACCTGTTCAATGGAAATAAGTTTTTTTTTTAAACCCATACATCTCAAAATTTTGGAGCTATAATTGCAATACCGTGATACCGTGAAACCGCGGTATTTTTGCTCACGGTTATCGTACCGTCAAAATCTCATACCGGCACATGCCTAATTGTGTATATACATATAGTAGTATACTACACTCACCGGCCACTTAATTAAGTACACCATGCTAGTAACAAGTTGGACCCCCTTTTGCCTTCAGAACTGCCTCAATTCTTCGTGGCATAGATTCAACAAAGTGCTGGAAGCATTCCTCAGAGAGTTTGGTCCTTATTTACATGATGGCATCACACAGTTGGTGCAGATTTGTCGGCTGCACATCCATGATATGAATCTCCCGTTCCACCACATCCCAAAGATGCTCTATTGGATTGGGATCTGGTGACTGTGGAGGCCATTTGAGTACAGTGAACTCATTGTCAAGAAACCAGTCTGAGATGATTCCAGCTTTATGACATGGCGCATTATCCTGCTGAAAGTAGCCATCAGAAGTTGGGTACATTGTGGTCATAAGGGGATGGACATGGTCAGCAACAATGCTCAGGTAGGCTGTGGCGTTCCAACGATGCTCAATTGGTACCAAGGGGCCCAAAGAGTGCCAAGAAAATATTCCCCACACCATTACACCACCACCACCAGCCTGAACCGTTGATACAAGGCAGGATGGATCCATGCTTTCATGTTGTTGACGCCAAATTCTGACCCTACCATCCGAATGTCGCAGCAGAAATCGGGACTCATCAGACCAGGCCTACCCTAGAGATGGTTGTGCGTGAAAATCCCAGTAGATTAGCAGTTTCTGAAATACTCAGACCAGCCCTTCTGGCACCATGGCATCATGGATGTGCAGCCGACAAATCTGCACCAACTGTGTGATGCCATCATGTCAATATGGACCAAACTCTCTGAGGAATGCTTCCAGCACCTTGTTGAATCTATGCCACGAAGAATTGGGGAAGTTCTGAAGGCAAAAGGGGGTCCAACCCGTTACTAGCATGGTGTACCTAATAAAGTGGCCGGTGAGTGTATATTTTAATAAATTGATTAATATTATATATTTAATTTTAGTTACTGTGTGTATGTGTGCCTCTCATTCAAAATAATTGTGGTAATATTTCAGTGTGCCCTCTAGTTTATCTATTTTCAGGTTAAAACAAATAAAAGTTGAACAGTTTTTTCCCCTCCCCCAAAAATGCGGAATGCACACCAGAAGAAGCATCTGAATTCACACAAAGTATTCTGAAAATGGTTGTCCGGGACATTGCAATTCATTTTAACATTTAGAACAATATAGACAATGACATACCACAAAAAGAGTTAGAATTGTTTTGACTCCTGTTAAAGAGGTGAAGTCTTTGTGTTTCCGTTTACATTTTTTTCGCACTAGTTAATGCCAGCAGCATTTGACCTCATTGTTTGTGATTTATTATTGATATTTGTTATTTATTTATACGTTAATAAAGAATTTAGGTGTTCCAAAATGTTTTTTTGTGAATTAATAAGGTTCAACAAAAATTTCATTATTAAAGTAGTTAAAATAAAAAATATTAGATTAGTCGACTAATCGTAAAAATAGTCGGCTGACTAATCGATAGGAAATTAGTTGTTTGGGACAGCCCTAATGTGATTAGACAAAAGCTTCAAATCAAATTTAGCTGCTTCAAGGATTCATTTAGTTAGAGTGGCGTTGTCATGGTTTGTTTTGTAAGTTTGCATTAAGTTTTATTGGTTTGTGGATACATTGCCCTCTAGTGGCAGCAGTCAATATGACATAACTCATCTAACATGACAGGATCCAGCTGCACCCTGTTAAGACCAAGTTTTTGTTTGAGCTAATATGAATTGTTTCTGTATTTGTAATTTAGTTTAGCGGTATATTTAACAGAATTTGGTAGGAATGTGTGTTTGAACGATTTGTTAGGAGGATTGTTAAAAAAAATTAAGCTAGGAGACTTTTGCTATGCAACTTAGCCAATTGTTGTTATGTTGTATTTCGATCCTTCGATCTGAAAGTGCAATTCTGCATAGTTTGAAAAAAAAAAAACACTTGGGAATTTTATTTTGTAGCATTTGAAAGTGCAATGTTAGCAAGCCTTTGTTTTACATCTCCTAAAGTTTATTTTGCAATGCATTAAATGTTCCTAATACGATCACTCGATTATTCGAACTAACAAATTGATAGATTAATCGATTACCGTAATGGATGGACTATAAGCTGCTACTTTTTTCTTTCATTTTGAATCCTGCGGATTATAGTCCAGTGCGGCTTATTTGTTGATTTATTTGGGTTAATAGTCAACACTTTATTTGACTGCGGCAGCATAAGACTGTCATAACACCGTCATAATTATGACATGACACTATCATGGGCCTTACTGAATGCTTATGAAAATGTCATTAAGTGTCATCCGGCAAATTATGTCACTAACTCCATACATGTCCAGCTTGTATCTTTTACATCCATTCAACGTGAGATAATTTACAGGATAACACTAAATGACATATTTTATAAGCTTTCATTAATGTTCATGATAGTGTCATGTCATAATAATGATAGTCTAATGACAGTCTTATGGTGGCACTGTCAAAATAAGTGTTACCAAATACCATAGCTAGCAATTAATGAAATAACTGGAACAGTAACTGAAGAAATAATTAGCACAGAACATACATTTTGACTGTTATTTACATCTGTAGCACTGCAATGCATGCTAGGAGGCATGTTGGACAACAACAGTGTTGGCATCAGGTGGAAGCGGAGGTTGACTGTCTCCCCCAAGGGAGCAGTGATAGCCAAATGAAGCTTTTTGAAGCAATGAAGCTTTGCAGCCAATTGGTTCAAAGCTTCATGGTGGTTCATTTGATCTTATGACAGTCGTATGATGCTGCTGTCAAATAAAGTGTTATCGGTTAATATATTGTGGTGTAAATATCCGTTAATACAGTGAGTCCACTGCGGCTTATCAATGAACAAATGCCGTTTTCAAGCCAAATTTGGTGGGTGGCGGCTGATAGTCAGGTGTGCCTTATTGTGCGAACATTACGGTACTTAAATAATCAATAGCTGCAGCTCTACTCGAGTGCCCTTGACACGTCTGATTTTGGAAATCAGGAGGAAGCCAGAGCCTAGAGCAGGGGTGCCCAAGTCCGGTCCTCGGGAGCCCCTATCCAGCTTGTTTTCCATGTCTCCCTCCGCCAACACACCTGAATCAAATAATCAGGATCATTATCAGGCTCCTGCAGCACTTGCTGATGAGCTGATCATTTAATTCAGGTGTGTTAAAGGAGGGAGACATGGAAAACAAGTTGGATAGGGGCTCTCGAGGACCGGACTTCGGCACCCCTGGCCTAGATTATAGGAGGAAAATCCATGCAACTACTGGGAGAACATACAAACTCTCCTAACTACCCCTGCTAACCCTCTCTTCCTCTATGTTTAAAGCGCTCCCTGCACCTGCGCCTCTATCCTGCTCTTCCATGACTTTTCGAGGTTATCAGTGGATTTCTGGCATCAATGGGCTGCAAAGCCAAGACCCCGGGATCCAGGGCCAGACTGAAGCAGCCTTTGTACTCTTGCAAAGTAAGCAAAAGTTCCAGAATAATGTTTTATAGTCCTCATGGCCTATAGACCCCAATCACCAACGACACACAATCATGTGATCGCTGTATTGTGCCGCCATATTGTCCGTCATTGTGTGTCCGTATTGTCAATGATCGTAGTTTCTAAAGGTGGATTCACTTGCAAATTATGGAACCCCCAGTGCTTTCAGACGCTGTAAACTCATTGGATGAGTTGCATAAAAGCCGTTATTTGGAAGAGCATCGGTCGATCCAGTCGCCAGATCCATATTTGATGCCCAAACCCATGTTTCCTCCCGTCCGGTCCCGTCCCGTGCGTCAGAGCTCGTGCTGAGACCACAAAATTTCCAATCATACTCCAGTTTATGTCACGATGACATAAACTAGACAGGACTCCTCGAGGCACACGGTCGAACACCTTTTTACAGATCCACAAAACAAATGCAGACTGTTAAGCGAACTCCCATGCACCCTCGAGGACCCTCCTGAGGGTGTGGAGCTGGTCCACTGTTCCACGGCTGGGACGAAAACCACACTGCTCCTACTGAATCTGATAATATGTGTGTTTCTCATAACATACTTTAGTAAAAGAGAACAATTGTGGCTTATTGAAGCCTACAAGATTAAGTCCGATGTTCCCTTTAACATGCATGAGGTGTCGCGACAAAGCCTGACTGAGGTCTTGTCCTGTTTTAAGCGCACGACAACACAGCAGGCGACCAAGGACTCGTGTCAGATGCTATGTCGACTGCTCGAGCAGAATAGCAAACAGCGACCTCGCCACCAAACAAGGACAAGCTCTTCAAATGTACTCCAACGCCAGACGCTTCTTGAACGCGGTCGTCCAGACAGTGCACTTACGTTAGGCGGGGTTATCATTGTTGCCCTGCAGATGTTTTAAAGTGAGCGCTTTTTGCAGTCTATCTGTAGTTCCCCCGCTTTCTCTCCCAGCTTTTTTTTTTTTTGATGGAGAAAGAGGAGCGAAAGATGAAAAGCATATTTAATGTTTATCGCGGTGCTAGGCTGAACTGCCTGCACAGCGTCGAGACAATATTAAACAAGTTAATATTTAATGAACGGCCTCTTTGTATGAGGATGAAGTAGTGTGAGACGGTGGTGTTGGCAAAGGCAAAACAAACTTGAAGCTCTTTCAAATCATTGCAAGGGGAGACTTGGCTTTGAGCGCCTTTTTTTTTTTGTGTTGAGATTGTGTTTGCACTTGACGTGCAAGCGTGCTGCGTACGCATACAGGGAGGGACAAACACCATTAGCGCTTTACTGAGGCTTCAGTCGTGTTAAAAATACATCAACAAAACGATCTTCAGCACAAAGCCGACGCTTTGCAAATGTGCAGGTTGGCTTTATTGCTAAGCACTGCCTCGAGGACCCCCACACCAACAAAAAAAAAAAAAAAACTGAAGTTGAAGCATGCATACTCAAGCTGTACAACACATTGTTGGAGTTAATCTTTTGAATGGCTTAAATAAACCCTTGGGAAGAAGTTTCTACCAAACTTTTTTTCTTAAGGTATACAGTGGGGCAAATAAGTATTTAGTCAACCACTAATTGTGCAAGTTCTCCCACTTGAAAATATCAGAGAGGCCTGTAATTGTCAACATGGGTAAACCTCAACCATGAGAGACAGAATGTGGAAAGAAAAAAAAAAACAGAAAATCACATTGTTTGATTTTAAAATAATTTATTTCCAAATTAGAGTGGAAAATACAGTGGGGAGAACAAGTATTTGATACACTGCCGATTTTGCTGGTTTTCCCACTTGCAAGCCATGTAGAGGTCTGTAATTTGTATCATAAGTTCTCTTCAACTGTGAGGGACGGAATGTAATACAAAAATCCAGAAAATCACATTGTATAATTTTTAAATAATAAATTTGTATTTAACTGCATGAAATAGGTATTTGATACATTACCAACTAGTAAATATTTCGGCTCTTAGTTCTTTTTTAAGAACCCCTCCTGTTCTCTACTCATTACCGGAAGTAACTGCACCTGTTTGAACTTGTTACCTGTATAAAAGACACCTTCACATGCTCAAACAAACAAACTCCAACCTCTCCACAATGGCCAAGACCAAAGAGCTGTGTAAGGACATTAGGGATAAAATAATAGACCTGCACAAGGCTGGGATGGGCTACAGGAAAATAAGCAAGCAGCTTGGTGAGAAGGTAACAACTGTTGGAGCGATTATTAGAAAATAGAAGAAGTTCAAGTTGACGGTCAATCTGCCTCGTTCTGGGGCTCCATGCAAGATCTCACCTCGTGGGGCATCACTGATCATGAGGAAGGTGAGGAATCAGCCCAGAACTACACGGCAGGACCTGGTCAATGACCTGAAGAGAGCTGGAACCACAGTCTCGAAGACAACCATCGGAAACACATTAAGCCGTCATGGATTAAAAACCTACAGCGCACGTAAGGTCCCGCTGCTGAAGCCAGTGCATGTCCAGACACGTCTGAAGTTTGCCACTGACCATCTGGATGATCCAGAGGAGCAATGGGAGAAGGTCATGTGGTCGGATGAGACCAAAATTGAACTTTTTGCTCTACGTGTTTGGAGGAAAAAGACGGATGAGTACAACCCCAAGAACACCATCCCAACCGTGAAACATGGAGGAGGAAACATTTTTTTGGGGCTGCTTCTCTGCTAAGGGTACAGGATGACTGCACCGTATTGAGGGGAGGATGGATGGTTCTATGTATCGCCAGATCTTGGCTGAAAACCTCCTTCCTTAAGTGAGAGCCCTGAAGATGGGTCGTGGCTGGGTCTTCCAGCATGACAACGACCCAAAGCACACAGCCAAGGCAACTAAAGAGTGGCTCCGTAAGAAGCATCTTAAGGTCCTGGAGTGGCCTAGCCAGTCACCAGATCTGAACCTGATAGAAAATGTATGGAGGGAGCTGAAAGTCCGTGTTGCCCGGCAGCAGCCCCGAAACCTGAGGGCTCTGGAGAAGATTTGCATGGAGGAGTGGGCCATAATCCCTGCTGCAATGTGTGCAAACCTTGTCAAGGACTACAGGAAACGTTTGGTATCTGTAATAGCAAACAAAGGTTTCTGTACCAAATATTAAGTTAAATTTTTGTGATGTATCAAATACTTATTTCATGCAATTAAATGCAAATTTATTATTTAAAAATCATACGTGATTTTCCGTTTTTTTGTATAAGATTCCGTCCCTCACAGTTGAAGAGAACTTATGATACAAATTACAGACCTCTATATGCTTTGCAAGTGGGAAAACCAGCAAAATCGGCAGTGTATCAAATCCTTGTTCTCACCACTGTAAGTATTTGGTCACCTACAAACAAGCAAGGTTTCTGGCTGTCAAAAAGGTCTAACTTCTTCTAACGAGGTCTACCGAGGCTCCACTCGTTACTCGTATTAATTAAAATATATCTAGTATATGTAATAGATAGACATTATGTTTTCTAAAATATCTTCTAAGTATTCTATTTGGAGAAACAAAGTTTTCGATGCACAGTGAATACAAATGTAAAGTAAGCCTTGTCTTTGTATTTTTGAGTAAAAGAACAAATCATGGGGAAAAAAAGTTAAAAGATGTTTCAAATTTAGTTTGATTTCAAAGCACTCTAAAGATATTAATTTTCAATATAAAGCTGCCTCTCAAAAATATATATCCAGCCAAAACTACAAAACAAACGCATTCTTAGATTCTTATTTTGCAATTATAATATGTTTTGTTTCAGCCTTATGCTTTGTGTGTGTACAGGTGAACTAGATACGAGAGGCTGGAGCATGAAGGACATTGTCCTTGTTCACCTGTATGTGAGCAGCATGGAAGATTTTGGTCCACTGAATGCCGTGTATAAGAACTACTTTGACACAAACCCTCCTGCCAGGTGCAAAATCCAATCCTCATATTACTTGGAACAGTCACAGTAAAACACTCGTTTTTGCCATCCAGGGTGTGTGTCCAGGCCTCGTTGCCCGCTGGCCTACTGCTGCAGATGGACACTCTCCTCCATAAGTGGACCGAGCCAGCCAGAGAGGATTGCTTTTATCGGCGAGAAGCTCTGCACGTACAGTCTCTATCACACTGGGCCCCAGCCAACATAGGCCCCTACAGCCAAGCCCTGAGGGTAAGAAAGCTACGTTTTAACCTTATTTTGAGAAAATTGGGCGTGATTAATATTTAGTAGCAGTTGCAGCGAGGAAAATAAGTATTTGAACACCCTGCGATTTTGCTTTTGATTTGAGTTTTCCGACTTAGAAATGATGGCCGAGTTTGAAATTTTCATGGTAGGTGCTTGTCCGCTGTGAGAGAAAATAAAAAAAATAAAAAATCCAGAAATTACAGTGGATGATTTTTTTACCATTTTTTAAATACTATATATATTATACCTTTGCAAGCAAATATTTGAACACCTGACGATTAGCTAGAATTGTGAGCCTCAAAAACCTGTTAGTCGCCATGAAAAAGCCCACCTTCACTCCACTTAGTCTAGGTTCATACTGCATGTCTTTTTCGTGTTTTTCCAACTCGAGTCAGGTATTAACTTGACGGTCTGAACGGGACAGGTCGCATAAAAGTGGACCATTTCAAATCCAATCCATGTCACTTACACATGTGGTTAAAATCCGATCTGGGCAACCTTTTTTTCAGAACGTGGCTGCGGTCTGAACTGTCAAGTCCCCCAAATCAGAATATATGCAGCAATTACGTCAGCGAAGAGCGAGAGAGACTGAGCGCTACGTTAGCGATGGAGCAGTGCATTAGCGTTAGCGCCTAGCTTGAATGCGGCTTTTAGGGAAGAGGGAAGCTTGACAACAGTCATTAAAAAAGGATCTGTGCCTCATGAGCAATATTTCAAGATCGCTTACATGGCAGAGAGTCTAGACAAACTGACCGTTTAACCCTGGAACACTAAACCTGGGTGATCTTTACCCATACAGTCATTGTCATGTGATTTTTATTGTGTTGCTGCTGTCTTAGTTACATGGGTTCCTGGGTAGCTTCAAGCTTCTCACTGATGTCATTAATGGTATATTTGTTTCCTTCCTTCCTTCCTGTTAGTGTGTTTAATTCAGACGCTCTTTACACTTTTCAAGAGAAACAACATTCAGACTGGCCGCATACTCTGCCCTATTTCATCCACAGATGCCATTCTGCTTCAAGCTTGGTTACTCTGGCATGCTAACAAGTGAGTAACACGTAGCCAATGTTAATTTACATCTTTAATTGTTAGCTGAGCAGATTTCTTTTGTTTTCAACTAGAGCGAAGCTTTTAGCTAGCTAGCTAGCTACAAGTGAAGTTGTAGCACTCAGGGAGTGAGAAAAAAGATGTCCAGAAAACCAGTAAAATACCTGACAGAGAAGGAAATACAAGATCTTCTGTTCAGGGAAAGCAGTGATGAAGATGTTGATCATGTGGGAGCAGAGGTGATGTATGACAGTGACAGTGATAGAGACTATATACCAGAATCAAGTGATGATGATGAGGAGGATGATAGTGATTGCATTGAGCCTAGCACTTCAGGTCATAAGAGAAAAAAAATACGACATCGTGAGTGTGGTGACCATACCACCAGACAAATGGTCGACCAGTGTGCCCTCGCCATTACTACCCTGCCTGTACCGACTGCATGTAAGACATAAGGCAAGTTAGAGACGTCCTATAATTTGCATCAATTAGTATAATGACCATGAATAAACATCACTTAATGCTAATTTCCAAGGAAATGCATATATTCAATAAAATTCGGTAATTTTTCCCCTCTCAAAAAATGCCATTTTTTGTCTCTCTCTCTCTCAGTTGTCAGTGATGCAGGAAGACTGTGCCTTCACCAGACTAGGCTCACATGTCCCAGGAATGGGTGGACCAAAGAGCAAGTTCTAAGCTCCATTATCTTTTTTGTTAGGAAATGTTTCATTAAGGACTTCCTGATTTTTCAAAAATTTTGCTGCCTTTTTAAAGGGTACCCCATGGTACCTCTTTTTTATTTTATGTGTTATTGTAAATTGGTAAAATAAAGAAGAGTACTACAATTTGGCATACAGTTTTTCACTTTTAACATAAATTGATGAAAACTGTAATTTATCGGGGATAATATATCGGGTAAAACATACCCAACGTTAGTGATGGAGTAACTAATTTAACATTAGTGTTCTAGGGTTAAGTGTGCGTCATGGACACACAGAGCGTGCATGCTATCAATCCATATAAACCTCAAATTTAAGACTAAGCGGGGATTATTTATGTCTGTTATTTGTTTCCAGTTTTTTTAAAATCAAAATATGATCACCCGAGAATAACTTCGAGCCAGCATTTGTTTTGATGGTCCTGCGCATGTGGGTCAGTTTGCACAGCGCACCTCAGACTGGGAATTATTGCGCATGCGTGATACTTGAATGGGCTCAATGGACAAAGGCAGTCCGAACGTTACCCCAGAACAAAGATATGACCAAAAAATGGGAATTGTACATTAAGACCTGAGATATGAACCTAGCTTTATTCACCTAAATAAGTAGAGTGGAGGTGGTCTTTTTAAGTCTGACTTTTTGACCTGTTTGAGGCAGTTAACTGCATAATAACACCTGTCCACCCTATACATCCCAAAGAGCTGTCCATAATTTCAGACCTCTACAAGGCTGGAAAGAGTTACGGGGCAATTGCCAAGCTGATTGATGATACAACATCCACATTTGGAGCAATTATTAGAAAATGGAAGAAGCTAAAAATGACTGTCAATCTCCCTCGGACTGGGGTTCCATACAAAATTTACCTCGTAGGGTCTCAGTGATCCTAAGAATCGTGAGGAATCAGCCAAAAACTACACAGGAGGAGCTGGTCAATAACCTGAAAGGAGCTGGGACCACCATTTCCAAGGTGACTGTTGATAATACACTAAGACGTCATGATTTAAAATGATGCATGGAACGGAAGGTTTCCCTGCTTAAACACATGTCCAAGCCTGTTTTAAGTTTGCCAATGACCATTTTGATGATACAGAGGAGTCATGGGAGAAAGTCATGTGGTCATATGAGATCAAAATGGAACTTTTTTTCCACTCAGTAAGAAGAATGACGAGTACCATCCCGAGAACACCATCCCTACTGTGAAGCAGGGGGGTGGCAGCATCATGCTTTGGGGGTGTTTTTCTTCACATGGGACTGGATGACTGCACTGTAATAAGGAGAGGATGACCAGGACAAAATATTGTGAGATTTTGGGGAATAACCTTCTTCCCTCAGTTAGAGCATCGAAAATGGGTCGTGACTGGGCCTCCCAACATGACAATTGCCTGAAGCAGACAGCCAGAATAACCAAGGAGTGGCTTTGTAAAAAGTAGGGTTGATCCGATCATGTTTTTTTTGCTCCCGATCCGATCCCGATCGTTTTAGTTTGAGTATCTGCCGATCCCGATATTTCCCGATCCGATTGCTGTTTTTTTGCTCCCGATTCAATTCCAATCATTCCCGATAATTTTTCCCGATCATATACATTTTGACAATGCATTAAAAAAAAAATGAATACAACTCGGACGAATATATACATTCAACATACAGTACATAAGTACTGTATTTGTTTATTATGACAATAAATCCTCAAGATGGCATTTACATTATTAACATTCTTTATGTGAGAGGGATCCACGGATAGAAAGACTTGTAATTCTTAAAGGATAAATGTGACTTTGTATATTGTGACTAAATATTGCCATCTAGTGTATTTGTTGAGCTTTCAGTAAATGATACTGTAGCCATTTAACTGTTCTGTCCAAATGCATGATGGGAAGTGCACCCATGACTGTGCGTAGTGGTACCAATTGATATATCTTCTCTGCGTTGGGAAATAACATAGGGTGTTAAGAAAAAGATCAATTGCTACCTTGCTTCCCCACATTGCTTCTCATGATATTTCTAATCGTAGGGAGAGGGATTGTAAGGCTTTAGCCAATTAAAAAAAGGCTCCAAAGGCTGCCAAAATTCACTCTACTCATTTTACGCTGCCGTTTAGCTCTATATATAGGTAAAACGGCGCCATTACAGATTGAACGCGACAATGCGTGAGTGGGTCGTGCAGCGCATGCGTTAATTGCGTTAAATATTTTAACTTGATTAAAAAAAATTTTAATTAATTACCGCCGTTAACGGGATAAATTTGATAACCCTACCTTAAACCTAAACTAAAGACTCTGGATGAGTGTAACATATTATGTCTGTAATGATAAATACAATTAGAAAACGATTTAATTAATATATATATATATATATATATATTAAAAAAAGGCATGTCCGATACTTTTTTGCCGATTCCGATACTTTGAAACTGACGTGATCGGACCCGATCGATCGGGATGCCGATCAATAGGGACATCTCTAGTAAAAAGCATATCAAGGTTCTGCAAGGGGCCTAGCCAGTCTCAAGATCTAAACTCAGTAGTAAATCTTTGGAGGAAGCTCAAACTCTGTGTTTCCGAGTGACAGTCTAGAGCAGGGGTGGGCAAACTATTCCACAAAGGGCCGCAGTGGGTGCGGGTTTTTGTTGCAACCCATTAAGAGGACACATTTTCACCAATCTGCTGTTTTACAAGTGCAATCAGTCGATTGCAGTCAGGTGCTTCTCATTTCTGCTGAAACCTCATTGGTTATACTATCCGTGCTGGGTCAGTTGGAACAAAGACCAGGACCCACTGCGGCCCTCGAGGACCGGTTTGCCCACCCCTGGTCAAGAGACCTGATTGATCTAAGGAAGATCTGTACGCAGCAGTGGTGCAAAATCGCTGCTGCAGTCTGTGCAAACCTGGTGAAAAGCTACAGGAAACGTTTGACCTCTGTAATTGTTAACGAAGAATACTGTACCAAATATTGACATTGACTTTCTTATGTATTCAAATACTTATTTGCAGTAGTATAATACAAAAAAAATGTTTAAAATGATGCACTGTGATTTCTGGTTTCTGATTTCTCACAGTTGACAAGCACCAACCATGAAAATTTCAAACCCGCCCATCATTTCTAAGTGGGAGAACTTGCAAAATCACAGGGTTTTCACATACTTACACGTTTTGTTAATATTATGCTGGGGAAATGCATCAAGAACTCTTGCTCATATGTTGCTGTTGCTTTACCTATAGTAAAATATAATACACCTGGCTGCTCAGTTATGTAAAAATTGTGTGGCTATTGAATCTGTCACTTTGAAAATACAACAACAAACGTTGATAACATACAGAATTGTTTTTTCAGTGATTTCCCACAACTTACTCTTGGTTTTTAAGTGACACATCATAGACAGGCGTTATAATTTCCACGTTTGTGTTATGGTTTGCAAAGAGCGTAACGTCAATTTGGTGGACATATCCAGAGATTCAGAAGATTTTAGCGGATGTTCCCATGATGCTTAGTTACATGGTGCTTTTTATGTATTTGCCTCCGTTGCTGTTTGTGTGCGCTGCAGCGTATGATTGTGGTTTTGTATGATTCTGTATTTCATCCCTAACTGTCGGAAGTGTGTCTCCATATTTGTCATTTGGAGCCCAGAAAGAATGTCGCATCCCGACGTTGGTGTTGGGGGAAGTGCGGTGCAGCGGTTGAATGTTCGTCTCTGCGTTTTTTTTGTTTGTTTACTCAGTGTGCATTATCCGGGATTACACTTGTCAAGGTACTGTCAACAAGGATAGTGTCCATCTCCTGCACGCTGTCCTTGATGCCGCTGCCAAATCTGTGTATGAGTTAGAACACGTGTGGATTACCTATTTGCTTAGATGCTTTGACAGCACGTTTCGCAGTGACTCAACGCAGTTCTAGAACTCAAGCACACTTTGGTTGCCTGACATCTGTTGTCTGGAGAGTTGTCGCAGTGTTGTATTTACTCGAGGGCCTGCTTACGTGACATGTTTTGTTTTAACTATCATGTATTTTGTGTTGATTTGTATTTTTAAATTCTAGATGCACCTTCTGAGTCTGAGCAAATTTGTAGTTTTTGCATGCTATGTTGGCTTCCTATGACTATCCAAATACCTTCCAAAATGTAGCATTATAAAACGTATTCATGAAAGTTTATTTAGCAGTCTAAATCATTAAAGTGCATATGACACCAAAAAGCATGTTTATTTCATATTTCACACGGTGTTTTATGCTCCTGAATGAAATGGACCGCTTGGATCTGTGTGGAATCGATCGTTTCATATATTCAAATTTTGAATCCCACGCCATGAAAATGAGTTACTTCCGGCTCCAGTCTTGGGTTTAGGACGAATGCGAATGTGACGTCACTCGGGTCAGCATCTCAAAATACAGCATTGCTTTATAGCATGCAGATAGATTCAGCTGATTTTGGGGATTACTTCGTTTATTTTTCGCATCACGCCAGCCAAACGGCTGCAGGTTTTTGTAGCAGCACCAGGGAGAGGCGTGTGAGCCTTTTCGGGTTTCAGAAAGTGCCCGTTTATTTAGCACAGTACTTCTGAAATAGTGGTGCGCGCCCCCCCAGGGGAGCGCAGAGCGATGCCAGGGGTGGCGCATGTGACCTCGGGGAGCATGCTTTTTTTAAATTAATTTTTTAATTTTTGACGTACTAGAATAAAGTGTACTTGCACATCCACTCAATGGGTAGCAGTGGTGCTCTCATTTTCAGAGTGCGCGCAGTATTTTTGAACTAAGCAAGAGCTCACAGAAAATGTGAGATGTGATGAGCTGTGCGCCGTTTTTGAAAGCCGTTTTCCAGCCGGACTCACGCAGCGACCTACTCTCTTCTCCGGTTCTCTTGTGTCCGTCCGAGAAGTGCCATTTTCGACTTGGGATAGTCACGATGACCGACCTCACCTACGGTTCTCCCTCGGCCACCGAGAATGCGCTTTTTTCAGGCCGTTTGCGTTTTGGCTTTGACATTTATTACATTGGGAGATGAGAAAAGACCACTGTTTACGGTGTCTAAAAATGATTATAGCGGACAGCCAGAAGCCAAATCATTTAAGATGTCACTTAAATTCATTAGACCCCAATCTCATTGATAAGCCCCTTGATTGTTTTTCAGCGAAAACGTGCCGAATATTGCCACAATCGTCCCGCTTTGCTGCGTTACATCAGTAAACCAGTGAGCACTGTTAGCATGCTCAATGCAAAATAACCCCTCACCATTGCAAAAGAGATGATACTGTGAGCAGCGAAAATAAAAACTGTCTTTCTGTCCAAAGACACTCTTTTTTTTTTTCTTCTATTCAGTTTTATTTTTTCGGTCAATTTTGGGGGGCATATTGTCTTAATGAGTTAATGTTTCTAATCAATTTGAATTTGTTATTATTTACTGATTTTATTACATTGTATTTTTCAGTATCAAATGATCAAAAATGTACCTTGAGTGTATTTTTTACAGTTTGGATGTGTTTTTTTTTTTTTTTTTTTTTTTTTTTTAAATTCAGGCAAATTGATGGACGTTAAGTTTTTTTCTGTTACAAACAAAACAATGTTAAATTATACTTTATTATAAGTTGATCTGTTACTTTTTTTCTTTAATAGAAAAAAAAGGACACAATGTTAGGCAGAAGTGTACTTATAATAGTAATATCTTAGACAAATGATACTATTTACAGTGGCGGCAGAGAGTTTGGGGGGGCGCGAAACATTTACGTCTTCTTTGGGGGGGGCGTAACAGAAAATAATTGAGAAGCACTGATTTAGCAGTTTATTTAGCAATCATTAAAGTGCGTATGACACCAAAAATCATGTTTATTTCATATTTCACACGGTGTTTTATGCTCCTGAATGAAATGGACCGCTTGGATGTGTGTGGAATCAATCGTTTCATACATTCAAATTTTGAATCCCACGCCATGAAAATGAGTTACTTCCGGCTCCAGTCTTGGGTTTAGGACGAACGCGGATGTGACGTCACTCGGGTCAGCATCTCAGAATACAGCATTGCTTTATAGCATGCAGATGGATTCAGCTGATTTTGCGGATTAATTTGTTTATTTTTCGCATCACGCCAGCCAAACGGCTGCAGGCTTTTGTAGCTGCACCAGGGAGAGGCTTGTGAGCCTTTTTGGGTTTCAGAAAGTTCCCGTTCACCCCGAGATCGGCCAAAACAAGTCTGCGACAACTGTGGGACCACTGAACTTACGAGGAAGTGAGTAAACATTGTAATTTTGTATTACGTCAAATACTAGGATCATGGCACACGTTTTAATATCGAGTTGGCATGCATTTTGTGGCTGACGTGCTCCTTGTCCACTCGGCCGACGACCGGCGGCTTGTCGCACATCCCCCCGCCAGGAGAGCACTATACTCGGCTTATTGCCCTCTTCTTGTGCCCGGTGTTCTGTCAAATTTCCCACCCGATCAGAAATTGCAACTTTGTGTTAAAAATGGCCGCGAATACAGCGATTACAAAGTAAACACATTTACTTACGTTTGATCATGGAGGGACATGTATAAAGTTTCCTCTGCCATGTTAGCTGCACAACAACTGCAGCCGCTCTCGTATGACTCTCGCTGTTTACGTCTTCACCGTGTAGTAAAGCATTATTTTACACCATATTCGGCTGGCTTTCACGACTCTTGGTTTGTTTACATTCTCTGAAGCCGGGGCAGGGCTATGACAAAAGTGGCATAAAATATCGTTCGGGCGGTGTGACAGTAAAGGTGAAGTCAACAGTTTTGACCATGATGTAGTAATTATGCCATGTCGTACTGAATAAATGCATTTTTATGATTTCATATTCCATTTGGCATAAGACTGTTATTTGTCATGACCATACCATTTATTTAGCTATGGGGGAAAAATATTTTGATAAAAAGAATATCTTATAAAAATATTGGAGAGAGTGAAACAATGACATTTTGCGTCTCTTTTCGTCACATTTTCCTTTAGCACTCTAAAACCACTCATAGCGCTGTTTCAATGTTATTAGATTGTCAGTGATAGACTTCCTATACATTTTGACTGGAAGATGGAGCTAATGTGCCATGGCACAGTGGTTGGAATTAGTCTAAACTCATCAGTTCCACTGTGGAAATGGGCGCTTGTTTTTGGAAAACTGTAAATGGACTGATTCCAAGCTATCTGAGAAAAGCTCTTTTCCACAATGACTTAATATGATCTAAAGCATGTCTAAAAGGGCTCCTCTGTGCACTGGGGTATTATTTTTACATATTGATACACTCAACCCCTTGCCTGGAACCTGTCATCAGTGCCCCCATCTGTGTGACACTCCCTCTTGGCATTTGTTGCCATGCCGACATAGCCCATCAAATAAAACAACTGAAAGATTGATGCAAAAGAACCTCAAGTTGTTAGAGAATTGGAAGTCATAGGGCAGAGGAGCAGGCGTACTTATATCTGTGCTATCAGGGTGTTTCGGCAGGCGGATATACGCAAACCACGGCCGACGAAACCTTGATCAATGCACTTTTTTAAAGTTTCGCGAGCTCTGGGACACTCGAAAAATGACTTTCATACCTCTCCTTGCTAAGCTAAATGGTACCACCATGTACGTTTGTGTGGAAACAACAACCAAAAACTATTCACCTTCTCACCGAAACTAGAAAAACTGTTTACACGGCTATTATAATACCCCCTACTCATTGAAATAGGGAAAGTCGCTATTTTGTTGTGCAACAGTAAAAATATAAACGCATTGGTGCTTGGACTATAGTAAATACGCTTGCCATGTTTCACTTCCTGACAGCGTCTACATCAGGCTACGTGGCTCCTCCCGTTCTACGCTTGCCATGGACCACTCTTCACACTGAGCTAAATCTACTGTGAAAAGGCCTTAGCAGTAGAAAACACATACAGGTGGACACTTCTCTCTTAGCAGCTTCCTACTCGAGTTTTGCAGGTTAGCAAGTTCACACAGTTTATTCCTATGCTAACTCTGATGCAGGTCAGACTTTCAGTGGCCAAACATTGATGTCTTTTTACATTACTTGCAGTGGCTGCTGCTGTTGGCCATAAAAAAATTCTCTTCGAAGGGGGCGGAGGAGGCCGCATGTTGACATATATTTCTGTGTGTGTGGGGATAAGGGGGTCTAGTCAACAGCCAATCAGACGTGCGTTTAAGCGGAAAAAATGGACCGGCACATTCAGCAAGTGAGAAGGGATAATGTAAGTCTAAACTTAATTAAATTAATTCACTTAATAATGGTAGAGTCAATTCTATCCTTACAACATATGGAAAGACAATTTAAATTACCGATATAACTGAACTCATCATATAATGCAAATAAGGTTGCTTAAAAGTTGGTGGGGACAATTTGAGCATCCTCAGAAGTTGATAGTGTTATGTCCCTACCGTCCCTATGCAAACCTACGCCCTTGCTTATGACAGATGACATTTTTTGTCATCCGGAAAATTATCTCTATTCTGAACAAATGTAAAAGATACAAGCTAGACATGAATGGAGTTAATAACATAATTTGACGGATGACACTTAATGACATCTGTCATAAGCATTCATTAATGATATTGTCATGTCATAAATATGACGGTCTTATGTAGGGGTGCATGATATCCATTTTTGGAAACCGATACCGATGTCGATAACTTCCTGCTTCTCAAGGCCGATACCGATACGATAACCGATAATAAATATATAATTTTTCAATGTATATTCATCTGAGTTTTTGAACACCTGTTGGTCAAAAATACTAGTGGTTGATTGAGCATAGATTTGCCTTTGACCGAACCAGAATTTTCATGATGACATAAACCTTATTATAATAAAACAAACAAAGACAAGAACAGTTTTGAATTCAAATAAAGTGCCCATATTTTTTTTTTTTTCAAATAAAAACGATTTAAGTCAATCACAATCAATGAGCATTGATCCAAAACAAACATAAAGTCAACAGGTATTGTGCTTTGTCAGCAGATAAAACATTTGGTGAGGCAAACATTTGCTAATTGCCATATTAAGGTTTATAACTCAGTGAAGGAAAAATACGGCCTCTAGAACAGTAACAAAACTTTGCATACTGGCAAAACAGGAGTGGAAACAAACGCACACATCCCAATCCACCGACACCGTGCCAAAAATATTACTGATAGGCCCGATAATATACAATGTAATCGGATTTATTGGGATGACGTCATAATTCCTATTATCGGACCGATAATTATTGGACCGATAATTATCATGCACCTCTAGTCTTATGGCAGTTTTATGATGCCACTATCAAATAAAGTCGTACCTTTTAAATCAGATAAATAAAAAAATAAGCCACACTGGACTAAAAGCCACAGGATTCAAAATGAGGGAAAAAAGTACCAGTTTATAGTCTGAAAATTACGGTATCTCCAGATTATGTAGTTATGATGAATGTTGAAAATATGTCACGATTTAAAATATATATGTTATCCTCAGACATATAGCCATTAGGATTTGAAATGCAATCTAAAATTGTTGAATTCAATCTCTCACAAAACAACTGACACAGCTTTTATTCTCCAAGTGAAGCAACTGTTATGCCCACAGTCATTTCAATCCTTCCCAAATCTACAGGCCAACTTTTTTTTTCGATCCAAGCTAAGCAAATGTAATTGTGTTGAACTGTATAAAACCCCATAAAGACATTTTTCACTCATCGCATTAGCCCATATCTGGCATACCAGCCTCGTATTATAGCTCGTAAAGATCTCAACAGGTGTGTCGGGATCCACGCAAACTCATCATCTGTTCATCCTATAACATTCTTGCCGAAAAGAGAAGCGGTAATACCTCAATACAGTTTAAAAGCGTGCTCTTGTAAATCCTGTGGGTGAAACGAGATACCAAAGAACATCCACGGCCGTGTTCCTTCCGTGTGGTTTTGGGTTCTTTATTGCATTCCAACCTCATAAGCTTTAGTTGCGCTTTCCCGGCACTCTTTGCTCTTGGCTTCTATTTCCAAAAAATCTTGTGGACATTTGTCATAAATTTTTCAAGCTTGAAATAATTCAAACGACGCAACAAAACCTCAGTCAAAGCGAACAATTTTAATTTGAATCAGTGCACAATTGTAAATTCACTGACATAGATTTACATCCTTCCCCGTTCTTCAAATTTTGGATTTGTTACTAGATACTCGTTAATAGCTAAATCTACACAATCAGTTCATTCCCTCGTGTGTGACAACTCATATGATGATGGTTTCAAGTCTCCAGGCCCCCTGCACACCGAAACTGAATTATAACACAACTGTGCAGGGTTCGGCAACTAGTTTTAATGGGTCGCCAACCATCGGCGCTTGTTTTCCACTGATTCAAATTTTTAAATTGACGGAAAATAATGTAATGCTGTAGATTTAATGACCAGTCAACACTGCACCTGGGCATTCACAATAGCTAAACATATATTAGAGTTTTCAGCTGAAGCAAGTCATTGGCTGCCTTGGCATCCCCAATCTGTACCAATACATATGTACAGAATATGTTCATGTGTACACATACAGTGGGGCAAATAAGTATTTAGTCAACCACCAATCGTGCAAGTTCTCCTACTTGAAAAGATTAGAGAGGCCTGTAATTGTCAACATGGGTAAACCTCAACCATGAGAGACAGAATGTGGGGAAAAAAAACTGAAAATCATATTGTTTGATTTTTAAAGAATTTATTTCCAAATTAGAGTGGAAAATAAGTATTTGGTCAATTACAAACAAGCAAGATTTCTGGCTGTCAAAGAGGCCTAACTTCTTCTAACGATGTCTAACGAGGTCTAACGAGGCTCCACTCGTTACCTGTATTAATGGCACCTGTTTTAACTCATTATCAGTACAAAAGACACCTGTCCACAACCTCAGTCAGTCACACTCCAAGCTCCCCTATGGGCAAGACCAAAGAGCTGTCGAAGGACACCAGAGACAAAATTGTAGACCTGCACCAGGCTGGGAAGACTGAATCTGCAATAGGTAAAACGCTTGGTGTAAAGAAATCAACTGTGGGAGCAATTATTAGAAAATGGAAGACATACAAGACCACTGATTATCTCCCTCGATCTGGGGCCCCATGCAAGATCTCACCCCGTGGCGTCAAAATGAAAACAAGAACGTTGAGCAAATAATCCCAGAACCACCCGGGGGGACCGAGTGAATGATCTACAGAGAGCTGGGACCACAGTAACAAAAGCTGCTATCAGTAACACAATGCGCCGCCAGGGACTCAAATCCTACACTGCCAGACGTGTCCCCCTGCTGAAGAAAGTACACGTCCAGGCCCCTTCTGCGGTTCGCTAGAGAGCATTTGGATGATCCAGAAGAGGACTGGGAGCATGTCTTATGGTCAGATGAAACCAAAATATAACTTTTTGGTAGAAACACAGGTTCTCGTGTTTGGAGGAGAAAGAATACTTAATTGCATCCAAAGAACACCATACCTACTGTGAAGCATGGGGGTGGAAACATCATGCTTTGGGGCTGTTTTTCTGCAAAGGGACCAGGACGACTGATCTGTGTAAAGGAAAGAATGAATGGGGCCATGTATTGAGAGATTTTGAGTGAAAATCTCCTTCCATCAGCAAAGGCATTGGAGATGAGACGTGGCTGGGTCTTTCAGCATGACAATAATCCCAAACACACAGCCAGGGCAACAAAGGAGTGGCTTCGTAAGAAGCATTTCAAGGTCCTGGAGTGGCCTAGCCAGTCTCCAGATCTCAACCCCATAGAAAATCTTTGGAGGGAGTTGACAGAAGTCCGTGTTGCCCAACGACAGCACCAAAACATTAATGCTCTAAAGGAGATCTGCATGGAGGAATCGGCCAAAATACCAGCATCAGTGTGTGATAAGCTACAGAAAATGTTTGGCCTCCGTTATTGCCAACAAAGGGTACATAACAAAGTATTGAGATGAAATTTTGGTATTGACCAAATACTTATTTTCCACCATGATTTGCAAATAAATTGCTTAAAAATCAAACAATGTGATTTTCTGTTTTTTTTTCCCCCCACATTCTGTCTCTCATGGTTGAGGCTTACCCATGTTGACAGTTACAGGCCTCTCTGATCTTTTCAAGTGGGAGAACTTGCACAATTAGTGGTTGACTAAATACTTATTTGCCCCACTGTACGACTATGTCTATGAATGTAGACTATGAATTATACTTATTTTTTGTCACTAACACATTGATTCACTTGACATATGACAGGAGCATTACTTTCAAAGTTGTCATCCTGACACCCGTCTTGTTACGTGAAATGTTGACCACTGACACATGTACCTTGAATTATGATTCGGTGAATGAATTTATCTTCATAATCAGGGTAAAAAGGCCCACTAGTTCTTTTGAGGCACTCACCTACCTCATTTAAATCTACCTTCTTGTTGCTAATAATTGTTTTGGCTGTCTTATCAGAGACCCAATTGCAAAGTCGCAATTGTGTCTGACATCATTTGCATAATTCAATTAGGATGCTTTAGTGCATCCATCAATTAACCGACAAATCAAATACACTGATGTCAAAATACCACTCAAACTAAAAACAGTGAAAAGTTTTATAGGTGAAGCATTTAAACATTTCTGTCCACTTAGTGTGATAAAAATATGGGTCTGCTTATTTAGCCAGACAAATTCTATGCCGTCGTCCATTTCTAATGTGTGTCAAAATTCGGCCATGCTCACATTCACACTCTTCAATGAACCTGCTAACATGTACAGTGGGGAGAACAAGTATTTGATACAGTGTATCAAATACTTGTTCTCCCCACTGTATGTTTATTAGAACGTGAGAGGAAGCAGAAAGACCTGGATGAAAACCCTGCCAAGCAGTTGGAGAACATGCAAACTCTACACAGGAGGGACAGTATGGAACTCCAAAACGGTAAAAATTCATTAAATAAAAACATTTTGATATAAATGCAATTATGATAAATAACAGACAAATTGTGTAATATGGCCCTTAAATTGTAATATAAGGCAATATTATTGTAAAAAAGATTTTATAAGATTAAAAAGTGTTTTTCACAAACTATTTTTTTAGGGCTGTCAAACATTTAAAATTTTTAATCGAGTTAATCACAGCTTAAAAATTAATTAATCGTAGTTAATTGCAATTCAAACCATCAATAAAATATGCCATATTTTTCTGTAAATTATTGTTGGAACGGATAGATAAGACACAAAACGGTTATATACATTCAACATACTGTACATAAGTACTGTATTTGTTTATTATAACAATAAATCAACAAGATGGCATTAACATTAACATTCTGTTAAAGCGATCCATGGATAAAAAGACTTATAGTTCTTAAAAGATGTTAGTACAAGTTATAGAAATTTTATATTAAAACCCCTCTTAATGTTTTAGTTTTAATAAAAATTTTAGTAGTTATTGTTGACAGGCCTAGTTCTAACTAACCATACAATAAGAAAATATCACACATTGTGATTTTATGACAGAAACTATGGCGAATTTTCATCTCGTTCTCGTGTCGTCAGATGACAACTAAAATCCATCTTATAATGTTTTTAGCCTCCCAAGACACTTTTCATCGTGACGTCATCGTCATGAAAAAATTGCTCCTTTAATATTTTCGCTATCATCATCGTTGACGAAAACAACCCTGCTTTGGGAAAAGTGGTTTTATTTTGTAAAATCTCATTGTGTTGAACAACGAAATTATTAAATTAAAAGGTTATTGTGGAAAAAAAGCATTATGAAATTAAAAAATATATACTTTGTAAGGGTGTAACAGTACATGTAATAGTATTGAACCGTTTCGGTACGTGGTAGTCGGTTCGGAACGGACGTGTACCGAATGAGTTTCTGACGTAATATAACCCTTACTTTTCGAGGCTGTGAGTCGATGTTACAGTTTCTTTGTGTTGATTATATTTACTCCGTCTTCTCTACTATAATGAGGACCAACACGGTAGGACAGACCAGAAACGTCAACGGCGCGACAACATGGCCGCCGCGAGAACGCAGGGAAATGCGGGCGCTAGAGTCAATCAGCCAGTGCACACCAGTCGCAGTGCGGCCGCGTGTTAGATGCATCCCAGAAGCGGTTCGATGCGACGCACGCGAAAAGAACGGCAGAGTTTATTATTTGGCGTGAGACGCGGCCCTCCTGCGTCAATACTACTAGCTAGGATCAGGCCGGAAGTCACTCGTGTAATAATACGGTGGATCCGGTCGATTTTCAAACTAATATGGAATCGTAACCTACTTTTTGAGTCCATCAGATCTCTTGAGTGGTAGATCGGGGCACAGCTGACTTGTCTTTGTTGATTTACGGCTGTCTTCTTGGCTATAATAATGACCAACACGGCACCGTGTTGAATACAAAACCTTCCGACCACAACAAAACAAGTAGGAACTTAATATTGACATCGGAACTAAAGTTATACAACATAAGATATACAATATAAATGAATACTACATCACATTTGTAAAATACAAACACATAATAAAATAAATAATAGCCCATTTAAATAAATTGATATCAGCTAAAACACCTGTAATTAAATAATAAGAATAATACACACATCCTGCTTACACAATTAAATTTATTAATGTCTTTGTGGCGCTTTAACTTGAGAAAATCCACCAATAAAGCTTTTGAAAACCGTTCATAAAAAAAATTTTTTTAAATGTTTCATTTCGGCATTTCATTTGTAAAATACATGTTAAAATCTTTGTCAGTGGGATTGCTTTTCTCTTTAGCAAAGGACTTCTTTTTTCTTCTTTCTTTCAGAAAGAAAGCTGACCAATACACGGGGTCTGAAAGGCAAATTGTTGTTGGATTATCTTTAAATACCCGCTACTTTTTGAGCAGAATTCTAGCTTTGTATGGGCTAATGTTCCTATTGTTGAAAGCACTAAAGGGTGTCATAAACAACTAGCACATTTATATTTCGCATTTTGTTTTTTTACTGTACCGAAAATGAACCGAACCGTGACCTCAAAACCGAGGTACGTACCGAACCGAGATTTTTGTGTATTGTTACACCCCTAATACTTTGTGAAAAACGCTTTTTATCTTGTAAAATCTTTTCATAATAATATTACCTTATTTGGCAATTTAATTGCCATATTACACTGTTTGTCTGTTATTTATCAAAATGGTATTTATTTCAAAATGTTGTTTTAATTTCTTTAATTTTGACCCTTTTGGGGTTCCAAAGAACAGAACCTAGATTCAAACCCCGGACTTCAACTGCAAGACAGAAATGCTATTCACCATGGAAGCTCATTGCTAGCCCTGCTACAGAATTTCACGTGTCCTAATACATGACAGTCACCGTTACGATTTGCCAGAAAGATACCAATCAGATTTTTATTCCTGGCATTAGTTTAAAATGAATAGATTGATAGTAGGTTTGATTGATTGATTGAATTACAGTAGCCAGCAAAATAGCTTTTGTTAGCATGGCTACTGTAGACAGAGACTATGGCTTGTTAAATATCTCCTCTCACCTGTTTAGGTAAACGGGTTCACCCCTGGGATATTTGCCAGGAAATTATACTCACTGATGACATTGTGAGAGTAATGACGGGGGGCCGCAATTTGATGTCAAGCGTTAGCCCGCCAAACCCCCGCTAGCTCAAATAGTGACTGACAGTCGACAGCATTGTGGAGAGATGTCGTGCGCCAAGCCACAATAGGATTTGCATCAGATTTTGAAAATTGTCAAAGTGGACCACCAGGCATCGGCGGCAAAGTGGAAGTGACGCCACCAATTAACGTCAAAGGACGGCGGAGGTGTAGCAAGGCACATATTAGCATTTGAATAATCTTCTGACGGGAGTTGGACATTTTGAGAGGAAAAAAAACAATAATGGAAACTTTTTTTTTAGACTGAGTGACTACGTATATGGAGGAGCACAGCATTAATTTTTCCGGGTAATGCAGTTGAATAGAATTTTAATTAAACTTTACAGACTAATGTACATTATCATCCAGACAGCCACAATGCAGGCAAAGTCAGTTTATGCTTTTGTGACCATGAAGAATGCTAAATTTTTGTAGTGTCAATAAAGACTATTTATTGTTTTAAAACAAGAACAACTTGGAAGCCAACCAGCATTACGGAATTAATTTTGGTTTTACTTTTGTCACCAGCCTTCACCAGTTCAGGAATGCAGGAATACTCCATCCGCCTCAATACAGAAACCCAATAAATATTGGTGTGAGGTTTTTACAGATTAAAAGATTAATTAGGATATTTAACTTCATTTTGAATACAACAAAAATTAATCCGGTTAAAATATGACGGATCTCTCCGAGGAGGCGGCGCTTGTCAGCACCTTGACGCCTCCTCCCCTTGTTTGCTGTCATCTATTAAAACCTGGCTTTCATCTCACCTCTCTTGCTCGTCGTACTTTACGGATTTATTTTTGTGCTTTGTGAAAATAGGCGGAGTCTGCAAAATTATTGAGACGATGAAAAATGAGCTCCGGAACGCTCCCCTAACGTGTCATCACTCGCTCCCATTGATAGCGGATGTTAACGCGAGCTTGTTTCTTTTACGGAATTCCTTTCCGAATGACGTGTGATGGCCCTTTTGTCTAAATACTTAGTGAGTGATGGTCATAATGTGGACTGGTTGGTTTCCCGCATGCACCTTTACTACCTGCTCTGTCTTGAATGCGAACCGAGACACAAACATTGAGGTCAAGTGACGTCCCTTGAAGTGGATACTCACCAAAGCAGCTCATCAAGCTGGAATGTCATGTGTGTCAATGGAATTTGTATGTTTATCATCCTCAGGTGGTGTGCAGTGTTTAGGTTTGTGTGTAACCGGATTACGATCAGATTCCGATATCATTCTTTGAACTAATCCGAAACAAATAGTCCCTGGAGTTGTCCAATAATGACTTTTACAACCGATATCCCGATATTTTATAACTCAGAAAATTCTATACCGATATCATAACAATACCAATATATGCGGCGCATTAACTTTTTGGCCTGTTCTGATCTTATGTTTAGCAGTCGAAAGATCTTAGTCAGAAACTACCTGCAACAACCGGGATGTTCCCAGACTGTCAAATGTAATAAGATCATTGAGACACCACGTTCTACTTCCCTGTTGCGACAATCCCAAAATGACATTGTCAACTCATTGACTTCGCACATGACAGACACATGCTTAAGACTTGGCGGAGGTCTGCTTTCATTTAGTGCACATCCCACAAACATGCTTGTGTAATTCAGTCCCGGGACGAGAATCCCCTTCCCGCTCATTTGAGGTTTCCCGGCGTGTACAGCTCCGTAAATCAGCGTTGACGTGGTTTTGAAGCTGCAGTCAGCTCTGGAACCTTCGGACTACGTTTGGGAGGCCATTGTCTCACAGACAGTATTTAAATGAGGGACTTGTGTAGACTCACACCCTAGACACCCGCCCCGCCCGCCTGCCACTCTCCTGCATCCAGGACCACGTGGTGGACACAGGCTGGTATTAGCATGTAGTGAGGACGTGGGGAGGGAGTGGATGTGTCACAGCGCATCGTCTGTCAACGCGGTGGGTTACTGTCCACTGCCACGCTCGCACTCATTAACGGGCCTGAGCCTGATTGCCTCTGAGGGGCTTGTATTGTTATTGGTGCTTAACTGCCTCAGAAGCAAGGAGCGCAACAGACCCGCGTATCGCCCTATATTTAATTATTAATAAGATTATGTGCCGCACAGTTGCTAGTGGATATGCTTGTCTTGTAAATAGCCTCAACATGAGTTCCCTATGCACATTTGATGAGATCTAATACAAGTGCTACATCAACAGCAACGAAATACTTCATTGTGACGTTGTCAGGTTAGTGATATCGAATTCATAACTGTCCAAGTGCATGATCTTCTATCGACTACTCAACAGACTGCAGTGTTTGTAGTGACGCCCATTAGGAGGCACATAAAAAATAAATAAATGAAAATATAAGTTGTATTATACATACCTTGGCTGAAAGGCTCCAGGTCGGTTCACAGAAGGGACAGTAAAGGGAAAAAACTGATACAGGGGTATAATTGTTTTTGTAAAAATAGCAACTATTTTAACCCTGAATTTAACTCATTTGCTCACCTTGATAATACTAGCGCCGTCGGTGGCACTGAAACATGAGTATTTAAAGTCCTCACAGTTTAAATGAAATGAACATCTACTTTTGCCCATGGCAGGCAATCAGTTAATCGTAAGTAATCCCTTCTGTATTCGTTTTATTTTTTTAAATCCTAATTTCTTTTTTACTTAAAAAAAAAAAAAAAAATAGAAAAAATGTCAATTGTTATTTAGTTATTTTAATTTTATTTATTTGAAAAATTAACATATTACACGGTAATTAATCAGGTTTTTTTTGTTTATTCGATTTTATTTTTTATTTAAAAAAATCTAAAGTTTTTTTTTTTTTTATGTTATTTACTATTTATCAATTTTCGAGTGTTATTGTGGTCATATTCATTTTTTAAATTCATTTTAATTTTGTTAACATTTTAGTAATTCATATTTTTTCATAAAAAATTATGAAAAAATGATTCAGAATAAAATACATATAATTATTGCTGCAACGATTAATCGATTAACTCAAGTAATTCGATTAGAAAAAAGATTTAAGTTTTGCTGCTTCGAGTATTCGTTTAATTAAAGCGGCGTTGAAATTGTTTGTTTTGAAAGTGTTTGCATTTAGTTTTATTAGTTTGGGTGGATGCACTGCCCTCTAGTGGCAACGGTGAATATGACATAACTAATTTCACATGGCTGAATCCGGCTACGCTCTGCTAAGACTAACATAAGCTTTTTGTTTGAGCTAATGTTTTTTTTTTTTATGCATTCGTTAGAGGGTTGTTCCGATCATGTTTTTTTGCTCCTGATCCGATCCCGATCGTTTTAGTTTGAGTATCTGCCGATCCCTATATTTCCCGATCCGATTGCTTTTTTTTGCTCCCGATTCAATTCCAATCATTCCCGATAATTTTTCCCAATCATATACATTTTGGCAATGCATTAAGAAAAAAAATGAATAAAACTCGGACGAATATATACATTCAACATACAGTACATAAGTACTGTATTTGTTTATTATGACAATAAATCCTCAAGATGGTGTTTACATTATTAACATTCTTTCTGTGAGAGGGATCCACGGATAGAAAGACTTGTGACTTTGTATATTGTGACTAAATATTGCCATCTAGTGTATTTAAGCTTTCAGTATATGATACTGCAGCCATTCAACCCAAATGCATGATGGGAAGTGGACCCATGACTGTACGTAGTGCTACCAATTCATATATCTTCTCTGCGTTGGGGAAAAACATAAGGTGTTAAGAAAAAGATCAATTGCTACCTTGCTTCCCCACATTGCTTCTCATGATATTTCTAATCGTAGGGAGAGGGATTGTAAGGCTTTAGCCTATTAATAAAAGGCTCCAAAGGCTGCCAAAATTCACTCTACTCATTTTACGCTGCCTTTTATCTCTCTAAATGGGTAAAACGGCGCCATTACAGATTGAGCGCGACAATGCGTGAGTGGGTTGTGCAACGCATGCATTAATTGCGTTAAATATTTAACGTGATACTTTTTTTTTTTTAAATTAATTACCGCCGTTAGGGTTCTTAAGCCTAAACTAAAGACTCTGGATGAGTGTAACATATTACGTCTCTAACGTTAAATACGTTTAGAAAACGATTTAATTAAAAATTATACAGTACTGTGCAAAAGTTTTAGGCAGGACACCTGCCTAAAACTTTTGCACAGTACTGTATATATATATTTTTTATTGTTAAATTTATTAGGATCATGGAAGCTTCCACTTGGGGAAAATATATACATACAGTATATCCTGTATGTACATAATATAATAAAAATATGCAGTGCTGTATATATTTTTTTTTTTTTTTTTTTTTTTTAAAGGCATGGCCGATTCCGATACTTTGAAAATGACGTGATCGGATCGATCGGGACATCTCTAATTCATTATTTAGTTTATAGGTATATTAGACGTTTTTGTGGCAATATGTGTTTAAACCATTAGATAAGAGCATTGTTTAAAAAAAAAAAAAAAATTAACTTTAGCATTTTATAGCATTTAAGCTAGCGGACTTTTGCTATATATGTTTGCCAGCTGTTCTTTTGTTGCACTTAGATCCTCATCTATTTATTTTTTTTACCATTTAAGGCTCAGCTCAGGTATTTAATTTTATATGTTCCTTATCCGATTACTCAATTATTCAAACTAATTTATCGATATATCGACTACTAAAATAATCAATAGCTGCATATAAATATAATTAAAACCTGTCAACCACACATTTGGGCATCACATTTTGGCTCATGTAGGCCACAATGGTATTATGCCAAATGTTAATCCTGTGGTATACAGATTGAGATGTCCATGTACTGTATGTCGACACCATGTATTTATGAGGCTGTTTTTTTTAATTACCAAAAGTAGTCACTTGCCCTACAAAGGGTTCATGGCATTTAAAATCAAACATAAAAACGAACCGAAATACCACGAGTAAATGAAAGTTTCTCTCACACACAAAATAATGTGATTGTGGGTAGTGAAGGTCAACATATTTGTAGTAGACTAGGCTCAGTTATCGTCATGAGAATTTTTTTTTAATGAACCACGTGCTTTTTATGTGTGTGTGTATATGCGTGCGTCAGAGTGGTGAGAGGTTCACAGACATGGCAAATTGTGTGTTTGCACCGCTGCCACTATCCGCCGTGACACTCCCGCTATCAACCACCGCAAACACCCAGTCAAAACACGTCAATTATTCCCATCTCACCCCCCCCCATGTGCCGGCAATTTGTATTGGCTCCCCCAGTCTAGGATGGTGATACATGCCTCTTTTTAGTCATACATGCAATAACTGCAGAGGAAATGCACAGATAAAAACATAGTCCGCTAACATCGCGGTTGTGAGAGGAGAGCGATATATGACCATCCCATTACTATGGTAACTAGCTGCTATATTCAGAGCTGCCTGCCTGTGTTTCTTCCCCGTGCAGTGACGAGAGCTGACAGGGCCCGAACTCACACATGCACAAAGACATGCTCGCACGCACGCAAGAAGGATGTTAAAGATCCTCCTTGTTAATATCAACCAATACGAGCGATTTGGGAGGGAAATGCACTTTATATTCAAGAAGAAATGTTAAATATATAATTTATATACATATAGAAAATGAAAATACATTCACACGCAGAGGATGTTGAAAATCATCTAAGTGGAATGTACACTAAAGATTAATCAAAAGGGGAGACCTGATATTTTTTGTTAGGAAAGGCATTTATTTTTTAAAGCAAATTTTCTTTAAAAAAATATCTATATATATATATATATGTATGTTTTTT
This sequence comes from Corythoichthys intestinalis, assembly GCF_030265065.1. Lineage (NCBI taxonomy): Eukaryota > Metazoa > Chordata > Actinopteri > Syngnathiformes > Syngnathidae > Corythoichthys > Corythoichthys intestinalis. Next base: position 41,928,246 of record NC_080409.1, on the reverse strand, counting down.
TTTTTTTTAATTCCTAAACACTTTCATTCACACAGAGAGAATATGAAACATACCAAAATTGTCCAAAATTATAGGCACCCCTCCAATTCTGTCAGATAATGCTCAATTTCTCCCAGAAAATGATTGCAATTACAAATGCTTTGGTCGTAATATCTTCATTTATTTTTCTTGCAATGAAAAAACGCAAAAGAGAATGGGAAAAAATTAAATCATTACCATTTTACACAAAACTCCCAAAATGGGCTGTACAAATGTATTGGCACCCTTTTAAATAATCTCTAATTTGTGTAATTAAAAGCACCTGTTACTTACCTGTGGCACATAACAGGTGGTGGCAATAACTAAATCACACTTGCAGCCAGTTATAATGGATTAAAGTTGACTCAACCTCTGTCCTGTGTCCTTGTGTGTACCACATTGAGCAGAGCGAAAAGAAAGAAGACCACAGAACTATCTTAGGACTTGTTAAGCAAATTGTTAAGAATCATGGGCAATTTCAAGGCTACAAGTCCATCTCCAAAGACCTGAAGGTTCCTTTGTCTACCGTGCGCAGTTTCATCAATAAGTGTAAAGCCCATGGCACTGTGGCTAACCTCCTTAGATGTGGACGGAAAATAAAAATTGATGAGGGATTTCAACGAAAAATTGTGCGGATGGTGGATAAAGAACCTCGACTAACATCCAAACAAGTTCAAGCTGTCCTGCAGTCCGAGGGTACAACAGTGTCAACCCGTACTATCCGTCGGCGTTTTAATGAAAAGGGACTCTATGGTAGGATACCCAGGAAGACCCTACTTCTGACCCAGAGACATAAAAAAGCCAAGCTGGATTTTGCCAAAACTTACCTGAGAAAGCCAAAAACGTTTTGGAAGAATGTTCTCTGGTCAGATATAACAAAAGTTGAGCTTTTTGGGAAAAGGCAACATAGAGTTTACAGGAAATAAAAAACGAGTCCCTCAAAGAGAAGAACACGGTCCCCACAGTCACACATGTTGGCGGTTCCCTGATGTTTTGGGGTTGCTCTGCTACCTCTGGCACTGGACTGCTTGACCGTGTGGATGGCATTATTAAGTCTGAAGACTACAAACAAATTTTGCAGCATGATGTATTGCCCAGTGTGAGAAAGCTGGGTCTCCCTCAGAGGTCATGGGTCTTCCAGCAGGACAATGACCCAAAACACACTTCAAAATGTACTAGAAAATGGTTTGAGAGAAAGCACTGGATACTTCTAAAGTGGCCAGCAATGAGTCCAGACCTGAATCCCATAGCACACCTGTGGAGAGATCTGAAAATGGCACCCTTTAAATCTTAGTCAAAGAAGAGTGGTCTAAAATTCCAGCAGAGCATTGTAAGAAACTCATTAATGGATACCGGAAGGTTGTTCGCAGTTATTTTGTCTGAAGGTTGTGCTACTAAGTTTTAGGCTGTGGGTGCCAATACTTTTGTCCAGCACATTTTGAAGTTATGTGTAAAATGATAATGATTTTTTTTTTTCCCATTCTCTTTTGTGTTTTTTCATTGCAAGCAAAATAAATGAAGATATTACGACCAAAGCATTTGTAATTGCAATCATTTTCTGGGTGAAATTGAGCATTATCCAACAGAATTGCAGGAGTGCCAATATTTTTGGCCAGCAGTGTATTTGGCGGAAAACACTCAATTTACTTGAAGTTCCGCTCTGAGACGCCCAATTTGGCAAAATTTCAAAATTTTTCTATATGCATGTGTGATACATCACTGGAAAGCTTAAAATCTTTATTTTCTGTGGGAAGAAATTTTTGAACAGGAGAGCATTTTTTGACATTTTTGAGACATTTGAAATTTTCTTTAAGTTTCTCATTCAAAAAAGGGTTTTCGACACCCATCCTGGTACATAATAAATAACGAACACTTCAAGATGATCCCTTTTTTTCTACTCAAGTCTTTGATAATTAATATGCTTGCACAAGACTTGGGTGGATGTACAATAATAAAGGAAATTGGTATTTGAGTAAATGTAGATTTAATTTAGCCCTGAGTTTTATTTTGTAAATAAACATGGTTAAACTGGGAGTTAGCTGTATAGGTAATGATAACTTTACTGCCTACAACTTTTGATTTGGCTTGATTTTAATCTGTGCAAAGAAAAAACATTTCCAGGGGAATTTTAGGGGTTGAATTCCTATACAATAACATTTAAATTTTTGCACTCGGCTTTTAAAATATTTTTTCAATTTTGATTAAAGGATGTGAATGTGAGATACACAGAATTAAAGGCTCCATATGCATAAAGGGAACATATAAATGTGAGTATGTAACACTATCTATTGAATGTATTTTGCCTTGGATCCGAGGACCTAGGCTTTTTTTTTTAATTTAAGCATCTAATGTATGTAATACTTTGATATCATCCCATAATAAGCAATCCAAATGGCAACAAGCGTCGAAAAGGTAATGGAAAGCACGCTAGTCAGTTAGCCGGCTGTGTCCATAATTCTTGCGCTGGCGTTCAACTGCAATTAATGTCTTTTTGTGTCTTTCCGGTAACTCGAGGTGAGTGCATGAGAGAGCGTAATTAAAAACACCATGATTTTAACGAGATATTATCTTGTTTCCATCCCGAAACTCCGTGTAGCATGTATCACCGAGTGTCAAGACACAGCTATGAATGGCCACAGCCGGACTTTGTGGGGATTTTATGGGTGAAACAGGGTAATACAGCTGAAACGAATCCTCGAGCAACTCGAGTAACTCGAGTTTAAAAACTGATTCGAGTAATTTTATTCACCTCGAGGAATCGTTTAATTTTGCCAGCTCTAAGCATCACGTTTTGCCCGGACTACTTTTAATGCGGGACGACGCGCTGACGTCACGTGCGTAGAGGAAGACGCAATTAAAACATTTTTAAAAAACTTACCGCAGCCGACAGCCGCTACAAACTACGCCGACGTTGCTAAAAACTACGCCCGCATGATGCTAGTGTGGTAGCAGCTAGTGTCCAATGCGTCTCATAGATATCGCATGCATTTAGGACTAGGTGCGAAATGACAGACTCGGCCGCGTCTGGGCAGCGTTAGTAAACAACCGCCATCTTTAAGCAGTAGACTTCTCATCGCTAATAAATATAACGTTACTGTCAGGCGCTCACGTAACGTTACCCTTTCGGAGGGCTAGGTTTCTATTGATTATGACCACTGTCGATGCGTGGCTAACGTGTGTTACATACAGGCTTTATTTAATCTGTAAAAACACAGCGCTGTAGAGTGATGAGGGTGCAAAATTAAAACAATAAAGCTAACTGTCAGTTTTAGCTCAGTATTTATTGCTGAATAAAACACCCAAGTAGCACTGGTCCCTAATGTGCTCCAATACAGCAGGTATCATACATTGATTTTGAACACTGCAAAAACTCAAAATCCTATCAGTACTTACGGTTTAGACTAACTTAAAACTTCACTAGAACTTAAAAATAGCTTGACACAAATGGAATTTAAATTAGCTTTCAAGTGATGTGTGTTATCAAGCGTAATTACATTTTTAGGTAAGAAATATGTTTTCTTTTATAAGATCTAGAAGTTTTTTGAGTGAAAGCAGTGATTTTTTTTCTAATCACAACAATGTACATCGAAAATAAAGACATTGATTGACTGAACATGGTTCAATATTAGATTAAATGTCTTTTTTTCCTCATGTATATTTATAATTGCTCTTTACTTTAAAAAAAAACACGATGTTTTATCCGTTTACTCGATTAATCGATAGTATTTTCAGTCGATTAATAAAATATTCGATAGCTGCAGCCCTACACAGTAATATAACAAGGGTCGCGATGCAGAAGTCAAAGACAACAAGGAGTGATCGAGATTTTCTTTTCAAATATTTACCCTCTAAAACGTTTTTCCCCCCCAATTTTTCTTTGTATCGATTATTTATCATCTAAAATATCGGGGAAAATGCAACAGTAACAAAAAAATACAATTCAGCAATAGTTATGAGGTAGATATGAGTAGTTATGAGATTTTTTTTTCTCATTGTGACGTAATTTGTTTTGTTTTTTTAAGTCGCTTTTTTTTTTTTAAAGCTAAATATTGGGCATTAATTAATTACAATTCTTTTGGCTTAAAATACATGAGTTTATTTTAAAGAGGGGTGCAAGAGCAGAAACTGCTTTTTCAGCCTTGTGTGTGTTTTCCACCATATACATACAAAAATGTGAAAACCAACATCTAATATTTGGTTGGGTAGCTAATAGAAACCAACTAATAGAGAGGCCCAACATCTAACTGGGAACATTTTAAATAATATTTCAAATTGAGTTTGGGTAGTCGAGTAGATACTAAACTTTGGAATAAAATCTCTCACGGAGGCTGTTGAAGATACTCCTCGTGAACTTTAAAATGCCACCAATGCAGGCCAAAGAAGGAGTCTAGCATGTATTATTAAGGGTGTAAGAAGCACCCTACCCTAAGAAAAAATATTAAATTGAATTAACATATTCATGGTCTGTGGATTTTATTTTTTAGTTTGTTTTGAGAGCAGAAGATTAATGAAAGAGGAGCATCAAATGACTAGTAACTGTAACAGTGATGCTGCGTAGCCTTTTTTTTTGTATTTTAGGAATTTGCTCCAGCAGCAGATGATGTATGTGATTATTATGCCCCAGTTCTGCAATTTCTTAAGTTGCGCACATTAAAAGTGACAGTCGCTGCCTCTGGTTAGAAATGATTATTACATCCACATGCAACAATATGCCAGCATTTCCATTTTTTTTAGCGGCAACACAGACGACTCAGACAAGATTAGCGTTTACTTTACATTTGAGGGTTTTTTTTGGTTTTTTTTTTTGGAGCGGGGTAATGGTGGTGTTATGGGGGAGCTTTACTTGATCATACATTGGACAGAGTGGCAATTCATTTGAGTGGGAACTTTTAAGATGAGTTTCATTTGTTTCTAAAATGCTGTTAATGTTGTAATTAGAGCATCATTTGCGGAACTAAAAAAAATGTTTAATACATTGTATTTTCATGTTTAACCCTTTATTGCCAAATGTATCACATTTGATACACCTAAAATTTCATGATTTTGACACTAATTCCGAATTTGGATATTTCTTTTTGGAAAAAAAATGATGGATGCAAGTCAACACATGCATCTGCAGGTTCCATGAAAAAGAAAAAAAAACAGGATTTAGCAAGGGTTGTAGATATTAGAGTGCTTATTACACATATTCATTTTGACTTTTCTTGTTATAAATTTGAAAAGAAGGTTTCAATAGGACATATTTTTCAAATTTTGGGATTCTCTGATAATTGGTTCATGTTGCAGGTCTTAAAGGGTTAAGCATGCGGTCTTTTAATGCACATATCTTATTTATGTTATGGGATGTATCATTATGGGCTGTCTAGGCCTCGTAGCTTAAGAAGGAAAAAATGTTCGGCAGGACATTTCATTTTAGAATGCTAAAGTTTTGGAGATATTTCATGCCTCTTGTAATATTTTTTTTTTCTTTTAGTTTTTTTTTTAACTACGGTATTTGAATTTGAATGACAATTTAGATATTTAAAAATTAAATATTTTGAATTTAAGGCAGTCGTTTAAAATGTAAATAAAGCGAACAGATGAAGATAAGAATTTTGTTTAATATATATATTTTTTTTTCAATTTTTTTTGTTCTGATTTTTTTTACGATTTGTAGTGCTCTTGCCAATGATATATTCAGTCGAACCATGGCTGATGTAATGTTGAACATTGCAGTTCTTGTCAAACAAAAGCATAAGAAACAGTATTTCATCTGTCATTCTCCACTTATGTTTCAGTGTGTTTGTTATTTAATTCTTATTTTTGTTCTTTTAATATAAAATTGAAGTGTAACATAAAAATCAATTTTGTATTATATTCAATTTCAGTTTTTTTTAAATCTTTGGTGTAACTAACTGCACTAAAAATGTTTCACTAACATTTTTACTGCAATGTATTGTACATTATATTTTATCTTTTTAAAATTATAACAATTGTGAAACCTAATAACCAATCCACATTATTCATATTGAACATTTTCAACTATATTTATTGACATTTTTTGTGTTGTCAATACAACAGTTGTTATTTTTTTTATGACAAATGAATACTGGCGATACTTGTGTAGCGTTTTTCAGCAGTACGGCCCACAAACAACGATTTACAGCTTTCCCAATATTACTGCAGTTCACTACTGGAATTTGTACTTTATTAAAATGAACATTTTGACTTTGGGCAACGAAAGAAACGTTTTTGTCAGTCTTTGACTTTTGAGGCCTTGTCTTTTCATGCAGCCATACTGCCATCTGTCGAGGCTAGGTGGTAGTACATCCTTATGTGTGTTTGATTTTACGGTTTTATTTTGTCCAAAATTCGTCCAGATAATCAATAATGCTCAACAAAAGTCTGCTGTCTTGCAAGAGGTATGCTTGGAGTGAACATTTCAAATTCTGTGTATTGTAAACGAATATAACTGCACAAGAAAATGATATTATTGGACTGAAGGAAAAGAAGTGGGTAAATGGAAGACAGTTTGGGGGGGGTGCAGGGTTGGGGGCTGCCGTTTCATCATCATTCAATCAGACAAACATGCCCCTCAAGCCCAAATGGCGAGACCCTCTGCGATTCTCTCGAATTAGGGAGATTAGCGGCAAAGCGCGTAATGCAGGATGATGGAATTTGTCATCATTTGCATTGTCCTGGAAAGATCGGGCTTGATAGAGCGATGCGTGGCGGTGCTTGTCATGTCCCCACGGGCAGGTCACACACACGCACACACACACAGCGAGGGAGGCTTGGCAGAAATGATTTTTGCGATATGTGCATCAGTCGTAAAAAGCCTCACAACCAATTTGTCAAAAGATCGGAGGTGGCGACAGTTGAAGGCAGTCAGGGCCATTTGCCTAACACCATGAAAAAGCATGCCCTTCCATCAGTCTGGCCCCAGTCATGTTTTAGCTTTATTTATTTCCAGTATGGGAATCACAGAGTAACTCACGATAGAATATTATTGCCACTGAGTTTTGTCATGCTATTTGAAGAAAACTAAGTGATAGATAGCATTTTCGGAATTACAGATATGACTCGACTTGTAACTCATGATACAATAGTGCCGTTTTAGTCTACAGAGATAAGTGCCACATTGTAAGGAAACTACATGTCGTGCATGACAACTTGACATTAGAGGTTGCAATCATGGTAGATTTGTATCACAGTACAGCAATGATTTAGTGGAAGGAAACAATGTATGATAAAAAAAAATTTTTTTAAATCACATCATTAGAATCGACGCGCATCATATTTTAATACTTATTACACTATTATTAGATTGTAGTTGGAATAAAATTTGTTTTGCCGAGTGAAAAGTTTTTTGTAATATGAAGCGAGACTGGACGAAATGGGACAGGAGACTTAAATTAGGGCTGCAGTTATCGACTATTTTAGTAATCGAATATTCAACTGAAAATTCCATTGATTAATCGAGTAATCGGATAAAACTTTTTTTATTCTCTTTAGGTAAAGGGCAGTTATAAATATACATGAGAAAAAAAAGAGATTTCACCTAATATTAAATTATTTTTAGACAATTGCCACGTTTACATGGAGCCAAATATTCCAATTACAATCGGAATATTTGTTCAAACCGAATAAATGTGTTCCATATAAACACCTCATTCAGAATGAACAGGCCCAAACCGAATGGAATTTCATTCCGATTCACAGGGGTGGAATATTCCTTTTCCCAAACCGATTAGAAGTAAAATTGTATCATGTAAACAGGGAAGCGGAATGGTGTCTGGTTGCGTTCTTTCTGCGCATGCTCCGCACTGACGTGGTGACGTCACTCGGTGACGTAAGTAACGTCACTTGCAACATGGCTTCCAAGCACACGCACAGCGCACCCACACAACTTTTTAAATGAACGGCGTATCATTCTGAAGTTTTGTTTCCACTCGAAAAGTTAAAACAGCAGCTGATCTCACGATCGATCTCCATGTTTTGCAACGTGACGCTTTGTTTTGATTAATCTGCGCATGTCAGACGGCAGTTGTCAAACGTCCTTTCGGAATAAAGGCAGTCACATGTAAACGCTGGATCGGAATAGATGAAGTGACATGTAAACAGCTGATGTGAAATTTCCATTCGGAATGATTTGAATCGGTATGAATAAAAGTCAGCATGTAAACGTGGCTAATGAATGCCTTTATTATACATTGTTGAAAATAGCCAACAAATGCATCTCAGATGTGACTAGACAAAAAACAAATTCACTGCTTTCACTCAAAAAGCGTATTTAAATCTTTTTTTTTTTTTTTTTTAATTCTTATTTCTTACCTAAAAATAAGTCACGGTATTGCAACCACAGCCAGGGGTGAAAGTGGCTAGAATTTCTTGCCGGAACTCCCCGACGTGAAGGTCGCCACGGAGTCAGATTTTTTTTTTTTTTTTTTCCCTGAAACTAGTGAAATGCAAAGAAAACTGTTTTGGCACAGTTATTTCTACAGTATAACACATACAAAAAGTGATTTTCATTCAAAATTGTATTTTTTCAATGATTTGCAAAGTAAAACTTAACAAAAACAGCAATAACCCCAACCTCCAGCTCCTAATTTTTTATTTTCCCTCATTTCCTCACATAGTAAATGCCAAATTTCAATTTTAACTACTTAAGAACATAGGATGTATATTAAAATTGAAGTTAATGTAAACATTTATTTTAAATAATAGTTATAAGTAACATACATTCAGAAAAATAAGTACAAATGACTTATATTATTATGCAGACTGAAATGGAATATATTTTGAAGATTGCTCAAGCATTGACTTTTTAAAATTATAACAACAAATACAAGTCCAAAGTGCACACTGACAGCGAAGATGTTCTGAACCTCCCCATCAGAGCAAATAAAACTAAATATAATACATAAGCCTCCTCAACTCTTTCCTTGCTCTTAAAGATTTGATCCATTTTCTGTAGCATTGCCCTTTTTTGTCGCATCACTTCAACAAATCTTTTTTTTTTCTGTTCCAGAAAACATGGACATTTGAACCAATCAGAGCTAACTATCTCTGCTGATCACATGTCAGTATGTCAGCCAATTGAACGGATAAATGAGTCCAGGCGTTTTGCTTTGCTGCTTTGCATACCCACATTGATGTGACTCATCATCGTCAGACTCTGATAACTCTAGCAGCTGGGGAAACCTCCATGCCGTCCGTGAAATAAAATAAATCATAAATATCAGTGGAAACAGATTACGCGACACAAGCACTTCATTATGCTTGTTGTTAACACTTGTGTATGTAAATCTGATGTTGGTAGATTGTTTTTTTCTTGGAGATGAAATGCATGTGTGGCAGCTTAGCATTTTTTTTTTTTTACATAGCGTTTTGACAGTTGCCGTCATATTTTTGGAATCACAGCACCGTGTACCGGAACAGCATTCCAGCCCTGAATCTTATACTGGAACTGCGTTCCTGACCGTTCTGGCCCACTTTCACCCCTGACTACAGGTCTAAAATGTGTTACTTTGAGAGATCTGGATTGAAAGAAAATTCTCCATTGAACAGGATTTTTATTTTTCAATACATATTGAAACAAATTGGAACATAAGTATAATGTTAAGTTAAAATAAATTAGAAAAATAAAGAAATATTCCAAATTAAAATAAATGCAGTCCTTTAGGTGAGCCTAAACCCACAGCAACAACTCAACATTATTACCATCAGATCAGAAATAATTTAATTATTTTCCATATAAAGCACGTAAGACTCGTATCATGTTTACATGATACACACACTCTTTCTCAACACAGACAGTTGTCAGAGAGAAAAAAACACATGTTTTACAGCCGCTAGACAAACAAAACACGCTCATAGCTGGTGTAAACCATTCATGACAGTAGTGCTGCAACGATTAATCGATTAACTCGAGTATTCGATTAGGAAAAAAATATTCAAATTAAATTTTCTTGCTTCGAGTATTCGTTTAATTAAAGTGGCGTTGTAATGGTTTATTTTGAAAGTGTTTGCATTTCGTTTTATTGATTAGGGTGGATACACTACCCTTTGGTTTGCCTCTTTTCACATGGCTGAATCCAACTGCGCCCCGTTAAGACCAACGTAAGCTAAGTTTTTGTTTGAGCTAATGTTTTTTATTGCAATCACAATTTAGTTTATAGGTATATTTAGCCGTTTTTTGTGGGCATGTGTCTGAACCATTTGTTAAGAGCATTGTTAAAAAAAAAAAAAAACTTTAGCATTTTATAGCATTTAAGCTAGCAGACTCTTTCTATGTAAGTTAGCCAATTGTTCTTTTGTTGTACATAGATCCTCATTTAAAAAAATATAGATAGATAGATAGATAGATAGATAGATAGATAGATAGATAGATAGATAGATAGATAGATAGATAGATAGATAGATAGATAGATAGATAGATAGATAGATAGATAGATAGATAGATAGATAGATATAGATATTAGGGCTGCAGCTATCGAATATTTTAGTAATCGAGTAATCGACTGAAAATTCTATCGATTAATCGAGTAATCGGATAAAACAAATATATTTTTAGGTGAAGAGCAATTATAGATATACATGAGAAAACAAGACATTTTATCATTTTCAGTCAATCAATGTCTTTATTTTTTATGTATATTGTTGAAAACAGCGAACAATTGCATCTCAGATGTAACTAGAATTTAAAAAAAAAAAGACTAATTCACTGCTTTCACTCAAAAAACCTTTAGATCTTATTTTAAAAGTATATATATATATGTGTATATATATATACACACACCTAAAAATGCCTTTACGCTTGATAACACACATCACTTAAAAGTTAGGATTTTCCCCCACGTTTTTCAATTGAATTTCTATTTGTGTCAAGCCATTTTTAAGTTCTAGTTAAGGTCCTGATAGGATTTTGAGTTTTTGCACTGTTCAAAATAAATGTATGATACAGGCTGTATTGGAGCACATTAGGGACTAGTGCTACTTGGTGTTTTATCCAGCAATGACTACTGAGCTAAAATTGATAGTTAGCATTATTGAGTTTTTATTTGACACCCTTATCACTCCACAACGCTATGTTATGTTAAAGCCTGTATGTAAGACACGTTAGCCACGCATCGAAAGTGGTTTTAATTGATTGAAACCTAGCCCTCCGCAGGGCTAACGTAAGATGAGCTAGTAGTGACAGTAACGTTAATCTTATATATTAGCGCTTAGCGCTCTTTATTAGCGCTTAGCGCTCTACTGCTTTAAGATGGCGGCTGTTTGCTAACGCTGCCCAGACGCGGCCTAGTCTGTCATTGCGCATCTAGTTCAATATACATGTGATCTCTATGAGACTCACCAGACGCTAGCTGCAACTAATGTAGCATGTGCGGGCTAGTATTTAGCAACGTCGGCGTCGTTTGTAGCGGTTGTCGGCTGCAGTAAGTTTTTTTTTTTGCTTCTTCCTCTACGCACGTGACATCAGCGCGTTGTCCCGCATTAAAAGTAGTCCGAGCAAAACGTGATGCTTAGAGCTGTCAAAATAAACGATTACTCAAGGTGAATAAAACTACTCGGATCAGTTTTTAAACTCGAGTTGCTCGAGTTGCTCGAGTATTCGTTTCAGCTCTAATAGATATAGATATATACCGTTTGAGGCTAAGCTCAAGTATTTGAATTTTTCATGTTCCTTATCCGATTACTCGATTATTCGAACTAACTAGTCCATCGATTAATCGACTACTAAAAAATGTGATAGCTGCAGCCCTACATGACAGTGTTTACTAACCTTGAATTTTGTATAAATGCGAAATCATATTGGAGGTGTTGCCTCCTCGGCGGCCACCCTCCGTAAACATTTTTTTCATGTCGTCATGCAAGTCTGTAACTTTTCTGTAGCCGAACTATCCCCATAGCAGCGATTTTGCTTTCTTCGATGGGGGTAAAAGTTCAGGAGTTTCACCTCCTCCAGCCATCGTGTAGCACAGCTGACTCATTGACACTGAGCAACAACCGGTGAGGCAGTGTTGAGCCTTGCAGCTGCAAGCCAGGGATTTCTCCCTGCAATTTTGGGACATAAAAATTAGGTAATACCGTAGGGAAGGCATGACGGAATTTTTTTTGTGGTTTTGAAACCTTGACGTTTTCATACCGCGGTTTACCTTGAATAGGTAATCGGCACGTCTCGTATCAAGTTATTTTTAAGTTCTAGGTTCTACATGGTAAGTTTTAAGTTTAAGTCTATATTGTAAATCCTGATAGGATTTTGTTTTTGCAGTGTTCAAAATAAATGTATGATACCTGCTGTATTGCAGCACATTTAGCACCCGTGTTATGTGGTGTTTTATCCATCAATGACTTGCAAGCTAAAATTGACAGTTAGCTTTATTATGTTATTATTTTTACACCCTCAACACTCGACAGCGCTGTGTTTTTACAGATTAAATAAAGCCTGTATGAGACACGTTAGCCACGTATCGACAGTAGTCATAAGTAATAGAAACCTAGCCCTCTGCAAGGCTAGCGTTACGTTAGCAAGGTACAGTAACGTTAATCTTATTTATTAGCGCTACGTTAACTGAATTTTACCTGGTCCTCAGTATCGCTCCTCCGCTCTCGAAGTAAATGGGGTGCCTTCTGTGGAGCGGGGGCTCGGCGGGCGGGTCGCGAGGTGGCGCCTGGCCAGGTTTCAGAGGCGATCATCGGTCGTGGGGTCCAGCCGGGGGGGGATAGCGTCTGCAGGGCCGCGGGTAGCCGGGGCCGGACGGGGGAAGTTTTATGCAAGAGCTGTCTTACAGTGAATACATGAAACAGTGTTCGCATTGGTCTTCAGCTTGAAATGCTCCCTCACTTTTGACAATTTCTGCTTTTTCTTGGTGCCTTTCGCTTAGCTTTCGTCGGCTTCTTTGTCGTTACCTCTATATTCATGCGTGGTTGAAATAAAATACTGTATATCCGCCGCTTCTCTCTTCTTCCTGTACGCACGTTACAGCAGTGTGTTGTGCCGCATTTAAAAGTAGTCCGGGCAAAATGTCATGCTTAGAGCTGACAAGATTAAATGATATCTCGAGGCGGAGAAAATTCCTCGATCAATTTTTTAAATCCGGTTACTCGAATTATTCGTTTCAGCTCTAATTTAAATTATTATTTAATGTGTGTAACTCATTAACAGACAGACTTTCGGCTCTTGGGAAACGGCAGTGGTTTCAATTGCATGAATGACTTCACACCTACCTATGTAATGGCAAGATTACTATTTCAGCTTCTTGGCACCTCCATACTTCAATTATGTTCCTCAACAAATTACTTAACACGACATGCAACAAGTTGGAATCAGTGTTGTTTTTGGCAGCCCTTTTAATTTTCGTCTGAGTGTTTAGGACAATAATACTTATTAGTATTAGTATCATATTTTAGTCATCACAAAATGTGTTTGTCTTCGTCTAGTTTTTGTTGACGAAAACTTTGGACTAATTTCGTCTAGTTTTAGTCGACGTTCACGAAAAATGTTTTTGTCTGTAAAATTAAAAAATTTACTCCAAAAATAAATAAAGGTTCCTAACTACTTTATGTCGGATGAACATTGACAGACGAGTACATATTGTGGCGTCTAAAGGACAACGCCAACTTGTTGATTTACACACTCAGCAGGAAAACAGTACATTACAGTATTTTCAATTATTAAACCCACCTGGAAGCCACAAACTGTATGTAAAGAAAATTGTCCATGAGTTTAAGAGGACTTTCGCCATTAGCATTAGCTTATTTCTAACGCAAATGGTATGCTAACGCTCAGAAATGGGTAGTAACCAGTGTTATTAATAACGGCGTTAACAATATAACGGCGTTACTAATGGCGTTATTTTTTTCAGTAGTGGGTAATCTAATTAATTACTTTTCTCATCTTGGCAACGCTGTTACCGTTACTGAGGACGGAAAGGCATGCATTACTATGCGTTACTATATTGGTCGAAAAGTCTGAGGGAGACGGACTCACCGAGACAACAGAGCAGAGCAGGAGTAGGGAGGAGGCAAGAAAGTTGTGACGCCGAGCAAACGCGATGCTAGGTAGCTCCAATAATACATGTTGTAGCCGATAGCCTACAAACTACGCCCGCATGTTATGGTAGATATGGTAGACATGGTAGATATCACATGTACTATACATAGATATAACTAGATGCAAAATGACAGACATGGCACTAAATGAGTTAGTAGACAGCCGCCATCTTAAAGCAGTAGACTTTTTAGGACGGCTCTGTTGTAGAGAACCTTCCTAGCGAACCTAAGTAACTTTTTATCTAAAATACTTCTAAATCGGCAAAATCTTGACTTGAATCTATCTTTAAATGATGAAACAGTTTTAAAACTTTCATATGTCGAAAGTAGAGAGAAGGGAACTAATAACTAACTAACAACTAACAACTTTTAACAGTTGATTCAGGGTAAAGGGTAAATTAGGGTAAAGAATTGGGCTCGGGCCAATTGTACCAAAAACCTTTTTTTTTTTTTTTTTTTTTTTTTTTTAATTTCATTTCATTTCAGGCAGTTACGTTCATTTTAAGTTACGTTCCTTCGTGTCAGATGTTCATTAATGAAGACGTCTGTGCCTTTTAGTTTGCGTCCTTGCCTCAACAGTGCCACCTTATTTTTTCGTTTGATGAATCTCATAATGACGGCTGGTGGTCTGTCGTTGTTCCTGGGTAGGGGATGACACGCCTCGATGTGCTCCAGGTCCATTTCTATCCCCTTGGATTGGAGGAAGGATGCCACCTGTAGCTCCACCGAACCCGTCTCCTGGACGCTTGGCTCCCCGATGTCCGCGGTCAACGCACGCGCGTAAGAGCGCGGCTTGATTTTTATGCCAGTGATGACCACATCATTCATTCGGGTGTACTGCTCTAGGTCTTCCACTCTGCGTTCGAGATCCCCAATTCGTTTGTCTTTTTCGGCATTCTGGAGGCGTAGTTGTTTAACTTCCTCCAGAAGCCCCAACAGCTGCTCCTGCTGCGTTCTGACAGCAGTCACTTCTTCGATCAGAGAGTTGAGGGAGGTTTTAATATCGTCGACCTCCTCCGAAGCCGGTGTTGGGCCTCTCTTGGGTGGCATACTGGCGTGTATGTACCCAGAGTCGACAATTCTCCAGCTGCGGCGCAGCCAAGCGTGACCTCGCTAGCAGCTAGCGTCGTGATCGTGGGAACGAACACGAAGCGCGGCGATCGAGTCCTCCAGTTCGCCCTGTCGTCGTTCGTGCCTTTCCTAACTTCGAAAGTGCCTTTCTTAAAGTCGAAACTTTCTCCTTGAAGCCTGATGCAACCTCCTTGTACTATGATTAAGTTTTTGGTTTTTAGTCCTTGTAGTCCGCCCGCGACATGCGACCTGCCGGCTCAACAGGAAGCTTCACATAGTGTGGCCAATGTTTTTTTTTTTTTTTTGAGGGGGGGAATAAAAATTATCACCAATTACTTTGCCAAGTAACTAATTACTCTTACATTCAGGTAATTGAGTTACTAACACAATTACTTTTTGGGAGAAGTAATTTGTAACTATAATTAATTACTTTTTTTCAGTAAGATTAACAACACTGGTAGCAACATGTTACATGTACTCCGTTACATTTACTTGAGTAACTTTTTGAGAAAAATTTACTTCTAAGAGTAGTTTTACTCAGCTATACTTTTTACTTCTATTTGAGTAGATTCGTGAAGAAAAAATGCTATTCTTACTCCGCTACTGTGGGCTACACAAGAGTCGTTACATTTTTGCTCTTTATTCTACATATTATTAGCCGAAGTATTCCCATACCAGCGATTTCGTTGTCTTCAATGGGTGGAAAAGTTCAGGAGTTTCACCTCCTCCAGCCATCGTGTAGCACAGCTGACTCACTGACACTGAGCAACAACCGGTGGGGGAGGGTTGAGCCTTGCAGCTGCGAGCAAGGGATTTCTCCATACATTTTGGGAAAATAAGAAATAGCTAATACCGTAGGGACGGTATGACGGAAAATTTTTACGGTTTTGAAACCCTGACATTTTCATACCACGGTATACCTTGAAACCAGTAATCGGCACATGTCCGGTATAGATATTATGACACTTCATGATAGTTTTTACTTTTCAATTTGTTGTTAAAATTATTGACGTACAGATTGATACCATTTCATGCACAATATTGTCTGTCTCGGAATAAAAGCAGTATGTTGTATTTGTACACAATACAGAGTTCAACATTTGAAAATCCTAGCAGGAAAAAGAAAAACAAGCACACATTTGAGTGATGGCGAGAGGACGTGTTTGTTTATTCATGCCCGTCGGCGTTGGCGATGCGCCTCCCCTGAGCGTCCCGCTGTCAGGCTTCCCCCCACCCCGACCTTGGTTGGAGACTGAGCGGCAGCCCTCTCCGACCAGCATAAAGTTGACCAGAGCTGACATGACAGTGCGTAACTCCTCTCACTCTGTGTGTGTGTGTGTGTGTGTGTGTGTGTGTGTGTGTGTGTGTGTGTGTGTGTGTGTGTGTGTGTGTGTGTGTGTGTGTGTGTGTGTGTGTGTGTGTGTGTGTGTGTGTGTGTGTGTGTGTGTAGTGGGCACGTCAAGGGCAGATGTAAGGGTACATTTGGGGGGGTCGTGTGCAGGAAGACCTTTTGTCCCTGTCTGGTACTACGCATAAAAATCAGTCTCCTATTAGTGAAAATTTAGCATACCTTTTAACACGTTAGACTTTTTTTTTTCTAATAAATGTGCATCTAAAGCTATGCAACTGCTTGAAGAAATATCTTTGGAGCACTTCACAGGGCTATTTATGCATCACTTTAAGTAACGTTGATTTATTGTGACATTTGCGCATATACGGCCAAAGCGCAGACAAGAACACATATGAAAACAATGTAGATACAGTGAACCCCCGCAGATTCGCGGTTTGGCTTTGTGGCATCTTGTTGCTGTTTTTCAAGTTTTTTCATCATTGTATGAGATGTCCTTTTTTGTTTGCACCTTTTATGGAACTAAACAGTCACGATATAATGGATGCCAAAGTTGCAATTTTCAGTAAAAAGCAGTGGATACTCAGCATCAATACAGTAAATACTTTGGGGAGTTTTGTTTCATGTATTATGCATGTTCCGGGTGGGGACACTACCATAAAAAAAAAACAAAAAAACAACTAAATAAGAACATTCAAGATGATACATGCTGCTTGAAAGCAACATCCATGTGTTTGAGTCATACGCCAACATTTTCTCTCTTCTTGCTATAAACTAAATCCCCATTTCCACAAATGACTCTGTGGTAAAAATGACATATCTTCCTTCATGTGGTTGAAAATTCAAACAAAGACACTTCATTTAGATTAAATATAAATGGTTTAAGATGACTTAAACTGCTTTATTGAAGCATCCATTTCTGTACATCTGTTGCGGAAACATGTTTGTATACAATGACAAAAAATCAAGTTGGAGCTGGTATGCTAAATTACAGTTGAGTGAACTTTGACACCACACACTACCCACATTAAAGAGCATACGACAGGAGAAAAAAATGGCATTATTAGGTGAATTAGAATCATATTTTGAGACGATTCGACTATATTCAACAATTTAGCAAAGCGCAGATGACGAGAAATTAGTCTTTTAATCTGCTGGTTAGCCACGCCTACCATTATATGGCTTTAGCGTCCCCAACAGGTGGATGACGTCAGCGGTAGACTGGGCTCATCGGTTTTACTATTCAGCCCATTGAGGGGGAATTATTCAGAACGAGGAAAACGCGACGAAGAGAGCCGCAAAATGTCATTGTTTCAGTCTCTCTACTCCAATATTTTTACAGGATATTCTTTTTATCCAAGTATTTTTCCCCAATAGTTATATAAATGGCTTGAGAAGGACCAGTCAGCCCGTCGAGGGGGAACTATTCACAACAAGGAAAACGCGACGAAGAGAGCTGCAAAATGTCATTGTTTCTGTCTCTTTACTTCAATATTTTTACAGGATATTCTTTTTATCCAAGTATTTTCCCCAATTGCTAAATAAATGGCATGGTCATGACAAATAACAGTCTTGTGCTAAATGGAATATGAAATAAAAATGCATTTATTCAGGATGACATGGCAAAATGGCCATAATGGTCAAAACTGTCGACTTCACCTTTACTGTCGCACCTCCCGAACGATATTTTGTGACACCTAAATCGGACATATGTCATTTCCCTTCCCCGGCTTCGGAGAATGTAAACAAACCAAAAGACGTGACAGCTAGCCGACATGCTAACCCGAACCGAGTGATGTTTCAAAGTCTTCGAAGCGGAAAATCAACACATAACTAGCCTGGATTTATTGACATGACGACTGGGTTGTCGATTGTCTTCGCGGATCGGCAAACCGCCCGGCGGAGAGCAATTTACAGTTCGTTCCCCGGGCAGGGTGGGTGCAGTTTTTGTGCAGCTAACGTGCTGCTAATGAGCATGAGGAGAGCTTTTTACATGCCTATCAATGATCAAACGTAAGTAGTCCTTTATTTAAAGAAAGTTTGTAGTGTTTACTTTGTAATCGCTGAATTAATATTTGACATAATACAAAACAAGATGTTTACTCACTTCCTCGTAAGTCAAATGGTCCCACAGTAAATATCCACGGTGAATGAGAACCTTTTGAAACTCCAAAAAGGCGCATACGCCTCTCCCTCATACAGAATGATTTTTCTGCAGCCGTTTGGCTGGCGTGATGCGAAAAATAAACGTATTAATCCGCAAAATCAGCTGAATCCTTCGTCCTTATACACAACAGTACGCTGTATAGTGAAGAGGACGTCTTCTACCGTACACGTCACAGTGCCCTCCTCCTCAATGCAAGACCGAAGCCGGAAGTCACTCATTTTCATGGCGCGGATTAAAAAAACTAAATAAATATAGCGATCGCTTCCACACACATCCAAGCGGTCCATATCATTCAGGAGCATAAAATACCGCGTGTATTTTGAAATAAACATACTTTTTCGTGTCACATGCACTTTAATAGCGTGTAGTTTTTTTGCATTTGTCCTTGCATTAAGTAATATTACAGAATTAAACCTATGTCATACATTTTGCATGCTCATTTTCCTGATTAAATTATGCATGAGGCCTCCACGGGGACAAACGAAGCCATTAGCATAGCTTAAAGGTGCGTACGAGATCCTTTTTTTCTCGCTTGTCCTTGGAACAAGCCGGAGAGCCTGACTGTTCGTCAATAGCCGGTAATTTTATCCCGGTTCGGCTATCTACCAAGCACTGAGAGATGTTCCTCGGAAAGATGCGGCTTGGCCCCCAGAGGGCTTCCAAGACCAAATATAGTCCAATGCTATCTGGCCATCTGTGGGGGGGGAATAAAATCTAACCCTGCGTTTAGAAACACCTCAGCGTGGAAGAAGACACCAATAATGATCCACAGAGGCTCCCAGGGCGTATTTACATAAAGTTACTGTCCTTAGAGAGTTTCTTTGGTGACCTTGTAACAAGTCAAAGATAAGCAAGGAGGAAAAATAAGGCTTAATTAAGACTACCGTAATTTCCCGAATATAAGGCACCCCAAATTTACAGTAATTTCCCGAATATAATGCGCACTTTTTTTCCCCCAAAATCAACTTGTAAAATCATGGTGCACATTATGAACGGGTACATGGATGGAGACAGATATATATATATGTGTATATATATATATATATATATATGAACCGATTTTTTTTTTAATTGACACGGCCACGTTGTGTTGAAGAAACGTATGCGGCGACCCGTTGCCGACCATTTTGTTTCGGTAATACTTCACTCTTAATCGGCCGAATGATTTCGTCTGTGTTAAATTCTGCTTTTTTCACTCTTCATAAAGCACAGAATTTAGTTTCTTGAACTCATTTGAGTCAACGTTTATTGCAGCTCCGCAACTCGGACCATAACAAACGTAACAACACACTTCCTGTGTGTGTCCGTCAACTATATCTGTCCGTCGGGAAACTCAAACCCAGATAAAAATAGTTCCTATTGTTACTGTCGTGTTGACAGCGATGAGCTCTCACGGATTTCCGACTTAAAACGTTCTCACTTTCATTTTAATATATCAATCCATGGAAGAAACTTTTATTCATCATGATGAAACGAGCAAGTTATACAGCAGCCTTTAAAAGAAAAGTCACATCTGTTTTGTTTTCTCCTAGATTCTGGTAAGTTGGAGAAGTTGTCAAATCATATTTTTACAGTAAATATTGTCAGTTTATGGTAATGTTTTGAACTACCAGTGTGCTATGTTTGTGCTGTGTTTCACCAGTCAGTAAGATGACATTTCTGTATCTGTACACGAGCTCTGTTTTCTTGTAAAAAACACAAAAGAGAATGAAAAAAATATAAATAAATCATTATCATTTTACACAAAACTCCAAAAATGGGACGGAAAAAAGTATTGGCACTCTCATCCTAATACTTGGTAGCACAACCTTCAGACAAAATAACTGCGAACAACCGCTTCCGGTATCCATCAATGAGTTTCTTACAATGCTCTGCTGGAATTTTAGACCATTCTTATTTGGCCAACTGCTCCAGGTCACTGAGATTTGAAAGGTGGCTTCTCCAAACTGTATTTTCAGATCTCTCCACAGGTGTTCTGTGGGATTCAAGTCTGGACTCATTGCTGGCCACTTTTGAAGTCTCCAGTGCTTTCTCTCAAACCATTTTCAAGTGCTTTTTGAAGTGTGTTTTGGGTCATTGTCCTGCTGGAAGACCCATGACCTCTGAGGGAGACCCAGCTTTCTCACACTGGGCCCTACATTATGCTGCAAAATTTGTTGGTAGTCTTCATAATGCCATGCACACGGTCAAGCAGTCCAGTGCCAGAGGTAGCAAAGCAACCCCAAAACACCAGGGAACCCCCGCCATGTTTGACTGTGGGGACAGTGTTCTTTTCTTTGAAGGCCTCTTTTTTTTCCTCTAAACTCTTATGTCGATGCCTTTTCCCAAAAAGCTCTTACATTTGACTCATCTGACCAGAGAAAATTCTTCCAAAACGTTTTTTGGCTTTCTCAGGGTAAGTTTTGGTAAACTCCAGCCTGGCTTTCTTGTGTCTCTGGGTCAGAAGTGGAGTCTTCCTGGGTATCCTACCATAGAGTCCCTTTTCTTTCAGACGCCGATGGATAGTATGGGTCGACACTGTTGTACCATCGGACTGCAGGACAGCTTGAACTTGTTTGGATGTTAGTCGAGGTCTTTTATCCACCATCCGCACAATCTTTAGTTGAAATCTCTCGTCACTTTTTCTTTTCTGTCCACATTTAGGAAGGTTAGCCACAGTGCCATGGGCTTTACGCTCATTGATTTCAATGTACACGGTAGACACAGGAACATTCAGATCTTTGGAGTTGGACTTGTAGCCTTCAGATTGCCCATGCCTACTCACAATTTTGCTTCTCACGTCCTCAGACAGTTTGTTGGTCTTCTTTCTTTTCTCCATGCTCAATGTGGCACACACAAGGACACAGGACAGAAGTTGAGTCAACTTTAATCCATTTTAACTTGCTGCAAGTGTGATTGTTATTGTCACCACCTGTTATCTGCCACAGGTAAGTAACAAGGGGTGTTAATTACACAAATTAAAGAAGCATCACATAATTTTTCAAAGGGTGCCAATACCTTTTTTCGGCCCTTTTTTGGAGTTTAGTGTGAAATGATAATGATTTATTTTTTCCCCATTCTTTTTTGTGTTTTTTTATTGCAAGGAGACGCAAGATATTACTACTAAAGCATTTGTAATTGTAATCATTTTCTGGGAGAAATTGAGCATTTTCTGACAGAATTGAAGGGGTGCCAATACTTTTGGCCAGCCTGTATGTCTGTACATGCACTGACTTCTAGTGGCTAAGATGTGCAGACCAGAATGTGCGGCACAATACTTATTGAATTATCATGATATATAATTGGTCGTTTATTTAAATAACAGTTTTGTAGATAACATTATTTTCTTATCTTCTTAAACAACATTTAACATTTTTAATGACGTTTTTAAGTTTTAGGTTCAGTTATGGGCATGGTTGGACAAGTCACAGCTGTACATGGTTTTAGTACCATATGTCCCATTGAAGAAATGTATTTTAATCCAATTTCACTTTGATTAATCAAGTAGTAATATCATTTTTGTTTATAAATTGCAAATTGTGACACGATTTTCCCGTCAAAATCCCACGAACCGACGTTACCATGAGTCATATTTGTTTAAGGATAAACAACATGGAAATGCGGTAATGATATGCTCTGTTTGAGCAACATATATTTAAGAAGCGACAACATACCCGCAGCAACCAGGCTTTTTTTTTTTTTTTGGGTCCAGTAAGAAGGCTTCATGTCATGGGTAGCACTTTTTCAGCAGTATATCATGGTCAGAACATGTTGGCATTTGGCTAAAAATACAGCAGCAAGGCAATAAAGAACAAGCTGCTGGTGCAATGTGGACACAAGTAACGTCATGGCAGTTTCAGCTCATCATTCATCACTGCTACAGTGGTACCCTTCAAGTTCCTCGCTAGGCATCACTTTAGCCAAGCAAAGAAACTCTGTAAAAGCAGGACGCTGCAGAGAGATGATGAGGAAGTAGTGTTTCATTGTCTCGATAAATTTGTCAGAAAAGAAAAGAAAATGCTAATGGATTTCGTTGACATTCGAAAATTGTTGGTCTTTTGATGGCGGTCTCGAATGCAACATAAAGTTGTTTCCATTTCTCTCGCAATGTAGCAAACAAGACTATTGATGAGGACTCATGATTTTTTTTTTTTTTTAATTATTGTTCCCTATTTGAAGTTAAGCTTAGTGCTGCAACACTTAATCGATTAACTCAAGTAATTCGATTAGAAAAAAGCTTTGTCAAACTCAAATTCACAGTGGGCCAAAATTTTAAACTGAACAAAGCCGCGGGCCAAGGTTGAACAAATGAACCTTTTAATATGGAACCAAACAAGTTTTGATTTAACAGGGTAACACAGTGACAGCTGTAGTTTGAGGTCGCAGTATGGTCCGGGGAAGAGGAACGGGGATACAGAGTCCACCGGGGGTTTTAGCCGAAGGAGTGTGCACCAAGACAGATCACTACCTTCTTAATACATCCATGACTGCTACCATAGACCAGTGGTTCTTAACCTTGCTAAATATACCGAACCCCACAAGTTTCGCATGTGGAGTCACCGATCTTTTTCAAATTCAAAACTAATATATATAAGCTCGCTAGATAATAATTCAGCAGATTCACAGTCATAATTCTTCTCATTTTGTCAGCATGTTTTATATACAGGTCAAAATTTGAGACTATGCTGCTCATTGGTCTATTGTATTCCCGCATACCAAGTGCGAGTCAACCTTCCACTGAGCTAACCAGTTCCTCCTCCCATCAGCTGAGGACTAGCAGTTAAAAGAATGGATTAAGCCTGTAAATTGGGAGCGAACCAGTCCAAAACCTGGTCTAAAAAGCCACTTTGTCTAGATTTATTCAGCGTACGAAAATAGGGCTCTGCGTTTCTTTACCTTCACCCTTAGACTTACTCACGGAACCCCTGGGGTTCGATCGAACCCAGGTTAAGAACCACTGCCATATACGCTACTGACCCAGATGAGGGGGCGTGTCTGCCTCTGTCGCGTTATTTTGACGCGCCAAATCAACAGCAGAGCATCATGTGATTTGTAGTGTAGTATAAGCGGTGAATGTGGCATTACAGCGCTGCCGCCGAGTAATACCGGCGGGCCACCTCTAATATTAATTTGAAATTGCCTCGGGGGCCAAATATAATTACACTGCGGCCCGCGGGAGAGTTTGACACCTATGAATTAGAGTGTTGCATTTAGTTTTATAGATTTGGGTGGATACACTGCCCTCTAATGGCAACAGTGAATATGCCATAACTCTTCGAACATGGCTGAATCCAGTTGCTCCCTGTTTAGACCAACATAAGGTATGTTTTTGTTTCAGCTGATGTTTGTTAATGCATTCATTATTAATTTTTAATTGTATGTGTTTTTTGGGGGGGAATACGTGTTTGAATTATTTAAGAGCTTTTTTTAAAAAAATTTTTTTTTAAGTAGCATTTTTTAGCATTTAAGCAAATTTTTTTGTTTTGTTTGTTTTTTGGGGTCTATATTCTGCTTGTTTTCCTAAACTATGGTGTAAATGCTATTCATTTTATATTGGGTGTATTTCAAACAGTAATACATACAGTCAAACAGTAAATACGAGAAACGATACTATTCCCTAATTGATTATATATTTATTATTTATTGTGTATATATATATATATATATATATATATATAGACCCCAACTCATTGGATGAGTTGCATAAAAGCCATTATTTGGAAACGCTTCGGTCCATCCAGTCGCCAGATCCATATTTGATGCCCAAACCGATGTTTCCTCCCGTCCGGTCCCGTCCCGTGCGTCAGAGCTCATCCTGAGACCACAAAATTTCCAATCATACACCAGTTTATGTCACGATGAGGAGTCGGGTACCCAAAATCGGCACCGGCCCGAATATAAACCGAGATTTGGTCAGCTGAGCGTCACCGTTGTCACGATTGTAAAATGAAACTTGATCGACAACGGGCCGGTGTGTGCCGAAAAATAGCTGCCCCGCGTGAAATGTTCCCCTTGCCGGGAGCACTTATGTATAACGCTTTATTGACTTGAAAACATCAAATGTTTTAATGGACGCATTACAGTAATGGATTTACGACTGTAAGATCAGTTTTAAATTATTCAATTACACAAAATATTAGTAATGTATTTTAGTAACAAATCGTGGACTGGGCCACATAACCATCTTTGAACAGAAATGTATTAGTCTACAGGTTTCTACGACCATATCCCAATAACAATCACACCGGTATGACATTTATTAGTTCAAGCAGAGTAAAATAATACATTTTCACGGTACAAGAAAGTCGTTTCCGTGTGGGCGCGACATTTCACGCAGGGCGGCTATTTTTCGGCACAACACCGGTTGTTGCGCTCACCTTCTTGCTGCGCGACCGTGGCGACGAGCTTCGTAGTCTCCGTCTGATGATGTCTGCGATCGTATTGGCATCATATTGGTGTTTTTGCCGCTGTCTAACGGCTGTCGACACAAACGCATCATGGACCGAGACAAACAAACCGTGCTGCTGTGGAGATTTGCCCTTTTAACAATGGGCACACAGCAACTACTAAAATTACTGTTTATCTTCTCTGTTACTGCAACCAACCGCCACACATCCCTTCACCATTTTGATTCATCTATGTTAACGGTTGTCAGGAAGGTTTTTTGGTTCGTATACTAGGCGGTGATTCCTTAAACAAGCAGAAAAACACGCAGTAATAGGAGGAATGTACGTAGCGGTAATATGTAAACACGATGAGCTGATGGACAATATGGCGGCACCAGTCAGGGGGGCGGAGTTGTGACGTCACGTGATTGGGGTATATATATATATATATATATTGTGGAACTCTCTGTTTGTCAGAAAGTCTTTCTATTGGCCCCCGGAGGCCCGAGACACACACCAGAAGGAGCATAATGTGGAAATGAGGCCAATAAATGGCATTTCTATTACTCACACGGATCATAATCAGAGAAATTACAATTTAGAGAATGATGATTCATAACTATATCTTGCAAGACTTTAGGTCAGTGAGCGCCGTTATCGATTAACTCTCCAGAAAAAAAAAGTGAAAGATAGTCCCAATGGTGCACCGCATCCTTCCTTGTCTCTGCGGGCCATTTAGATGGATAAGATGAGCGTTTGAAAACTACTTACCTTGTTATAGAAAGTTTAATGTCATGTGCGATTGTTTGCCCCCTCATGAATATTAAGAAGAGGCTCATATTAAAAATGCATGCGGCGTCAGGGGTTGTTGATCACATCGGGAACGCCCATGCAAATTGGACTGTCTTCCCTGTCAGGGCGCTGGATGAATTATGTAGTTGTGTGCGTGTGTTTTTTTGTGTATGCGGCGGCACACAGCATTGACAGTCAATTAACAAGTTTGATCAATGTGTGTGAAGTGATTCTTTTGAACTGTTAATTTTATGTAAATAGTATTCGCCTACGTCGCCTCCCCTCCTCAAATCCCCCCAATTTCACCTCCCACAAAGAGTAACCAGAGCAACGTTGTCAATAATTGATCATCACACACCTGCTTAGTAGCAGCGAGGGGAGTCTGCCTTTAACAGTCGAGGGAGCCCTCTGTTAGCACCTTTTGATATTCAAATTGACTAAATGGTCGCCGAGCTTTTGTGAATTCCAAATGGAGTGAACTCATATTGGCTAGATGATAGATGCCGACCAGTCGTCCCAATCTGAAGAGGGTTGTCGGCCGGGCTGGGTGCGATTCTTCTTTTTGCTGATTACCTTTGATGGCTTCTAAATGGAATGCCAATGACAATGTGTCAAAATCCCTTCTTGTGTCCTCTTGTTTAGGTCTATGGAGGCTTCATCCACAACCACTTTGTGCAGCAACAGGGCATTCTTGGTTAACATTAAATCCAGATTCCATTGCGCTTGTCTTCATTTGTGTTAAGGCGTTGGCTTGAGTGAGACTGCACCCTAGACCTGATGCCAGATAATCGCATGGCATGTCAACAATCATTCACACTCTTTTTTTAATGCTATATACAGTGGGGAGAACAAGTATTTGATACACTGCCGATTTTGCTGGTTTTCCCACTTGCAAAGCATGTAGAGGTCTGTAATTTGTATCATAAGTTCTCTTCAACCGTGAGGGACGGAATCTAATACAAAAAAACAGAAAATCACGTTGTATGATTTTTAAATAATAAATTTGCATTTAATTGCATGAAATAAGTATTTGATACATCACAAAAATCCAATCCCAACCTTGTGCAGGTCTATTATTTTATCCCTGATGTCCTTACACAGCTGTTTGGTCTTGGCCATTGTGGAGAGGTTGGAGTTTGTTTGTGTCTTTTATACGGTAACAAGTTCAAACAGGTGCAGTTACTTCCGGTAATGAGTGGAGAAGAGGAGGGGTTCTTAAAAAAGAACCAAGAGCCAAAATATTTACTAGTTGGTAAGGCAAGGCAAGGCAAGGCAAATTTATTTATATAGCACAATTCAACACAAGGCAATTCAAAGTGCTTTACATCACATGAAAACCATAAAAATCACATTTATATCAACACAACGTAAAAACCAAGACAAAAGATCGCATTTAATCACAGAATAAAAATAAATAAATGAAAATAAAACAAAAATAGAAATAAAGCCAAAACTACTACTAATAATAATCATTGAAATCAGCAATGGAGATATGCACAAGAGGAATAGAAGGCAGGTAGATTGAAATATATAGACAGTTATGGATATGCAGTGCTAAACAAAAGCGTTTTTAGCCCTGATTTAAAGGAGCTAACGGTTTGAGCATACTTCAGACGTTCGGGTAACTTGTTCCAGAGGTGAGGAGCATAATAACTAAATGCTGCCTCACCCTGCTTGGTTCTGGTTCTTGGAACATGCAGAAGACCCGTTCCAGACGACCTTAGGGGTCTAGATGTCTCATAGGAATCTAACAAGTCAAGCATGTATTTTGGTCCAAGGCCATTAAGTGTTTTGTAGACGAGCAGTAGTATTTTATAGTCTATCCTTTGACTCACTGGAAGCCAGTGTAGCGATTTCAAAACCGGTGTAATGTGGTCCAGCTTCCTTGTATTTGTGAGGACTCTGGCTGCAGCATTCTGTACTAGCTGCAGCTTCCTGACTGATTTTTTATCAAGACCTGTAAATATACCGTTGCAGTAGTCCAATCTGCTGAAAACGAATGCATGCATAAGTTTTTCCATGTCTTGTTGAGTCAGAAGCCCCTTAATTCTGGTTATATTTTTTAGGTGGTAATAAGCGGATTTAGTGACGGACTTTAGATGGCTATCAAATTTTAGGTCTGAGTCAATAATTACGCCAAGGTTTCTGACTTGATTTGTAGCTGTAAGTGACATTGTGCTAAGTTGGCTGCTTATCTTTGACCTTTCCTTTTTTGGCCCAAAAATGATCACCTCTGTTTTCTCCACATTTAACTGGAGAAAATTCTGGCACATCCATTCATTGATTTGATGAATGCATTTACTCAGGGAGACTAAGGGACTATAATCATGTGGGGACACAGAAATGTACAGTTGTGTGTCATCTGCATAGGCGTGATAGGAGATGTCATACTGTTCCATTATCTGAGCTAACGGAAGCATATAGATGTTAAATAAGAGTGGTCCAAGAATTGACCCTTGAGGGACTCCACACGTGAATTTGGTTCGTTCTGACTGATAATTTCCGATTGACACAAAGAAATCCCTATCATGTAAATAGGATGTGAACCACTGAAGAATAGTGTCAGTAAGCCCTACCCACTGTTCCAATCTGCTGAGTAGTATGTTGTGATCAACCGTGTCAAATGCGGCGCTGAGATCCAATAGTAGCAGAACAGATGATTTGCCTGCATCGGTATTCTGACGAATATCATTTAGGACTTTGATAAGCACGGTCTCGGTGCTGTGTTGTGGCCGAAATCCAGACTGAAATGAGTCAAAAAGATTGTTTTGGATCATAAAAGTCTGGATCTGTTCAAACACAACCCTTTCGATAATTTTCCCCAGGAATGTCAGATTTGATATTGGCCTGTAATTACTAATGGTTGAGGCATCCAGATTAGGTTTTTTTAGGAGAGGTTTTATTACTGAAGTTTTTAAAGTCTGAGGAAACTCTCCTGTTTGGAGGGAAGTATTTATAATCTGAAGTATGTCTGGGGCTATGCAATGAAAAACAGTTTTGAAAAAGTTTGAAGGAAGGATGTCAAGGCAGCATGTTGTGGGCTTTAGTTTCGACACAATTTCTGTTAAAGTGGCATAGTCCAAGAGGCTAAACTGTCTAAGATTGACGTGGGGGACATGTTGGGAGGCATTTAGTGTAACATTTGTTAATCCGGAGTTGCACACAGTCTCTCTAATCATTAGTACTTTGTGTGTAAAAAATGCTGCGAAATTATTACAGGACACCTCAGATGCCAATTCCTGAGGTATTGATGCTTGTGGGTTTGTCAGTTTGTCAACAACAGAAAATAGTGTGCGAGTATTGTTGGTGTTTCTACTAATGATCTCTGAAAAATATGATTGTCTAGCATTTTTCAGTTCCTGGTTGTATTTGCGAAGACTCTCTTTGTAGATATCATAAAAAACTAGGAGTTTGTTTTTTCGCCATCTGCGTTCTGCTCGTCTACAAACTTGCTTTTGTTTTATAGCTAGTATGGCATTTCTCCAGGGTGACCTCTTCTTTCTTGACAAAGTTTTTGTCTTAATCGGGGCAATAGTGTCCATTACAGTCATCACACTGGAACTGAAACTATTTACAAGTTCTTCCACTGGAGCTATTGTAGGGGTTAATAATGAGGCATAGGCCTGTGTGAATAACGCACATGTGTTATCACTTAAGTAACGCTTCCTAATAAACTCTGTTTCCCTTTTCAGAGGATGGACAGGGGTGGTCATTTTAAACATAATGCTGTAGTGATCAGACAGAGCAACATCATTCACTGTGACCTCAGAGATGTTAAGACCTTTGGATATTATTAAGTCCAGTATGTGCCCTCTGTTATGTGTTGGAACTGTGACATGCTGAGATAAACCAAATGTATCCAAAATATTTAAAAGCTCTCTAGCACATCTTTCTTCAGGATTATCAACATGAATGTTAAAGTCACCCACTAAAACAACACAATCAAAGTCCATGCACACAGAAGACAGTATTTTGGTAAACTCATCAAAAAACATTGTGTTATACTTCGGTGGTCTGTAAATTGTTACCAAGGCAGCTCTGCAAGGGCTTTTTAGCTGAATGACAATATACTCAAAGGAATCAAACTGACCACATGAAATATTCGTGCATTGAAAACTGTCCCTGATCAGACTGGCAACCCCACCTCCTTTCTTATGGGTTCTTGGCGCACTAAAGAAATTGAAGTTTGCGGGGGTTGCCTCGATCAGAACTGTCGAACTCTTATCTTGATCTAACCAAGTTTCTGTTAGGAACAACATGTCAAGGTTATGTTTGCAGATAAAATCATTAATTAAGAAAGATTTGCCAGCTAAAGATCTAATATTTAGCAGAGCCAATTGGAGATGCCAGACTGGATTCACTGGTGAGCTTTGGGAATGACATACTATGGTTAACAGGTTGGCAGAATTTATTGAACGTTTTTTATTTCTCACCAGTCTAGCCCTTTTTTTGTTGTTTATCACCACTGGGATTGTTGAGCATACATACTGTACTCCATAAGGCCCCGGCTTTTGCTGGGACAGAAAAGTCTTTGTAATGTTGTCACAGCCTGGACCCGGTGCACATCATATTGGTGTCGCAAACATGGCTTCCTCCATAGAAGGATAATACCGTGTAGTTCCAGAGTTGTAGTGCTTTGGCTTTGCCCCGAGAGAATTCCAGTGGAGGCTGGTTGGTTTGTTGCCATCTTCCCCTGGCACCTGTCGGGTGTGGCAGGTACAGGGTGGAAGCGAAGACATGAACTTGAGGAGATCAAGAGACTGGTTAACCTTGCTATCTAGACCCATGGAGTCCCAATCAGGTTGACTCATTATTCCATCCAAACTAAGTCGTCGGCGGGGTGGCTTCCGGGACTGTGGGGATTTAGGCCTTGATGAGGCCTTAGCCTGACTGAGTCGGCGGAGTGGTGGCGTCTTGGAGTGTGAGGATTTGGTGCTGGATGGGGCCTTATCCTGGAGTCGGCGGCGTGGTGGCGTCTTGGAGTGTGAGGATTTGGGGCTGGATGGGGCCTTAGCCTGGAGTCGGCGGCATGGTGGCGTCTTGGAGTGCGAGGATTTGGTGCTGGATGGGGCCTCGACAGCAGAGGATTGCACGGTCGGGTCGTTCTCCTCCTGTTGAGCTGATGGAGCCACTTCTTGAGTCTCGTCTGAAGGGGGTCGATCACCTGCTACCAGGGTCTCCTTCCGTTGAAGCAGTGGAGCCTCAGCAGATGAGGGTTGGTCACAGCCTGGCGGGGCTAGCTTAGTCACTTCCCCTTCAGCGACTATCGGCTCCATTTTTGGAGGAGAGATTGATCCTGCGTGCACACTGTCTGATTCAGCACTCATCCCAACCCAGTAATGTATCAAATACTTATTTCATGCAGTTAAATACAAATTTATTATTAAAAAATTATACAATGTGATTTTCTGGATTTTTGTATTAGATTCCATCCCTCACAGTTGAAGAGAACTTATGATACAAATTACAGACCTCTACATGGCTGGCAAGTGGGAAAACCAGCCAAATCGGCAGTGTATCAAATACTTGTTCTCCCCACTGTATGTATATATATATTTTACAATGTTCTTAACTCATTCACTCCCAGCCATTTTCCCCAGAGCAATCCCCTTCCGTTTTACTGGATTTTGACTGATTTTGCTAGGCCCGCTGAAAATTCTGTTCTATTGCTATGTAAACATGGAACCCACCAAAAGATTAGACTCTCTTCTTTCAGCAGGAAAAAAAAATGGTTCATATCTTTTTCCATTCTTTAGAAATCAGCATTAGAAAATAGCTTAGTTTGAGGAATTTTCCCATTTCTGATTAAAAAAAAAAAAGAGAGAGAGAAATTGAGCTTTTTGTAAAAGCATACATTTCAAATAGGGTTGTTCCGATCATGTTTTTTTGCTCCCAATCCGATCCTGATCATTTTTGTTTGAGTATCTGCCGATCCCGATACTTCCCAATCCGATTGCTTTTTTTTTTGCTCCCGATTCAATTCCACTCATTCCCGATAATTTTTCCCGATCATATACATTTTGCCAATGCATTACGAAAAAAATTAATAAAACTCGGAAGAATATATACATTCAACATACAGTACATAAGTACTGTATTTGTTTATTATGACAATAAATCCTCAAGATGGCATTTACATTATTAACATTCTTTCTGTGAGAGGGATCCACGGATAGAAAGACTTGTAATTCTTAAAGGATAAATGTGACTTTGTATATTGTGACTAAATATTGCCATCTAGTGTATTTGTTGAGCTTTCAGTAAATGATACTGTAGCCATTTAACTGTTCTGCCCAAATGCATGATGGGAAGTGCAACCATGACTGTGTGTGGTGATACCAATTGATATATCTTCTCTGCGTTGGGAAATAACATAGGGTGTTAAGAAAAAAGATCAATTACTACCTTTCTTCCCCACATTGCTTCCCACGATATTTCTAATCGTAGGTAGAGGGATTGTAAGGCTCTAACCAATTAAAAAAAGGCTCCAAAGGCTGCCATAATTCACTCTACTCATTTTACGCTGCCTTTTAGCTCTATATGTAGGTAAAACGGCGCCATTACAGATTGAATGTGACAATGCGTGAGTGGGTCGCACAGCGCATCCGTTAATTGCGTTAAATATTTTAGCGTGATAATTTTTTTTTTTAATTAATTACCGCCGTTAACGGGATAAATTTGATAACCCTAACTTAAGCCTAAACTAAAGACTCTGGATAAGTGTAACGTATTATGTCTGTAACGTTAAATACAATTAAAAATTATTTAATTAAAATATATATATATATTTAAAAAAGGCATGTCTGATTTTTTTTAGCCGATTCTGATACTTTCAAAATGACGTGATCGGACCCGATCGATCAGCACATCTCTAATTTCAAACGTAGCTTTGACTTTCTAACACAGCTATTTTTTGCTTTTGAGACATCCCAAACATCTGAATAATGTTTTCCTTCTACAAAATAACATAAACAACAAGACAAATAGAGCTTTTCGTAGCAAAGTAACAATTTATTGACACATAACTAAACTATTGAACTGAGAGATGACGCTGTTGTGGCCGCGACAGCCGGGTAAACTATTCCCTCATCGCCACCTGACTCATCAAGATGGATTTTTTGAGTCTTTCTTTTGTGGTGACCACTGCCTCGTGGCGGAATTCACCTGCGGAACTTGTGTGGGGCATATTATGTTCCGGGGGGGAAGTGGTTTGGCCGTGTGCGTTTCCGGCAGTGTAGCGGGGGATGCGAGCGGCTGAGCACGGCGGCGCGGGCTCTGCTCGGCAAGCAACACGGACTAAACGGCATCGTCCACTGCACTGGTGGTCCCGGTTGTTCTGCTTCGTCGTCCGCCGCCTGGCATCCTGGACGTGCCCTGGGCGTTGCACTTGGTCGTCTTCCGCCGGCGCCCCGGCCTTGCTGCCCATTGACTCGAGTTGCGGGTCTTACCAAATGCGCTACTGCCCTCCAGTGGCCAGTTTTATTGCTTTAAAATGGATTTTCAGCATTGTGCTTTGGAGTTAACCCTTTAACACCTAAGCCTATTTTGGCCGAATTTGCATGCATTTGATGTTGCCTTTATATTTCAAAGAAAAAAATGTTCACAGTGGCCAAGTTGGGTCCCTTTTTTCAGGACACCTTGAACTTCATGTCCAAACTGTTGTTTTCTTCACTGACCAATTATAATCCACATTTTGGACCCAAAAAGACAAAAAAAATCCCAAAATATTTTTTCAAAATTTGTAATGTTGGTGTCCCATTGGCAACCAAACATGCTCGACCAACCGTTTTGAAGCTTGATAATATTTATTCAACTTGTTAGGATAAACATTCAATAGAAAAAAATAAGATTGAATAGTTTTATGTTTGACTATTCAACACAAACAGCGGGTATGGTCATAGGCGTTTTTGGCCTTTACACATACTATGGTCAAAACGGGTTATATACAGTGCAAAATAGTGAGAAAAAAATTATATATATATCATCTAAGACAAAAACGGTTTGGAGGATATCTCTTTGTGAAGTTAGGTATTATACCCATCACCTTATCCAAAGTATACGTACATGCAATCAAGCTTCTCGAACACACATCTATAGAAAAATTGAAAAGATTCATAGTGAAGAAAAAAAAATATATGTATATATATATATAACATTGGAAAAAAGTATTTTCAAAAATATTGACAAGTAGTTCAGTTCAATTTTTTCAGGCATGCGACCCGATAGTTTTTTTTTTTTTTTGCGCACTCAATAAAGTTTGTTTTTGAACAGGTCACTGAGCAACGTCACACAGCCTACTCTTCTGCCGTTTGAGCGCTGCTGTCACTTCTACTCGCCGAGACGCCGACTAATCCGAGGAAAACGACAAATGCTATTCCTTGAGTTGATGAAAAAATGCATTAGCTTGCGCTAAATTTAGTTTTCGATTCATTCTGCACGTTTCAAAGTCGCTTGCGCAATCCAACCGGTGTTCATGCCTCCTTTTCCTTAGTTGGCGCCTAGCTCGGCAATTTATTAAAAATGTTCACATTCGGTTCGTCCTTCTTGACATCACAACGGATCTTGGGATATGTAGTCTTTTGTGCTGCGTTCGGTTTTGAAAAAGGACAAGAAATGATGGAAATATGGAGATAGATACATGGTACATGCAGCGTTTTAATGCATATTTATGAGTGCAATAAAACTATAAAACTCAAATGACATTATCTCCCGTTTTTCATGGTCGATTGACTTCAGATAAAAAACTGGCGTGGACATCAACTTCCGCACTTTCAAATGAGACCAACCAGCGGCACGTGGGTGACGTAATTACAGCGTGACGAAGCTTCAAAGACAACATGCATAAACGCGTCGCTGCCGACACGTTCGGTGTTAAAGGGTTAAGGAGGCACTTTTTACTCAACCCTGTGCCAGATGTAGCATAGCACCCTCAGAATTTAACACCGCCTCCTTTACGTTTTACTGCAGGGAAAGTACTTTTTCCATGACCACTGTGGCATTAACTAAGGGGTGCAAACACGTTTGAACACATCTATGAATCCTGAAAATTTAAGTCATGAATTTGCAAAATTGCATGTTGACAAGGCAAATAGCAGTTTTTTGGGACAATGTCCTATTTCGGTTGTCAGTTTAACCAGATCTCGATTCTCCTCAGTGGGCTTCGCTTATGCACATTGGCGCCCTGCATAGCTGGGCAATTATCACCAGCAGATATTTGCATTGACCACACGCTAGTGTCCAAAAGCCTCACTGCTGACCTCCCACACGGGGTCTCTAAATACCTGACCTCAGTAATACCACCCCTCATCTTCGGTCGTCTCTACGCATTAAACAGATAGATCCAAGCCCGACTTTAGTTATGCAAGACCCCGTCAGAGGTATTTAACAGAGATTTAGCTTATTACACCATGTTGCAGGGAAAAACAAAATGTTTGTTCGTGGCTTGTAATCATTTTATTTGTGTTGCTTGGGTCCAAACTAAATGAAAAAGTGCCACTAAAAAGCTAAAAATCTGGTTTTGCTAAAATTAGAGGCTATATTTTAAAAAATTCCAATTTTACGTCCCAGTTAGCAGAAAATATTTATGTTAAATATCATTTATTTGTGTCACAGGTCAAACTAAATCTATAAAATAAAAAGAAAAATGTACATACAGACATATACACACTAGATATATGATGGAAAACACTCAGGTGACTTGAAGTTCTGCTCTGAGACCCCCAATTTGGCCAAATTTCATAATTGTCCTATATGCATGCGTAATACATCATTGTAAAGCTTAAAATCTCAGATTTCTGGGGGAAGAAAAATTTTCAACAGAAGGGCATTTTAAAAAAAATAATAATAATAAATTAAACAGCATAACCCTAACTGGAGGTGAGAGCAGGCGAGAGCATAATTAAAGACACCTTAATTTAACAAGATATTATCGCGTACTTACCTTGTTTCTATCCAAAAACTCCATGTAGCATGTATCATCGAGTGTCAAAACACTGATGTGAATGGCCACAGCCGGATTTATGGGGGATTATATGGGTGAAACATGGTAATATATAGTGGGGCAAATAAGTATTTAGTCAACCACTAATTGTGCAAGTTCTCCCACTTGAAAATATTAGAGAGGCCTGTAAATGTCAACATGGTTAAACCTCAACCATGAGAGACAGAATGTGGGGGGAAAAAAATCAGAGAATCACATTGTTTGAATTTTAAATAATTTATTTGCAAATCATGTTGAAAAATAAGTATTTGGTCAATACCAAAAGTTCATCTCAATACTTTGTTATGTACCCTTTGTTGGCAATAACGGAGGCCACACGTTTTCTGTAACTCTTCACAAGCTTTTCACACACTGTTGCTGGTATTTTGGCCCGTTCCTCCATGCAGATCTCCTCTAGAGCAGTGATGTTTTGGGGCTGTCGTTGGGCAACACGGACTTTCAACTCCCTCCGCAGATTTTCTATGGGGTTGAGACCTGGAAACTGGCTAAGCCACTCCAGGACCTTGAAATGCTTCTTACGAAGCCACTCCTTTGTTGCCCTGGCTGTGTGTTTGGGATCATTGTCATGCTGAAAGACCCAAGCACGTCTCATCTTCAATGCCCTTGCTGATGGAAGGAGATTTTCACTCAAAATCTTTCGATACATGGCCTCATTCATTCTTTCCTTTACACAGATCAGTCGTCCTGGTCCCTTTGCAGAAAAACAGCCCCAAAGCATGATAATAATAATAATAATACATTTTATTTGTAGAGCGCTTTTACCAATGCTCAAAGACGCTTTGCAGTAGGAACAAAAACAGCAAACAACGTGAACAGAATAAAACAAAGAAAATAATTATAAGTTAAAAACTAGTTTAAAAAGATGAGTTTTTAACAGTTTTTTTGAATGTGGGAAGGTCTGAACAGGTACGGATGGGTTTAGGGAGTGATGTTTCCACCCTTATGCTTCACAGTGGGTATGGTGCAATTCAGTTTTCTTTTTCCTCCAAACAAGAGAACCTGTGTTTCTACCAAAAAGTTCTGTTTTGGTTTCATCTGACCATAACACATTCTCCCAGTCCTCTTCTGGATCATCCAAATGCTCTCTAGCAGACCGCAGACAGGCCTGGACGTGTACATTCTTCAGCAGGGGGACACGTCTGGCAGTGCAGGATTTGAGTCGCCGGCGGCGCATTGTGTTACTGATAGTAGCCTTTGTTACTGTGGTCCCAGCTCTCTGTAGGTCATTCACTAGGTACCCCCGTGTGGTTCTGGGATTTTTGTTCACCGTTATTGTTATCATTTTGACGCCAGGGGTCGAGGAGGGAGTTGAAAGTCCATTTTGGTATTGACCAAATACTTATTTTCCACCATGATTTGCAAATAAATTCTTCAAAAATCAAACAATGTGATTTTCTGTTTTTTTTTTTCACATTCTGTCTATCATGGTTGAGGTTTACCCATGTTGACAATTACAGGCCTCTCTAATATTTTCAAGTGGGAGAACTTGCACAATTAGTGGTTGACTAAATACTTATTTGCCCCACTGTAACAAGGGTCGCGATGCAGAAATCGCAGACATCAAGGAGTGGTCAAGATGATCTTTTTCATTTATTTATCATCTAACATATCGGGGAAAATGCGACAGTAACAAAAAAATAAATAAAATTAAGCCATAGTTATGTGGTAGATATCCGTGACCTATTTACAGACACCATTTTTTAAATTGTGACATAATTTGTTTAAGAGTTTAAAATATGAAAGTAAATTATACATTATATTATTTATGGAACTATGAAAATAAGTGGTATAATTACCAAACGTGTCCTTTTTATTTCTTTTTCCAGGTAGATGATACAGTCTTCTGTGCAGGCCAAATCGCACTGGTTCCCTGTACCTTGCAGCTAGTGAAGGCAGGCACCCATGTGCAGGTCAGCTTGCTGCTAAGCCACGTCCAGAAGGTTCTGGAAGCCACCATTAGCACCTTGTCTCTAGCCCATGTGGTTCAGGCCCACTGTTACGTCACCAGACGACAAGACATCGCCGTCATTCAAGCCATATGGGAACGTGTGTTGGAG
Organism: Corythoichthys intestinalis; assembly: GCF_030265065.1. NCBI lineage: Eukaryota > Metazoa > Chordata > Actinopteri > Syngnathiformes > Syngnathidae > Corythoichthys > Corythoichthys intestinalis. Next base: position 41,890,391 of record NC_080409.1, on the reverse strand, counting down.
GTTATGGAGAAAGATCAGGTCGGTACATAGAAATGTAGAAATTAATTTCACTTCTTTTAATTTTAATGTTGGAGTACCCCAATATTTCTGTCCTGGACAGTTTCACATTTTACTTTTATAGGGTACTCATTTAACTCGTTGGCTGCTACTGGCTGCACTCGACGTCCAGTTCATTTTGACTGGCAGCGATCATTGCCAGTTTTAAATTAATTGGATGTCTGTCATTTTCAATGGCAGGCAATGAGTTAAATACTGTGACATTTAAAAAAATAAAACAAATTTAGAGCGTTAACAGGGGGCCGTAACCGGAGTGTATTTCTGTTTCTTAGTAATAGTAATAGTAGAAGTATTATTTACGTTTATTATTTCAATTTTATTTATTCATAAAAAAATATATGAAATAATGTTTGATAATACTAATAGATATACAGTGCCCTCCATAATTATTGGCAACCCTGAAAAAGATGTGTTTTTTAGCTTCTAATATTTTTTTTTTAATTCAAATAATATGGGACCTGAATGGAAAAAAAGACAAAAATCCAACCTTCAATACAAGTGCATTCATTCAGTGGGGGAAAAATCCCACATAAAGAAACTAATCAACTAATGTGTGTCACAATTATTAGCACCCCTGGTGTTAATACTTTGTACAACCCCCTTTTGCCAAAAAAACAAGGTCTGGGGACTGAGATGGCCATGGGAGGAGCTTGATTTTGTGTCTGGTGAACCATTTCTGTGGAGATTTGGCCATATGTTTAGGGTCATTGTCTTGCTGAAAGACCCAGTGACGACCCATCCTCAGCTTTCGGGCAGGGGGCAACAGATTTTGATTGAAAATGTCCTGGTATTTCAAAGCATTCATGATGCCATGCACCCTAACAAGGTTCCCAGGGCCGTTGGAAGTGAAACAGCCCCACAGCATCACCGACCCACCCCCATACTTCACAGTGGGTATGAGGTGCTTTTCAGCATGCGCAGCTTTTCGTGGCACGCCAGACCCACTTAGAGTGTTTGTTGCCAAAAAGCTCAATCTTGGTCTCACACAAAAATACACTGGGACCGTGTGCTTTATTACACAGTTATGGACATTGCAGTATAAAATAAAATAATAATATGCATACATTCATTTACACAACAAATTCCAAGAATTTAATGTTGTTTATAAAAAATTTACGTCATTTGAAAGAGTCGGAGATTTGTTGATGCACTGAAAAGCTGGACCGACAAATCACGCCTCTGACATAAAAAAAAAAAAAATTAAAAAAAACTTGCGGCATCTCGGGGGCAAGCAGCCAGGATCGACCGGTATTTCAACATGCCAAAAAGACAGTTGCATTTTCTGTCTTTTTTCAAAAAGAAGGAAGATGGTTCAAAACGAGTCTGAAAAGCACTTAGAAAAGAAAGAAAAAAAGGAAAGTCCCACAGCATGGCAAGTGGGCGTTTGCGTTTTGTTTTCAGCACCATTTTCTGCTTATGTTCCGGGACCTGTCCCCGTGCCATCATCCCTGCGCTGCCATATGTACTTTGCGTTCTGGCACCTTATGATTTACAAATTAAGCACTGCAAACAGTCAAACAGTAAGAAACGATACTATTCCCTGATTAATTATATTAAGTGTGTTAGAATAATGCAAACAGTCAGACGTTGCCTGCAAGAAAAGGTACTATCTCCTTCAATATATTATTTTATCCCAAAAAAAAAAAAAAAAAAAACACAAAGATTTCTTGTTTTGAGACTAACAGTTTCAAGACATTTCCATTCTTTGCAATTGATAAGGATTTTTTTCTTAACCCTTAGATGCACAAGTTACTGGACCCTACACTCTTCCATAAATGGGTCAAAAAGGACCCATATTAGAATGTGTTTTTATTCCATTTTGGTGAAGAATAATCACTTGTATATTAATTAGTATTATATTTAGGGCCGCACAAGAATGATTTCATGGTTGAAATATCTTTATGATTTAATTTAAAAATTTTTGGGGAGAAAAAAAAAACAGCAATAGACTTTATCCTTCCTTGTTTTTTATCATCAATGATGAAGAGCTCCAATGCATCTTTTTGGTGAGACAGCGGTGCTAAGCCCTTGTGGAGGCACTGACCGATTTCTGAGGATATTGTGGTTCTGTGTTCTGCCCTGGGTGGGAGGTAACTCTCTCTAGTAAGAGCCCTACCAACTCATTCTGTTGGCCATGATTTGGACACTTTCTTCTTCAGAGGACACATAAGTGGAATCTTATGAGTCAGATTGATCCTGTTGAGTTGTCTGGGGCCTCATCATTAGAAATTTTGGACACTTGAGTCCAACGCCATCACTGCCTCTCCATCATCCAACATCTGTAGGACCATTTCAGCTGTAAATCTAGCAGCTACGACATTTTGGATAAGGAAACATAAGAGTAGTGTTTTCAATAGAACAATATGTAGCTGTATAAATAAATATACACACACACTATAATGTCAGCTAACCTAGGTTAGGTTCGAATCCGATTTTTTCGTGTTTTTCCGACTCGACTGAACGGGAAAAGTCGCATAAAAGTGGACCATTTCAAATTCGATCAAGGTCAATTTCGTATGTGGTTAAAATCCCATCCGGGCCACATTTTTCAAGAATGTGGCTGCGGTCCGAACTGTCAAGTCCCACAAATTGGAATTCATGCAGCAATTAACATCAGCAAAGAGCGAGGGAGACTGGGTGCTACGGTAGCGGTGCAGCTGTGCATTAGCGTTAGCGCCTAGCTTGAAGGTAGCTTTTGAGGAAGGAGCGGGCTTGACAACAGTCATAAAAAAAATAAAATGGGTTGAGGATAAGCCTGACAATGCTCGGTTTTTTCTCTGCTCCAATGCTCCTGTGGGCCAGTTTGCTCAGCGCATCTCGGACTGCAAATTAGAGCGCATGTGTGATAGTTGAACAGGCTCAATGGACAAATGCAGTCTGAACGGGTACGCCAAAAAAAACATATGACAAAAAATCGGAAATGTGCATTAGGACCTGCAGCATGAACCTAGCCTTAGTTAGCTAGTTAGTTATGAAGTAGATTAATTTGTTGATAAATAATAATAAAAAGAGTCATGAAAGACACACACACAAAACACTATATGGACAAAATACTTACAGTACACGTATCAGCTCTTGCTGCGTAAAATAATCTTCTTAAAGAGCATATGACACGAGAAAAAAAGTCTTAAATGGTATTATTATGTGAATTAGAATCATATTTTGAGACGATTCGACTATATACAACAATTTAGCAAAGCACAGATGACGAGAAATTAGTATTTTAATCTGCCGGTTAGCCACGCCTACCATTATAGGGCTTTAGCGTCCCCAACAGGTGGATGACGTCAGCGGTAGACTGGGCTCATCGGTTTTACTATTCAGCCCATTGAGGGGGAATTATTCAGAACGAGGAAAACGCGACGAAGAGAGCCCCAAAATGTCATTGTTTCAGTCTCTCTACTCCAATATTTTTACAGGATATTCTTTTTATCCAAGTATTTTTCCCCAATAGTTATATAAATGGCTTGAGAAGGACCAGTCAGCCCGTCAAGGGGGAACTATTCACAACGAGGAAAACGCGATGAAGAGAGCAGCAAAATGTCAGTGTTTCTGTCTCTTTACTTCAATATTTTTACAGGATATTCTTTTTATCCAAGTATTTTCCCCAATTGCTAAATAAATGGCATGGTCATGACAAATAACAGTCTTGTGCTGAATGGAATATGAAATAATAAAAATGCATTTATTCAGTATGACATGGCAAAATTACTCCATAATGGTCAAAACTGTCGACTTCACCTTTACTGCCGCACTTCCCGAACGATATTTTATGCCACCTAAGTTGGGCTTACGTCATTTCCCTTACCCGGCTTTGGAGAATGTAAACAAACCAAGAGGCGTGACAGCTAGCCGACACGCTAACCCGAACCGAGTGATGCTTCAAAGTCTTCGAAGCGGAAAATCACATGTAGCCCCTATCTATACCCCTCTGTATGTATGGCATGGTCATGACAAATAACAGTCTTGTGCTGAATGCAATATGAAATAATAAAAATGCATTTATTCAGGACGACATGGCAAAATTACTCCATAATGGTCAAAACTGTCGACTTCACCTTTACTGTCGCACCTCCCAAACGATATTTTATGACACCTAAATCGGACATATGTCATTTCCCTTCCCCGGCTTTGGAGAATGTAAACAAACCAGAAGGCGTGACAGCTAGCCGACATGCTAACCCGGACCGAGTGATTTTCAAAGTCTTCGAAGCGAAAAAAACACACATAACTAGCCTGGATTATTTGACATGACGACCCGGTTGTCGATTGTCTTCGCGGATCGGCAAACCGCCCAGCGGAGAGCAATTTACAGTTCGTTCCTGGAGGAGGGTGGCTGGAGTTGTTGTGCAGCTAACGTGCTGCTGCTAATGAGCATTAGGAGAGCTTTTTACATGCCTATTAATGATCAAACATAAGTAGTCCTTTATTTAAAGGAAGTTTGTAGTGTTTACTTTGTAATCGCTGTATTCGTATTTGACATAATACAAAACAAGATGTTTACTCACTTCCTCGTCAGTCCAATGGTCCCACAGTAAATATCCACGGTGAATGGGAACCTTTTGAAACTCCAAAAAGGCGCATACGCCTCTCCCTCATACAGAATGATTTTTCTGCAGCCGTTTGGCTGGCGTGATGCGAAAAATAAACGTATTAATCCGCAAAATCAGCTGAATCCTTCGTTCTCATACACAACAGTACACTGTAGCGTGAAGAGGACGTCTTCTACCGTACACATCACAGCGCCCTCCTCCTCAATGCAAGACCGAAGCCAGAAGTCACTCATTTTCATGGCGCGGGATTCAAAAAAACTAAATAAAAATAGCGATCGCTTCCACACACATCCAAGCGGTCCATATCATTCAGGGGCATAAAATACCGCGTGTATTATGAAATAAACATGCTTTTTCATGTCACAGGCACTTTAAGGGATGTCACTTTTTACATACCTAGTCTGTGTGGTCCATGGTAAATTTCTTCCTGACAGCCAAAGTTGATAAGATTCCCATTGTATTCCATATGCATGCATGTGGGTCATTTTTGACCCACATGTGGAAGCTTAGGGTAGTAATACAAAAATGAGAATTTCTTCAAATGTATAAAAAATTAATCAAAAATTTGAATGGCATTATATCAAAAACATGTTTTTTGAGGAATACCTGGAATATGAATTAATAACAATTTACCATTCCGAAGATATTTGAAGAAAACAACCTAACTAGGTCATTTTTGACCCACCTATGCACCTAAGGGTTAATTTGAATCCCTTAAGGATAAATTTATATTTATTTTGTTTTATTTTTGTGTTTCAATATAATTTGAGATTCAGATTGATTTATAATTTACGAAATTAAGTGAACCCATTCCATTTTCCCCATTCCCAGTCACTGAAAGTGTAACAGAGAGGTGTCCCCCAAACTTTTTCATATTTGTGAAGAGGTGGAAAAAGGTATAAGTTCTTCTGCCCCCCCCCTCTCAGGGGGCCGCTCACTGTGACTGCTATTTCCCGCCGTCGTTTCTCATGAAAACTTGATGATGTGGGAAGCGCCGGCGTCTTTGATAATGCGCAGCTTGGCGCAGAGGCAGATGTCTTCCTCAGAGCCTCCCTAATCCTTTGCACCCCCCGATCATTTTGGATAGAGGTTCAACCTTCAGAGCAGCTTATCCCCCTCGCCCCCATTCCTGCCACCACCCGTTCCGCCGCCGTGGCTTACAACCCCTTGCTACGTGGGTCTAACCCGAGCGCCAGTCTCTTCCTTGGCAGCCTCTCTCCGCCCACTGTAATCTGTCTCGTGGTGGGAATAGGCCCCAAGGGGGCACAGAAAGAGGCAGGAGTGCACATCCAACATGTGGCTCCGTCGGAGGGGGTGGGGGGTTAAAAGCCGAGGCAAAAGAGGATGTCAACTTTGTGTCACTTCCTGGAATGCCGAGTGGTAATTCTTGCTGTTTTTTGCCCGTTTGGAGATTTTTTTTTAAGTGTTCAATATTCAGATTTTCCAAGCTGCTGTGATTTTTGACATTCTATAACTCCAGACCATAAGAAATCCGAAAAGCGCTGATGACATGTCACCACTTTGGAATGTAAACTAGGCCAGCTCATGAGTGACACAAAGTTTAAAAATAGTTATTCAAGTTCATTTTCCCATTAAAAATTATGTAAAGTGAAGTAATAGTGCCGTTATAAAATATCGATAAACTACAAACAAAGTTCATCGGAACAGTTGTCATTGTAACAATTTTAACTGTCCAGGGCTCCGGACTAACATTTTTTACGAGGACCACTGTGGCCCCTAACTCAAAATTTTAGGGGTGCAAGTAGAAGATTCAGGGGCGCGCAATGTAAATGGACATGCAAAGTTTTCCTCAGTTGCACAGTTTAACCGATGAATACTTTCATAAAAAATGCATAAAACTACAAATTTATGAATGTATATTTTATTTTCTATCATTTTTCTCTATCAACCAGTATACTGCATACAAATTAGGTTAACATGGGATTTTTTTGGGGGGGGGAGACCCAGCTGTAACGTGGATGTGCAGTGTACAATTAATGACCAAAATATATATATATATATATATATATATATATATATATATATATATATGAAAAAGAAGTTTAAAAAAGCAGAATTTAAAGATAGATCAAGGTGGGTTTAAGTCAGGGATTTATTTATTTATTTATTTACCCCTCAGGCATGACAAATCCGAACAAACATACAGCATTTATATGTGTTTACAATTAATTCAACCCGAAAAGAAAAGGGCAGACGGGAGAAGCCGAAGCTGATTGAAACCCGCCCCCAGTATACCATATAGGACGCAAATGCGTATATAGGACACAAATACGTCCTTCGTCTTCGAGTGTCTGTGAATATTTTCAGAACCTTTTTGACCAAGAGAGCCAAAACATCCAACAAATTTTAAAATGTGATTCCACGGGAGCCATACAGAAAACGACAAAGTCTAAAATCGTCCATAGACTTCATAACTATTGACGGGGCGCGGCGCCGATTAATAAGGGGCCTGCATTCTTGGCGTGGCTGTCAAAGCTGACCAAGTGGAATCACAGACAAAAGCTTTTTCCATTGCAAATTTTTGTGAATAAATGCTTAAATCCCTGAATTATGTATAGATATGGATGTAAAAAAGTCTCGATTCTTTGTTAAAAGAGAAAAAAAAACGGTTAGTTAGAAATTATTTTATGTAAATAGTAGGGCTGTCAAAATTATCGCGTTAACGGCGTTTTTTTTTTTTTTTTAATTAATCACGTTAAAACATTTGACGCATTTAACGCACATGCCCCGCTCAAACAGATTAAAAAGACAGCAGTGTCATTTCGACTTGTGTTTTTGGGTGTTTTTCCGCCCTCTGCTGGCGCTTGGGTGCGACTGATCTTATGGTTTTCAGGCTTCAGCACCATAATTATTATTGACAGCAACAATGGCGAGCTACTAGTTTATTTTTTGATTGAAAATTTTTACAAACTTTATTAAAATGAAATCATTAAGAGGGGTTTTAATATAAAATTTCTTTAACTTGTACTAACATTTATCTTTTAAGAACTACAAGTCTTTCTATCCATGAATCGCTTTAACAGAATGTTAATAATGTTAATGCCATCTTGTTGATTTATTGTTATAATAAACAAATACAGTCCTTATGTACCGTATGTTGAATGTATATATCCATCTTGTGTCTTATCTTTACATTCCAACAATAATTTACAGAAAAATATGGCATATTTTATAGATGGTTTGAATTGCGATTAATTAATTTTTAAGCTGCGATTAACTCGATTAAAAATTTTAATCGTTTGACAGCCCTAGTAAATAGAGGGTTGCATCGGCACTGCCATCACGATTCGATTCGATTACGATTCGGAGGGCCACGATTCGATTCGATTCAGAGGGTCACGATTCGATTCGGTTCGATTCGGCAAAGCATCGCGATGCATTAAAGCCTGGGATGCATTAAAATTCTAAAGCAAAGTATATTTTTCGTGAATCATGAGGCAACACAAGCAACATGATCATTATAAAAGCATTTACACAACCAAATAACGCCGCGAAAGTTTAATATTAAAAAAAAAAAAAAAAAAAAAACGCGGTTTTGCAGACACACACAGGAGAAGATTCAAAAGGATCACAATTGTGTTGCCTTCGTGTGCATAAATAAAAGTGTCTTTCGTAACGAATTCTCAGTTGGCAGAAAAAAAACGTAAGTTTTCTTAATGATCATTATAAAAGCATTTACACAACGAAATAACGCTGGGAAAGTTTAATATAAAAAAAAAAAAAAAACATGCGGGCCACGGCGTTCATGTGCGTGCACAAGCAAATGCACAATACAGAGAGCCTGCTCTCGTTTTTATCCCTTTTTTAATAATTTATTAGTCTGGCGCGGCAGCCCAACCCGACCCAACCCAAACGTGAATGCTTAACATTTCGGGTCGGGTTGGGCCCAAAATGTTAATCGGGTTCGGGCACAAGATCTAACCTCTAAGAGATAGGACATAACATAACAATGGCTGAAGCGGAGAAAGAGGGAGCGAGAAAGATTATTGATGCACCTAAGACATTGAAAGCAGACATCTGGAGACATTTTGGCTTCTATGAGGTTGGTGGGAAACTTGACCAGAGTTATGCGCTGTGTAAAAAAATGAAACATGAGAATAATAGTACAAATGGAGAAAGCAAATCCGTAGCATCACCGGAAGATTTTTTAACGTACTTATATGTTTTAAAATGTGCTGAATCGATTCGGCTTGTTGTCCGCATCGAATCGAATCGTCCATGCCCCGCATCGGGATGCATCGCCGCATCAATTATTGTTGTATTTGTAAACAGAGCTTTTTCCGTTGAAAATTCTTGTGAATTAATGCTTAAATCCCCGAATTCTTTATAGATATGAACGTAAAACAGTCTCGATTCTTTGTTAAAAGAGCTAAAACCCGGGCAGTTACGCATTTAGTTTACGTAAATATGTCGAAGTACAAGGCTAGTCTGTTCGTCAATTCGGCTGCCGCCATTTGTAAACAGCTTTTCCAGTGAAAATTCTGGTGAATAAATGCTTAAATCCCCAAATTCTTTATAGATTTGAACATTAAACAGTCTCGATTCTTTGTTAAAAGAGCAAAAAAACGGGCAGTTACATATTTATTTTACAAAAATATGCTAGATTCAGCCATGTGAAATGAGGCAGACTAGAGGGCTGTGTATCCACCAGAATCAATAAAGCTAAATGCAAACACTTTCAAAATAAACCATTACGCAACTAAACGAATATTCAAAGCAGCAAAATTTAATTTGAATCATTTTTCGAGTACTCGAGTTCGATAAATCGTTGCACCACTAATTTTGCTTCATGATAGTGGATAAACTGCCCTCTGGTGATTGCATGTGGTCTGGCTGGACTGTAGCCTTGTATGACTGAGAAGTAGACTCAGACGTTTGACATGGATAAGTGATAGCTGCGCTCTGGTTTGGCCCACATAAGGCTGTAAGTTGTTTCAGCTAATATATGTTTGTGTATGCATTTGTGATTACGTTTACAGCTACAGTTTGTGGAGTTACGTGTGAGCGATTTGCTATTAGAATCGTAAATACGTTAGCATTCGTAGCATTTAAGCTAGCGTATTTTTGTTAGCAAATTAGGCTAATATAATCTACTAAATTCACATATTGATCAGACTAGATGGATGTTTGTCCACCAATTGTTTTGTGTCAAGTGTTTTATTTTAACAATGCGGGTTTTTTTAACATAAGTGTACATATGTGTTGTACAGCTTTACAAATTTTCAAAAGTGAAGGAAGTAAATAGCTTATAAAAGCACAATCACCTTGTTTGCTGTCTGTAAAGCTGTAAAACAACTTCACGTTTAGTGAATACAGAACACGTCATACTAATAAAGAACAAGATACTGTGAGGTACAATAAGGAACTGTTTATTGGGGCTGCAGCTATCGAATATTTTAGTAGTCGATTAATCGGTGGACTAGTTAGTTCGAATAATCGAGTAATCGGATAAGGAACATGAAGAATCAAAATACCTGGGCTGAGCCTCAAACGGTATTTTTTTTTTTCAAATGTGGATCTATGTACAACAAAAGAACAGTTGACTAACTTACATAGAAAAAGTCAGCTATCTTAAATGCTATAAAAAATAAAGTTTTTTTTTTTTTTACAATGCTCTTAACAAATGGTTCAGAAACATACGTATTCCCACAATAAACGGCTAATATACCTATAAACTAAGTTATGAATGCTTTAAAAAAACATTAGCCCAAACAAAAACTTAGCTTACGTTGGTCTCAACAAGGGGCAGCTGGATTCAGCCATGTGAAAAGAGGCAGACCAGGGGGCAGTGTATCCACCCTAATCAATAAAACTAAATATGAACACTTTCAAAATAAACCATTACAACACCACTTTTAATTAAGCGAATACTCGAAGCAACAAAATTAAATTTGAATATTTTTTTTCTAATCAAATACTCGAGTTAATCAATTAATCGTTGCAGCACAACTGTTTATGCGACAAAAATAAATAAATAAACGACTAGAGGCAAAATGGCGGACGAAACGCTTGCGTCGTAAAGTCGAAATCACATAAATCGAGTATGTCTTAACCCTGGGAATACCTGTATGCTTTTAATACTCAAATTACTACAAATTGCTTCATTATAAAAAGACTAGGGCTGTCAAACAATTAAAAATTTTAATCGAGTTAATTACAGCTTAAAAATTAATTAATCGTAATTAATCGCAATTCAAACCATCTATAAAATATGCCATATTTTTCTGTAAATTATTGTTGGAATGGAAAGATAAGACACAAGACGGATATATACATTCAACATACGGTACATAAGTACTGTATTTGTTTATGATAACAATAAATCAACAAGATGACATTCACATTATTAACATTCTCTTAAAGCGATCCAATGGATAGAAAGACTTGTAGTTCTTAAAAGATAAATGTTAGTACAAGTTATAGAAATTTTATATTAAAACCCCTCTTAATGTTTTCTTTTTATTAAAATTTGTAAAATTTTCAATCAAAAAATAAACTAGTAGCTCGCCATTGTTGATGTCAATAATTACACACTCACTCATGGTACTAACCCATAAAATCAGTTGGACCCAAGCGCCAGCAGAGGGAGCCAAACAACAAAAAACAAGTAACAAGTAACATTAGACTGTCCTGTCATTTTAGTCTGTTTGAGCGGGGCATGTGCGTTAATTGCGTCAAATATTTTAACGTGATTAATTTTTAAAATATCAATTACAGCCCGTTAACTCGATAATTTTGACAGCCCTAAAAAAGACTCACTAATTTGAACAAGAAAGGAATTTCAATCAGAGTTTTTTTAAGGTTTCAATAAACTTTGGGGGATCGGTGATCGGTTGATCGCCAAGAAGAGAAATTATCTTGTCTCCTAATCGTGTCAAACTGACTCTGACAGTTATCCATATTAAGCCACTATTATTTGGTCGCGGACAGTCATAGTCAATAATGGGACCATATACATTAAGTGCACTTGTTGGGTATTTTTGTACTTTCGCAACCCCAAAATGTTCACAATGGTAACCTCTGCTGCCCTTTGCTTCATAAACACAGGAAGAAGTTAAATTTGTATTGACGTTCCATATAGTCCCTGTGTGGTAGTGATTTTGCAGTCATTAGCTGGCGTCTTTACGGTCTTTCCTTTGCAAGTGACTTCAGTCAGATAATAACCTGTTTAGTGAAAGCTCACATTTGTCTCATATTTAAACCGTTCCAGAATTTAAAAGTATTAAGATGCGAAAAAAGAAATATTTAGTGACCTGATTTAATTAGGACTTCTGCTCTCCAGAAAATTAATTTTTCAATTTGCTAAGACCTTGTTTTTTTTTTTTTTTGTAAAGCAAAAATAATCTTGCATTTTAATTTTTCAGAAAGGAAATTATAATTGAGTAGTTTGGAAAGAAACATTTTTTGGGAAACTTTTTTTTTTTTATTTTGCAAGTGCGAATTCTATGACATCCACTCAAATTCAAGCTCTGTTGACCTACTCTTTTGTAATATTTTGTCAAAATATTCACATAGCTCATATACTAAACGGCTACAAAACCACACAAACATCCTGGCTCATGTAAGGCGAGTGGAAAAGGACGCAATGGCAAACCGACAGCTTTACTACAGCGAAGGCTTGGCGCCGACGGCGTCCCGCTGGGCAGGAAATGTAGGGGAACCGGCTAAGCGGCGCGGTCACATCAGCTCCCCGCTGCTCGGCTGCCTTTACACCGCTTCCTTATTACCGTGTTTACCGTTCGGCTTTCACGCCTCTCTTTCTGTCGTGCGCCTGGAACGACAGTTAGCGGGAAGAAGGAAAACAAACATGGAGAGAGAGGCGGGTCACACTCCATAAGTGCGGCACTGCAGGGATTATGGCTACAGACCCTTTAAGTGAAGCAGGGGGAGATATTGACATGGAATCCATCATATACTAAAGTTAGTGACGTTTTCCAAATAAAATAAATACAACATTAAATAAGGATCAGAACTGCTCTCACTTATTAAAAACAAATTAGCCTTAAATAAAGAACACAAACAGTCCTGTGCTTATTCGTGTAGTTAAAACACAAAAGTCTTTTTTTGTGCCTTTAATAATATGACTTTTTTAAAGTTCTTGTTTCCAAGTAAAGAGTAATGATGTATATTTAGTGTAACCTATGTTAACTCATTAGCTGAAATTCCTACAGTGGTATGAAAAAGTATCTGAACCCTTTGGAATTTCTCACATTTCTGCATAAAATCGAATGTGATCTGATCTTTGTCAAAATCACACAGATGAAAAAAACTGTCTGCTTTAACAAAAACCACCCAAACTTTTATAGGTTTTCATATTCTAATGATGATAGCATGTAAACAATGACAGAAGGGGGAAAAACGGGCAAGTGAACCCTCTGCTTAAGGAGACTTAAAGAGCAATTATGAGGGGTTTAAAGCTGCCCTGCCCACTATAAAACACACACGTGGTATGAATTGTCTTGATGAGAAGCATTGTTATGTGTGACCATGGGTCGGTCAAAAGAGCTGTCTGAGCACCTGCGATCCAGGATTGTTGATTTGTATAAAACTGGGAAAGGATACAAAACCATCTCTAAAAGTCTGTATGTTTATCAATCGACAGTCAGAGAAGTTGCCTACAAATGGACAGAGATTGGCGCTGTTGCTTCTCTCCCAAGGAGTGGCCGTCCACCAAAGATGACGCCAAGAGTTCAGCGCAGAATACTCAGAGACATAAAAAAGAACCCTAGAGTGTCTGCTAAAGACTTACAGAAATCAGTGGCACAGTCCAATATCTCTTTGCACACATCAACTATATGTAATACTATGGCCAAGAATGGTGTTCATGGGAGGATTTCACAGAGGAAGCCAATGCTGTCTAAAAAAACATTGTTGCTCATTTAATGTTCACAAAAAGGCACTTGGACACTCCACAGAAGTTTTGGCAAAATATTTTGTGGGCTGATGAAAGCAAACTTGAATTGTTTTGGAAGTATCACACAACGTCATGTGTGGAGGAAAAATGGAGCAACTCACCAACATCAACACCTCATCCCCACCGTGAAGCAGGGTGGAGGGAGCATCATTATTTGGGGCTGTTTTGCTACCTCAGGGTCTGGACAACTTGAAATCATCAATGGAAGAATGAGTTCAAATGTTTATCAGGATGTTTTGCAGAAAAACCTGAGGCAGTCTGTCAGGCAGTTGAAGCTAAAAAGAGGATGGATGCTGCAATAATGATCCAAAAAACAGCAATAAATCATCTTCAGAAAGGTTTCAGAAGAACAAAACACACATTCTGGAGTGGCCAAGTCAAAGTCCAGACTTGAACCCCATTGAGATGCTGTGGCATGACTTAAAAACAGCGACTCGTGCCAAACATCCCAGGAGTCTGACTGAAGTACAACAGTTTTGTTGAGAAGAATGGGCCAAGATTAGTCCTGATTGATGTGCAAGACTGATCTGCAGCTAGAGGAAGCGTCTGGTTGAAGTTATTACTGCCAAAGGGGGCGGATGGGGGAGGGGGGGGTACTACAAAATATTAAATGTGATGGTTCACTTACTTATTTTTCCCCCTTCTGTCATTGTTTGCATACTAGCCTCATTATAATATGAAAACCTATAAATGTTTGGGTGGTTTTAGTTAAAGCAGACAGTTTTTTCATCTGCCTGATTTTGACAAAGATCAGATCACATTTGATGGTGATTTTATGCAGAAATGTGAAAAATTCAAAAGGATTCAGATACTTTTTCATACCACTGTATATGAGAATTCGTCATATTACCAGCTGTTTTAGAACATTTTGACTGACTTTTCAAGACCAAGAGTGTAGGTTTGCATGGGGACATAACACTACCACCTTTTCAATATGCTCAAATTGCCCCAACCACCTTTTAAGCTACCTTATTTGTATTATATAATAAGTTCAGTTGTATAATAAATGTAGATTGTCTTCCCATATGTTGTAAGGAATAGACCCTAACATTATAAAGTGAATGACATGTGCGTGCTGCCTTCACTGCTCCCTTCGAAGAGCTGGAATATTAGAAGGCTTTTTTTTCGGCCAGCAGGAGTGAGTAAGTCATGTAAAAAGACGTCAATGTTGTGGAGGTGGGGGAAACACCACTAATTTTGCTACTTAAAGTCCAACTTGCATCAAGAGTTAGCATAACATTAAACTGTGTGAACTTGCTAACCTGCAAAACTACTGCGGTAAGGCCAGCCTCCACAAGAAAGAACGAAGTCAAGCTAGCTGTCCCTCATTCGGATCATTGTTTGCATTATTTGCATTACGTTAATGCAGTGCTTCTCAATTATTTTCTGTTACACCCCCCCCCCAAGGAAGACGTAAATGCTTCGCGCCCCCCCAAACTCTCTGCCGCCACTATAAATAGTACTGTCTATAAAAGTACTATTATAAGTATGCCTCTGCCTAACATTGTGTCCTTTTTTTCTGTTAAAGAAAAAAAGTGACATAGATCAACTTATAATAAAGTATAACTTTATTAACATTGTTTTGTTTGTACCAAAAAAGACTTAAAGTGCATCAATTTGCCTGAATTAAAAAAAAAAAAAAAAGTCACATCCAAACTGTAAAAATACACTCAAGGTACATTTTTGACCATTTGATACTGAAAAATAAAATGTAATAAAATCAGTAAATAATAACAAATTCAAGTAGATTAGAAACATTAACTCATGAGGACAATATGCAAAAAATTTGACCGAAAAAAAACTGAATAGAAGACAAAAAAGAGTGTCTTTGGACAGAAGGACAGTTTTTATTTTTGCTGCTCACAGAATCAGCCTTTGCAATGGTGTGGGGTTATTTTTCACTGAGCATGCTAACAGTGCTCACTGGTTTACTGATACATCGCTGAAAAACAAATCACGCGGCTTATCAATGAGATTGGGGTCTAATGTCTTTAAGTGGCGTCTCAATTGATTTAGCTTCTGGCTGTCCACTGTAATCATTTCTAGACACAGTAAACAGTGGTCTTTCCTCATCTCCCACTGTATTAAAAATCAAAGGCAAACAGCCCAAAAAAAAAGCACATTCTCGGCGGCCGAGGGAGAACCGTAGGTGAGGGCGGTCGTCGTGACGATCCCAAGCCGAAAATGGCACTTCTCGGGCGGACAGGTGAGAACCGGAGAAGACAGTGGGTCGCTGCCGTGAGTCCGGCGGAAAACGGCTTTCGAAAACGGCGCACAGCTCTTTATATCTCTTTTCTGTGTGCTCTTGCTTAGTTCAAAAATACTGCGCACACTCTGAAAATGAGAGCGCCACTGCCACCCACTGAGTGGATGTGCAAGTACATTTTATTCTAGTACGGCAAAAAAAAAAAAAAAAAGGCATGTTCCCCCGAGTGTTGAGTTAATTATCGAGGGTTGATTGAATATTTGCTTGATTGATTGAATATTTGCTTGTGCTCATATATACCTAATACATACATAATACATATTGCCATATTTTTTCTTATTTGATATAACCAGTAAATGATTATTGCTTGCTATACTAGGCTGTAGTATAATGTTTAAGTGTTACAAAGTGTCAAAGAGGGTCAGGGTGACAACTGCCTTGCTTTATGGCCGCAACCAGTGTTGTTAATAACGGCGTTACAATATAACAGCGTTACTAACGGCGTTATTTTTTTCAGTAATGAGTAATCTAATTAATTACTTTTCTCATCTTGGCAACGCCGTTACCGTTACTGAGGCGGGAAAGGCGTGCGTTACTATGCGCTACTAAGTTGGTTGAATAAAAAAAGTCTGAGAGAGACGGACTCACGGAGACGAGAGAGCAGAGCAGGAGTGGGGAGGACGCCGTTGCAAACGCGATGCTAGGTGGCTCCAATCGGTCTTTGTCAGTCACGTGCCCGAGCTAGCGGACACGCCTCCATGCGCCATTTTGAGTGTACCACGGATGTGAACAAACCAGAACAGGAGTAGCTCCGACGCCACATAACTGCTTCCAACTTCATCGCTGGATATAAAATAAACTCCCTCGTTTACCTGAGTGTAGCCATAGCCTACAAACTACGCCCACATGATACAGTAGATATCACATATTATAGAACTAGATGCAAATGACAGACACGGCTGCATTGGTAACATGTTTTAAGGACTACATGCGTTAGTAAACAGCCGCCATCTTAAAGCAGTAAACCTCGCAGGAAGGCTCTGATGTAGAGATCCTTCCTTGCGAACCTAAGTAAATTTTTTTTTTTTTTTTTTTTTTTTTTTTAATGTTCCTTAATCGGCAAAATCTTGCCAAAACCCTTTAAACTCCACATTGTGTGACCTTTTTTTTTTTTTCTTTTGAGAAAAAATAACATGAAAATTATCACTAGTTACTTTGCCAAGTAACTAATTACTCTTACATTCAGGTAACTGAGTTACTAACGCAATTACTTTTTGGGACAAGTAATTTGTAACTGTAATTAATTACTTTTTTAAAGTAAAATTAACAACACTGGCCGCAACATTGCGTAACTAGACCTTCTAGGACATCTTCAGCATCTTATGTCTGGACTTTCGTCTAGACTTTCGAGGACAATCTTCCATTCGAGGACATCTTTCATGGCCGCAGCGTTGCATAACTGAAGTGTCTGAGTCATTCTGACCACTTTACCTAAGTGCCCTTGCTTACACACATGTATTTAGTTAGTTCCACCTACATGCTCACACATAGCCAACCAAAATCACATGGGTGTCTCCGGCTTGCTTTCCCCCTCCCTTTAGGGCGGCACCTTTCTGTGTTAGGACAAACCCCTAATAAAAGAAAGAGCAAGGAGTTATTGTTTTTTTTTTTAAGATCAATTTTGGTGACTATACAGCGTAATCCAGCATCTCACTGTCTAGTCCCTCCTTGCTCTCCTTGGCCAAGAAAACTGAATGTCTTCTCTCCTTATTTTTGGGTAATTTTACAAATGTCTACCTAAGGGTCTATTTTTGAACTTGACACCGAGGTTACATGCGCCACCCCTGGCATTGCTCTGCGCCCCCCCTGGGGGGGCGCGCCCCACTATTTGAGAAGTACTGCGTTAATGCAACGAGGTGGCTACAGAGTGCAAGTTCCTTTATTTATTTATTTATTTTTTTTAAAGACGGGGAGCCATCCAAGAATGGGTCAACTTCAGGGGGACACTGACATGAACATGACCTGACATGAAAAAAAATATCTGTGAAATGAAATCACACATCAGAATTTCAAAAGAGAGTATCTTGGTTCGAGTCTTGGGCTAGTCTAGTATGGCTCAGATGTAGATCGGTCCTTGGATACTGTAGCTCAGATTTTTTTTTCATTAACATTTTCCCATATCGCATTTATGTTATTATACTTTTGTTTGAGTCTAGGGGTGCTCCAGTGTCACCCAGAAGTGGACCCATTCTTGGGCTTCACTTCAAAATGTTTTAGTAGTGTTTGAAAACAAAGCTTTGAATCGAACTTTTTATCACCTGAACCAATACACATGACAGTTAGTATAAGTAAATGCAGATTTATTTTGCACTGATCATCATTTAGCCTATCAATTATTTTGGTTCACACTCGTGAGAAACGTAGCCTTGACCAGTCTGTTTGGTCTTATTAATGTCCCGTTCCCAGCAAAAAGTGTACATGCAGGTTATGCTGTTATATCGTCCCTACCAATATTGAGACCAAACCTACACCTTTGTTCAAGACCAACAGAATTAACTTTCCAAGAGAAAGAGTAGGTCCTTTCCAGGAAAAACAGAAGTTTACCTCTAGCATTTTTTTTTTTCTCCTTTACCAAATAGACGTGTTTCTGACCCAATAGTAGAGAAAACACACTTTTTGTGAAAAGAAACATGTTGAGCTGAACAGTGATCAAATTGTTTTTCATGCTCTCCGGTTTGGTGGTTTGGAAGTTTAATTAGCTCCACCATGTAAACTTTACGCATTTTGTACCCCTCCAACTTGCACTCTGTGGTCTACATGAATAAAAGAACAAACGTGGGGCTGACGTGAGCTTGTCCGACAGCTTAAAAAGTCAGCAAGTCGCGTGTCACGACAAAGTCCCGGAGCGTCACGCCGCTCTCCTGGCGGACCGGGCATGGCTGGGTATCCCAGAGGCCTGCAGGGTGGCCTTTAAGCCTGGCTGAGCAAGGGTCCACACACACACAGCCCCCCCAATTCACCCCTTCAAGCCTGTCACATCTCTCCTCATTTGCCCGTTCTCTTCCATGTTCAATCACTATTGACAAGGAATAGCTAGAAGTGCTAATGTAACATTTATCAAAGCGTGGGCCATGTATGTGTGCTGTCACTTGACATGAGCCACATTGTTTGTATTTGAATTTGTGGAACATTCGGAAATTGTGGAATGAGATTACACTAGGGCTAGGTTCACACCGCAGGTCTTAATGCACAAATTTAAACAAAATTTATTCGTGTTTGTCCGACTCGAGTAAGTCATTCACTTGACGGTACGAACGGGACAGGTCGCATAAAAGTGGACCATTTCAAATCCGATCTAGGTCACTTTCGTATGTGAAGTTATCGCATTTTTCGTAAAAACCGTGAACACTTCGAAAAGCGAAAGAATACATTGAAAAAAAATTTCACTTGTTCACCTCGTTTTTCACGTTTTTCGTGTTTTTGGGCCAATTCGACCAAGTGTGCGAAATTCCGTGGCTTTATAAGCTGCCTAAGTCCATGGAAAAAAATCTGCTTCTTTTAATAGCGAACAGAGAGTCATCATGGCAACAGACAGCGACATGACAGATATGAAAAAGACTGCACCTTGTCATTAGTTACAGAGTTATTAGTCATTTACTGAATATGGCGTGTTGCCATAAAAATGGCCGACTTTGGCACCCCACCCAGGTCAGGCCTGTGAATGAAAACTCACCATTTTGATAACTTAAGATCTCATATGTCTCATGAACAGTCTCACCAATTTTGAGGAGGATTCAACTAACTCCCTAGGCACCAAGGTCTCAAATGTGCACCCTGTAAATCGATAAAAAATTCACATTCATAAAATACCAAAATACCTGATTTCCTATTGAGTTTGGAATATGGGTGCAAGAGACTTTTGGAGCAGTTTTGCACAGCGTATCGACTACCCAAATTTAATCACGCTACGTTGAGAAAACCTAATAGGAGAGGCCTTTCTGAAAAATTGAAGGGGGCGCCAGTTTTTGTGCATGTTAAGGCCTCCAAATTGGCCATTTTCATTTGCCATGAAATAAAAATAGTAATCCTTTGCATTCCAATAAGGCTCTCGCGCCAGTTGGTGCTCGAGCCCTAGCTATACAAGCTCAAGGATGCTCTCTCCGGGCTAATTCCTAGCCACTAGAAGGCTGTCCTCTACTTATTTATTTCCTGCTTGTCAAATCTTATTTTGTCTTAAAGTGAGAAAAATGACAACGGAAATGTAATGTACTCGTGTGGCAGCTACTTCATCAGCTTCTGCGCTCTGATGCGGAACATAACTTGCTGCATTCAGACATATCGGGAAATTTCCAGACGTTTCATTGGGTCGCGAAGCGGTATGTTTCCGGGTAATGTCCAAGTCAACCGACTCAGGTAATTGGTTTCAGATATGAGTGTGACCTGAATAAATACTTTGCCGGACTTAAGGGTACAACACCTAGCAAAAAGTATGGAATCACTAGTCTTTATTATGTAGAACAAACTCAGATTTTAAAAAATGAATTACTTCAAAAGTGCAACTCTTTAGCATTCAGAAACACTAAAAGAGATGAATAAAAAACATTGTGGTGGCCAGTAATAAACAGGAATTTTGATGTTTTCTTCAGGCAGCCATCTTTGTAAATCTTACTGGAATGGCACCAAACAAAAGTTCCAGCATAATCTCCTTGTCCAATGCAGATTCTTGACTCATCACTGAAAATAACCTTCATCCAGTCATTCACAGTCCATGATTGCCTCCCCTTAGCCCATTGCAGTCTTGTTGTTTTCTGTTTAAGTGTCAATGATGGTTTCCTTTTAGCTTTCCTGTATGAAAATCCCATTTCCTTTACGCGATTTTGCACAGTTCTGTCACATACAGTGGGGCAAATAAGTATTTAGGCAACCACTAATTGTGCAAGTTCTCCCACTTGAAAATATTAGAGAGGCCTGTAATTGTCAACATGGGTAAACCTCAACCATGAGAGACAGAAAATGAAAAAAAAAAAAAAAAAAACAGAAAATCACATTGTTTTATTTTTAAAGAATTTATTTGCAAATCATGGTGGAAAATAAGTATTTGGTCAATACCAAAAGTTCATCTCAATACTTTGTTATGTATCCTTTGATGGCAATAACGGAGGCCAAATGTTTTCTGTAACTCTTCATAAGCTTTTCACACACTGTTGCTGGTATTTTGGCCCATTCCTCCATGCAGATCTCCTCTAGAGCAGTGATGTTTTGGGGCTGTCGTTGGGCAACACGGACTTTCAACTCCCTCCCCAAACTTTCTATGGGGTTGAGATCTGGAGACTGGCTATGCCACTCCAGGACCTTGAAATGCTTATTACGAAGCCACTCCTTTTTTGCCCTGACTGTGTGTTTGGGATCATTGTCATGCTGAATGACCCAGCCACGTCTCATCTTCAATGCCCTTGCTGATGGAAGGAGATTTTCACACAAAATCTCTTGATACATGGCCCCATTCATTCTTTCCTTTACACAGATTAGTCGTCCTTGTTCCTTTGCAGAAAAACAGCCCCAAAGCATGATGTTTTCACCCCCATGCTTCACAGTGGGTATGGTGTTCTTCGGATGCAATTGAGTATTCTTTCTCCTCCAAACACGAGAACCTGTGTTTCTACCAAAAAGTTCTATTTTGGTGTCATCTGACCATAACACATTCTTCCAGTCCTCTTCTGGATCATCCAAATGCCCTCTAGCAAAATGCAGACGGGCCTGGACGTGTACTGGCTTCAGCAGGGGGACACGTCTGCCAGTGCAGGATTTGAGTTCCTGGCGGCGCATTGTGTTTCTGATAGTAGCCTTTGTTACTGTGGTTCCAGCTCTCTGTAGGTCATTCACTAGGTCCCCCAGTGTGGTTCTGGGATTTTTGCCACCATTCTTATTATCATTTTGACGCCACGGGGTGAGATCTTGCATGAGCCCCAGATCGAGGGAGATTATCAGTGGTCTTGTATGTCTTCCATTTTCTAATAATTGCTCCCACAGTTTGTTTCTTTACACCAAGCATTTTACCTATTGCAGATTCAGTTTTCCCAGCCTGGTGCAGGTCTACAATTTTGTCTCTGGTGTCCTCCGACAGCTCTTTGGTCTTGGCCATAGTGGCGTCTGGAGTGTGACTGACTGAGTTGTGGACAGGTGTCTTTCATACCGATAATGAGTTAAAACAGGTGCCATTAATACAGGTAACGAGTGGAGCCTCGTTAGATCTCGTTAGAAGAAGTTAGACCTCTTTGACAGCCAGAAATCTTGCTTGTTTGTGGGTGACCAAATACTTATTTTCCACTCTAATTTGGAAATAAATTCTTTAAAAATCAAACAATGTGATTTCCTGTTTTTTTTTTTTTTTTCACATTCTGACTGTAATGGTTGAGGTTTACCCATGTTGACAATTACAGGCCTCTCTAATCTTTTCAAGTAGGAGAATTTGCACAGCTGGTGGTTGGCTAAATACTTATTTGCCCCACTGTACCTTGACTCCAGCTTCCTCCCATTTCTTCATTTGTCTTCTGTTTTCAAGACCTATGTCCTTTAGTTATTTGTTATGATGTTTGGATGTCTTCCTCGGTCTATCAGTACGCTTAACTTTAACAACCTTGCCATGCTGTTGTACTTGGTCCAGATTTTTGATACAGCTGACTGTTAACAGGCCACATTTTTGGCAACCATACGTGTAACATTACTGCAGTTTTTAACTGCTGACTAACGAGCAGATCTGATCTGAAGCAGGGGCCCAATTAAGGAAAGGAAATTGACTGGATGTGTCTGTATTTTCTACTCAAAATGGAGTGATTCCATATTTTTTTCTTCAGAATGGAGTGATTCCATATTTATTTCCCTGCACTTGCTCTATAAAAGTAACACTGACCACCACCATGTTTTTTTATTAATTTCTTTCAGTGTTTCTGAATGCCAAGGAGTTGCACTTTTGAACTAATTCATTATTTTTACAAGCTTTTTATCTGAGTTTGTTCTACATAATAAAATGTCTGAGTGAGTGCTCGTCCGAGACTGGCGATTCCATACTTTTTGCTAGGGGTTTCATGTCTGAAAAGGGTTTAAGAGTTTGAGAAGTTTAATCTGAAGGTGAAACAAAGTTTCTTGTCGTCATCTGCTGCTTTTGTCAATTATTTCTTTTGTGTGTGTGTGTCTCACCAGAGGGGAAAAAAACTGAGAATAACCTGTTATTATTCTGCACTTACAGAGTGCCATATAAGTGGGTGAAAATTGATCCAGCAAATTGAAAAGGGGGTTAAGTGTTTTCACCCTATCGACTTTGGCTGAAATGGCGCTTATATAAAACACTCATTTCTGTCCCATTAGCAGATGATGCCAGCGCCAAGTATTATTAGATGGCCGTGCTGAAGACTTTTTGTTTGGGCTAATGGCCGCCGCTCTGGTGGGGTAGAAAGGAGATAAAAAGTACAGCTGCCGAATGATCCTCGTGGAGAGGTGAAAAGTCGACATGAGTAGGACCTGTCATGTTAGCATTTTGTTTATGGCGGCTGAAAGCATTATGGATCCGTTGGCAGTTGTTTGCACACTATCATTACCCGGGGTCAAATCGCAATCTACGGGTAATGGATGGCCTGTCACGTCTGTCATGTGAAGAGTAGAGGGTCTTGGCCGTCTGTGTGTGGTCCATTTTGATGTCTGTGTGTGGTCTTGTTTACGCTTGTAGAACCATATTTGCTAATGAGCAAATTTTAATGAAGAAATTGGTTTAGAACAAACGTGTTATGGTAACGCACAAGAAATCCTTATCGGTGGTAATCACACAATGCTGCATCAGTTGATGATGTTTCTTTTAGTAGTGGTAGGAAAGTGATAGCTCAACTTACAAGTGACTTGATTAATGAGTTCTTCCTGATATGAACCACTATATGGAAGGTTTCCTTTTTGCCTTAAAGTGACTGTGACACAAAAAAGCATGTTTATTTCATATTACACGCGGTATTTTATGCTCCTGAATTAAATGGACTGCTTGGATGTGTGTAAAAAGCGATCGATACATGTATTCAATTTTTTTAATCCCGCGCTACGAAAATGATAGACTTGATAGACGAAACTTGCTCGCCGCTGGGGGCTGGCCGATCGGTGAAGATAATCAACCCTGCCGCCGTGTGTGACATAAGTCGGGGTAGTTTTGTGTGATTTTGGATTTTGGAAAACCCGCTCGGTTAGCATGTAACCAAACTGTCACCCTTCCTGTTTTAATGACGCTCTTTCCTCCATCTCCGAAGCTGGGGCAGGGAAATGACAAAAGCCCTACTAACTCCGGTGGCATAAAATACCGTTCGGGAGGTTTAAGAAGTCGGCAGTTTTTACCATTATGCAGCAATTTAGCCCTGTTGTACTGAATAAATACATTTAGCACGATACTGTCTTTAATGACCATACTATTTATTTAGCAATTGGGAAAAAATACATATGTAAAGAGCAATTATAAATATACATGAGAAAAAAAGACATTTACCGTAATTTCCCAAATATAACGCGCACTTTTTTTCCCCAAAACTTACTCGTAAAATCATGGGTGCGCGTTATTAAGGGGGACGGAGACAGAAAAAAATCATCGTGATTCATGTTCCATTGTAAGCATTGGACCAGCACAATATTACCTAATTCGAACGACAGTGATATAATAATCAAGTTTCATGTGGTAAATCATTTTTTTCATGATATTTTTCACATCTAATAAAATTCAAATGGGTTTTTTTGTACTATTCGTTTCTTATTTAGCGGTCCATTTTTCTTACCTTATCGTTGTAACATGCCGGCACTTGGCGATGTTGTCTTGAAGAGAACGTATACCGAGATCCGTTTCGTATAAATGTTGACCGTGTGGCGAGCTAGGACAGGAGTCTGAGGAAGAGTGTCGAACCACTGAGCCAAAATATTGGAAAAAATATATATTATATGTAAAAATATTGGAGTAGAGAGATTAAAACAATGATGACATTTTGCTGCTTTCTGTCGCATTTTCCCCGTTCTGAATCTTCCCCCTCAATGGGCTGAATTCTAAATTGCCTGAAATCGTTACTCTGCCGACGTCATCACCCAGATGGGGGCGCTAGAATGCTATAATGACAGGCGGGGCTAAATGGCAGATTAAAAGACTCATTTCTCGTCATCTGCGCTTTGCCAAATTGTTGTATATAGTCAAAGTGTCTCAAAATATGATTTTACTTCACATAATAATGCTATTTAAATTATGAGAGCTGAAAACAAAAAAACAAAGAGAAAGTTTAACTTTGAGTGAAGAGACAGAGATTTACTAGATTGTGACACCAAACTTCACAACAAGCCTATCATGGCTGACAACAATGAACGTTAACTACATTCTTAACTGGTCGCCAGCTCGTCGCAGGGAGCATGCTGTCATGAAAGACAACCATTTGCACTCACCTTTCACGCCGTCAATGTGAGGGGACAGTTGTTTTCCATGCAGGCAACCCCATATTGGCAGCCGTTTTTGGAGAGACAGCGAGAACAAAAAGTGGTATTTGGTAGATGGCATAATGGCTTTTGGCATTTTTTGTTTGCATGTAGCAAAATGGATTTTGGTATGTGACATTTTTTGGGTATGTGGCAAAACTGATTTTGGTCTAAGGCATTTTTATTTGGTATAATGGGCCTTTTTTTTTTTTTTTTTGGAATGTGGCAAAATTGATTTTGGTATGTGGCGTTTTTGGTATAATGTGGCTTTTTTTTTGTTTTTGGTATGTGGCAAAATGAATTTCGGTATGTTGGCATTTTTTTTATATGTGGCAAAATGGATTTCAGTATAAGGCATTTTTATTTGGTATGTGGCAAAAATGACTTTTGGTATATGGCTTTTTTTGTAAATAGTAATATTTAATAATAATAGTAATAGTAAATATTTGTAAATAAATTTGTAAAATTTTTTGTATACAGCATTTTTGCAGGCCGTTCACGTTCATGCCATTGACGACTATGCACGTCCAAATTTTCCATTCGTTTTTTTTTTTTTTTTTTTTTTTTTAAACCTGTCCTGTTCAGCTGTTTGACACGGAGAATGGAAGTCTATGTGCCCGGATAGTCTGAACAGTTTTAATGTTTCATATTGAGGGTCTGACATACTCCCTTTGTGGTCATTCAACATACCTCACTTATTATGACAAAACAGCGAACAGGAAGGGGTTATTGGGGAACAGAAGAAAAGAAACACAAGAGAAGAAACACAAACAACAACAAGAAATACATTGAACGCCTAATTACACTTAATACTAATATGTTGGTGCTATCGTCAGCTAAATGTATTTCCGGTTGACATCATGTGGGGGGCCTGTTGACCAGGGAAAGAGGGGGAAGAAGGTGAGGGAGTCTATAACCTACGTGATAGAAAGGGGTAGAGTGTACACAAATCTTCTCTGTGATTTAGAACCCAGTAATCGTGTGAATCCCTAGTGAGTGTAAG
The DNA here is from genome assembly GCF_030265065.1 of Corythoichthys intestinalis. NCBI lineage: Eukaryota > Metazoa > Chordata > Actinopteri > Syngnathiformes > Syngnathidae > Corythoichthys > Corythoichthys intestinalis. The sequence goes on along the minus strand of NC_080409.1, from coordinate 41,864,157 downwards.
CCCGTTGGCGACCGACCCTACGCCGCCCCGTCACCAATCCCGGCACCGGGACCCCCCGCCCGAGCGCGCCCAATAACATCCAGCCGCACGCGGGCCCGGCCGGGCACGCAGCAACCACACAGACGAGTGGAGACGCCACGCGGGCACCGACACGGGGCCACGGCCCCCACCCAGCCAGCCCTGGGGTCAGGGGGGCAGGGCAGCCCATCCCTCCTCCTGCAGCCCAGCAAAGGAGCCCTCGTCCCCCCGCCCCCGGAATCCAGGGTGGTCCCCCGGGCCACCCGCGCGCCCAGCTACCGGCCCTCGGGGATGGCAAGAGGGGACGCACCACCAAACCCCTCGCCCGTCCCCAACCCAGTCCGCCCACCCGGGCCACGAACCGCCGCCGCAGCCCCCCAGCTGACACGGCATGCCACGGGGCTCCCAGCGGCCGACCAAGCCCAAGGCAGGGCAGGGTCCCTCGCCGTAGCAGGCAACAATTCCATTCGTTTCGAATGGCAGAAAAACGTGTGTAGCTGTGATTTTTGACCATACACTTACTATTACAGCGAATTGACATTCAACTGGCACCAAAGTAAGGCCATGCCATTGACGGCTATGCACATCCAAATTTCCCATTCATTTTCAACATAAAATAAATCCAAACCAAAATCCATTTTGCCATGAACCAAAAAAAAAAAACCCACATACCAAAATCCATTTTGCCATCTACCAAATAAAAACGCCACATTCTAAAATTATTTTCGCAACATACCAAAAAAAAAAAAAAAAAAAATGCCAAAAAAGCCACTTTGCTATATACCAAATACCACTTTTCGTTCTCGGCCCTGCTGGATTTTTATTTTTTTCTCGACTTTTCAAGACGAACAGTATATTTTGCTCTATCTATGGTTATTTAAACACCGAATCTACAACATGAAAGAATCTTATTAACTGTATTATGGTATTGTAGATCAATGGACAGTTTGTCTTCATTACAGGAGCTGCTTATTGTGCCTGACAGCAGAGCCCCTCCATTATTAGTGGTGGTAGTCGTACCTGCATTACCTAAAGGTGCTGCCGTGGAACTCCATGTTACAGCCATCCAGGATGACCTCTGCAAAAGGACTTCCTGTCATGTGACCACAACATTGCGGCACTGCCACATAGATTGCCACGTTCTAACATCCGCAGACCGAAGTGGCGCCTCGCTGTCCCTACGCCTGACCCTGACCGACCCTGCGGTCAGTGAGGATGTAAGTGAGGTCACCGATGCAATCTGCTCAGCGTTTCAAAAAGCCCTGAAGAGGACAGAGGCTGAGCTGGTGCCGCTGTGTGTCCGAATCTTCTACAAGTGCCACCACATGCTGGCGAAGCAAGTCACTGAAGGTTGGTGAACCTAGAAATTTACACCCGCCAATAAGATTATGTACATCAATGAGTCCCCCAGGAATCCATGTGCGATTGTGGAATTTACAGCAAATTTCAACACCTATGGAAATCAAAACAGTCCGCGAAATACAGTAAAAAGTGCAGAATATTTCATTTCACCTGTACATACCTGTCAAGTTGTACGGTTTCGGCGTAATTTATACAAGTGAGCACTGGTTTTTAAATGTGTACGCCGTTCGTTCAAATTCTGTACGTTTTTCGTGCGTTACGTTTTTTTTTCTCCGTTCGGATTTCTGTCACCGTTTCGGCAACGAGACAATGTGCGTTACTATCCGTTACTACTTTGGTTGAATGATGCAAGAAAAGTCAGAGACACTGAGAGCGAAGTGTTTGTTGTGACGCTGTTGCAAACGCGATGCTAGGCTAGGTGGCTCCAATATTTCCTGACTGTAGCCGACAGCCTACAATCTAGGCCTAGTTATCTCATGCATATAAAACTACATGCGAAATGACAGTCGGTGGCGTTAGTAAACAGCCGCCATTTTAGAGCAGTACACTTCTCAGAAAGACTCTGTTGTAGTGAACCTACCTAGCAAACCTAAGTAACTTTTTATCTAAAATACTCCTAAATCGGCAAAATCTTCAAATGATGAAACAGTTTTAAAACTTTCACGTCGAAATGAAATAATAAATAAATGACTTCTAAACATAGCAAAGGTTACTATGGTTTTTTTGTTTGGTTTTTTTTTTTAAATGGAAAAAAAAAAAACATGAAAGGTAACACCAGTTACTTTGCCAAGTAACTACTTACTCTTACATTCAGGTAACTGAGTTACTAACTCATTTACCGTAATTTTCGGACTATAAGCCGCTACTTTTTTACTGCATTTTGATACCTGTGGCTTATAGTCCAGTGCAGCTTATTTGTTGATTTTTTTTTTTTTTAGGTGACACTTTATTTGACAGCGGTGTCATAAGACTGTCATAAGATCATCAAAATTATGACATGACACTATCATGGACGTTACTGAATGCTTATGTCATTAAGTGTCATTTGGCAAATTATGTCACCAACTCAATTTTTGTCCATCTTGGATCTTTTGCATCCATTCAAAAGTGAGCTCATTTGCCGGATAACACTTAATGGCATCTGTTTTAAGCATTCATGAATGCTCAGGACAAAGACATGTCATAATTATGATTGTGTAATGACACCACTATCAAATAAAGTGTTAGCATATACCATAACTAACAATTGATGAAACAATTGGAACAGTAACTGAAGAAATATTTTGCACAGAACATGATTTTTGATTGTTATTTACATCTGTAGCGCTGCAATGCATGCTAAGAGGCATGTTGGATGACACCAGTCAACAGCAGGTGGCAGCAGAGGTTGACCGTCTCCCCCAAGGGAGCAGTGATGGCCAAATGAAGCTTCTTGACGCAATAAAGCTTTGCACTAATTGGTTCAAAGTTTAATGATGGTTCATTTGGTCTTATGACAGTATGATGCCGCTGTCAAATAAGGTTGTACCGGTTAATATCTTTTGGTGTAAATATCCCATGATACAGTGAGGACAGCTGCGGCTTATAGTCCAGTGCGGCTTATCTGTGAACAAATGCCGTTTTCATGCCAAATTTGGTGGGCTGCGGCTTATAGTCAGGTGCGTCTTATAGTGCGAAAATTAGGGTACTTTTTGGGAGAAGTAATTTGTAACTAATTAATTACTTTTTAGAAGTAAGATTAACCCTTTAACACCTAAGCCTATTTTCGGCGAATTTGCATGCATTTGATGTTGCCTTTATATTTCAAAGAAAAAATTGTTTACAATGGCCAAATAGGGTCCCTTTTTTCAGGACACCTTGAACTTCATGTCTAAACTGTTGTTTTCTTCACTGACCAATTATAATCCACATTTTGGACCCAAAAAGACCAAAAAATCCCAAAACGTTTTTTCAAAATTTGTAATGTTGACAACCCATTGACAACCAAACATGCTCGACCAACCATTTTGAAGCTTGATAATATTTATTCAACTTGTTAGGATAAACATTCTATGGAAAAAAATTCTGTAGAAAAAAAGATTGAATAGTTTTATGTTTGACAATGCAACACAAACAGCAGGTATGGTCATAGGCGTTTTTGGCCTTTACACATACTATGGTCAAAACAGGTTATATATTGTGCAAAATAGTGAGAATTTTTTTTTAATATACATCATCTAACACAAAAAAGGTTTGGAAGATATCTCTTTGTGAAGTGAAGATATCTCTTTGTGAAGTTAGGCGTACCCATCACCGTATCAAAAGTATATACGTACATGCAGTCGAGCTTCTCGAACACACATCTACATAAAAATGGAAAAGATTATAGTGAAGAAAAAATATACATAACATTGAAAAAAAGTATTTTAAAAAATATTGACAAGTAGTTCAATTCAAATTTTTCAGGCATGCGACCCAACAAAGTTTTTTTTTTTTTTGCGCACTCTGTAAAGCTTCTTCTAGAACAGGTCACGGAGCTGCGTCACACACAATGTCACAAAGCCTACTCTTTTGCCGTTTGCGCGCTGCTGTCACTTCTACTCGCCAAGACGCCGATTCATCAGAGGAAAACAACGACAAATACGATTCATCTTCTTCCTTGAGTTAATGGAAATAATGCATTAGCTTGTGCTAAATGTAGTTTTAGATTCATTCTGCACGTTTCAAAGTCGCTCGCGACAAACCAACCGGCCGTTGCTTGCGTCGCATGCCTCCCTTTCAACAGTTGGCGCCTCGCTCGGAAATTTATTAAAAATGATCACGTTTCAGTTTGTCCTTCTTGACATCACAACGACTCTTGGGATAAGTAGTCTTTTGTGCTGCTTTCGGTTTTGAAAAAAGACAAGAAATGATGGAAATATGGAGATGGATACATGGTCCATGCAGCGTTTTAATGCACATTTATGAGTGCAATAAAACTCTAAAACTCAAATGACATTATCTCCCGTTTTTCTTGGCCGATTGACTTCAAATAAAAACTGGTGTGGACATCAGCTTCCGCACTTTCAAACGAGACCAACCAGCGGCACGTGGGTGATGTAATTACAGCGTGACGAAGCTTCAAAGACGATATGCGTAAACGCGTCGCTGCCGACACGTTCGGTGTTAAAGGGTTAACAACACATTGTCATAGAGATGAAGTCTGCAGAATGAAAAGTGACGCAAGTTGAGATTTAATTGTGCCAATTTGTTGCCGAACACAATTTGCCTGCAACTATTGCTGATCATTTCTCAGAATAAGCAAAAAAGTGTTCCCTGACTCAGAGATTGCATCGGTTAGTAAATTTTATCAATTGACCTTTTTAATTTATAATTGGACACACCAACGAACTACCTTCAGGTCAAACAATTGTGAGCTGAGGTGCCATCAAGACATGATAGAAATTGCCAAAAGTGCTACATACAATTATAACAAAAGTCACTTTTAATTTTAGTAATAATGCTGTAGCTGTAGATATTGACTGTTCTTTAATTGCTCCAGGTTATATGTTACAATATTACCAATGAATTCATATTATTTTAAAAATTGAGTTTTATTTTTGTTTCATATTGCACGCTATATACAACGTTGTAAGATTAGCCACCAATTTGTAAGGGCATACGTCACTATTTGTAAGATTGCCAACGGCCTCGGGTTGACAGGTATGCCTGTAGTTTTGATCTCGGTCGCCAAGTTTGCGGTAAATTAGCGCCCGCCACTGGCCTTGCTCGTTATAGAAAGAAAAGATGACTGCTTTTTAAAAAAAAATAATGATTTGGGCTGAGGATGGCCACCAGTGGTCAGGCAAATTGCAAATAACACAAGCTTTGCAAAAAAAAACAATGTGAATGCTAATAGCCGCAGCACAAACACAAATGGCTGCTAAATAAATGCGAAATGGCCACAACAAAAATCTGCTGAAGTGTGATGAAATCAACATTGATGTTTGTTAATTTATAACCAAAATATTCACAGTGTTTTGTTATTGCAAATATTTTCATCAGAACATTTTTGTTTTAATATGCTTTATACAGTAACTGGCCGGTTTAGGTTTGTTTTTGATTGCTAACGAAAAAACTTTCAAGCCGCGGAATCAAAAATTGCACTCCGCAGAATTCAGGTTTGGTCTTTACGGAATCAACACTTTTTTGGCCGCTTATTCCTGGGGTGATTAATCTATGATACATCACATCAAAAGAAGAAAATGCAGGATACTCAATTTACGTGTTTTTACGGGCTCCAATCTGACACTTGACCTTTTTGGGTTTTTTTTTTTTTTTTGCTTTGTTGGAGTTGAAAATTTGATTTAGAGTCATGTTCAGCTTTGCCACCACTTCAGTGAAGTGAGAAAAATTGCACTAGTGTGCTGTGAGTGTTAATCATGGGTGCTTTGACAATAATACAAGTTGACTTGAAATCATTATTTACAGCAAACAATGTACTGTATCTACTGTATGTCATCTATGTATAGTAAAAGGCAAAGCAAGTTTGTGAGGCATGTGAATGCAGATACAGTAGTATGAAAAAGGTATATGAACCTTTTGGAATTTCTCACATTTCTGCATAAAATCACCATCAAATGTGATCTGATCTTTGTCAAAATCACACAGATGAAAATACAGTGTCTGCTTTAACTTAAACCACCCAAACATTTATAGGTTTTCATATTTTGACGAGGATAGCATGCAAACAATGACAGAATGGGGGAAATTAGTAAGTGAACCCTCTGCCTGAGGAGTCTTAAAAAGCAGTTGAAACCAATTTTTACCTAACGGTTTAAGTCGGGTGTGTGCCCAATCACTGATGATTGGTTTAAAGCTACCCTGCCCACTATAAAACACACACCTGGTAAGAAATGTCTTGATGAAAAGCATTGTCTTATGTTCATCATGGCTCGGTCAAAAAAGCTGTCTGAAGACATGCGATGAAGGATTGTTGATTTGTATAAAGCTGGGAAAGGATACAAAGCCATTTCTAAAAGTCTGGAAGTTCATCAATCAACAGTTAGAGAAGTTGTCTACAAATGGACAGAGTTTGACACTGTTGCTTCTCTCCCAAGGAGTGGCCATCCACTAAAGATGACGCCAAGAGTTCAGCACAGAATACTCAGAAAGGTAAAAATAAAACCTTGAGTGCCTGTTAAAGACTTACAGAAATCGTTGGCACTGTCCAATATCTCTGTGCACACATCAACTATATGTAAAACTATGGCCAAGAATGGTGTTCATGGGAGGACTCCACGGAGGAAGCCACTGCTGTCTAAAAAAAAAACAAAAAAAAACACTGTTGCTTGTTTAATGTTCGCAAAAAGGCACTTGGAAACTCCACAGAAGTTTTGGTAAAATATTTTGCAGACTGATGAAAACAAAGTTAAAAAGTCAAAAACAACGTTTTGTGTGGAGGAAAAATGGAACAGCTCACCAACATCAATACCTCATCCCCATCGTGAAGCATGATGGAGGGAGCATCATGATTTTGGCTGTTTTGCTACCTCAGGGCCTGGACAACTTGCAATCTTTATTGGAAGAATGAATTCAAAACTTTATCAAGATGTTTTGCAGGAAAACCTGAGGCCGTCTGTCAGACATCTGAAGCTAAAAAGAGGATTGATGCTGCAACAAGACAATGATCCAAAACACAGAAGTAAATCTACTTCAGAATGGTATCAGAAGAACAAAATACACGTTCTGGAGTGGCCAAGTCAAAGTCCAGACTTGAACCCCATTGAGATGCTGTGGCATGACCTAAAGACAGTGATTCATGACAGGCCTCCCAGAAATTTGACTGAAGTACAGCAGTTTTGTAGAGAAGATTAGTCCTGATCAATGTGCCAGACTGATCTGCAGCTACAGGAAGCGTCCGGTTGAAGTTATTGCTGCCAAGCAGGGGGCACAAAATATTAAACCTGATAGTTCACTTACTTAGTTTTCCCCTTTCTGTCATTATTTGCATACTATCCTCAATAAAACATGAAAACTTATAAATGTTTGGATGGTCTTAGTTAAAGCAGACACTGTTTTTTCATCTGTGTGATTTTGACAAAGATCAGCTCACATTTGATAGTGATTTCATGCAGAAATGTGAGAAATTCTAAATGGTTCAGATACTTTTTCATACCACTGTAACTGTGTTACTAGTTAACTGGAGCAAAGTCAATACTTTGATTCTATCCCTACCCCTCCAACCATACCCTGACTCATCATGGAGGAGCTGGAATTGGCTTGCACGCACAAGAAGAAAAGCCCCCCGCGCTCCCCCAGTCCCTCAAAGCCCACCCACGGGCATCTTTATGGGTCACAGCCTGCTCTCATTGGGGAGATGAATCCAAAAAGTCAAAAGGGGGAAAAAAGTAACACCTCTGGCGTCAGCGACGCAAAATATGAGCCCCCAACACCCCCGCTCCGCTCCCCTTTTCCATTATTTGCGTGAGGATTCACAGCTGATAGACGTGACATATGCTTCGAATGAAACCTTTAAATATCTTGTCTCAACTTGTTACTCACGATTCAAAGCCCCCTTCTATCTTGAAGACGGACTTCAACTTTTTCCAGTGAAGATCAGAGAAATTTCCGTGCATTTGTAGGCCAATTCACTACAAATACTACACATTTTTTTTACTGAAGTAGACTTGGTTGTAGATTTCAAGTCGATTTTTATGATACTGTATCTGTTGACTTAAAACTTTTAAAAAATATATATTTAATTAACTATTGGAAGTACTCGGTACTTGTACTTTGTTTTATACTAAAGTATCTGTCCTTCTATTTAAGTAAACTGTAATGGAGCTGGAACACATAAAAACAATTGGCAAAGAGGTCTTTCCATGCCCCTCAGCGTCTAAACTCATCCCCCGCTAAATGAACAATGTTCATTGGCCAACACTTGCTATAATCGCCAGTTCATTTGACTAATTTGATCCATTTGGGAGGCAGTGTTGCACAACTAAAAACTCGCTAGGCTCCAGGCCTCGGCCACTCTTTTAAAAGCCCAATGAGCCCCGAAGGTATCAGCTATTAATCACAGGGATCCTCTATTCACTGCGGTCTCCATATATCAAGAAATGCTCATGGGGTCCTCTCAGGTCCCATACCCCGTAACATTGACAGTGTTCGGTTTACAATGGTTGAATTGGAACATTTAAAAAGAGGCCAGCTTATTTATCGCGGATTCCATAATCCTTTAGGTAAACACCCTCCCAAAATAGCTGTGTTACCTTTTCCCATTAGGAAAAAAAAAATTTGCCAACTTTTACAATGGTATGAAAAAGTATCTGAACCTTTCGGAATTTCGTACATTACCGCATTAAATCACCATCAAATGTGAGCTGATCTTTGTCGAAATCACACAGATGAAAAAACTGTCTGCTTTAACTAAAACCACCCAAACATTTATAGGTTTTCATATTTTAATGGAGATAGCATGCAAACAATGACAGAAGGGGGAAAAATAAGTAAGCGGACCCTCTGCCTAAGTAGACTTAAAGAGCAATTGAAACCAATTGTATGTGCCTAATTACTGATGAGTGGTTTAAAGCTGCCCTGCCCACTATAAAACACACACCTGGTAAGGAATGTCTTCATGAGAAGCATTGTCTGATGTGCACCATGGCTCGATCAAAAGAGCTGTCTGAAGACCTGCGATCAAGTATTGTTGATTTGTATAAAGCTGGGAAAGGATACAAAACCATCTCTAAAAGTCTGGATGTTCATCAATCGACAGTCAGAGAAGTTGTCTACAAATGGAGAGAGTTTGGCACTGTTGCTTCTCTCCCAAAGAATGGCCGTCTACCAAAGATGACGCCGAGAGTTGAGTGCAGAATTCTTAGAGAGGTAAAAAAGAACCCTAGAGTGTCTGCTAAAGACTTACAGAAATCACTGGCATAGTCCAGTATCTCCGTACACACATCAACTGTATGAAAAACTATGGCCAAGAATGTTGTTCATGGGAGGACTCCACGGAGGAAGCCACTGCTGTCAAAAAAAACATCGTTGTCGTTCAGTGTTCGCAAAAAGGCACTTGGACACTCCACAGAAGTTATGGCAAAATATTTTGTGGACTGATGAAACCAAAGTTGAATTGTTTGGAAGTAACACACAATGTTATGTGTGGAGAAAAAACGGAACTGCTCACCAACAACAACACCTCATCCCCACCGTGAAGTATGATGGAGGGAGCATCATGGTTTGGGGCTGTTTTGCTACCTCAGGGCCTGGACAACATGCAATCATAAATGGAAGAATGAATTCAAGAGTTTATCAGGATGTTTTGCATGAAAACTTGAGGCCGTCTGTCCAACAGTTGAAGCTAAAAACATAATGGATGCTGCAACAAGGCAATGATCCAAAACACAGAAGTAAATCTACTTCAGAATGGTTTCAGAAGAACCGATTACTGGAGTGGCCAAGTCAAAGTCCACAATTGAACCAAACTGAGATCCTGTGGCATGACCTAAATTCATTCATAGATTCATGCCAAGCCTCCCCGGAATCTGACTGAACTACAGCAGTTTTGTAGGGAAGAATGGGCCAAGATTAGTCTGATTAGACTGATCTGCAGCTCTAGGAAGCGTCTGGTTGAAGTTATAGCTGCCAAAGGGATGGCCACAAAATATTAAATGTGATGGTTCACTTACTATAAACCTATAAATGTTTGGGTGGTTTTAGTTCATTCAGACAGTTTTTTCATCTGTGTGATTTTGACAAAGATCGGATTACATTTGATGGTGATATCAAGAAGAATGTGAGAAATTCATAACGGTTCAGATATTTTTTCATACCACTGTATCATCCTTTTGTGTTAGATGGTATATATTTATACATACATGCATATATATTCACTATTTTGCACTATTGGTGTTTTCTAAATAACCAGTTTTGACCATAGTATGTACAAACGACAAAAACGGCGATGACCATACCTGCTGTTTCTGTTGAATTATCAAATATAAAACTATTCAATCGCATTTTTCTGTTGAATATTTATCCTAACAAGTTGAATAAATATTATCACGATTCAAAACGTTTCGTTGAGCATTAGAGATGTCCCGATCGATCGGGTCCGATCACGTCATTTTCAAAGTATCGGAATCGGCAAAAAAGAAATCGGCCATGCCTTTTTTAAATATATATATATTTTTTAGTTAAATTGTTTTCTAATTGTATTTAACGTTACAGACATAATATGTTACACTCATCCAGAGTCTTTAGTTTAGGCTTAAGGTAGGGTTATTAAATTTATCCCTTTAACGGCGGTAATTAATTTTTTAAAAAATGTATCACGTTAAAATATTTAACGCAATTATTGCATGCGCAGCACGACCCACTCACGCATTGTCGCGCTCAATCTGTAATGGCGCCGTTTTACCTCTATAGAGAGATAAAAGACAGCATAAAATGAGTAGAGGGAATTTTGGCAGCCTTTGGATCTTTTTTTTAATTGGCTAAAGCCTTACAATTCCTCTCCCTACGATTAGAAATATCGTGGGAAGCAATGTGGGGAAGCAAGGTAGCAATTGATCTTTTTCTTAACATTATAAGTTATTTCCCAACGCAGAGAAGATATATCAATTGGTAGCACTACACACAGCCATGGTTCCGCTTCCCATCATGCATTTGGGTTGAATGGCTGCAGTATCATTTACTGAAAGCTCAACAAATACACTAGATGGCATTATTTAGTCACAATATACAAAGTCACAAGTCTTTCTATCGGTGGATCCCTCTCACAGAAAGAATGTTAATAATGTAAATGCCATCTTGTGGATTTATTGTCATAATAAACAAATACAGTACTTATGTACTGTATGTTGAATATATATATATTCGTCCGAGTTTTATTTATTTATTTTTTTTAATGCATTGCCAAAATGTATATGATCGGGAAAAACTATCGGGAATGATTGGAATTGAATCTGGAGCAAAAAAAAAAACAATCGGATCGGGAAATATCGGGATCGGCAGATACTCAAACTAAAACGATAGGGATCGGATCAGGAGCAAAAAAAAACATGATCGGAACAACCCTATTGAGCATGTTTGGTGGTCAATGGGACATCAATAGTACAAATTTGGGATTTTTTTTGTTTGTCTTTTTGGGTCCAGAAGGTTGATTATAATTGGTCAGTGAAGACACAACGGTTTGGACATGAATGTTATGGTGGCCTGAAAAAAGGGACCCAACCAGGCCATTGTAAGCCATTTTTTTCTTTGAAATATAAAGGCCACATCAAACACATGCAAATTCAGACAAAATATGCCTAGGTGTTAAAGGGTTAAAAGAAGGAGTTGAGTGAGAGACAGGCACACCTGTCAGCAATTAGCGTTATAGATCAAGACCGGACAGTAATCCCAGCAGACGGCCGCTAGATAGACGGGCTGTCATCGAGACGTTGGCATCATAAATTCTTATATGTCCGATTTCCGTCTGTAGACCTGCCATGCACACACACACACACACACACCCTGGACAACTGTGTCCAATAAAGACAGAACCCCCCCATGTTCCCACACGTTTGCGTGTTTGTGTGTGGAATCCAATCCTTCTTAACATGTGTCTGCATTGCAATGAATGTAAAGGGTTTAGGAATATCAATAATTCGTGAATAGCTCCCGGTCAGTGGGTTAAGTGCAGCCCCAGTGGGAGCAATGCTCTAACATCACCCTCCTTCCTCCACCAGGAATCGAAGATGCTTTGAAAAAACTCCTCGGGGACTCCAGTCCGTCGGTGGCCCTGGTTCCAGTCCTGGACTTGCCTGATTCCAACGTCCTCAACCTGTCGTGCTGGCTCAGCTCATAGAACCAGAACCAGCCCCATTTGTGCTAAATACCTGACACGAACTATCAAAACATCAAGTTTCTAAGAGGATGGTTATACGTTGGGTGATGGATCTATGCCAATATGCCATTGGAATTAGGTCCATAAATTATTTCTACTGTGTCAGTGACTGAATTTTGCGATTTTTATATCTTTGAATTTGGGGATCCAAATTTGTAAGTTGGAGCGCTCACTATTATACACCACGCAGTAGTAAAGTCATAATTGCAGTACTGGTACAACAAATCTGAGCCATAATTACATAGCAAGCAAATTACAAACATGCGTAATTACAGTTGTGGATACTCTTGGGTTGAATGATGGCATCTTTTTACGTCACTGCGCAAAGTAGTTAATGTATGTGCCATTTGCACCTTCAAAGCATCATATCGAACTTATGGTTATGGGTTTTGAAGCCCTATTAACTCATTTGCTCCAAAAACGTATAAATATGTTCTATTTTTAATTGTTTCAGTGTCCCAAAGACCTATGTATCAGTCTTTTATGTATTTTTTTTTCTTTTTTCACAAGAGACATCTCTAGGTTCTGATGCAACTTAGCTCCAAAGCACAATGCTGAAAATCCATTTTAAAGCAATAAAACTGGCCACTGGAGGGCAGTAGCGCATTTAGTAAGACCCGCAACCTGGTTCAACGGAACGAACGGCTGGGCCGCACAGCCGGGCCGCCGGCGGAAGACGACTGAACGGACGTCCGGGATGTCAGGTGGGGGACGACCGAGCAGAACAACTGGGAGGATGCTCAGGATGCCAGGCGCTGGACGACCGAGCAGAACGACCGGGACCACCAGTGCAGCGGACGATGCCGTTGAGTCCGTGGTGCTCGCCGAGCAGATCCCGTGCCGCTGTGCTCGGCCGCTCGCGTCCCCCGCACCCTCCAGTGTCTCACGACTCAGTCGGAAATGCGCACGGCCAACTCCGCCATGAGGCAGCGGTCACCACAAAAGAAAGACTCATAAAAATCCATCTTGATGAGACAGGCGGCGATGATGGAAAAGTTTACCCCGGCTGTCGCGGCCACAACAGCGTCATCTATCAGTTCAATAGTTTAGTTATGTGTAAATAAATTGTTACTTTGCTATCAAAAGCTCTATTTGTCTTGTTGTTATTTTGTAGAAGGAAAACATTATTCAGATGTTTGGGATGTCACAAAAGCATAAATAGCTGTGTTATGTTTGAAATGTATGCTCTCACATGCTGTTTTTTCATCAGAAAATGGAAAATTGCTCAAATTAAGCTATTTTCTAACGCTGATTTCTAAAGAATGGAAAAAGATATTAACTTTCCTGCTGAAAGAAGAGAGTCTAATCTTTCTTTTTGGTGGGTTCCATCTTTATATAGCAATAGAACAGAATTTTCTGTGGGCCTTGCAAAATCAGTCAAAATCCAGTAAAGTGAATGAGTGAGTTAACGAAGGAGGGTAGTAAAGCATTGTATTTTATCCGACCAATACAAAAAAATGTAACAGTGTTGGGAGTAACGCCGTTATAAATAACGCCGTTACGTAAAGTGAGAGTTTGAGATCACGGCTTGATTCAAATTGGTTTTGGTCAAATGACTCATTATGCAATGAGGAAGATTACCTGGTGGTGTTGGGCTTTGTCTCAGAGAAGTAGAAAAACTATTTCTTTTTTAAAATGTTTTTATTGATACATGATACACAATGCTTTGTTGCAAAACTTTTTGCGAAACATCACTGTTTTGACAAAGGCTCCACCAACGCAATGTCTAACAATAGGTTTACTATGCATCATACCCAGGGGTGAAAGTGGGCGGGAACGGTCAGGAACGCAGTTCCGGTATAAGATTCAGGGCCGGAACGCAGTTCCGGTATACGTTGCTTTGATTCCAAAAATATGACGGCAACTGTCAAAACGCAATGTGAAAAAAATAATAGAATACAAAGCTGCCACACATGCATTTCATCTCCAAGAAGAAAACAATCTACCGACATCAGATTTACGTACACAAGTGTTAACAACAAGCAAAATATAGTGCTTGTGTAGCGTAATCCGTTTCCACCGATATTTATTATTTATTTTATTCCACGGACGGCATGGAGGTTTCCCCAGCTGTTGCAGTTATCTGAGTCTGACGATGATGAGTCACGTCAATGAAAAAAATTAATGAATCAATGAAAAATGGAATGAATCAATGAAAAAAAGGGCAATGCAACAGAAAATGGATCAAATTTTTAAGAGCAAGGAAAGAGTTAAGGTGCGTTATTTATCATATTTGGTTTTATTTGCTCTTGATGGGGAGGTTCAGAAGCTCTTAGCAGTCAATGTGCACTTTGGACTTAGATTGTTCATTTATGTTAGACTACTTATTCATTTCCTTATGATTTAAAAAAGTCAATGTTTGCACGATCTTCAAAATATATTCCATTTCGCTCTGCATAATATAGGTCATTTGTACTTATTTTTCTGAACATATGTTATATATCTTACTTTAAACATTTTTTTTTTTTAAACACACAAAGTAAATTTTTACATTACCTTAAATTTGAATATACATCCTATGTTCTTAAGTACTTAAAATTTAGATTTGGCATTTAGTATGTGAGGAAATGAGGGAAAATAGAAATTAGAAGATGGAGGTTGGGGTTATACAGTTGTGGTCAAAAGTTTACATACACCTGTGAATAACATAATGTCATGTCTCTCTTGAGTTTCCAGTTATTTCTACAACTCTGATTTTTCTCCGATAGAGTGATTGGAACAGATACTTCTTTGTCACAAAAAACATTCAAGAAGTTTGGTTCTTTTATGACTTTATTATGGGTTAACAGAAAAAGTGATCAAATCTGCTGGGTCAAAAATATACATACATGGATCTGAAAAAGCGAATCATTGACTTGAACAAGTCAGGAAAGTCACTTGGAGCCATTTCAAAGCAGCTGCAGGTCCCAAGAGCAACAGTGCAAACAATTGTTTGTAAGTATAAAGTGCATGGCACTGTTTTGTCACTGCCACGATCAGAAAGAAAACGCAAGCTATCAGCTACTACTGAGAGAAAATTGGTCAGGAGGGTGAAGATTCAACCGAGAATCACCAAAAAGCAGATCTGCCAAGAATTAGAAGCTGCTGGAACACAGGTGTCAGTGTCCCCAGTCAAGCGTGTTTTGCATCTCCATGGACTGAGATGCTGCCATGCAAGAAGGAAGCCCTTGCTCCAAAAGCGGCACCTTAAGGCTCGACTGAAGTTTGCTGCTGATCACATGGACAAAGATAAGACCTTCTGGAGGAAAGTTCTGTGGTCAGACGAAACAAAAATCAAGCTGTTTGGCCACAATGCTCAGCAATATGTTTGGAGGAGAAAAGGTGAGGCCTTTAACTCCAAGTACACCATGCTTACCGTCAAGCACGGTGGTGGTAGTATTATGCTGTGGGGCTGTTTTGCTGCCAATAGAACTGGTGCTTTACAAAGAGTAAATGGGATAATGAAGAAGGAGGATTACCTTCAAATTCTTCAAGATAACCTAACGTCATCAGCCCGAAGATTGGGTCTTGGGCGCAGTTGGGTGTTCCAACAGGACAATGACCCCAAACACACATCAAAGTGGTAATGGAATGGCTAAATCAGGCTAGAATTAAGGTTTTCGAATGGCCTTCCCAAAGTCCTGACTTAAACCCCATTGAGAACTTGTGGACAATGCTGAAGAAACAAGTCTATGTCAGAAAGCCATCAAATTTAACTGAACTGCACCAATTCTGTCAAGAGGAGTGGTCAAAGATTCAACCAGAAGCTTGTGGATGGCTACCAAAAGCGCCTAATTGAAGTGAAAATGGCCAAGGGACATGTTACCAAATATTAGCGCTGCTGTATGTATATTTTTGACCCAGCAAATTCGATCACTTTTTTCTGTTCACCCATAATAAAGTCATAAAAGAACCAAACTTCATGAATGTTTTTTGTGACAAAGAAGTATCTGTTCCAATCACTCTATCAGAGAAAAATCTGAGTTTTAAGAGAGCCATGACATTATGTTCTTCACAAGTGTATGTAAACTTTAGACCACAACTGTAGATGTTTTTGTTCACTTTTATTTTGCAAATCATTGAAAAAAATACAATTTTGAATGAAAATCAGTTTTTGTGTGTGTTATAGAAATAACTGACCTAAACAGTTTTCTTTGCATTTCAGTACTTTTGACCCCCCGCCCAAAAAATAAATAAAATTTCTGGCTCCGTGGCAACCATCACGTCGGGCAGTTCCGCCAAGAAATTCTAACCACTTTCACCCCTGGTCATACCAGTGTGTCTGTTAAGAAGACTGTCTCTCCCTCTCGTGTTCCACGGGACTGAAGGTGTGTTATTATTGTGTAATAGGCAATCAGCAGCAGGCACCAGAAAAGATTAAGCCTCTTTATGTTTTCCATTGATTCGAAGGCAGCCTGGTTAATAGGAGAGGGACTTCAGCTCACACCGCTGCAGGCAAGGAATTAAGCCTGTGTGTGTGTCTTGTGTGTGTGTGCAAAGAAAATAACACTATTAACACTCCTGGAACATTTCTTTTCTCAAAGATCATGAACCGTATTGATGAAGCCAAGCTGAAATGCATCTTCACTCCGCCGATTCGCTCCTCAATGTGCCTGAAATGGCGGCGGGATCGGACGTACCTATCGACCGTCAACCCTCCCCGCTGTTATTTTGATCGTTGCTATCAAAAATTGAACAATGGAGGCAGCCAATGGAGCCTGAAGATTTTTCTTTATTGCAGGTTGAACAACACAAACAAGCAATTATTTATGAGCGAGCAAGCTAATGGTCTATCAAGGGTGTACCTGTTTATTATTTAAGGAGGAGTGTTGTCGAGAAATAGATTTTCTTAATGATACAACTATCAACTCATGCTTTTATCATGTACGCAAGTAAAATCAATGTTGACAGTCTCTAAGGATGTGCAATTTGTCTATGGGATTTACAATGGAAATTAAAGAACTGCACATGATGAAATAATGATGACAGTAAGATTTATTTGTGCACATTCTCGTGATCTAAAACCATTTCTTTGTAAAATTGGTGGACAACATACTAATGAGAAATAACAAAGGGTACTATCAGTAACACAATGCGCCGCCAGGAACTCAAATCCTGCACTGCCATACGTGTCACCCCGCTGAAGCCAGTACACGTCCAGGCCCGTCTGCGTTTCGCTAGAGAGCATTTGGGTGATCCAGAAGAGGACTGGGATAATGTGTTATGGTCAGATGACACCAAAATATAACTTTTTGGTAGAAACATGGGTTCTCGTGTTTGGAGGAGAAAGAATACTCAATTGCAGCCGAAAAACACCATACCCACTGTGAAGCATGGGTTTGGAAACATCATGCTTTGGGGCTGTTTTTCTGCAAAGGGACCAGGACGACTGATCTGTGTAAAGCAAAGAATGAATGGGGCCACGTATTGAGAGATTTTGAGTGAAAATCTTCCATCAGCAAGGGCATTGAAGATGAGACGTGGCTGGGTCTTTCAGCACGACAATGTACCCATGTTGACAATTACAGGCCTCTCTAATATTTTCAAGTTGGCGAACTTGCACAATTAGTGGTTGACTAAATACCTATTTGCCCCTCTGTATTTGACAGTGGTGCCATAAGAATGTCATGAGACAATCATAATAATAACATGACACTGCCATGAGCATTAATGAATGCTTATAGCAGATGTCATTTTGTGTCAATTGACAAATTTTCTCACTTTTGAATGGATGTAAAAGATCCGAGCTGAACGTAAATGGAGTTAGTATCATAATTTGCCAGATGACACTTAATGACATCTGTCGTAAGCATTCAGTAATGCCCATGATAGTGCCATTTTATATTTATAACGGTCTTTTGACAGTATTATGACTCTGCTGTCAAATAAAGTGTTACATGTTAACCCAAATAAATCAACAAATAAGCTGCACTGGACTATGAGCCGCAGGATTCAGAATGAAGGAAAAAAGTAGCGGCTTACAGTCTGAAAATTACGGTAAAAAGTTTTCCAAGAATTTAAGAAGACACCGAGTCACCGCGCGAAATGCTAATGCTAACGCGAACGCTATGCTAATGCTACAAGTTAGTTTAGTGTGTTGTGATATTTAGCATTGACCTTTAAAGGCTAAAGCAGGGGTTTTCAACCCAGTCCTCAAGGCACACTGTGGGTCCTGGTTTTTGTTCCAGCCGATCCAGCAGAGACAGTTGAACCAATGAGGCTTCTGCTAAAACAAGCCACACCTGACTGCAATCAACTGATTGCACTTGTAAAACACCAGATTGGGGAAAAAGTGTTGTCATCTTGTTTGGTAAGAATGAAATCCTGCACCCACAGTGTGCCTTAGTGGAATAGGTTGGGAACCCCTGGGCTAAAGCAACATGGACTGGCCAAGATAAGAAAACAAAACTTAGCATGGAGCACCTGACACATGTGTTAAGTCTGTGTGTGTGTGGGGAGGGGGGGGGGGGGGGGGGGGTTGGACTGCTAAGATGTGTTGTGATCTAATGACGGAATCTATGGCGAATTTTCATCTCGTTCCCATCTAGTCAGACAACAACTGGCAAACATCTTGTTTTGTTTTAGTCTCCCAAGACAAAGCTTTTAGCTCATCGTTATGTCGTCCTAATGAAAAATTGTTCATTGACGAAATATTTTAATAGTAATCATCGTTGACGAGAACAACACTAGTCTAAAGGCTTTTCCATGGACACAATGGGATGACAAATTGTTATTAGGATTTTGAAAAGGAGTCACTAAAGCCCCTTTCACACATGGCAAGATTTGAAAATCCCGGGATTTAAACGGGCAGCCTTTGTATGTGAGCACAATTTCCCGGGTCGACTGGCACGGAGATTACGTTGACATTTCACGGGTCGCGTCTTAGTATAATGCCCAGGAAAGTCCCGGGACGATGCTTATATGAAAGCAACCGTTAAATTCCTGGGTCACAGTACGATGGCTGATGACGTAAATATCATGACGGGCCAATCGTCACTTCCTCTTTCTTCACTGTAAGACGAAAAGCGGTAAACAAACATAGCAATTATCAACAAAGCAAGCTGGAAATAGCTCAATTAAACTCAAAATATAACGAATTGCTACTGGATTTTAGAGCCGAGGAAGTCCATCGTTCATTGTCAAGTTCAAAAATAGACCCTTAGGTAGACATTTGTAAAATTACCCAAAAATAAGGAGAGAAGACAAGTTTTCTTGGCCAAGGAGAGCAAAGAGGGACCAGACAGAGAAATGCTAGATTATGCTGTATAGTCACCAAAATTGATCTAAGGAAAAAACCCTCCTTGCTCTTTTTATTAGGGGTTTGTCCTAACACAGAAGGGTGCCGCCCTGAAGGGAGGGGGAAAGCAAGCTGGAGACACCCATGTGATTTTGGTTGGCTATGTGTGAGCATGTAGGTGGAACTAACTAAATACACGTGTGTAAGCAAGGGCACAGGTAAAGTGGTCAGAATGACCCAGACACTTCAGTTATGCAACGCTGCGGCTGTGGAAGATGTCCTCGAATGGAAAATTGTCCTCGAAGGTCTAGACGAAAGTCTAGACGCCAGGTGCTGAAGATGTCCCGGAAGGTCTAGTTACGCAATGATGCGGCCATGAAGCAAGGCAGTTGTCATCCCGACCTTTCTTTACTCTTTATAACACTTAAACATTATACTACAACCTAGTATAGCAAGCAATAATCATTTACTGATTATATCAATAAGAGAAAATATGGCAGTATGTATTATGTATGTACAGTGCCTTGCAAAAGTATTCGGCCCCCTTGAACCTTGCAACCTTTCGCCACATTTCAGGCTTCAAACATAAAGATATAAAATTTTAATTTTTAGTCAAGAATCAACAACAAGTGGGACACAATCGTGAAGTGAAACAAAATTTATTGGATAATTTAAACTTTTTTAACAAATAAAAAACTGAAAAGTGGGGCGTGCAATATTATTCGGCCCCCTTGCGTTAATACTTTGTAGCGCCACCTTTTGCTCCAATTACAGCTGCAAGTCGCTTGGGGTATGTTTCTATCAGTTTTGCACATCAAGAGACTGACATTCTTGCCCATTCTTCCTTGTAAAACAGCTCGAGCTCAGTGAGGTTGGATGGAGAGTGTTTGTGAACAGCAGTCTTCAGCTCTTTCCACAGATTCTCGATTGGATTCAGGTCTGGACTTTGACTTGGCCATTCTAACACCTGGATACATTTATTTTTGAACCATTCTATTGTAGATTTGGCTTTATGTTTTGGATCATTGTCCTGTTGGAAGATAAATCTCCGTCCCAGTCTCAGGTCTTGTGCAGATACCAACAGGTTTTCTTCCAGAATGTTCCTGTATTTGGCTGCATCCATCTTCCCGTCAATTTTAACCATCTTCCCTGTCCCTGCTGAAGAAAAGCAGGCCCAAACCATGATGCTGCCATCACCATGTTTGACAGTGGGGATGGTGTGTTCAGGGTGATGAGCTGTGTTGCTTTTACGCCAAACATATCGTTTTGCATTGTGGCCAAAAAGTTCAATTTTGGTTTCATCTGACCAGAGCACCTTCTTCCACATGTTTGGTGTGTCTCCCAGGTGGCTTGTGGCAAACTTTAAACGAGACTTTTTATGGATATCTTTGAGAAATGGCTTTCTTCTTGCCACTCTTCCATAAAGGCCAGATTTGTGCAGTGTACGACTGATTGTTGTCCTATGGACAGACTCTCCCACCTCAGCTGTAGATCTCTGCAGTTCATCCAGAGTGATCATGGGCCTCTTGGCTGCATCTCTGATCAGTTTTGTCCTTGTTTGAGAAGAAAGTTTGGAAGGACGGCCGGGTCTTGGTAGATTTGCAGTGGTCTGATGCTCCTTCCATTTCAATATGATGGCTTGCACAGTGCTCCTTGAGATGTTTAAAGCTTGGGAAATCTTTTTGTATCCAAATCCGGCTTTAAACTTCTCCACAACAGTATCTCGGACCTGTCTGGTGTGTTCCTTGGTTTTCATAATGCTCTCTGCACTTTAAACAGAACCCTGAGACTTTCACAGAGCAGGTGCATTTATACGGAGACTTGATTACACACATTTGGATTCTATTTATCGTCATCGGTCATTTAGGACAACATTGGATCATTCAGAGATCCTCACTGAACTTCTGGAGTGAGTTTGCTGCACTAAAAATAAAGGGGCCGAATAATATTGCACGCCCCACTTTTCAGTTTTTTATTTGTTAAAAAAGTTTAAATTATCCAATAAATGTTGTTCCACTTCACGATTGTGTCCCACTTGTTGTTGATTCTTGACAAAAAAATTAAATTTCATATCTTTATGTTTGAAGCCTGAAATGTGGCGAAAGGTTGCAAGATTCAAGGGGGCCGAATACTTTTGCAAGGCACTGTATTAGGTATGTATGAGCACAAGCAAATATTCAATCAATCAAGCAAATATTCAATCAACCCTCGATAATTAACTCAACATCCATCTTTGGAAATGTGTGGTTTATTTTGTTGCTGATGTTACTGTCCACAACTGCGGAAACAAGGTTGTACCTCAAATTAAAAAACAATGGAGGGACGCGGTCAAGGGTTTATTAAATACAAACAAAAATAGACGCGATTGCAGAAAAGAGGGAATAACGCAATGGATCCGTGACAGTAGGTCGACGGGGATCAATAATACTAACCTAAGCAGTAGGCAGAGAGCCAATAAGACAACAAAATAAATACGCTTAAATACCAGCACATTGTAGGGAATCTCTTAACAAGGGCAGCAGAGGTGTCGAATGGCGCTCAGCAAGTTAATATCTCGGCACCCATGGGTCACCTGTGCTTAAATAGTCTTGATGAACTTAAATTGGCTGCAGTTACGACGTCGGCAACGCTCCTACAAACGGCTCTGTAAAAAATCAAGATTTGGCCAACATTATGACAGCCCATGCGGACCAAAAATGACGTAATGTCCAGGTTATAAAATCGCGCCAGCAGCCCTCCCTGCACAGAGAGTGCCAGTGGGCAACACTGGACAAGCCTGTGAACGTTTGCAACCCGCGTCATTCCCGGGATACCTCTACATGTGTGAAAGCAATGATGCGAGTAAATCCCATGTCACCATACACAGGGATTTACCAGGGTATGTTTGTGAAAGGGGTAGTAAAGTAGGACATTCTTCTTAAATTCAGTGCAGACGGAATAGCTTGTGTTCCACTCAGTGACAATTGTACTTAGAAAGGTTGTCTATATCCATATGTGCTATGTGACTGATTGGCAACCAGTTCACGGTGCAGTCTGGGATAGGCTAGCACTCCGCGAACCTAAACAGGAAAAGTGGTGATGAAGGACAGACTTTGAACAGTGTCACTGGAAAATGTGGTTTTCCATTGCAACAATGGCAAATTGGGAAAGGTGATGTCTACTTTTCTATGGAATTTTCCTTGGAAAATACATTGTCATGGAGAAGGCAAATGTTCTTGGTGTGTCTTGGCATCCGACTTATTATTAGTCTTCTAAACAGCCTTTGATTGTGTACTGTAACTCTCGTATCGGCCGAATGTTGTTTCCCTTGCCCGTAAACACAGAAAAATTACACACAAGGCATTGTTTTCCAATCAAATTTAGGGCCTCTCCACTTGTGGAATGCTTCCATAAACTTTTCTATCCGTCCGTTTCCATATAGATGCCGATAAAACCACAAGGATGTAATCGTGCCCATCGCGGCTGGGCCGACGTGATGTTCCGTGACAGACGATCTTTGTGTCCCGCCTCACAAAATGACTAAAGACAGGGTGACATTTGCTTTTCTCGTGTGTCCGTTTTCTGCCAAGCTGCGACCGCTCCACATACAAAAGTGGCTTTTTCTCTTTTTTTTCTGTGACCAACGTTGTTGTCCTTTGTGTGTTGCCAAGCACCAACCAGCTAGCGGCCCTTGTCATTTTGGCCTTGCACATGGACTTAACTGTGTGCTTCTTCCTCCAGGCCTACCAGGCTGGTGATGTGGGCTTATATGTGTGGGTGTGTGCGAAACTCGTGTTGGGGTTTTTGGGAGTGACCTCAGTGTTGGAGACACCTCTTGGCATAATTTGTTTTTGTTTGTTTTCATTTTGGAGTCCTTTTTTTACATAATGGTTGCTTTTGTGGGTAGGGTTGACGTATTTTGAAAGCCTTGTCTTGCAGGTCAAAGCTTCGCCTCAACACAATTGCTGGATGCTGAAACAGGAGGCCCTCAAATGGAGAGGCCAATTGAATGGTGTGTGTCTCCCTCTGCTGCCCAAATAAAGTAATACATATAAAGTTCTCTGCGCTGTCGTTTTTTCAAACATACTGGATGTGCCTGGATTTACCTTATTATCTAACCCATTATTTTATTCATTTTGTGCATTATTGTGAGAATAAGAACTATAATATAGTATTATATTTCTTACAAATGCACACGTTTAACTGTTGCATGCAAGTTATTTTTTTAAACCATACATATATAGTAGACTTGTTTCTTTTTTTTTTCTTTTTTTTCCCCCCTCATAAAAAAAAAAAAAAAAAAAAAAAAAACATTAACAAACGTATTTACATTGGTTTTATATTTTCGACAAGTTTTCCTACTAAAAGAACAAACACTAGGGCCTAATTTTAAATTAAATGCATATTCTGGGGCACGTTCCCAAGTGAAATATGTCTGGTGTCGCCCATGGTATTAAGAAATGATCACAGTTAAATAAAAGAGATCCATTGTTTACATTGTTTACATTGTTTACATAACTGTAATCATATACAGTGGCGCAAATAAGTATTTAGTCAATCACCAATTGTGCAAGTGCAACATGGGTAAACCTCAACCATGAGAGACAGAATGTGGGAAAACAAAACAGAAAATCACATTGTTTGATTTTTTTAAGAATTTATTTGCAAATCATTGTGGAAAATAAGTATTTGGTCAATACCAAAAGTTAATCTCAATACTTTGTTATGTACCCTTTGTTGGCAATAACGGAGGCCAAACGTTTTCTGTAACTCCTCACTCTTCGCTTGGTGTAAAGAAATCAACTGTGGGAGCAATTATTAGAATGGAAGACATACAGGACCACTGAATATCTCCCTCGATCTGGGGCTCCATGCAAGATCTCACCCCGTGGCGTCAAAATGATAACAAGAACGGTGAGCAAAAATCCCAGAAACACACGGGGGAACCTAGTGAATGACCTACAGAGAGCTGGGACCACAAAAACAAAAGCTACTATCAGTAACACAATGCGCCACCAGGGACTCAAATCCTGCACTGCCAAACATGTCCCCCTGCTGTAGCCAGTACACGTCCAGGCCCGTCTGCGGTTCACTAGAGAGCATTTGGATGATCCAGAAGAGGACTGGGAGAATGTGTTATGGTCAGATGAAACCAAAATAGAACTTTTTGGTAGAAACACAGGTTCTCGTGTTTGGAGGAGAAAGAATACTCACTTGCACCATACCCACTGTGAAGCATGGGGGTGGAAACATCATGCTTTGGGGCTGTTTTTCTGCAAAAGGACCAGGACGACTGATCTGTGTAAAGGAAAGAATGAATGGGGGCATGTATCGAGAGATTTTGAGTGAAAATCTCCTTACATCAGCAAGGGCATTGAAGTTGAGACGTGGCTGGGTCTTTCAGCATGACAATGATCCCAAACACACAGCCAGGGCAACAAAGAAGTGGCTTCGTAAGAAGCATTTCAAGGTCCTGGAGTGGCCTAGCCAGTCTCCAGATCTCAACCCCAGAGAAAATCTGTGGAGGGAGTTGAAATTCCGTGTTGCCAAACGACAGCCCCAAAACATCACTGCTCTAGAGGAGATCTGCATGGAGGAATGGGCCAAAATACCAGCAACAGTGTGTGAAAAGCTTGTGAAGAGTTACAGAAAATGTTTGGCCTCCATTATTGCCAACAAAGGGTACATAACAAAGTATTGAGATGAACTTTTGGCATTGACCAAATACTTATTTTCCACCATGATTTGCAAATAAATTCTTTAAAAATCAAACGATGTGATTTTTTTTTTTTTTTTTTTTTTTTTTCCCCACATTCTGTCTCTCATGGTTGAGGTTTACCCATGTTGACAATTACAGGCCTCTCTAATATTTTCAAGTGGGAGAACTTGCACAATTAGTGGTTGACAAAATACTTATTTGCCCCACTGTAAATTTAAATGAATTCATTGTAGTACATTTGATAAATGTAAATTTCCACTGATGAAATTCTTCATAGTACTTTGTTGTAAAATTCCAGATTGTCGGTCGTCGTGTTTTTCAAATAGCCAGCCACGCTGCAAAAGTCCAATGCAGTTTGGACAAGATGCTACTCCGCCGCTCAACATTCATGCCCTCAGTGCATCAGGGATTTGAGTTGTGTTTCTTGTTATGTGAATAAAAGAGTTCTAAAAATACATTAATGTACACTTTATTTACATCTGCGTATTTATATACAATTACACACACATATGACAGACAATAAATGTACAGTATGTATTATTTATATTATTTAATAATGATCTAATGTTAACATACACATTCAGAGTTTTAAATATACAGTATACTTACTATACTGAAAAAGCAGTTTCTGCTATTGCACCCCTCTTTAAAAAAAACTGCTGTATTTTAAGCCAAAAGAACCGTTGTGTTTGATAGAACAATATGTCTATATGCTGCCATTGCAAATTCGTTTCGCATTAAGCCCCCGAACTATTTTTAATTTGTCCATTTTACCCCGGGAACCCCCGTTTACAAAATGGCCAGAAAAAGACAAGTTTCACATGAAACTCAACAGTCTGTTCTTAGAAATGAAGGCTATTCCATAAGACAAATTGACAAGAAACCGAAGATTTCCTGTAACGCTGTGTATCACTCCTGCCTTCAGATAGCAGCACAAACAAGATCTAACCAGAGTAGAAAGAGAAGCGGGATGCCCCGCTGCACAACCGAGCAAGAAGACAAGTACAGTCTCTACTTTGAGATTACATACATATACTGTATATAGCTTGAGTGTTCTGCGCAGGATCTTAGCTGTCCCTAGGATTGTGCTCTTCTGAACGGAGATGTCAGACGGTGTTACTGGTATCTTTTGGAGCCATGTACCCAGCTTGGGGGTTACTGCCCCTAATGTCCCGAACACTACTGGCACTACGGTTGTCTTCACTCCCCACATTTTCTCCAACTCTTCCTTCAACCCTTGATATTTCTCCAGCTTTTCGTGTTCTTTTTTCCTGATGTTGCTATCACTCGGGATTGCTACAGCTATCACTACTGCTGTCTTCTGATGTTTATCCACCACCACTACAGTATGTCGGGCTGGTTGGCCATCATCAGTTTGTCTGTCTGGATCTGGAAGTCCGACAGGATCTTAGCTCGGTTGTTCTCGACCACCTTTGGAGGTGTCGCCCACCTTGACTCCGGGGTCTCCAGTCTGTACTCGGCACAGATGTTCCTGTACACTATGCCTGCTACCTGGTTATGTCGTTCCATGTATGCCTTGCCTGCCAGCATCCTACACCCTGCTGTGATGTGCTTGACTGTCTCAGGGGCCTCTTTGCATAGCCTGCACCTGGGGTTCTGTCTGGTGTGATGGACCCGGCCTCTATTGATCTTGTGTTTAGGGCCTGTTCTTGTGCTGCCATGATCAGTGCCTCCGTGCTGTCTTTCAGTCTGGCCTTTTCCAGCCACTGGTATGTTTTTCCAATGTCAGCTACCCCCTCAATTTGTCGGTGGTACATACCATGTAGGGGCTTGTCCTATCATGATATCTCCTCAGGGTCCTCCTCCTTACTGGGCTTCTGTTGCCTGAGGCATTCACCGAGCAGGTCATCACTGGGGGCCAACTTTACAACTCTAAAAGCCAACTCAAAACCAGTTGCACATGTGAGCATCAAATGCAGTATCTACCAAGAAGATGCTCTGTCACCCCTGCTGTTCTGCATAGGCCTAAACCCCCTCAGCCAGATCATCACCAAGAGTGGTTTTGGGTACTGGTTCCGAAGTGGAACAACCATCAGTCACCTCCTCTACATGGATGATATCAAGCTGTATGCCAAGAACGAGCGTGACATCGACTCCCTCATTCGACGCATGAGAATATACAGCAATGACATCAGGATGTCATTCGGACTAGATATGTGTGGGCGAATGGTATCCAGAAGAGGGAATGTGATCTCAACTGAAGGGGCTGAACTACCTGAAGGCAACATAACAGATGTGCAGGACAGCTACAAATACCTAGGGAATCCCACAGGCATATGGGAACCATGAGGAAGCAACTAGGAGGTCTGCCACAACCAAATACTTACAGAGGGCGAGGCAGGTCCTCAACAGTCAGCTGAATGGCAAGAATAAGGTCCAGGCCATTACCATCCAATCCCTACCAGTAATCAGATACCCTGCTGGCATCGTATTCTGGCCACAGGAAGCGATGCAGGCTACCGACATCAAGACAAGGAAGCTCCTTACAATGCACTGAGGGTTTGACCCTAAGTTCAGCATCCTGAGGCTCTACACAAAGCGGAAAGAGGGAGGCCGAGGACTAGTGAGCATCAGAGCAACTTATCCAGGAGGAAACTACATCCCTCCAAGAGTACATCATGAAAATGGCCCCCAGTGATGACCTGCTCGGTGAATGCCTCAGGCAACAGAAGTCCAGTAAGGAGGAGGACCCTGAGGAGCTGTCATGGAAGGACAAGCCCCTGCATGGTATGTACCACCGACAAATTGAGGGGGCAGCACAATAAGCCCCCGAACTATTTTTAATTTGTCCGTTTTACCCTGGA
Source organism: Corythoichthys intestinalis (assembly GCF_030265065.1). Lineage (NCBI taxonomy): Eukaryota > Metazoa > Chordata > Actinopteri > Syngnathiformes > Syngnathidae > Corythoichthys > Corythoichthys intestinalis. The sequence continues at coordinate 41,836,186 of NC_080409.1, read as the reverse complement.
AACCCCCGTTTACAGACGTCACGTAACTGCTTTTGTTTCAACTCAACCATAAAACGAAGGTAATAAATTAAATTTATTATTCAAAATGTCTGTCATTTTTAGCTTAGAATCAATAATTGATGTCTAATATTTCGTATAAAAAAATCGACTTTAAAAAGTTATTCACTGGCATATTTTAAACTTTTAAACAAATTACGTCACAATGAAAAAAATGGTGTCTGTAAAAAGAAACGGATATCTACCTCATAACTATTGCTTAATTGTATTTTTTTTTTTTGTTACTGTCGCATTTTCTCCGATATTTTAGATGATAAATAATCGATCCAAACAAAGAGAAATTGAAAAAAAAACATTTAAAAGGGCAAATATATGAAAAAAAAAATCTCGACCACTCCTTGATGTCTGTGATTTCTGCATATCCACCTTTCTTATATTACCATGTTTCACCCACTAAATCCCCCAAAATCCAGCTGTGGCCATTCACAGCTGTGTCTTGACACTCGGATACATGCTACATGGAGTTTTTGGATCGGAAAGAGGTAAGTACGCGAAAATATCTCGTTACAATCATGGCCTCTTTAATTATGCTCTCGTGTGCTCTCACCTCCAGTTAGGGTTTTGCTGTTTAAAAAAATAAAAATAAAAAATGCCCTCTTGTTCAAAAATTTTCTCCACCCAGAAAATTGAGATTTTAAGCTTTCCAATGATGTTTCACACATGCATATACAGTGCCTTGCAAAAGTATTCGGCCCCTTGAATCTTGCAACCTTTCGCCACATTTCAGGCTTCAAACATAAAGATATGAAATTTAATTTTTTTTGTCAAGAATCAACAACAAGTGGGACACAATCGTGAAGTGGAACAACATTTATTGGATAATTTAAACTTTTTTAACAAATAAAAAACTGAAAAGTGGGGCGTGCAATATTATTCGGCCCCTTTACTTTCAGTGCAGCAAACTCACTCCAGAAGTTCAGTGAGGATCTCTGAATGATCCAATGTTGTCCTAAATGACCGATGATGATAAATACAATCCACCTGTGTGTAATCAAGTCTCCGTATAAATGCACCTGCTCTGTGATAGTCTCAGGGTTCTGTTTAAAGTGCAGAGAGCATTATGAAAACCAAGGAACACACCAGGCAGGTCCGAGATACTGTTGTGGAGAAGTTTAAAGAAAAAGATTTCCCAAGCTTTAAACATCTCAAGGAGCACTGTGCAAGCCATCATATTGAAATGGAAGGAGCATCAGACCACTGCAAATCTACCAAGACCCGACCGTCCTTCCATACTTTCTTCTCAAACAAGGAGAAAACTGATCAGAGATGCAGCCAAGAGGCCCATGATCACTCTGGATGAACTGCAGAGATCTACAGCTGAGGTGGGAGAGTCTGTCCATAGGACAACAATCAGTCGTACACTGCACAAATCTGGCCTTTATGGAAGAGTGGCAAGAAGAAAGCCATTTCTCAAAGATATCAATAAAAAGTCTCGTTTAAAGTTTGCCACAAGCCACCTGGGAGATGGACCAAACGTGGAAGAAGGTGCTCTGGTCAGATGAAACCAAAATGGAACTTTTTGGCCACAATGCAAAACGATATGTTTGGTGTAAAAGCAACACAGCTCATCACCCTGAACACACCATCCCCACTGTCAAACATGGTGGTGGCAGCATCATGGTTTGGGCCTGCTTTTCTTCAGCAGGGACAGGGAAGATGGTTAAAATTGACGGGAAGATGGATGCAGCCAAATACAGGAACATTTTGGAAGAAAACCTGTTGGTATCTGCACAAGACCTGAGACTGGGACGGAGATTTATCTTCCAACAGGACAATGATCCAAAACATAAAGCCAAATCTACAATGGAATGGTTAAAAAATAAACGTATCCAGGTGTTAGAATGGCCAAGTCAAAGTCCAGACCTGAATCCAATCGAGAATCTGTGGAAAGAGCTGAAGACTGCTGTTCACAAACACTCTCCAACCTCACTGAGCTCGAGCTGTTTTGCAAGGAAGAATGGGCAAGAATGTCAGTCTCTCGATGTGCAAAACTGATAAAAACATACCCCAAGCGACTTGCAGCTGTAATTGGAGCAAAAGGTGGCGCTACAAAGTAGGGGGCCGAATAATATTGCAGGCCCCACTTTTCAGTTTTTTATTTGTTAAAAAAGTTTAAATTATCCAATAAATGTTGTTCCACTTCCTGATTGTGTCCCACTTGTTGTTGATTCTTGACAAAAAATTAAAATTTTATATCTTTATGTTTGAAGCCTGAAATGTGGCGAAAGGTTCAAGGGGGCCGAATACTTTTGCAAGGCACTGTAGGACAATTTTCAAATTTGGCCTAATCGGGGGTCTCAGAGTGGAACTTCAAGTCACCTCAGTGTTTCCCGCCATATATATATGTATATATATGTTTATACGTATATATATGGTGGAAAACACAGACAAGATTGAAAAAGCAGTTTCTGCTCTTGCACTCCTCTTGAAAAGAAACTGCTATATTTTAAGCCAAAACAACTGTTGTGTTTGATAGAACAATATGTCTATATGCTGCCATAGCAGAATCATGGCGCATTACGCCCCCGAACTATTTTTAAATCGTCAGTTTTACCCTGAAAACCCCCGTTTACAGACGTCGTACAACCGCTTTTGTTTGAACCCAGCCATAAAACGAAGGTAATTAATTATATTTATTATTCAAAATGTCATTTTAGCTTAGAATCATTTATTGATGTATAATATTTCGTTTACAAAAAAAAAACGGCTTAAAAAAATTATTCACTCGCATATTTTAAACTTTGAAACAAACGACGTCACAACGAAAAAAAAATGGCGTCTGTAAAAAAGTCACGGATGTCTACCTCATAACTATCGCTTCATTGTATTTTTTTTTTTTGTTACTGTCACATTTTCTCCAATATGTTCGATGATAAATAATCGATCCAAACAAAGAAAAATTGAAGAAGAAAAAAACATTTAAAGGGGTAAATATATGAAAAATAAAATCTCAACCACTCCTTGATGTCTGTGATTTCTGCATATCGACCCTTGTTATATTACCATGTTTGAATGTAATTTTTAATTTCTCAAAATCTTTACGTTTTAATCATTTACTCAATGAATGAATTGAATGAATAAACTTTACGCGGTGTTATTTTGGAATTTGTGACTTTTGGCTTGGCTCGTCCTAACCACGCCTTCCATGGCCATGGTTCAAATTTCAACTCATTGTTACATTGTTACAAATAAAACATTGATAAAAAGATAAGAGCTTTAGCTTTTTCCTTCTTCCACTTTACTGTTTATTAATGTACTGTACGGTAGCGTAATTATGTTTTTGTTTTACAACACGTTCTTATGGTAGGAACATTTGTTTTTGCTCGACATTCTTCAGAACACGTTTTTGAGCGGACCGTAACCCGGAAGTGTGTCGCATTCATTTCGTATTGTTGTGTACATGCGTTTACCAACCGCAAACTTTTACTCCGCATCCATGCTGAAAGAATAATACAGGTCTGTTATACTCTTGAATTTTCAATTTGGGTTTAACATAACGCTCAGAAAAAAACTCCGTAACAAAAGGAATCATGTTCTTATTTCTACAAATTCGCTTAGCCGAAAATATCGGTTATGCCCGTGGTCTCATTTTGGAAAGCTTTTCTTCTAAAAGTCTTGATTTTACGGCTAAAGAGACTCGTAAAAGCCTATTGTTTATAGTATTTCATTCTAGGAACTCATCTTACTTATTATGTTCATTTTACATGTTCAGTTAGTTTGGAACTTATAAATAGACAACTTCTGTTGCTGAGTGCTTAGTTGTACTATATATAAAGTATATACAGTATATACATTATAGTGCTTATTCAACTTCACCGAGTTGTTTACACGTCTTTTCATTCATTTTGTTTTACACGTATGAAGTGGGTAGGGACGTCCGAACTCCTTTTTGTCTCTGTTTTAACTCATTCCCCACCATTAACGGCGATAGACATCAACTTCATTTTAAACTTCATTGCTGCCAATGAATAATCATGTTTTAGTACCATTCACAGCCAATGAGTTAATTTATGACAACATTAAATCCAGCTGTAGGGAAGGTTATTGATGTGTTTCCTTAGTTTAAGAGTTGTTAGTGTTAATATGCTAAAGTGACATCAGCTTCATTTTAATTGGGATTTCTGGCAGTGAATTATCAAGTTTTAGTACCATTGACAGTGATAGATATCAGTCCAAGTGGATTGGATGTCCATCATGGTCAAGGGCAGTCATTGAGTTAATTTCTTAAAATATTAGTTTGCTAATGCGTTAGTTTGAGTTTTGTAAGTGTTCAATTGTCAAAGTTACTTAGTGGTCAATGGAAAAACAGCAAAATTTTAAAGAGACTTGGTTGTCTATTAATGTTCATGGTAGCCAACTTATTTTAACAATCAACTACCATCTTTCCTTCCTTTTTCATGTCACCCACTCTCAAATTTTCACCTCGCAAGACACTTGCACAAGTTGTGTCAAAATGACATATTTTTCCAACAGTTCTCAACGGAAAAATGCTTGGGACAACCAACATCGAGAAGGAAAGTCCAGCAAAAAAGATTGCTGCGCCGTCTGTGTCGCAGATTAATGCAGAATACGTCACGCAGGTAACATTAAACACTTAGTTCTATAGCTGCTATGTTGCATTTTTAAGTGTATAATGTTGTCACTCAAGAGATCACAAGTTTAAGGACATAAATTATGCCTAAAAATCCATATGACGTTCTCTTTGTTGACAGAATTAGCCTTTGGCGTATGATGATGCTAATAATACTCATAAAACACACAAATATATGTATATATGTATGTGTGGAAGACTTTTTTTTTTTTTTTTTTTTTTTTAATATTTAAAATGGTTTATTCTGACAGAATTTTGTAAATTGAAGTTACCGGATTTTCCGCACTATAGGGTGCATCAGAGTATAAGCCGCACCTTCAATGAATGGCCTATTTTAAAACTGTTTTCATATATAAGGCGTAGTAGTAGTTCTCGGGGTTGCATTATGCATCCACTAGATGAAGCTGCGCTAAAGGTAATGTCATGCCATGATTGATCAATACTGATCCATATATAAGGTGCATCGGATTATAAGGCTCACTTGAAAATTAAAGGCTTTTGGGTGCGCCTTGTAGTGCAGAAAATACAGCATTCTACCAGTTTTTTTAGTCACAATGAATTTGTGTTTGTTTTTCATGCATATTTATGATTTTTTTTTTTTTATAAGCAAAAACAAACAAAAAAATCACTTGGAAACATTTTCTGCATTAAAAGCAAATACTACAGGAAGTATTTTTGTTATGCATTATCTATTTTTTCCAATTGTATTTCAGCTGGCAAACAAATATTGGGCCCCTCATGCAAAAAACAAGCTACCGTTTGACCCTAAGGTGAGTGTGCAGTACTCTGTTTTAGGGCTGCTACTCTGTTTTCGGGCTGCAGCTATCGAATATTTTTACTAGTCGATTAATCGGTGGACTAGTTAGTTCGAATAATCGAGTAATCGGATAAGTAACATGAAAAATTAAAATACCCGAGCTGAGCCTAAAACGGTATAATTTTTTTTTTTTTAAATGAGGATCTATGGACAACAAAAGAACAATTGGCTAATTTGTACGGAAAAAGTCCTGTAGCTTAAATGCTATAAAATGCTAAAGCTTTTTTTTTCTTTTTTTTTTTTAACAATGCTTTTAACAAATGGTTCAGACACATATACTCACAAAATGAACGGTTAAATATACATATAAACTAAACCATGAATGCATTAAAAAACATTTGCTCAAACAAAAACTTGGCTAATGTTGGTCTTAGCAGGGAGCAGGTGGTTTCTGCCATGAAAAATAAGTTATATTCATTTTTGCCAGCCAAATCAATAAAATTACATGCAAACACTTGCAAAATAAACGAATACTCAAAGCAATGAACGAATACTCAAAGCAACAACATTGAATTCGAATATTTTTTTCTAATCGAATACTCTATTTAATCGATTAACTTTAGCTTTACTCTGTTTGATGGGAACGTTAAATGACTTAATCAAAAATATTGCCTTTTTTGCTTTTAGGTGATGGAGGATATTTATGAAAAAGAGATTCTCATGTCAAAGTAAATACTTTTTTTTTCCTTTTTTTTTTTTTTTTCTTTTATAATTAACTTTTCCATTTCTGAGTTAATGTTGTTTATCTCCTTTTCAGATTTGCCATTAGAAAAATCATGTTGCTGGAGTTCAGGTACCTTTTTTGACTCCTACTTTTATTCAAAACAAATCACTTCATCATATCTTTATTTGTAATTTTCTTGCAGTCAGTACCTGGAAAACTACCTTTGGGTGAACTACAACCCAGAGGTGTCCAGCAACGCCTTCCTCATGTCTATTAGCTGCATTGTCAATGAGAAGTTCAGGGAAAATGTGCCAGCTTGGGAGGTAACACATATCATCTGTGCTACCCTCACCAACTTTGTGAAACGTTAATATGTGTTTCTTTCTTATCAGGTATTCAAAAAGGAGCCTGGCCATTTTTCTTTCTTCTTCAAATGTGTAATGGAAGCCCTGTTGGCGGGCGATGAAGGCGGCCTTACCCTGAAAGAGCAAACAGTGCTGCTGGAATTTCTCGACCACTGCTTCAATAGTCTCGTATGTACCATGACTCAATCTAATGTACAAACTACTAGGGTTGGGACAATACATGTGTAGACTAACTCACCACTGGGTTTAAGGATGGACCCTACCACAAAAATGGGCAAGTAATTGACACTTCTTAAAAGGCATGGTGTTGCATATAGATGCCACCAGGTGGCAGCAAGGCATTTCAAGGCTACACACTGCCAATAAATGTTTATTTATTTAGTTATTTATCTTATCAAATACATTTTCTGGTCTGGTATGTGCAACCATAAAATTTTCACTTTTTTTTACCCAGGACATTGCCATGATTCTTTCCTTTTAAAATTCTATGAGGAGCTGGTAAACTATTAAACGCCTATTAATGCTTTAAAAAATTCTAACAAACATTTGATTTGGTGTTACATTCATACATTAACTTAATGAATACCTTTTTTGAGCAAAAGATTCCCTATTCCTGAAATGTTACGCTTCACGCTTCATCATAGAACTTGTCAAAATGTTATTTTGCCCACAAGGTGGCAGTATAGCTCTGGGCCACATCATTTTGGTCATTGTGTATTTCGTGGTGCTGCATTGAAGCACTGCAGAGGTCTCATTTGAAAATGTGCTATAGTTGCATACTCACTATTGATGTGCTACTATAAAGCCTCCTGAATTTTTTAGCGCAGTGAAATGTAAAAAAAAAAAAAAAAAAAAAAAATCATTGGTGTTTTATCATTACTAACACTCCCTTTCTGTTTCTTTACTCAGGAGGTAGATTTGATCCGAGAGCAGGTGCAGCAGCTCATCTCTCTGCCTATGTGGATGTGTCTCTTACCGGTAAGATCAACAGCAATAAGAAATAAGTGATGTGAATTGCAATCAGTTGGCACATTGTTTTTGTGGTTAGAACATCTACCTCAAGAGTTCTGAAGCTGGCTTTTCACATCTGGGCTCCGGCCTTCCAGTTTTAAAGCATGCCCCCCCCTTCCATTTGCCTGTATTTTTTTGTGGGTACTGTAGCTTCCTCACATAACAAAAACATGTTCATTTTAGGTGAGTTGAAGACTAATTTCAGGGTTTGTGCGGGTCATTAATAAGCATTTAAGTCATTAAATGGATTTTGTCAAATTTCAGGCCTTAAAAAGTAATAAAAAGCGTTAAAATAAATGTTTGAGGCATTGAAAATTATGTTAACTTGACCGTTGAAAAGCTTTTTTTTTTTTTTTTTTTCATTATTTGAGTTGTCTGATATTACCGGGTAGCCAGGATAAGAGAACACAAGATCATCACGTGATAAGAGAGAAGATAATGTATTGGCCCGAATATAAGACGGCCCTGATTATAAGACGATCTCCTCTTTTTCAAGACTCAAGTTTGAAAAATGACTTTTTGAACACCAAATTAATTTTCATACAGAAAATAATTACAGTACATCTGAAAAAAAAAACCAATTATAACAATATATTTGAGGAAAAAAGCATGTTATTTTGCCTCATTCAAATCTTAATATCTAGACCTTTAAATATAAACTAAAGTGCAATCACATTCGTAAATGAATGGCTTATGGTTTTTGAAATGTTAATAAACCAGTCTATTGTGATAAAACAAAATTGCAATAACTGCAATAACCATCAAAGTGAGGTCTAACTAACGGTAGTCTTGAAACAAATCTGAATAAGGAAAAACATTGCAATAAAATAATGCAAACTGGTTAAACTTGAGAGTAGCTGAGATCTGTCATGACAGAACATTACTTCTCAAGTTCAGCATTCGCTTCAGTGATATCTGGCGCCAATCTAGCGTCGTGAATGGGTATAATGTCTAGACTGCGAATATTTTCAGTGTTATTTCAATGCAAAAAACACCATCATATTCGGGCCAATACGGTACTATCGGCTACCCGATAATATCGGGCGAGAAACGCATTTTAAAATGACATCGGATAATAATGAAATCGTTTTTTCATTATCGGTTTTGGGTCAATATGCATGTTGCCTTCAAAGTGAATGTAGAAGTCTTCTGCCTTTGTAGAAGGGTTTGTCAAAGCTTCGCGCAGCAGTTATGCCTATTGACCATTAGATGTCTCCAAACTCAGATACTTGGGATTCGTTATGTGAGCAGACCATTTGCATTCATGGTGCAAAAATTCAATGAACAATAAATGACCGAAAAATAATCAATAATAAACTAATTACATCCCCATTCACTGTACTGAAGCTGTGAGCCTTTGTTGTTATTTTGAACCAGAAGCACTATGTGAGCCATAGGCGGAATGGCAGTGCCTTACTGGCACTTGCACTTGAGCCAAAAAATTGATGTTTGCATTATTTTGATTTCAACAACAAATATATTAGTGCATTATAGAGACTTTTCCCCATAACTTCAGTTGAAGTTGTTCTCTTATTTTTCACAGAATTCTTATTGGAAAACCTTGAAGTTGTTACATTCATCATTATTAAAGTATCCAGTGGGGCATCACAATACAACTAGCCATAAAATGTCAAGTCCATGACCGCATGTATAGATATCGGATGGATATTGGTATCAGATTTTTAGAGTTGAACAGTATCGCAATGTAAGTTATACAGTATGTTATAAAGTCTTTTTCGGACAACTCTTTGAGTTACAATTTCTATGAGTGAAACTATCTGCAGTTGGGCAAGGACATGAAATTAGTTTAAAGTGGCAATAAAAAGCATTAAATGAGGTTTGCTGATACATGTAGAAACCCTGAATTTGTCCATTGGATGTAAATTTATATGTGAAGACTTGTTTATCTCTATGTGCCTTGCGATTGGCTAATGTTCAGTCTAATAATACAGCATTTTCATTTGCAGTTTTGTTTAATGGATTTATTATTTTTCCTCACCATGTAAAACGTTTTTGTCACCTCATCATTTCATCATAACTATTCATTTTATCAAATTATAATAAATTATAATATTTTTCCTACTTTTTGAAAGTGGGTGGATTTGATCCGTGTATTGAAAACAAATGTAGTTAAAGCCAATGCATATCATAGTAATATATTACAAACATTTTACATGAAAGGTTGGGCCCAAGCCCAAAAAGGTTAACCACCCGTTGTAGATGATGAATGGAATTAATATCAACTAGGGTGGGGCTTTATGATTTTAAAAGAAAATCTCTAACCTTATTACATTTTAAACTTTTTAAATGATTGGTAATTGATCATCAGTAGATTAAACAGCCATTGAACATAATAGGAATATAAAGTACTGCTTCCATACAGATTTCTTTTCCGTGAAAATGTACCATCCTCAGGCTCGAGGCATGTAATTAAAAAATGGGTATTTTTAGGCTGTATTAATTAACTGTAGGAAGTTTTATTTCTTGCCTTCGACATCAATTGGAATGCATCAGTATGTTGACATTTTTTTTAATAACAGTATTGACCATGTTTAGCGGGAATGACTATGACCTGTTTTCACCTTGCTCTTTTCAGATGAAAATTATTTTACTGCTCAATCCAGTGAAAGCACATTCTCATTCATCTCTGTTAATACTGATTCACGTGTGTGCACGATGTCCTTATAAAAAATATCTTTGAATATACTTCAGTTGACTTTTTTTTCCCCACTGTTTGCCTGATACTGCAAACCCAAACCAATTCCAAAATTATTGATTGTGTATACTAGTGCAGTGAGGCACTGAAGTATTTGCACCCCTAGTTATTTTTTAAGTTCACCAACTTAGAAAATAGGTAAATGTCTGCAATTTCAATCATGAATGCATTTCCACTTATAGAGACATAATCTAAAAAAAAAATAATCTGAAACTCGCATTGTATATCGTTTTTTAAAAAATTATTGGTAACACTTTATAATAACTATCCGTTTTACTAGTTAATAGATCTTTAGTAAACAGTTCATAAATGATTTATTGTTGATTTGTGAAGTATTTGTTAACAGTTTGTTAAGCATTTACAGGGTGTTCTAATATGGTTGACCCCATTTTAAATGCCCATGCTACTTGATGGATCTGAATAAAACTACCGGTATATACACTTTATGTTGAAGGTCATACGCTTTATTGGTTAAATATACAAAGAAAAGTACAAATATTTGTTGGTTCTATGGAAGATTTTCATAAATGTGCAACATGAGCACTGCCTGCAAAATGCCTTATCAAAATGCCTTTTCTTTTGAAGTGAACGGCATTTCTTAACCTGAAAAGATAGAAATGCCAAACGTTACACACAAAAACTTGAAACCTTTCTACACAAACTGTGTTTCAGGTTAATGACACCCTGTAAATGCTTAACAAACTGTTAACAAATACTTCACAAATCAACAATAAATCATTTATCAACAGTTTACTAATGATCTATTAACTAGTAAAACTGATAGTTATTATTAAGTGTTACCAAATTATTTATTTGTGATATACTGGGGTGAATAATTATTTGTACCCCTGAAAATCAGGAATAATTATGACACTCAAACAGTTGTCAGTCTACCCTAAAAAAAAGTCCACCTTTACCCCATGAGTAACTAACGACCCACCACCCGTTTGAGCCCATTATTGTCACCTGTGCAACCATAACCGTTATCATAATAGTCAGTCATAATCCAACTGCTACCATGGGCAAGACCACAGAGCTTTTGAAATACACCAGAGAGCGATTTGTTGAGCTCCACAAAGCTGGAAAAGTCTATGGGACGATTGAAAAGCAGCTTGGTGAGAATAAATCAACAGTTGCCGCATGACTGATAACCTACCTCGGACTGGGGCTCCAAAAAAAACTCCTCGTGGGGCATCACTCATGATGAGAAAAGTTAGGGCTCAGCCTAGAACTACACGGCAGGAGTGGTCAATGACCTAAAGAGAGCTGCATGCACAATTTCAAAGGCGACTGTCAGTAGAACACTACGATGCAATGGTTTAAAATCATGCATTGCGCAGAAGGCTCCCCTGTTGAAGCCAGTACATGTGAAGGCCCGTATGAAGTGTGCCAGGGACCATCTGAATGATGCAGAGGGGTCATGGGAGAAAGTCATGTGGTCAGATGAGACCAAAGTACAACTTTTTAGCTCAAACTTAACTCGTCGTGTGTGGAGGAAAAAGAAGGATGAGTACAATCCCAAGAACACCATCCCCACTGTGAAGTATGAGGGTGAAAACCTCATGCTTTGGGTCTGCTTTTCGGCAGAGGATACAGGACGACTGTACTGCATAAAGCAGAGGATGAATGGTGAAATGTATCGTCAGATTTTGAGACACAGCCTCCTTCCTTCAGTCAGAGACTTGAAGGTGAGTCGTGGCTGGATCTTCCAACATGACCATGATTCGAAGCACAAAGCCAAGCTGACCAAGGAGTGGCTGCGTAAAAAGCATATCAAGGTTCTGGAGTGGGCTAGCCAGTCTCCAGACCCCAGTCCAATAGGAAATCGTTGGATAAAGCTGAAACTTCGTGTTTCTCAACGACAGCCCCGAAAGCTGACATATCTACAGAAGATTTGTGTGGAGGAATGAGCCAAAATCCCTGTTTCCATATGTGAAAACCTGGTGAAGAGCTACAGAAAGCGTCTGATATCTGTAATTGCAAACAAAGGCTTCTGCACTAAATATTAGCACTAATTTTCTCAGGGGTACAAATACTTATGAACCCCAGTAAATTACTAATAAATCACTGAAAAACCATACCAAGTGAGTTTCTGGTTTATTTTTAAGATTATGTCTATAAATGGAATGCATCCATGATTGAAATTTCAGACTTCTGCCTATTTTCTAAGTGGGTGAACTTGCAAAGTCACAAGGGGTGTAAATACCTCCTCTCCTCACTGTACGTGTGAAATCATGTCCCCTATAAATACATTTTTTCGATCTGGCCTCAACCAAAACTCACAACAATAATTAATCTTCTAGACGCTCACTGATCCAAAATTGCATCACGCATAGTGATTGTTTGAATTCCATAGTTTTATTGGATTTTTATTCTTTCATATCAATTCCATTTGTGCAGGTGCTGGTCCTGGCTGACTAATATTTACTGATTACTGTCCAATCACAGGGCACATATAGACAAACAACCACACAGAATGACAATTTGACTTTTATTTGTCCTGCAAAGTTTTAGGTGAACTCTTTAGTGTTTGATTTTTGAAAAATGTCTAAAATGCCTTTTATTTGTTTTGCGCATTGTTCTAGTCTCGACTCCAGCACGAGCTGAAAAAAGTTCCCAAGCTGCAGAAGTTCTGGAATCTCATCAAGAAGAAATTAGACAAGATGGATGCCGACTCGGCTGAACAGTTTCGTAATCAGTTTTTCTTCTGTTCGGGCAAACAAACAAAACTCTTTCGCTTATTGACTTGTTTTGTATTCCTCTTTTGTTTTCTTCCAGGGCTAAAAAGGAGCGAACTTTCCTTTCGTCTCTCATTAAAAAGTTTCACGGGGTCCTTGAGTCAATTCCATCATCAGGTAAACTTTTTCCTCCCATTTTGGGCCTCGCCTGCAATAAGATAGTTCAGGGTGGGGTAGCTAATTGGTAGTGTTGTCGTTCTCTAACGTAGAGGTTGCTGGTTTGATTCTCTGCCCTGATGAACTCTTAAGTATCTTTGAGTAAGAAGATACTGAACCCCACATTGCTCCTGGTACTGCATCACTAGTAGGTAGATAAGGATATAATGTAAAGCACTCTGAGGGCGTTAAAGGTGGAAAGGCGCTATACAAGTGTAACTCCATTTACCAATATCAATACAAGTTATCTTTGAGATGTTCCCTCCCTTTTCGGGATTGTGCAGTAGGAGCGTGAGCTCCTGCTGCCATGCCACCACCGGCTCGTAATGCGGGCCGACACTGAGACACACCACCCCCTACACCACCCACCTGAAACGCTAAAAACAGAACACTTGTGTGTTTAGGTGGAATTCAGAGCTGACACAATAGATTACAGTCGCAAAACCAGCAGGGTCCACATCAGTCGTAGCACCTGCTGCACATGCTGGTGTTGTCGACACATTTGCGTGCTTGGGCGTGTGCCTTCTTCTCACGTTTGTTTGTCTCTCATTTTGACTATATGCCTTTCTTTATAAATTAACATGTCTCCCTCCTATATAGGGAGCATCAGTATGGACAAGGTGCACTACTGCGAGAGATTTGTTGAACTCATGATTGACCTGGAGGTAAGACGACGCACTTGGTTTTGTTTGGTTAACCCAAAACCGGTTTCTTTTTGGGGGGATTCTTACAATTTAAGATGGCTGTGGTTAGAGGTACAACAATTAATCGATTAATCGGCAAGTAATGGATGAGCAAATTAATCGGCAACTATTTAGAAACCAGTTAATCGTTTAGGACCTTCTTCACCTTAAACTTGTCTAAATACTTGAAATTATAACTAGGGCGTCAAACGATTACAATTTTTAATCGAGTTAATCACAGCTTAAAAATTAATTAATCGTAATTAATCGCAATTCAAACCATCTCTAAAATATGCCATATTTTTCTGTAAATTATTGTTGGAATAGAAAGATAAGACACAAGACGGATATATACATACAACATACTGTACATAAGTACTGTATTTGTTTATTTGTTTGTGTATTTTGCATTGCTATTTTGATTGGGAATGCCAGTTCACTTTGCATTGTTGTTTAACTGTGTGAGAATAGGGCCTCATTACTACAGACTGAAGTGCTTTTCTTTTTATGAACATTATTTTTTTTTTAAGATTGGAATATTATTTTTTTTGTGCTTTCACTAAATGATACTTATGTTTGTTGTGAAGGAGTTGCCGAAGCTTATGCCATTAAACGGCGCAGTCCAAAGAACGCCTGTGTCCACTCAACTGTATAACATATATATCTCTGTACATATCTTACCCAAAATACAACAAGAGACACATAATTGCCACTAAAAGAAAGAATACTTACAGAAATATGTGTGGAGCACAAATAGCACAATGCAACAGCATAAACGTCTCACAACTACTAATTCTCCCACTAATAGAATGAATAACATTAGTATGGAACGGTGCTGCCCCCAAGCGGCCGGTGGCATTCTCTTCACTCTTAATGTCCAGAAACGGCGTCATTGTAATCTGTTTGAGGCAATGCGTGAGCGGGTCATTCAGTGCATGCGTTAATTGTGTCAAATATTTTAGCGTGATTAATTTAAAAAATTAATTAACGCCCGTTAACGCGATAATTTTGACAGCCCTAATTGTAACACATATAACTAGTGCTGCAACGATTAATCAACTAACTCGAGTTTTCGATTAGAAAAAAATATTCGAATTAAATTTTGTTGCTTCGAGTATTCGTTTCATTACAGTGGCGTTTTATTGGTTTATTTTGAAAGTGTTTACATTTATTTTTATTGATTAGGGTGGATACACTGCCCTCTGGTCTGCCTCATTTCACATGGCTAAATCCAACTGCTCCCTGTTCAGACCAACGTAATCAGTTTTCTTTTGGGCTAATGTTTTTTAATGCATCCTTAATTAAGTTTATAGGTGCTGCATATTTAGCAGTTTTTTTTGTGGAAATATGAGTCTGAACTATTTGTTAAGAGCATTAAAAAAATAAAATAAAAAAAAAGTTAGCATTTTATAGCATTTAAGCTAGCAGATTTTTGCTATGTAAGTTAGCCAATTGTTCTTTTGTTTTACATAGATCCTCATTTATTCATTTTTTATACTGTTTGAGGCTCATCCCAGATATTTTAATTTTTAATGTTCCCAATCCGATTACTCGATTAATCAAACTATTTAGTTCATCGATTAATCGACTACTAAAATAATCGATAGCTGCAGCCCTACATATGACTTCTCAGTAGTAAATATAATCAGATTCATTCATTATATTTTCGTAACGTAGGATATGAACAAAAATCTGATCTTACTTTGGAAAACAACAATTTGTGTCATTGCAAATTTTCGGACATCTTACTGTCTTAGCTATCTTCTTAATAAGGCTGCAACAACTAATCTATTAATAAATTAGTTTCCAACAAATTTGATAATCGATACAGTTGAAGACTACAGTCAGGATGCTGTAATAAAATATTATTTTTTAGGGAAATAGTCATCCATTTTATCTGCATTGATACTTACAACATGGCTAAAACAACTTCAAATTAAATTGTGAAGGTAATTGAAAAATGTTACATTTATCCAATTAACCATTCAATTAATGGATTATGATAATTATCGTGAGTTGCAGCCCTAACTGTGGTCGTTTTTTTTAGTCAACAAAATCAAGGTCAATGTATGGGGATGAACATCGGACAAATTTAACTATCAATGTGTAATTTTTTAAAAAGTATTTTTTCATTAATTGGTTTTAATAATTTATGTATTTACAAAAAATCCAACAGATCAGAGAATAATTTGTTCTTCAATCACGCTCCTGCTTACTCTGCTCACTCACCCTGTTGAAATGAATGCAAATACCATTAATATGTTATAAACTCCCCTAAAATACAATACTACAATCTTTTCTTAATGTGTTTTGTATGAGAAAAAAATGCTCTATAATATATAATATAAAAACATACAGTAAGTACATTTTTAAATATAATTATAATCAACTAAACCGTTTTGTTACACTTTATCAATGCTCAATGAACTGCCTGTTCTGTGTGTATGCCACAGCCTCGTTAATTGTTAAAAAGATAACACTGCCACATAGTTACTATGTGTTAGCTTGTGTGTTTGTGGAAACTCTTTCCTCTCTTGGCATTAACTCATTCACTCCCAGCCATTATCACCGGAGCAAGGCCCTTCGCTCCCGGCCGTTTTACTGGATTTTGACTGATTTTGCAAGGCCCACAGAAAATTTGGTTTTATTGCTATATAAACATGGAACCCACCAAAAGAAACATTAGACCCTTTTTTTTTCAGCAGAAAAAAAAGTTAGTTCATATCTTTTTCCATTCTTTAGAAATCCGCATTAGAAAATAGTTTGAGCAATTTTCTAATTTCTGATGAAAAAACGGAGCTATTGAGCTTTTTGTGAAAGCATACATTTCAAACATAACTTTGACTTATACACAGCTATTTTTTGGTGTAGTTACATCCCAAACATCTGAATAATGTTTTCCTTAAATAAAATAAACAACAGGACAAATAGAGGTTTTGATAGCAAAGTAACAATTTATTTACACATAACTAACTGAAAGATGACGCTGTTGTGACTGCGACAGCCGGTTAAACTTTTCCCTCATCGCCATCCGTCTCATAAAGGTGAATTTTTTTTTTGTCTCTGCGGGCTCTGCTCGCGAGCAGCACAGACTGAAAGGGATCGTCCGCTGCACTAGTGGTCCCAGTCGTTCTGCTCGGTCGTCCAGCGCCTGGCATCCCAGGCGTCCTACTGGTTGTTCTGCTCGGTCGTCCGCCGCCTGGCATCCATTCGGTCATCTTCCGCCGGTGCCCGGCCGTGTGGCTTAGGCGTTTGTTGCCGTTGAATGCGCTATTGCCCTCCAGTGGCCAGTTTCATTGGTCTAAAATCGATGTTCAGCTTTGTGCTTTGGAGTTAAATTGAATCAGAACCCAGAGATGTCTTTTTTTGGAGGGGGGGGGGGAACGTCTTCGGGACACTGAATCAATTAAAAACAACGTATTTATACGTTTTTTTGGGAGCAAATGAGTTAAGGATGTTAAGGGTATGTGGGTGTTTTAACTGCATAACTTTATGTTTAGTTTAATAGTTAATTTCACCTGAGACAGTTTGTTTTTCTTTGGCTTTGATGCCACCAGGGCTTCCGTGTCTTCCTGACGATAACCAAAAAAACAAAAGGTGTAGTGTTGGTCTGTTTAATAAGAAATTTTCAACCATTGTCGATTGGTCTTCTTGTAATAATGGGGTGTTTACCATACATTTATTTTTGCACGTTGCTGAACAACAAAATGAATTGAATTTTGCCCATAGTCCATTTTGGCATGTCAAATGTAGTAAAATAAGCAATTTCCTCACTCTTACTCAGACTGTTCAGATGTCGATAACTAACTAGTCCAGAAAGACAAATAATCGTAGCACTTGATGACGTGGTGTCGTTGGTCTCTTGTTGTTTTTAAGCGGTAAACATGTATCAGACTGCCTTTGATAAACAGTCAGCCTTTAAAATCGTTTAATGGGGGAACTACTTGAAGATAGACGACTGGTCGCAATCTAGGATAGAGACACAAGCTTCCGTAAGGTGTTGCTGCGTGTGCACATCTCACATTACAACCGTGAGCGCTGTATAGATTCCATCCTGCTGACAGGCCGGCCTTGCTGTTCCTGGCATCGTCAGTTGGCCAGCCAGACCGTCCGCCCGCCCGTTGTCTCCAGAGAGATGGGCTCCCTGTCCTTCAAGCCTTCTCCTTTTTCAAAGCATCCCATCGGCTGAAATCTATACTTCTCTCCCATATGAAAGGAAAACAGTGGGGATGGGAAGAAGACCCATCTTATTCTTGGCTTTTTTATCCTGCGTGTTTTGATGAAAGATTATTGTTGGACGAAAGAAAAGCAGTATCACTAGCTGCATGTACAGCCTTTGGAGAGATTCTGTCAGTTCATTTTGAATGTTCAGTACCATATTCTTTGTGGCCTTTTTTGTTTTGGTGGCTACCGGTGGCTCTTTTGCTCAGACTGTCAATTTGTCAACAAGTTGAGCTGATTTATTCCCAACCCAACCAGCACCGCTATCTCATTTTGACAGCTTTCAACCCCCCCCCCCTTCTCTGTGTTACTGCCACCAGCAACTAAATCAAGTTGTCCCTTCTGTTCTAACACTGTGTTGCTGCCAGTATTCCGTCAAGAAGAGATCAGGGATGATCCAGACGCATTCACACTTCAAATTCTGCCGACTCTATTGTTGTGTGCTTGTTGTGAGATTTCGCTTCATACTACATGCTTTGTTCAGACTAGGCCTGAACGATATATCGTTTAAACATCGCCATCGCGATGTGCGCATGCGCAATAGTCCCATCGCGAGGACGTGCGATAGTTTTTTCATTTCACTTTTTTTAATCCACTAACGTTTGTTTTGAGGAAGGAACAGGAAGGACAGCCTCTCATTCCCTCCAACTCGCAGTCATCGGCTCCTCCCCTGCTGCAGCGGAGTGGAGGGAGGAGGGGCCGAACAGCAGAGCGGAGGGAGGAGGGGCCGTTTTCAAAGTGAAAGCAAGCAACACGTTGAATAGGGAAGACTGTCTCCAAAAGGAGTTTTGGAAGTATTTTGGCTATCGACAAGATTGTAAGGAACAAAAAACAGCCCTGTTGACAGTGCCTCGCCGTGGTTGCCTCAACAAGAAGTAATCCGTCGAACATATGGGACCATTTAAAACGCAGGTATCAATGCATTTCTGCTACGAGCCTCCCATCAGAGGCTTTTTAGTCCAGGTGGGAACATTGCTACGTGCCAACGTTCTTGTCTCAAGCATGCAATGGTGGATAAACTAGTTGTCTTGGCCAAAAACCTATGAGACCCAGTTGAGAATTGCTGAGCAAGGAAGGTGGACGATATGCAGACAAATACATAACACAGCTGCAGGAATGTCTTTTCTTTTTACACATGTGACAGCTATCAGGAAGGAAGGAAATTTGGGAGTTAAAATGGTTCTGTTATTCATCACAGTTATTTGCAGTTATTCAGTTCAATTATTTACAAGCTGAATTGAGTTTGTTTCTTTTATATTTAAATTAATTGTAAATCGTATTTTTCAAATAACTATAGTACAGCTGCACATAAAGTTTTGATACTTAATATTTTTGTTTAAATATTTTTAAAACTTTGTTGCAGTTTTACAGTTTTATATTGTTATATTTTGTGCAAACAACTCAGGGGATTAATGCACTTGCACTTTAATTTGACAGATTTAATATTTAAGTTCAAATATGTTGACAACTTTATTGTTGTTTTACTAAGGTTTTTATTTATTGTTATAGTTTGTGAACAACTCTTATTTGTCATATTTAATATTTTTGTTCAAATATGTTTACAACTTTTGTTATTTTACAGAAGTTTTTATTTATTGTTATATTTTGTCAAAAACTTGGGGGACGAATGCACCTGCTCTTTTATTTGTCATGTAATATATTTGCTGCTGTTGAAGTGTCAAATATTGTGTTCAATAAATTATCTATTTTGAGCAGACATGGCTTCCTGGATCCCTTCATACAGCAATCTTAATCATTCACTAATGAAACTGTATTATATGAATACACTGTGGTCACGGTGTGTCATGCAAAGTATTTCCAAACAGCTATTCAAGTCATCTAGTGAACATTTCTTTAAAAAAAATAAATAAATAAATAAATAAATAAATATATATATATATATATATATATATATATATATTTTTTTTTAATTATTATTATTTTTTTTTAAATTTATTACTATCGCAATATAATATCGCAATATATTGCACACCCCAAAAAAATCGCAACAATAGTTTTTTCCAATATCGTTCAGGCCTAGTTCAGACCAATAACCAGACTATTAGAATTCATTGATTTTGGGGGGAAAATACGCAGAATCTGTTAATGCTACCTGCTGTTTTTTAAATTGTTATTCATAACTAAGCCTGAACGATATATCGTTTAAACATCGCCATCGCGATGTGAGCGTGCGCAATAGTCCCATCGCAAGGACGTGCGATAGTTTTTTTTTTTTTTTTTTAATCCACATATGCCCTGCTTTCTGCTCTGTGCAGAGCCTCACACCCTCCCTCTCCCAGCTCTTTGAACCTCACAGTCACTGCAGCACTTGCTTATTAAAGTTAAGGATGCTGGTATCTTTGATCTTGCCAAAGAAGCGGACGTCACAGCGCAGCAGCTGTCAATCATCGTTTAACTTGTTAAACAGTTTCTGCAAGGAAGCCGCTTTGGAATGAATGTGTGTGTGTGTGGAGACGTTTGAGAAATATATATTAAATGCCAGAAGTGATCATGAGGAGTTTGTAATTTCTACATGTCCACCAAGAGTCACAGCGAAGGTAGATAAACAGAAGTATTTAATAAAGCCAAGCATTTTTCTACTACAGTACTTTATTCTTGTTCAAAAATGATTTGGTTGGACAGTTATGTCTAAAACTGATAATAATTATTACATTTAAGTGCTTAAAACCATTTATATATATATATATATATATATATATATATATATATATATATATATATATACATACATATAATTTTTTTTTAATCATAATTTGGGGAAAAAGGAAAAAAACATGCCTTATATGTATCTCTTTCCAATGCTAAATCTGAATAAATACATTGAGCACACACACAAAAAAATAAAAATTTGGGGGGTGGGGTGCGCAACTTTGTGGTTTTTCACTTATCGCGGCGGGTTCTGGTCCCCATTAACCGCAAAAAACGAGGGATCACTGTACACTGGTCATTGTGAGTCATTCAAAGTCTTTGCAAACAGCTATTCAAGTCATCTAGTAAAAATTTCTTTAAAAAAAAAAAAAATTTTTTTTTTTTAATATCGCAATATATCGCAAACCCCCAAAAAATCACAGCAATAGTTTTTTCCAATATCGTTCAGGCCTATTCATAACCTCGAATTGCCTTTAAAATTTAATGATGTCAAACCTTCTCATCGGTTGGTGATGAACTATGGCAAGTGTTGATCTATCTAAAATTTTGGTGAGTTTGACACAATTGAGTTCTAAAGCTTACATTTTTTGCAACTTAGCATCATCATCCATCTGTCAGTGAGTGGGTTTCAATTATGCTGGCAAATTGGCAATAGACGTAATGTGAAGTAATAGATTGGTTTTGACAGACTGCTAGAGAAAATGGTCGCTTGAAAGCGTAAATCAGAGTACCCATGTCTTTTCAGACAGCGGTTCTTAACTCATTCACTCCCAGCCATCTCCACCGGTGCAACCCCCTTCGCTCCTGGGGTTTTACTGGATTTTGACTGATATTGCAAGGCCCACAGAAAATTCTGTTCTATTGCTATATAAACATGAAACCCACCAAAAGAAAGATTACACTCTCTTCTTTCATCAGGAAAAAAAGTTCCTATCTTTTTCCAGTCTTTAGAAATCAGCATTAGAAAATAGCTTAGTTTGAGCAATTCTCCAATTTTTGATGAAAAAACTGAGAAACTAAGCTTTTTTTGAAAGCATACATTTCAAACATAACTTTGACTTTAACACAGCTATTTTTGCTTTAGTTACATCCCAAACATCTGAATGTTTTCCTTTTACAAAATAACATAAACAACAAGACAAATAGAGCTTTTGATAGCAAAGTAACTATTCCCATTTACACATAACTGAGAGATGACGCTGTTGTAGCCGCGACAGCCTGGTAAAGTTTTGCCTCATCGCCGCCTGTCTCGTAAAGATGGATTTTTTTGAGTCTCTGCGGGCTCTGCTCGGCGAGCAGCACGGACTCAACGGCATCGTCTGCTGTACTGGTGGTCTCGGTCGTTCTGCTCAGTCGTCCAGCGCCTGGCATCCCGGGTGTCCTCTCGGTTGTTCTGCTCGGTCGTCCGCCGCCTGGCATCCTGGATGTCCTTTCGGTCATCTTCCGCTGGCGGCCCGGGCGTTCGTTGCCATTGAATCGGGTTGCGGGTCTTACTAAATGCGCTACTGCCCTCCGGTGGCCAGTTTTTTTTGCTTTAAAATGGATTTTCAGCTTTGTACTTTGGAGCTAAGTTGAATCACAACCCAGAGATGTCTCTTGTACAAAAAAACGTAAAAGACGCATAAATACGTCTTTGGGACACTAAACAATTAAGAATAGTATTTATACGTTTTTGGGAGCAAATGAGTTAAAGGGAACCTCGGACTTAGATTTGCAAGCTCTAATAAGCTACAATTGTTTTTCTAAAATAGGTTATTAGAAAAACATATTATTGCCATTGATTTAAAAATCTTTAAAATTTAATATATGCTTTGACCTACGGAAGGCTCCATTTTTTACGCGCGCAATGCCCGCTGGGGATGACAATGTGGTTGGGCATGCACGGGAGAATAGCTGTGCTAGCTAACAAGCAAAGCTAGTATGACGACTGGCATGATTTTGTCACATTCTGCTGCTGGTCAAAAATGTTTTGTTACAGAGATGTGGGATGAGTTACCAACGTCGTACCTGCATCCAATTCCAGCTCATCAGCTGTGTCTTTAAACTAGAGCTGAAACAAATACTCGAGCAACTCGAGTAACTCAAGTTTAAAAACTGATCCGAGTAATTTTATTCACCTCAAGGAATCGTTTAATTTTGCCAGCTCTGAGCATCACGTTTTGCCCAGACTACTTTTAATGCGGGACAACGCGCTGACGTCACGTGCGTAGTGGAAGAAGCAATAAAAAAAAAAAAAAAAAAAAAAAAAAACTTACTGCAGCCGACAGCCGCTACAAACTACGCCGACGTTGCTAAAAACTAGCCCGCATGATGCTAGTATGGTAGCAGGTAGTGTCCGATGCGTCTCATAGATATCACATGCATTTAGGACTAGATGTGAAATGACAGACTCGGCCGCGTCTGGGCAGCGTTAGTAAACAGCCGCCATCTTTAAGCAGTACACTTCTCAGCGCTAGTAAATATAACGTTACTGTCACTCGCTCACGTAATGTTAGCCCTTCGCAGGGCTAGGTTTCTATTGATTATGACCACTGTGGAAGCGTGGCTAACGTGTCTTACATACAGTCTTTATTTAATCTGTAAAAACAGCGCTGTAGAGTGATGAGGGTGTAAAATTAAAATATAATAAAGCTAACTGTCAGTTTTAGCTCAATAGTCACTGCTGAATAAAACTGCAAGTAGCACGGGTCCCTAATGTGCTCCAATACAGCAGGTATCATACATTTATTTTGAACACTGCAAAAACTCAAAATCCTATCAGTACTTACAGTTTAGACTAATGTAAAACTTAACTACAACTTAAATATAGCCCGACACGAATGGAAATTAAATTGAAACACGTGGAAAAAACACGTAGCTTTCAAGTGATGTGTGTTATCAAGCGTAATTACATTACACGTAAGAAATGTTTTGTTTAAATATGATTTTAAGTTTTTTGAGTGAAAGCAGTGAATTTTTTTTTCTAGTCAGATCTGAGATGCAATTGTTGGCTGTTTTCAAACATGTATATCGAAAATAAAGACATTGATTGACAGAAAATGGTTCAATATTGGATGAAATGTCTTTTTTTCCTCATGTATATTTATAATTGCTCTTTACCTAAAGAAAAAGTTTTATCCGATTAATCGATAGAATTTTCAGTCGATTACTCGATTACTAAAATATTCGATAGCTGCAGCCCTACTTTAAACCAATGCTAGGTGGCTTGCCAAGATATTGACTTTCTGCAATTAGACAGTTTGTATATCCCTTCTTTGTTAGTTGTATCATTGCCTTGTTTTTTTTGTTTGTTTGTCTGCATTTCACCGTGGTTTTCCCTCCGTTTTTTTTTTTTTTTTTTTTTTTTTTTTTTAAATTGATCCCGACCCACTGTCACTGACCCTTTTTGTGTCTCTCTTTTCGCGATCATGTTTTTTGTGTGTTCAATAAACCCTTTTACGCAATCCCAATGTTATTGTTTGCTTGCTGTCTGAAGTGAGCCGCGTTTTGTAATTCTGTGGTCAAGCCAGCCGAACTTTCTTTTCAGTTGCGTTCCCCTTTCGGGAAGGAAAAATCATGATTCTAATGTTGCGCGGAAGTGTAGTCCTGTGGTCTACGCGCTCTGTCGCACGGGAAACGTGGGCTCGATATTCGCTGGAGACCTTCATTTAGCTTTTGCTGCTCGTTTAGTGAAATATCGACCGTGCTGTCCTGCTCATCGCTTTTCCGCTTTGGTTCAAATTGAAAGGGCAGAACCGACGACATGTTAATGTAGCTAACGAGTGACACTGTGGAAGTATGGCAGCGCTGCCCAGTGATGTCACCGTCCAGAGTGCATTGCATCATCATGTACAATGGCGACTTACTAGTTACACTCTATTTTCAAATTTTATAAAAACGAAAACCCTGGTTCCCTTTAAGGATTTGGTATATGTTTACTCATAAATATCTCCTGAATTTCATGTTACTAAATATAACTGTCCTCACGGATTGAATTTCCCAAATGTTGAGGATGAGTCATTTTGTAAAAGTCCCTTGGAAAATAACCAGAATGACCCAGAAATTGGCTGCTTGGAAGCAAAACAGCAGGCTTCCTCTGTCTTTTCAGGCATGCCTGCTTGCTTGAGACTTTTTTTTTCTGGGTCTTCTCATGATAGACATGTTGCTGAGTAATACCGGCTTTGGTTCTTCTTCGATGCATAGCTGAACCGAATGAATTGACACGCGATAGTTTACTGCCATTTTGCTTTAAAAGTAATTGTTACGATAACCAGAATCTGTTGCTTTTTAAGGCCCTGCTGCCCACCAGGCGTTGGTTCAACACAGTGCTCGATGATTCCCACCTTATGGTTAGTTGCCATCTTTCCAGCCTCACTGAACGGGAGAAGGAGGGCCACCTTTTCTGTCAGGTACAAGACCTGCACCTTGTAACACAATCAACGCACACAATATATGTCTGAATGGTGAAAATCCGAAAGACGTAACTCATGCGTTTCTTCCTTTATGCACAGTTGCTCGACATGCTTAAATTCTACACGGGCTTCGAGATTAACGACCAAACAGGAATGGCCTTGACGGAGAAGGAGATGACAACGCTACATTATGACAGAATCACATCGCTGCAGGTAACCAGCACAAACAACTCCCAGTATTGTAATAAATTGACTCCAATTGGCTGCAGTGCTGTTTCCCACACTTAGCATTTGCCCGGACATTTACTTTAACATGAATGTCACCTTTGTTTTTTTGCAGAGAGCAGCCTTTGCTCATTTCCCGGAGCTGCACGACTTTGCCTTGTCCAACGTGGCCGCAGTGGACACTCGGGAATCTCTGACCAAACATTTTGGCTCTCTCAGGTAAATGAGTGTAATGCATGTTTTCATACACTGCTATTTCGACCTCACACAACACATAAACATCCACGTTCCTCGGCCTCCGTGTTAAGTCAGTGATAAACGGCACCAGCGGTGCCGCCTGAGTGCCGCCGCTAAATGGCAGCCAGCGCTGCCCCACGACAAGCAGCCGGTTGCAGTGAGAGCGCGAGGGGCACGCCTCATTAATTTAATCGATTTGCAGCGGCTTGAGAATAAACTCTTTGAACAGCTGTGTTTGTCACATCGTGTTAGCTTGCCAAAGAGCCAAAAAGCACACAGGCTTTAATAAACCCCTCTATTGTGCGGGCTGTGGTCCCCTGTCAGGTGAAAATGAACGCTATATTCAGATTTCTGAGGGCCTCACAAAGTTTAGCCTGCTAAACGAGGCTCGGATTAATTTTTGTGTCGCTGTTAAAAGTGTGTAATTGAAATTTGTTCAGTTTAATTGCTTTGATTTGCCGTGTTGGCTCAATATGATTGGCTCGCTTAATATTTTGAAGCTGTACATATTGTTTGGCGATGGACGAAAGGATTTATAACTCTATGACTAGAATGAGCACACATCCAAATGCAATCTCCAGGCATGAAAATCTCTCACCTTTCGGCGAAATTCGCCGTTTTGAAGTAAAAAAGGATGACCTACGTGAATCGTGTAGATCCGATGAGAAAACTTTTAAGGGGGGTGGGGGGGGGTCGGGTGTAGGCATGTGCCGGTTACCTTCACGGTTTACCATGCTATGAAAACGTTGCGGTTACAAAACCACTAAAATTTTCCGTCATACAGTACTTCGTATTCGTTATTTTTCATGCGTCGAAAATGCAGCCAGAAGTGGCTTGGCGCGGCAGCGCTTACCCCTTCCCCTGTTTGATGCTGCGAGTGTCAGTGACGCTATTCCAGCAAACCCAAAAACAAACTTTTCAAACGCAAGGCGTAAATTCTGCAGTGCATTGAGCTCTCAAATCGTGGTAACTGAAATATACCAAATGAATACATTTAAAACGTTGTACAATCGTATTCTTCCACGTGTGAGTCGCTTCAACAGTTTAGCTTCATGAAAAAGTTTGCCAAAAACAAAACACACATTTTCCTTTCAAATTCAATACACAAAGTTACTAAAAACTTACAAAGACGAATGATATGCAAGGCTTAGCTAAGCTAGGAGAGCAACTTCATTGAGGTTAATCACAGCCGCTGAGAGAGAAACAAGTTTGTATGCGGGGGGGGGGGGGGGGGGGGGAGCGTCAAAGATCGCTAATTGCGACAGATGATCTTGTCCTAAGCACAAACTCATGTTCGCTGGACGAGGTGAGATCTCACTCCCAATTTTTTTTAGATGAATGCATTTGCCAGCATATTGAATTTGGTGAGTAATGGTTTTAATCGTTTTCATATTTTGCGGTATGACAAAGTTACTGCCGTTTGTTGCAGCTTGCGTTGAACACTGCCAGAGCGTCCGGTGAAAAAATAGCTCCCCTTAAGGTAGCTTCAAGCTTGTGTATTTAACGGTAATATAAAAGCAGTGTTGTCAGTAACGCGTTATGTGAGTAATGCGTAACTGTAATCTGATTACTTTCTTTCAGGAAAGAACAATCTAATGCGTTCATTTTTCTAAATCAGTAATCTGAGTAAAATTACTTTCCTTGATGCCTGTACGTTATTATTTTGTTATTGCCCCATAATGTATGTAGAATGAAGAATACTGTAGTCATGGGAGTGACATCACATGTCACATTTTCTAATCGGGGATGGAAAAAAAAAAAGGGTCACGTGTATTACCATGATGCGTGAGCCGTGAGCGCTGGGAGTTTGTGGCCAAAACAACATAGCCTTGCTACCTCGCCAGGATGCAATGAAATAGGCAGGAGATATACTACAAACGGCTGCATTTGCACACTGGAAACACAGCCATTACTTCACATTTTTGTCCAGTAAAGATGACAAAAATATCTCCGTGCGCTGCGAACTTTGCACTGGCTCAAAAAGACTGTCGACCGCTAAAAGCATCCAATTCAAGCACCACTTGGAATTACAGCACAACAGGTAACATGAAAGCCAGGACTTTTTGATACTGCTCGTGCTCAATCCTCGGTTCAAGCTCAGTTGTTGTTGAAGGTTTAGGTTAGGAAGCTAAGGTTGAAAGAAATTCTAACTATCCATCTTGCCTCCTCAGCTGTAGTTTTGGCTAAGCAATGCAAAGGGCTGTCTCTACGGTGCTATCGTCACATGATCCGTTCGAAAAATAATTTGGACCCATTATGAAATACAGTAGTTTGAAGGATTCTTGTTCATTTCATTCATTTTTGTTGTTTATTTTATTGCTCTAAAACTTTTATAGACAACCTTTTAATGGCCATATTCAATGGTCTTTATTTTAAAGGGGAAGTTCAGAATTTTTTACATTAGGCTTAATCTTTGAGTTAGCCGGGGTTTAATTAGTCATTGGAGTTGATTTGAACAAATTCTGCGCAGTTTGCCAGTTATTTGTTAGTTTCAGGGCTCCGGAGTGGCTAAGCCAGCGCGAGTCAATGGTGGTTGAAATCAACTCCTTCAACTAATTAAACCCCCGCTCAAATATTAAGCCTTATGTGAAAAATTAAAATGGTCAAATTCGCCACATGTAGGACGTTTCGCCGACAGAGGACATTTTGGCAGAACGCCGGAACATATTTCCTCCACACCTTTCTCACCTTTTTAACCCCTGACCCATTTTCATGCCTGAATCTCTGTATTATAATATTATAAGAATTTGTGACTGATCATGTACAGTATTGATTTTGTTAGTCTGTTCCTATTTCATATCTACAGATACATCACCGATATGTATTATTATTATTATTATTATTATTATATCAGTTATAAGGGAGTGCCAAAAAATCGATTATTAGATGCATCGCGATTCGACACGTGACGATTCAATTACGATTCATAAATGTTCAAAAACGATGATTTTCCCTAATAACTTTATGACAGCTGTGCATAGCGGAACGAAATTCAAGACACGTCTGCCGCCTGGCCACCTTTGATGGAAGCACGCACAACGTTATGATGGATGCTGCCGGTTACTAAGCGAGAGATTTACGCCTTTTCAAAACACTGGAAAATACATTTGTGTATGAGACAGGCAGGGACCCGGCGGTCACGCTTCTGTGAGCAAGTTATTTTCTAGAGCGAGAGGGGAAGAGAGAGAGAGTTCGTTGCTCCTTGTCGTTCAGTTGTCCAGCAGTAGTTTCAAGTCATGTCAATTGAAAAATGTCTTGAGTGTGTTGCTAAGTCCCGTGTGTGTCTATAAGAGGTGATAGTTTACGAACCCTCTTGTACTGTTTAGCCTTTGTTGTTGTTGTTTTTGAGATGTTAACAGTTAGCGCCGAGCGCTAAGCTAATTAGCGAATTCGATAACGTGTATTTCCATGTCCATTTGTCCGTTGTTTGTTGGTGTACAAAAGTTACTCAGTTATGCAGTACGTGTAAAACCATTATTAAGAACAGCGTTAACACTGCAAACATGCGAAATAGTACAGAAATCTGTAAAAACAAAGTATATTGGTTAAAAGAAGTCTTATTTCTAAAGACACTTTGTTTCCAGAAAATGTGGAATTCATTCCACCTGTGTAAATTGTATTGTATTGTTGAGAGAAATAAGTACTGCCTTTGAAATAGCTAATGTTTTTGCACCTTCTTATGAAAAAGATTATCTCAAGGTCAGCTGTGTGTTGTATGGGCATGTTGAGAAATAAGGACTACCTTTAAAATGGTTAATGTTTTTGTACTTTCTTGTTTAAAAAAAGCAGTTTAAGGGCAGCTTCTTTTGTATGGGCATGTTTCCATCATTCCTGTTTAATCATTAAGATATTCTAATTGTTCAATAATCGAATCGTACCACCCTGAATCACCATCGAATTGTGGCACATCCCTAATTCAGTTATCAGCAAACAAACTTATATAGGATATTTGCCAATATAGCGACTATTGACTCCTCCCCCAGAATAGATAGTCTCATAGTCGTCATCGTCTTCAAAAATAGCTTTAAGTAAGACTTTTAACTAGAGTTGTCCGATAATGACATTTTAACCGATATCCCGATATTGTCCAACTCCAAAAATCCGAAACTGAAATCAAACAGATACTGAGTCGTGGACTTAACATATTATGGCTAATTGTATTGTAATGCCCAGGTCAATTGGTCTGCTCACATAGCAAATCCCAAGCATCCTATTTTGGAGACATCCAATGGTCACTTAGCATAACTGCAGTGCTAAGCTGTGACCAGCGCTTGTACAAAGGCAGAAGGCTTCTATATTCACTTTGAAGGCAACATGCAAATCGGCCCGAAACCGATAATGAACAGCCGATGTTGATATTGTCATACCTGTCAAGTTGTATGGTTTAGGCGTAATTTTCTACAAGTGAGCACTGACTTTTAAATTTGTACGCCGTACATTCAAAATCTGTACGTTTTTCGTGCATTACGTTTTTTTTCTCTCCGTTCGGATTTTGTCACCGTTTCAGCAACGAGACATTGTGTGTTACTATGCGTTACTACGATGGTTGAATGACGCTGAAAAGTCAGAGACACGGAGAGAGAAGTGTTTGTCATAACGCTTTAGCAAACGCGATGCTAGGCCAGGTGGCTCCAATATTTCCTGACTGTAGCCGACAGCCGACCATCTACTTTTAGATATTACATGCATATAGAACTACATGCAAAATGACAGACTCGGCGACGTTAGTAAACAGCCACCATTTTAAAGCAGTAGACTTTTCAGAAAGGCTCTGTAGTAGTGAACCTTCTTAGCGAACCTAAGTAATTTTTTATCTAAAATACTCCTAAATCGTCAAAATCTTGACTTGAATCTATCTTTAATGATGAAACAGTTTTAAAACTTTCACATGTCAAAAGAAGAAAGAAGGGAACTATTGCAAAAACGGGAGCAATTTTAACAACTTTTAACTGTTGATTCACAACATTAAATTACCAAACATAGCAAAGCTTACTATGTTGGTAATAAACATGAAAGGTAACACCAGTTACTTTGCCGAGTAACTAATTACTCTTATATTCAGGTCAACTCAATTACTTTTTGGGAGAATTTGTAACTGTAATTAATTACTTTTTAAAAGTAAGATTAACAACACTGGTCATAAAGATGAAGTCTGCAGAATGAAAAGCGACGAAAGCGGAGCTTTTATTCTGCCAATTTGTTGCCGAACACAATTTGCCTGCAACTATTGCTGATTATTCTCAGAATTAGCAAAAGAAATGTTCCCTGACTCAAAGATTGCATCAGTAAATTAATTTGATCAATTGACCTTCTTAATTTATAATTGGACACACTATTGAACTACCTTCAAGTCAAACTGAATTGCGAGCTGAAGAGCCATGAAGTGCAGCCATCAAGACATGATAGAAATTGCCAGAAGTGCTACATACAGTTTTAACAAAAGTCACTGTTAAATTTTAGTAATCATGATGTAGCTGAAGATATTGATTGTTCTTTGATTGTACCAGGTTATATGTTACAATATTACCAACAAATTCGTATTATTTAAAAAAAATTGTTTTATTTTTGTTCCATATTGCACGCTATATACAATGTTGTAAGATTAGTCACCAATTTGTAAGGGAATACTTCACTATTTGTTAGATTGCCAACGGCCTCAGGTTGACAGGTATGTATTCTCCAATATCATTTTAAAATGCTTTTCAACTCCACTTTTAACATAGCTAGATGAATAGATTGACAGGTAGCTGAACGGATGATTAGGCAGAAGAATAAAATAATTATATGATAGACACAAGATTGAACGATTGATGAATGAATGGGTGAATAGACGGCTAGACAAATGTTGCATGTTGTGGTTCGCGACAGTACGTACAGTTCTTTGTAAATGTGCATTCATTGGAACACAGGTAATAAGTCAATTCATTACCTCCATTACTAAAAATAAACTTTTCATTGCCAGTGTTACCATGCCCCTAATGGCCAGCAGCCACTAAGAATAAACAAGCAACTACCTATGGCTTGACACAACATAAAATTCCTCGTTACCATCTATCATCCCCTTCTGTCATAGATTAGAAGTGCTTGGACCTCACACTGTCTCTCTTTTGAGTTTTTTGAGCTGAGCATTGCTGAATCGGGTTAAATACTCTTGCTGAATCATTTCACGTATTCCCGCAAGCACCCACACTCCACCACCCCACCCCACCTCAATCCGCCAGTTCTTGGCGGGCGACAGATCGGCATTGTTCCCCCATCCGCAACTGTCATCCTGCTTGACTCCCCCCACCACCACCACCCTCTGAAATAAGCCACTATCAGATTTAACGAGGTAATTTTTCCCCCCCTTCAGAGCAACTCATGCTAATGCCACTTTATTTCTGCCGCGGAACCCTCTCACTAAGCTTCCAGTCACCCGTCGCTCCGAATTTATCCACTAATTCCCCAAAACACACAAACGGAGTATTATTGCTCAGCTTTGCCTATAAATAGAAGCTTCTGACACTTGTATAAAGCGCCACCGAGTGTCATTTTAGGCCAGCAAATGAATTTAATACATGATCAAAGACAGTACTTTGTGAAAGGCTGTAAAAGATAGTTACTGTATATATTTTGTGGTAAGCTTTGAGTTTCATCCTCACTTTAAGGCTTTACTCATTTGATATCTTGGTTCATTAACACTTATTATGGTAACATTTGTTGTCATGATTTCTACTTGAACCTCAGCTAATGTCACATTATCAGATCAAGTCACATTTATTTATAAAGCCCTTAATCACAACAATGCCTCAATGGGATTCACAATTGACAAAGGCCCACAATTGACAAACATGGTGACATCTAGGCCTGTCGCGATAACACATTTTAGTGTGCGATAATTTATCTCATAAATTATTGAGATATGCGATATTATTGCGCCCCCCCCATATAAAAAAAAAACAATTTACAATAACACAGCGAGAATACAGTGTATATTAATAGATCAAGTACACCCATTTAAACACGATAAATGTTTACTCTTAAATTCAAAAATACTTTTTAAGAAATCACAACTAAAAACAATAGCCTATGCCTCTTAAGTAAAAGACACCAATATTAATACCGCACAGAAGCACAGAATAAATAAAATGTGTTTTTCAAGAAAAATAAAATAAAATTGCACTTAATAATTCAAGCATTTAGGCAAATGAAAACTTTTCCCCTCATAGCTTCTGCTATGGTGTTCCATAGGGATGAAACGATACAGTTAAGTCACGGTTCGGTACGATTTTCGATACGGGGGACACGATTTTCGATTCGATCCAATACATTTAATGCTCTGAAAAAAAATAAAATAACAACTGTATTTTTTGTTTGTTTTTTTTCTTTTTTGCTAATGAGCAAAAATTAAATTGCCATCATATAAACATGCATTTTAGTGCATAATATTTATGTGCTTACTTCTTACTGATCTGAAGAAATTTTTTATAAAAGTGCTGAGAACAATCTTTACTGTTTGTAAAGTGAGGCGGGGCACACTGTTGATTGCTACAGCTCTCTTAGCAGCTAGGTTTACTACATGAGCAAAACATCCTATTTGTGGTCTGAATCCATCTGTGTCACGTACCGAATTAACAATATTTGCAGCATTATCTATAGTCACTGCTATGGATTGATTTGGCCTGTTTAACTTCCATTCAGTCATGGCGGTTTATAATTCATCGATGTAGTATATGGACTACGTCTCCCATAATCACTCTGGGCTCACGTAGCCAATGGCATGGGACGTAGCACATCTAGTTTGCTATTTCATGATATCTCGTGTGCGCGCGCATTAAAAAAGTTAGCAAACGCCACAGAAGTCACGTTTGCTTATTACTGCACAACACCAGCATATGACAATCGACTTTCATGAACGGAATGAGACTGAAGCACAGCGCTCTTAATTTGCCACTCAATGTTCATCATTTCCATTCAGCTGTCCGTTGTCAAAGCGAGGTTGTTCGTAGCAGCCAAGTCGGTAACAATGTTTTGGCGGACTTCGTAATAAATACCCGGAAGCGCACGCAACAGTGATGTTGTTTTATTCATGTGATGCGGGAGTGACAAAGAGACCGTTTACCGAGAGCAACAGGTTAAGGAAGTGTAACACACTTAATAAGACACCTTGCAACTTCCGTTTTAATGCTGTCCTTATAATAATGATCTGCTGCATCATAATTCACTTTGTGACTTTCCACCTCCATGATGAAACGTTCTTCGTCCATGTTTGCTGGTGTTTAAACCGTTAAAAAGACACTGGGCTGTTGACTCCTGGCCTGGATCTGCCCATTTTGACGTATGCGTTTCCAGCAAAAATAGAAAATCGCCTTAACCATTCGGCGGGCTCCAGCACGCCGGAGATGGTCCGCAGTCAATCCGGAGCTATTTTTTTGCCTGACCTGGAACGAAGATGCATTTTAAGTAGTTGGTAACACGGAACCCGAACTTTTAACAGCACGTCTGCCGCAAGCACGCACACACTTGCACGCGAGGCGATAAATCGCAGCGGAAAAATTACCGCCTTTATTTTTATTTATCGTGCGATAAATGGAATTATTGCATATTGCGACAGGCTTAGTGACATCCCCTGATCTAAACCCCAAAAGGTTAAGGAAAAACTCTAAACACTTATCAGGAGAAAAATAATAAATCTTGCGAATGGGGACATATTGGGGAGGCCTTGGGAAATTGAGAAGACCCTTCTTGTCCTCTGTTACCTGACTGATACAATGTTTTTTTTTTTGTTCCCCACCCGTTTCATGCAGTGCAAATTCAGTACAAGGACACCTAGCTTTTTTATTAATAAAGTAGGATATTGAGTCAAACAGAAGCAAGTAGGCCCCAGAAGAGTTTAGCAGTGAGATAGCATCATTACCTTACTAAACTCACTGG
This sequence comes from Corythoichthys intestinalis, assembly GCF_030265065.1. Lineage (NCBI taxonomy): Eukaryota > Metazoa > Chordata > Actinopteri > Syngnathiformes > Syngnathidae > Corythoichthys > Corythoichthys intestinalis. The sequence goes on along the minus strand of NC_080409.1, from coordinate 41,801,731 downwards.
ATTACCACACGTCAATAGGGTCAAAACAACCCTGCAGGCTGTAAAATAACTCAGTTCTAGTACATGCCAGTGGCTAAGCTGTCAATCAAAACCTCGTCCAGTCATCACCAAAGCTGCCAGCGAGCTGCTGTGTCTTCTTGCTGAGGGGAAGCCCACACGGCCTATGCCAGGTCATGCACCGGCCAGAAAAGTGCAACGCTGGCACTATGTCATCCAGTTGCAGCATGTCACGACTATGCGCACGGATACAGGGGCCACGTGTAGCTGTCCAGAGCCTATCACGCTTGTGTCGCGCTCCCTTTTTTTTTTTTTTTTGTGGTGCAGACCATACCCATGTCATGTCAACCTGATTAAGCCACATGCCTCAGCTTGTGGAGGCTTTGATTTTCATAATTCTGTCGCATCAATGCGGCCCAGTGCTGACGGAGCAGGGCGGCAAGTGTCAAAGCAAACAGAGGAGTGGCTTGGTGTAGCAGTGCTATTGCAAAAAGCCATTGAATTTTATGCGCTCTGCAGCATCACAATTGGAGAAAACCCACACAAGTTGGGCATTCATGGCTCAAACAGACTGATTTTATCATTTAAGTTAAGTATATTTTAAATCATCAGGTGTTGGGGAAGTTTTAGTTAACAGAGTTGGCTCCTAAAAGCAACTCATGCTGCAACAAAAAAAAATCTACCTTTTTAGAAAGAGCAAGGTTTGTTAGCCTCAGTCAACTGTCTGAAAAGGGGGACATTTAGACATTTAGTGGTCTCTTCAACAACCTCTTTCTAAGTAAATGTTAAACAACATAAAATTAGCAGTACTTACTATGCTGAAATGTCCCTCCCACTTCTCACGACCCCAACATTATACGTTATTACATTAACTCATTCACTCCCAGCCATTTTCACCGGAGCAAGGTCCTTCACTCCCGGCCGTTTTACTGGATTTTGACTGATATTGCAAGGCCCACCGAAAATTCAGTTCTATTGCTATATAAACATGGAACCAACCAAAAGAAAGATTAGTCTCTCTTCTTTCAGCACAGAGTAAAAAGTAAGTTCATATCTTTTTCCATTCTCTAGAAATCAGCATTAGAAAACAGCTTAGTTTGAGCAATTTTCTAATTTCTGATGAAAAAACGGAGAAAATGAGCTTTTTGTAAACGCATACATTTCAAACATAACTTTGACTTTAACACAGCTATTTTTTGCTCCAGTTACATCCCAAACATCTGAATAATGTTTTCCTTTTACAAAATAACATGAACAACTAGACAAATAGAGCTTTTAATAGCAAAGTAACAATTTATTCACACATACGTATTAAAGATGGATTTTTTTTAGTCTTTCTTTTACAGTGACCACTGCCTCGTTTGCCTGGGGAACTTGTGTTACGGGGGGGGGGGGGGGGGGGGGGTGGACTAGTTTGGCCGTGCGCGTTTCCGTGCAGGACACTCGAGGGTGTGGGGGACCTGAGCGGCAAGCGCGGGCTCTGCTAGGCGAGCAGCACGGTCACAACAATGCTGTACTGGTTCAATCGGGTTGGGGGAGTCTTACCTAATGTGCTACTGCCCTCCAGTGGGCAGTTTTATTGCTTTTAAAATGGGTTTTGAGCTTTGTGCATTCTATCTAAGATATATGAGAACCTCTAGTTGCAGATTTTGAATAAAAAAAAAAAAAAACGCAAAAGAAGTATAAATACGTTTTTGGGACACTGAAGCAATTAAAAATAGAACGTATTGATACGTTTTTGGGAGCAAATGAGTTAAGATACAAAGTAAAAAAATCACAATCGATGAATCGTCCAGCCCTACTTACAGCACAAATTGGCACAGTTAATGAAAATCTGTTGTTCAGCAATTTTATACCATACTCTGTTTACCAGTGTTGTTATTAACGGCGTTAAAATATAACGGCGTTACTAATGGCGTTATTTTTTACAGTACTGAGTAATCTAATTAATTACTTTTCTCATCTTGGCAACGCTGCTACCGTTACTGAGCATGGAAAGGCGTGCGTCACTATGCGTTGCTATGTTGGTTGAATGACGTTAGAAAAGTCTGAGGGAGACTGACTCACGGAGATGACAGAGCAGAGCAGGAGTGGGGAGGAAGCGAGAAAGTTGTGATGCCGTTGCAAACGCGATGCTAGGTGCCTCCAATAATACTTGACTGTGGCCGATAGCCTACAAACTACGCCCACATGATGCTACGGTAGATATCACATATATGTGGAACAAGAGGCAAAGTGACAGACACGGCGGCATTAGCAACATATATAGGAAATAGATGCGTTAGTAAACAGTCACCATCTTCAAGCAGTAGACTTCTTAGGAAGGCTCTGTTGTAGAGAACCTTCCAAGCGAACCTAAGTAACTTTTTATCAAAAATATTCCTAAATTGGCAAAATCTTGAATTGAATCTATCTTTAAATGATGAAACAGTTTTTAAACTTTCACATGTCGAAAGTAGACAGAAGGGAACTAATGCAATAATGGGTGCAATTTTAACAACGTAAACGGTTTATTCAGGGTAAATTAGGGTAAAGAATTGGGCTAGGGCCAATTGTCCCAAAAACCTTTTAAACTGCACATAGTGTGACCTATGTTTTTTTTTTTTTTTTTTTTTTTGAGGAAACAAAACAAAACATGAAAATTATCTCCTGTTACTATGCAAAGTAACTAATTACTCTTACATTCAGGTAACTGAGTTACTAATGCAATTACTTTTTGGGAGAAGTAATTTGTAACTATAATTACTTTTTAAAAGTAAGATTAACAACACTGCTCATTACACGCTGGCAGAATTACTCATCTGATACCGCCTTAGAAATCATGCAAACTTCAACTCTGCGTCATGTCGGTACCTCATGGGGGAAAACGGCCAATGTAAAAGCAGCTTTAGATTGACACTACGGCATTTCAAGCTCTTGGCCATGGACTTAATGCAAAACATGTTTGGCCATGGTCAGACACCAGAGCTAATGTTAACATCAACCATTACAGTATGAGCAAGGATAGTTCGTCTTGGTCCCGAGTGACAGGCTTTCCCCTTCAATGAACAGATGTGAAGATGCACTATTAAATGAATATTTTTTTTATTTGGTGGTATTGTTTACATTTTGCATTCCTCGATCCAAGAGAAATGACGTCTTGATTTTTTTCATTTGATAAAAAACAGTTTGAAAGCAACATTTACAAAAGCACATTACTGACAACTGACAAATTTTTTAATCAACCCCATCATCATTTTCTGCAGTCCTAATATGCTACACCGGGTGGCATCTTACTTGTGTCTGTTACCTGAGCTGCCCAAGGACCAAGACACCACCCATGACAAAAAGGTTCTTCTTGAGCTCCTGGCAAGTACAACCTACATTTATGTCAACACATCTAGTACTTGGTTTCTAATTCGGTTCCATTGAATTTCAACATTTATACCATTGCAGTACAGTCCAGTTACTAAGACAATGTAGACGCAGGTTCTACTTTTGGCCACAGTACAATTTTAGATTTTGGGAATAGTTAATCATTTCCACCAGTTGTTATCAAATATTTTACACACAATATCAAGTATGTTACTTATTGACAGTCACGCATCTGCTACATTCGTTGACAAATATAATTCACGGTTTTAGTGACTTACTGCTACCTCAAGTAAAAATAAAAATTACTTGCTATGGTTGCTCTTTATACTATCCACCTCCTCCAGGTTTTATCAAGGCAAAGAAGAGGCTGTAGTGTTCTGTAATACTTGGCCCTTTGGGAATTATGATGACAGCCAACATCCGCTTACATGTTTAACCTGTTTCAGGTGTCCCGTCATGAGCGCAGAATCTCTCAGATTGAGCAGCTGAACCAGATGCCCCTTTATCCGACCGAAAAGATAATCTGGGATGAGAACATTGTCCCAACGGAGTACTTCTCTGGTGAAGGTATGCAAATATACCAAGGGTTTAACGGTACATGTATTTGTATCGAACCGTTTCTGAACGGAGGCGTACCGAACGAGTTTCTGACGTAATGTAACCCTCACTTTTCGAGGCTGTGAGTCGATCGGGTTACAGTTTCTTTGTGTAGATTATATTTACTCCGTTTTCTCTACTATAATGAGGACCAAGACGGTAGGACAGTATATAACCCAGAAACGTCAACGACGCGACAACGTGGCCGCCGCGAGAACGCAGTGAAACGCGGGCGTTAAAATCAATCAGCCAATGCACACCAGTCGCAGTGCGGCTGCATGTTAGACGCGTCCCAGAAGCGGCTCAACGCGACACATGCGAAAATAACGGCAGAGTTTATTATTTGATGCGAGACGTGGCCCTCCTGCATCAATACTACTAGCTAGGATCGGGCAGACCGGAAGTCACTCGTGTAAAAATACGGTGGGTCCGGTTGATTTTCAAACTAATATGCAATCATAACCCACTTTTTGAATCCATCAGATCTCTTGAGTGGTAGATCGGGGCGCAGTTGACTTGTCTTTGTTGATTTACTGCTGTCTTCTCTGCTATAATAATAACCAACAGGGCCCCGTGTTCAATACAAAACCCTCTTACCACCACAAAACAAGTAGGAACTAATATTCACATGGGAACTAAAGTCAAACAACATAAAATATACTTTATTTTATATATAATATAAATGAATACTACATCACATTTGTAAAATATAAACATATAATAAAATAAATAATAACCCATTCAAATAAAATGAATTGAAATGAGCTAAAACACCTGTAATTAAATAATAAGAATAATACACAGATGCTGCTTACACAATTAAATTGATTAATTTCTGTGTGGCGCTTTAACTTGAGAAAATCCACCAATAAAGGTTTTGAAAACCATTCATAAGAAAAAAAAATGATTAATTAAGGCATTTCATTTGCAAAATACATGTTAAAATCTTTGTCATTGGGATTACTTTTCTCTTTAGCAAAGGACTTCTTTTTTCTTCTTTCTTTCAGAAAGAAAGCTGACCAATACGCGGGGTCTGAAAGGGAAATTGTTGTTGGATTATTATCTTTAAATACCCGCTACTTTTTGAGCAGAATTCTAGCTTTGTATAGGCTAATGTTCCTATTGTTGAAAGCACAAAAGTGTGTAATAAACAACTAGCACATTTATATTTTGCATTTTGTTTTATTAGTGTACCGAAAATGAACCGAACCGTGACCTCAAAACCGAGGTACGTACTGAACCGAGATTTTTGTGTACCGTTACACCCCTAAAATATACTGTGTGGTTTTTAGCAGCTCTTTTAATTTTCGTCTATAGTCTTTTCGACGAAAATAACTATTAGTCTTAGTCATATTTTAGTCATTTCACGATGTGTTCATCTCGTTTTCGTTGAGGAAATCTCAGCCAAATTTCGTGTAGTTTTAGTCCACGATTACTCAAAATGTTTTCGTCCGTGAAATTCATCAGTTTTAGTCCAAAAATAAATAAACAAAAGCTTCCAGCAATATCGAATGAACATTGACGGACGAGCACATATTGCAGACAACAACGCCAACACTAACTTCTTGATGATAAGACACATTCAGGAGGAAAACAGTAGGCCTACGTTATTTTAAATTATACCTAGTTGGACGCCATGAATTATATGTTAAATTAAAAAGTTGCCCAAGAGTTTAAGAGAATGCTCGCCACGCTAAAGTTGATTCTAATACTAACTCAAGCACTATCGTAAACACTACGAGTTGCATTTTGTGTGTGATGATGACTCAACATGGACTGTTAAAAGCTAAAGCAACATTGCATTATCTCTCTCGCAAATATAAGAAAACAAATCTTACCGCGTGTTTTAAAACAAGCGAGCCTGGCGAGGTCAAAACCAAACACTGCTTCGATGAAGGCTGACTAACTACACATACAATAAGAAAATGTCACACATTGTGAACATATGACGGAAACCCTAACCATTTTCGTTTCGTCAGATGAAAACTGGCATTTATCTCGATATGTTTTAGTGTCCTAAGACACGCTTATAGCTCGTTAAAGTCTCGTCATTGTCATGAAAAAAAGTGGTCGTCAATAAAATATTTTCGTTATCGTCATCATTGATGAAAAAACAACGCAAATATAGATATCTGAGGCTTGCAGAGTGATTCTTTATCTTGACTCATTGCAGTTCTCTTTCCCTACTTAGTATCCCATATTAGTTTTAGCTTTTGTATACTCATGTCTCTTCTTTTTCAGGCTGCCTTGCGCTCCCCAAGCTCAACCTCCAGTTTTTGACCCTTCACGACTACCTACTGAGGAACTTCAACTTGTTTCGCCTCGAATCCACTTACGAGATCAGACAAGACATAGAAGACGTGGTTTGGCGCATGAAACCCTGGTAGGTTGTCTACTATCTGCAACAGGGAACATTTTAATTAAACCCCCTATTCATTGGGGCAGAGCAATCGAACCCTGACATGGATTACTGACACCATCCAAAAATGCGTACATGTGACTAATATAGCAGCAAAGTACTTAGACTGGTACTCCCTTTGGACTGATTGATTTATTGTGCCTTATAACACCATGCATCTAACTTTGACACAATCATTAATCCATGTTACATACATTTCTTTATTTATTGGTTGTTGTTCATCACAAACAAACCACCTTTACATGATGCTCATTAATAGTATTAGCTGTAATATTAGCATAAATATAACAGGCTAACACAAATGGACATAATAGGTAACAGCAACACCAAATTTCCATACAGTGGGGCAAAAAAATATTTAGTCAACCACTAATTGTGCAAGTTCTCCCACTTGAAAATATTAGAGAGGCCTGTAATTGTCAACATGGGTAAACCTCAACCATGAGAGACAGAATGTGAAAGAAAAAGACACCCCGAAAATCACATTGTTTGATTTTTAAAGAATTTATTTGCAAAATATGGTGGAGAATAAGTATTTGGTCAATACCAAAAGTTCATCTCAATACTTTGTTATGTACCCTTTGTTGGCAATAACGGAGGCCAAACGTTTTCTGTAACTCTTCACTCTTCGCTTGGTGTAAAGAAATCAACTGTGGGAACAATTATTAGAAAATGGAAGACATACAAGACCACTGATAATCTCCCTCGAACTGGGGCTCCACGCAAGATCTCACCCCGTGGCGTCAAAATGATAACAAGAACGGTGAGCAAAAATCCCAGAACCACACAGGGGGACCTTGTGAATGACCTAAAGAGAGCTGGGACCACAGTAACAAAGGCTACTATCAGTAACACAATGCACCGCCAGGGACTGAAATCCTGCACTGCCAGACGTGTCCCCCTGCTGAAGAAAGTACACGTCTATTAATTTTCTAATTTTCTAATAATTGCTCCCACAGTTGATTTCTTTACACCAAACGTTTTACCTAATGCAGATTCAGTCTTCCCAGCCTAGTGCAGGTCTGCAATTTTGTCTCTGGTGTCCTTCGACAGCTCTTTGGTCTTGGCCATAGTGGAGTTTGGAGTGTGATTGACTGAGGTTGTGGACAGGTGTCTTTTATACCGATATTGAGTTAAAACATTCATTCATTCATTCATTCTCCATGCCGCTTTTTCCTCACGAGGGTCACGGAGGTGAGTTAAAACAGGTGCCATTAATACAGGTAACGAGTGGAGCCTTGTTAGGCCTCGTTAGACCTTGTTAGAAGAAGGTAGACCTCTTTGACAGCCAGAAATCTTGCTTGTTTGCAGGTGACCAAATACTTATTTTCCACTCTAATTTGGAAATAAATTCTTTAAAAATCAAACAATGTGATTTTCTGTTTTTTTTCCCACATTGTGTCTCTCATGGTTGAGGTTTACCCATGTTGACAATTACAGGCCTCTCTAATCTTTTCAAGTAGGAGAACATGCACAATTGGTGGTTGACTAAAGACTTATTTGCCCCACTGTATGTCGCTACCAAAGTCTGTGCACTAATCCCTCATTTATCAAGGGAGAAATCTGTGAAGTAGCAACCAATTATTTAATACCGTGATTGCTTAACTAAGGCTCACGTCAATGTCAAGGCCATTTGTAACTGAACAAGAGGACACTTAAATCCTTTTTAAGTTTTATGACTGAAGAGCCCTCTCATGGTGCAAAAGCACGGCACATTGATTATATTTAATTCAAAGACTATGACAAGTCGCTATGGCACATTTGGAAACCCATTGCTTAACATATTAAGTGTTCCCATTATGTCAAGTGGTGTCGCAACTTTTTACTTGTTGTTCCAGCAGAAAGTAAACAACTCAGCAGCAGTGCTGTCTGTCGCTGCCCCAAATCCAACTCATTTCAAGCTTGACAGCGGCCCGCGGCACTTGTCACACCTCTCCCTTCTTTCTATCTGTCCTTCAACACACACACTCACAGGCAGTCCGAATATGGCGGCGTGGTATTTGGCGGCTGGGCCAGGATGGCCCAGACCATCACCGCCTTCACCATCGTGGAGGTGGCCAAGCCCAACATCGGTGATAGCTGGCCTGCACGCGTGCGGGCTGACGTCACCGTTCACCTAGATGTGCAGGATCACATCAAGCAAGAGTGGGAAGGTAACGGTTAAATTTACCTTAACTGTTTACATGCTCACCATGTGAACATAACACAACATTTTAGCTTCCAAGCTTCTGACTGACTAACTGTCAGTCGTATAGTAACGTTGTTGTTTGCAGTGGGATAGAATTGTGCTGCAGCTGTTTCAGATTTATTTCTAATATTTGGTGCATATTTCACAAGACAGAAGTATTTACACAGGTCTTATAAATTCTGTTCAAATAAAGTGTCATTTGTATCTGATGCTGTGGCCTGACTCCAGGGGTTTCCGTTTCGGAGGTTGATAATAAAGTATTTTTACCTTCAAGGTACTACACAGAATTTTTTATGTTAATTTTAAAAAAAAATCTCCTCCAAGCATGCGCCACCATAGACCTGATGAGTACACAGAAATGTTAACTTTAACCAAAAACCCCTTTTTCTCCCCTACAATAGCGAATGTTTGGGTCTAACACTCCGGGCGAACGCGCGCCTGTGCACATCCACACGTCTCCGTTGGGCAAAAACACTTTTCTAACCCAGTTAAGACTTGCAACTAACAGTAAACAATCACGTTTGCTGTTTTTAGGTTTCTGGCGCTGATTTGATGGGCCAAATTCTTGTTGCTTTATGTTTGTACTTGTACAAGAATGCGCGACATGCATGAGCTTAACACTGGCTGCAGTTACGCTTTCGGCCGGAGGTGGCAGTCGTAAGTAAAAAGTGACAAACTCTATATTATACCTTTAAGGAGTAGGAAATGACTTTTAATGGTTATTTTTTTACTCATTGTCTTTTGATATAGCAGTGTACATTTTAAAAATGTCATTTTAGACATAGTAATTCGTACTTACAGTGGGGCAAATAAGTATTTAGTCAACCACCAATTGTGCAAGTTCTCCTACTTGAAAAGATTAGAGGGGCCTGTAATTGTCAACATGGGTAAACCTCAACCATGAGAGACAGAATGTGGAAAAAAACTGAAAATCACATTGTTTGATTTTTAAAGAATTCATTTTCAAATTAGAGCTGAACATAAGTATTTGGTCACCTACACACGAGCAAGTAGGGATGGGAATCGAAATCCGATTCCAATTCGGAACCGGTTCTGAGTGTTTCGAGGCCTCGACATCATAATGAAAAAGCCTTAACGATCCCTTTAACGATCCCTAAAGACGCATATTGCGTCGTGACGTGTCTTGTTGTCCAGACGCATCAAACTAGCATGGCGCCAAGAACCACTCGCTCCAAAGTTTGGCTACACTTCACCAGGAAAAAGGGTGAAAATGAAAGGTTACGATAGTTTAGCCTGAGCATTGCCGCCGTAAACATAACAATGACAGCACGTAGGTTCGAACGCTCGAAAGTGTGACTTCACTTCGCGTCCTCACCGAGACGCTAAGGCTCAGTCCTGGCTATACAGCTAGCTAAACTCCCAAATGACGATGCAGAAGACGTTGGTATAATTTGCTGACTTTATTCAACCATCACTTGAATCTAAAAATAGAAATGAAACAAATCAATTTCGTCCCCAATAACAAACAGGTTTGCATCAACGTAAATCAGCGATGATTAGTTGCTAACAGTAATAACAAACAGTTAGCATGCGTTCGCTAGCATTAGCACATCGTTTAAACCACTACACAACTGGATTTAAGTGTCTGATCGCGAGTGGAAACACACAACAACAACACAGAAGATGATACATACAGGCGTTGGCTCTGTAGATATTTTACAAACATTAACAAAGAACCTAGGCTCGTGGCAGTGTTTCCCTTTCTCACTAACTTGCTCACTCGCTTGGATGCGCATTTCTTCTTCGGTGTAAGCGCGCTCTTCTTCACGTGAGCGCGTTCTTCTTCGCGTGAGGAAGCGCAAGGGCGCCACCACCTGAGCGTGAAAGCACCATAAAAACTAAAAGGCATGCATTTCAATATACTGGTAAATAAAAACAGGGGTCCCCAAACTATGGCCCGCGGCTCCATATTTGGTCCGGCCCCCTGAACAATTCCAGAAAGCATTTTGAATTTTTTTGGGGTTTTTTTTTCCCCTCAGTAGTGTTATTTATTTCCTGGCCTTTTTCAGTGAATAACTCAGAGAGGGTTATTTGGTTATTATCTATTTAATTAATAGTGCTATTATTATTTATTATTATTATATTATATTAATTTTTTTTTTAATTTACTTTTGCTCCGTGTAGAATCCACAGAGGGTTATTTGATTGTGGCTTTCTGAAAAACAATAATTTTTTTACATTTACGCACTCCTGCAATCGTCACACTTTTTCTGTTACAAATTGACCCCGGCCTCTCATCAGAGAAGGGAAAAGTTATGTGGCCCTCACAGGAAAAAGTTTGGGGACATTGCCAAAGGCAGAACAACGACCTATATGCCAAAATATACCAATATTTTTTATTTCTATTAGAAACATGTTTCAGTAAAACTTATTGCCACAGTTAACATTGAGGCTTTGGGCCTCTTTTGACCTCGTTGTGAGTTTGTAAGGTTTTGACTTCTGATTAAACAAACTTGATGCCAATCAAAATGTTTGTTCTTCTTTTTCCCGAAATTAGAATCGATAAGAGAATCGATAAAGAATCGAATCGTTAAGCAATATCGCGAATGGAATCGGAATCGTAAAAATCGTATCAATTCCCATCCCTACAAGCAAGATTTTTGGCTGTCAAAGAGGTCTAACTTCTTCTAACAAGGTCTAACGAGGCTCCACTCGTTACCTGTATTAATAGCACCTGTTTTAACTCATTATCAGTATAAAAGACACCTGTCCACAAACTCAGTCAGCCACACTCCAAACTCCACTATGGCCAAGACTAAAGAGCTGTCGAAGGACACCAGAGACAAAATTGTAGACCTGCACCAGTCTGGGAAGACTGAATCTACAATAGGTAAAACACTTTGTGTAAAGAAATCAACTGTGGGAGTAGAGCTAGGAATCTCTGGGCACCTAACGATTCGATTACGATTACGATTCAGAGGCTCCGATTCGATTATAAAACGATTATTGATGCACCCCCCTCCTTTTTTTTTGTTTTTTTTTTGTTTTTGTTTTTGTTTTTGTTTTGTTTTTTGTTTTTTGTTTTTTGTTTAATGTTTTGTACATTAGTTCCAAAATTGTTCAAAAATACTCTCAGGCTAAACCACACTACTATTTCAGTATCAAGTTAACATATAGCAGTAAACAAATATACAAAAATAACATTAAATAAAAAACTCCAGTCCCCATTCTGTATCAGCAGCTTTAAACTACATTCAATTAATTTAATGTTGTGAATCAACCGTTAAATTTGTTAAAATTGCTCCCCTTATTCCATGATTTCCCTTTTGTCTACTTTCGACATGTGAAAGTTTTAAAACTCTTTTAAAGATAGATTCAAGTCAATATTTTACCGATTTAGGAGTATTTTAGATAAAAAGTTAATTAGGTTTGCTTGGAAGGTTAGCTACAACAGCCTTGCAGGGAAGTGTACTGCTTTAAGATGGCGGCCGTTTATAACGCCCGCATCTAGCTTTTTGTAGATGTGCTGCTAACACTACCAAATCTATATTGCATCTAGTCCTATATAAATGATATCCACCGTAACATTATATGGATGTACTTGTAGCAGCTTTTCGGCAGCAGTCAGGTATGTTGTTGTGTTTTTTTATCTCGTTGCATGAGTTGAGCTAGAGCCGTGAGTTGAGCATTGGCATTACCCGAGGGGCCGGGTAATGGGAAGCATGATGTTTAGCTACTCTCGCTCCGTTCCGTCCTGAAGACCGCGCGGCGCGCTGAGTGTCTGCTTTACTTCGCATATTTCAATAATCGGAATTTGGATGTTTGTGAATCGTTCTCTAATCTTCCACGGCCGAATCGCGAATAATCTAAGAATCGGAAATTTTGCACACCTCTATGTGGGAGCAATTATTAGAAAATGGAAGACATACAAGACCACTGTTAATCTCCCTCGATCTGGGGCTCCATGCAACATCTCACCGTGGGCGTCAAAATGATAACAAGAACGGTGAGCAAAAATCCCAGAACCACATGGGGGGACCCAGTGAATGACCTACATAGAGCTGGGACCACAGTAACAAAGGCTACTATCAGTAACATGTATCGAGAGATTTTGAGTGAAAATATCCTTCCATCAGCAAGGGCATTGAAGATGAGACATGGCTGGGTCTTTCAGCATGACAATGATCCCAAACACACAGCCAGGGCAACAAAGGAGTGGCTTCGTAAGAAGCATTTCAAGGTCCTTGAGTTGCTTAGCCAGTCTCCAGATCTCAACCCCATAGAAAATCTGTGGAAGGAGTTGAAAGTCCGTGTTGCCCAACGACAGCCCCAAAACATCACTGCTTATTTGCCCCACTAATAGTGAGGCTTACAGTGTCCATTGACTTGAACGAATGTTTATTCGCAATCAGCCCTCCCACTTCAAATAGATTGGTTGTCAACTAGTAACAAATTGAAATTCTCTGCAGAAGAATGAAGAGAGCCATATGAGTGGGCGTTTACCATCTTCAATGGCACTGAAAAAAAATACTGTCATAAGTTACAAATATGGTTCTTCGCTACAAATTTCCGCCCACAAAAAAAAGGATGTTCGGCCGTCAAACTTCCACGCCACCGTAGCAGAACTTTTAATATTCAAATCTCTTGCACTGGGACCTTTTAAAATGTGATTCTTTAATAATTCTATTTCCTTACATTTAAATGAAGCCTACGGTATCACTTCCTATCCTGTCCCCTGCTTCTATAATTAGGAGTTCATGTTTTAAAGATCAGGTGCACGCTGACATGGCAGTTTCTCCCTCTTTTCCCGACGCCTACCCCCACCACGCCACTGATCTGCCCCTATACACCTTTCTGTCTTATCTGACTCTCAAATGCTCTCTCTCTCTTCTTCGCAGGGCTGCGTAAGCACGACGTTTGCTTTCTGATCACGGTGCGGCCCAACTTGGCCTACGGCACGCGATTTGACCGGCGCCAAGCCTTCGTGGAGCAGACTGGCCTGGTGTACGTGCGGGGCTGCGAAGTGCAGGGCATGCTGGATGACCGGGGGCGTGTCATCGAGGAAGGTTCGACTCATAAGTGTACACATACACACCCACTAACACAGAGAATGACACGTAATATCCATCCTTCCCATCAATGCAATCATTCCGAGCAGCTGATCCTTGGGAGAGGGTCACAAGTGGCGTTGTCATGGCGACAACCACCGTAATACCTGACCTGTTCACATTAACATCGCATTAACCTGAGGTCGACGGCGACAAATGCCCGAGAACTTCGGGCCCTGCCCCCGTGCACCCCCTTCCACCTTATACAATTCATTTAATTTATCCGCAGAGGTTGATTGTGGATTTGCTAACCTTGAAGAATGTGTCACGCTCACATTTACAAGTGAGAGTCAATTTCATTTGTCTATGGATGCTTTGTATGAGTTGAAAGTTACCAACCACGTCAGCAGTGCTTGCTTCCAAAGTCATATAATTAGTATTAAGTTCATCCATGAGTCAGGTTGTCCCACCACGCCAAGGTATCACATATCATTGTACAGGCATATCAACTCAACAGCACTCAAACCTTATGTTAAATCACCAGTTTAAAATTTGAAATAAGGCCAATATCTGCTGTCCTCTTCACAAGCTTCTCTAGAAACCATAGCTAAACTTCGTTGAGTAACTTGGATATTTGGGATCCACAAAATGACGACATAGGTCTTGTTTTCTCATCGCAGACATTTTGAATGTCAATAGATTTCACTCTTTAAAGCAACGCTAGGTAACTTTTCAACCTTTATAATTTCATAAAATTTGTGATATGTTGACTGACAACTAGTTGAATGACACTTCTTTTATATCTTGAGGGGGTCTGTATCGCTTTCATTGGCACTAAATAACTTTAAATAACTTTTAACCCTGACACACACAAAAAACTACAAATGTGCTGACTGCTTTACGGCATACATCACTTCCCTCTTTCCCCATTCGTTATAAAAAAGGAAGTCGATACGAAAGCTTTCGTGCAAAAAAAGTTTTGTCCGATTAGGAAAAAAATAAATAAAAAGGGAGGCTAACAAGATAAAAGAACACTCAAGAATAAACATTGACCCGGGTTTCACCTGCTGATGTGACCCCCCCTCAACTGAACTCGTCAACGCTGACGAGTTCGGGTGGGGGGTTGTGGGGTCTTGGAGGGCCGGTGGGCAAATACAGTACAAAATCGAACGTTTCTGACATTCAACATTGTCATATGCTGTTGTTGAGCAACAACTGGATTCACTGCTCGAAATGGAAATATGGTTTAACCCATCTGCAGGCGATCGGGATTTTACAACACTGTGCGCTGGTCTTCATTAAGGCAAAACACTATCGCTTTTGTCCACCTGCGTCGCCAAAATCGACCTAAACTGATGTACCTTTAAGATAAAATAAATCAAATAAATTTTGTTGGAAATCATACACTCAATTACCGTATTGGCCCGAATATGAGACGGCCCTGATTATAAGACGACCCCCTCTTTTTCAAGACTCAAGTTTGAAAAAAGACTTTTTGAACACCAAATTGATTTTTATACAGAAAATAATTCCAGTAAATCCGAAACAAATGATTATAACAATATATTTGAGAGGAAAAGCATGTTACTTTGCCTCATTCAAATCTTAATATCTGAACATTTAAATATGTAAACTAAAGTGCAATCACATTCGTAAATGAATGGCTACTGGTTTTTGAAATGTAAATAAACCAATCTATTTTGATAAAACAACAAATTTGCAATAACTGCATTAACCATCAAAGTGAAGTCTAACTGGAACTGTAGTCTTGAAACAAATCTGAATAAGGAAAAACATTCCAATAAAATAATGCAAACTGGTTAAACGAGAGTAGCTGAGATCTGTCATGACAGAACATTGCTTCAGTGATATCTGACGGCATCTAGAGTCGTGAATGGGGAGAGTAGCTGAGATCTATCGTGATAGAACATCGCTTCAATGATATCTGGCGCCATCTAGCGTCGTGAATGGGTATAGACCCTACTCACATGACGTCACAACCACGCCCCCGCGCCATATTGTCCGTCCACTTGTCACTGTTGATGCATTACCGCTACGTAAAGTCCTCCTATTATGGCGTGTTTTTCTGCTCGTTAACATTAAAAATAAAAATGGTGAAGGCGTGTGTGGCGGTCAGTTGCAATAACAGAGAAGATAGACGGAGAGACTTGAAGTTCTACCGGATTCCGAGAGACCCGGAGAGGAGAGCGAGATGGGCTGCTACAATTCGACGAGAAAACTGGGCTCCAAACGATTACCACAGATTATGTAGTAGTCATTTTATATCTGGTAAGATGCATTTTATACATATTTAGAGGGTTTTGGGCTGACAACCACAATTAAGAGCATTGCTAGGCTCATCGCCGACAACATACACTCAGACGTTGTGAATGAACTACCTGAAAATATATAATTATAAGGCAGTTGTCATACAATTAATTTACAATTTCACTATTGAGGTCAAAAGCCAAAAAATAAATTCAACTAGGGACAATCTGGAGTAGTGCTATCGCACTTCATATTTATTACATATTATATATGTATGTAGTGAGAGTGCTATTGCTAAACCATATAAACATTAAAAGCACTAGCTCCATTGACAAATGACATCAAATACATTAGACTTGATGTTAGCAAGAACAAAAGATTTTGAATTGAAAATTGCGTACCTCACCTTCCCGAGCACAAGATAGATTCCTGCCGAATTTTCGTGGACGAGGACCTGTTTCACCCAACCAGCAACGAAGTATTTATAAGCCTCCAAGCTCTTCAAAAAAGTTTTTCAAACTTTCGTGAGAATAGGCTGATTTTGTGTGGACAAGATAGTTGTAAATATCAGGGTAGCAGATGTCAGGCAGCGGGTCGAAAAACATCGATTTAGGCATCAAATATGGATCTGGCGAATGGATAAACTGAAGCTTTTCCACATAACGCCTTTTATGCAACGCATCCAATGAGTTTACAGCGTCAGATAACACCGGGGCTTCCATGAATTGCTCTATAAGTTGCACGACTAATTGAAACCATTGAGAATAGGGCTAAAAAATGACGGACAATATGGTGGCCGGATACAGCGAGACGTCATTTTGAGACGTCGGTGAGTAGGGTCTATAATGTCTTGACCGAGAATATAAGACAACACCCTCTTTTTCAGTCTTATTTCAATGCAAAAAACACTGGCTTATATTCGGGCCAATACGGTACATTTTAAAACAATTCTATGACGAACTAAAAAACTGAAAAAAAGGAAATTAGATGAAAGGGGTGAGAGAGGGGAGAAAATAAGATAACTTTGCCTCTGCAGCAGTTACGGAGCGTCCATTTAATTAGTCTGATAACTGCAGCACGAGACAGCAACAGCTAGTAGAAACCCTATTATCTCAAGAAAGTCGTTTTCCATTGTAAATGGGCTTCCTCACTGTCACAGACATCGTAACGAATGCACTTCACACATATAAATAAAAAACTCCCAACCTGCGCAACCCGTAGTCCTTAATCATTGTATTCATCCACGACAGCCAGACATCGAAGCCAGCCGCTTACTGCTTTGAAGTGTTTATGAGACCACCACCCATCACCGTTTGACAAGGTTTAATCCTAAACTCTTATTGTGATGATGTCTTATGAGATGTGCTATCGTCTTTTGGGATTTACTGTGGTATCACAGGAAAGGGAGGCTTATTTTCTCCAGATTTTGCTCACGTTGTGAATTTTACAACCTCAGAGGCACCTTCAGAGGTGGCCAATGAAAACCCAGAGGAGTGTCTGATTAAACTACTGGGGGACACTTTTGAGCTGAGCCAAGTTCTTCTTCCCAGTTGGGCCACAACTAAAGGGGAACAGCGCTCGCGGGCAAGCTGTCATCTCCACTGACTTCACGCGATGGCTGTCTTGTTCCGCTACGCTTTGAGATACCAGCCGCTGGAACGGTGACAGGGCGTCAGTCACTCTTGGAGTCATGACAACCCAATAAACAACATGATGCACCGGTTACAGCTTCATCTCCTGAGGCGGAGTGACAGACAGGACAGGAGGTTCATACAGAGGCGAACACGAAGAAAAACTCAGCAGGGAACCAGTTAGGGTTCCTTTTTAACTCATGCTCTATTTATGATGTTTTAGCAAATAGACGCCATGCCCCAATTAGTCAGTCATTTAAGAAAAATAAACGCTTCCCTTGATTAGGTGCCTCTCTTTTGACTTTAAAAAATAAACTGAATATCATTGCTGCATAATATTATGTTCTTTCATCTTATGCAGTATTTCCTGAAGTACTGGCCATGCTTTCTATCAATGCATTGCCCCTAACTGGGCATAACCCTGTTTCCAGTCGGGACACATTACCACCTCACTTTCTCCCTTAGGGAAAACAATTAAGTTCTGGGCATTGAAATGTTGTATAACTTCACAGAGGAGCCTAATTTATCCAACTAAAACAGCAACACCAAAGCAGTAGAGTACAAGGACATGTTGCAGACTAATTTCCTTTGTAGTAATGCAGTGTGAAAATGACATCTTGAATATTGATTTCAGTGGACTCCCACTTGTGCTGGTGTCTCAATTTTAGTAGTGGGAACCTCTTGGTACCTCACGATACGATTTGCGATACAAAGCTCACGATAACGATGATCTGACGATATGTTGATTAGGGCTGCAGCTATCGAATATTTTAGTAGTCGATTAATCGATGGACTAGTTAGTTCGAATAATCGAGTAATCAGATAAGGAACATGGAAAATTAAAATACCTGAGCTGAGCCTCAAACGGTATAAAAGAAAATTAAAAATGAGGATCTATGTACAACAAAAGACAAAAAAAAATTTTTTTTCAATGCTCTTAAACAAATGGTTGAGACACATATTCCCACAAAAAAACGGTTAAATATACCTATAAACAGGGGTGCACATAAGTGGTCCGCATGCGCGCATGCGCACTGGACGCAGACAAACGCGCTGGCCCTCAACGGGTTCCATACGCTTTTGCGTACCGATGGCTGACCACTGTATTTGCGGCGAACACGAGAAAATCACTTCTCAAAATGTCAAAGAGGCATGCCCGACTGAGTAATTATTTCCGTGTTCCCCTGCTCCCGTCAAAAGACAGACAGACGACAGAGATGTCACTGGAGCTACCGGGAAAAAAAGGACTTTTGCTGAAAAGTGGCTGCAGGAGGTACCATGGCTAGAAGCAAATGTTGCTCGCACGGAAATGTGGTGCAACATTTGCCGGGAGAATCCCAATGTCGTTAATAAGAGCAGCGCATTTTATGTAGGGTCAAAGAATTTTAGCCATCTAAACTTTGAATAGCACGAAAAAAAACAGCATGTGGCAATTAAGCAAACCATCGATGTCACATAGGACCCCACTCGCCCTATGGACAAGTGGCGGAAAAAAGTTATTGAAGAACAGCGCCATGCACTGACAAACGTGTTTTTGCTCGCATTTCACAAAGCTAAACATGCACGTTCAATGAGCTCTTATGAGGAGGACATCCCACTTTTACAAAGGCTTGGAGTTAATGTGGGAGCCGCATATGAATGCCCTTTATTTTGAATTAGTGCTTTTATGTTTCTTTACATTTCACTTCAAAGTAATGGCACTTTTTTTGTGCCAGTTGATGTTAATCAAGCGTTAATTGTTTATATAATTAATCAAAGGTAATTGGCTCTAAGTAAAGCTTGTCATAATTTTATCGCATCAGGTGGGTCGGCTTTCAAGCTCAATGAGGACCAAGTCACATCTCCAGGTCCTCCTCTGAGAACCTGGGCAAAAAAAATATGTGCACCCCTGCCTATAAACTAAATTATGAATGCATTAAAAACATTAGCTCAAACAAAAACTTAGCTTACGTTGGTCTTAACAGGGAGCAGTTGGATTCAGCCATGTGAAAAGGGGCAGATCAGAGGGCACCCTAATCAATGAAACTAAATGCAAACACTTTCAAAATAAACATTACAATGCCACTTTAATTAAACGAATACTCGAAGCAACAAAATCGAGTTAATTGATTAATCGTTGCAGCACTAATGGTGATATCACGGTTATCGATACATTGGTCATGAAATCATTCTAGGATATTCTTCAAACAACTAATAAACAGAAAAACAAGCTTCTGCTGTGAATTGGAATGAGTTTATCACTCGTAGACGTCCAATCCGTTTGCTGCCATCCCTCCCACTTCAAACGGATTGAACTTCTATGGCCGTCAGTGGCAGCCAATACCAGGCAATGAGGTAATTTTGGGCCATTTAAGGTCATTTACCTGTTGATTTTCAGTGACTTCCTGTTGATTTTGGGGTATTTTATGGGTCACTTCCTGTTTCTTTTGAGTTACAGAACAGGAAGTGACCTGGGAATCACCCAAATAAATAGGCAGTGACTCAAACTCAACAGGAAATGACCTATAAATGCCCTTAAATGAACATCAAGTGGCCTGTAAATGCCCTGAAAATCAGACAGAATGACTGCGAATGCTCTGGTTTCGAATGAACGAATGTTCCCAGTCTAAATGGATTGGGCGCTGAGCACCGTCAATGCAGCCTTAAGCCTGAGTTATACTCCCGCGTTGCGTTGACGGCGCAGCAACTACGGCGTCATTTGACATTCGATGGTTCTCCGTCCAGGTGACGCGTTGCTCTGCAGTTCACCGCCAAGCTACTAGAGGGGTGTGGCATTATGTTTGTATGGTTTTGGGGCATACTTGTTGACTTCCTCATGCCTAGTTTAACAGAGAAAAAAATAAACAATGCAAGATGGAACGCTTGAATGTGGATCTTCAGCTCATCATTGAATAAATGTTGATCGTACAAATGTTGAGGCGTAGGCGACGCAGAAGACTGTTTTGAGGCTGTCTGTCCAACTTTTGATGCCGCATAGAGAGTTCTAGCCTCGGGTGGAAACCAGTTAGCTGTAGCGGCTAGCTTCAAACTGGCGTCGAGCACTGCGTCCAGTGTTTTGTCCGAGGTCTGCAAAGCCCTCCAGCACGATTTGTTTGCCGTGTCCTACAAACAGCCAGTGGGAAGCCATAGCAGATTTGTGGCATCTATGGAATTTCCCAAACTGCGTTGGAAGCCTTGATGTTGACGTTATCATAAAAGCACCGAGGCACTCTCAATCAGTGATGATGTATCGTGTGTTGTTGAAAATTGTAGAAGTTGTCGTACTTGCTCTTCGTTGATACTCTCGTCAGCTTGGTCCATTTTTGCGTGTAGAAAAATAATTTTTGAGAATGGCGGTGATTTCGCGCTGAACCGGAAACAACAGTCTGAGCGGACCAATCATAGTCCATTTTCACCACGTCACACGCGTTGACGCGACGCGAAGTCAGAAAAAAAAGAAGGACCCAGAGATGCTACGGCGCAGGGTCGTAAATCGGGTCTTCGTTGACGGCTCAGGTCTGAAGCGGAAGCAAAACTCGGCCTTTAGAGTTAACTGATACACTAATATGGTGGAAGATTTTGATAGCAACTTGTTTGTTCCTTTTTATTTTGTTTTTTAGACATTGACACCTTTTTAAAACGATATCTCGATTCTTGGCAGGCGCATATCGATAACCTTTTGGGGTACAAAGTATCACGATATATCACCATTTCAATATTTTCTCACACCCATACTCAATTTTGTATTCTTCCTTGTTATAATCCTAAAACGGCAATTCCTCTAATAGACGCATTATGCATGGCACTTGTTGACAAAAGTTCTGCTTAAATTTAATTTTAACCTCTAGTTTTACTTTCATTTCTAATACACTAGTAATAGTGTTTGATATTATTACAACATTTGTATTGGGTTGTTACCTCTGTTTTATATATAAATCCACCAGAGGAAATATTTAACTCACTCATTTTTATGCCTCTTCCCTAGAAAGTAAAATATGCAACAGTAACATGATATTTATCGCTTTTCCCTCCGGCGAATGCTGTTCTTCACTCGCACTGAACATTGCCAGCAGCCATTGGTGTTTATTTTGTGCTTCCTATTAGTAAGCACACATATTCCTAGTATGCCCTCGCTCTTCTCTGTGAATTAAATATGCAGCGGGCAGAGGTTTTTCCCCAAATAGTCGTCCGGCTGTGGGAACATGCCCAGGCTCCGTTGACTTGGTTAAACTTTCAGATATCCAACCCCCCCGTGGGGATAAGTGATGGCCTGGCTAACTGGGCGGCGAGGGCATGTCACATTGATAACCGTGCGCTTTGTGAGAAATGAGGGAGGGGGTCCATTTGTATCGGTTACACCAGTGTTTTGCTTAATACATGATATTTTTTAAAATGGTGCTTTACTGTTCTGCTCACACACCATCCCTGACAAAAGTCTTGTCGCTTATCCATTTTGTAGAAACAATTGCTAATAACCTGACTTTTAATTATTCAATTGGTTTCAGAAATAGCTCATATGAAAGCTAAGACCCTCCCAAATGATGTTGAATGTACAAAAATATATTTGTTTCGCTGAAAAAAGATTTATCATTTAATGAAGACATAAAGGTCAAATTTTGGCAAGACAAAAGTTTTGTCGCCTACAGAAAGTAGTGTGAAAATTGAACAAAAAATGTACTTCAAATACAAAAATATGTTACATAACAAGCGAATTAGGTAGTGGTGCTGTGAGATCCAAATGTCTTTTGTATGACTTCCATGGGCTTGAAGGACTGCATCCATGCTGTTCGGCAAGGATTCATACAATTTATTGATGAAGTCATCAGGAACATCAAAGAAAGCAGTCTTGCATGCCTCCCAGAGTTCATCAACATTCTTAGGTTTTGTCTTCCATCCTTCCTCTTTCCTCCTGTTCATGTCTGGTGACTGGGCTGGCCAGTCCGGGAGGATCTTGATCTTTGCCTTGAGGAACTTTGAAGTAGAGGTTGAAGTATGCGATGGCGCACCATCCTGCTGCAGAATGTTCCCCTTTTTATGGTTAGGAATGTAAGAGGCATCTAAGATTTGTTGGTATTTCAGACTATTTATGTTGCCTTCCACCCTGCAGATCTCTAGCACACCCCCATACTGGATGTAACCCCAGACCATGATTTTGCCACCACCAAACTTCACTGTTTTGTGGCAAAAGGTGGATTTTTCAGATGAATCTTCCATTGAATTATACCACAGTCGCCACAAATATCGCAGGAGACCTACTGGGGCCCGCATGGATCCGAGATTCCCTCAGAAAAACTGACTACCGTACTAATATACTGTACAACTGCAAAATCTAGTGCATGAAATATAATAATTTGCATCTTACAAAGATGGTAAGAAGTGCATGATTGCAGACAATCGAAGTGCATCTCGTTAAGCAACCTCAAATAGGTAAACATTTTTGTCGACACCTTTAAATATGCAAATATTTGGCTGAATTCAGGGGCTGAATTTCATAGGTTCTAGCAGTATTGTTTTTGGCAGCCCTTTTATTTTTCGTCTTGTCTTTTGGACGAAATCTTTTATTAGTCTTAGTCATATTTTAGTTATTTCAAAATGTGTTCCAACAATTTCGAATGAACATTGACAGACGAGCATATAATTGTACAGTCTACAAGGACATTAACATCTTCATGATGATAATACACACGCAGCAGGAAAACTGCACATTATTTGCAAAAAAAAAAATCTGATATTTGAACAGATGTATAAATGGGGATGGCAAATTAATAGAAATGACAGAAACTACTTCTATTATGAGCACAATAGTAACTACCTTTTTTTGGGGGGGCAAAAATTGAGTGTTGCTCTCAATGTTAGCCATGTTAATTAGCAACGTGATGTCTTTGGTAGCAGCAATGGCATTTGTTTCACCAGTGGTAGACACCGTAACTCGTAACTGGTTGCAATTGCTATTTGAAGACAGTGTATCTGTATATTTATATTGCAACATATGTTGACTATTACCTCTACATTGTATCTAACAGTGAGGAAGCCCATCCAATATGTCAGCGATGTGTAAAACCTCTCCTGACATAATAGTGTTTCAACTACTGTATGTTTTGCTGTCTGGCACTGCAATTTCTAGAGCCAATCAGATGGACTAGCACTACTAGCGGTACTAGCATACAGATGAAAAATTATTATAAGTAGAATTTTTTTTTAAACTTTATAACAGAGGCGTTTTAAATGTAATTGAATAAATTACAGGGTTCCCGCGGGGTCCTAAAAAGTCTTAAAAGCATTGAATTTTTGAATTTGGAAAGAATACCTTGAAAAGTCTTGAAAAAGTATCAAATTTTCATATCTGGGCCTTAAAATTCATGACGTATGCCACTTCTCTGTGTCTCATATCTCCTCAAAGTGTCATTTGTCTTTTTCATTAGATAACGTATCCTTAATAAATAAACGGGACGGAGGAACCATTCATTGAAAACACAACGCAGCCCCGGGTCAAAATCCCAAATGCCGCGGGAATCCCGTGTCATGACAGGAGTCCCGACAAAATGTCATGCTCTACAGTACACAGATTTTTTTTTTTTTTTAATACCGAGCCATACATTTCTTATTAGAAATATGGGGAAATGTAAATTCAACGAAGCTTGGTTGAGTAAACAATTATTTTGCCTTTGACTCAAACCAGTGGATAGCAGTGTGTTCGAGGCGTTTTGCATCGTATGCAAAAAAAAAAAAGATTCTGCTGGGTACAATGGGCATGAAGGCGATAGAGTCCAATGCTAAATCGTCCAAGGGCGTAACCTCCATGAGAGGAAAGAAACAAACTCCCTCCATTGCAGGCATCTTTAAATCTGCTTGTGTAAGACAGCCAGCTGCTCACGAGCCTGAAGAGACAGAAGCTAAAGCCTGCCAGCAAGCTACTAATGTCAACAGCAACCGTGAAAGCAGAGGTGTTGTAGTTTCTCGAGAGTTTAAGATGACGCTCGCCACGCTAAATGCTAATGCTAACGAGAACGCCTCTACTTGGCCTGTGGTCTGTGTCTGGGTTGTGGTGGTGTCGCATGATTGGCCTATTCAATACGCTGCATTCTAACATCCTGCACACATTCCACATTTCCACTTTCGAGAAATAAATGAACACAAATTCATTGATTTTGTTTTTCTTTGTCGATATGGCTGTGAAATAGGTATTACATTTTTTAAAAATGGTCTTAAAAAGTCTTAAATTTAACTTGAGGAAACCTGTAGGAACCCGGAAATTAATTCCAAAAAAATCTACTTAAAATGAGTGATTT